>NC_089534.1:26779313-28091813 GCF_963924715.1 Thunnus thynnus
GGTCTTCTGAATGACAGACTGACGTGCTACACGCCCATCCACCACCCCAACCCCAGACCTCCACACCCTTACTTTCTACCTTGCTTCATAAAAGCTACACTATGTACTTCATTAGCACAGAACATTGGCATTAGAAGTAAATCGTGAGGAGCAGAATCGCTCAATACGGATGTAAATTTTAGGAATGCATGATAAATGACTGAAAAAATGGGCTCTTAATAACTTTATTGAAAGTAATAAAAAGTTATAATCTTTAAGATTTCAGTTTTGGTTGAATTTGGCAACACCTGGGATTATTGGAGGTGGAAACAAGTGCATTTTAATAACACAGCTTCCATAGTTCCACTTGAAATGACACTTGTATCAGCAACTGGAGGAAACAGACACATCTTGAGTGGCTTTCTACCAGAAATCCAACAGAAGATGAGCAACTGGTGTATCTGTTTACAGCGCAGCCAAACAATCTGTGGACTGAGAAGATTCATTGCATCACATTCTTTAATCCTTAGAAGACTAAGAAGACAGTTCAGTATTTTGTCATCCAACACTGTGATACCGAACTCATAATCAAATGTTTGTCCTCACAAATGTACAAGTACATCCAACGCACGTTTGCACTGTTTCTGTGAATCCCCTGTGCATGGATATGCGATTTGGATACTACAAGGGAAAGGCGGACTCCACCAGCAATAATGAAAGTGACTATATAAAGAGTCAATTACAGAACTTGAGCACAGTGAGTGCATGGCTATTGCTGAAAAATTTCTAGCCATAAATAGTGTGAAATATGGACTTATTTATGAAATGATAAAAAAACATTTTATGGATAATAATTTTAAAGCAAAACAGAGAAACTCAGCATGACAACAGATTTCAATGTTTACAAAGAATTGTCTGCTTAGTTGAAAGTTTGACTTCTGAGCTTATATCCTTTTGATTATACTAAGCCAAGGGAACACTGGCCTGTGTGCCAGTAGTTGTCTAAGGCTTCTCATGCCCTTAATGTCTATTATGCTCTTTCTCCCCTCTGTTTCTCTCTGGGGTGTTGCTCAACATTTGGCAGCTGCTTTCCATTAGTGAACTGTCAGGGAGGGGCAGAAGGGGCATGACAGTGGTGGAGACAGTAACTCAAAGCCTTGAGGTACCTCTAATGACACAAACACACACATACATGAACACAAAGCAGGACCATTGTGAAGTTTCAAAGTCCAGACATAAACATATATAAGTCCACAGAGAGCTCTTCAGACAGCCAGAACTATTAATACACTCACAAACCCAGGTCATCCTCAGTTTTCACATCAACATTTGTGCACATGATCACAACATTTGTGCACATGATCATCAGCCTCATTACATACTGTACATACAGTATACTGTAGGTGGTAGAATTCAGAAAACTAAACATAACAGTGCTAGCATGCACAGTGTATCAGCCAAAAATGAGATAAAACCAAATCTGTCTTACTTTGACCAACTGTTGCTGTTCCCCGAGCCTGGCGGCAGAAGCTGGATAGGCAATCCCTGAGAGGATGCCGAGAAGGCAGAGGCAGGGCAGAGATTTAGCAGCCATATTTGTGTTTGCCTATTGGAGCACTGATCCCCCCTTTCTGTGTCTGTCTCTGTCAGTGTCTCCTGGCTGTAGGAAAGGTCTCTGGGCAGCTCCCCTTGCTCCGCTGCACCCGTTGGCTTCACTTTTCCACCGCTCCGACCTCCAGATGCGGCACTGCGCCTAGTCCCGGCCCGGGCTGAGTCCTGTAAAACAAACTTGTGTGGACTTCCTCCCTTTCTCTCCCTCCCTCCCTGCCCTGATTCCTCTCCCCTAGCGGACTTGCCTCTCCCCTGAGCCTGTGTCTAAATCACATACAGATGGGAAGGCTGGAAACTGAGAGAAAGAGTGAGAGGGGGAGAGAGAAAGAGAGACAGAACTACAGACAGAGAGGCAAATGAGCAACAGAGGGCTTCTGTCTCTTGAGCAGGAGGCAGGCTTGAGGCAGACAGTGCACCCATCCAAGCTTGCACACACCCCCCCCACCACCGGTAGAGTAAGATTGAGTGTTAGCTCCTCGTCTCCATTTGCAGGTCCGTGGCACCCTTTCACCTTGGGCTCAACAGGCAGCACCCCTCCCTCTGCTCTCCCCCTCCCCTTCCCCTTCCCCTCTGTTCGGCCAGGGTGGGCAGAGGGTCTAAAGCTTCAACACTCACTCTACACTCTACAGGCAGAAAAGAAACAGCTGCTCTGATATCCCAGTCCAGCTCCACCTCGCAACCCCAGACTGAGCTTTCTGTTTGTTTTCCAAGGTCACACCATCAAACGCTGCTAAATTTATGGATATTGTGCAAGGCTCCTAACAGGAAGAGCCTGAGTGTGACACTTCTAGCACAAAGGACGTATTGTCAGAGTCTAAAAAGAGTAGTTCCTTTGCGATCTGAATTGCTGGATACTGTAAAGGCCATTTAAACCTGATGATGCGTGTTTTTGCACGTGCTGAAACTCATGACTCTTAGCAGTACGTCACACAGGTCCAAAGACAGTTGTGACTTTTTTTCATCCCACAAAGACCATGATGTAAGCAGTTCCAAATACGTCCAAGCTATGTCGTGCTGGCCCATTGGACCATGTGGAAGTTATATGTCTCAAGTGACTAATAAACAGGTTGTCACATTCCAGTTATGTATGGCAGAGATGTCATTTTAACTTTGCACAAGAAGAGCAAAACAAGGCCTGAGGCAGCTCTATATTTACTACTGTAAACAGAACCGGGGTTGAAGTTGAAATTAAATTTGAATTCTCTTCACTTTTTGTGAGAGGACATATCTTTTAAAATATGATGATACTGTGGCTATTGTGCAATTTTCCCCCATTTTCCAACTGTTTTTGGACATACAGTACCAGTCAAAAGTTTGGACACAACTTCACTTGAATGAGAAAGTGTGTCCAAACATTTGACTGGTACTGTATATCTGTGGAAACAGGGTCATGTTGTTTCCCCTCTTTCCACATAGCTAGCAACTGTAAGTTAAGCTGTCTGTTCCTTTATAACATGTAACATTTTAAAGGACCCATCATGCTGATAAGGTTGTATTCCACTTGCTAGGAAGCTACGCTAACTAGCTTCCACTTCCACTTCTGGGTGAAAACTATTAGCTTGCTAAAGTTAGCACTGATTCTCACTAGATGTTACTTTTCATGCAAGCTCTTTCAACAACTGCTGAATCGTGAAGCACCTGCACACTCAGTGTTTTGCTCTTCTAGCACTATAGGAAGGAGGAAAGGAGGTGGTCTAGCTAGCATTAGGTCTCTCTCTTTCGTGGGTCCATTTGTGGTGATAGGAAATAACCAGACTGTCAAAACTCACAGCAACGGGTAGTTGTTTTGTAGTCTTGTAACCTTAGCACTCTGCGTGCTGTGAATGTTGTGAAACCTGTGAACTGAAACTCGAAAAAGAGTTTTTCATACAGTCACAGCAGTGCTCTAATCACAGATGCTACAAAGCAACGGTTAACAACTAAAGTCCCCAGCTAGTTAACTGTTAACTGATGTTAGAACTTAAAGTGATATTCCAAACTATTCTTAGTGAACAGCCACACAGATATTATGGGTCAAATTATCAGTATCGACAGAATCGGTCGGTACCACACATTCACACCTGGTCAACACTAATGTAGGAAGCTTTACTGCAGAAAACTACATTTCTTCTTATTGGTAATGACAAATTTGAGGAAACAAGGATATATAGTGTATATAAAAATGAACGTTACTGTACTTTTAGTTTCACTACTAATAGCAAAATATAATAAAAATAGCTCTGATAGAGCACTAAATTCAATATATATATATATATATATATATATTTTACACCCCAAAAATGATTGTTGAAAGCTACCAGATTAATAAAGCACTTTTTTATTTTTCTTATATGCCTTTATGAAAAGGCTGTGGTACTGTACCACAATAAGAGTTAACTGCTGTCTTGGGAGCAACTGTAGACTCCTTATGCACGTTTGAGTCCAATTTCAGCCTTTATAACACTTTCATGCAAAGTAAATGGCACAGGGGCGGCACTAACCACCAGAGAGCTGATGTTAGGCTTTGCTGAACCGCAATCTGTTTATTTCACCAGCTCCCTGAGACTGAGAAGACTTTTCCTTCTCCTTGTTTGGCCCTCTGTGCATTGGTATTCTCAGCACGGGGACAGTATAAACACCGCAGATCACTCACGGGCCAGGGTCGTATTCAGTGATCGTTGAGGTTTTCACAGCAGCAGCACTGTATTCTTAACTTCTCCACAAAGGGATGAGTTTGTCCCGGGGGGTCTTCTTTGCCAACCTATTCAGCTTGGGCCATTCATGTGATCAAAGGCCACTGCTGGGTCTGGCAGATGAATGATACAGCAGGCATGGCACAGTGCATCACTGCCCTCTGAGCCAAAAACAACAGCAAGAAATCTATCCGCAGTGCTACAGTGTGAGTATCACAAGATCCTACTTAATACAGTTTCTATGGCTTTGCCACAACCCCAGGGTGTTTTACTTTAGTTCTTTAAAAGGCCATAGGGTCTTATAAAGGATAATTTTAGGTCTATTAACAAGTCTTATTTTCAAAGTTTTGACCATTACTGTCAGAAATAATAACATTGCATTTATCAAATATTGCTGAATGTTGTATGTGGGAATGTTTCAAAATCGTAAAAAATAGTCAGAACAAACAAACTCCAAGGTTAGCCAAACTTGTGTTGAAGAGAAAACAAAGCTGAAAGGCAAAATTATTCCTGGGAGGTTACCCTTGAGTTACTTCTGTCCATATATGTTCAAACTCACTTTGAAAGGAGATTGCTCCTGACTCATGCATGCTGTGGCTTAGGTTCATTTCCAGATTGGGGAAGAAGAAGAGATGCATGGCAGCCTCCCCTGAGAGGGCTGGGAGGTCAGAGAGTCCAACAGGTCAACCCTCTCCCCTCAGCCTGCGGTGTCTCCTTACACTCTCCACACATACCAGAGAAAACTATAACCTCTATCACAACAAACACCTCTTCCCTTTAATGCTACACACTCACTGGTAGCGCTAAAAGCTCCCTGGGCAGAACACAAGCACACTAGAGATAAAAAAAATGTTCACCTTAGACATAAGATAGATTTTTTATGTCGAGAAATGGCCTAATTTGCATCAAGTCATGTTTTGCAAATTTAGCCGACATGCTTAGGATTAACTTGAGTGAGTGCAACAGTAGAGTTGAAAGTCACAAAATAATAGCTGAGATCAGGGAACACAGCAACACTGCTTAACAATGCCAAACAAGACAAGAAGCTGTCAGACGATCAGACATGTTGTAAACAAGCCAACAGTTAGACAGATCATCTGAACCACTTTATTTGGAGGTTAAACCTAAACCTGTCGCTAATAATCCGTCATTGCACAGAAAAACTGTATACCCCCACGACCTCAGTAAGTACAGTAGGCCAAAGTTGAACAACTAAGTTAGTCTGTAAACTGCGATGGATGTTTGCAACAGACATGTCTGGGGAATCATTTTGCTCTTCCCCTGAGTTTGACTAAGCTGAGGGGTTGTATATGATCTGTCTGACTGCTCATGTTTCTTGCCCTGTCTGACTTTTTTTGGCAATGTAACAGCATTTCCAGATCTAAGTTGTATAAAACAGAATTATCCTTTAATGGCATAGCACATATTAGTTACCGTATTTTGTATGCAAAGTTGAAGCTTTGTGCTGAGAGTGGTACCCAAATGTCAAATATTCAAACTTATCCTGTGTGGAACAAGAATGTGCAGTTAGATTATAATGATGTTGGCACTACAGGAAAAGCTATGAGGTCACCAGTATCGTTAGGAATCATCCCTTTGAGAACCATATAAATCTATACAAAATTTCACAGCAATCTGGTCAGTAGTTGTTCAGATATCTGTTGGACAAATGGACAATACACAATATGGACTGACCTACAGTGCTCCTGTTAAGGCCTCAGTATGCTTCAAACCAACTAGACTGTACAAGTTGTTGTCCAACCACATTTAAGGGTAAATGTGTTTATACCTGTTCGTAATGTCCACATTCAAAGGTGAGGTTAAAAGCCTGCCATCATGGCCTCCTTCACACTACATCTCACTGCATCACTGATCTCTCTGCAAGAATTCAATGTCTTTTCCTTACCTTTGTAATCTCAACACAATGAATCATACGCATCGGGGATAACGGTGCCCACTTTTAGACAGTCTGAAAAATTACAGAGGTGGTTGAGTAAAGAATGAAAAACGGGAGCTTGAGTTCAAAACCTGTTTACTTTCACACCTCTGCACACCTGGCTAATCACTTTGTAAAGAGAGCATGATTGTTAGATCATGTCATGTCTATGTTGGAAACTTACAGAACTGTCTGATGTAGCTTCCTCCATTCTGCAGTTGGAAAGTGGTTTCCAGATGCTGTTGGACAGTCTGTCAAGCACTTCACTTGGGACATATCAAGACTTATAGGCTCTGGTGCTTAATAAACTGCATTCCAGTTAGGTTTGCCAATTTAGTGGAATGACGTGACTTTGAACACCAAAATGGGATGGAACAATTGTTAATGTTATTAGTTCCACCTGTGCTTTTCTGTCTTTGACAAGTAAAAATTTACATTGTGAGAATGCTATAAACATAAGCCTTAAGGACCTGGCTGTGTTAATATCAGTGTTAAAGAATCTCTAATCATTAGACTGTTTAGACATATAAGTACCCTCTTCCTGTGGAGCTAATATAAATATATCTGTGCGCATACAAAGAAGTAACATTAGATAAATATCTTGTGTAGAAGAGTGATTTCCTCAGTATCATCTTAAAAAATGATTCAACTACCATGAGTATGTTTTTTAAGTGCAGCATTCCTGTGGGATCCTGTTCTTACTGTCCAGTTTACAGACCGCTTTGTAATGTCTCTCAGCTTGTGAGTTGACTCTTCAGGGGGAAGAATATCTCAGTCTTGGCAGTGAGTGTTGATGAGAAACAGATGTAAGGAGGAGGGGGTGTGTGAAAGAGCGATTTCAAAAATGTAGAACAGAGGTCTGACTTAGTGGGAAAAGGAATGATCCAATCTCCACTCACGTAAGCTGTACTCACCGAAAACTGAAACTACCAGACAGACTGTGTACTACAAATTACATGTGTAAATGCTGGCAGCGTTTATGTGATTTGCTGTGCGTTTCCCCAATCTGCTCTGCTGAGTCCAGGCTCTTCCCAAGACAACTGATGGGAAAAATGGGGAACTGATTTCTGGATATTAAATGGGTGAACCTCAGCTGCCTGGATTCCTCACCTATCAAGGCAGCAGATCAGTTGAATTAAAAGGAAATTAAAGTCTAACATTTAAATTGATTTTTAATTTAAGGGCTGGCCTACTGGCAAATGTTATTCAAACAGAAGTTTATTTTTAAAGTTTAGTCATCATCCCGAGGATTTACAAAGATAGCAAATATGTCGGACTGAATTTAGGAATAGTTTTCCCATCTAGAGTATCAATGTAGTGCAACCACAAAATAATCTTCTTGGTTGACCTTCAAGACTAATGCTGTGCAGCCAAATATTGTTATAACACATGATTTCAGAAATAGGAATCCCAGCTAGAAAATTCCCTATTATGTAGAGTGGCTACATAACAGGGAACCATGGATTTCACAAGTACATAAAACTGAATATTGCCAGAATAGCAATTATAAGAGACAAAGCCTAACTGTCAGATAATATACCCTAAAGGGAGCACGTGAAGGGAGAGTAAAGTCCGGGGTATGCTTGAAATGAACTAGTTTGTAATGATATGTCCTCTGAACATGTCTGACAGCAAAAGTGTTTACAGCTGTACTGAATGGCCACACTCAAAGATGGCAAAGCGAGACATGTTTATTGTTTGAATAGCAATCTTTTTTTATGATCTTTCCGTGAGGAACTCATTGTGTTGCACTCATTTGTACACAAAAAAAGGGAGTAGGGGATGGAGTAGTCACTAACCATTCGTTGCATAAAGTCTATTGTGGAAAGACAGTTTCAGAAAGTTACAAAAATTGTAAGACACAACCTCCCTCCCAATTCCGGATGTTCCTTCAATCCTAAATCCTTCAGACGGGTCCAAGGATTGATCCTTGAGGAACTCCACAGATCAGGAGGACAATCAAATACTTTTTCAGCAACAGAGACAAAGAACCTTTAATAAGATAAATGTGAGGGAAACCATTCAAGTGCTACACCAAACCACTTCCTCAGACGAATCAAAAAAGTAATATGGTCTATATAATCAAAGTGGCGTTTAAATCTAGTTGAACCAAAAATGCAACTTTTGCCATGATCACACTGCAACAAAAAATCATTTGAAGGAGAGCCCTCTCTGTACTGTGCCACTAATAAAAACCAGGCTGGGATTTTGTAATTAAGTTGTTGTTCCTCCGCAAATTCCAAAAGTTGCTCGCACACAGTGACTCTAAAATCTTAGAAATGAGAGACGAATTTGAGATGAGTCTGTTGAGCAGGATCAAGATCAGGTTTTGTCATAATTGAATAGAAGCAACCCTTGAAGTAAGTCATGCACACCTTGCTGTGATAGTATTTCATGGCACAGCTGTTGATGCAGTGATGAATGCTCACATTCACGCAGCATTATCTACCCACACAAGCTGGGTTACAGCAGCGCAGACCGCACCTAGTACAGCTGCTGTGTGTCTCTACAGGATGTACTGTTGCTGTGATATACATTACAGCCAGACATCCGTGTCCAGCTGCTATGGGAACAGCTGCTATGTGAGGTCACACTTAACACACTTAAAGCATAGCTCCATCTGTTTTGGACTTGGACCCAGTTTCTCCAATATTTTCCACCTTACCGCCTTATTTACTGCAATATGAGAGCATCCATTTTCAGTGTTACAGTGTGCTGCTCTCCAGTACTGTGTAGTACAATAGGGCCAATGGACTGAAGCTCAGTTGATTATGAAATGAGACAGCAATTTATTTTCAGTTTACCATATATCCAAAACCTGAGAACCTTCAATATTTATTGCACTGCTCTCTACAGTAGTGCATGCAGATATGAAGTACTAGCCAGTCAGCAAACATCAATCAAGAAAAATACTGAAGTAAAAGACAAGGTGTAAATGAAACTGTAGAAGAATAGCTTAACTTTAATGCATTATTAATAATCTGTCAAGACCAAAAACCTCATGCTTACTCCTGGTCAACATTCTGTACATTTCATTCTCTTCAATTTAAAAACTAAACTGTAGCAGCTCTTCTCTTTTTTATTATTTAGGATTACTTAATTTACACTCCTGAACACTATCAAAAGAAGTCAATTGGAGCATGACACAATCTAAAGCGCTTTATTTGGAAGTCATACTGAAAATGAGTGAGTGACTCTAAGTAACAATCTCTCATTGAACAGGTAAACTGTGTCAGAGTTGATGATAATTACCACATTTAAGTTCAAATATACACATCTTTTTCATGGCAGGTATTTTTAGTGGTCATAGCAAGTAAAGCATGGGTGCAATTAGTTAACATTAGTCATGGAACAGCAGGGAACAGAAACTGATAAATCCAAATGAAACAGTCATTGCTAACTTTGTTGATTACCTGTGATTTTCCTGCTATGACAGCTAAAACTGTCTGCTGTGAAAGGGGTCTATTCCATTGCCTAACATAAAGTACACTCAATCACACAAAGCTAAACATGATATTTGACATACTGTACATTTTCACAAATTCTGAAAGACTGTCACTGAAGAATTTTAATGATTCTTATGTACAAATATCCTGCAGCCCTATAAGTGATCCCACATGGGTCCCAAACCCAAAGTTGAGAGCCTTGGATTGAGAAAGCGTGTGCTAATTGTTCATTGTTGTTGTGTTTTTCTCTGTACATTATAAAGATAAGGGTTGAATGTTGGGCATTGAGATCCTGGTATTTACAAGGAATTCTTGCCAAAAACTGTTCCTTTTTCCAGAGAAATATACTTGCGTAAACCTGGAAATATGTCAGGGAGTTCTTGTATCCTGAAGATCCTTGAAATGCTGTTAACATGGTGATAAGACTGAATCAACATTTCATCTGCAAAAGCTTCTTCCAATTACATTTCATGTTGAAATGGCAGCTTATAATCAAGCTGTGTGGCAAGATATTGTTTAGAATAAGTGCAGGATGGAGGTTCCTTGCTTAATTGCCTGAACATTACTACTAACCATCCAAGAGCAACCATGTTTCTCCAGCCACAGAAACAACATACCAGAATGGCTGACATGTGAGGGATTTTCCTTTGTTGCCTCAGCACTAAGATGGTCATACACTTTCTGAAAATGACACAGATGTATTAAAACTACATTAAAATGTTAAATGGGAATATGCAGTATGGTTGGCATTGTATTTTTCCACCTCAAATATTGCATATTTCAATCTACTGAGTATGAAAGAATAAGTGCCATTTTATGATTAATTCTCCATTGTTTTTAAAATCACATTTCATTCATAGCAAGAAATCCTCAGAATTCTGGGAAAAAAATAAATATTCCAGGAGGTGATGATTTGAAAATCCTTCAACACTAATAAAATTCACTTGGCAATAAAACTGTGGTTAGTATGTGTTGTTACATCTTTTCCTCAGATTTCCTGTGGAAGTTAGAATTTATGTAGGTGGCGTTTCTTTGACAAGTATTTGCAACTTTTCTAGCCAACTGTTATTTTTTTAAACAAACTACTCTAGCTGCTGCTGGAAAGACCAGTTAAACTGTTTCCTGTGAGCCAGAGAGTTTCAAAGACTGACCTACTGTTGAGTTTTCAGAAAAGGTCGACCAAAATTTCAAATACTGTGCACCATCAGGCCTAGAGTTACATGACAGCCAGCGGTGTGGATACAGAACAGAGATGTGTAATGCTTGGAGGAACAGGAACAACCCCCCCCCCCCCCCCCCCCCCCCCACCTCTACCCACCCCCAACACTGTGGGAACACTACAGCATCCTGTTATCAGAGATACAATGCAAACTGACAGCGACACACTCATACAGCCTGCATACACATGCAGACACACTGTACAACACAAGTTACACAATGATGGAAACACACACTGGACTATACGTGATCATAATCTCAAATACACACTACATTTGGGTGATTACAGTTTCTTGTTAAATTATATCTGGAAGTAAGACACTGTCCAGCCTAATGTTATAATCCAATTAAACTGTAAATATGAGTGCACCCTACTGGTCAAAAAATGAAAGGCAACTCTTTTTATAGCTGCTCATTGGTTTAATTTGAATACAAATCAAATCTTTTAAGATTCCCTTTAATTGGAACTAAGGAGTCTAGTCCAAACCATGAAAAACCAGCCACAGCAAACAGACACAAGCATGTAGACAAGGGTCTGCACATACTGTATGTATCTATGGCCAATATTGTGTATGTTCTCACCTTTCATTATTAAATTGACATTACATTACATGTTCATGTAATTAGTTCTGCAAACATGACTGCCACCCATTCATGCAAATAGAGCTGAAATAACTATTTCCTGCAAAATGAACATTACTGTTTGTACAATTGTTGTTGAATTATTTTAAATTTTGAACCAAGATTGAGAAGTGTTGGGAATGTAACAATGATCATGCCATATAGAGCTGCGAGAGACATCAGGGGTGTCATGAAAAGCTACAATATATATTTGTGTATTTCACAAAAATATTCAGATTTACTCTGAAAGCAGGTAAAGCCTACACAGGATGTTGTTGGAAACTGCTGAGACTGCTTCATTTCCTGTGTAAAATGTTTTCTACTGCTATTTATACTCTTCACATATGTATGACTTCAGCTTCTCACAAAATATACTAAATAACAATATTTGAACCATATACCTAAATTAACCAAATGAAAAACAATGACCTGTATTTAATTACATACTGTATTTAATTACACAATTAGATACATTTAATGTATCTAATTTGAGTCCAAATAAAAGCTGTTAAGCTGTTAATGCTCCATGTGGCAAAGAAAGTACTTATAGTTAAAACATCTTTAAACTATTGACTTTCTTTCTTTCTTATGAACAAAATCTATAAACAAATATATATCACATATTCAATATTGGATGCTTTTTGTATCTGTTTAGAACTGATTATCCGTTCACATCCGAATCATTCATCATTCATATTTGGTTACATCCCTAAAACAGATACAATGTGTGTGTAATTTTCTGCTCATGTATCAACAACAGCTGCAATAGAGTTAACTTGCTCTGCCAATATTGCTCATGGTCTATTCAAATATAGTGAGTATAACTACACTGAGAGAAACAGAGACTCCCAGTATAAAAGAAACAGTGAGAGAGAAGTAGAGCAGCAGAGTTGGTGTCTCTTTGGCATAAAATCAAGAGGATTTGGTCACAGCAGAGTCCGACTCACTAACACCTCAGACATCAGAGAGCTGCAGTCTCCAGATGAAGCCGTCTACCTGCTGTCCTCTCGCTCTGCTGCTGTGAACACAAGACAATCTCTGAGTAATCCCAGGCAGCATCACACCCTGTCTGACAGACAAATCTCCCTGTGAGACAGCTTAAACTATCCATCACCCCGTCCATTCATTCACTTTGTGACGCTCTGTTTCTCAAGCAGAAGCTTCATTCATAACTGCTGTTATGTTATACAACTGGCCTGAAGGAATTTTAGTCTACAAATGCACTTTTCTAATTGAGTGCACACTCAGTCCAGATGCTGTCGGATTATAAGGAGTAAATTGCTTTCCATTTCTCTGAGGCAGGAAGGACAAAGTCCGCCAAGTGAAAACACCTGTGGTCAAAGCTGAGTCCCTCTGACATCTTCATTACTGTTTCAGACAGTCTGGGCATTTTAGAGGCTTTCAGCTCTCAGAGGTGTGTAGAAGAATGTCATTATTATACACTTCAAAGGTATTCACCAGCTGAAGATGTAGACAGGAAGACATTACATAGACAAGGAAAGGACAAAGTAACTGAAGTGCAACATAAATACACAGGCATCCCTTTTCCAAATTTTGGATGTCCAGGTGGCAAATGGGCCAACACTCTGAACTCCCTCCATGTTTTAATGGCATGAAGTAATGTTCTGGTGACCCATAAGCGAGATGTGGAGATGGATGTCAATCTTATATCTATACATTAAGTACAGAGTTGGATTGGAGATGTCGTTAGCCTTTTTTAGCAGAAAGACTGGAAACCAGAGGAAACGCTATACTCTGGGTCTGTCCAAAGTGTAAAAACCTCCATCAACACTTCTAAAGCTCACTAATTAGCATGTTGTATCTTGTTCAATCTGTAAAGATTCAGAAATGTAAACGAGAATTTCTTGGCAAAGAAACAGCGGGGATGAGTGATTATGTGAAGCTTTTCAGAGTCTTCTTGTCACAGTGAGGTTGCCATGTAAGCTGCCATGACCAAAACCAAAGCATACTGACACTGACTGCATCTGGCAACCAGTTCTATAGCAGGAGACACTGCACAGAAGTACTGGGTGGATTGATAATCTCTGAGCCGGCACTGGGGGTGGGCCAGACCAGGCTGTGCCTGCTCATTTGAACTCCTTGCCTGCTGGGTCGCTGACAGCAGCCCTGCCGCACCCTCACATATAAACCTATTTGTGATTGATGAAATGTTCAGCCTGTCACAGCCTGTTACAAAGAAACACTTTGGTTTTGGTCATGGCAGCCTGTTACAGAATGTGACAGACTTACATTCACCAGATGGCCAGAGACAGAACTCCTAATGAATGCTAACGTTGCTCCATGACTGCTGTATGTGTACATAGACAACTGTTTGCTAACACATTCGCTGCAACAACAAGATGATAATATGTCACTGTTGTATTTACAACTAGTTCCACTTAATCATTAAATTCTGTCTCTTCATTGAGGCTACGTGATGTTTACACTGAGTCATATATTCAAAGCCATGACCATCTTTTATGGCTGCACCATTCAATCAAATGGAAATACTGCAGATATCCTGTGCATCATTTAAAAACACTTATACAGTGCCAGTCACATTCTCTCATTCTCTCGAATGAGAGAATGCGTCCAAACGTGTATGTGTGTGTATGTATATATAAACTATGACTGATATAATTATTGATGTCAGACAAAAAGTTTTGACCCATTTGTAATAAAGTGAAATGATAGTTGGCCACTGTTGGCCTGACTTACTGTTCATTTTTGTGAAGATAATCTTCAGAGGAGTTGTTGCAGTGTTTGTATTGAACATCAATCAGTCACTGTTGCCTGTGGAATACAGTATGTCAGCATGATTTTGATCTCCCTTTGCATCATGTTGCAGTGGTTGTGACTGATATTGAGTCACCACCGATCCTGAGAAGATATCTGCGTGGCTACTGTACTATAAGTTGATTCTGTTATTTTGTCTAATCCCCTGTAGACAGAATTGAAGGTCAAGATCAGAGATTGTTATGAGATTACTGCCTGGAGCATGTCCTATTTTACTTAACCCTTGGTCATTTCTCTTGAGAACGTATCACAAATACAAAGGAGATCTGAAAAATGAATGCAGACATGAAAATGATACATGAACTCATATTAATATCACAAAAAGAGAAGGACAATTCTATAGAGAAAAGTGACATAGACAGAGAAATACAAACGTGAGAGATAAGAGACAAAAGGGGAAAAAAGGCAAGGAAAAAAGGAGGTGAGAGAAGATCTGGAAATGAGACGTGGCTCAAAACAAAGACAGGCATCAATTAAAATGGCCAAATATTTGCTAGAGTGTATCACACTTTACTTAGCATGGTTACAGTGTTTGGAGGATTAGGTGGTTTCTTCCAGGCATGAGACAAACTCATTATGTTGATTCATCTGCATTCAACACAGGCTTCAGCTGATGTAGGCTGAGATGAAATTGGAAAAACAGAAAACAGAACTATTTCTCAATAGTTTGACTGTCAGTTCTAGAAAAATGAACACTTAAATGCTTTCTATACTATAATTTGTTCAATATTTTTGAATACAGCGTTAACATTACGATAATACATTTTTGAATAATTTTCAATGGCAATCTTTGCCAATTTGATACTTTGATCATTTTCAAATATATGAATATATTTTTCTTAAAGGGGACCTATTATGCTTTTCCTTATTTTCAGTCATATATATAATGTTACAATGTCGAATGTTCAATTTAAACATGGCCAATGTGTCAAATAATAAGGTAAACGTATGTAGAAGTAATCCTTATGAGCAAAAAGCACCAGCTTCAGACTGCTCTGAATGCTCGGTTTCCAAAGGTTTTTTCTACTTTCAGCTTGAGTCGACGTCAGCTCATGACGGATTTTTTTATACGGTCATCTGCTCCACACACAGCAGGTGAGTTCACTGCTCCGCTCCACTAACATTATGGGGTTTTTTCCATTGTTTTGGGGGTAGTCACATTGAGCCATGACTGAGGTGTGCTGGTTGTCTGCAGCTCTTCATCAAACATCATCATCACTGTGGCTGTTTCTGCTTGTACTATTCGTCCCTGCATTATTTTTAACTGATCCGCTGAGAAAAGAACTCCAAATATCTCCATATGTTGTTGTGTCGACTGGTTTTTAGTGCCGCTAACGAAGCTCAGCTAGTTTGATGAGGAACATGTTTCATTTCCCGTAAATTCTTCACAATAAAAGTCTCCTGTTATTTAGTCATTTAAAATCTTTTAATATAAAGCAGTAAAGCAGGAAATATTGGGTTTGCATTGGCGGTAACTTCACACGACTCTGATGTGGCTGCGGCTATGGAATCATCATGAGCTTGTGAAATGGTTTGTGAATGTGTAATAAAGTTTTGCAGCTGTAGAAATATTTTGTGCATGTGTGAAAAAGTTTTGTGCACATATAATTTGCACATGTTTAAAAAAGTTTCTGTAATGGAAATGGAAGCTACATCCTCATACAGATGAAACTGTGCTTTCTGTGACACTGGATATCAGACTCTCCACAACAGCCATTTGGGATGACAAGTGTATGAGCTGGACCAAGAGTTCAACACTGCCATACAAATACTATGTCTGGCAAGTCAGCTATTACCACACTTCTACCGGGCCGTCAGATTGTAGAAACACCCACAGGGATGAATTCACCATCAGCTCTACCTGTGGCAAGAAACAGAATATGATTAAAATGCAAAGCAATCGCAGTACAGAAAATATAATCAACTTCCTGCAAATTTACTGGCTTACTGTTAACACCAATGTTACCTAAGCTAAAAGCTAACACTAACTTTATCTTAGTAAACAAGTCAATATGAACCTGATACTATCTTCAAATTTACAATGAAGCTTCTGTAATCCCACAGACTGTCCTAAATCCACAAAATTATAAATACAAAGAAGAGGGCCAGCGTTCAGGTCTATCTATGTGTAGTTACAGTACAGCTTGAAAAGTTCCATGCCAGCATTGATGTTGCTACTTTAGTAACGCTATTGGATGTTTGCTAACATCCGTTTGCTACATTACTATTCTATTCTGGGTACATTAAGCAGCCTTCCTGACCTTGGAAATATGCATTTGGACAACTGCGTTGCGAACAGCGAACTAACAGCAAGATAAATACACAACACATTAAATGTTTACCATTTTTATCTACAGCATCCTCAAGTACAATTAAACCCAGCCGGGTCAGGGGAGAGCCCGCACCATTGTCCATCTTTCAAGACCTGTAGGGGGAAGAACACAATCGAACCATCTGCCGTCTGATTGGACAGATTGACTCTATGTTTGACCAGTCGGATTTAGTTGTAAAAACAGGGTCAAAATTCGTACTTGTAACTTGTAGTTATAACTTCAGTGTTGCATACACAGCTAGGAAATTTGTGTGTCTGTCTCTCAGACTTTGTGAAACCTCACTGCTGAAAATATTCCTGCAAAAATTTTAATTACACATACACAAAATATTTCTACAGCTACAGAAACTTTTTTAAACATGTGTTATTCATGTTGTTCACATTGTCCACTCTCATATTTCAGATCGGATTTCGGCTCGAACATGTATGGATGTATTTGAGAAGTTGAAACTTTGAGTAAAGAACGAGAAACATTAGTGAAATCCTGCTACTATAGTTTGTTTCATGGTTTGTTGATGTAGGCGCCAGAGCCCGTGGAAGTCTTGAGGGGCAGCTTCTGAGAGCTGGCTGATCAGAATAAAGTGGGCTCATCAGGAGGGGGCCTTAAAGAGACAGGAGCTACACCAGCCTGTTTTAGACAGAGGCTGAAGTGAGGGGCTGCATAAAGAGCCATATTGGATAAATAGGGAGTTTTTTGAACTGTAAATCATACATAATCCAGTAAAGCCCCAGATTAAAAATATAGACCTGTAAATGTACATGATATGTCTCCTTTAACAAAATCTGTATTTATCAATGGAATCATTTTGGACCAATGAACAGTCCAAAAACAGTGGTGCAGCACTGAAATGAGAAATGAGGAGTTCTCTGCAACTAAAGAAAGTGCCACTGAAGTGCAAAAAAAAGTGCAAACATAAGCAGCACTAAATAAAACTTGTGTTGAGGATCAATGCTAGCTGTTAGCATACAGTGATCAGCCATGCCCTCCATTCTCTGAGGTTCTTGAGGTTACAATTGCTCCTTCACAAACACATCAGCAAAAACCTGCACAAACCTGAACCTGCACTTTCAAATAACGGCATTATTTCACCCATACTGGCAGAACTTTTTCCTGTTTTAAGAAAAATAATTGTCAAAGGCTGAATTTGCAACCTAATGTCTTGTTAAGACTTTCTGTCATGTGTGAGGAAAAAAGGTAGAAGTTGTTTACAAGAGAGCTGAATCAGCTTAATGAGTCGACAGCTGTCACCCAATCAGAGAAAATCAGCTCGAAAGCTGAGATTGAAACCCTTCACATGGTTTGAAATTTATTTCATGGTGTGTCATCATATCCCTAATTAACATTTCACCTCAGAACCCGCATCTCTGCTAATGAGCATTTCTGCCACACATTAAATCTCAATCACAAGGGGTATCTCCAACACACACACACACACACACACACACACACACACACACACACACACACCAAGCACATACCAAACACACAGACACAAAGACATGACTGCTGCTGCTTAGTCAACATCTGCACATGTAAACAAAGCACTATATTAGACCCAATGGGATAAACAATCTGATTTGTCATCACTAACAGCCTCCATCAGTGCCCCCCTCCTCACCACCACCACCACCAGTACCAGCCCCACCACGGCAGCACAGAGTGGGAAGTTATCTGCCATCTCCCCACCCCCTCTTTAAACCTGCAGCTGCAGCAGCAGACACTCTAGAGGGCAGTGTTGCTCTCAGATTGAAGCAGAGGAACCAGCTGCAGTGTCTTCCCAGGGCCTCCCTGGTTAGAGGAAGGAGGTTCTCTTCCTCTTTTGTTTCCCAGTTGCTGCAGGATGGGACCCCCGCCAGCCTCCCTCTGAAACACTGAATGAAAAAACTGTGTGGCAGAGCAGACAGATCACAAATCTGCAGATCTGGCATGGTTCACTTACTGAGTGTTATGGCTACAGCTATACAGCAATTACGGCCCGGGCCAGTCAATGGAGGAGCATTTTATTTCCTCTCGGGGTGTCGTATGGGGTAAAGGCATAGGCACGCTAGGTCTCACTGTCATGTTGCTGCTTTACATAGAAATGAAAGATGAAGAAGAAATCCTGCTGTGTTCAGGCACAGGGAGGCAAACTTTAAACATGTCCAGCCAGCCGAGTGTATTCAAACTATGAATTATGTATGGTGTATTCTCTGAGATGTCCTTTTTCCCTGAGGTGCCTGTTTTTGTTACGGCATCAGAATAGATAACCTTATCTGTAGCAGACTGTGATGCCTGTGCAGACTGCAAAAAGGTCACCAAATACAACCACACTTCCATATGGATGGATGGATTGTTGAGGTCTACTCTGGTGCATTTTTGAAGGGAAAGAGAGAAAAAAATCTGGATCTCTGAGTACTATGAAGTAAGAGGGCCATAAGGGAATAATCTAGATTTTGAGGGTCTTTAAGTGTGTATTCTGGATTCATGAGGACTATAAAGATCCTGCATGTGAAGGTTAATGTAAACATTTACTCTGGATTTTAAAGTCCTATAAAAGATTTAGTGTTTATTCAAAAGGACCATAATGGTGTATCTTGGATCCTGCAGGAGAGGTGTGTTACATATATCCAGATTTTTGACAATTTGTAAACATTCATTCTAGATTTTGGACACAAAGCAATGAATGTGGATTTTGTTTCCTGCAGAAAATTTTTAAAGGTCTTTTCTAGATTTGGGGGTCCTAAAAAAGGTGTATTAGTCCACAAGAATCATAAAGTTGAATTTTGGATTCTGGAAGGAAACTGGGTTGCATTTATCTAAACTCCTGACAAACGTGTATTCTTGATTTTAGGAGCGAATGAGGGAATGAAGGTGTATTTTGAATTCATGAAGGAATATAGAGGTTTGTTTCATTTCCTGGATTATGGTTGAGGTGCATTTACCTGGATCCCATGAAATTTAAAAACAATCTTGATTCCTAGATTACTTAAGGATCCTGAAGGGTGTAAAGATGTATTGCTTCTGGAGTTTATCTGGATTCTTGACAATTCATAAACATTTATTCCAGATTTTGTGAGACAATAAAGCAATGAAGATGTTGGACTGTGTTAAAGGATCTATTCTGAACTTTGGGGTCATAAAGAGATGAATTGTTTGGTACGTTTGGATTGAATTTGCGAGAGCTGGGGTGTATTTACTGTATAATATCTAGGAGGTGTAATTATTGGATTCTGGAGAACTGGACAGGTGTAATGCAGATTTTGAAATCATCTAAATGTTTAATCTAGATCCATTAAAAAGATTAAAGCAGATGTTGAATTCTTGAGGAAAGCAGGGGTTAATTTTGGATACTGACTATGATGGTGTATTTTAGATTTTGAAAGGTTATAAAGGTTCATTCTGGATCAATGACGACTGTAGAGATCCTGATTACTGAACAGATGTGTCTATTCCAGATTTTGGGGGCTTTGAGGATCCACAGAGGTCAGCTATGGATCCTGGTGTGCTATCAAAGTGGAATTATCAGGATCCTGGAGGAGGGTTTCAGAGGAGTTTAGAGCCCTCAAAATCAGCCGTACATTCTGGATCCATGAGAACTGTGAAAACATCTTAAATTCTTGAGGAATGTGATGGTTTTCTTTCCTAAAGTGCTGTCTATATGTAATAATGAGGATTCTGGAGCACTGTAGAGGTGGATTCTAGATTTTGGAGCCCTCTAAATGTGTATTCTAGATCCATGAGAACTATAAATGTGTATTTTATATTCTTTGGGAAAATAAAGAGGTTATTTCTGGATCATGAATGGCTATCAGGATACTGTAGGGAGATAAATTCGATGACCCCAGGGACTATAGAAATATTCTTTATTGGCTTTGGAGCCTTCTACAATTGTATTCTGGGTCCATTAAATGAAGGTAACGGTTCAGGTTCAAGAGAAGCATATTTTAGTATTGAGATGCATCAATCGTGGATCTCAGACACATGTGCATATACTGCATATCTGCATTCTTGAGGAATATATGGGTTTTTCACTGAATGCAGAATGATGTTGGGGGTGTAAGAGGGTTTGGCTGGGCTGGGCTACTCTCATGTGATGGATCTGTAATTTACAATCAATCTTGTGCGTGACCTATCAGGCCTGTCACTCTCCAGATTCGCTGAGTTGTAAATCAAGTTCTGCCAGGTCACAGATCCCACACTGAAAAAAATGTCTATGCCTGCATCTGAGCAAGTCATTTTTACTGAACGGTGAGTCTGAAACTCTGATTTATTGGAAAAACATTCAGAGAGTTTCGGAAGGTGGACATTTTTTCCAGCATCAACTCCCTCTGACATGTAATGACAAATACATCCCTCAGTGTCACTCCTGTCTAATCTGTATTCTAATACTTCACAAGGATAGGAAGAGGTCAAGGTTGACTTGAAAGCATGCACTATGAAATATTGACTGTGATAATAAAATATTCTAATTTGAAGCATCAGTCATGTTGGGCCAGATGTGTTGAAGACCGCGGGTGCACAAAACAACAAACATCAGCAAGAAGCGTGGTAAGTATAATCACTCACCGCCCATAACAAACTGACTGCTGTGTGCTTCCTGCGTCGGACATGTGAGAGGAGATTTAATCTTTCTCCCTGGAGCGACCCCTCCCCTGTGACTGCTAAGGTCACGGGTGCAAAATCAGGCACAGAACCACTGCCATCGACCTATAAAGAAAAATACAAACCGCTGTCCTCACAGAGTTCGAGAGAAAGAAAATCCAAAAAATGCAAACAGCACAGTGTTGGGATCAGAAGTCATCTTTGGAGCTGCACCATAATACAATATTTGCTATAATAATTGGCCAAGTAGCTCTGTGTTACCCTCAAAAGTTGAAGTAATAACACTCAATCAAAAGTCCTCAAATAAACAGCCCTGTTTGCCGAGCACTGACCCTCGCTCTCCGTCTGGAACATTTCCAGGTTATTCTATCTACCAAGCTTATTTTTCAAAGTGTGAGAAATGATTCGGTTTTCTCAAAGGGACTGAGGCGTTCCCTCTGCTTAGGGAGTTATGACCTTCTGCCACGGTGGATTCATTACAGTGTTATACAACTGCCAGCTCTTGTTAATGTGAGAATATGTATGGCTTAATTCCTGCACAGCCATGATACCCAACTCACTATGTTGTGACTCTGCAGAAGAATGCTGAGGCTCTGTTTGATGGGATGTTATGTTTAAGCGTCAAGTTGAGCTTCACCAGACTTTCACACCAAACGTGCAGAGTGACGTTTGCGCAAAGCAAGGTCATTATTTCCAATGGAAAGTGCAGCTACTCTCTCCTGAGCTAACACTATCACCAGACAAGAACATTGATGTTGGAAGATTCTGTAAATACCATGGATTACACTCAGAAACATTTTACATCCAATGCCAGCGTTTTTAAATCTCTCACTTTCAGCAAAAATAAATAAATAAATCAATATTTAAATCCAGTCCAGTATGAAATTCAGATGTGCCACAGGCCCATCCAACTCAGACCTCCACACCCTTACATTCCGCTTTGCTACATAAAGGACATACTACTTCCTGCATTTGCAGTGAATGTTGACATTGTATGCAAAAAGTGAGGTGCGGAACAGGCCAATATGGACATAATTTGTAGGGATACTGGGCTGCCTGAGCTGTTGTGGGAGCTGTTGTGGGGACCTTAGTGGCGCATGCTTACCTGAATTTTTGCCAGGGTTTGCAGCCAAAGTTTGACTGACCGGCTTCCAGAGACATGCTGGCATTGACAGGAGGCTGAATTTTTGAACATGCCGATGTTACTGTAGAGAAAAATATAAGAGTTAATTTTGTGCTTCTCTGAATTCTCACACTAACAATTATACTCTTAGAACATACCAGGACTTCAGTAAGAAAACTCATGTATGGCAAAAAAATATGGGGAAACAACCCTAGTAAGCTGCTTTGTAGGAAAGACAGTTATTGCTCTTCATGCATTCTACTGCACAAAAGCTATGTGTTCTTGTGTGTTTGGTGTGAAAGACAGGCCTGGATGACATTGTCATTTGTTGCTTGATCTGTTTGTTCAACAAAATTTGGGACAAAGGACAAACTTGTCCCAACAACTACTGGTCAGACTGACATGAAACTTATTGGGTTTCATGATCTCAAGAGGATGATGATAGATGACATTTTATCAAAGACCTTTTTGTCAAGAATTTTACTTTATTTTTAATGTCCACAAAGTCCACCTGGACCTTTCACGTGTAGCTCAAAGAACAAACATGCTGACTGCATGTGTGAACATGTCTGCCATGTAAACACCCTATTTCCATGACATGAGCTTTCCATAACCTGACCTTTCAAGAACCTGTAATGTTGTATTCACATTATTGAAAAACAGGTTGTGCACCTCCTGTATTATTGTGTATGTGATGTGCTGCGACAGTCCTGTGCCGATGTTTGCAATGTGCAGAGCAGAGCAGGAGTACGCCAAAAGTTTGAATTTGTACATGTTCATATTGTAGCCTAATAGGTCTTTGAAAAAGTAACATTGTGGGGTAATCACAGCAGATAAGGAGAACTTATACAACTTGTGAATAGTTAGGAACTAATGTTAAGTTTTCTCTTGCACAGTCTCCCCAAGAACCCTGTAAGCGACAGAAAGGCTTCCCTGCAGGGTCAAAAATTGTACAGTTAAGAGTACAGAGGAAACAAAATCAGAACCACTGATAATGCTGCACATTCAGTTGGGGGTTGTTAAGTTGTTAGGAAAAATTATGCTACATTTGGTACCATGCATGTTTTAGAGTACTTCAGGACCTTGAGAATTGGGTCTAAAGTGTATCTTTGCAATTTCCAAATCCAAATTCTTTCCAAATGTGGAAATTAATAACTTAAGGAATACATGCACAATTTATGGTCCTATAGGCAACAAAAAGTCAACATTAATTTTTAATTTATCAGTCACTTTTATACTCTTTGAACCTCTGTGCTAGCCAGGCAGTTTGTTTTGCCCCCCATGTGCAGATCTCCAGAGGTGACAGGCTGTAAAATATGGTTAGTCCAGTGCTGACATTATTACAGAATGCCTACAAAAGTGCAATTTATGGAACCATTATTCAATTAATTATGTTTTGATACAAGGCCAGTTTCCATCAACCTGCTGCGATGGGCCTGCCCGCCTCTTGCCTCTCAGCTCTCCCGTTTATTCAACACTGGTTTTGTGCACGAGCAGCACAAATTATACGTAACTATAATTCATCAGGGATGGGACACATTTTTCCATTCGCTCTCAGTCCAAATGGAAAATCCATACACATTTAACTCATATTAATATAAAAAAAACATATCTTTTTCAGACAAGGTCATGTGTAATAAATTCCAGTCTGAGTTGAATGATTAAATCTCATCACACACTCAAAGCTTGTTTTTCAGTTTCAAAGATGGAGTTGGAAAAAGGTCTTAATAACAGAACTGTCCAATACTGAGCCAAACTCCAGCTTTGATCACGTAGACTCGAACAGCTGAGATTTAAGACATCCATACATATAACATGGACTAGTTCGCCATTACTTGATGCAGTCTTTACAAAATACGCTTGAACATTCTTGTCAATACACTGATTCACAGTACAGTACAACCAGCTGATGTGTAGCACTGTCCAGAGGCCCTTGCAGTTTGCAGTCTATACACTGGGGCATGATCAACACATACACAGCTGTTTCTTGTTATAAGCCCTCAGTCTCTGAACAAACATTAACCCTGTTTTATGATATGAACCATAATAAGAAATTGAGCTTCATTCCAAAATAAGGTATCTCTCATTTGAAAAAGTACCACTTGCAGTTACACAGTAACTACCAAACAAATCAGTGACCCTGATGGCATGTTACACCCCCAACCCCTAACCCTAGTAGTCACCCATGTAGTAAAGTGGGTATGTCATGTAGATACTGTGAGTAGATAGATAGACCTAAGTATCATTTTTAGCCGTGTTAGCTGCATGGCTCTAGGGATAGTAATGTCGGTTGGTTGGTCAGTGGATTCACCACTTTGGTCCAGACTGAAATACTGAACTACTGGAATGACCGCCATGTAATTTGCCCTCCTCAGGATACATTGTAATCATTTGGGTGTTCCCCTGACTTTTCATTTAGTGCCATCATCACAATTCCAAATTTGTCTAATTCTTTGATTTATGCAAAACTAATGAAATTCCCACCAGCCTTAGCTGTATAGCAGCAAATGTTAGTATGCCAGCACATGAAACTAAGATGGTTACCCTGGTAAACATTAGCTTTCGTAGCATGCTAATGTAAGCATTTAGCTCAATGCACAGCCTCAAATGGCTTGCATGGTGGTAGACTGTTTGTACAAATTAAACAGATGAGATATAACATGTTGACTAGAGAGCTTTAGAGGTGTTGGTAGGCAAATCTGAGTTTCAGACTGAGTAAGGCACCGATTACCGTGAGAAGGCACCAGTACATGTCTAATCTATGTTGGCTCATAAGATCATGCAAATTCAGGGCTCGCCAGGAGAAAATGATAAGGGATCAGCTCATAGAACACATGAACATGAAAAAAGTAAGAGAAAAGCTGTTGCTCCAACCAGATAATCTCACACTTTCAAGGGCTCTCCAGTTGGCATTCCGAGTTGAATCTGCTGCAGATTGTGCTGCTCATCTGAAACCGCTGGATCTTTGCCAGGGCTACCTCCAAGTTTACCTACACCCCAGCAGTCGTTGCAACCTCTTTGCCCTCATCACTCATTCTGGGGTTTTCCGCTACAAGTGCATGGCGTCTGGGTTGAGCTCTGCCCCCAGCTGTTTCCCAGAAAATACTCGCAGGGATCCTAGGGCTTACCATTTTTCTGGATCACATAGTGGTCCATGGCCCCACCCTTGAGGTCCATGACACATGACTCCTCAGGGTGATGGAGGCAGTGGCCAAACACCACCTTACGGTGAGAAATGTGTGTTTGCAGCACCTGCTATTGAGTATGTGGGTTTCCATCTCCCGGCCGAGTGCATCTCCCCACTCCATTCCAACACAGGAGCAATCCACAGACTACCAGAACCCACATCTGCTGCTAATGTCGCCTCTTTCCTGAGCATGACAGCATACTACCTCCACTTCCCTCCACATTACTCAGCCACCACTGCACCCTTGCGTCACCTTCTGAAGAAAGATGAACCCTGGGTTTAGATAATTGAGTGCTCAGTAGCCATGCGCCTCCTGAAGACTCAGTTCACCTCTCCACCTATCCTTGCCCAATTCAATCTGGCCAGTGCCACCATCGTCACAAGTGATGCTTCTGCTGTGGCCGTGGGGGCTGTCCTCTCCCAAATACAGGATGGAGTGGAACGTCCCATCGCTTTTGCCTCAAGGGCCCTTAGTCCTACAGAGCAATGCTACTAAGTGGGAGGGAGGGAGGCCTTAGTGTGTATATGAGATGTGAGAGGTATCATTTGTATCTGTATAAACAGATACAAACAACTTCCAACTCCAGCTTACACCTGGACAAGACAACATTGTGGGAGATCTGCTATCTCACTCCATCCCCAGTCCAGCAGCGACTCTTGACAGTGATCGAACAGAGCATGAGCTAGTGCAACTCCTTCATTCTCCACTGCAGACAGCCATCTCTGCCTCTGTAGAGTGACATCGCCCCACAAGCACACAGGCAATAGCTCAGGACCTCAGGCTCTGCCTGCTGCATGGATGGACACTGCAGCAGCCCAAATCCCCCAGGCTCCACCTGTAGAAGACAGGGAACCGCCACGGGCGCCTAAGCGGGAGCCCCGCCCAGTGCATACTCAAGCTAGGCCCAGACACTTGAATGATTTTGTGTATCACACTTGAGTTTTTTTGGTGGGGAGTTATATCTATGGACAGGGGTTCGAACAGTCACATGATGTAAGATTGCATTGTTGAAATGTGACTATTAAAACACATGTTAATAGTTGTCAGCCATAACAATGTGCCTTCTGACAGTTCACATGTATGAGGTTTGTACGGTAACAGAGAAGAAAAAGTCACCTATGTTGTTACATTAAGAGTTGTACTGCTCGTCCTTTCTAACCATAACATACTGATTTGCCTCTTTTTGACTTACATATAAATCTCATGCTAAGGACATGCTACTGCAGCTTTCATAACCAACAATCACTGTGGCACAGCGTCTTAATCAAATAATACCATGGCCAAATGACATCACCACCATGAAGCACTTGAGATTAGATGGTATGAAGGACTCCTGCTTCACCAGTTCATATGTTCAGAGGCCCTGTAATAAGATTATTTTAAACGTGTGCACAGATAAACTGGATCCTCGCACGACTCCTTGCAGGAAGTTATTATCCTGAACTGAGGTGCAGAGAGCACGAGAGAGGGACAGTGGTGATTAGCCCAGATTTAACGCCATATCCTTACTGTCCACATCTGAACGCTAATCGCCCCACCAGGGGGAAGGTGAAGGGAGGACAAGCTGCTCAACAAAATGAACCCAACGAATGCTAGTGCTCCACAGACAGGAAGAGTAGGAGGCAACAACTGTAATCAGTCAAGGCCCCTGTGGAATAGATGATGGTGCAGCTGGGCCCGGGCTTTGTAAGTTGCACTGTTGTGTAGCAGGGACAACAGAGATGTGGTCTATTTAGAAAATCCTTGGAATCACAGTCATTACAGTCTTTTTCAAGACACACACCAGCCTCACTCTTAATGGAACAGAGCTCCTTTAAGGCTGTATGAAGTCCTGTTAGTAGCTTCTAGAGGAGGCCATGTTCATTACACACAGTGAAAAGACAGAAGTTTTCAACACAGGGCCGACAACATATGAGATGACTTAGTTATAGTTAAAGATGCAGTGATATTTTATAGTAACAAAGGCGCAAATGTGAAAGGAGCCGACGAACCCACAGAGACTTATCTCCCAACTCTGCAGTTCTCTTTGGACAGTCAAAGTAACTAACTTTGTCTGTCCGTTAGTGACAGGAGTTTTGGAAACCAAAACATAGCTAAATAGATACTGACTAAACAAATGCGTATGTTACTCCGTGTCTGCTGGTTGTTAAATAAGCATACCCATAAGTTATACTCCTTTGATGTGTTCAGACTAAATGTAAAGCACTAATTTAACCACTGCAGTGTTTTTGCAGTTTCTTTTCCTAAACAGCCCATGTACTGAGTGCAAAGACATTATCTATAGATAGTGTGTTTATATGACAACTCTAACTGATTTCACAACCGACCAGAAAGCTACTCTTACTGTTGTGATCCTCCATTTCCTTTCTTTTCCTCTGGTTTCTGCATGTTTATGAAGTGGAGTCATACAGCCTCAGGATAAATGTAACTTTTTCAGCTAAAGTTGAAACATTTTGAACTCACATGGATGGCCTCAATGAGCACTAGAGCAAATTCACATCTATTTATAGAGTAACCTAATACCTACTTGGGTGTGGTCAGAATAGGTGTATATCCTCACCTAACAGTGATGTCACGAGGTCCAGCAGTACAACTGTACATCATTAAAGCAGAGAATTTTAAGAGGGCGTTAAGTTACACTTAAAGCCCCCTTTTTCTTTTTCTTTGTATGTAACCACACCACATCTGAAATGTGCTGTTTTCAGTCTGAACACTTTTAGAACCTTAGCGGGGATAAATGCTGTGGTGTGCCTGAGATAAATTAGTTTGTATGAAGTATCGTCCAAACACCCCTCAAAAAAGCAAAAGTGTCAGCTGTTCCACATTGTCACACTCAACGGTTGTGTGAAAAGTCTGCTGTTATAAAGAGAGGAGAGAAGTGATAATCATAACGATGCACACTTACTGTGCAGAGAGTCTCTCCTCAAAAGCGTTGATGGTGTTACACTTGTGTACATTTAAGCTACTCAAGTTGTTTCTGCAATTCTGGCATCAGAATGGTGTGGGAGGAGGGATTTTCAGATGCTGTTAAGATTATCTGAGAAACAATTGTTGGCAAGTGTTGTTGTTAGCATACTGATGCCTTAAAGACTGTACTGAAGATGTGGGTTGAGGAAAGCCCATAAGTGGACTGCAAAGCAGGTGCTTATACAAGTGGATCTGTTTTGCTTTATGGTTGTATTATAGAGAAGATCAAGCAGTCACCAAAAACATTAGTATATGTATTCTGGGCATTATGAGTGTCCACAGCAAATTTAATGGAAATGAGGCCAGTGTTTTTTTTTAGGAAACCTTATCATGGACCAAAACATTAATCAAGATGATATTTTGACATGAAAATGGTG
Source organism: Thunnus thynnus (assembly GCF_963924715.1). Taxonomy (NCBI): domain Eukaryota; kingdom Metazoa; phylum Chordata; class Actinopteri; order Scombriformes; family Scombridae; genus Thunnus; species Thunnus thynnus. The sequence goes on from NC_089534.1 coordinate 26,808,162, forward strand.
CTTGAAGAGAGGAATTCTGCAAGCAAGGCATTTGCAGATACATTCTGAAACAAATTACATGGCAAGAAGAGTATCTGTTGTGTATGATCTGAGTACAACCCTCAGTGCATTCAGTGATACAACATAATTACTCTTCACAGTACAGTATCACGGGTGTCTTTCAGGATTCTTGGCAGGAAATCCTCCCAACCACCCCCAGCTCTCTTCTTCGCTGTGTCCTTCCACAGACTTGATTGTACAGTAAGTGGCAGTTGGTGCAGCAACTGCAGTGTGCCGGAGTGCTAATGCCAGGACCCCACATGAATAATGGGAACCCTGTGCAGTGGCCCAGCTGCTCCTGTTGGGCCCCAGCGAAGCCAAAGCCAAACAGCAGGCCCCTCACACTCTGCACTGATAACACACTCTGTCATCATCCAGCCACACAGGAACGCAGCCAATCATAACTGACCACAGCGTGTGGTGATATCTCAGACCCCTGCCCATCTGCTTCCTGGCCTGTTTGACCTTGGAGGTCACTCAGACAACGGATGTAAGGCCAAGGATGAGGCCAGTTGCTTTGAGTAGATGACCTCTAAGTGAAAGATAGAGCCCTGCTTAGCTCTATGTGACCTGCAGTCAGAAAAGAATAGAACAAATACAAAAGTCTCCTTGAACTTTGTAGGTAAACTCTTTTCTTTTACAACCGGGGTCAATTCTAAAGTTTATGCACAATAAATTCAATATATACAAAACAATATTTTTTTCTATCAAACACATTATGTATAGTAGACACAACCACAACCAGAATCTTACTCTAAAGTGTGCTGCCCAACCTTAAATAATAATTCCGGTTTAATGCAACATGGGTCTTACTGTCATAGCTGTGAGTATAGCTTCTATCAGTTATGATTACATTGTACTCAGCAAAGTAATTGCTTTGATCTGGGATCTGAAGGAGCAAGAAACCCGAAAACTGCATTCATGGTTAGCTACAATAACACAGTAGATCAATGTTCAACCTGAAAATCGGTGTGTAAAGCGTGATGAGTGTTTACAACAGCCAGTTTGGGAAATAAATTTAATATTCATCTTTGTTTAATTTCTGAATAAGTTTGGCTAACCTGTTGGTTTTTTGTTTAACCTGTCTGATAGTTTGACTGCTTATAATCATGTGCTATCTGACTTATTTTTTAACAACGCTGCCATGTGTTATTATTATCTGTTTGAATGATGACCAAAACTACAAAAGTAAGATCCAAATTGTAATAAAGTTTAAAGATGCGCTTATTTTTTGGCCACTTGGAAGCAGCAGAACAAGGTATAAACACACTGTTGACATATTATCACTGTATAAAGTTGTTATGTTGAATTTAGTGAACAGTTACAGAGATAAAGCAACATTAACATTCACTTGAAGTCATGTTTCTGTCTGATATTCACTCTCCTTTTAGCTCTGTGTTGGCCTCCACCAACTACTGAAGAAAATATTTGTCTCTTTACCTGCTGAACGCTCCTCAGCATTCAGCAGGTAAAGAGACATCAGCTAGTTGTGAACTTTCTCTGCTGTTTGGTGCTGTTGGGTAGTGTACAGAGGATTTATTAAAGCTTTTCCTGTGAAAACAGCTGCCTGCTGCTTCTGGAAATGAGGTTGATGAGAGCAGGGACTGAACCAAAATCACAAAGCTGCAGGCCTTAAAATCAAAACAATGAGATGAAAAACACAAAAAAGTTCAAGATCTCAAGGGAAATGTTGAGTGTTAATGCTTTGTTGGTTTTGGCACTACATGTCCCCCCTCTATCATATTAAACATAGTCATTTGATCTTTTCTTAATGTAAAATATTGATGAGTGCAACAGTAAGTTACCTTAATAAAATGTTAATCCTCATGTAAATATCTAAAACGATATTAGCTGTAAACTGACCTTTTCACATAAGCATTCAAAGTAAAATACACTGTTCAGACTACTGTAAACTACTCCAGTTCCTCCTAGTAGGAAATAACGGTAACATGTATATGATAGACTTTGGTCTGATGATAACTTAAAGTCACAATTATAACGTTTACATAATTATTCATTATTAATTTTACAAATGTAATTGTATGTAGCTCTGCAAACCCTTGGTTTCCATTCATTTTGTATTACAGTTACCTTCCTTCCTTTCTCTTGTTTATCATTAATAATAATCATATGCTGAAAGCATGCAAATAATACATTGTACATGATATAACTTACTGTATATCACCATATATACCTTTAGTGCTATTCATAGAGGCAAAGCCACAAACTGAATGAGCAGACTGATCATGTGGGTAGACAGTCAAATGACAGCTATTGACCTGCTGATAAAAATGCCAAGAGCTGCTCTGTGTAGCTGTCAGTGTGTGAACAGCGCTGACTGACAGAAACTGTCTTCGCTTCATGACTGGGGTTATTACAGCAGTGTGTAAAGACGCATCAACAGGCAATCAAGATTCAATTCAAATTCATGGTGAGAGAAAATGACAAAACATTGTCCATCATGCTACAGGCCAGGCAACGTGATGGAGGGCTGTTTATGTTTTTATCTCAGAGGTTGTTTATGTGATGTTTGAATGATCCATGCAATGAAATGCAGAGCAGTGCCACACCCACATTGTCTTAGCAAGCTAAGGGCCTAGTTAAAAACCCTATATGTAGAATTTTTATCATCATATCATATTATTCTAACAGTGTAATTTTTAAAAAAAGAAAAATTAGACAATCCCAATGGAAAGTGGTGCAGTCTATACGTTGATATTACCACTAGACATCGCCGAAGTTCAAAATGTGCAATTTCTACACATAGGGGATTTAAACTGAAACCCAATGAAAAAGATAGGAGGTAATAGTAGTTGGTAATGTGGAGCCATACACTATTAAATAAACTGGAAAAATCATCAGAGGCTTTGTAGATTTTTAATTTTTGTTATTTAGCTTTAGGTATTTAGCTTTTGCAGTAAACTCCCTAGCGCTCCAAAATACTGTGGTTCAATGGTTCTGTCAATTGAGGTTTCACTCAAGTAATGAGATAACAGAAAAAAAATGTTCGTGTACCTTAAATTGCAATCTGCAGCATCATGAACATACGTATGTCGGCAAAATGTGAGGAATATTTATATGTGACAGTGTGGATTGGGGAATGCATCGGTTATGTGTATAATAGTAATACATGGTAACACACACACACACATTTACTTGACTTTTCAGCCGGTGCCTATGGAGACAGCTTAAGAAAATACTTGCAGCCTGTACTGTAGAACATTAGACAGGTTGTGGGTGGGCATGGCAGCCCATTTTCTCCTGCAAGTAGAGGATTCATTTTCAGTTAACACTGATCTTGTTTAACTGTGATCAAAATATTACCCTAACTGTCACAAAATAGTTTTGTTTGCCTTACTTCAAAGCCTCACTGACATGAGCAATTACCTTTTCAACGTATAAGCTAATTCATATCAAAACACATAGCCATTTTACAATAATTGCCACTAATGTACTTTTCCCCTATCCTACGCTAGCCCTATTGAGCTGAACCAACCATCAAAATATTATGACAAAACTGTGCATTTATGGGGGTTCACATGAATTTATGACAGCTCAAGGTTATGTACGGTATTTTTTGCACTCTTGAGTCCCTGTATTTAAACCACAAATATGTCAGTGTACAGGAGTGGTAATTAATTGTTAATCTTAACCAAAGCTTTATAGAAATGTAACCATTAACCTTAAAGCTGCATTACTGAATTTTTCGGGCCACTTGGGGCAAGCGGAACAGGCTGAAAAAACATTTGAAATATTATCATTCATGAATTTTCTATGGCTAATGTGTTAGCTTGTCTACATACACATCCAGCAGACACAGAGTAACATTAGCATTCAGTTGTTCTTCTGTCTATCTAACTCAGAGTTCAATATTTCATCGCCTTTTAGCTTTGCTTTTGTTTTCACCAACACCTGAGAAAATTATCTGGTTCTTGAGCTGCTAAATACTCGACTATGTTCACCAGCTAGTCGCTAACTTTGTCTGTCATTTGGTGCTGGGAAGGTAGTGTACAGTGGGTTCATCAGGGTGTTTTTATTTTGTAAAAAAGTTGCCTGTTACAGCTGGAAACAAGGTTGTTGAAAGCTGACTTTGTGGGCTGAAAACCAAAACAATAAACTAAAAAGACTAAAAACCTCCATAGAGCTGAGGGTAACTGCAGTCAGGTGATCATTTTCTGTGGGCTCATCACCACGAGAGAAATTTCCCACTTTTACAGTAGGCTACACATAGTCATTTAATCCATTGTTGATATAAAAAATATTGTTAATAGTGCAGCTTTAACATTATACTACATTTATCATGTAAAAATTAAAGAGATTGTAACATTATTTGTAAAGGAGCATAGTCAACATGGTAGCTGACTGGTTGTCCCTAGTGACCATGTTTTCTGCTTCCTTTGATGGTGGAGAAAACAGTAGTTATACTGGGACTACTGTACATTACATATAAAACTATATGTGGGTATGAGTGAGTATAAGGATGCGGTGAGTTGTATGGGGCAGGGTTGTGAACCCTGGGAAGCAATGTGGCCAATAACAGGGAGTGTGGCTGGTGGGGGGGGGGTACCACTCGGCAGCTTTACTGACAGGAAGCGGGCCCGCTCTGTCCCCACATTCCTCCAACAGATGTTTGACAGAGAAAATATTTTCACAGCTGGAGAGGGAAAGGAGGGAAAATATATGTTTTACGATACATCACACTGGAGGTGGCGAAAACCGAGGGAAAAAAACCCTCCACATGCATGATATTTTACAGTAACGTGAGTGTACGTGCTATCCTCAACGCTGGCCCTGGGAAATCCCATTGGATGTTTGGTTACTATCTCCTCCTAAAAATTTCCCATAACTCCCTGGGTTCATGTCCTTGTGTTGGTGATAGGAAATGTATCCATTAATCATTTACTCTCAGAGGAATGTTAGCCTCCCTGTCTAATGATTCATGTAACAAAACAGCACCTGGTCTCTATCAGTAACACACTACTATGATGTGAAGTGGGGTGATGAAGATGATGGTGATGATAATAGCAATAGGAATGAGAAATGTGCATTTTCTGGAGATACTATGCATGATTGCTGAGTTAAGTACTGTAGTAAAAAGGCAAGCTAGCAGGAGGCAGATACACATAAATAACAATTAGACGTTGGGCCTATTGCTTTCGCTACTCCTTGAAGGGCCAAGCTGTCAATCAACTGGCTTTGGGTGGGGCTTCCTGCCCAGGCTGAGTAGTCAATAGACCCTATTCCCCAATTCACATGGTGGCCATTTTCCTCTGATGTCACAGTCAGGGTGGGAAGCTGTCAAGTAAACATTTTTACAGATTTATTCTTTTTATGGCACTCCCATGACTCCATAGTGGCCATGCATTTCCCAGCAGAACAGCCCAGAAGAGGCAAAATTAGCATAGAGCAGCATAATATCTCTTTATCGAGCCTTACTTTCATTTAAAAAACATTTTTCCTCAACAAGTCCAATTATATCCTTGCTATATCAATATGTGCAAGGATCATAAAACAAATGGCGCGCCTAATTTAGTTTTTTTAGAAACAGTGTTAGCGCATTCGCAAATACTTCCCAGCATGCATTGCATTAGGTTAAAATTCTCCAGAAATCTGTTGTTTTTCTGATATGAAGAAAGTTACATGATGGAGGCTACTGTAATGAAGATCGGTTTACACTTCAGAAACTCCCTGCACCCTTATTTCTGTTAAATTTCACGTTGATTTTTAAATCTAATTGGTCACTTTTAAGGCCTTAAACGGCCTTGCACCTCCATACATCTCTGACTTATTGACCTGGTATGTCTTAGCCATTAAGATCCATGGATGGAGTCCTGCTGGTTACTCCCAGGTCACAGTTGGTGACTAAGGGTGATCAGGCATTTGCTATTAGAGCTCCCACACTATGGAACTCTCTGCCTTATTTCTTAAGGCACTTAGAATTCATGATAAAAAATAAATAAATAAAAATCAAAGAAACCAAGCTTATTTGTATCTGACATTTTCCTAGTGGGTACAGCTCAAGGGGGTATTTTCCACTGTTGGCCCTGTTAATTTGTAAATTTCTAACAATTCTCTGCTTTCTGGTTCTTTTCCAAACAGTTTTAAGCATGCTTTTATTCACCCACTACTAAAAAAACCTAATTTGGACCCCTTGTCCTTAAGTAACTACAGACCAATCTCCAAATTATCTTTTTATCTAAGGTTCTGGAGAAATTAGTTTCATCCCAACGGATATCTCTTATGAATAATAATCGTGTTTTTAACTGTTTCCAGTCTGGTTTTAGAGAACTTCATAGAACCAAGACAGCTCTTGTTAAGGTTACTAATGATCCACTGCTTTTTCCATTGCTCTGGATAACCCTACTTCCTCAATGGCTCAGTTGAGTTGTGATGTCCCTCAAGGTTCTGTTTGTGGGCCCTTTCTGTATACACGCTGCCTCTCAGCCATGTTATTCAGAGGCATGATGTGCTTTACCACTTTTATGCTGATGACACTCACTTATATCTGCCATTAACACCCACAGATCCTAGCAGCCTAGCAAATCTTAGAACTTGCCTCTCTGATATTAAATCCTGGATGTCCCAAAACTTCATTAAATTTAAGGATGATAAGTCTGAGGTCATTCTGTTCAGTCCCCTAAATTTCATCAGCTCTTTAATGCTTATCTTGGTGATCTGTCAAATAATAGTAAGCAGGCTGCTAGGAATCTAGGGGTAATATTTGATGCTAACCTCTGTTTTGATGATCAAGTCAAAAATGTTGTTTGGTTTTGTTTCTTCCAGCTCAGGAGACTGAGGTCATTTTTATCAGTTGCTGATTTACAAAAAGTTGTATATGCCTTTATCTACTCTGGGCTTGATTATAACAATGCACTTGCCTCCCTCTTAAATTTCACGTTGATTTTAAAATCTTATTGGTCACTTTTAACTTTTTTTAACTGACTTATCGACCTGGTATGTCTTAGCCATTAAGATCCATGGATGGAGTCCTGCTGGTTACTCCCAGGTCACAGTTGGTGACTAAGGGTGATCAGGCATTTGCTATTAGAGCTCCCACACTATGGAACTCTCTGCCTACTGCACAAATAATGTTAGTCTATCTTGGAGTAAACTGAGAGCAGTAAATTGGATAAACTCAAAGCTTAAACTTAAAGTAAAATAAATCACCTAATTCAAAATGTTATTGAAGCTGGTTACTTTGAAATTTCAAGGTTTTTTATTCTTTTTTTACAATACAACCACAAATAAAAAACCAACAGAAAGAAAGCTGTCTGTACTGTATTGTAGCACTGTGCCAAAGTGTTGACAAGAAGCAGAGCAGTTTCACATCTCTCTTTTTCTGGCCAAGTCAGATGTTAGAAAGTGAGAAGTGGTCTCTATCGACTGACAGCACAGAGCCTTCCAGCTGGAGTCGACTTTATGAGCCGCTGCCTCCCAGGAGAGAGACTTCCTGGCTGTCTGAGCACTGAAACTAGAATCACCAGAGAATAATTACTCTCTCCTTCCTGGGCCGTCCTGAGCTGTTTGGACACAACTTAGAATGTTGAGTTGACAATTTATCACTTCTCTGCAATCCTCCACACCAACGCCAACCCACAAACAGTTCAACAAACAGTTCATTGGCAGACAGTTCACTGCTTCACCAATAACAGAGTCATATATTAACTTCTCTAAAAACTATTATATGTATCACCTCATTGCTTGACCTGTTCTTAACCTTTAGTTATCCTTGAAAGGTTTTCAGAGGACACGTGTTCTGTTTAGCAAAAATGTGCTTTACATACAGTGAGTTATCCTTTGAGGTTTACTCCCAATGGCCACTGAATCACTCCACTACAGTATATGTTTTGTAAGGCAATGATATGTTCCCTATCTGAGGGACAGCATCATTTGTCAATGCCTTCCAAAATGATCCATGTGGTGTTTTCTCATCTTCAACCTCTACAATTAAGGTCTGGTTAAGTTTAGGCACCTAAAATTACCTTTTCAAGGTTTGGGAAAGAGTGTGGTCTTGGTTAAAAGAAACCATATCTGACTGTTGGTAGGAGATAGGGTGGTGCGAAGTGGGGTCTCTGTTGTAAAAGTGAAACACATTGCATATCTCCCAAATCCACCCTGACCCAATCCCACATGCCAAAATCAGACTATTAACCTGATAATGGCCTCAGGAACGAAAAGGAGCATCTGCAATATGACATTTCCCTGACAAAAAGGTAAAAAGTGTTTTTTTGCTTTCTCTTGACTAGTTTGACAATTTCAACAACATGGTCTGTGGCTCTGACTCTCAGGAGCAAAGCACACAGAAATGCAAACAATGGCAAAAAAGAGAGGAATGACATTGTTGGCACAGGTGGAGCAGCAAAGTCAGACCTTGGCACCTCCTTCAAGATCACCAAACTGTGAAAGATGGCAAGCTATGATTGGTCATAATGTAGTCTACCATGTCACTTGGCAAAGTCACGGCAAGAATTTATGACTATGATCCTCTAATCTGACGTGGTAACCATCATGAAAGGCAAAAATATCATGTATTCTGAACCTGGCATTAGAGGTTTTGTGGTGCTATAACATCACACTATTCCCCTCTTCGCTTCTGAGAGAGCACAGCCATTATTCCCATGACCACAAGAGGTTGCTTGACAGGAACATATTAAGGTCATTTTAAGCATTTGAACAAATGTCCGATGCTCTTTTTTTCTCTACTTTTCTGCTCAAACGCGACTTGACATCAGCCCATACTGTCCATTTAATGTAATCCGAACCCTCTCCTGAATCCTGTGTGTTGTCACAGCTGTGAAGTCTGCGAGTTTGAAGATCCTTTCAGTGGAAGGAAAACATGGCCTGGGAGAGGATCAATATCCCTCCTGTTATTATTGCTGGTGTGGCCTGGATGACTGTGGAGTCTAGCCAGGACCAGCAGGTAGCTGTCAGTCACAGACCACCTGAAGAGAGGTCTGCCTCTGAGAGTGGGAGGGTGAGGGTGGACGCAGGGGCTTGTTGAGATAAATACCAATGATTACATAGGCAGAGATCATAATGTTTTCATGGATACTGATACATGGGCAACATGTCATACTCTGAAAACCACACCCACCAGAGTAGACAACAATCGGCGCAATAATATGCAACCAAGGGCTGAAATGCCAACAAAATGTCTATCGCTAGCTAACAACATTAGATTTCAGCATATCAAAGGATTATTTCAGCACCCTATGTCTACCAGAGAGGAAAAGGTTGTTTATTGCACAAGCTGAAAGCCGTTACATTGTATATGTTAGGATGCAATACATGAATGCAAGGGATGACATCACGTCTACTGTAGAGATAGCACAAATGTATAGCAAACTCCACTACATAGAAGGCTGGCATGACACTTTTCACAGCTGATATAGTGAGTACAGTGTGTAAACATAAGTGGGGATATTACACGAACAGACATGCAATCATTTCCCATTCAAGCTCTTTTTACAGTTAGCATTTCAGCTGAATGCAGGTTAGCTATTCTGTCATTTAAACATCTATTAGAAACACTGCATACCTTTCAATTAAACAGCTGTTCTGTTTTTACTTCATGTGTGTTCTCTGTCCAGGTATATGTGTCATTTTTACAGAGGTTTTTGAGCTGCAGGCTGTCTGTGCAGCTCAGGTCGGGTCTGTCTCTTCCACCACATGGCACACAGCCCTGTAACATTATCCACTTTTGTCTTCTTAAAGGCTCATTTTTTCGGTTCAGCAGCTTATAAAAACTTGGTAGTGCATTCCACCACACAGCAGCTTTTAGGCATTTTTCTGTTGTTTGCTAGCAGACAGAAGTGACACCTTCACTCAATACAAAGTTAATGCAGTGCAATGAATTGTTTTCCCCTCTTGGGTGGGCGGGACTTAATTGCGCTCTGTCTCTGTTTTACAGCCTGTATTCCCACCAGACAGCTCCTTCACGTAAGATGTCTTAAGCAAGGCAGCTAACCCCACTTGCTTGCAGCATGCTTCTGAGTAACTAAGAGTGTTGGGTGGTGGCTGTAGAAAGATGCTACTGCTCAGGAAAATCTAATTAAGGTTATAAAAAGATATTTCCTGGAGTGTTAAAAGTGTTGGTATGGTATCATAACTTTAACACAAGTAACATTTTTAGTCATTTTAGAGAAGCAAATGTTGGTCAAGAATGAACCCTCATGCCTTTAAGCCAACAAAGAAACATGGAAATGATTAGAACTGGGCAAACTCCATCTGATCAGGAAGACCATGAGATATGGTTGAAAGCTCTGTGAAGAAAATAGAAAGTTGACCTTGAGTTAAAATTCCTTGTCAAACTACTGTTTTGAAGGACAAAAATGAATATTCATATTCAACTTTAAGCCAACAAGCCAAAATTACACAGACAACGGAGAAAATTACAGCTGAGCAAACTTGATCCACTGAGGAAGACCTTGAATTGTGGTTGAACGCTCTGGAAAAAGCTGTTAAGTGCAGCAAACCACTGTTTCAAGATCAAAAATGAACCTTTATGCTCAACATTACACAAAATTTAGATGCAAATTAGAATAAAATATAGTAATTAAACTAGACTGCCATGTTAGCTTAAAAAGATTTGTCCTTCACCTCAATCATAATCACTTCTGAAAGCAGTCCTGCAGTTATATTTATATCTTTAGAGCAATGAAGAGAGTAATCACCCTGAGACTGAACTTAAGTCAAATAAGGATATGAATGAAGGCAATAACTGGGACAGATCATCTGATAGCTTACTCATTGTGAGAACGTGCTGATGGGTGCATTCTCTGTTTTGCTAGAGCTCTCTTTCCAGTTTCTGGTTACAGCGTCACTGCTTATACAGGTGCACGAACGACAACACCATTCATCTGTGTCACTACAATGACTTTGAACTGAATACTTGTCAGAGAACAGGAGAACTTTGCCCATTTTGGGTTTGATTCAAAACAGGCGAGAAACGAGCTTCCTGCTGCATCCAGCTGGCCGCATTGTTTGGCTGGAGTCCCGGCTGCCTGGGCTGCCCTGGCTCAGCTCCCGCTTAGGCTGGCCAGACCGACTACTGGAGCAGCGCAGGGCTGTGACCCTGTGACCGCACAGCTCCCAGCCAGGACAGAGTGCAAAGCCAAGCAGTGTCCGATAGACTAGCAAGTCAATGCTTAACACTTGCACTGGCCACTGCAGCAGCAGCCCTTAACCATCAATTATGTGTGTCAGCCTCTATCAGGGGCCAGCTGGTACTCAAAAAAAAACTGGTAAAACTGGTAAAAGATCTCACAGAGTCGTGTTACTGACATAAACAACATAGTAAAATTTCTCTCCTGCTAGTGACATGACCCTAAAACTGGCAGTCAGTTGGCTGATCTGTCTGGCCTTTTAATCCAGTGCATGTTTTGTTGACAACTCATGGCCAGATTGCCATGAAATGTGATAGGAATATCTGTGACTGGCAGTGGATGAACTATGTTGACCCTTGACTTTTCCTCTAGTGGCACTGACAGGTCAAAATTTCTCAGTTTCATCCACTAACTATCTTGAATAGACATATTTCTATGAAGTTTGTTATATACAGTCATGATCCCCAATGGATGATTCTTCAGGCATTTTAAGACACAGAGTGGTTGCCTCCATTGTTTCCAGCTGATTTCTGGTAAGTCTTAACACTTAGTGGCTCATTTCATCTAAAAATTTTGTAATGTGGAATTAATCAATATTACATTCTCTAGGCACCACTAGAATTTTTGTCTACGCTAGCAGATATCAAACAGAAACATCTGGTGAAAAGTTAATTTGTCACAATGTGAAAAATCTTCTTGTTTCTCCCAAATTGTTCTCAGATTACTTCAATTTATGTTATATGTCACATCAGTTAAGGATAACACTAACACTGTGCACATTGCATAATTTCTGAGATGCTTGTGCTTAACTTAACTCCTCCAACAAATTTGATAAAGTCAACAACATGATCAAACTAAAACAATGGTTCTTGATCTTTGTCAGTGAAAGTGAGTGATTGTCAAATGGTAATAGCATGATATCAGCAGTAAAGTTTACTGCTTGTAAAACAAATTAGGCAGCATCTTCAATTTTTCGCTTCTTAGTATCTTCAGCAAGATATTGCCTACAACGAACCGAATGCACACCACATCCCTGCCTGCACTTGTTTAACATCTGAATTGTTTGCTCAACTTTGTCAAGTTGGATATTTGCAGGGCGACTTGTGCTGTGTGTCGGGAAGAGAAGTTTATAATTTACTTCCTGTTAATGTTCCAGTTGCACTAAGAACTTAAACATATGTACACATTTCAACAAGCTTAAAAAAACACATTTCACACACACATGCCCGCACATGCAAGCTATAGCATGTGCAACTATGCAATGTGGAGTTGTAGTTGAATTTTCCCACGTTTTCTGTTTGACACATTGATGTACCTGTAAAACTGGATCCTAAAATTCCAATAAATCTTAATCCTTTGTGTTGTCTTGTGCTGACAAACGTGATTAAATATTCTTGGTTGTGATTTGCAGATCAATACATTTTATAAGTGTAACTGTGTAACATTTTATAAGTATAACTAAAGGTTACTGTTAGTGTGGTTAGTGTGGCATTGTGAATTCAGTCAGTGTCCTTTCTGAGTGGCAGATCTTGTTATAGCAGGATCTCCACATGACCTGAGGCCAAACTGTCACAGTGCCAGGAAAACAGCTATTTTATTATAGTATATAATCTCTCTCCGGAGATGGGAAGAGTCTGCAGTACAATATAGTTCAGGAGGAGGGGATGGTTGAGATGAAATGGTAGCTCAGCTTGGCTCAGAGTCAAAAGAAAGCAAGTAAGGGAAAGCAAAGGCCACTACAGGGGCTGACTAGAGTCTGGGAGCCAGTTTCTTGCCTGCTAACTGTTGGGCTCTTGTCACTGCTCCACAGGCCCAGGCTGGACCACAGCCTCCCTGTGAAAAGAGCAAGGATTAAGACAGTTGGAGATAAAGACAAAGGGGACACATTGCCTCTCTTCCCCTGAGAGCACCCCCACAGCCGCACAATGATAGCGTACAATGGGATGATGTGTTCTTTTGACCACGCCGGATGTGTCATCTCACGCTGCTGTGCAGAACTTCCCAGCATTGTGTGCGGGCCTCTGCCATTGTGGCCTGGCAATACTAATACCTTGCAGATATTTCACAGTGGGTGAGTCCTTTTTTTCTGCCCAGGAAGCCTGGAGTTCCCTGGCTTCCAGGGTCAGGAAGCAGGGAGGCCCCTGGACTGAGTAGCCTGCCACAACCACAGCTGTGGGGGATGGGGAAGGGAATGACCTGTGGACTCTATCTCTGACTTTCTACTATGTTTGGAAAAGTTCTTGGAAACACCTTGGAAACACTCATTTCCTTTCTATCTGAGAAGTTCTTTCTCTGTACAAGCTAAAATATGTATCAGTTTGGCTTTATGTCTACACAGTATAATTTGTGAAGCTTCTTTTTAAAAGAAAATATGACTTGTGCCCATGTTGAAAAGACTTCTGACACTGTCAAACATCATCATCATCTTTAATTTCTTTATCACGTTTGATTCTTTTCATCTTGATAGAAAACACCTTAAAATGGTCTGACAACTGTGTGTGACTAACCAATAAGTTGTAAAACATACATAATTTGGATTCCCTGCTTTCCACAAAGGTGTTCCACAAGGAGCCATTTTAGGTCCACCTCTGTAACAGTTTTTATAAACAAAAGCTGATTGCAAGCTTGTACTTGGACCAGGCTTTAGGTGAGATGACCGGAAAAAGCGCATTCTTCAAATGTTTCGCTCAAGCGCCCAACTTTAGTACATACAATGTGAGAAGCAAAATCATCAACCAAGGATATGCAGATGTGATATTTATCATGTCCACTTAGTCTTGTCTGCTGAGACGAGACCAGAGAGGAACTGAAGGGTGGACAGAGGAACTGACTGTGTGAGAGCAGTCAGAGGGAACATTGCCCTTGGGCCTATGAAAGCACATTTTTCTCCAATGTCATGGAGATTTCTTTTGCTAATGAGCTGTATCCATGGGCTATCAAGTGTTGCCAAATGCAGAGGGGATTTGTTCCTTTGGTTAATTAAATCATGGACAATTTTGGGGCCTTTAATACTTAGGATGTAACTGCTAGTGGGAACCTAGATCCACTTATTTTTGTGCAAAACGGGGCAATAAAATGGGTCTTTGTCAGGGTGAACACAGAATTAGGTGGTTTGTTGTGGAAGTATTAGCAGTATTTCACGTCACTTGGACATGCAGATATTGTTTCATCACTCACAAGCAATGAAAACTCTCAAAGAGGAAAAGTCTGTTGCACTTCTGGAACTGAAAGTTAGACTAGACCTTTTGTCACATAACCATTTATAGCTCAGTATGTTTAGGAAGTATGTACATACTGGACAATTCTGCACCTCACAATTTACATACAGTGAAAACGATCAGTGCCAATGCAGAGAGTAGCGTGCCTTGTAAGTTCAAAAGTGAGGATATGAAGGTCGGGGTGGTGGATGGGTAAGCAAATGTTTACAGTTATAATCCTTACACTTCATGAAATCAAACCCTGTTTGTTACTATTTATAGCCTGCAGTTTTTCATTAATTGCCATTCTATATATTTGTAATTACTTCTCTCTACATTAGTTTTCACTGTTAAAGGTGGAGTCCGCCATTCCCATGCTGGATTTAAATTGTCCTCACATGCACAAGGAATTCACTGAAAACTACACATTTATGTGATCAAGCATTATGCTTTTTAATTTTAACTCACTGATATCAATCTGCCTCCTCACTCCCTACTCTCCTCCAGCCATATCGAGGCTATCAAGGCTACCAAACATTTCCTACTGCTGCTGCTTCACATTAAGTTAAACGTTAAAACAAGACATGGCATTTTTCATCAGTGGATCAGTTAAGGGAGTAATTGAACAAGGAGAAGCAGCCATGGTAAGCTGTTATATGAAGAGCTTCAGTTGACAGGTTGCAAATCTCCAACTCCTCAGCAAGGAAACCAACTTTTTACTGTGTCCTGCTGTTCTGTGGAAAACTGCTTGCACCATGCGCAGCATGAAATCAGATTGTGGTTGCAAATATTATTGATTGACTTATTTATTAAAACA
Source organism: Thunnus thynnus (assembly GCF_963924715.1). Classification (NCBI taxonomy): domain Eukaryota; kingdom Metazoa; phylum Chordata; class Actinopteri; order Scombriformes; family Scombridae; genus Thunnus; species Thunnus thynnus. The sequence goes on from NC_089534.1 coordinate 26,823,320, forward strand.
AGATTAGTTTGTCTGACTGCACTGTAAAGACAGATACACCAGTTGTTCTGTTGTATTTCTGAAAAGGTATCTGGGGCCTCTTTCATCAAATTTGCAACATGCAAGCTGTGACATGCAACATGAGATAATTTCCACTTGTGTTAATTTTGTTAACACCATAAGAAACACTATAATTGTGACCCATGCATGAGCATGCAAGAGGACTGTAGGACTCACAAATGTATCTGCAATTTGCAAGTGACTTATTTGTGAAATAGGGCACTGGCACCATTTGCAACCTGCTTGTAAGCAGTGCTCGCAAATTTCTGTCAACAAGTGTTTCCTGTAGTATTTAACCAATCTTGCTGATACCACCAGTAACCATAGGTATATGTCTCCATATCAACTAGGACATTGATCTTAAGGATTACAACTTTAGGGTGCCGAACCTTAACCATACCAAAATGCATATTTTTTCTGATATAATAACAAACACTCTCAATCATGTTCTTGTCTTGCAACAGGGTTCAAATAGAGTTAAAAAGCCTCACAGTTTTGATAAGAAGTATGAAAAGCTACAAATGTTCTCTTTTCAAAACAGTCAAAATGATAGAAATTGCTGTGATGGTGTTGTATGTAACACAACACTTGAGCAGAGAAGTCAAACTTTCTGTAGCCCATGGCACTTAACATGATACATGATCCATGAACAATGCTTGGGTAAATGTATACACCTCAAAGAGCTTAGGCGATGTTAGCTGCAGGTCAGACCTTTGGTAAGTGGAATGGAATCCAGGGAGGAACTACAGATATAGTCAGTATGGCAGTAGGGGGTTCTTTATCCTGCTTGAAAACCACAAGAGTGGGAGTAATCTCTCCTCTAACCCACCAGACAGACACACTGACAAGTGATGAATGTGAGAACTAAACGTTTCTACCTTTCATTCACTTTCCTTATTCTACTGGAGTGATAATGTTCAGTCAAGAGTTTGCACAAAGCTTTTAATCTACATTTTAAAAGCTCTGCTCTTCTTAACAGGCAGGCAGCGTGGACAAACAGAGAGAAGGAAAGGATTTGGGGAACTCATCTCGATAAGTTTCTTTCTACCACAATTCCTCTATTAAAGGGAAGTGCGGTTCTGGGTCCAAGAGCTTTGAGACGATAAAAAGAGGCACCACACGAAAGTGTAACTTAACAGCTGTTTTAGCAATGCACAGAAGTGCGAATGCAATTTTTATATGTTTAAGACAGGCCCCGCAGATGAAAGACTCCTTTCATGATTCTTGTGTGCAATAAAAATGGCCACTTGCAGCAGACTGGAACTCAGGGGAGGTAAATCCAGGTGGCCTTGGTTGGCACACTGTCGGGGAAAACCAGTTGTTGTGGTGGTCTGTTCATCTTGTGTGTGGAAACTTCTTACTTTTCAAATGCCAAAATAGAAATTCATAATTGCAATAACTTAAAAGCCTGAGAGGTTTGGCCTCAGTAAAAACAATCTCAGAGGATGCTTGCATCATTGCAAATGCACTTCTCACTGAAGACTATTTTCTTACATGTGGTTTCAAGTGTTTGAAGCAAAATAAAAGATGCAGCTATGCCAGAGAAGTCGGCATTCTGTTGTCACACTGCAACTCTGCTAGACTCCAGCTCTCTCAAGTTCAAAGTGGAGTGCTCCCAGACTTATCTCCTTTTTGCCACAAGGGACCTCATTTATGACATTCTAAAGCCTAGCGGGGCCTGATTTCAACCAAAGAACACCCCATTCAGATTTTCAAAGGGCCCAAAAAATTACTCTTCCTGCATTTTCAGACTCCAGCAAAGCCTAAATGCTCCAACTACTGTATATTACTTGGCACAAATTTCAATCTCAGCCACATCTGTTCACAGTCCTGCTCTGAGGGAACACACACGCACAAACACACTCATTCACTCCTCTGATCTGGTGGAAAGAGTCCTGGCGAACATGTGAAGTGCTGTGGAGGTGGTACGTTCAAGAAGTGGCTTAATGAATTCATAAATATAACAGTATGGACCAGGCTGAATGGAAGGCTGGGCTGTTTGATGTGTGGCTCTGGATCTGACTGCTGCCAAGAAGCTGACTGTAAGAAGCAGCCTTTGCTAACATAGATGTTATTGCTCTGCTGTATGTGTTTCCGTGGCAGCGAGCTCTTGTCAGCAGCCACTCATGCTGTTAAATTAACAAGATCTTGATATATTCTCTCTCTATATATTGTTATATTGTCTCTACTTAGATATCTAGATACATAGTCCACTATCTGATCTGAAAAATTTGTAACAATATGATGCACTGCGATTCAAAACCAGTTTGATACAATTCAGCTACAGTTTCATATTCCTTCAACTCATTCAATAAGATAGTATTTTCACTGCATCTACTCAATTTTTATTTAAAGTGCTGTATCAAATACTCAACAATGGTAAATCTGGTCAGTGATTCATTGGGTAACTTTTTAGCTAGGTCCTTAAGGTGGTTGAATATTTGACTGAAATACTATAGCAACTGCATATTTTTTAACTTGATTGCCAGGTAAGTGTCAACCATTTAATATTATATGATATTTTATATGATATTTATCACTTGTTATTGTAAATTGTGCTTTTGAACTAGCATTAGCTTACTACTTATTACTGTCATCAGTAACATATTGTTGCCACCAGCTATGAAAATTTCCAGCAGTTTTGGACACGATAGAGTCTGATATTTCATTCAGCGTAGAATTATTTTTTCAGGAAATAGATTTTCTGGAAATAGATAAGATTGGGGAGTGAAGCTAGCTTGCTAGCAAGTATTAACAGGAAAAGGTCAGGTTGCACAGACTGAAAGACACACACATAAATGAACAAGAGCGACAGAGGGAAAGACTAACTTCAGAAATCAACTTTTGACAGCCATATTGATTTTTGACAAATTTTGCGCAAAATTTGCATCAGATTTATGGTTGTGTGTCAATGTTGTCCATTTGTGTCTTGAATCTGTTTTCCATTCGGCCTATGTAGCACACTATAGTTGCTGTTCGCCATTATATTTAAGTGTCTGAATTTTGAGTGCGTAAATCTATCAATTTAATCTAAATTATGTAGGCACACAAGTCACACAAGGAAAACAATATGAGAAACAAACCTAACCTATTACAGATTCATAGCATATCACTATGAATGCTCAAAAAAATTCTTATTGCAAGCTGTTTTTTGCATGTTCTGAATGAAATGAAAGCTTGCTGACCTTTCCTTGGTATGTAAACATACTTCTTTTTATTATTATTTTGAAAATCAGCAAGTTTGAAATATTTGCTTTTCATTTCCTGTCTGTTAGGAAAAAGACAACATCTGGAAAAGATATCATCCACTTCCTTTGCTTTGTCACGTAGTTACTGTGACCATGGCAACAGGGGTCTTGCAGCGAAGGCAGCGTTCAACAGGAGGAGTTGAGCTACATTTCTGCTGAGAGGGAGTGAAATCAAAGCTGACTGTAGGTGAAAGGAAGCCGCATCTAAACTTGGTTCATCAACAGATCTTTTACTAAAAAGGAAACTGGGCTTCATCCCTTGCCACTGTCTGTAGAGTGCTCCAAAATCCAAATAAAACGGAGTTGTAATGCGTCTGTAGTATGTCTCCTCATGCTGTCATCAAAGCAAATGAAAGCCCAGTCAGATCTCTCTCTGACAGCCATCTTAAATCCACTCAGAGATCTCAGGGGACCCGTTTTCTGCATACTCAATATGCTCACAGCTCCTTCAGCCCACACTGTCGCCATGGTAACCATGGACCACCTCTGGCTTCTAGTGCATCTGTCAGCCAATACCCCCCCTCCACACCACCCTTTACACACACACAAACACACTGCCTGCACTCGCTTCTTTGTACCATGATGGTGTGTTTCACGGACCTCATTTCCTGATGTGTTTTTTTAAAAATGCGGTAAATTTTTGGTAGTTTTGAAAAATTCATGCATGTGGATCTTTACTCCACCATCTCATCTCCTCAGCGGCACCTCATACAGCAGAGTAGAGACGAGCAGAACGCTGAGATGGCAGTGCAGAACTCCCATTTGTTATACCAGTTTTTATCTGAAGAGGGCAGCCTTGAGCCTTTCCTTGTGCAGTCGTGTTGACACTTCCCTCACCACAAAAAAAAACAACAAAAAAAAAAAACCACGCAAACCTGCTGTGTCACAACCCACACTATGAATGCAAGACCACCCATCCAGCACTAAAAGTTCCTGGCTGGGATTTAAACCTTACTGACCCCCGCCCCCACCCGTCAAATCACCTACAGAAACACACAAAAAATGTATTCTGTGTGTGTGTGTGTATGTGTGTGTGCTGGTATGCATACATGAATGTATGTGCACAGCAGCAAGAAAGGGAAGGAAAGTGAAGGAGGAGGAGGAGGAGGACAGAGAGCAGCTGAGTGGAGTAGCTCTCTCTCATCACTGAGTAATGTTTCGCGCCGGCTTTTTTTCTTTTTTTTTTTTCAGAAAAGAGTGAAACAGCATTGTGCGTTCAGCTGCGCCGAATGTGTCTTTTCTCTTCTCGCCCTCTTCTCTTTCACCGGAGAGCTTTCTCTTTTGTCACTCTAAACCCTCCCCGCACATCTAAAGTCCCCCTTCACCCACCAACCCCACCCATCTAAACCCTTCTGAAGTCCCCACACTTCATCTAAAAAGGCAGTGCAAGGAGGGGGAGTTCGGAGGAGGAGTGGGGTGGGGGGGCTGTATGATGGGGGAGGGGCGTAGTACTGTTGTAATCTGCAATTGTTACAGTCTGGAGCCTTGCTACGCTGTCACCATCCCGAATTGATTTAACCATCAATGGCAGCATCCATTTAAGGGCTGCTGCACCGGCCCCGGCTGCCCAAATGTGGCTGAATGAGCAACGAGCCCCCTTTTGCTCCCTTTCCCACCACTGGGTATCAAAGGCTATTGTGTCCAGAGAAAGTAGAGGGGTCACCCATTTACCCCCTGTGGGTCAACCACAAGCTCTGACAGAGGGGAATGTGAAATAGAGGAAGGAGAGCGATGAGGAGGAGGTCTTGAAGTGCAATATCAGGACAGAGCACTTCCAGTTGTCCGTACAGGAGGAGATAAGTAGTGTGTGGCCCTGACGTCAATGGAGCCATTTACTATGACACACTGAAAATATTTGGAATCCGAGACATTTGTCTGCTGTTATCACCGGGATGGATACTCCTGTTAGGCCCCAGCAGTTGGCTCCCTCCCCAAGGCTGTGTTTACAACGGCTGGAGTCAACCCAAGGAAGTAGACTTTTTTCTTCACAGCTCAATGCCTGCAGTTGTTTTTTTTGCCCAACCATGATTCTCATGTGCCGTCCAAGAAATAAAGTAATCAAGATAAATTAAAACCCTTCTGCACTGGTGAGTTTACAATAGTTTTCAACAAAGATGCCAAGCGAGGATCATATGACCCCTACAGACCTGGACAATTGCTGGCTTCAAGTGGCTCCAATTCCAGCCTGTTTATGTTGGCTTATTACATGTTACCAAACTGCAGAACAACTTTGATCTCCAGTTTTGCTTTTATTTTGCTGGAGCAAACTGATTCCAGGAGTGAATATGAATATTCTTTCTACAGTAGCACCAGTAAAGCTTGGTGGTAATTACAGTAAATAAGAGACCACTGTGGTCTGTGCTGCTTGATGTTTAGAGAAAGGAGGGGTAATTTGAATAATGCAATTAGGGATGAGGTAATACTATGCTGCCCTTCTCGTGTAAGGTCCACTGATGCACAGTCCAGGATTAAAACAAATGTGTTTTCTCTACTCATGAGTAGCTGTGAAAAGAAAAAGCTCACAGACTCTTCGTGTTAAGAGCAGATATGTTAAAACGCTTAAAATCCTCACACTGGGGTCGGTTTACCCAGATTATATGGAAAAACATATGTTCTCACATGCTCTATCGCCAGAGTAATGCTGGGTTCATGTTATATTGTTTAAACCATAATTGCTAGCACCCTGGTGGTAAAAACTGTTCATGTCAGCCTCCTAGTTACAATTCTTGGTATATGAGATATTGGGAGTTTTTGACAGCTACAATATCTCCCACTTGACAAACAGAACTAAACAAGCGTCAACACCTCTGAGACAAAATGGCTAATATCGAAATAAAGTCCAGCATCAACTTAGATTCAGTCAGTTCAACTATTTAAAAAGGAGCTATAAACCGTTTGTATCTAGTTTCACTTTCAAAGAAGCCGTTCCATATATGTTATATAGAAGTAAGTCAAAAAAGTAAGTAAAGTACAAGGCTTGAAATCAGCTAAAGATTTAGCCATGACTTTGAAAATCTTACAGATAACACTAAGCCATGCTTTTTGTAGTCCAACACAACAAACTCTTCCCAGAACTCCTCTCTCCAACTCTCTCATGACTGAATATTTAGCTGATTTCGACAACAACTCAATTCTCATGAGATCTCAGAATGAGACTTCTCTTTGAGCAAGACTTGGTTAGACACAATAACAAACGCACCGGATCAAGCGAATGGTAAGGAAATACGTTTTATATCTCTGTATGGTCCTTTCCATAATGTTGTCAGACACTTATAATAACAATCTGAGCCTGTCAGTGGCAAAAAAAAGCACTTTTAGTGGACATACATTGACGAGGCGCTATTGCCCCGTTGTTTCACAGCTATTGGCTGAAGTGCTGTCCCCATTAGTCACTTAGACACAAACAGATGGGAAAATAGGGAGCAGGTTGAAAAATATTGAAGTTTCCCTTTAATGAAATCACGTTATAAAAATTGCATGGACATGCTGACTGGTGGTGTTTCAGAATGTCAAACAGTAATGTTACACATTACTTAGTTAAAATTAAATATCAGCCAAAAGTCCTACATTATAATTTTGGAGTGTCATCTGCGTAAGGAGGAAACCAGATCTGTTAAATTGGGCAATATATTAACAGAGTCTGGAAAGTAGTTAGACTGGCAGTCATTGAACTCCAACTCCAGAGTGTGTATTTTTGGAGAAACGGGCCTTTGTAGCAGTGGGCTTTTGTTTTTCGGGATAACAGGCTGTCAGACTATGAGCCTTCAGTCTGATGGGAAATTTTTCGGACTTTTGGGGTTTCAGAACAATGGGCCATCGGACCAATGGAGAGTCCCAAGATTAACTGGGACAAATGAGATTCCATTAACCTCCATTGTATTGGCATGGAGGCAGAAATCTCAAATATATATGAAAAAAGACTTGGTGAATGAAACCAAAACGATCAGCAAGACAATATATTATAAATGTAAGTGGGAAAACTGACCATTAAGATAACAGTTTATTGAAATAAAACAATATTAAAATATACATGCTGAAATGAGGTTTATAAAATGATAATTTAGAGGCCTTTGGCTGGCAAAGCCATCTGAAATATGCTTTCTTATTCTAATGAGATGAAGTACAACTTCAGAACAAAGTCAGCAATTTGCCATCTGCATAGTCAACAGTGTTTTGTTACTGTCACAGTAATGTTAATTGCATCAACAAGCAGGGCTTCTTTGCATGGCAAGATGTTTTGACACTTCAGCATTCTGCATGTGTGCCAACAGTGGAATCCAAGTGATGCACCAATCAGATCTCTCCTATAGGACACTGGTTTTCTATAGGGCTCAGGCCAAGGTGACTCAAATTCAGCTGACAATGGCACTGGTCTGAGTTCACGAGAATGTTCCAATTAGCTGCACAGCCACCATTCAGTAGAATTCATCGCTGTAACTACATTTTTTTGGCTAAATAGGAGACTCCGGGGACAAACTGAGACACTTCATTATTCCGCTCAATGGCTTGCATCCTGTGAGCCAGCACGGATGTCTGGAGAAGCTGTTTTTCACTCCGTGACAAGTTTCAGGTTTATGTGCAGGGCTGTTACTCTATCTGCTAATTGTCCAGGAAGTGGTCTATTTGAGAATAACTTGAGATGGAGTGATGAAGTTTTAAATGGAGCAGAGGGAAAGGAGAGATTCCCTCTACCTCTAAAGTAGCCTCGGGCAACAGCAGTTATGCATAGGATATCTTTGGGTTTGTTCATGTGCCAGAATACAGATGAGGCTGCCTTTCACACTCCTCTCCCCTACAAAGAGAGTCACTCCCTTGTCACCCAGAAAAGGGCCGCAGCGCTCACTCCTTTATTTCAGTTTTGCTCCTGAAGTTTCCATGGTAACCTAAATACTATTCAGCCCCTTGCAAGCAAAGCAGTCCTTGCAGGTGGCTGTTCTTTAAAGCAAAGAATGCCACAAATGCAGCTCCTTCAAAACAACTGTTGAGTGAGGCCTGCTTAGAATTTGTCAGCCCCAGATGCCACATTTCTCTGTCGACTGGAAGCTGGAAAAATAAAGATAAACAAGCTTTTAATGGCGGAGTCATGATGTATTTAAAGTGGAGAGAGTATGAGGTCTGTATGAAGACATGAGGTTGGTTAAAAGAAAGTAGATTTATTTAAGAATTTATTTAATGACCCATTTAATTTCAGCTCACTAATACAGCTCTCTGTCTGATAAGATGGGGGAGGGGAGCGATGGAGTAATAAGACTGATGTAACATGAGCGTATTTCTATGGTGCGCTTGTCGCTGAGTAACCAGTTGCCTTGGCAACGCTCTCCATCCCATTTCCCCACCACCACTATTCCCCAGCCGCTCTCTCTCTCTTCTTTGGCAGTGTGTGATCTCCATTATGGGAGGAGGATATTAAAGTGTCCTTATCAAGGCTTCAGATAACAACAAGGCCGACGTAATCCACACTCCCGCACAGGTCCAGATAAACGACACGGGCCCCATGTCATTGGCCATATGGTCCTGAGTGGTTCTCAGGAGACTCACTGCCGTCTTGTGTCACTGACTCTGCTAATGGCTCTGCTCAGACAAATGAGACCTAAGGGCTGGACAGTGGATGCAGCTATGTGCCACAGGGAGCTACAATTATATGAAAACAATCCTTAACCCTCCAATCCTTGTACATGCACATTTTTTGCTGTATAACATTGCAGAAGTATAATGATTTCTACAAATGTTACAGGAAAAAATTTTCAAATGAAGTGATAGAGACTTTAGAATGACAATACTTATCCCCTTAATCTGATTATAATCAATATAAATAATACATTTATGACTAGTGGCTGGAGCCATTTCAAGACCTGAATGGGCATGAAACTCTCACAGTCAAATCATCAGCAAAAAAGATGATCAACTGTGTCAGAAAATATCTGGTTCTTTAGCAAAAAGTCAAAGGTAGCCTGTGAATACATTACTTTAAAGGATATGTCTGATGATATTGTATTTTTTTTTTTTTTATCAACAAATCCCATGAAAACACCACAACTAACAACGAATTGATCTACTAACAAGCATCATGTGTCAAAGGCTGATATATCTTATTCCTCTGTGCCACAGAGCTCCATTGTTCAAAAACTATTAAAAACACATCAGTGAGCCACACTGTTGCACTGAGTGACATGTTCCTCCATTACCATAAACACACACACTGTAGTTTATTTTGACTCAATCCCACACACACCATCCCGCTGCCAGAAATATTGTACCAAATCCACAACTGAAAATAGTCACCAACAAATGCATTGTAACGTCTGTCTGAATAACATTTGCTAAAAACTATAATGTCCTGCTGAAAAGTCAAGTATGACACCAAAAGAGCATTTCAGTAAGAAACATTCATTCATAGAGGTTAACCTTCAGCAAGCAGAAGTTGAAGATTAGATTTAGTAAAAACAAATTTAAAAAAGGAGGCATCAGTTCACTGCAGTGTAGTGTGTCTAGCAGGCCTTTTTCACAGAGGACATTTTGACATGTCACATTAGGAAACGCACAGGTGTAAATAATTAATGAGGTAAGACTGAATTAATGAATTCCGCTTAGCTACTTTAGGAACCATCATTAACGTTATTAGTAACACCTGCACTGTTCCTACAATGACAAGTCAAAATGTCTGCTGTGAAAACGACTGCTATGATGAAACATTGTGGATATGTCACAGCTCTGTATATATTTACAGCCACGCGCCATAAAAACTGTGTCAGTATTTGACAAGTCAGTAAATAATGAACAGGATGAAATGAGAATACATTTGCAACTCCTAATTACTGAAGGCATTTCACCCAACTCTTTTGTAATGTTTTTTACATTTTGAAGTGCATTTTTGCCCTATGACTGAGACAGACGCACTAACAGCTTTATGATACTGTTTGATGGTAAAGAAGATGACAGCCATTGTGTATCTGAACCAGCTCTACAGTAGGTCTATGTCACAATATGGGCGCAGCCATTTCTGCTTGGGACGGCAGTGATCAACAGTGCCACACATATTCCTGTGTGTGGGACTGTGGTCTGTGGCTAAGAATGCTCTGCTTGTTGTTCACACACAGCGATATGTCTCCTTTATGTTGCAGTGTCATTAAGAGCTAGGATTACAGGGACATTCTTCATCATTACAGACATTACAGTGTGTATGTGCCATAAAATAGCTTTCTTGTTCCTGGACTGAAAAGAGTCTTTGGCTCTAAGTGATTCCTGTTTGATTATCTGTGCCTACGAATGGGGGATGGAGAGCTGAGGACATGCTGGAATAATGGCATAAATCATATTAATCACAGCAGGCTCGGACCAAGGTCAGTGGTGAACCTGTCAATATGATAGATAGAGAGTACATTATGTTTTCACACTTCAAAATTGTTTTTTTACACCTTTATATTAATGCAACCATTGCAGAAACATTTAATTATGCACTCATAAACTACTTTGTATTTACCACCATTTGTCCACGGTGTAATACTAACCCTATCTCCTACTAAATAAATTCAGTTTAAACTAATTTATTTTGTTCAATGTGTTTGGGAGGAGAAGTAATTGCTGTCCAGAATATGCTCACTAGCACCATTTTTTCCAATAACAGGAAGTGTGACATCCTCATATTGCACAGAAGTTATAGAGAAGAGATCTGGGTGAATGGTGAGTGTATATGCTGTATCACTTCCCTTGATTAAAGAAATGTTTCAACCTTTTGGGGGGATGATACCATTCTCGTGTATGTGCGTACATCTCAACACACGAGTTAAGATGTGGTTAGCCTAGCTTAGCATAAAGTGCTGTAGGTGGGGGAAACAGCTAGCCTGGCTTTGTTCAAAGTTCAAAAATACATCTTCCAACACATCTGAAGCTGACTACTTTTCATTTTGGATTTTGTTTACAAAAAAAACAAAAACACAGTCTTTCTTTTTTTGTTTTGTGACTGTTTAGTCAAGAATGTTATAGGTGGCTTGTTTATAAGAGAATAAATCCAAATCTAAAACTATGCATTAACTAAGATATAAAAATGACAAATTATGATTTTAGAGGAAGTTACATATTGGGGCTATTTCTTGATGAGGAACATTTATTCATACATCAGTTTCGATCAAATTCTGTGCAGTGTCTCCTGCTACAATGCAGGTTACCAGATACTGTTGATGAGCACAAGATTTGGTTTTGGTACTGTTGTGTACAGGCACATTCTCTCTGTGACAACAAGACTTTGGAATGTCTTCACAATCACAATTGCTGTGCCCGGCTATTGTCCGCCAAGAAATACAGCATGTAACTGAAAAAACTAAAACCATAAATTGCCATTTTTACATTTCTGTTTGTGCAGGAGTTAAACAAATGAGATACAGTGTTTAAATTAGAGAATTTTAGAGGTGTTGGTAGGTCTATTTTTCATGTTAGACAAGTTTCCCCTTTGCTAAGCTAGGCTAATCACGTCCTGACTCTCCTTAACACACATTGCCATTGATCTCCTAATATCACTCTCGAAAAGAAAGCTCATAAGTGTATTGTCCAAAATGTTAAACTGTTCCTTTGACATTTGGGAAATATCAGGGTTTGGTTAAATAATGACACAAAGTATTCTGTCTCGTACTTCACGTCAGTTTTTATTATTCAATATTTAACCAAGACCACAATCTTTCCCTGACCTCAACTAAGTACTTTGAGTTACTGTTGCCTAACCATATACTTGTTAATCATGGTTTAATTGCCAGGAGTGGATATTGTAGGAAACTGGATGAAATGTGTTGAGAGTGATACACTAAGTCTGATCATTTTGCATTGGCAGTGAACAGTTTGCAGGAAAGTTCAATATAAATGTTATGCTGCTAAAAATAATGCAGGCAGCATTACGTTTACAACACAACTTACTTGCTACTGCATATTATCTGTATATGTTATTTTTAGGGGCTGGTAATGCACAGGTTAATACACTGGAATGGAGCTACTCCAAAGTGTTAGCAAAACTCCTGCATCATCACCCAATCAGGGAAGTCTACTGGAGTTTGCTGGCTTTTTCTCTGCTGTGACTGGTGTGATAAGTGGAGAAGTTGATTTCTTCCTGATGATCCTGTGGAAACACACAGCACCCCTCTGAGCCCTGTTTTGATTATAGCACCAGCCGCTCCTCGGGAGCCAGGCAGCAAAGGGAAGTTCTGATTAATTTATTCTGGTTTTGGAACGACTCCCAACACAACTCCCACTAAACAGGCAAAGAATTACCCTCAGGCTTTCAGATCAATAGGGGAACTCCATGAAAAACACGTGCGTGGGTTATTTTCTGTCCGTTTTCTTCTTTCTTCCACAAGTAAAGCAAGGTTCTTCACTGTTGATGCTAATCGGAGCTTTCATTAAAACATCACGCTTTTAATTTCTAACAGACTTTAGGTATTGGTATTATATCCACAAATATTTAAAGAGGACCTATTATGCTTTTCCTTATTTTCAGTCATATATATAATGTTACAATGTTGGATGTTCATATTAAACGTGCCCAAAGTGTCAAATAATGAGATAAATGTATGTAGAAATAATCCCTGTGAGCAAAAAGCACTGGCTTCAGCATGCTCTGAATGCTCAGTTTCCAATGATTTTTTTCTACTTTCAGCCCGAGCCGACGTCAGCTTGTGACAGATTTCTTTATATGGTCATCTGCTCCATGCACAGCGTGCAAGTTTACTGCTCCGCACTGCTAACATTATGGCATTTTTCCATTGTTTTGGGGATAGTCACACCGAGCCATAACTTGAGCTGAGGTGGCATGCTGTAAGTGTTTTTCCACTACACAACAGGGCAAAGTAAAATAAGTTGTTTACCTGTTGGAGGTGTGCTGGTTGTCTGCAGCTCTTCATCAAACATCATCATCACTGTGGCAGTTTCTGCTTGTATTATTCCTCCCTGCATTATTTCTAACTGATCCGCTGAGCTGAAAAGCTTCAAATATCTCCATATGTTGTTTCGACCAGTTTTTCGTGACACTAATGAAGCTCTGCTAATTCAGTGAGGAACACATTTAATTTCCTGTAAATTCTTCACAATAAAAGTCTTCCATTATTCAGTTATTTAAAAGCTTTTAATATGAAGTAAAGCAGGAAATGTTGTGTTTTCATCAACAGTAACTTAACATGACTGTGATACGACTGCACACTCGGCACAGTGGTGCTAAATTAGCTAAATGCTCATTTTAGCATGCTAATGGCAATTTCAACAGGTAATTTTGCTTACCATCTTCACCATGTTAAGTTTAGCGTGTTAGCGTTTTGCTAATTAGCACTAAACAGAAATACAGTTGAGGCTGTCATTGTGTCATTAGTTTTGCAGGTAACTAATGAAAAATCTAAATGCTGGACAAACCAAAATATTGATGTGGTGATGACAATACACAAGAATTCAGGGATCAGCAAAGTTATAACAATTCTTTCTGTGGGGAATAGGAGCGTCTGTACCAAATATCATCACAACCAATCCAGTGGTCGAGATATAGTATTTCACTAAAACCCAAAAATGCTAGTGTAATGGTAGAGGAAAGGTCAGCAGGAGTAATCCTCTGGGGACTATGAATGTAATGCACAGAATGTCATTGCAATCCATCTAAAAGCTGTTGAGATATTTCAGTCTGGACCAACCAACCAACCGACATAGAGCCACGCCACTACTAGAGTGGCTGCAAATTTAACATTCACTAACATTAATCCAAACCCTGGGTGTTACATCAATAAACTGGATACAGAATAGCCACAGTTCAACACTTGCTTAGCCTATGATACAAAGAGACAAGCTGAAAGACACCTAGCTAGTCTATTCTTTAGGAACAGTTTGCATTTGCCTTCAGGTTTTGATAGGTAACATCCTCTGAATGAAGTGTACACACCTCACCTACTATTTTGGTTAGTAGTGAGGTATTCCTCTGATTCTCCACCATGTGTCTCAAATTGAAAGCTTCAAAGCCTCCTGCAGCTAAGATTTTTACCCCTGTGACCGAGTTCTAGGAGCATCTTTTACTTTATGCAGGATATCCTGTCTTTAGTGGGAGTGTACAATCACATTCTGAGATCCTGCCAAATAGGTTTTGCACACATCCAATCATTCATAACAAAATCAGGAGGCTCTGAAGAACTATTTATCCAGTTAAACAATTATACAAATAAATCTGGGATGAGAGGAGCTGCAGCAGAGGATCATGATTTTAGACATGTGGTTTCCTGGTTTGGTTTTGCAAAACAAACACTGGAAGATTTGCAAAGGCTGAGTGAAACTCTGCCTGACTGAGCCATATAATAAACACTTACATATAATACTATATGAACATTAATCTGTGGTTAATTATTATTTTCAGGTTTGCGTACATGTAGGGGTTTGAAGGTAGGAAAAGAGGCTGGTTACTTGAAGATTACAAACCTCTCATGTAAATGGAAATCAATTTACATTGCAGTGTGTAAGGAATTAATAGTAATGTACAGTGTGCTGTTTAAAAGTCTAAGGACGGGACTATCATGTGGCTGTCCTCGAAGCATCATAAGTTTCACTTCTTTAGTTTTAACACTTCCCCACTGAAGAAATGCTGATGACCATCTCACTTCACATTTTAAACATTAAGTTCTTAAAAACAAAACAAAGGAAAAAGAAAGAAACGTTTGTCTGTAAAGTGAATCACAACAGGTGTCCAAGAAAATCCCAACCTCTCTGTGTTGGCATCTCCAGTATGTCTGACTCGTTACAAGTCGGGGAAAATCGATGCAGCTCGAGCATGCACCAAAGAGGCTAACCAGTATGTTTGGCACCCTGGAGAATCAGTTAGAGACACTTTACAAAAGTCTGCTTGTCCTCCAGTTGATCCAACAGTGCAGCTGGGATCGATGATTTACAGCGGCTGCAACCAGAAGTCCTTGCAGCGATCATCACATAGCAGTGGAAGACACTGAGGGTCATGGCTCAGACCAGAGCTGGGGGGGATTACTGAGGAATGAGGCACCCCTAAAAGGCTCCAACTATGAAACCCAGAGAACCACTGGTGCAGAGGTGACTGTGGAACTAAAGATTTGTCTGCTTGGAGCATTTTGAGGAAGTGATAAAACCAAATACCACCAGCTGCACAGTGTATGACCACAGTGATATTTGAGGGCAGTAATTTACTGAAGTTAACCTTAACAAGGCCATCTTTATGACATTCATAACCTTTAAGATCTGAATTACTTACAGTTTTTATCTGACCATGCTTCTCTGTCAGGGCTGAGTTTGCCATTTAATAAAAGGAGATATTTGAAACAAAAACACTTGGTGGAGCAATGACCTGAACAGTGTCTCAGATCAGAGCTGTAGACTTGAGACTTGGACTTGAGTCAGACTTAGGTCATAAAAATGAGGGTTGTGAGACTTGACTTCCTAAAATCATTCAAATCTAATGTAAAAAAGCTCAACACCTGACTTCGACTTGTTATCATGGACGACTTAAAACTACATTGATGTTACTCTGTAGTTACATGCATAGGCTTAGCCTGTAGTTACATGCATATGCAATAAGCAATGCTGTAGCTGATGCTCAAAAATGTAACTATACATCCGGGCTATAGAGATACCACATGGAGACCACAAGAACTGTGATTGGTCAGTATGGGTTGCTTGTGTTTTCTCCTACAAGTTTCTGATGCTGGTAGTGATTACTCAGAGTGAATATAACATGAAGCATGTTTAAAAAAGGCTTAGTCATCTACAGAGTGCTGTTAACCCCTTGCGTCACATATAAATCCAGCTTAAGTTCTGGTCACACCAGAAGCAACACTGCGAGATTCATTTGGTTGTCCTAATGAAATAGGTGGTGCTGGAAGCTTGGCATTGTAGTGACTACAGGGGGGCTACTGACTACTGCAGGGCTAGCTATCAAGCTATTGTGGCTCAGTAGATAACATGCCAGCGCTAGCCAGCTACAATGGCCTGCCAGCCAAGCTCACTACCTGCCAGTTAGCAAGCTAGTTAGCTAAATTGCTAACTTAAATTTGCCAAGGTTCCAACAAGAGACATACTTTGTACCATAAACTTATGTCTCAGGACTGATTGTAGACCGTACCTCATCTGCTGCTGGAGCAGTATATACTCCGGCAGAGCAGGCTCTCAAAATTGTGTGGTGCAACAAAGCTAATGTGAAAGCTACCTCTATTTAAGACTCTCCCGCTGTCCGTTCCCTCAAAGGTCTGCACTGTCAAGACAGTTTGCTATTGGACAACAATGTAAATTTGCATTTTAAAGTTTACGAACTAGAACTCAATGCAAAAGATGCATGTGGGTTGAATTAAAAGAAATAGTTTCAAAATTATGCTCCTTCAAATGCTGGAGTGACCAGGCCTTTAATCTGACAGACTAGAGACTTGACTTGCCACAGAAGACTTAAAAAAAGCTCTTATTCATATATTTAATGATATGTTTGACATCATTTCACTAAAGCAAACTAAGAATTGACTCCTGTTACTCCTCCTTGAAAGTAAAACAAACACATACCCCAGATGAAATCTGTGGCAGTTATGAAGGGAAACTAGTGTTGTGAAATAATCCCATATAAAATGCAGAACAGAGTAAAAACAAAAGTAATGGAAAACAGAATTAGCTGTTTGTGACTTTTAATAAACAGCTTTGTCCTGTTTCAACTTGGACCCTTGCCCTCTCTGCCTCATTAAATAGCCCTCCTTCGACGCTTGCACCTTACATCCCACGCTTTCATTGTACATTCTCTACAACAAGTCATAAATGCTTTTGTTTGCCTGTTATTGGGATGGATTTTAATTAGCTTCCCTTGGAACCACTGAGGTTTATGTTAACTCCAAGACCTTTCAGCCTGTTCAGCTCAATGGCTCTGATTTGGACTAATTTCAGAAGACTATCCTTTCACCACAATACAATAAATACAGTATAAAGATGCCTTTACATAAACTGCATGATAGAGTGACAAACAATGATACATGAAATATTTTGAACTGTGATCCTTTAACAATCACACATTGGTAGAAAAATGCAAAAACAAAGCAAGATTAATTGGCATATATTTCCCCAACAAATCTTTGGAAGGTTAACTACTTTCGTTCGCATATGATTGGCTCCCAGTGGAAGGAGCCTGTAACTAAGCCTATGAATGACACAGACAGGAAGAGTATTGATAGTAGCTCTGATTCCCCTAGTGGGTGTCTACACATGAATGCAAGGCAGATCTAAATATAACCTGCTTCTTTCCCTATACAGATGGCTGGCAGCAAACACTAACTCACAAGGCTTCAAAGCTCATGCCCAGGAAGATTGTAGAGACCTAGAGGGTGTTGTTGCATACGGAATGCATTTTTCATCCTCTTTTTTCCCCATCAATATTTCATGAGCCGATACAGCACACCAAGTGTTTCCTTCCATTTCAATTTTGACCAGAAATAGTGAAAAAGAGGAAGTATGCCACATTTCCATGGTTTAGCCATACAGTATATTCAATGTCAAACAGACATTCACTTTGGAAATGACTGCAGCACTGCTCACTATTGCTACCAGGTTACGGGTTCTTGTGTCCTGGGGCAGCAACATATCTCTACATATTATATTCACAGTGGACAGTTCTCCTTGTTTGGTTCCAGTAGTCTGAATTGCTACTCACATATCTGACTTTTTCCCCGTAGATGGGAAAAAACCAAGCCAATCAGAGTTTTGTAGATAGGATTAAGATTGGGGACGTGATTTCCTGCTCCAGAGCCAGAATCCATTTTAAACAAAAAATGTTGACATTGTGTTTGAGACGGACCCAGCTGTAAAGTTGTTTAAGTCAACTTACAGAAATAACAGCTCTTAAACAGACATATTTTTATCAACATTGCAGATGCCAAGTCAAATTCTCACAGCAACCTCTAGTGCAGTTCCTGTATCAACTGAAATTGATGGACACTGATTGGTTATGGCAAAACAACCCTTGGCTAACTTGAACATGGTGTCCAACTGAATTATGATGTGAAAAAGAAATGGCAAATCAGAGTAATTATCACACTACAATTCAGCAGTACGTTAATTTATGTCCTTTGTAAACGCCAATGGACAGGTGTATTGTCCACCTGTCACACCAGAGTTTGGAGTTGGTGTCCACTTTCCCAAGTGTTTTAGCTGCTAAGCTTGCAGGGAAAGTCTGTTTCCAGGTGTTGGGGAGTACTATTGGAGTACTTACAAAAGTTGCAAAAACCCTTTCGAGGTTAAATTGCCTCAAGTGATGTCACTTTTCAGTTGTGGCTGAGGACTACAAGGTTGAGAATGAAAAAAATCTGGGGGTGTGGAGTTAGCTGCTCCTCATTGCTGGAGGCTAACAGCTCCAGGCTTCGTTAGCCACTACTAGCATAACACACCCAAATCTCGAACTAAAGTGGGTAATGTTCATTGTGGGTAATGTAGGCGCCATGTTTTGACAAGGAGTAAGAATGGAATAAAAAAGACGATGTCTCTGGTTTTGCTGCATCAATTTTATCTTTTTTTCCAACTGTTGATCTTAAGACCAACAATGTTACAGGAGTGTAATGTCTCTTCTAACCATGGCGTTCTTGCCATAACTGAAATGACTGATGGGAAAATTCATCCAAAACACCTTCCACTGCATCAACTTTCCACTTCTGGAACTCTACTGTTGTTTGGTGGTGGATTTTATTTCATTTTACATAAAGGTTCAGCAATCATACAGGGAGAAATCTATTATAGGAAAGGACAAGATACCAATTTCTGCGCCAACAGTAGCTTTAATAGACCAGAAGGACAAGTTATGTTGTAAGAATGGGGGCACAACTCACTTTTTTTTGCTACTCCCATTTCTTCCCTTTCAAAACCTTTCAAGTCAGAAAATGTCAGGTCAACAAGGCTGCCAGAGGGACACAGTTTCATTATTTTGCAGTCTATAACCATCACTTTCACTTCTGATTCCTCTACTGCATTTGTAACTCATATAGCTGAAAGCAACAAGCTGAAGCCTCTTTTCGTTTTTTTAACTCAATCTGGGAGATGGGAGAAATCAGTCATGGAATCAGCATGGAGTAACTTGTAATTGCTCCCAGAATGCTTTTAATTTTTCACAGTGATCATATTACAGTCTTAAAGAATGGCTTCTTCCTCACTTGATTAATAGACTTCCTAACTGTAAATTAACATTTAAGAAATTCCTTTAAATGAGAATGCCAGTGGTCATCAACACAGTAACACGGAGTCTCTTGAATAAAACAACACTATAGGTTTATGGTTACAAACAAGATGGGATCTGATTCAATTATCACTATTTATCTTTTCTGCTGAGGGAAGATCAAACCATGAGTAGAGGGTCTCTAGAGCACATCCTCAGCTGCTGTCTCAAGGCCCTGGGAGAGCAGGGGTGTTACCTCTGCCGCCATGACCAGGTTCTGAGGACAGTGACTGACACCATCTGTGGAGTCAACACCCAAAGAACCTCCACCCCACTAAAGTGACCATAGCATTCATTAAGGCAATGAGAAGAGCCACAGAAACACCAGGGGTTGCAGGCTGCCAACCTGTGATGGCTGTGGATCAAATGTAATGACCCATAGCAGATTGCTTCTCAGACAGAAGTCGAGGTCTGATAAACCTGGGGCAAGGATTTCTAATGTTCAAAAGATCCAAAACAACCTATTACCCTAGGTGACATCACAGATGATTTGTTTGAGCACTTTGCAAGATGTACCGTCATAACATTTATCACCTGGGAAGAAATGTTCCCTTTCAGTTTCTTATCTATGTGGATGTCAGAGGTCATGCTCAAGGACACTTCATCAGGATAGACGCTTCTGTCCCTATTCACATATCACAACTTTGATACAACCTTTTTTTTTTTTGATTGTATTTATTTAATGGTACAGTGTACAGTTTTTAACATAAAAGATGCACTGCACTGGAGTTAGCTCAAAGCTAATTTACATCCGCTGTCCCCCGCAAACAAAACATACAATAGCACAACAACAAACATAACAAAGCAAAAAAATACAGAACACACCATACAAAATACAACATACAAAGCTACACACAACAGCACATCACATACACCCACAATGTCAATTAGAAATTGATAATGTAAACTTGCCAAATTAAAAGCAAGACAACCTGCACTAATGAGAAGACCACAGATGAAGTTTAGACTGAGTGGTCCCAGAGCTGATTGGTCTTTCATAGATTTTTTAATTTGGGCTTGAATGTATTGATTGAACTGCAGTGATGGTCATTTGCAATCTGCGCAGAATTGCATGCAATACTGGTGTTTCTCAAACCTTTAACTCTCAAACCTCCTGATGTACCCCCACACACAACATCACTACCACTCTCACAGCAAGAGCACCCGAAAGTCATGGAAACCCACTAAGTAAAATGAAAAGAAACTTCAAAGCGGCAGAGCAGCAAAGAGCAACTGCACAAGAGCTGGTGATGAAATATTTATCACGTAATATACAAGACATAAGAATGTAATTTTAAAGAGCTTCTGGGATCAAGGTTATTTTTAGAAACCACTGAATATTTTACTTCATTTCGCCCTCTAGTAAGCAGGTGACCTCTCTTTCTCTCTCTGTTTCTTACTCACTGGCTATGATGGGAAACCTATAATGCTTTAACATTCCCTCTGGTCTTCCATTTGTTCAAAGCATCTCATGTGTTTCCTTGTAAGTGTGTGAATGAGGTCATCCTCCTGCTTTTGTCAATGTAAGTCTTCCTGTGAAATGTTATGTAATAGGATCTGAGAGTGGACTTTTGAAAATTGGATCTCTGAAACTCATTTAGCTGTGCTAGTTTACAAGTCATCTTTAGTATGTGTGTCCAAATAATCTAAGCTGAAGAGTCCAGAACCTTCAATTGCATCTTATGGTCTTCTTCATCTTGCAACCCAAGTCTTGCGTTCCAAGATGGTCTTTAGTGTCAGGTGTCAATGTCATCCTTGATCTTTCTCCAGCCATCCACTGACTCCTGGTCGATTAATTCAGCCTATTCCTAGCTGAGACTTTGACCAGGGTCCTTGCTTCCAATGTAACATTTCCTCAAATATTTCATCTCATACACTACTCCAGTCTTCCTCTCTGTCCTGTCTTCAGGGCGTACCATCAGAGATCTAAAAGCTGTATTACTTTATATTTCCTGGCAACTTGGGGGCAGTGCAACAAGCTTTAAACACAAAATTGACATCTTGCTTTATAAAGGCTGTCATGTTAACAAACAATTGCTTACTGGAGATACATAACATCATTCTGGCCATCTAAGGAATGTAGGTTCACGCTGTGTTTAGCTGTGTATTTGACTCTACTAGCCCTTGAGAAAAATATTTGGCTTAAACTGTGGAATGCTCTACTTTATTCCCCAGCTAACTTTGTCTGCCATTTGGTTCTGGACAGATTGTGTACAGTAGATTTATCAGAGCTCTTTTGAAGGAACCAGCTGCCTGCTGTGACTGGAAACAAGGTTGACAGTGATGACACTAAATCAACTGTTAAGTTGCATGCCATAAAACCAAAACAGTGAGCCAAAAGAGGCTAAAAAGGGGGAGCTGCAGATTTGATAACAATTCTACGTCAGTTTGTACCCATGAGGGATGCCTTTCACATTACACATATACATTCACATCACTTGATATATTGTTATTTAGAAAACTGATTGGTGCAGCTGTAAGGTGTTGAATGGTTTGAGGTAAAGATATTAGACTACTTACTGTAGGCCACATGCTGACACCTATGCCAGCTCCATTCACTGAAGATGACTGTGACATGCTGAAAGGCCCTATTTAAATCACTTAAATCACTTTAGCGCAACAACAAATGCAAAGTGATAGGTCTTAGGTGCATGGACTTCTATTTTGGTTCATATATGTGCAGCAGTGCAGAAAGTCACATCACTTGTCTCATAGTTCTGAATCAGCAGAGCCAATCACAGTGAAGAATGACAACATTATATATGCTTCTTCAGAAAGTCATATCATTGTTGTTTCTGGTTGGAGAGTGTTTAATTAAAAAAAAAGTTTATTTACATTTTAAGCATTAATCCTTCATTTATTGCAGCACATTTACTGCATATATTTAGTTTGTTCTTGCTGATAAAATCACAAAGTGTCAGCAGAGTGATGTTGCACCAGAAACAGACATGGCCCAAATCCATTTTCCACCAAAATACATCTTGCTTTGTGCTGCCTCATCTGAATGACACTTGCACACATGGACCATGCTGGGCACCAAAATACTACACCAATGGGTAAAGCCATTTACAAAGTCAGGAAAATACCAAACTGTCAGAGCGCTGTTTGCGCTTGTCGCTGCACTGCCTTGAAAGTAGGGCCTGAAGAGTTGTTGAAGTGTTGCAAGCATGAAATTGAAAACCAAACACTGATGGAGTAGTACTGTACTACAGTGTAGTTGTAAAAGACCTTCAGGTGCTTATTACTGTCCTGTCATGACTATGATGGATGGCCCTTTCCATTTTTTACAGTATATGTTCTTTTGCTATATGGCCATGACATTGATAGACATGTATTTTTCTTTTCAACACACTTTACAGTGACATTTTTGTCGTGGAATACTGTGAATAAAACATGACCTGACTTGACATGAAAGAATGACCAAACTGCTCAAGGTATATTTAAAGCTCTAGAGTATGTCTGTGCTACTGCACACACACAGACATGTAAAAGGTAGCTATTACACTAACATTATCTGCTGGATTATGGTGCTTATCTGCTCACAGTTGAGGTTCTCTGCATACCTTTTGTTGAAGACATTTATATCCGACCAGGATGTGCTGCACATGAACTTAAAAGATAAATGTTTTATTAATCCCTGAGAAGGGACTAATGTGATCAAAGAATTATGGGATAGATGGTGATGTGGATGTGAACTGTGACATGAGAAGAGAAGTTAAAATTAAACATTGTACAAAACAGAAGTAGGATCAGTCAATCACTTTCTGGCAAGCATTATCCATTTTATCCTTCTTAATCCACTTCCCTCTTATTCAAAATGTCACAAAAATAAGGAAGTGTCGAAACCCAAACCCTATTATTAATGTTCTTTCTTTAGTATTGTTTCACTTGAATTTGCCTAAAATATTTGGGCTGTCACTTTGAACTTTTACTATTTGAACATGGGAAATATCTTATCTATATATCTATATGTGTGTATATATATGTATATATATGAACTTAAATTCACAATATGTGAGACAAAATAATCTCAATCAAAGGTCCATTTACTAGCTTTTCACAGCTCTCAACCTCATCTCATAATTCACATGATAATTCAGTGTAGAAGTACAACAGGTTGTTGCATTGTGAATCTAATCTATTACATGTCCTGCTGCTAAATCAGTAAACATGGCAAACTCTTCATTAATGCAAAATACAGTAAACTAGTGAAGTGTGCTGAATGGATATCAATTACCCCAAACCATCTGAGAATTAATGTGTGGGAAACTGTGGGTAAAGGTACATGTAAGGCTGTTTGCTGATTTTGGAAAAAGCAACTTGTCTTAATATTACCACAACAACAAATATTAAGTCACCAGTTAGCTTGTCACCCAAGTAAAGCAGTGGAGGAACCACAAATAAAAAAAAACCAACAATATCAATTTCACAGTGTAGTGTACTGTAGGACTATGCTAGGTGTTTACATGTTAGCTCTTGTTTGTAGCATAGCCTAAACCATCACATTCAATTACCGTAGCTGTAGTCTCAAAGCTAGCTACTTTGCTATAGAAATTTATAATTGACACTACAATTTTTAGACACACAACTGTGGATTTCATTTAAGTAAAAGAAAATTAACAAAATGAGAACATTCATATGTCTTTTTTGACAGAAAAGATGAGAATATGCTTACATACAAGAGTGAAAGTTTACCCAATATTAGCTAAACGTTAAAAAAACAACCATATTACTCACAAAATACATTTATATTCCACTAATTTGCTGGTTGTATATAAATACATAAAAAATAAATAATAACTCAATAACCCTTCTTAATCCACTTCCCTCTTATTCAAAATGTCACAAAAATAAGGAAGTGTCGAAACCCAAACCCTATTATTAATGTTCTTTTCATCTTCAACGAGAACTACTTTTTTTTTAACTAAGCTATGCCCACATCTCCATGCAAAGCAAACTCTACACATCATCTGTGTTTTTTATCATTTTCTTTGTATTTTGGCTTTGTTTATATGTAACTCAGCTGATATAATCAAAACTTGGCCATCCCACCAAAACTGGGTATTAATATGCAAACAACCTATACATAACACACATGTCCAAATAATCTACAAATCTGGATAAATAAAAACATAACTGTTAATTTAACAGAGTAATAGATTATAATTACACAGAACATAGGGGTTATGAATGAAATAAAACAATCCTAATATGTCAGGATCTACTGTGACAGGCTGCTGCTTAGTGTGGTGCAATCTACAAAACACTAGAAAGCCTCAGAGCAAACTCAGATATGGAATTTCCCTTGTTGATTTTTTTTAAATCAAGCAGTATCATTAGGACAACATAGCAGTTTGATATATGTACTTATTCTGATGCTTTAAATCTGTAATGGTTTGTTTTATTATCACATACTATGAAATGGTAAATCTTTCAAACATTTTTTGCTATAACTCTCTGCTGTGTTTTAGTGTTTTTCTTCCAAATTAGTAACGCACAAGCCTAAGCATGCAGTGAGACAAATGTGGTCCTCCCAACGTCCAGAAGAGCAGCAGATGGTAGATAGCTCAGGAGAACGGACATGGAGCCAGGTTTGACTGCAAACACGTTCACTTCTTGGGTGCATGAAGCCTCACTCGGTGAAGGAGCTTGATTGGATTTACAGAAAGTCTGTGTTATCATTGGTTGTTCTGCCATTTATCTGTAATATAATGAGGAAGAGATTGAGTTTGCTTTCCTTTTCCTGCTTTAGGTCTAGTGGGTATGACATCATAGTCTGGACAGGCAAGCGGATCATAACCTGATTATCTGATAAGGGAGAAGTGCTGGAGGCCCGCCAGTGTCAAACCCAGCGTTATGGCCATGACTTCAGGCTAATATGTGGTGCAGTCAGCCCTTGAGAAAGGAGGAAAAAATCATTAACTCACTGGTCTGTGGTGCCAAAAAAAGCAATTGAAATCCCTCTTCAACTTTGTCAAAGTATATCCTGGGATGTTGAACCCATCACCTCAAGTTTCTTCTTTTCTTACTAATGATTTAGCCCAAGTTCACACTGATTAAGGTTTTAGAGGCTTTAATTACACAGTACTCAGGCACAAAGAAGGCACTGGCTTCTCATGTATCCTTTTCTTTTGACTAATTCCTCTTTACTTTTTCCCTCAGAGGAGGAATTGACCTTTCTGTGAGCCACCACACCTCTTCTTAAATACTGAGTTTAAATGGTTCACCTCCTGTTTTCTCACAGGGACAATTAATTCAAGCTAATGCCAGCACAGTCTATGTTTGTAGAGATTTAAATGAGGTTTTTGAAATTTTCAACCATTCAGTATGACATTCAAAACCTACCATTTGATAGGTGATTTACAGTATCATGGTACATGGACTATTTTGCATGTGTGACCCCAATGGGAACCTTTGTTGTGGCAATGTTGAAGGGTTTTATCTGGACTTTCAGAAGAAATGCAGGTGTTCTGGCACGGAAATTAGTTTTTGTACTGCTATGGAAATGAGCCGATCTAGTTGATTCATTTTTTACAGATTTCCTGGCGTGTAACGTATTAAGGAACACTGCTGGACTGTATTAGTAGACGTTTAATTTCCTGCTCACAAGCACTTAATACTGGGTTCAGCGCTCTGGAACATGATCAATACAATTAAACATTCAAGGTTTTATCTCTGTAAATTACTGGCCAAGTAGTGCTTAAAATGTGTTACCCTGGCTTAATTCCAGTTTGAGATCTTATAATGCTGTGCTCACATAAAGGAAATTTAACATAAACACTGGGGAAAGTGGCACGGCTCAGATTTACGCTTGACACATACCATTCAGACCCTTCCATGCTTGGTTTGCTCTCATCCCGTCTGTCTTTCTTGTGTGTGGAATTAGACATCTGTAACACATCTCTGCTGGCAGATTTATAGCTTGTTGCGCCTGGCTTAATGGTGCACTTGACAGCTTTCTCTGGCTCAACGAGCAGGCCAGCTCCTGGAGAAACCCTGTCTGGTTCACTCAGAGTGACTTACTGTATTACCCTGTCAGGCTGGATGAGCCTGTTGATCCACGCTGGCCTTCACTGATAATTACAAATAAAGGCTGGAGCGCTCAAGTCAGAAAAAGAGTAGTAGATGTGTAATAGACCAGGTGTGTAGCCACAAGAAGACCTGGAAAGACCCAGGTCTAGAATGAATGGACAGGCCTAAATGGAGGTGAAAACTATAAGACTGTCAATTTTATAAATGTGGAGAGTTTTTGTTTTTGAGCATGGGTGTACAATTTTGAATCTTAGGTGAAGTATGTGTTACAAAATGATACAAGCTCAAAAGGTCCACAGGTCCACTTACTAGCTTTTTAGAACTTTCAACCACATCTCACGGTCTACTTAAGCAAAGTTTATGCAGTCATCATGTGACCTCAGTATGTAACTTTGGTCCAAAGTTGTTCTTAGTTGTGAAATTTCAAATAGTGCCTTTAATTTCTGTGGATGTTTGTATAATGTCCAAAAAAACCCATCAATGTGGGTGTGTTCCACGTTTTTCAGTTGTGTGTTTAAAGGGGACGTAATATGCTTTTCCTTATTTTCAGTCATATATATGATGTTACAATGTCAGATGCTCATATTAAATGTGAACAATGTACCAAATTATAAGGTAAATGTATGTAAAAGTAATCCCTGTGAGCAAAATGCACTGGCTTCAGACTGATCTGAATGCTTGGTTTCCAAAGTTATTTTCTCTTTTCAGCCTGAGCTGATGTTGGATCGTGACGGATTCTTTATATGATCATCGGCTCTATGCACAGCATGCCAATTCACTGCTCTACTCTACTAACATGATGGCATTTTTCCATTGTTCCATGACTCCATTACACAGCACAGCAAAGTAAAATAAGTAGTTTACTTGTTGGAGGTGTGCTGGTCGCCTGCAGCTCTTAATCAAACATCATCATCAATGTAGCTGTTTCTGCTTGGATTCTTCCTCCCTGCATTACTTCTAACTGATCTGCTGAACAAAGAGCTTCAAATATCTTTATATGTTGTTGTGTCACCCAGTTTTTAGCACTGCTAACAAAGCTCTGCTAATTCAGTTTCATTTCCTGTTAATTCTTTACATTAAAAGTTTCCTGTTATTTAGTCATTTAAAAGCTTTTGGGCCCTATTTTAACCATACAAGTGCAACAACAAGCACAAAGCGGTAGGTCTTAGGTGCATGGATTTAGTGGATGTCTCCATGTGCACTTTCTATTTTGGTTCATGTATGTGCAGCAATGCAACGTGCAAAAGGGCTGGGTGAAGGTGAATATAGATGAGTGGGTGTGGTGATTTTTAAATACTCTCTCAACCAGTCATATCACTGGTCTCATAGCTCTGAAACAGTTGTGCCAATCACAGTTGTGATAACAACAACTCAAGAAATGTAAAGCTTTTCTTCAGGAAATGTCTAGATGGTTCAGAGCATCACCACATGAGCACACATCACCACAAATCTGCAGCCAAAGAAAGATAGAGTAAGTTTTTTCATCAGTTAGTTACTAAAATAACAATAGCCTAGAAATAAAAAATAAAGAAATTAATTTGGTGAAGCAGTTTATATGATTATATCGGACCGACACTAAGTCAGCAATAATTCTATAGAATTATAATTTATCTAACCTCGTACATGGTCACATAGTTTAGTAATTAATATCACACAACAGCGTTTGCACTGCAATGCATTTCAAGAATAAAATAAGATGCAACTTTTGCTAAAAAGAAAAGGAAAAGAGGAAAAGAGGCTGATGAGCCCTGCTAACCCGACGTCTCCTTCGTAAAAAAGCAGAATATTGAGTTATAACTGACCAGTCTGATGTGTGTAGAAGTGTGTGGTCATACTGCAGCTTGGTGACATCAGGCAATTTAATGAAAGTAAACACAGTGAACAGCTGTACATAACGGCACTGTGCTCTGGCACGGCACTTCTCAGAGGCTGCAGATTTATCAACATATTAGTCCCGCTGCCTTCAGATGTTGCAGAGATTTAATGAACTGAAGGAGAAGCTTTTCATACAGTATAAACAGCTGTGGACAGCAGACTGTAAGAATCACATTCATTTATAGATCAATGCAGACTGGTTTACTGACTTTCCTGCTTTAACCACATTAAATGTTATTTTCTGCACTGATTTTGGTTCAAGTGTTTAATTGAACTAAATTATTTACATTTTAAGCATTAATCCATTGTTGCAGTGTGTGCAGTGTGCAGCAAGTATTTAGCTTTATCCTGTTGGTAAAATCACCAAAGCAGCAGTGGCTTGACGTTGTGCCACAAACAGAGGTGGTTCTGAGACGTTTGTCTTCAGGGCAACATTTAGGACCAAATTTCAACCAAAATACAACAACTGTCTTTGCACTGCATCATTTGAATGAACCTCCCATCTGTCTGCACCTCTCCTCCCACCTGTGCACCATGTGCTCTGTGATGGCCACCAAAATACCACACAGACGCCAAAGCAAGTTTTAAGGTCAGAAAAATACCAAACAGTTGGAGCGCTGTTTGCACTGGTCGTTGTGCCTCCACGAAAATACAGATCTCCAATATGAGGCAGTAAAGCAGGAAATGTTGGGTTTTCATCGGCAGTAACTTAACACAATCCTGATATGGCTGCCTCTCAGCAGGCTTCTAGAAAGCTGGCCAATCAGAACAGAGTGGGCTCATTGGTAGGGGGGCCTTAAAGGGACAGGAGCTAAGACTCCCTGTTAAGAAACAGAGGCTGAACTGAGGGGCTGCATAAAGGGCCACTATAAGATAAATAAGGAGTTTTTTTAACTGTGAATCATGCAAAGCTACTCTAGTGGAGTACCAGAATAAAATATAGGGCTGGAAATGACCATAATAGGTCCCCTTTAAAAAAAAAAGTAGTTTGCACTATTGTCAGTTTGAGAAGTGCACTATGAATTCGTAAGAATATGTCAAATACAAACTTGTTAGCTTCTAAGAATACATATCAAAGCTATTAGCCCTTAAGAGATATCAGTGTTCTAATTTAGACATGGCTTTTGTTTCAGGTCTTTTTTAAGGGAGCTTACAGTTTGTGTATTGACTTTCTGATTCAACTTTGACCAACTGTACTTGCTGTAGTTGTGTGCACAGTTTTCCTGTGTAATGAGGAATTGTTATGTACATTTTGGTTTTAAATGATAGAAATAAAGTGGTTAGTCTGATTTAACTGCTGGCTTGTTTACAATTGCTCATATCTCCTGTACAATGTCATCGTGACCTCTAGAAACAATGGCCAAATTCAAATTTTTTCAGTAGTTAAAACACAAAAGGGACTCAGGAAATACCACCTATTTTTCCATATTGATGTACTTGAGAAAGTGATTTCTACAATAACAAAATATTTCAAAAACGAAAATGTATTTACACAATTTTCTTATTATCATCTTATAATTAAGATGATGACTGCATTGTGGAAAATGGAGTCAAAAGCAAAGAATATCTTGACCTATCCGCTTTGTCACAGACCAGCCCAAAAATGTATTTCTTTCTATAGCACTGTAGAAGATGCATGTTCATTGTGACTGCTGAATGACCTGCTTGCTCATTTTTTCAGTCCTGACTATTATTCCTGAGTTCTCCACCGCCATCCACATGGCCAAATCTATGCTCCTACAAGTTAAAAAGGACCCCGCACCCTGACTGAGAGGACAACAGCTGCAGCACACTGCCCGCTTGAAACGGAGCCATTAATCACAGCAATGCCATTAATGAATAAGACTTACTCAACGGAGCGAGAAAAGGAAAAAAAAAGAAAAAAAGAAACACCTCTTATTTAATTAAGAGGAAAAGCACAGATTGACAATGACTGGCAGTGCTGAGGGACTCACCATATCCAAATAGAGGCAGATTGTACTATTCATTTGGAGCTTTACAGGACATTTTCAGGGAAACAGTTGGAAATACGGCATTGTTAATGTTCAAATGGAAGACAGATTCTTCCCTTAACAAAAGTATCTGTACAGACTAGTGTCCATATTAGCAAATTGTTGATGTTACTATCCTCTGGAGGGTACATAAAGTCATTACCTAACTGCCTGCAATAAAACAAGCTGTAAATGTAGACTACTCAGCACATTAACTACCTCCACTATTAGTGAGTTTTTCAAACTTTTTTTAGAGTCAATTTAAACACTGCCCTATAAAACTGAAACTAAATCCATTGATGTTTTGTCCAACATTAACCTGAGAAGTGTGGGCCATGTGTTACGGGTCAAAAGCCAGTGGGGGGAGGGGCAGTGGGGGGTGTTAGTACAGTATTAGTTTGCACATGGACTCCAGAGAGAGCTCCTTGGTTAGGCAACAGATGCCCAGTGTCAAAAGTCACTGTGTGCCCCACCACCCCCTCCCTCCTCAGACAGAAGGGAGATAGGGAGGGACAGACGGCCTCTGGGCCCCTTTGAGGGTCTAAACAAAAACACTCCTTTCACCCCAAGCCCCTGGCGCTCATAGCTTTGTCTCCTCTAAAAACCTGCCTCCTGGATCAGCTCTGAACTGGCCGAGGTTGAACTAGAGGATAATTGTTGGTTGCAGGTCATTTGAAAATGAACTCAATTACAGTATGTTGGTGTATGCAGAAATTGCTGGTGGAGCGATGTAAAGTATCCCAGAAACTATGCATATATTTTGGTAAGTTGTAGGTCTTAAGATTCCTGGAGATGTAGGTTAAAACCGACCTAAATTTAGTTGATAAGTGAAAAATGACTCAAAATTCTGTGTCAATCCAAAATGTATACTGGTCTGAAGCTGGCTACCCCTATGGTAAATTGTTTGCCTTATCCACTGTATAACTGTGGTTTCAACAGCATTTCAATGATTACATTGCAATGTCAAGCAGTTTGTAACTACATGTTGAAATGTAGTCATTGCGTTTGTTGCATTTGCCTGTGTAGTTCAGTTTGTTTGTTCTGGTGTGAAAGCTGCCAATCGCACTCTGGTGCTGACCAAACAACTGAGCCGAGACTGCCTGAAAAGGACTCCTAAAGCAGACTCCAGTGCGTTTTGTTTGTGGCATGAAAGAAAGATGGAGCAACCAGAGGATTTTGTGATATGTGATTTTAGCAAAAAAGTACAACTTTTTTTTCTATTAAATCCATCTGCTGGTAGTGAACTGTTGAAAAAGCTTGTGATCCTGAATGATAAGCGATGTATAGCCTATACTTATACATGATTATCTGGTAACCATGAACGTTTATGTGTGTCACCATGTGAGTGTGGGGATTGAAAAGGAGTTCAAACACAGGTGTATTAAACTTGTGATCTACGCTGTGTATTTCAGTAGTTCCACATTTAAATATCAGTAAAATGTAGTGACCACAGAAACTATCCCAATGACATTATTTTTTTGGTCCTATGTCTAATTGTTCGCCACTATTTGTGATATACAAGGTCAAGTTACAGTCTACTAATAATACCTATAATCACTGATTTCTTGGTAAGCTCTTTGTGATACCTGAGAACATAAAAAACACATAAGGTTCAGCAAACTGTTACTTACCTTTGCCTCCGGAATTAGATTTCCTACGTGGGTCCACCTAGATAATGCAGGATAAGCCACCAAAACGTTTGCAGGGGCAATAATCCACACAGAATTTCTGAGTCAAGTTCAGTTTTGGTGAATTTTCCTGCACTAATTTGCGCTATTGACCAACTGCAAACCTTTTTGACAGTGCTAACTTTTGAGGGGATGGAAAGTTTTGTACCATTCATTTTATGTAACCTCCTTCATTGGAGACAAAACTGTTCGACAGAGGAGCAATGGTTTGCAGACAGTTATGAGACAGGAGTCAATGGTACAACTATGTCTTTTGAAAAAAACTGTGTGAACTTATTATCTCCTTTATGACTGAACTAAGCTAATGAGCTAACGAGTTTGCTAACTGTCCATTAGCAAGCTTGTTAGGTCTGAGAGCTGTATTTTCCCTCTTTAATACCTTTTTATTGAATAAAATGGTGTGCAATGGTGAAGAAAATGCCAGGGGGGACCAAACAGAAAAGTAGAGAGAAGAGAAGAGAGAGAAGAAGAGAAAAGAGAAGCTCCAGGTGCTACTGTGACTGACCAGTGCTAGCCTGGCTAGTAATTAATGGCTAGCTTGCCAGCTACAGCGTTTCACCAACTAGCCCTATGAGTATCACTACATCATCAAACTTCCAGACCCCCCTATTTCACGTGGATGAGCAAATTTCACTGTGGTGTTGTTTCAGTCCATATGACTTCATATTAAAGCTCTTGCTAATTTGTAATACGCAAGTGTGAACATGAAGCAGACCAGAACTGCAAGGCAACAATGTATCACTTTTTTTCTTGGATCGGACCAAAATAACTACAGTTGTAGAAGGGACCTTAAACCAACCCAGTTCAGCCCAGCTTTAAACTACAGCAGATTTCTAGACATCTTTTGACCTGCAAATGACCAAATCAGTGCTTACTGGGTATGCTCAATTTGAAACGATAATGATTTGCAGTAAGCAAATAATGAAAAGAATGCTTTTAAAACCAACTGTTCAGACAAAACCTGTGTAACCATTTACAATCAGAATGGACTTGGACGTGGAGACGTGGACAAAACAGTGCAGGAGCTCTCTGCAGTCTTTGTCTGTCATGTATAGCTCAGCCCTGATCCCTTCAGAAAACCTTGCAGGTGATTCGGGTAGTTTCAACTTCTACATTAACCTCTGTGTATGAGTTGGTGAAAGCAAGGCCATGCAGGCACATGGTCAGTGCAGTTAGGCAGATGGCGTTCATTAAAGGTATACTATGCAGGACTTTGCTAAAAAACAATATACAGACTCATGCAAAAATAGTCCCTCTCAATCATCACTTATGACCCAATAGAAGTGGGTGGTGGATGTGTAGCACCCAGCCAATAACTGCGTGTAGGGTGTGAGTTTGGGACTCGTAGCGTAGCGACCAGGTTACATCTCTGTCTCTCTACTCTGCTTTAGAACGTAACCATAGTGAAACAATAAGAAAATAACGTTTTATTTATCTGATTCATTGTTCTCGCCAGCGCCGCTCACTCTCTTCATAGTTGCTCTCTCTCTCTCTCTCTCTCTCTGCTCTCAGCTTGCTCTGGTGTCGAACTGGGGAGGAGGGGCCAACTTCGAATGCTGTGTTTCCAAACACCAACCGCCAAATCCT
Organism: Thunnus thynnus; assembly: GCF_963924715.1. Classification (NCBI taxonomy): domain Eukaryota; kingdom Metazoa; phylum Chordata; class Actinopteri; order Scombriformes; family Scombridae; genus Thunnus; species Thunnus thynnus. Next base: position 26,856,987 of record NC_089534.1, read on the forward strand.
GCATAGTATACCTTTAAAGCAAGCTTTTACAACTCATTATATCCACAAAGTATATCAGCTGATTTAAGCAGCGATGCTCTGGGACTGGGTGGCAAACAGCTTGTTTTTTAGCAGTCATGCTGGTCCCTGCCCAGGTCCAAGACTTCCAGGAAACTTGCTGGGTAGTTGATTATGGTTAGAGGAAAACTTTCTGCATTGAGAGCGTGATGCTCCTAAAAATATCCTACAAGACTGTCTTATAGTTCAATACAATTAATGTCAGCTTGTTTAACTCTTCAGCACTTTCATTACCAGTGTGAATTCCAAACCAACTTTCATTTCCAGGCATGAATAGGACTCAAATTATAGCCATGCTTTTCTTCCAGTCACCGCAAAATTCATTTTATTTGCGTAATTTCGCATAAACACTTTTCCTGTCGCCACAATGACATTCTGTTACAGCACTTGGTTTCACTGTGTGCAATCTGGAAACTTGATTGAGCAGCTTCTGGTCCTGGAAGCAGAGGAGTTTGACTTATTTTGATGGGCAGAGGAAATGCTGAGGGGATGTAAGGGGGGAGTTAACATTCCAGACAGCTCAAATAGAAAGTGACTCCGTCTTTGCCACTATACATTAGCAGTTAAAAAACAGATTCTGACTTGCATGGCATCCCTGCTGTTTGTTCAGGCAAGACTTTTTTTTTTTTTTTAACTCAAGTCAAATAAAAACCTTTTCTCATCACTAAGTCTAGTCAAAACACTGCGAAATTAGTGTGTAAATTGGACAACCACTGTTTGATGTACGTTAGAGAAAACATTTGGATTAGTGTCATTTTCCTAGATAGAGTGCAAGCTTTAGTTATCTTCCAGATGGAATGCATCTATGGATGATCGCAAAGGTTAAAGGAGGAAATACATGTTTACACTGCTACTTGACCGCTGTTTGGACTTCAGTTGTACTTGAAATTCCACTTCCCATTATCTTTGGGCAGAGCTTTTGCAACCACTTGGTCCAATCAAATAGGCACTTGAGAACAAGAAAGAATGAATGTTTTAGAAATTTAAAGTCATGGAGTTTACATTTTCCCCTTAAGTTAAGCTTTACATAGGAACATAAATAATAAAAGGGTTCCTGGTTAGGATGAGTACCTGCTAATCAGCCCCTCTGCTGGCTTTGTGCGCCGTTTTATTGGAGCAAAAACATTTTTAGGAGAGCACTTAACTTAATTACTGCAACACAACAGCTGGTAAAATAAAACATAGGTTCAAAACCATAAATTATGAATCAAATCCAAACAGTGTATGGAAAGCATGACACCAATAATAAATGAACATGGACCCAAAGCTGCACTTTATTTTGTTGTTTTGATTTGTGAGATTAAAGGTGAGAGGCCGTCCTGCCAAACCTTCTTAAGGTCATGAGTGAACAAAGCAGTCAAGGAAGTTCCTGTCTGCTGCTCACAGCCATATTTCTAAGGAACAAGTCAGACAATGTCATCTGAATAAAGCTACCTGAGACACTTTAAAAGCAACATTTTACATATAAGACAGTTTTCTCCCTTGTATTAAAATCAACACAACACCCTTAAACTGTCATACTCTTAGTATCAATGCATAACTTGTTATTATAAAGAGTCATAACACACAGACAGAGTTAGGCTGCTGCCTAACTAAGTAAATATGACACTGGCATCGAGCACAGTTTTACAAATCAAACCTCTGAACCCACTCCTCTTTATCAGGGTGGGTGGGGCCCAGACAGGAAGTGTCTGCATTGTGTGAGCAACAACAGAACTTGGGTTATCTCCCTGCAGGGTCAACCAAACATTTTCTCTAAGCAGCTCCAGCCTAACCCTGTCTGGGACCAGTAACCTGCGGGGAAATAAGATGTTTGGCACATGCAGTATACTGTTAGAGCTGTTGCTGTTATGAAGGTGAGCAATTACTAAATGAAAATAAAATTGTTGATTTGTTTGGTATTAGTTTATTTTATGATGCATACCAAATTGCATATACTTTACATTAATACTAAACATTTTTCAAAGTACAAGATTACTTTCTAAAGTTACTTCCATCCTTCCAGCTACTTGTTTCAGTTTCTAGTTAACTATGAAAATCAACTTATAGAGATTAAAAACCTGCTTGGCAAACAAGTAATAGCCTGTGTTGGTGTGGGTGTGCTGTTACAGGTTCTGCTATTTGAAATATGGTATAGGAAGTCCAGTTTAAATAATCCAGGAATTTGAGGGTTTATCAGTGATGTAACATTTCACAGTAGTTTGTAGCAGACTTTCTCAACCACTAGTGGGCTGCGATATCTTTTGAACTTTTTGCGAGGAAAATTATTTTTCAGTAAAGTAGAATATTAATCTAATAATATGATGGAATTTCAATGTTCAATCCATATAAAGTTTATAAACAATTATTAAAATAATAAATTATTATTTCTATAAAATCCATGTTCAAACAACGCCATCAATTTGAGATGCTCAGTTTGTCGACAGATAAGGCCAGCTAACTGGTGGGCTGTGGTGTGGCAAATAATTGAAAAGTTCCAGTTCTCAAATGAGGCGCTAAAGCCTTCAAAACTGGAGCAACATCTTGAGACAATACACCCAACTTTGGGTAGAAAGCTGGTTGATGACTTTGAAAGAAAAGAAAATGGACGACAGTTACAGAAAAGGTCTATCGTTTCCTTGACTACACAATCTAAATGTGCATTGAAAACCAGCTACCAGAGAGACATGTGGCACAGACCAAGAAAGCCTTCATGATAGCGGATGAATGGTGCTGCCAACTATTGTGGATATGTGCTGCAAGATGATTGAGGACACTACTGTGAAGAAACTGTAAACAATCCCACTGTCAAACGACACTGTGAGTCAGACAATTTCAGAAATGGCCACGGACATATAAACCCAGGTTCTGGAAGGAATAAAAGGTAGCCCATTTTTTTCTTTACAACTGGATGAGTTCATGGACGGCAGCAATGCCACGTTACTGCTGGTTGTTTGTTTGTTATCACTGGAACAGTAGTCTACATGAAGACATGCTTTTCTGTGGAGAGCTACCAACATCAACTACGGCTCAGGAATGTTTTCATTGCCTGGATGAATACTTCATCCAAAATGGCCTGGAGTGGAAGAACTGCGTTGGCATCTGCAGTGATGGAGCAGCATTGCTGACCAGGAGACATAGCAGCATCATCAGGCAGATACTCGATCAGGCACCCAAGGCTAAATGGACACACTGCTTTCTCCATCGTGAAAGCCTTGCATTGAAAAGGATGTCACTGGACATCCATTAAGTGAACGTGGTTGTGATTTGGAATCCCAGCTTCTTGAAGTTTCAGCAGACAGCAGCTTGAAGTTGCTTTGGGCAAAAGTAGACCTAGGCTCTTTCTGAATCGCTGTTTCAAATGAATACACCTGCCTAGCTGTGAAGTTCCTTCTCCCATTCACAACTACATACGTGTGTGAATCAGGATTCTCAATTGTAGCCACAACGAGACCGAGGCCCAGAGCAGACTAAGAGCAACCCAAGGGCTGCCCTCAGAATCAGCCTCTCCCCCATCCCACCCAGAGTGGATCTTCTAGTGTCTGAGAAGCAAGTTCAAGTGTCTCATTGACTGCTGCCAACATGCATGAAAGTAAGTACTAACTTGGTTAAATAAATAGGATCATACAGTTTTATTATGACAATCTTTCAATGGGAATATTCAATTGGTATGTGCTATGTGTATCACAAATATGGAGAACAACTAATGGCGTTGCCACATCAAAGATGAAGGTTGATTCATTTTTAACTCTCCTGCCATAGATAATAAAATTGAATCATCCTTATTCTATTGATTGACACAGCAACTAACTATTCATCATTTTGTTAATTCTATTATTTTATTTATTATTTTTAATTATTAATTAATTGAAGGTCATCTTATTAATGCATTTTCTTTGAGTGGTTTCCTGTCCACTTGTTTTGAGTGTACTTCCTGGTTTTAAATACTTCCTTGTTTGCTGTGGCAATGATTGAATCATTAGTTTTTGTTGTGTTAATAGGACAGACTTTTGTTTAATAAATCCCTTTTGACTGAGAAAAAAGCCCTGCTTTTATGGTTTTATGCTGGCTTCTGGCACACCCATAATATTGTAAAGAACCTGTTTGCTTTTATTGTATTTATGTAGCCTAATTCAAGGGATCCTGCCTGTATAACAGTGAGTGATGTTGTTGTAGTTCATTAACACATTTGGAATAGATTATTAGATTAGATTATTGCAATAGAATAGCCAAAATTATTTGGGATCTTTCATTTTTAATGGGTCCTGGCCCATCGTATGAATAGGTGGTCCTTGAAGTAGAAAAGGTTGAGAACCCCTGGTTTATTGTACTGGATTTTTCCAAATCTACAAATCTATCATCATGACACTGTGGCAAACACTGAGCTAATATCAACTGTATTGCCAGATGACCCTGCATCTGTTTGCCGGGGCCCTCTGCATTGGAACCCCCATTGTATCAGTGCAGTGGAGTCATTGAAATGAATGAAGAAGCTGTGTATTTTCCACACAGTGCTCATGTTGGTTTGAACAGGGCATTAAAGCAGTAGTTTGGTATTTTGGGAAATGTGCTTATTAGCTTTCTTGATAGATGCAAGGATCAATACCACTCTCATATCGGAGGGAGATATCAATCTTCTCATCTAACTCTCGGTAAGAAAGCAAAGAAGCATATTTACCAAAACTATCCCTTAAAGTCAGATTTCGAGTTTTGTGTAAAGGGGTTATGATGTAGCTTCTGAACCTATGCACTTAACTTCCTCATAAATTTTGTCAGGGCTTCATGGATACCACATGGAGACCACAAGAACGGTGACTGCGCAGAATGATGTTTGTGCAGTTTGTTTTCACATTCATCTGTTGAAGGAGGAAAGTTTCTCTGAGCTCACCTTAAATCTCAGTTTAACATGTATACATACAAGCATGATTTGTAATATCACAAGTAGTATGGAGCCAATCGTTGTCCAGTATACAAGTCACACAAGTGAAAAACTAGAAGCTTCCAGTGCACATACAATGAGAATGTTTTTTTTTTTTAAAGACAGCAAAAAAAAAATCAGATTTAAAAAACAGATTTAAAAGTCTCATAGAAATACAGAGTTAAACATGAGCTGCCCTTCAACAACAGAACAGAAAACTTTAATGAAGCACCACTGAGACAGAAACTCATCAAAATTATTCATGAGTGAATAGAATCTAAAATCAGTCTGTCTCTGGCTTTCACCAAGGACTTAAACATTGACAGCATCTCTTCACCTGAAACATTTTCCATTTGATTTTTCCTGCTTTTATAAATGGACAGTTTGGCCTGTCCCACTACAAAGTTAACCTGCCACTTCTTTGCATTTTCTTTTGAATGAGAAATGAGAAAGTGTGTCTAAACCTTTAACTGGTACTATATGCTTTTGAACTTTTTTTTGTATAAAAACCACATCAGACATACATTGTTATTCAAAGCAGGGAAGGGATCTTAAAGCAAGTTGAAGAAAAAGTCATTTGCTTTGTTTTCAGTTAAACGCATCAAGCAAACCATCTGCTCACCGCAATCACTGTTCTCTGTCACAGTGAATAAAAGAAAGTAAAACACAAAGACTGTTCACTCGCAGCACTCTCCTTTCCAGTAAATAGAAGTTACAAATCCCTTAGGTTACCCAGCTTTACAAGCTTTACTAGTCACAAACTATGGTTTTCATCCTGTCTCCTACTAACAGTCTACACTGATTTCTATTAACCATGAAACTTGACGAATTAGTTTTAGCTGCCTTAACTTAACCAGACCTGAACCCTAGAGGTGGCAGATCAGAACACACTCAAATGACGAATGTTTGAGTTGTTTTGGAAGTCAGTGACAAACATATTTTGTGGTATAGTAGAGGTGTGAATCTTTGCGTATCTCAAGATTCAATTCGATTTCGATTCTTGGGGTCATGATTCAAATAAAAATCGACTCTCAATTCAAAACGATTCGCAATTCAAAATCAATTTTCAATTCAGTACATGGGGTGCTACTCCAGTCCGCTGTGCGCTAAGAAAGGCGGTGTGGCAAATTACGGCATGAAAACAGAGTATGTGTAAGTGTGTAAAAGATTATGTAGTTTTTATATTTGAAAAAGTTATATCAACTGATGGCAATAATGTAAACAGACAAAGCCAAACCTAAGACAAAAGGTAACATTTATTCATGGTGAACTTGCACAAGTAAAAACTTTTTAGTATTTCCCAATTCAAACAAGTTCAAGTTATACAAAAAATAAAAATGCAGTTACATAAATAAAACTGGTAGGCTTAGGCTAGCTGCCTCTTTATTTCTCAGAAATTGTACAAAAATAACACTGTAAAACTGTTATTTTGTGTGATTTTTCAACAAATCACACAATAATGCTTGACACAACTTTGACTTGGTGTGTAGGACTACTGTCCATCAGCAGCAATATCTAGGTTCTTTCGTAGAAAAAGAAACTGATCTACATGTTCTGAAGTAAGATTGCTCTGCTGCACTGTCACTATATCCGCAGCAGTGGAGAATACTACCTCTGCTGCAACACTAGTACCCGGGATACATAGATAGCGTTTAGCTAATTTGGCTAGTAGAGGGAAAGCTGTGTCATGGGACCTCCACCAGTGAAGGGGGTCCTCTGAGAGAGATGGTCGAGGGGCCTCCAGATACTTCTTCAGCTCCTCCTCAGCTCTGGTGTTGGCAGATTTAGGGATTACTCTGACCTCAGTGTCTTGCCCAACAGATTATACAGTGCAGATGTTCTTTTTTTAGGGGCAGGGCCTTCTTCTTGGCCTATCTCTGGCTCGTCAGGATTGTCCTCAGCCTCATCTGGCCTCACCTCTTTCAGCAGAAAAAGTCAGCGGTCATGTTAATTATCTTCTGTTTTATAAACAAGGGTCCCTTACCCTGAGATAAAATAGGACATGCATGCACATCTCTATACTGAAGTGACATCTTGTAACATTATGACATGTATCTGTACTATATCTGTATACATATACAGTATATACTTAAACACACAAATGTACTGTATACTTTTTAAAAGTAATCAATCACTTTGGCAGGGATGTCCAGCTGTTCTTCTTCAGCAAGGAAAGGCAGTACTTTAAACCTGGGATCAAGTGTAGAGGCTGTGTGAAGAATGCCCTTATTCTGCACACTTGTGTATCTCTTTGCCAGATGTTCGTGGATTGCAAGTCTGATTTCCCGGACAATTGGTGTGTCAGCACCAGCAAAGCCTGCTACTGTGTCGTGAAGCAGCTGAGCATGCAATGGAGTGATCATGGACAATGTAGGTGTAGAGTCCTCCGACATGATGTTGGTTTTGTCTTTCATTGGCTTGAGTGCCTTGGCTATTTCCATCAGGAGAGACAATTGAATGAAGCAAAAATAACTGTTTATCTTTGTTTGTCTTTGGCGAGATTTTAAAATTGAGGGACATCAGCCTTGAGCAACAGCAGGATAAATCCCCCCATGGAGTCCAGACACTGGCGGGGGTCGTGGCTGAAGACTTCTGCTGAGACTGATAAGGCTGATGAGTTGATGAAGTGATGCACTGATCAATCTGCGAAGACTGGGCAGTGATGGGGAGGTGGTGGGGCATGCAAAATGGCACCATGAAAGCACTAAGGCAGAGAGGGAGAAAACATATTTAAAAAGACAGCCGCAAGTTGATAGGCTGACAATGAAGGTGTGTAACCGTGCTATTGGTTAGATGTGACCAGCTGATGTGAACAGCTTACGTCTTAATTGACGTCCAGGGGAAGGACAGTAAGGAAATTATGAGTGAGCATGAGTGAGGAATGGCAATGACAAATGGTTTGACAAATGAAACTACAGACCTGGGCATGCAAAAGATTCGCTAAGCTCCATTTCTTCAGCATTGGAGATGTCTGTTTCCCTGAGGAGGTTTTTCAGCTTGGGTGGCAGAAACTGCAGAAGCCTCTGGTTCTCCTGCAGGGCATGACTTGTAATGGTGGTGTGGTAGAAGAATCCAGTGATTCGCCTAATCCTCCCAAGCAGCCGTGACACCAAATTTAGCTTCTGAGCTCACTGAGTGGCAAGGTTGATTGTATGTGCAAAACACTTTATGTTTGTTAAGCTGTCCAGATGCACAGCAGCAAGCATGTTTGCAGCGTTATGTATAACAATCACCAAATACGCGATTGTTAAGTCTTGTTCATTTGCTACAGAGTGAAACACAGCATTCACGTTCATGGCCGTGTGGCTTTCGTGCATCACTTTAGTTTGTAAAACACAAGACTCATGCCAGGCATCTGTGATGTAGCGAGCAGTGAATGTGATGAATGACTGGGTTGCTCTTGAGGTCCACAGACTATAGGTAAGAGCTATTCTGGTGATTTTGGTCAAGGCTTCCTCAACTTTTACTTTTGTCTCTTGGTAAAGCTGTGGTACCGCTGAGTAAAAAATCATACTTTGGTTCAATTTTCTGGATCATAAATCTACAGCCTTCATTGTTGACTATGCTGTAGGGGCCCAGGTCTTTTGAAATGAAACAGGTGATGGATCTAGTTATTTTTTTCCCATTCAGAATTGGCTGGGAGTTTGGTAAAATGGTGCAGTGCGTGTTGGTTGGCTGTTGCAGGAAGTTGCTGTTCTTCTTCTTTCAACTCTTGGTGATGGCGTATGATGTGAGCCTCGATATTTGTAGTGTTCCTGAATAAGTCGACTTCCATTTTGCAATCCTTGCATATTGAATAAGTCATGTCAAGTTCCTTCTTCCATATAAAATCCAAAGTGCGCCCAAACGCTTACCTTCAATGAAGACGGGACTGGCTGAATTTCTTGCTGCTCCATTTTAGATAGGCCACCAACTCTGACAGCAAGGAGACAATTGAAACTATACTTAAGACTGAAAAAAATAAGAATTGTAGTAGGTAAGAACAGTGATTTTTATGTGAATTGATTTTTTTCTCCCACCCCTACTGTATAGGTATGGTCACTGTTAGAAAGTGGAATCCAGTATATAGTTATATACTATATAGCTTTTCATTGTGCTACACTATGTGCATTTATGCAGAGTTATAAACAACACTGTTGCAGCTGCAGCGAGACAAGTCAGGACTCTGGTGGAATAACAAATTACGGGTTATCCATGAGTAATAAAAAGCAAGTGATAAAGCTAAAGTGGCATAGAGGACAAATTATGAGTAATAATAAATGGCATGAATAAGACATATCCTTCCATTCTACTGTGTGCAACAGTCTGGCAAAACATCCCACATTATTTGCTAATACTGCTCTTACATGAAAGAAAGAGAAAGGTCCTTGGATCATGTCCAATAAGGAGGGAATCACTTCAGCTAAATCAAGTATATTGCATGAAATATACATGAATAGCTTGTCTCAATCTCATATTAATTGCTGGCAAACCTCCCCAGACTGAAATAAATTTAATTTAAGCTCTGATAAGAAAAGAGCAAGTGTAATATACTCACAACAATATTCAATAAACACTGCCCATTTACAATACTTCATCATCATTGAAATAAATTTATATGAAGCGTGGTTGGCTAGAAGGCTTCATCCATATATTCATAAAACACCTAAAGAGAAATTCCACATATGGTTTTTCCTTTCATCTTGGACAGTTAATCAAGATGTATGCAGAGGAATCAGCCTGGTATAAAGCACAGAGCTGAGAGGCAAGACTTAAATAATTTTACCATCCATCCATCAACAGTAAGAGTCATAACAGAGAGGGCCTTTTGTGTTTCTCATGAGTTTCGCGGCCATCGTAGGTTCTCCTACACGCTTGGAAGGGGAGGGGGAGGGGTAGTCAGTTGGTTGCAATCTGCAACCTCACCACTAGATGCCACTAAATCCTACACACTGGTCCTTTAAAGGAAAAGGTTTATCACAAATTTGGACTTTTATTCGCCATCATTTCTGTTGGTTATGATATTGTACTTACAAGAACATCTGATGGGACAGGAAACACGGAGACTGTCCCTCCAAGAAAAACAGCATCAGTCATTGTGTATTTAAATGCCTAAATACAATTTCAGGGGAGCAAAGGTGAAAGTAGCTTGGATGGATGGGTCGACAAAGCTTGTTACTATGACCCTGGAGACCGTTGTTTGTTTCCTGTTTTCCCATGGGATTTATCATAAATGAAACCAGAGACCAAAACTAACAAGTATTGTGTGTATCCAAAGCCTGATATATCTTATTCCTCTGTGCCAAAGAGCTTATTCCTCTGTGCCATTGTTGTCTAAAAACTATTAAAACACATCACTGAGTCACACTGTTGCACTGGGTGACATGTTCCACATTACCATGAACACACACACTGTAGTTTATTCTGACTCAATCCCACACACACGGCGTTATGTGCTAAAACAATGAGTAATAAAGTTTTTCGCGGGTTGTAAATGAGCTAACAATTTAGCCACTTTTTTGGGGTTAAAACTGAAAGTGAGTGCACCAGATATGTTGGTGATAATCAATCATTACACAGATAAACTGTGCGTACACACAACTAGAGTTCAGTAGGTTGAAGTTGAACCAGGAAGTTGGTCTGAATTTTTATCTATTTATGATGGATCATAAAAACAGTTTGTGAAATACTTTTAAAGTTGGTTTAGTTTTCCTCTTCCAAATCAGGTTGACTGACCTTTAAAACCTTTAAAATGTTGCAGCATTCCCAGATCTCACCAGTTAAGTACAATGTTATTATTGTCAATAAGAATGACCCATGTTGTAATAAACCAGAATTGTGCTTTAATAACAATTACAACCACCCAGATAGTGAATTAAATGTTCCACAAAGCAGAATTTTAGAAAATTTGACAAGTAAAGGTATTCTGGTTTTAACTTGGAGGAAAATAACTTGTATTCACTAAAACTGACAGAGCTGTATACTGTATGTTCGGAGATAATGCAGCGTAAAAGAACAGGAAACTGAGCCTAATCTGAGTCTGCATCCGTACAGACATATTTGATGATTTTATTGCAGCTGACAAAGATGATTTACAAAACTTTCAGGACTGTGTCATCATACAGTTTCTGAGCGAGCAAACAAAGCAGGGGAGGAAGAGTGAGCCAAGGTAAGATGAGAATCAGAGGGAGGCGAGGCGTAGAGTGTTGAAGATGAAAAGAAGCCCAAGAGGATGTTTTGTTGTCAAGTTCAAAGCAGAGACCCAGTCATGGATTGTAGGTGGCTCCTGCTCAAGGCCTCGCACAGAGCAGCTTCCTCATTAGCATTGCAGCTGACAAAAGCCATGCTTTTAATTAATCTCTTCATTTCTGTCATTGCATTAAAAGCCAGAAGAGTAGGCAATACAGGGATCCCCTCGTCTTTGATGTATGGAGACGGGCTGCTCCACCATGTACCCTACCCGTCTGGCCTGAACTGACAATGGCAGCCCTACATCAAATCTCATTAGTGGTGACTAATATTCTTTTCATCTTCCACAAAAGGCTTCCATTGTGCCAGCACTAAAGTGCATTCCTCAGCTCCCACTTGTCTTCTCTGTCTCTCAGAGAGGGGGGAGGAGGGAGGGGGGGTGAAGACAGTGAAGGAAGAAGAGATTACTGCCAGAGTTGACTAAGTTCAACTTCACCTTCCCATGCATAAAGAGATTACAGCAGTCCCATTGTACGTTTGATTCATTTCCACAAAATGAATATGCAGCCTCAGTGAGTCAAACAAGGAACTGTGGTGATTCTGGGTTGCTGCTTCCATAATGAACAGGTATAAAAAAAAAAGGCCTGAGAGAAAAGTCGAGACAAATTGAGAAAATGTTTCTTACAAAGTGGTGTGGCAATATACTGACACTACACAATCAGAAAGCGTTGGACATATACAACTACGCCCCCATAAGCTTGCTATTAACTTTGTGTTGTATCATGATGGCTACATATTGTGCATTCAGAGATGTTTGTGCATATCCTTAGAAATTAACACTATGCATCAGCAAGATGCAAATATACAGCGAGGATCAGGATGTGAAGCAAGGTCAGCCGACAAATTAGTCTTCTCATACATGCTAGCGTTATATATATATTTTTGTTCTTTTAAATACTTAACATTATTACTCATGTTTCTTTCTTCAATATAGCCTCCCAACCATTATGAGAAATGTTATTCATCCCTCCACCCAGTTACAGTACAATCCAGCTCACCTGCAGAGTAGCCATTTACTAACATTCAACACTGGAAACAGAGTCGCTCTACATTGTGCTGTCCTCCGTTTCCACGATCTCTCTCTTTTTCCATCACAGTTATGTATTTAGATCATTTACAGACAAGAATCATTGATCTTTAGTGGGAGCCCTAGGAAAATTGAGAATAAAAAGGCTCAGCTATTGATGATTTTGCTGTGCTTACCTTTTTAGTCTGACATATCTGTCAGACTAAAAAGGTTAAGTTTGTCCTGAGGTTGGTGGTGGAGGGAAGGTCATTAAAATCAGAAGTGTTTATCAACTTGGCAGCATAAATGTTTGTTAGCATATTTCATGTCAACCTGCCTATTAGATTATGACATATCTTGTATACAAGTGGAAAATTTGGCCTTATGTTGGTGCTAAAATAAAGTTTAAAAGGTCACCAAAACGATCAAAACAAAGGAATCATCCTCTGCAGACCATAATTGTCCACCACAAATTTCATGGAAATCCAGCATTTGCTTTATGAGATATCATACTCTTAAGCAAAGTGTTGAAGAGTGACATGCTGTCACAAAACAGAAAATCTCTCTCAGGATACTAACCATAGTGAACACCCACCAGCACCGCAGATATGTCAAAAATCTCAGGCAGTTGGTCATTACAGTGTTTAGACTGAGGCAGGACACACAGCGCAGCATTACAGACACACACAAATGAAGGGTGCTGAACATAATCACAGTATACTTGTTTTGCTTTGCAATCTACCACTAAAGTCAACAGATGACTCTATGTTGTATTACAGGAAACTTTTATATTTTAAATACAGTGCAGTATAATTTATGCTGTTACATCAGGACCTGTCCTCTGTGGTGTGTGTGTGTAGCTTACAGTACTAAGTAGTTAAAAAGCTCAAAGATGAAGTGCGCTCTGTAGGATCTGTCTCTTAAATTGCCTCCAATGGGCCAATTGTTCTGAATAACACTATATTCAATAATGACCATTCAGTTGACTATTACAGTTTTCATACTGCTCCAATCAGGAACAATAGAGGAGCTGTGAAAAGATTCTGAGTTAGAGGTTAATAAAGTTATTTTACATTGTTATTAAATTTGTGTTGATTGTGGTTGCCTGGCTTTAGTTGTGTTATTTAGTTGGTTGTCTGATTATGAATGTTCCTTGTTCTCAGATCTCTTGAAAAAGAGATGCCAGTCTCAAAGAGACTAAATGATTAAATGACGTTTCAATAGAGACACTGATTACGTCGGCATCGGGATACAAAGAAAATCGGACATGATAATCACATCCAATCACATCCATCAGCCATCGCTCTCCCTCTCTTATTAAAGCAACTGGAAGAAAGCTGCTCCAGCTATTTCTATACAGTCATACTGTACAAGAGAACATATATGATCAGATCAGATAAATAATGATCTGTGTGGATGAGAGAGCAGGTAAAAAGCCCATCCATGTGACTCACCAATGTTTTTATATTAGTTATGGATAGTTGTTAGATAGCTTGCTAAACTGTTCCTTTAACTTAACAGTTCAAGTTTGTATGTTTTTCTTCTTTTGGCATTTTTGGCAGTTACCAAACAGCTTCAGGTGCATTCAAATATCCCTCTGGAACACAGAAGGGTGATTTGTATGTAGCCAAAGAAAACCAAAATCAATTGTAATCAGATTTATGATCTGTCTGACGGTCCAGCAAGCGGCCCAAAGCACAAGGAAATCAGATGGTGTAATTATAGAGCGACAAAGTCCATGTAGGGAGGAAGACGTGGTGGATGGATGCATTAATAAAACATTGGATTTTAACACGAGAGATCACTGTTTGCTTCCTGTTTCCAACCACGAGTCAACAGTTTTTTTTAAAACAACAACCACAATCATCCTCTAACATTAGTCATGTGGTGTTTCTTGTAACCATGACGTCAAAGGCCACCAAAACTTAACAAAGTACTCATTTTAACCTAAACCGCCATCTTTTCCTTAAGCTAACCAAGTGGTTTTTGTGCCTAAACCTAACCAGACTTTAACCAGAGTGTTGTCACACCATAAAAATATAACGGTTTTGGAAGGCACAGACAAATGATGTCATCCCGGCGATATGGGGAGTCTGATCAGAAAATACTTCTGTGTGTCGTTCTGGAGTTCCTGGACCAATAATGTAATTCATTGTTTCATTTGGAGAACTTGTGGTTCGTATATGTGTCCAAGTGTGAATAAAATCTTATCCAGATACGAGAAACTTGAAACAAGTGTAAGTATGGTCTTATTTACATTTAGAGAAGATACTTGTCAGTTTGTTTTAGTTGAACTTAAAATAAATTATTTGGAATACATGATGCATCACTACATGTAATGTTCTTTCACTTACACCAATAGATCACATGTAGATCACATGTAAAACATAAAGTTACAGTATATGCATACATACCTAACCCAAAACAATCATGTTTCGACAGCATAGATCAAGGTGAGAAAACTGAATTTCCTAAATTCACAATTCTGATTACATTTACTTGACATTGGGAGAATCAAGGTGACTGCAGAGAGCCGACATTCATTTGGTTATTTACTGTAAGTGCAAGTAAACACACCGTGTGAGAGCCAAAAACAACTTAACTATCTGTGAAGTGTGAGAATAACCAGCAGCCTGTAAACACATTCCCAGGCAGAGGTAAATCTATTTTGTTTCCTTTTCCCTCCCATAATCAGACGTAAACCCTCCAGCTGAAATGTGCTGACCTGTAAAAAGACCAGCTGTGGGCCCTGCGGTGCCCAACACAAACTGGGTCTTTCCCATTGAAACTAAACGCCCAGGGTAACATGCCATGTTTTGCTGCAGGAAACCAAAGAATGTTTGACCGCTGAGCCTGGCGTCTGATGGCAGACTGCGTCCGTTTGAAGTACTCCCCTTCCAAGGCTGTGGCCAAAGTAAATAAAAGCAGACCGCTCTCTCGACCTCCATCAAACACATCACTCAGAAACAGCTGTTACCGTTTAACTGGAAAAACCGCCAACATTCCTCCTCTCAGAATGTATATGAGACATGTGAGATAGCAATCAACACACACATTCTTCAAGCGCGGTTACACTTGCAATTTCTTCCTCTTCCAAGTGTAAACAGACTGGGCCAACGCGCTGACCAGGTTGGAGTTATGACCTCAGATTATTGTTTTGTTGTTTCAAACATCTCTGTGCTGTCATTATGTCGTCTGGTTTGTTTTGTTTTCATCCAGGAATTTCTAACATTTTCAGAATGGCTGCTTACATTTTAGCTCAGAGATAATGTTTGCTTATCACTATTTACAGTACAGTCAGTACTGTACAGTAAACACAGTACAATGAGGTATAGATATTTCATAACTATACAGCCACTCCAGGAATCAGAGATCCTGTGATTTCAGGAATATATACAAATAATATTCTACTGCATATAGGCTACATTTGTATGTATTGTATATGTAAGTTTAAAATATTTTTGTTTTATGTTTTTACTCATGCTAGCGGCTTGGATGGCAATGTCGATCAGTCTGTTGGTCCACCACTTTCCACCAAGCTGAAATATCTCAACACTTATCAGATGGATTGCCATGAAATTTAGTTGACATTCATGATCCCCTGAGGATGATTTATTTTTACTGACTTTGGTGATTTCCTGACTTTTCCTTCAGTGCCACCATGAGTTTGACATATTAGTGTATTTGAGTAACATGTTTCAAAAACTATTTGGTCAGTTGCCCTGACATGTGGTTCACACATTGTCCCTCTCGGGATGAATTCTTATATCTTTGTTAAATCTATAACTTTTCATTTAGTGCCATCAGCAGGTCAAAATTTCAGCCTCAACTGAAATGATAGCAAGCTAACACGCTAAACTAAGATGGCAAACATTTAAATCATTATACCTACTTAACGTCAGCATGTTAGCACTGTCTTTGTGAGCATGTTAGCATGTTGATGTTAGCATTTAGCTTGAAGCACTGCTGTGCCTTGCCGCACACAGTCACTAGGACAACTGAAGTCTTATACTGTAATTATTATAATCTGTATGGTAATTTAATTTCCAGGATAGTTTACTATGAAAATATTTGTTCTCATTATCATCCCTGATAATTAATCCAATCTAGAGGTTACGAGCTCAGGTCAAACCCAGCGTCAGTAAACCTATTTCCTTGCAAATAAATGTACCCCTGAGGGTCTATCTTGCTGTCCAAGTCCAAGTTTAAAGCTTTGTTGGTGGGCGTGTTACTATAGACGGGTGAAGCCAGACTGGGTAATAGATCCATGAGTTGTAAGGCTTACATGTAGCAGCCAAGACATTTGCACAGGGGTTTATTATACTATGAGACAGGATTTTACGACTTTGGAGAGTTATCACAGTCCTTCAACAACCCTGTGTTTTGTTTTTGTTTTTTTGTTGGAGCCCTCTGCCAATACAGTGATCTCATTGAAATGAATGAGGGTGCTGTGATTCTTCACACAGTTGGTCTGAACGAAGCCTTCCCCGCCAAAATTGAGAAATTTCAACCTCCCGGTTAGCTTTCAGCAGACCACATGCTGCCTCTATGACCACAATGGTCACGAGCACTCACATTTACTTCCCAAAAAAACCCTTTCCGCAGTGAAACTGTTGAGGATAGGTTCCTTCAACTGTGATTTACGATTTGTCATGAATTTTGGTGTATATTCTTTAATACGATGTTAAACATTACCACAAGCAGAGCGAGACAGGAAATGTGAGGAGGGGGATTACATGCAACAAAGGCCCTCAGCAGGAATCGAACTGGGGATGTTTCAGTACAAGGTGAACTCCTTAAACCACTAATCTGGTGGATGCCTGCATTATCACAGTTGTTTTGGAAGACAACTACTTATAATGTCTTAACATCAATCTTCCATGGAATTGTGCGCAAGAGTAATCAGTGAGGACATGTCTGGTTTAAAAACCCTCATCTCTGCCAGTCTTTTGCAGCAATTACTGATTTTTAAATTAAAAAGCCAGAAAAGAAAGCGGCCCCTTAAATTACTTCCTATTCTGCTCTACCTTCCCTGACCATTCAAATGTCAAACTGATCTCAGCCAAGGATATTGGTCTTTCAGGATCCATTGTATGTGCATTTGCTGAACACAGGGGTAGGGAAAGTCTGAAGAAAAATCCCTTCACTCAGGAGGTACGACAGAGCTGAATCCTCGCTAATGCAACTTTAATAAGGGGCGCTTCAGGAGGGGGAGGATGTGTGGCCCAGTCAGCTGATGGCTGGCTGGACATGCTGCTTGTACTACTGTCGTGGTTTGGTTGGTCAGAAGTAACAGGAGAAGAATTCTCAAAACCACTGTAAAACCTTATGATTTCAATTCTGATTCCAGAATCACCATGTCAAATCTAAAGCTGCGATCAACACTGGATCAAATGTGTAATGTGAAAAGGGACGCTTGTAGCAATGGACTTGCAGAGAATTATCATCACCACTGCAGTTCACCTCAGCTCTATAGAGATTTTTAGCATCTTCCAGCTCATTATTTTGGTTTTACAGCAGCAGTCAGCTGTTTTCCATGAAAAAGCTCTGGAAAACCCACTGTACACTACCTATCTGGCACTGAACGGAGGGACAAAGTGAGACACTAGCTGGAGAACATGGTGGAGCATTAAGCTGCTAAAGAGGCAGATTTTTTTACCAGGAGTTAGTGGTGAACACCAAGCTAAAATTAGACTGAATAGAATATTTGTTTGCTAACATGTTTGCCATTTTAGCTTTATGAGGTGAAAATATGTCAATGGTGCATTTATAACTTGTTGCAGCGTCCCAAAGTGTCCATAAAAACTCAATGAATGGTTTAAAAAGCTGTTTGATGAATAGAACACGAGCTGAAGGCTGAACAAAAGGTTACACTGTTTAAAAGAATAGTCCAACATTTTGGTAAAACACTTTAATTCTTTCAGAGAGTGAGATGAGAAGATGTGTATCAATCTAGTTTAGTACAGAGCTGGAGTCAGGATGTGGGTAGCCTAGCTTAGCATCAATACTAGAAGCAGGGGAAACAGCTAGCTGTCCCTTTCCAAAGTGGAAAAATAACCTTACAAAGTCTCTATCGTCGTGTTCTGACAGAAATTGACGCAAATTAAGATGTAACTTTTAGATGTGCTCTAGGAAGTGCGAATTGAGGTAAAGATGCATCTGCATGATTCCAAAAATTTCAGCAAAATATTTGCACTTTTCCCATGGCTTTATGAATCCACTTCATAAATGTATAAAACAAGAGGAAAAGGACAGAGACTAGAGGAAAATAAAAGAAAGAACTGGGGTTTCTGGGGAGTCTGAGCTGTCACATACACACAAGCTACAAGGACAGTAATTGGGCAGATCTAGGCTTGCTGTTTTCTATTGTTTTAAGTCTTAATGCTAAGCTAGGCTAACCACATCCTTTCTCTGGCTCTGTACGGATATTGATCTTTTCACCTCACGCAAATAACACAAATAAGTTTCCAAAATGCTGAACTATTTCTTTGAGAACATTTTACACTGCAAGATTTCAGACTAGTGTGTATTTATTAAGATTTCATCATTAATCAGAAAAATAACAGCATAGCAACGGATACCCCGCCATGAATACTCAATATCAAACATCTGAGAAAACCTGAACATGCAAACATCGTGCAGTTCCTAAAAATCACTGTGGATCTTGGCTCTCTGTTGGATTAATTTTTGGAGTGCAGAAGGAAACACAAATATATTTGTCTTCCAGAGCTGCTTGAGACTGTTGCTTTGGCTTCACAGAACAATAATCTGTGTGGGAAGGGAGTTTATTTGCAGTCGTAATGTGCTTACACTGCCTGATGAGACTGTACTTGTTGTATTCACTGACTTCCATGAAAATATTCTCTAGGAAACCGCTTTCTTTTGCGTTTCTCGTGTTGCAGGTTCATGCATCATTTCCAAATGGAATTCAGTTAAATAGACAATTGTTAATTTTAGGGAAAAAAGGAAATCAACAACTTTATGACATCTTGTGGATGAAACGCTGAATTTGGTGGGGCTGCTAACGGCACTTATTCTCCCTGAATTCCATCAGGATGGATCCAAGACGACAGAGAACAGCTGAACAAACACTCTTTCATCTGCTGTAACTGAAACCCCAAACTCATCACTCACAACCCTGGATAAAAGACTCATGTGTGATTTAATGCAGGCTGGATTTCTGCCAGAGAGCAAACAACTGAAGACTTATTAAAAAGCAACAATATGTGACACTCAAAGGGTGATTTTGGGAGGACTGAGTGATGTGTGTGCAGGTTCAGATCGTGTGTGTCCTAATCAATATGCAGGTCTGCCAGTGGGACGGGTTGTGGTCACAGTTGACCGCCTCCTGGCAGGAGGGGAGGGGTGAGTCGGCAGTAGATGGCCTGAAACGGCCAAACGGCCTGTCTGTGACCCACAGCACATTCCCTCCCATGGTCCGCTGGTCAGGGCATTGGCGTTTTACTGTTATACAGATAGAGACTGACACGACTGCACAATGCTGCTCAGACTCATTATTCCAGACAGCGAGGGACAGAGTGACCTGGGTGAAAACCTGCAGGCAAGAGCTGTGCAGTAAATTCTTCACAGTGTATAAGCCCAAACACTTTTTTTTTTTTACAGTAATCCACTTGCTGACCATGACACCCAGTGACAATACATTATGTGGGAGTAATTCTATAGACAGTATTTGACAGATGGAAATTGTCCACATCTATAAATCAATAAACCACACAATGGAAAGCCCCCAAAAGAGCATTACACATGTCTTTGTTGCACATTATGGGTGACATCATCCCTCGCAGGAACATATCTGACCTGCTACTGTAGTACAGTAGATTTTTAGTCCCCCTCAGGCAAGTGCCAAGTGCAATTATCATAAGCAATGAGAAGGATTCCCCAAATTATGAAGATATTTTACTCTCAAACTCATTTCTGAGATCTGGTGAAGAGGCAACACTGCTAAATGCAGCTTTACAGCAGGGCAAGCAACACAAGCACTGACGGGTTTTAAAGGGGAGTTTTGTCAATTCTGAGAAAATAACCCCTAATGATGTCATAGTGATGTCATCCAGGTTATTTTAGAGACTTGACATTTTTAACAGATAGCCAATATTACAAACTGAAAGGGTCTAACAAAAAGATACTATCAAGTTGCATTATAGGAAATAGATATTGGATCCAGTGTTTTTGGAGACTGCTGAATCTCAAGTCTTGCTTTTGAAGTCTCAAGTCAAGTCCAAGTCCCAAACTTTATATTTCACTGTTATTGTGAAATACAAAGTTTGCAGTGATTAAGAGAATTAGTTACATTCAACCATTTTTGTCTTACTCAGAATTTTCTCTTAGGTATGAATTAAATTCATGCGTTGTCCAGACATGTGGTATGAGTCATGAACAGATAGTCAGCATTCTTCCACAGGGGGAACACTTATTTGACTTAAGAATTATAATGTCTAAATCTGAATGAATTTGGAGTTTAAATATGTTGACTATGACTAAATCAAGCTTAATTCAAAATTAACAGTCTGCTCACCATATCCCCATCATCATGGCTCACTTACTACCTAATAGGTTTTATAGATTTCATGATTTTATTGGCATATTTTGACACAACAGTGTATACAGTTCAGTATATTGCTAAGAAACTTCTCTCACTCCAGCAGCTGTGTCCCTGTTATCATCCAATTTAATCCCCTGTTATAATAGCTGACAGTGTAACACCTGACGTATTGTTTGTATTATTCCAGTAGCTACCTCCATGACTTCCTCCCAATTAGTAATGGAGCACGTTGCTTTGGAAAGACATTTTTTAGCATCTAACTTCATGTCAAACTATTTTAATGATATGTCATTGGCAGCTGTATTAATATTTTTTCAATTGTTTGAGCTCTCTGATGCAGAGCTACTGACACTGCTGAATTTTCATCTGCTGACTTCTGACAGCAGGACCTGAAGCTCCACACTGTGACATTTTTCTTTTTATTCCTGGGAAATATTTCGTAAATGAAACTTGCTCACAAATGGAGCAGAACAGGCAGCCTTATATCGCAATTTAGGGGCGCTGATTGTGCTAATGATAAAATATCCTGAACACGCACCTCCTAATGAACAGGTGGCATTCATCAGTCTGAAATGAGAGATTGATGACAAGTATGCGTAGTTGAGCTTGGTGAATCTGACATTTGTAAGATCAGATGTCAGATAAAAGTAGGAGAGGTTTAGGAGAAGACAACTAAAATGTTTTCACATGAGATCAACTGTATTGTGCACCTAACACCACGTTTAATAGTATTTTAAGTTTTTAAACAGTCGGTATATTTACAAAAATAATGAAAGTGTATTTATCTTACATACTTTTCTATTTATTACTTTCCAATATATTTCAAAAGCAAATATGATCACAATATACACAATTACAAACATGAGCAGTTTCTGAGCTTTATGTTTTACATGTAGGGATGGGAATTGATTTTATTGATACCAATGCCATTATTGATTCTTCTTATCGATCCAATTCTTAATCGATTCCCTTATTGATTCCTGATCAATTTTCTGTGTTAGGGTTATGTTATGTTAGTTGTTATTATAACAGGATATTTACCTGTGGTAACGGACGTGCTGCTCGGTTGGGAAACAGTGTCACATACATGGCATTCCTGGAGTTTAAGCCTGTGTTGTGTAGAAAGATGTTTCAGCTTATTGCTGCTGTTTCATTTATTAGCACTGTTGTCATCTCTCTTCATGAAATGAAGCTCTGCTTTGGACTATTTCTTCCTCTTTGTCGTGACTCTCTTGTTTCAAGTTTCCAGCAGCGGAGGCGCACGAGTTTGACGTCATTGTTTTGCGATGCACAACTGTCAGAAAAACATGCCGGCATCAATAAAAGGACTTGATAAGCTAAGAGGCATAGGATTCTAATGAATCAGAAAATTCGGAACCGGTTCTTAAATGGAACCGGTTCTCAATTCCCATCCCTATTTGCATGTGGCTTATCATTTTGTGTTGAGCACAGAGGAATCTTCACATCCAAATCATCATCTGTTGTCTGTCTGCTGGTCTGCACATTTCCCTCCAGCTTATGAAACATGATTAGTTGCTGTAAGAGTTGATTTGCTGAACATGTTATACATTTATTTTTTTATCTTTTGGAGGACACCAAACGATGCCAAGTCAAAAATTTAAAGTCAAGAGTCAGTGGTGTTCAAGTCAAAGTTGAATTGAAAGCCTTTTTTAAAAAAATGTTGTCAAGTCATCAGATTCATGACTTGAGTCACACATCTGGGCAGTGGAATAATAAGTCGCTGTAAGCAGTCCTCTTTAAGTCATTCATGTTAACCACTAAGTGAATATCATATGTGGCGTATTAACAGGAGGTGAATTCAATCTGTTTTTCCCTTTACTGACTAAATGCAAAGAACTATCTCTGGATACAACTGAAATGTAACATCCACTGTACTTCCAGAGTGCTGTTTTCAACAAATCAAACAACTAATCAAAACTTAGATGGCCCCTCTGAATTTTTACCCTAAGTATTATCCATTTTCTCAATAGCTTTACCTTGGGGCACCCACAGGAAACCTACTAAATCTCCCTGAAATTAGATGCCGACTCACATGAGACAAATATTATTAGATGACCTCTGTACACGGTGAAATTTGGGGGGTAATTTTACAAATTATTACAGATGCTGATTGATGACAGATGCTATTACAGATGATGTCATCGAGGACATCGCTACCACATGTAATCCACCTCAAGATACACACATGTATAAACCCAATCTTCTGAACAAACAGGACATCTAGAGCGCTTTTCACATTGCATATTCTTAGCCCAGGGCTGAGGATAGCCCCGGGCTAAGAGCTGACCCTGGGATAACCCTGGGTAGAACAGAAAGCTGTTGTCTGCATAATCAGTTTGTTTATGATGAGGAGGGGTACCAGACAGTCCTCTGTAGCTCCAAGCAGGGTTCATGGACAGGCAAGTCTAAATCTCTGCTGTGGCTGGATGATTTTATGGTATGTTTAAGGCTATCTCATGGTAATGCAACCCTGGCACTGGGGCCTCAGGAATCCAGGGATCTGGACACAGCTGATACGAATCAACGACGCATCAGATAGAACTGCCGACATCAAACCACACTTCTCAGAAACTGACCGAGGAATAATTCTATGAGCATCAGCGACATGCTCTGTTTGTCTCCAGCTTGCTCTGTCTTGCACGGTTGTGCTCGGAATGTAGAATTTCCTCACGCTGCTGGGTTAAAATAACAGCGATTTCTGCCTCAGAGTGATTACAGCTCTGGGTCCACCACAGGCCTGCAGCATCCCTGAGAGATGGAGCAGCTGTAAGGCCATGTGGACGGCTGCCGACTGGATGTGAGGGCTGCAGGACAAGGATGGCAAAGTGAAGCAAAGCAAAGCAGCAGCACTCATCTGTTTCACCTTCAAACACATGCAAAAGTTATTCTAATCCACAAAAATTAAGAGGAAAGCTAGCAATGAAAACAAAAGCATTTTGCTATCGGAATTAAACAAATGCATCACATTTAATATGAAAAAAACTATTTAATCTCCAAACTGAGGTGAACAAACATAGTTACATTGGGTTCCAAATTTGGCAACAGGACCCTTCCAAGAGGTCACAAAATAAGGGTTCAAAGATGATTTAGAGGACACAAAAGAAGACAAAACGTCATTTTGCTACACAGTGTCATTGACGTGTACAACAAGTGACAAAAGGTTGCAAGTGGACTTTGCCTCTCTTTAAAGGGGTAACTATGAGAACAACTCTGCAATTTACAATAGCAATGACCCTGGTGAAGGCTGAAAAGTGATGGTGAAATGAAGAAGATTCTTCCAGGTAATCAGCTTAGTGATGCTGAGTTGTTTTTCACATTTGTTCGTTACTTAAGCAACCAGTTGGCTGGTGAAGTAGTCACAGCACACTCCTCCTACAAATTCTCAAAAAGTGGCCAGGGCTGTAATATATCACAACTGTAGAGAGATACAGATATAGTCTGAAACAGACTTATATTATCCCTAATTTCCCCTGTTTTCTAAGTATATTTGATCATATTCTATTAAGACATCTCAGGGAGATGTCTTAATGTTGACCTGTTTTAGCCTCACTAGCCGCATGGCTCAAGAAATGGCAACGCTGCCATGACAATGTCTGTTTGTCAGCCCAGCACTTTGGGCCAGACTGAAATATCTTAACAACTAATGAATGGATTGCAATTAATTTTGGTGCAAACAGTTGTGGAACCCAGTGGATGACTTCTGATCACTTTGGTGATCATCTGACTTTTCATCTAGAGCCACCAGCAGGTCACATTTTTCACTTATTCAGTGAAAGTTAATACTGAAATGTGTTAAACATCCACTAGATGGATTGGCAATAAATAGTGTCTGACATGTTTGTCCACAAAAAATGTTGACAATGTGGAAAAATGTGCACTGGAGGCTTCAAGTTTCCACATCATACTTGTTGTGATGTATACTGGCCCTCGATTGGCTCCAAACTAGTTGTGATCATGCTTGTAGGTACATGTGTTACACTATAATTTAAGGTCGGCACATCAAACTTTCCCACTTCATCAGATGAATGTGAAAACAAACTCTGCACACACATCGTTCTGCACAATGAAAATCAAACATCCAAGTGAAGGAACAAGAAGAAAAACACATTTTTGAGTAGAGAAGGACTTCAACTTTGACAAATAACAGCAAACTTGAAACAATTGATATTGTTTAGAGAGTGAAAACAGTGTTTCTGTTATAAAGAGAAACTCAGAGCAACAGATTGCTGAGTATGACATGGAATTACTGCTGTGGAAAAGTCATTATGCTGAATTTATCATGTAAGCCATTATAGTACAGACAATTTAATGTCCTATCCCTAGCCTCTATTAGGTACTGGAATTTATTTATTCATGTCAGCTCTGCCATTATGTGAAAAAGCATGCTTTTATGTGAGAGTTTACTGTATTATAATCTTAATTTTCATGATTAGATTAAAAGTTCCACAATAATAAATAGACTCAAATTGATAAATTATCAGCAAAACCACCAGACCCCATGAAGGACGAGCACCAACATGAAATATAATGTTACTGAAATTAAAATAACATTTCATCCTAACAGTGAACAGTATAATATCTACACATGTACACACATACTGATGCCAGCACAAATGTATGGGTAAACTACACAGAAACACACACACACACCTACACACACTTAAAGCCCCTGAGGTGTATCATTATATCCTTCCGGTAGATTCTCTGTTGTATAGGTCAGCTGGCTGGCGCCTGCCACTTCCTCCGCTTGAAATAATGATCAACGCATGTTTAGGATTTCTCCTTGCAGACCTCACATTCCATAACCTTCAAAACTCTGACCTTTATCTGGAGGAGGGAACATCCTTGACATAAACACATGCTTAATTTGCTGTCTAAAAACTCTCCAGTCTCCTTATATGACAAACTGACTCTCTGCCCTTTGCTTTCCGTTTCTGTCCACAAAGGTAAGAACATTCTGTTTTAATGAGCTAATGAGGAAAACCCATGAACCATTAAACTGAGCAGAAGAGACAATGCATCATCGTTAAATCAATAGTGTGATTGGCTTCTTCATGATATCGATATAACAATCAAAAAATCAATGTTATTAAAATGAACTGAGGTCAATAGAAGGCAGCTGAGTGCAACAGTTCATTACAAATACATTCAATAAAAGATTTTTTTTCTTTGGTCCTGCCAATTTTGGCTCATCAGCGACCATCATGTTTGTGAATGCCTTCAAATGTGGATCAGCTGGACAATACTAGGAGGGATCATTCCCTCCTCCCTCAGAAAATACTGTTGAGGTCCTTTTGAGCAAGTCACTCAACTGACAACTGCTGCAGTGTAACTGCATTGCAATTGAATCCCAACTATTCCTTCATTTGCGTCGATTCCTTGCATCTTAGTCCTTCCCATGTCATATTCTGACTTTTAGTTCCAAGTAGGTGTCAAGTTCCAAAAATGCTAGTTCCTACATTTCCCATAATGCAGCTCAATAGTGATTTTCATTGGACCTCACCCTGCCTGCTAAAAACACACTGCTTTCATTAGAATTATTTTTTCAAACTTTGGAAAGCTCCTCCAGAGCTACAGCCATTAAACAACTGTTTTCACAGAGTTATACTCTTCATGATGAGCAAACTGAAG
This sequence comes from Thunnus thynnus, assembly GCF_963924715.1. Classification (NCBI taxonomy): domain Eukaryota; kingdom Metazoa; phylum Chordata; class Actinopteri; order Scombriformes; family Scombridae; genus Thunnus; species Thunnus thynnus. The sequence continues at coordinate 26,883,390 of NC_089534.1, forward strand.
TTCCCCTTAAAGTACGGAACTTAGTCAGGTTCCGTACTTGATAAGCCTTGCGTAATAAGCCGATGTAGCCTTGTAGCTCAGCATAAAGACTGGAAGCTGGGGAAACAGCTAGCTAAGCTCTGCCCAAAGTGAAAATCCCCCATCTCTACCAGCATCTCTAAAGGTCACACCTTAAAATACTGTCCCGTTTGGTGACACAAGACAAAGTCCTGCCAATGGTTTGGTGGTAATGCGCAAAGAAACGTAACAAATCCCCTGCAAAGGTAGGGAAGAAGAAGACTGCAAGCATGACATGCATGTAAACACTGCATGATTTAGAATATTAAAGGGGAACTCCACTGATTTCACACATCAAAATCTGTTTACAGATCTTGGGGAGTACTGCATATGTGAAAAAGTTGTAGTTGGTTAGGGCTGAAGTTTGAAAATGACCAGACCTCTGTAGCCCGCTACTCATCTCTGTTTGAGGCTAGCAGCTCCAGACAATGTTAGTCACTACTAGTATAACACATACAAAACTCCAACTGGACTGTGGGTGGTTAAGTTGCATTGTGGGTCATGTAGGCACCAGATTTTGACAAGGGAAAAGATGATATCTCTGGTTCAACTGCACTGATTTTTTAAAAAACTGTCCATCGTGTGTCCAACAATTTTATAGGAGTGTAATGCTAAATCGAAGATGTACATTATATTAAATGTTAAATTAATGTACAGATGACTTTTGTTTGCTTACAAAAGAACTCCATTGGGCACCTTTAAGTGCTCCCAGCAACTGCCACAAGAGCTTCGGTGTCAACTGAAATTGATGTTGGCTGGACAGGTACATCACTTGCTACTGACTGGTGCAAACAATGTAAGAAAACGCCTATTGAGTTTGATTGTCAGGCTAGCTAACATTATAAAACTTGCATTTTGTCATGACATACAAAAACAAATCTAGCTAGAGATGAAATATAGCTCAGCTCATTGGCAGTTTGTCTAACTTGCAGTCCAAATATTGTTTTTTTGGGTTCCTTGCTTCAAGGTTGAACTCTGATATTATTTCTGGCATCTGTGAGCTGCTCTGAGTTTGTATCAGACTCCAATCTGCATGTTAATTAACACTCAGTTTTATAATTACAGCATTGTCAATGTCAGTGTGAGATGATGCTTGGATTGGGAATGTGCTTCACCTTGGGCTGTTACCATATGAACCAGGCTTCAGTGTTAAAAAAAGAGACAATGTAGTACTTTTAGCTGAGTCAATCTTTTCCATCCAATTTTAAATGTCCTACTGGGTTTTCTCACAAGGTACTGAAGGTGCAATTCTGTTCTACTGTGTAATTTCACTGAGACTTGTGTGAGCTATGTGAAAGCTTGATGGGATGTAGTGGGAGGAGGCTAGAGAGAAATGAATAAACTCCCAGCCACCAAGAGGGACCTTTTGTGCGCTTGTCTCCAAGGACACCTGACTTATATTTGGCGAACAAATAGCCATCTCACACAATAATGGGAAATAAATTAAGTTCCTGGGGATAAAAGAACAAGATTTCCCTTATGGGGACACAGAGATACAAAGAGTTGGAAAATGAATGGCAGCTTTGTGTTCTGTTGAGGACATATTGAGCCCTTCAGCTTTGAAGAGTAAGTCACTCTTTGAGAAAAGTGACAGTAAATGCTACAATCATTACTTTACATGATGGATTTGTACAAAGGGGTTTTCGACTGATTCAATTATCATACAAGTCAAGCAATTTGTGTTCATCACATCACTCACATTTTCCACATTTAGGGTGAAATCCACAAAGAATGGATTGCGCCCTCTCATAGCACTGTGAATTGCGCAGCATTTACACCCGCAACCTGCCCCGCTTTAAGGTCTTATTCACAAAAGATTTTGCGCTAGTGATATGCCGGCGCAAACATGCCCATAAAGTTTTGCATGCCAAGGAAATATATAAAAGTTAAATACAACTCTGTTAGCATGAAGCAATACTCATTTGTGCCGTAAAGCAAATCTGTCCAGTTGAACACTGTATACATTGTGGGTTTGAGGCCATTCATAATATTAATACATTTAATTTGTACTGCACTTTTCATTTGCAGTGAATCATTAGAAACTTTTCTTAGTTTAAATTACACATACAGTAGCCCTTATACACATATATAGTCACTCAAACCCAGACATTACAAAGCAGAGCAGGCTAATAATAACAGCAACAGCGCCTACAAAAAGTTATTTCACGCTACTTTGAAGGGTGTTAAGTTTTAGCCTGGTGCTACTACGTTACACAAAATATTATTACATGTGCCTTTACGAGAACTGATCAACATTTGATATATTTATTTGCTTTCCAAGAGTGAGATAAGATCAACATCAATGTCATGTCTGTGTGTTCAGTACTGAGCTGGAGTCAGGATAGAGTTAGCTTAGCTTAGCTTAGCATAAGGACTATAAAGACTGGAAGCAAACATGCCCATAAAGTTTTGCAGCTGAGTGCAGTTTATTTTGTGTCTGATTGAGTGACCGGAGCGGTTTCCAGTGTTTCAGACTTTTCAGATTGGTCCATAATGAGAGAGCACAAAAGCCTCAAATTGTGTGTCTTTAATTGGCAGAGGTGTGAACACAGAGCTCTCCACAGTCACAAACCAATGTACATGTATTTAGCTTCTCTAGTATTTCTCATCTAAAACATGATCTACTGAAATGTCAAATGTCAACATACAGCTATGAATGTGACTCAGGCAGGTCTGAAACATGTCAGATTAATGTCTGAATCTTACAGTAATGTTCTTCAGGTGTCACTGAATATATTCAGGATTTCACAGAAACATCAGTACTGATGTTCTGTTTGTTACCCACATCTGGCTGTGTGTCACAGCTGGCTGCAGCATCACACAGCAGCTGAAACGATACCTGCGTCTCCACACTGAGAGGCTGTACGCATTTACACACGCGGCACAGCAGCAGTAACTTCTGCTACACATCTACAGATCAGCTGTTACATACAGATTCAGATTTATACAGTGGAATTGTTTGTAATAAAGCAGCCGTTATATGAATCCTGATCTCCATCAGAGCTGTCAGAACATTTTTATTTTAAGTAGCTGAAAGTCTGAGATAAACCTACCACCCCTCCTACCCACTATAACACCCCCCCAATGTCTGACTGAAGACTCCCCTTGATATCATTCAGTATCAATTCAATATCATTCAGACCTCACAAGCTGAAAGATTTGAAGAGAGCGAGAGAGAGACAGAGAGAGAGAGTGAAAGAGTGAGTGAGGAGTGAGTGTGCACACAGTTATCACCAACTATCTGAAGACACTAATCACTCCACCCTAACAGCATGTGGCAATTAGTGCTGGTCTTTGTGAATTATACTGTTTTTTCAAACAAGGTTTATTTGCATAGAAAGGGGCCGATCTTGCACCAAATGTATGAATATTACCTAATTTACATACATGCAAATGGAACAGGCGCACCATGACGCTATTTGCTTGGCAGCGCAGTTTGCGGTGCATTTCACCCTTTGCGGGTGCTTTGTGAATTACACGCTATCTTTTTGTCTCATTTGTGCAGGTTTAGCAGCTGCAAAGGCTGAACAATTCTTTTGTAGATTTAGCCCTTAGTTTAATTTAAGGACACAAATCAATACACAAGCAACACAATGCTAGAAACTGGCCAGTATCAATAAAAGAGGCTGTTTTCTCAGTAATGGTTTAACAGTTTCTAAAAATGGTTCCCCAGAAAAACCAATGAGCAACACAGTAATTGCCATCCGGTGTTTGAGCCAGGATTGTCTGGGAGGAGGTCAAATGGGTCCATTGGTGCTTTTCAAAGAGGGTCACAGCTCTATCCACAGTAAATAATACTGTGAAAACTGTACACCTGGTGAATACTAATATTAAAAGAATATAAGAATTGATATTAGACATGTTATTTTGGACATGAAACGAATGAAAGTTTTGAATACACTGTAGGAATGAGACTTCTGAAGAAATTATAAAATCATATGGATGAAAACTATGAGGAAGTACTCCCCCCTTTCACCAAGACTTAGTGCCACTGACAAATATGTATGTAAAAAAACAGAGCAATTTACTATAGCTCACATTTAATGATAACTACATTACTGGAATACCTAAAATGACCTTTTCATTATTCTAGTCATCATAGTCAAAAGTGGCATCATATTTAGTGATAGCTGCTAATAACATGTACAAACTGCTGGTAAGTCACATATCAGCTAAAGCTTAAAATATAAAAAAAAATGATAAAATGTCAGATAGGATGTAAACTGATTCTGCTGACAGCTCACAGTCTCCCCTTTAGATGCTGAGCTAATGTTACATTAGCTAATGCTAGCTTATGTTTACAGACTGACAGAAGAAGCTTTGTCCAGATATCCCCATTAAGGTGATTCAATATTTCAAGTAGAACTGAGGGATTCTGACTGAAGTGGCAGACAACTGAAACTTGCTTGAGAAAGATAGTCCATCACAGTTTTCCTTGCAGTCACTATTTTGGTGTTGGAATTCTTTTGAACACTAAGGGACAACGCATACCCTGCATTACCGTAACAGTATCATAACTTAAGATAACAGAATGTTCACTGTAATGACTTACAGTGCAGCATCAAGTCTCTTAAAGTTCATGCTGAACCGGCATGAACCGAAATCAGTGGCTAGAGGATGGGGGAAAACTAATGGTTTTCTGAGGAAAATAGTCACCAGTGATGTAAAGTACACATGACTTCAAGTCAATTGGTTAAAACCTGCAAAACCACTTCCTCTTCTCTGCATCAATTTGTATGACGTGATCACAGACCACCCAGGCTGGTAAACATGAGTGTGCTGTTGCTGTGTGCATCATACTGCTCTTACACTGATTGGGGCAAAGAAACAAAAGGGGGAGCTGTAGAGAGGAAAGGGGGGGGGGGTTGACGGGGGTAAAACTGCACACGCTGCACTGGGGGGACACGCTGCAGCTCAGCTGTCCAACACAAAACAACAAAGCCAATGTAAACATTCGGCTCCTGCAATAATGACATTAATTTAGGCTTTCCAAAGTTAGAGCCTGGCTTGGAACAATGGAAACGGGTGCCTGATTCTCTGCACCCCTACAACCCCCCTGACACACACACACTGTTTGATCCATGCTAATGTGCTGCTTGTCTGGCCAGGCTGAGAGAGAGAGGGGGGGTTAAGGGGTGATAGTACCCATTTATAGGATATACTGCCATGTGTGGGTCAAGTTCACCTTATTTTCTGTTGAAAAAATTGCATGTATGTGTGCGTATGCATGCTCATTTAGAGGGTCAGGTAACGCGTCAGGCAGCCGCACACAGAGATGAGCTTGTTTTTGGAAGGTTTGGCAGTTTACGCTCGAGAGCAGGACATAATGCTGATGAAGGAGAGGCTTTAAAAAAAAACGAGAGGAGGATGCTGCTGGCTCTGATAGCTGTGGTTCACTGACAGCCGGGGCTTACGCTGCAAAACCTAATAGAGCCGCTGACTCTCTGCTCTGACACACTAACCGCCTGACAGAGAGAGAGAGAGAGAGAGAGAGAGAGAGAGAGAGACAGGGGTGTCCTTTGAACATGTCACATATCTGTGTCATTAAGGTCTGTAAAAAGGGTTGCTACACACTAGGTCAGCATGTTTTTTTGCAGGGTTATACAGTACAGCAGCTTGTTACAGACACCAAAAAGGTGCCATGTGCGGAATTTCAAAAGTGAATCAATGATTTTAATCAGAAATCTGTAATTTTCCACATGTTCTTACCTTCTCTGGCAGTTAAAGCTAACTGAAATGCTGTTGGGAGACATAAAAAAGGTGGTGGAGTAGCTGTGGAGAGTTGTGTTGGGAAGCTGCCATTTATTTAAATCAGCGAGTAAAAATGTGACAGACGCTTTGTCTAGCAATGTGTGACACCACTGGGCTTATGCTGCTGATTTTAACGTGTGAAAATACAAACATGGTGCAAGGCTCGTCTCTGCCATTTTGCTGGCGCGGTTTTAACACTTCTTCTGTCAATCAGGAGAGGTGTGACCCAGCAGGAGTATGGAGAATACCTTGGATCAAACCATACAGATGGAATATTAACAATTAATTCCTTTTAAAAACAACAGATACTAGCTTTAATTGTGACAGCATTCCTGTATCTTTGCCGTATCTCCAGCTGCTACAAAGGATGTCGCTAATTGTCTCCCTCCATTTCCCTCAGGTACCTCCATGTGAATCTGTTTTGCATGCCAAGGAAATGTATAAAAGTTGAATACAACTCTGTTAGCATGAAGCGATACTCATTTATGCCGTAAAGCAAATCTGTCCAGTTGAACACTGTATACATTGTGGGTTTGAGGCCATTAATAATATTAATACATTTAATTTGTACTGCACTTTTCATTCGCAGTGAATCATTAGAAACTTTTCTTAGTTTAAATTACACATACAGTAGCCCTTATACACATATATAGTCACTCAAACCCAGACATTACAAAGCAGAGCAGGCTAATAATAACAGCAACAGTGCCTACAAAAAGTTATTTCACGCTACTTTGAAGGGTGTTAAGTTTTAGCCTGGTGCTACTACGTTACACAAAATATTATTACATGTGCCTTTACAAGAACTGATCAACATTTGATATATTTATTTGCTTTCCAAGAGTGAGATAAGATCAACATCAATGTCATGTCTGTGTGTTCAGTACTGAGCTGGAGTCAGGATAGAGTTAGCTTAGCTTAGCTTAGCATAAGGACTATAAAGACTGGAAGCAGGGAGAAACAGGTATCATGGCTCTATCTAATGTTCAAAAATACACCTACCAACACCTCTAAAGTTAATTGATCAACATGCTGTCACTTGTTTGTTTATTTTGTACAAAAACAGACGTTTTTTGAACTTTGGACAGAGCTAGGCTGGCCATTTCCCCCTACTTCCAGTCTTTTTGCTAAGCTAAGCTAACAAGGGCTTGACTTTAGCTCCATATTTAACAGACAGAAATGAAATTGATATTGATGTTCTCATCTCACTCTCAGAGAGAAAACAAATAATCTCACTGTACTTATTTTGACTCCAGCTCTCAGACACATACAGTGCTGTGAATACTCTACTTCCAGCTTCAATCTCTCTCTCAGCAGGACTATACATATTACATCAATACTTTATAACCTCTCAGTCAGGTCCAGCTGTTGCCTTGTACCTCTGTCAGTAAAGACAAAATTCCACCAGGGAGATATTCAGAAAATAAAAGAGTCATTTCCCAACACAAGTACAAGCTGGAGCATAAAAACATTATATTATATACCAAAATAAACTATAACAATGCAGTTGAAAATTGAGAGAGAAGCATTTGAGCCAATGTGAGAAGATGCTGATGCAATTAAAAGTCCAGCCTTGTGTGGTGAGTGTCCCTGAACAAATTACAGTATGTAATGATTAATCACGCATGAGAAGAGTCAATAAGCTCAAAAGAAAATGAAATGATTTCTAACACACTCATTTAAGCTTTAACTACAAGAGAGCGTAATTATGAATTGATTACCCTTCAAACAAGATTAGACTTATACTACATACTGCCAACACTGTTGGACCAACAATGGGGTTCAACAGGATGAGTCATAAAATGCAGAATATTAGCTGAAAATATTTGGTGTAATTGCCATTTCTGCCATATCCCATCTGTGACCAGGCTAAGGCAGCAGTGGTCCACTTAACTGTCTGCTTTAATGCACACACAGTTGGACTGCAGACCGCTGTGCATTCGTGTAGACACACAGACACACACGCCCACTTTCACCATGATAATACATGGGGCATCCCTAGTCCTCCTTCTAACTGCCACATTTCTTTATAATGATCTGGGGTTAATTCCATTTTAATGTCAGATGTGTCCTTTGTTATGATTATTGTGGCCATCTGTGAGATGAGTGGCCTCTTTATGGTTTAAATAGCATGGAAATGTTCATTTTATGCCACAGATTTGTATATGACATATCTGACAGATTATGACTCCAGAGCTATTTATCAGCTGTTAACTGCCCCTTAACCACAGCAGTGACAGCTGAGCTCATAAACTGTAGAGAACATGGTCAGTCTCCACTATGTTACTTGCTCACTACAATATTTGTCAGTTACTTGGGCCCTACAGTCTAAATTTGGGTAAAGAGGATTGAGCCTGAGGGCAGTTGAAGTGGGCCAAGCAACTACCAAAGCTGTCTATGATAGGATGATAATTGAGCATATATCCTTGAACAAACTTCTCTGAAACTTGAAATCTTCCTTAATGGAACAAATGTTCAACACAGAGGTGAAATTACCAATTGAGACCCCACAACAAGTTAAGTGTTACAGACTGCAAAGCTTTGCCAATGTTGGCCAATTCTCCAAGTGACTGTGACATCCACAGGTGTAATAGAGGCTTTATCCCTTCAGTTTTAAGTTGTACTGATTTCTGGACCCTACAAACTACAGTTATATTGTATAAGAAGGACGTCCCCAGTTTTTTTTTGGCTCCAATCCAAGTCCTTTAATAAGTTAGACCTGATAATTTATATACCTAAATGTATCTGAAACATTGTAATAACACAGCTATGGACTACTAAATTTGGCACAACTTATTTTACACAAGTCAAGTACAGACACAAGCTTGCAGGGAGCACACAAACTCAACAATAGCGAAGTGTACTTTTGGCCTGTCATGAAGTTACTTGCTGGATTAACATTATTTAGCAACATCTGATATGACCTGCCACAGACAACGTTGGTCATTTTAACCAGCAAAAATCATGGTCAGTGCCAACTAAGAGTAAGAAGCTGCTAGCTGAATGGTTTTGTTTACAGCTCTTTGCTAATAAGAAAGAGAAGGAAGAAATTGCAGATATTTTCCCAACCTCTGTCTTAGAACATCTCTACTGAAAAAAAATAATTATCTAAGGTGGACATCCCAGAGCAAGAGCACCATGGAAATCAAATCAATCATATAAGGCCTATCTGCCCCACAAGTTTCAACAAAACCAGTTTAGATCTAAAAAATGTCTAATGTAACCTCCTTGAGCCCCCCTGAGCCTTCCATAGCACTATGGTCAGGTCAAAATTTCCCCTTGACCATCACAACAAGGTGACAAGATGTCTTCAAACCTAATGCCTGAATTTCCAGGAAATTTGCCATGGGTACTCATGGGTACATGGGTCCCCAGAGGATGAGAATCTTGAGATGAGATGAGAATGTTTTTATGACCCCCAGACCTCTTTCCCTGCACCAACACCAAACCAAATAGTTAATTTTGCACTCAGGATTTCTAATAATCTCACAATAAATTTGCTAAGTACATTCTTACTCCCAAGGGGAGAAAGGGGACTGATTTGATCAACACATGACACAGACCTTTTTGGTCTGTCTCATGCTTTCATACTGGGGGTGTAATGATATTCGCAGCCTCTGGGGGACACCAGCAAGGCGTAAGGAACAGTTATTCATTGTTTACATTTCTGGTTCACAAAGATTTGTAGACTCAACACAAGCAATGCTGAACGTCGATTATTTTCAATTAAACCAAAGAGGAGCCTAGGCCATTTCCTTTAATATGAAGGAATAATGACACTGCATGAGGCAGTCTGTGGAATGTTTGTTTTTCCACTGTTTACTTTGAATAATTCAGCTGCAATTACAAATGGGCCACGTTTCTCGGTCACAGCAAGAGATTTGCCCTTAAAAGAGTCAGGACGTTATTGTGACAGTGCACAAAGGGCCCCCTGCTGAGAGCAGCCATTAGATGAACCATGATTATCCAAGGCCTAAAAATCATGTTCTTTGCTGGGGCATAATTTGAAGAATCTTACGAGCCCTATTAAATGGGTGGATGTTTCCACCGTGAAACGCTCTCATTGTGGTGAGGAGGTTACGGAAAGTCTATCCGACATTCCAGATCTTGAGTCGTCTGAGGGTGATAGGAGAAGCCCTGAGGGTCTGGCTGAGGCAGAGGACAGTGCGTGATATTTCAGCCCATACCCTGCTCCCAAACCTTGCCCTTGATACCGTGCCAGAGATCTGACATTAGACAAAGAGCAGATCTGACATTAGACAGACATTCACTGTGCCAAACAGAATACAATGTTAGTTAGTTTGAATGAGCATCGTCATGTGGGGTGCAGGGACTTCAAGGGTCTTTGAGAAGATCCCAGGAGGTCAGGAAGAGTTCAATATCACTGCTAAGTTAAGAACTATGAAAGAACATACTGTATGAGGATGATGTTTATTAGATACACTGTTTTATACTGAGAGGTGATTCTAATATTTAGTCATGCCTTGTTGATGTAAATGGGGTAGACAAAATATTAGAAACACCTCTCAGTATGATGCAGTATAAATCAACAGCACCACCGATACAGCCTCCAAAATGACTATGAAGTTCAATCAACACCTCTCTAAAACATTTTCACAACAAAAAATGAACATTATTTCATTATTATTATTTATTTTACTTTTCAATGTAAAGTTGCCTGATTGATTGAGGAAGGTAGGATTTGTTGCAGGGTTGTTGTATTAGATTGCACTAGTTTTAGCTAGGAAGAGTTCTGCAACCCAATCTGAACCCAACAGTTTTCTGAAAAAGGATATGATTACGAGTTGGGTTTGAGCTAATTTGTGGCGCAAGACATCAGGCACAGGACGGACTCTGGTCTGATTGTTTTCAAATGTGATTTATTTCTCTCTTTCTGTCTCTGACTGGGCCAACTGTTTGCATCCATTTGTGCCATGTGTTGAAAGGTGACACGCAATGCTGAGAGGAAAGAGCGAAAGAGACAGAGTGTAATCATTGTGAGCTAATAGCTGGCAGCCGGCACAGTCAGTAATGGATGGAATAACACAAAAATAGAGCTTTGGTTTTTGGGTTTGTTCGGGTATAAAATGTGGCAGCACCAGTCGGTTTTTTCACTGTAAACAGCTGCCTGCTGCTGCTGGGAAAAACATTAATGAGGAGATTGGTGAGAATGAAGCAAAACAGTAAAGTTGCAGGCTGTAAAACTAAAACAACGAGCCGAAAAACACTAAAACGTTGCTGTGGGAAATGACAGTTTGTTGATAATTCTCTGTAGGTTTGTCACTACAAGCAACTCCTTTCACATTATGCATAGTCATTTCATCCATTCTTAATATAGAAATATGGATCAGAGCAGCTTTAAGTTTCAGCAGTTTGTTTGTGGGTTTTTATAACATACAGAAATGAACTGAAATCAATATATGCCTGGAATTATAGCACAATGACAGTGAATCTAAAACTCTAACATGCATTCAAAAATGGTCAGCAAAAATGTAAAGTGCACATGATTTTGTTGTTAAGGAACTAAAACTTATAAGTACAATGGTATGGTCCCCTTAACCTGAAAAAGTTTAGGGAATCCCTGTACTAACATTAGCCAAATCTAGCATCTGTTTTCAAGTGAGTTCATATAATTTATGTATAGCATATGATGTGCTTTATTATTTATAGTTCCAAGTATTAGAAAACAAAAACAAAAACTGACATCACTATTTGAGAGACTATTGATGAGACCCTTACTTATACAGTAATGGTGCTTTCGTAGATAAAGCAAAATGGCCTGTAATAACACTTCACCCAAACAAATATTTCATGAAATGTAAAATGAATACACTCTGTTATCACCTTTGACTGGAAACAGCCACTCTAATTTGATCCTGCTGTGATACTTTCGCTTCCTCACAAAGCAGGATGATTCGTGTATCCAGTGACCGTGACCACTACAGTTTTTTTCAGTTTTGTTTGTGGCAGAGTTGCCATGGAGATGACACACTTGCTTTTTCATCTTCTTGATACAGGGTGAATAAACAGTGGCAGGCATGTTTGGGTATTGGTAAAGAGGGCAATTCCAATTTCTCCTGATGCTGTAGCCATGACTTATATCACAGGTGTTGCTTGGTCTCCTGTCAAACAAATGGTGAATTTCTATAAGCCAAATAACCAATGTCACTCATTTTTCAGTTACATCCAGTTTTGAATCATGGCATCGGGGTTCCTTTCAGTTTAGATGCATAAAGCAAAACTGCCCTGTGCACTTTTAAATGTGGCCTTGTTGATCCCTTGAAGCTGTGCCTTTTTAGTTGGTGGATATTGGTGGATTAACTGAGAGGGCAGAGCAGTTTAAGTATCAACAGCTGACAGGTTTGTTGATATCAGTCAAAGCCAGAAAAGCTGTCACCCTGATCTCCTCAAACCTTGTTAGCAGAAAATGATCCTGAGCAGCAGGGCTCGACAGGAGGGAGACACAACTCTTAACAGTCCTCGATTGTGGTGGCAGGTTGGCCTAGCAGTAGGCGTGACTGTACCATCATGGAAAGGTCACAGGTTCAACCCCTGCTGCAGCCAAATGTTGTGTGTCCTTGAGCAGGACATTCATTCTCTGCCTGTTCACCCACTGTAGGTACTACCCAAACCAAAGGCAGACACTAAATATAACACATATCCTTTGATGAATATAACCCACATATTTTAACCTGAACAATATATACTTTGGCCAGACAGCAGGAAAGCTATCTGGAGCGCAAAATATGAAAGAAGAAAAGCAAAGACTGATTGTGAATTATGTATTTCAGTTTAAAACAAAAGAAAGCCCTTTGTAGAAAAGCATGAGGTAAGAATTTTAATGATCAAGAACATTTTGGGTGTATAAAATCTTTGCGGTCCTTTTTGTCCATTTCAGCTCGCTTTCAGTTTACATCACAAACAATCATATCACGGTAATGACATTTTTTTACTAATAATGCGACAGCAAAACTAATTAGTTACTGTACATTCTTTGTTACATTGCAGGACTTTCTGTTACTCAGCCAGACTCCGTCAAAGGTGCCTTCCAACCAACAAAGTCTCTGTATCCACATGTCACGTTTTCTGCATTTAAACTGTGTAGAAATAAAAAAAAGAAGACACTGTGGCTCAACGAGCAAGTCTGGCCCCTGCACCAAGCCATCATGTCTTGGACCATTCTCTCCACTGAACAGACTGTGATGGAAACCGGGACACAATCAGCAATCTCTCGTGTTAAAGTCTGATGTTTTGTTGACCCATCCATCCACCCCAACCTTTTCCCTAAGCAGGTTAAGGACCATCAAATTCTCTCATCTGCTCCTGTCATAATTACTACAGCTGCTACTTGGCTTCTATCACTTGAACATCGTTGTTTTGGGGCTCTTGCATAAACTACTGATACTGACATGAGGAAAAGCAGCAGTCAGTTCCATGACACACTGTTGGTTGGCTGTCAGGTCACATGGCCTTAGTGTAGACCAGCTGTGAGCTTGCAGCTGCATTTCAGCCATGAGGGCATTCATGTAGTTAGAACTCAGTCCTGTTTGAGTCTGTATTTGTTTAAATTTTGGCAAATGGCACATGGAAAGTCACACTGTCAGCAATCAGCTTGACTACTTTTAATAGTGAAGAAAAGGTATTTTAAGATTATGAGGCAGGATCTGAAGTTAGAGGAAACTTATTTTTTATGATTTCTAAAGGGATTTAGGGTCATTTATCCTATGGATATCAGAGATACTGGAACCACCACAAAAAGCGAGATCAGCTGTGTGCATGACGTCTGTGCAACATAGAGGTAAAAAAACTCAATATTACTGGATGCCATTCATTTCTGGTCTGAACACATTATCTGTTCATATCCAAGTACTGTTTTTGTACTTAATGGTGGCTTACAGCACACTGGAGAGACATTGTAAATGATGGATGCCAAGTCTCTGCTCGTCTTTCTGGCATTGTGAGACTGTATCAGTGTTTGGTATCTGGAACAAGCCTTAACGTTGCTTTGACACTGTAGTTACAAATGTTGCTATTAAAAGTATGAACTTACATGACTGTGATTTATGTAATATAAAAATAACTTATAACTCATTAATAGATACCTAGAGTCAAGAAGTGAGAGAATTTAGCTTTCTAAAGCAGTGAAAACATCAATGAACCAAATGGAATTCATATCTGTCAGTTACATTACCACAAAAGCCCAAAGCAACGTCATGGGAAATGTGTTTTCAAAGCCTTCTGTGTGTAATGTAAAATCATCAGATGGGAGTCCTGGAAGGGTTCTTGTGTCAAGAGTTTACAAATGTGCCTGTGTCATGGTTTTCAGCAGCCACGTCTTCGAGTGACCTGCCAAACTGGAAAACCAGAGAACAGCCGATGCAAAGCAGAGCCTCTGAGCACAGCAGTTTTGAGACATTTTTGGGGAGGGAAACAGAGGAGTGAACTCCAATTTACCCTGTCCTTCACATCTGAGGTCATTTGAGGATATAGAGATTTCACTTGACAGAACTGTATCGAAGAGGAGACTTTTACAAATGCTGCACCTCACACTGAGCTGCCCTTCATGGCCTCTGGGGAACATCTCCAGCGGATGGATTGACGTTCTTGGTTACAATGTGATTATTTTGGCATCTATCCATTATAATTACAGAGAAGGGGGGTGGGATTGTTAGAAGTGGTAGTCTGGCCAGCTACAGTACAAAGCACTGGAAGAAGTATGTAATAAAAACAGAGTGCAGTGCCTTCTTGTGGACAGCACATAGTTGTGTTTCTTTCCAGCACAACATATGTTCATGATGATAGCAACTTATGCAGTTGAATTTGTGCTGTCCCAAAGAAACACTCACATGTGCCTGACCAAGCAAGGTCCGTTTTTATGAATGTTGTTGATGACTGTGTCTGCCATCATCAGGAACAGATAAAGAAGTAATAAACTCCAACAGCTGTAAGGCCTGCTGGTAACTGTCTTTAGTTTTGTCTTTGTGGGTTTTGAGGCCATATTAGTCAGAGAATTTTATCAATGTTGAGGAGAGTTTCTGTGCTTGCGGGTGCTACAGAGCAGTTTCCATGACTCCAGATCTGCTTTTTCTATTCAGTATCTCAGAGACTGTACTGATATGCCTGAGTGCACACACACATGCTTTCCACTGGAGGCCAAGCAGGCCAAGTGTTTCTCCAGATCGGTTCTTTTATTTTTACAGATCTTTAGTAGCTGACCTCTACTTCCATACTGCTGTCCTCAGTGAAAACAACTCAACCTGTCAATTGTACAGTATGTGTTGATTGCTGGATTTTAATTGCAACTGTATTTTACAGTGTTTCCTCTAATAGAAGCATTTTACACCCAGAGATCTGGAAATACAGAGCCATGGATGTCTCTATAGTGGGAAGTCTGCAAAAGGCCTGATATACCTTATTCCTCTGTTCCAAATAATGAAACTATATTTGTGGCCCTTACAGATTAATGTCTTTGGAAGATAACCAATGGGCTTGGAGCTGAATGCCACAAATATGGTAGAGAAGTCATAGAGTATTGAAAAGTGGACTAACTAACATTGTTGGTTTTGTTCTTTCAATGGGATTTGTTGACAAGAGGAATATATAGAATAACACCAGATTTATCCTTTATTTTAGATTTAATGTGTTTGTGCCATGTGTTGCCCTGCTGCAGCTTTCTGCAAAACCTGCACAAGTTATTTTTGGGTGTGATCCTCTGACTTATTCATTGCTGTCTATTTGATTAATCATCAAATGAAACTGGGCATGTTCAGAGGTTCACACAGTTTATAATATCACCATCTCTACACTTCAGGTTCTTTTTTTTCTCTAAAAGCTGTTTAGTAAAAAGCATCTCTATAGAGTAAGTGATTGACGTGACTGAGTGATTGAAGTTTATGACACGGCATTATGCCATCATTCCTCGCTTCATTTGTAACCCTCATCTGCTGATGTTAACCTGCTGTACATGAGGCGTGCAGTTCTAAAAACAGACCATAATAGATTGTGCTGCACAGTTAAATTCATTGCCCCCCTCCTGCTTCACCAGATGTAATCTGCACACATTCACAAGTGTTTGTGAGCACTGTTATCCTGCCTGCCATTCATGAGCTGTGCTTGTTGAGACAGTGAGGCAACTGCAGCAAGCTCTGGTAGAAACTGATAACAATACACAGCTTAAGGAAAAGGACGGAAACATGGATGAGCTGATAAAATAGTCTTTTTAGGCTTGTCACAGTTTCCTATACATAAAAATGAGTCATATTAAATATTAAGTTTCTCCAAGAGGAAATCCTTTTCCAAAGTAAAAATAAAAACAGCAGTTCACCTGTGAGGGCTAACTTACGTAATTCAGCTAAATTCAACACACTGTATATGAACAATTTCTAACGTTTTCTTGTTTTTTTTAATCCAGTTATAAAAAACTTAACAGTGATAATATGTTAATGCTGTGTTTTCAGTTTGTTCCACTGCCCCCAATCAGCCAAAAAATGATCTTTGTTAAAAGCGCATCCAGTAATCATAACCAGTGTTCCAATATTGCAGTATATGTGTCTTGTGCACAAGAGTGATACTTCTGGTGTAAATGTTTTAGGTGGATACTGGGGTGCAGTAGATCCATGTTGCTGAGGCACTTTCCAGAAGGCTACACCTCAGGCTATTTTCAATGATGGCTAAGGTAAAGAGGGATGGAAATCGAATGTCCTGAACCACCTGCCAGTGGAATCTGGCTGAGGGAGATAAGAGCTGCTGGACTGTAATCTACCTCCCCAGCACGGACAGTCATACACACCAATGCACGTTGTGACTAATAAAGCTCCGATTGTCCGAGCAAGCATTTGTTCCCCCTTTAGCAATGGTGAAAACAACTGCAAGCTGCCTGAACATCAATATATAGGTGACGTGTATGTGGAGAGAATACATGAAGGGGCTGACATTATGTGACATCCAGTGGTCCAAACCATGGTGAATAGTTTACTTATATTTTTACTTTACTACACTTTCACCATCTTTTTATTAGGTTTATTTTGGTAGCTGTCAGCAAAACTAATTTGACTTTTAACCTTTGCAAAGCACGATAGATTTGTCTTCACCCACATTGAACGGGTCACATACACATATAAACGCTAAATATGGGTTTGCATATACCTAATATTTTGATCTCTTTCATACTGTTACTTTGCTCTCAGTTTAGTTTATTCCTGTTTTTTTCTGTTCTTGCTCTTCTGGCTATCAAATGTCAACACCTTTTTTCCTTATGACAACATAATAGTGGGTTTTAGGGTCGGTTCATGTACAGGGTTTGGATTGCATTGGCACTAATTCATGTCGGACTTATTCCCAATAACAAACTGCTGCTGTTGCTTGGAAGAAGGCAGAAAGCCAGATTTTCAGTTTAAATGACAGTCTACTCACCTGGCCAAAGAAAACAAATGGAATAAGAAAAAGTTTCAGTTTGAAGAAACCATTCTCGGTGTCCTTAGTTGTGTTACATTATGCTGCTTGTTGAATCTACTCGAGTTACAATAATCTTTCCAAGATATGCAAACATTAAAAGTTCATAATAGTTCCATTTGTGCATTTGGGGATGGAATCTGTATGAAAGCTGCAGAGTGGTTACCAGTTTTCTTTCATAAGACATCATGCAGCTGTTTCTCTACCACCGCAGTGGATTTGCTTTTTATTCAGTGATGCTTCAGTTTTTAAAGAGATGGAATATTACTCAAGCTTGACTATGAAGTTTTAAGTTGTGGTGCTTCTCTTCTACCGTAGCCATGTGTAATCCCAGTGTTGTTCTAATCACACTGGGAGATTTTAAACAGCTCACACATGTACTTGTGATTACTGTATGAATGTATCCAGCTCATTTTGGCAAGAAAAAGTAGATGGCTGCCTCTCAGTATGGCAAAATGCTAATTTGGCTATTGGCAATTTGCTGACCAAAACTGAAGCAGGTGGTATAATAAGAGAAAAAACCCACACACAACAAAAAACAATTTTCAGAGCCTCCCTAATTCTTTAAATGATGTTGTCAGCTACAATGCTACAATATACTGCACATAAATATGCACTTTACTAACTTTGAAGGTCAAGCGTAATGTACTCTGGCCATGTTGCATACCTTTATGTCATTTTATAGACTTACAGTATAGGCGACACCTTGACATAAGTAGTAAAAGTACAGTAGCCAGGATGTGCACATCCAGGTGGCAAATGTGATAAAATGTCTGCTTGTCTGGCAAATGTGACAGCAGTCTATCATGATGCATCCAGCCGCGTTGCCAGGCATATTCATGCTGTTGGTGTGTGGGCTTACATAAAGAACACTGGAGCCTACCAGTGTGTGTTGCCTTTCAGAGAACTGAAAATGAAGGGATTATATTTTCAGCCACGCTAGTAATGTGGCTGTAGAGGATGGACAATATCGGTCTGTCAGTCGCTTTGGTTTAAACTGAAATAATTTTTAAAAATACTGGATGGATTGCCAGGGAGTTCTGTACAGATATTCATGGTGCCCAGAGGATGCATCCTAGTTACTTTGGTGGTCATCTAGCGTCAGGTCAAAATTTTAATTTGACTAATAATATTCCCATTACTAATCGTTGTACTATGATGGTGACAATGGTTAACATTATACATGCTAATAATAAGCTTTTTAAAATAATTTTGAGCATGTTAGCATGCTGACTTTAGCATTTAATTCAAAGCACAGAGCCGCTTTTTTCTTTTTTATACAATAGAAAAATGCATATCTTCAGGTTTTGGACTGATGCTCAGACAACATAAGCAATATAAAGACATCACCATGGGCTCTTTTAATGATAATTTGTATATGTTTTCTGATATTTTATAGTCAAAATGATTTAAAAAAAATCTAATGAATCAATAATGAAAACTATGTGTGTTGTCATTATGGCAACTGACTGCAATAGCAAAACACAAGCTTGGCCATGAGTGAAAAGCAACAGCTCAGATAAGAGTTTCAAGGCTCCCATCAGACGCATCCTCTCTGCAACACTTGGGCCATCAGGGCTGGTCATCAGCCGTCCTGCCTAGGATGCAGAGTGCCAGCCAGAGAATGACTCACACTTTGGCACCGCTCATTAGCCTGTCACCAGGGTCTCAAAGTGTTGTTAGTAATGACAGGGCAGGGCAGAGCATGCATAAGGTCTGTCTCCACACACACACAAGACCCTCTCAAGAGGCCTGTAATTCACTCAACCTTTTATTTTGGTGGTATGTGATTTGCAGGGTTCAGAGTAGATCTGGTACAAGCAGCACATGGCCTGACGTCCTGCAGACGTGACCACTGAACTAAACCACAAATCATGGAAGTGCTGGTCCATTCATCACCATATGAAAACAAATGAGGCCAGCACTGCTGTTGCCTTCGCTAAAGGGTCAGTTCACCCAGATCACAAAAAAAAATATTTTCCCAGATGCTGCCATGCTAATACAATGGAGGTGAGATGAATTCCATTTATGTTTTTCCAAGTATCTAAAAAACATTAAAAATGTAACAGCAACATGTTTTCCAAGGATAATCCACAAAATTCCCTGTAGTTGCTCTCAATGGGTCTACTTTCCACTGAAGAAGTAGTCCTACATAAAACTGAAACTACTTATATTGTTAAATATCAGTGGAGGCCATGGTAGTGATGGGTCTCCTGGGATGGCAGTGTCGGTCAGTCAGCCCACCACGATGGTCCTTTGATGGACTGCCATGAAATCTGGTACAGACATTCAGGGTCCCTAGAGGATGTATTCCAATGACTGTGGTAATCCCCTTGACTTTTCCTCTACTGACACCAGAAAGTTGACTTTCAAATTTTACTAAATACACATACAAAACATACTGATCCAAACCAATTCTGAATGTAGAAACATGAACAAAATATGCCTCAATACTCCATAAGTTATTTGAACTTGTTTTTGAGATATGCTCATTTGTGAAAAGGGCTTTTAACAGTTTAATCTGCAATAGAAATATTTCCCCAGTACCTACATTGGTATTTTTGCTTATTGTGATGTAATTTCCTAGATTATCTTGAAATGTGTCATACCCCTAAAATCTGTACAACCTAAGCTAAAAGGTTGTGTAAGTTAAGAAATCATGATGACTGATGACATTATTGACACTGTGTCATAAATTTAAAAAAATAAAAAATATAAAAATCTGGCCTATGAAAACAGAATTTTGTACAGACATTCATGCTGCCCAGAGGATGAACCCTACTGACTTTGATGATCCTCTGACTTTTCACCTAGTGCAACCATGAGGTTGACATTTTTGAATTTTAGTGACATATTTCAACTATTGGATGGATTGTCATGAAATCTGGTAAAGACATACATGTTCCTCTCAGGATGAATTGTGATCACTTTCCATATAGCACCCTCAACCACTTAAGTTTGTCCAACACTTTGCTTTATGACTGAATACCTGCAAAACTGATGACATTCCCCTCAGCCTCAGCTGCACTTTGTATTTAGCGCTAGTGCAAATGTTAGCATGCTAACATGCTAAACTAAGATAGCAAAAATGGTAAACAATAGACCTGCTAAACATCAACTTGTTAGCATTGCCATTGTGAGCATGTTACCTGACATTAGCATTTAGCTCAAAGCACTGCTGTGGAAGAAAATCCTGCCAACAGTATGAAAGTGGTTAATTTTTTCCTTCTTCTCATATCAAAGAATATGTTTCATTCATGTGTATATATGTAATTTATATGCACTGACCCTTTAAGATCACGTCAGTAGCATACGTACTTTTTGAATTTTATCTTTTCTCTCATGTAATGAACAATTTGGCAAAATTCAATTCAATTTTAAATTATTGAGTGCAAGTGATCAACTGAGGGTTTTGGGTTTTTTTTGTTCTTTCATAGTCAGAGTTTATGATCTGATGTACCTGTCAATAAGTCTATGGAGTGCAATAAATTTGTAGTAATCTTTACTTTCATAAAAGTATTCATTCTGATACTGTTTGTCTATTTGTATGACCACTATTTATCACTGAGATAACAGTTCCCTCTTAGAAATCCAATTTTGAGTCCTGTAAATACACCGAGCATTATTACATGAACAGTGCCAGATCTAGGAGCAGGTCCACATGTAGTTGTCATGGAGATGATGTGACTCAGAAAGACTGTTTGATGAGTTGCGATGAGACTGTAGAAGCACTACAACTCTGCACCAGTGTCAACATTGATATAGCTTTGTATGCAACACAGAGATTCTTTGCAGGGAGTAATAAGTTGCACATTCTTCCCGAGCCATATGTGGAACAAAATATAGTTGAGGACACCATGCACTGCAAAATTCAAGTCATCTTTTCTTTTTGGGAGGGAGATTTGTACACCTAAAGATCTCTACACTACACAAAGGAAGGATGATTGGTAAGCGGGGAAAAATTCTCAAAAGGTTCATTAAAGGACTTTTAAGTCTTGAAATACAGAAAACGCCACAGACTCCAGGCTTTTCTTGGCAGTTACAAAGATAAAATTCCTTCCAATAGCTTTATGGCAAAAACAGCTTTTGCAAATGTGCTTTCAGTTCTCTATTACCCTGATTATCTGATAGTACTGACTGTAACACTTGTAAAGGTCTCTATTCCCCCACAGAATGGAATGCCAAAAGACTACATCACTCGTTCCTATACAGTCCTAGTGACAAGAACAGCCAGGTGAGACGCTGAATGGAGGAATCCAAGCCTGTGGTGGGATGTTTCTACCACCTCATCTCTGGCAGAGAGAAACGAATCAACACATTCTCCAACTTTATGGAAAACATTAGAGCTCTGATGGTGGAATTTAGCTCAGAGCCACTGTAATGTGCAATTAATTAAAGATATATTCTTTTCTCTGGGATATGGTCTCAACTTGACACGCATTCCTGCGGGGTTTGTGGCCATGGCAAGAATTCATCCAATGCTCATATTCTGTTTCACTCAAGTTCAAGAAAAGTTTACACTGAGTAACTGAATTTATGCACAATATATTTAGAGGATCCCAGGGGCTGCTACTGTAACAACAAACTTTTCTTGTTTTGATTTGGGGGGTACAAAGAGTATGGAATATGGGGAAAACTAAGATGTAAAACTGTTTTTGTCTATCAGTGCTGATAATGTTGGATGGGATTTATGGGGTTTATTACAATTTCGGTTCTATTTTCATGCTCACCAAACTAACTGTTGAAAACATTGCAAAAATTAGTAGTGAATTGTCAGATAATTATACATATTATAAACAAAGTCACATTTTATTTAGAAGAGAGAAAAACACAGTAATTATTTTTGCCACTTGGGGGCAGCACAACCTGCTGTAAACATAACCTTGACATATTATCACCATTTAAATTATGGCAAATGTGTTAGCAAACAGCTACCTTTAGCATTTATTTATTCATGTTTCTGGCCACCTGGTGAATGTAAGTTCAATATTTTATGTCCTCTAAGCTCTGTTTTGGTCTCCACTAACTCCTGAGGGAAATATCTGGCTCTTTAGCACTAGCTAGTGGCTAACTTTTTCTGTGTGTGTTTGGTACTGGAAAGGAAGTGTTTTTTTGCTGAAAATAGCAGCCTGCTGCTGTTCGAAACTAGGCTGATGAGAGAGAATGAAAACAGTCAGAACAAAACAAAGAGCTGGAAGACACTACAATGCTGAGTGTAGCTGCAGAGTAAGGTGATATTTCTCTGTGTGTCTGTTACTATGAGTGACAGGACTACACATAGTTATTTGATCCATTGTCAATATAGAAATATGGATGAGTGCAGCTTTAATGTGCCTCTTGACAGTCCCATAACATTATGGTATGATAAATGACTGGAGTACACTATTAACATACCTCCATAGATTTGCAGGCCAACATGGTTCAACTTTAATCTGCCATTCCTTACCATAAGTGTGTGTGAAAAGTTTCACATAGGCAATAAAGATTTCTAACCAACATTTTGGCACTTTCTGTTTTACCATAAGTTCAGCTAATATGGCTCAACAGGAGATTTGTTTACAATGTGTTTGATCTTTTGACCACTTGTAGTCTTTGCCCTGCTGGAGCGTGGTCCAGCAGCTCTGCTGTGTTTTTTTTTAAAAAAAAAGCCTTTTCCTTAAACTAATGTACCATATGACAGCACTTTAATTTTCCATGGCTCCACTTTCACATATCAAAGTAGTGGTGGACAATAGCAACTTAGCTATGCTCTGCATTAAGGCAATTCTGACCTGTGTAATCTGTCAAGTCTGCATAGAGGAACTAACTACAAGGCGGTCTTAGCACACTGAAACCAAAAGGTCAACATTTCATCCCACATGAAAAAATAATAGTCAAAGAAACACTTTGTCTTGCTCAAAAAATCCCTTTCAGGAAGTTCTTTATATTGACCCCAAAATAAAGGCCTTTATGTTGAAAAACAATTTTGACCCTTCTCCGGTCAGCCAAGAAAATCCCCAAGCACAGGGGTTTTTCTAAAGTAGCTCCCTACTTTCATTTCTCTTTTCCCGAGAGCTCCCGGGTCTGTTTTAGTGGGTAGAAAGTTGAAAAGTGGGCAGAACCTTGGCAAGCAGATCACTTTCGGTTGAAGAGCAAAAACAGGAACCCAATTCAGCGCTGTCACACCATCCCCATTCACTGGAGCATGAGAGAAAGCCCTGATCCACAGGAAGTGAGCTGGACTCAGCTGGGCTGGGGCATTGACATTCTGATGGGATGCAGTCATCGTGTCATCCTGAGCACTGTCTCAGTCCCCAGTGTCAAACAGCCCTAACAAGTCATGTCATCTGACTGTTTAACAATGATGGCACACATGTTAGGAGGAAAAATAACAGGGCTTTCTGAACTCACATGTAGAGAAGCACTCGTACGTAAACTGACGCCAAAAACTGTGACCTTTAGAGGATACTCCAGAGCTGATAAGTAGAGTAAAAATAATTCCTCTGAGACAGGATGATGATTTGTGCACAGGAAAATCCAGCAGATGAGTTTCAGGAATTCCCATACATTCATTTATTTGTGGCAGCCCGCCACAATATCAGCACTGTCCGCAACATATTGATTTTCTATTTTTGGGGCTGTGCGCCCCGCACTCGCTCTCTCTCTATCTCACAAACACATGACAATGGACCTGTGTGAATAGCATAATGTTACACACTCGGGTGCAGTAGGTGGCAGCGTGCACCTTTAATGTTGGTTTGTAGTCCACCAGTAAAACCAAAGAAGAAGAGGAGGGGTTGTCTGCTTTTCCCAGATTTCATAGAGAGGACAGCTGGCTGAATCAGTCAGGAGATCACACACGGTTAATATCATCAACCTCTGCACAAATTTGTCCAAAACTGAGGCATTCAAGTTAAGTCTGATAACTTTCTATGTTCTGAATACAATCTTAGAGACCCAACTCTTCAAATAAGTTATTAGCAAGCATGCAGGGCTTGAGCCCATCATCCCAGGGAGGGTGTAACATTAAATTCATTTTGGGATGAATTTGGGACAAGAGTTGAGAAAAAAGGACAAAGTCCACAAAAACCGAACAAGTCCAAGTCTGGACAGCTTTCCGAGCGCGTTAGCATGTTAGCATCTGTGTCCGTGGGTGTGTGGGTTGACGGTAAGTTAATAGCAGCAGCTCAGCATGTGCGAAACATTAACCCAGCTGTATTCCTGTGGGATGAAAACTTAACTGGTTAACGGTAGCACGGTTAACAGCATGAGCTAATCTGGCTAACAGCTTCACATGAGTTGAGCTGCTGCTACTTCAGGTTAGCACGCTATACACATCTGCTGAAACACTGAGTTTTGCATACTTCCTGCAGCAAGCCAAGATACAATGCAGCAGAACCCTTCACCTTGACAACTCAGACACTGTCTATCAATCCCAGACAGGTTACCAAATGGTATTTCCAGTCTGACAGTTACCCAAGCTTCATTTCAGTATTATCAAAGACTGCTTGTGCAGGGCTGTGAAGGACAACATTTGCTATTACATTTATTGGTTACTTAATACATAGTAAAAATGCACATAATAATCAGGTTATGACGTTACAGGATTACAAGATGTTTATATGGGATGTGTATAGAGCCTTTTTTTTAATAGTATTCCTGTTTCCATGCTACAGAGCAGAGTCTTAAAGGTTGAAAACACCATCAACATTACATTAAAATGTCAGAAATGCCCACCAACCTTGCTACAGTGGTTTACCCATGTGGTTGTCATTGTGTGAGAACAGCAATAAAACTGAGCTTTAAGCTGTTCTTTTTACAATAGAGCATGAATAAACAAAAACCAAGAGATCATATTACTCTTTTAATACTTTTACACTGAGTTTGTTACAGAATTGCATCTGCTAATATATTTTTTGAAAGGCTTTTAATTTGTTTGCATGTGTGGTATGTGTATTTATGTATGTAAAACACATGTGACATGTATGTTTGTATGGTTGAGCCAATCTGAATTGTTATGGTTTGACATTCTCAGAACCACAGAATTTGTGAGTGTAAATGCATTACAGCCTAATTTCTTTCAGTATTCTGTCCTATCAGATGATTCAGCAGCACACAATTTACATCCAATGCCAACTTTCAGCGCAATAAGCAGTGAGCCTTTTATCATGGGAATATAAGTAATGGACCAGGGGAGGTTGGGCAGTGATTGGACATCACATGCAAATTTTGCAACAGTTTGTATCACAGACAGGCAAGAGATGTTTGGTTTTTTTCCCAAACAGACTCAGTGTGAAATATAATGCAATGTATAGAAAGTCAATGCAAAGACACCACTTAGGTGGTGCTAAATAAGGCAGAGACGCAACTATGCAATGAACATGTTTCAACTTATGTGAAAATTTTTCATTTCTACAGAAACTTTGTGAGTTCACTTCCTGGTGTACCTGATGAGTTCACTAACAGTTGATGCATATGTTGCTAGCTAGTTACAGTTAACATCTGTACAGTTTGATCAGTTGAGGGGTGAATAAACAGGTACTGCAAAAAAATAACGCAAGGTGAAACATGAGTTTGCATTCAGTATAAAACTTAACATGCCTAAATGTCACAACTGCAGTATGATTGTATTCTTAGTGTGTATGAAGTATGATGTGCAAGTGTACCCACCTTGTTTCATGGCACTCAGGATCCTTCCGGTGGCCAGTGAACCTTGCCATGGTGCCTGGCCTCTGACACAGCCTCGCAGGGGGACTCAGAGCAGGACATCCTGCCATTCAGAGCTGCTGTCACAGTTGGGAAAGTGGTACAGCTGCAAAGAGCTTCCTAAGCCACAGGGTCACATCTGAGAACAGGAAGAAGCGCATTTCTGACCCGGACCAGCTTCGTCTTTATGTGACATGTGTTTGTCTGTGAGAGAGAAAGAAAATTAAGTGGGTCGGTCCCATAAAAATAATGACAATGGAATGTGAATAAGATCATCTTGTCCTCACTCAAAACACTGCCAGACTTAAAGCAGAAGGACAATTTGACTTGCAATGTCAACACAGTGTTTCTGTTTGCCAGGAAACTGGCAAACAGAATGAGATGTGTTTTACATTTATGAGAACACAGACAGTGGTTTGTTTCACATAAAATCTGATCTAGGTGATGAGCATGCGCAGTATTAACCACCATGGCTGAACAGGCTGAAAGAGTGCTCAAGGCCCTGTTTACACCTTAACATGCATCTCCACTTGTGATTGGATGTCACTTCCCCGCACTATAAGCAAATAAACACCATTACTGTTGCAAAGACCAAATTCGTTCGTTATTAACCGGCGGGAGGACCGGGGGTCTGTGTACCCGCCGTCCAAAGCTGTGATCAATTTGTTTGATAAAAGGTAAACAAATGTACAATGCATTGTGTGCCATCTCACGAAAATCAAATGCCGTCCTTTCTCCGGACTTCCTACTCGGCCCATAGATTTTACATTGTGATGACATCACAGATTTTCTCGGCTCGAGGAAAGTTTTACAAATATAGAACCTCCATAGATCAAAAATTCATGATAAAAAGAGTCATAATTGACTTTGTTTGTTCGATGTGTCCTGTCAACAGTTTTACAGACGTCTCTTTTACAATGGTGGTCTATGGAAAAAATGCTTTTTGGGGCGCAGACTGTCACTGCCACTGCGTAGGT
Organism: Thunnus thynnus; assembly: GCF_963924715.1. Taxonomy (NCBI): domain Eukaryota; kingdom Metazoa; phylum Chordata; class Actinopteri; order Scombriformes; family Scombridae; genus Thunnus; species Thunnus thynnus. Next base: position 26,910,311 of record NC_089534.1, read on the forward strand.
CAAGGGAGCAGTGGATGTTTTTTAAAATTTGAAAGTTGCTAAATCAGAGCCACTTCTTTTGTTTTGATGTTTAGCCATGTAGTAATGTTTCTCGGGAAACCAGTGCCTTGTAGCCTGTATGCTACAGGTTTGAGTAGGTCAGCATTTCAATACTTTCTCTCATCTAAACTGTCAAGTTTATTTAATTCTTTCATTACTGAAAGGCATAACTCCATTTCTTCTTCGCTCCAGAAATGAGACTCTCTCGCTGCTGCCATTGTTTGTGTTTCTGTTACATCACTTGGCTGAAGCTGCGCCTGCTGAGGTAGTCAGTTTCTTTCAGAGTACTCCAGCTAGTATAATCAGGTTTCTCAAAACCGGGTTAAGGGCTTATCAAGGTTTCTGAAATTGGGATATGATGTTTACATCAAGCAGCAACCTCCGAGACTGAAAAATGAAGCCAACGCAGAATGGCCAAAAACTGCATTTCCTCGAATGGCCACTTGATGGCTGGCTCAAAAAGCGCGCCAATCCCAACAGACTCCCATGTTAAAATGCCTGACTTTACAGCAGAAATAAACATGTTTACAGCCTGGTACAAAAAACAGCTTTGGTCTCCATAAGTAGACACAGTATCTCACTGCTACTGCTGCTGTGTACTAACTACAGGTATTTCAGTTCCTCTGTGAGTAATGGTTGCAGTTCCTTTCATAAAGTGGAGAAAGAGACATAAGAGCCTTAGATTATGGAGCTGCAGTCTGTCAGGTTGTCATGGCAATGATGAGGCCCTGAAGTGATTTGCCCTCGTGAGTCCAGGGCTCACTCTGTTTGATGAGATGAGCAACAGTGACGCTATCCTCTACTTCTGAGAGCGAGATGCTAAGTGGGTTTAAAAGGACACATATACACTTGTGAATGTGTACATACACACAAAAAGACGCACACTAACGGGTACGTCCAAACACACCGGGATAATGGGATCTTCAGGAGAGAATTTATGAAGTAAACAAGAGAAATGATGAATTTTCAGTAGCTATAATTAGGGTTGGGCATCGAGAACTGGTTCCAAAATTCCAATTCCAAAGAAATCATTAGAAAATTTTGATTTTGATTCTGCTTATTGGTTCCTAAATGCACGACATATCTGCAAGGACATGGGTATCTGCCAGGACCTGTCAACATCGTGCATCATACCAAGCCGTGACACACCGTGCAGTTATGCAAGTTGCTGTTTCCTGATGTCATTTAACTGTCGCTTTTCTTTTTGTTCAGGAATGTACAGGAACTCCTCAGCTGCATTCAGACTGAAAACAGCGCTGTGTAAGACAATGTTTTGGTGGGTCGGTGTTGGTGTGGGTGTGTTTTTTAAAGTGCCAATGAGACAATGAAATACGATCCAGCAAGTCTGGTTTGAGTAACAGATTATTGCGTTTAAAGGCTGATCAGAAAAACACCGCACAGTGGTTTGTAATACTCAAAGGATGGATTTTACAACATCATGCTGCAACCCTGTTGACTAGTGCACACGTCTGTGTCCGCAGACAAAGTAAGTAAGTACAAATGGAACCGTGTGTGTGTACGCATGCAAGTCCATGAGTTGGCCTTTACAGTGACAGCACACGATGTCATTGTGACAGAAAGTACTCAAAACAAAAGCAGAATGTTCAGTTATAAGGACTTTGAATTTACTTATTTTAATGAAACAATAAAAGTCAAAGTAAGCACTTAAAAGATTAAAGATATTTTTGTTATCTAAACATGTTACCTCTTTTTTTGAATTGATAAGAACCGGAATCGATTAGCAGAATCAGAATTGGAATCAGAATTGATAAAATTCAAATGATACCCAACCCTAGCTATGATGGCCCGGTCACACTGGCATTTATAACAGCTAAATATTAGTTGCATTAGTTGCATCATCAAATTGTATATAACCCTTTCTGTGTTGGAGTATAAACTGCTACACGAAAGAGGTCTGGTTTGAGGACAGTTTTGACAGTCAGTGAGTCAACCTTTCCTGAATAAAATGTACAAATAAACTGAATAAACTGTACAAACTAGTAAACAAACTAGCTAGATAAAACCAGGCTGATTAGCATATGTGATGGTTAGCTCCCTGGCTACAAAAGTTTGTGAATGAACTTTGCTGTGCCACTTTTGATCAAGCCTTCGTACTTTTCTAACTTTCTAAATCCTGTTTAAGGTCAGAAAAATTAAACTTGAATGATGAAGAGGGAAATTTAGCATAATAATCAAAAAAAAAGGTAGGTTAAAGAAAGACAAAAATCAAAGATAGAAAGCTATATACAGGACATTACCCTAGATCAGTGTGCACCATTGTGGTTTCCTGATATTCTAGATGTAAGTAACATAGTATATTGAGTAGGCCTACATATATTTGAAATATACATATGTATGTTTATATATAAATTTTCTATATACATTTGTATTCATTAATATTTATCATTAATAGAAAACAATATAAATACAGTACAACATGAAAGATAATATGACTTATCAATGACAGATGTTTGTGATGGTCTATGTTTATGATATTTAATAGATCACTTAAATCAGGATATTAAGGTGGTAAACTTTATATGGGGCTCCTTATATTGTAATAAAAAAATCATTCTATAAGTCATAGTGTACACAACATTATATAATTTGACCAAAACAAAGTATGACAGATATTGCTAGGTGAGCTCTTCAGTTAAAGGACTAATGTCTGATTGACAACTGTGACAGTGTGGGGTTTACACACTCATCTGCAACAAATTAGCACACATTTCACAAGGGACACTTTAAATGCCTTCCACTACCCAACGCTAAAATCCTAAATAATCTGATCATGAGTTTCCTTCAACACCACTACACTTAACTTGCGAGATTTATTTTTTGGAAGAAGGGGGGGTTAATACCAAGTGAAGAGCGCACGCCCAGTTTGATGATCTATCCCGTGGCAGCAATTTAACACATAAAACTTCCCATTGCGGTGCTTTTGTTGGCCTGCTTGGCAGGGAAGACCACAGTGGTGTGACGCACACACAGACCTGGGGTGTGTTGGGCTGTACAGCACTGGTTGAATTTGATGTCCTGGGGCGGTGGCATATAGCTGAGGGGCTGTTATTATTCCAGTTTCCTGTTTGGCACTGCTCCGAGAGAGCTGTGAATACCTGCTGGCTGCACTGTCACATCTGGGCCTGATAACAACCACAACAATATTGCAGCTAAGCCTGGAAAGCTAAGTCTATTAAGGTCTGATGTCTTCCTGTCATGTCACTGTGGTGGAACAACACTTACTTATCAGCTGCCGTCGGGGTTGGAGGCACTGTGTTAATTTGCACGCGTGCTTGTCTTGCATTGCAAACATTCCAGATGTTTACTTTTACCCTCCTGCTGCTCAGCTTCCCTTAAACTTCTCTCCTGCTTTGCGGGGGAGTTCAAAGCTGACCTGATTTTATTTTGGCTGCACAATACAACACCTGCAGACTGAAAGGGACGATTCATCTCTATATCTGGCACTGCCTAGATATCTGTGTCTGTGTGTGCAGTCATTGTATTTTCATGTGTGCCATCATCCCCAATGGGTACGAACCACATAAATCTGGCCTCGTCCTTAATGAAAGTCACAGAAAATCAAACAAAGCCCAGAGTCTCTGCCTAAAAACCATCGTTCTATCACTTGCCAGGAATCCAGATGGTACAAGTCTATACATCACAGCATAATGCTCTTTCATTGTACAGAGCCTTGTTTGACATGATGTGTGGTTCTTTTGTGGAGAGCCATCACAAAAGTACATTCACTGAGCGCAAGACCTCTGACTCTCCCGCAGACACCGCTGCCTGTGTCCCATCTTAAAACCAGAGGACATAACAGTGTCATTGTCCTTTGGCTGTGACTATAGAGGGACACTGGCTGTTAAAAAGGCATTTCATTAACTTTGCACCCTCCATTTTGCAATACAAATAGTTCTGTAATGACATGTCTAACCCAGAGGCAGTGTATATGCACAAAGAACAAAAGGCTCATAACTGATAAGAGGGAAGGAGCTGTGGAAAGGCCTCTTCTTAGAATTCTCATGGTACATATGATGACACGCACTGGTACTTCAGGCATTTCCTTTCATGTTTTTAAAAATGACAAGAATGCGATTGTTCATTCATTGCAAGCAAAAGGAATCACAGCTTATGAGAAATCAAATCCAGCCATTTTCTGGCAGTTATGTGGGTCGCAGTGGCAGCAGGCTAAGCAAGATAGCCCAGACATCCTTCTCCCCCAGCACATCCTCTCAGGCCACGCCTTGGGGTCTCCTCCCAGTAGGGCATGTCTCTGAAAACCTCTAAAGGAAGGCATCCTTAAGGCTGGAGTAGGCTCAAAACAAACTAATTTGTTAGATGTATTGTCCAAACACTGAAGGCAAAAGTGTTTATATCTGGTCTGAACGGCCACATATGGAGGCAAAACATGATAATCATTCAAATGGGGATATTTTTACACACTTTTGAATAGGCTCTCCTCAAAGGCACTCCTAGCGTTGCACTCGTTCACACATAAAAAGTAACTGTGTAAGGAATAAAAAAAGGGAGCTTAAGAGAGAAGCTTAGATCCTGCCATCTGGCCAATTGTTGCATGAACTGTGTGCTTGTTGGACTGTTGGTTTCAAAAAAAATTGTTGGATACAACCTTCCCAATTTCAATGTCATAAAACCTGTGGGGGTAGGGGATTTCAGATGTCATTCAACCATCTGACAAGCACTTTGGATGAAACATACTGACGAGGTCCTCCCCCTATCCCCCTAAGGAGGAATTAACCTTGTCCATATTAGGGATACTTGGGGCCCTTCATGGAGCCAGGCTTGGGATGGGAGCTTGCTGATGACCTCCTTGGGGTTGCACCTGTATCCATGGGGCCTGGTTAGGCTCAGCCCAAAGAGGTAATATGGTAACTGCCACCATGTGAGCCCACCACTCAAAGTCAGGAAGAGTCCAGTGCGCTGGCAGTCAAGAGGCAAGTAAAAGGGCTGCCAAAACAAGTTCTAAGGCGAAGCCAAATTCAATAACAACTTTTTTTGACTTTGACTGAGGTCTAATGCCTGAATAGTTATGTTCAGCACTTTAAATTTATGTTTAGGAGAATGGTTACATTTTTCTTAAGCATTTGAGGACAACAAAACACAAGCTGGAAATGACATTACTATTATCTCTTCTCATTTTTGTGGAGAGACTGCATGACTTCTTTACTCCACTGATAATGGAGTTTCCATTGCAAATTTGAAATGGCTCCAAATATTGTCGTCATCCTCTGGCCCCCAGAAAAGAGCAAATCTTCTTTCCAAACATTGACAAAGATGTGATATAAAGTCACAGTGGGCATTAAGGGAAAATTCTGCAAACATGCATCTAACAATGCTCATGTTAAATGTTTGTGTCACACATATCCACACATTAAAGAAGACCAAAAGCTGCATGAGGATACTTGGTGGCTGTCTGAAAGTCTGAGCTTTTGACTCTGACTTGACATACCTGTTTGACATCATTGATTGGAGATCATGCAGCTCTTCAGAAGAGAGACTGTGTTTGTTCTAACACTGTATTATGCAACTTTTGCCAACGGGCAGGAAGTGTTACCTCCTTTGGTAAGGTTTCCACCCCAGCATGTGTCACTCATGTTGAGGAGCTGTCACCTTAAAGGTAAGTGTTCATTAGACCTCCACACAATTGGATTAGCAGATGGCTAAACTGCAGCATATGGAAACAGGGAAAATGTCTACCTAAATAATCACTTGTGTTTTTCCTGTAATAACTTGGCTGTTCTGTCTTTTGTTAATGATTTCTACCATTATTATATATCACATGCTAACAATTCAGCTCACTGTCAACCACACCATGGTTTAAGGTAACCCAAAATTTTATAAAAACACAGTTTTGGCTGAATGGAAGATTAGGAATGTGCACCCAGAGGGGCAGACTGACACAAACTAAAATTGTGTGCCTGGTCAAACCAGAAAGTGGCACAGCAAAATTAATTTGTGTGTCTTTGCAAAATAGCTTGGAGACGTGGTGACTTCTTGTAAATCTAGTTGAGAGAGCTACTGTGGCTCACGAGCTAGCCGGTAACATGCTAGCAGTAGCTATTCACAATGGCTCAACATGACACCTGGCTTCTTAAAGTTGTCATCCTTAAGATTTTAGTCTTGGCTGATTTGGCAACACCCACAGTTACTGTGGTAATAGCAAGAGTGCTTTAATACTACAGGGGGCAGCAATATAACATAAGAGAAACTGGCGTATCTAATTACAGTGCAGCTAAACAAACTTACATTATTTGATAAAGAAGTTAGTCAATAATGATTGCAACTGATTTTATGCTGTGGACACAGTAAACGGAGTTGGTTAGTTAGTTAGTTAGTGAGGAGTTAGAGGTGTGCAGCCTGTCGCCTGCAGCTCTTCATCAACAGTGCAGTGTGGCTGCTCCTTCTTGTTCCATTAATAATAATAATAATAATAATAATAATGATAATGCATTTAATTTGTGCCGCACTTTTCATTCACAGTGAAACTCAAAGTGCTACAGTATTAATAACATAAAACACACAACATAAAGAAAATAGTAATAAGAGTTAAGATGAAAAAGCCTTCCTGAATAGAAAGGTTTTTAGGCCTTTTTAAAAAAAAAAAAAAAAAAAAAAGAGTCTAGGGTCTTTGCTTACCTCAGATGGTTAGGAAAGCTGTTCCATAAGTGTGGTGCAGCATAGCAGAATGTTCGATCCCCCCAGGGTGTGGAGCTTAGTATTGGAGCAAGCTGCTGGCAGATCTGAGTGTGAGTGGAGGTTTGTGGTATGATCAGTTCTTGTAGGTAGGGAGGCGCATGTCCATTGATGGATTTGTATGTGAGTAGCAGGACTTTGTTGTCACTCCTGAAGGACACAGCAAGCCAGTGCAATGAAATCAGAATTGGTGTTATATGTTTGTGTTTTCACACTCTCATCAGGATCCTGGCAGCGTTGTTCTGAATGTACTGGAGCTTCTGGATGCTCCTGCCAGGGATCCCTGTGAAGAGCACATTGCAATAGTCCGGTCTGGAGGAGATAAAAGCATGGACAAGTTTCTCTGCATCTGACAGGGTTATAAAGGGGCACATTTAAAAGATGTTTTTGAGATAGTAGAAAGAGGTTTTGCATAGATGTCTTATATGGTTATCAAAAGTCAGCTGAGGGTCAAACCTAAGACCCAGATTAGTGCTGTGAAAGGTGGATGTCTTGGCTGTCAAAGGCGAGATGAATTATATGGGATGACTGAATCTGGTGTGGAGTGCCAGTAAGGAGAATTTCAGTTATGCTGCTGTTTAACTGGAGGTAATTTGTGCTCATCCAGGCCTTTATCTCCTTAAGACAGGTGCTGGTGCATGACATGGCTGCAGAAGGGCTTGGGCAGTGTTGATGTACAGCTGGGTATCATCAACATAGCAATGGAAAGACATCCCATTTCTGCTGATGACATGTCCAAGGGGAAGCACGTAGAGGGTAAACAGGGTGGGGCCATGAATTGATCCTTGTGGAACACCACAGGTGACAGGGGCGATCTAGACCTGCATCCACCCAATGAGACATACTCAGTCCTACTGAAAGCTGTTACATCACTCTTCTGTAGCCTCAATTAGGGAAGATGATTATGGTGGTAAAAAGATTCTTAGGGTTGCCAGGATTGTTATTAATTAGGTTGGAGTAGAACCGTGACCAAGCATCTTTAAAGGACTTTGGGTAAGTCCTTTGATGTTCACAGAAGGCCAGTTCAACTCATGGACAGCGAGCCTTGAGCGTCTGACGGGTCGTTCCAGGATACGTCCAGGGAGCACAGTGAAAAATTGACATCATGCGTCTTGACAGGTGCATGAAGATCAATAACACTGCTCACAGATACATTGTAGAGTGCCACTAGTTCATTCACTGATGCTGAAGCTGGGCAGGTGATGTGCTGGAGGTCCATCGTCATCCAGTTTTGAAAAAGCATTTGATGCTTAGGTTTAGTAGGGGGTGACAGGAATGTCAAATCCATGGAGACCACCTTGTGGTCAGACACACCCAGATCATAGACCTGTAGGTTATTGATGAGGGGCGGCGTCAGTAATGACCAGGTCAAGTGTGTGCCCCCTGGTGTTAGTAGGGAACAACATGATGCCTCAGGCCAAGACACTCACTCAGACTCAGGAACTCCACTGCAAAATGACAGGAGGGGCTGTCGATTTGTATATTCATATCACCAACAATGACAATGTTGGTTGACATGGAGCAGAGAGAGGCGAAGAGGTCTTGTATCTCCGGGAGGAAAGATGAGTTTGGTTGGGGTAGGGGTGGGGGGGCGCGGTAAATGAGGAGCACCGTCAAGGAGCATGGAGGTTTACATTTTAGAGCAAGGCATTCAATAGAAGAAAGACCAGGCATTGGCAGGGGAGACAGTTTCAGTTCAGCCCAGTGTATGATTGCTTAACCACCACCACGACCAGAGCTGCGGGCTTTTTCCACGTAACTATAGCCAGGAGGGCAGGCCTCATTAAGTACAGAGTATTCCCCTGGTTTATGCCAGGTTTCAGTTCGGCACATGAAATCGAGCTCCTTGTCCAAGATGTGGTCATGTATTAGGAGGGATTTATCGGTGAGAGATTGTGTATTAAGTAGTTACATGGAGGCAGGAGACAGAGCTAAGGATGGAAGTCTCTGCAAACTCTGCAGTACACAGTGATCCACTCCATATTTTGCATCTCGCCTGGTGATTTGTTTTGCTTCCATATTCCACATTGAAGCCACAGCGTAAGCCTCTATGGATATAACAAGATCTATTTCTTAAAATCCCAAACTCTTGGCAGCTGGTTAAAAACACCTTGTTGGGTGTAATTAGGTAGCTGCGTGATCTCCATAGCTGTGTGGCGGTGTAGGACATCGTAATTAAAGCAGTTGAATCTTTGGGCAGAACGGCAGCATTGGTGACTGCTACAGTTACAGTCACACAGTTGAGACCATTACAGCAAACACGAGGGGAGATCCAGTTGAAGAAAAACCCCAGTCACTAGAGTCTGTCAGTAGCTGTGTTTCCATTAGATTCACAAGAGAATTTTAAGCAAACTTTGTGAACATAAAAAGCTTGAGCAGAAGGCCTTGTTAATCACACAAGCAGTGAATTTCACAGTCAATTGTCTGTTTAGCTAAGAGGAGCTTCAACCAGTATGCGCCAGCGTTCCCTCGTAATGCAGAGTAGCCTCTCTCCCCCCGCAACACAAGCAGTAAAACAAATCTTGTACTTTTGGTTGCTGTGGTGATACTCCCTCCAACATTGAAAACCCATCCAAAGTCAATATACAGAAAATGACTGATGTGTTGTACATGCATTTTAGATTTTTAACAATAAAAGCAACCCCATTACTGCTTGTATGCTTTTAAGCAACAGCAATAATAAATGTTGAGTTTGCATTAGCAACTTCATACATCTCTGACACAGTGTGAGGAAAGTAAACAGTAAACAGCGAGACTGATAACAGTAATAAAACTACAAACAGTAAAGATGAATTATATGCTGCATCATTTCCTGTGATACTAACAATGAAAACTACTATTTTGAGAGGTAATTACAGAATGTACATACACTGAATGAGTAGTGTGGGAAGAATTTCTGCCAGAAACTAGGATTGATTGCATGAAAATCTGAAGGAGTCTAACTTTTATTCTATTTTAGAACATTTTAGTGACCAATAGCTAGGGACAACAGTCAGTCATCAATGAGCCTTATCCCTGTCAAATAAACTAAAAAATATAAATTTTTTAAAAAAAGTACCATCCTCTCCTGTATCACAAGTGACAGCAAACAATGCATCTATTGTGGAGCACTTTATGCTCCGCCACAGCAGGGTTATATTAAATTAGATGGTGCAATACAGCTAATATGATAGCTTCCTCCATTTTGGACTCTCCAACACTCTGTTCCATAAAAGGTAATCATTGATCCACGGCATATAATTTGTGTGTCACCAAAGCCGAACAACACAATCCCCCCACCCACAGATTTATGTTGCTTTCGTTAATTCCTTTGAAATTAAGTGGTTTTGGTTCAGAATTTCCTTGTTAAAAATCTTCCTTTTACAAGCACAGTGCAATTCAAACTTTTACTCTAATCTTTTATTTTCTGTCAGAAAGAGAGAGAGAGAGACAGAGGATCTCAGACTGAGTGGAAATATTTGGCCACTGATGATTTATTCGTTGCTCTGGGGCTTTCTCATGTGGGTGTGACCACAAATGTTTATAGTGACCACATTTGAAATAATTTCAAAACCCTGCTTTGCTTATGGATATGATTAAGTCAACTCCCTGGAGCACATTTCATCTCATAAAACTGTATCTGATATGATTAAGAACTCAAACATGTAAATATTGGTGAAATAACTCTTAGGCATTAGATACTGGATCATGTGTATATTCTGGCATCTTTATGTGATCATAAAAGAAAACATTTTGACTCAACTAACATTACAGCAATCCAGAAAAACAACTTTCTGTCATGATTTACGCGACCTATAAAGAAAACAATTTAATGTTTCCCCTAAGTTGTGTTTAAGTTTTATTCCATGAAAAAATGTGTTTCAGTTTAACAGAACACCTCTTCAGCAACACCCAAGATCTGATTTATTGTCAGTCTCCATCTTCTCGTTATTCGTGCCAACAAGTAACTTGTGATAGTGAGTAGATTTTAAATATGAAACACGTGCAGTGTTGTTTAATGCCTTTATAGAACAGGGCAGAAAAATTATGCAGTGCTACATAGTTGCCAAACTTATCTTCAATGATCAGTATTTATTTGAAAGTCAAACAGTATGACATTATCATATTATATTTATACAAGACATTTTCAAATTTAAGATAAATTGTGTTTATACTGAATACTATACTACTACTATACTATATACTACTATACTCCACTGATGGATCAAACATGATATAGATGTAACCTCTAAACACATTGTTGAAGCTTTTACATTCCCTAAATTTGCTGTTCTAAATAGGTGATGAGTCTTTGTTATAAAAAGGGAAATATGCATTTTATATTTTTTGCAGCTGCAGCAACAGCTGACAGGGTCAGTTCACCTAAATCAAATTTAATAAACATATTTCGACACATACCTCTTATGGTATTGAGCCATGCAGATAGTTTTGGTTTTATTTGCTGATGTTTTGAGATTGCTGTCACTGACACGTCAGCCCTGATACAATGGAGGAGAAGGGAATTTCCAATTCTGAATTTCAAGCTTTAAGAAATACAGCAGCAATGTGCCTTTCCAGAAAGGTCTGACCTCAATGGCAGTTTTCATCTGGACAATTTCTTACCAAGAGGTCTTTGGATTATCCTGAGTAACCATGACATTGTTACTGGAAATAGATATTGCTGTTTTTCAAATGCCATCATCAAAATCTGAGCACAAATCAAGTTCCAACAGTGAACAGGTATATCTCAAAACCTTTAATTCTGCAAAACCCCAAATTAATGTTAATGTTTTTTGCAGTGTTCCAGGGATATAAGAACCATGTTGATTTTGTCACTCTTGTTGTTATACTTAAGCAATATTACACTCGAGGGTGTGCTTTACCATCACCTTTAGGCACGACAGTGATGCAGTCAGGAACGAGGCGCTTGCGCCGAGTTATGTAAGCATAACTGAAGTGCCAACAATAAAGGTAAAGCACACACTCGAGTGTAATATTGTGATTATACAACATTTACCAAGAAAATAAAAGATATTAACAAAATGTATTTATGTTGTGAGGCAGTTCCCTCTAAAAATAAAAAACTTCTTGCTTGCGTCATCTCCGTTTCCATGGAAATACATGGGGTATGACTAATACCTGGAAAACAATCACTCACATCAGTAGACTACTATGTAATGAAACTTAGTTTACTACTCCAGCAAGTAGGCCAACCCTTAGTAATGACCTAGCAACAGAGACGATTTCTAGTCCCTCTTGAGTAAGCTAGCCAACTTGAGCTAATGCTTTCTGGAGATCGCGGCATTTCCCAAACTGAATAAATACCTCACATATAAACACAAAACTGCTTTGCTAGCTCAATCTCGTTGTAACTAAGATAACCGCTGAAAAAAATTATTTTTCCATGGACAGATTTAGCTACTACGTCCGCAAACTTCACAGACATTTTTAAGCTAGTAGGGCCGTGTCATGGACTCACCGGCACAGCTGATGGAGGATGCCGGAGTGGAGGCTGAGATATACTCTCAACTGAAGGGAAAATGGCTAAGTTTTGCTGGATATGGGGGTGCCAGGTAACGATAAATAGTGGAGAAAGGTTCAGGTTTTTCAGTGTGTGTGAGGGTGTGCGTGTGTAACTCGCCCCACTGTCTCAGAGTTCAATCCACTCGGCAAAGGGTCTGTTTTGTTTTCCCCACAACCCCTCATCAGTTCAGTTCAATCCAGTTTCAAAAACATAAAAGACAACTCAAACCTCCGCTTTGGGTTTTCACTGCAAACCCCCCCCACAAAACAAAAAAAACCCAAAGATGCTAGCAAAGCAACACGGTACATAGAATAAAGCCAGCAGAAATGTCAGATAGGTCGCACCACCATGTTTAACTGTATTACTTCAAACGTTACAGTTACGGCTGAAAATGACAACAGAAAAAAAACAAGTTTGCAAAGTTCACATATCTCCGCAACTCAAATCAACCACCAGTCGTCTAACCAGAAGTGACTGTTGTTCTTAGCGTGACGTCACGGTCTGTCGTTCTAACAAATGGCGGAGTAATATTTTTAGTGATGAGGCTTTTTTCATTTGAGCACAGCTAGGTGTGCTGTCATGCTGATTTGAGCACGTTCTAAATGTCTAGTTGACCAATCAGATTGCTTGGTTGGAACTACGTGTTGTATAATGTGCCCTTTATCGGGGACAATCTAGTTCTAATTCTGGAATTACAGTTCCCATAATGCTTGTTCCCATATTTAGCTAATATTTGTTTACATGCTGGCAGACAGTCACCATGAAGTCCTGCTGAGTGAACTACTAGCAATTCCTGTTTGAAACTTGAAGATGGATGTACAGACATCACTGGATTACTGTGACACTGAAGAAAACATGATAATTAGAAGGCAAGAGCTGCAGTTAAAAGGAATGTCTTTGAAATTCAAAGCGGATGTACGGACATTCATCCATGATTTGGACATCAGATATTTATAGCGCCGAAAAGTGTAAGTCATGCTTAATCTAACAAGACTATCGTGTGTGTTCAGACTTAACTGAGTTATGACTTGGGTGCAAAGGGTTCAACTTAAAATTCATCAACAGAAAAAGCAAGAAAACTATTGTCACAAGAACACGTGATTAATAGCAGCTGAAAAACACGATCAAGAAGAAGCGAAATGTAGTGGAAAGTTTGGATTCTCCCACTGGGATCTATGATTTCTTCATAGCCTCATTTTTTTTCAGCATTTTTTAGTATAAACGTAGTACTTGTCTTACTAATTGACTCAACCACTTGGCAAAATGTGCATCAATAAGCAAAAAAAAGCCAACATTTAACATCTGATTTCAGATTTCACATCGGCATCTGAAACATTTCAGAACAATCGAGCCCTACTCCTGCAAGCCTACTGTATGTAAAATATGAGCATGAGTACTGTATGTGAAGTACAGTGGGAGGAAATACAGTACATGAGGATTTTTCTGCACATTCCACAGGGATAAATGAATTCATGCAGTGCAGAAGGCTTTAGACAGAGGTCACAGTGAAGCTCCTCATCCCATAATGAAGGCTTCCATTTTCCCGAGACAACATACAGTAGGATGTATTGTACATGTGGCAGACAAAGCATGTCTCTGTACGACACCTGTCACTGTATTTGACTTGCATGTTCTTGTCTCCGGTGACAGCAGCATCGTTAACAGGCTGACACGTTTTATTTTTACAAGCTCATACTATACTAGGGTTGAGTAATATGGTGATATATAACGTGAGATGATAGAAATCTGTCTAGTGTAAGATTTTTATATGTGGCTAACAGAATGAGAGTGCTTGGTGTTTGTGTTTAAATGAGACAAAGGGTGTACCTGCTCAGCAGGGAGGAGCCGTTCAGCTGGGGGGATTGGGTTTCTCTTGCCCTGTCTGCTGTGTATCTCTTATTTCCCCTGCGAGCCACAGAGAGAAAGTGAAAAAGGCACGCCCCTGTTCTAACACAGTTAACATGTCCTGCTGCTGAAAAATAAAACCCTCTCTGCCAAACTGTTTTTGTTCACGTCCATGTATATATCGTGTATGTCACTCCCTGGTCCCCCCCTACCCTTGGGTAGCAGGCTTGGTGAGGCTATTTATCTTTTACAAACCAGTTCATGGCTCAATCATTAATCACTCTCTATGTATTTGACTGTATGTGACTCTGAATGTCCACTTAGCTGCAAGTACCTTTCTTAACAGAGGTTGTAGAGATTAAAAAAAATAAAAATAAATAAAATATTAAGAAAAGAAAATAATTACATCTACATTACAATGATCACCCTGATTATGATCTCTTGTTGCAGGGCAAACATAATACAGATATGAACAGACTAATGGACATAACATGCAACATACAAACAAGTTTGCCATTTTTGGAGCCTTTCCAGTCTGGCAAAAAATGCAAATATTGTCCTGTAGGTAGCACTAGAAAAACGTTCATGGAGGGTCAAAAATGGAAAGAGTTTATCCTAAGAGGAGTATGAATGTGCTCAGCAGGTTTGATGTCAGTCTGACCATAAAATGTTGACATTTCTTGTGTATGAGTGAAACTATAGTGTTGCATTGGGGAATGGCCTAATAATTGTCCTAGACAATGGGCAAGTGGGTCATTAAATAGGATCTATCCTCTGGAGACCATGAAATGAATATCCATAGGTAATGTCAAGATAACCAGTCCTTATTATCATGGGTGAAGGGAAATTGTGAACTGATTGTGGCACTAAGAAAGGTAAGGGGGTTTTATAACTTAAGGAATCATCATCATCATCATCATCTTGGGGACCATGAATATCCGCACCAAATTTCATTAATATTTGGCCAGCAGACCAAACAACATCCTCAACTGACTCTCATGTCTGTATGGTTAAATATGAAGCTAAAGCCAGTAGGTGGCTAACTTTACTTACCGATTTAATTAATTTTTTTAAATGTACAGAACAAACAAACAAAAAAATCAAACAAGAGATAACATGTTAATTTGTGAGCTTTAGATGTGCTAGTAGCCAGATTTTGTTACCTTTGGATAGAGCCAAGCTACGTGTTTCCTGTATTCAGTCTTTATGCTAAGCTAAGGTAGCCTGCTGCCAGCGGTAGCTTCATACCTAATGTACAGACATGAAAGTGAAGAAGCAAATGAGTATATTTCCCAAAATATTGATCTATTTCTTTTAAGAGTGACTGCACACAGTCTAATTGTTTTGCTTGCACTGCCAACTAGTGACAACAACATGCTTTTATTGCAACCTGTACAGAAGTGTGGCACTTAAGTACAACACTACATCACAGCTGGGTGTGATCGCAATACAAACAGACCACACTCGACCACATCCAGCTGTGATGTTGGGTGAGGTCAGAGGTTCAAGAGACTTTGATAACTTTCAGCCCATAGAGGGCAAAGCAGTTGTACTCCTACCAAAATCTAGTGTGGATTCCTCTTTAAATGCAACACACTGTAGTTAGGGTACAGTGGCAGGGATGTGCCGATCCAAAAAGCGAATGTGATAAAATTGCTGCTTCTCTGGAGAGTCACTGCTGTGAAATTAGACACCATCGTATCTCGTGATGTGCAAGATTACATGACACACAATAGGTGTAATTGTTTTTGGTGCACAACATAAGCTGTAGGTATGGGTAGCCATTTAAAATTACTTACAATGTGGCAAAACTTGCTATGACTGACATAACAACGAGATCACCTGAGAAGGAATGTACAGTACAATCCCAGAGCATCATTGCCTCATTGGAATGGAACATTCAAATCAAATCCAGACATGAAGAAGACTGCTGGACTGCATCTGTTTAGAGTCAATTTTTTTTGCAGAACTTTGCAGAAGCGACAAATGAAAAAACCACAGTACAACAAGGAGAAGCCTTTGAGAGAGAGAGAGAGTTCCAAATGGTCCAGTCAGAATCATATGCCTCCAGACGTATCAGTTCCTCTTATCGATGCCCAGGCATGTCATATTGACAACAAAAAAAAGTGGAACTCAAGTGCGAGGGCAGCACAGCCTCCAGACTGTCTACAGTGCAAACACACTAGAGTTATCTTCGGCTATCTTGTAATTCATCTTCAAAAAATGCAGCCGTTGCAAGCATTTTTTGATTTAATGAGTAAATAATTACCATTGCAAGACAATGTTATTACTCAGAGACTAAAGTTAGCGGAGCGGAGCTGTAATCAGCAGTAACCAACCAGACCGGCTGACCAACACACACTGCAGCATTGAACAACTTAAACCAACTCTGAGGTGAGAAAAAGAAGAGAGAATAGAAAATAAGAAGAAAACAACTCAGTGCTCAGTCTGTTTCACCTCAAAAACCCTGAACCTGCTCAGCATCTTGGACAACAATTACTTTCCCCAGAGCCAACGATGCATCAGAGAGGCTGCTCTCCTCTGCTGGAGACATAATGTTAATAACACAGTGGAGCGCCCCTCCTCCCACACATTTTGTTATTCTCATACAGACCGGAGACTGTAAGATGCTTTCAAATGAATTGATGCAGTTAACGTTTGGTTGCGGACCGTTTATCTACCAAGTATGTTTTCTAGGACTACTTATTGCTCATTTACAGACCATAAGTTGAGTAACATGAACTGTTTTTGACTGGTTTAAACTAAATGTACTGTGTCATTTGGACCATTTGCAAAGGTTTTATTGTGAATGCTGACAGCACTGCCAGAAGGGCGTTACAGTCTGGGCAGGTGAGAGATGACCTGTGCCTGTACTCAGTCAGATAAGACATGATCTTTCTGATGATATGTGGTGCAAAGCAGCATTACATCAGAAAAATAATGATACACGAATCCTCCACAGAGGGATTCTTCTCTGAGGGTGTGAGGCCACTCAAATTAATTTGTCTCATATGTTTCTTTCTCTCTTCAAAGTTTTATCCGTTTATAATATTTTAGGATTCAATTATCCTCTGCAATGTCTTGGATATATACCAAACAAACAAGAGCCTGGGCCTGAAACAATATTTTATGACACATCCTTTTGTGTGTTTAAAGGCTAATAAACATACTCAACTTGTGTGGACATAAAAACCCTGCCCTTCCAAGTGTGGCTAATAGGGAAATGGTTAGTTTATATACACCCAATTACTGAAAGGACCGGAGACAACTTGCAACACATCACTGCACCAGTTAATAGCCACTACCACCCATGATAGAGGAAAATCTTTACTTGCACAGCAACACTGTCGCTTCGGCTGTCTGTACTCTCCTTCAGCCTCAGCTCCTCCGCTTCTTCTCTCTCTTTATCTCACTTGCTGAGATCCAACCTGTCAAGGTTAAGAACATGCATTTACTGTACAATCTTGCCTTTTTTACAGTGTATATCTTCACAAAGAGAGGAGCATTAAATCTAAGCTCAAATTTGGAGAGGACAATGCTCCAGACAGAGCAGCCAGATGTCTGTTTAAGCACACAGTTTCCTAAGTCTGTCCTGGATTAGTCTGGTGGAAACAAACCCTCACCCTGCGGGGACTGAAGCCCCAGGTGTTCACACGCACATACACACACACACACACACACATACACATTTCCTATCCCTCCCACCCTCCCCTCAGGGCACACAGCGCCCTAGCCCTGCAAGATTTAGGGAGCGACTGGCAGTATGGATGGAAAAAACACAGATCTGGAATGTGGTGGCAGGCACTCTGGAGAGGTTAAGGATTGGGAGTTGGATTGGGGTCATTGCATTGAGTGGATATGAGACTGTTCACACTTCCAGTGGTTTCCAGAAAATGTCAAGTAGGTTTTAATCTACTGCACTGTTGTAAAGTTCCAAAGGTAAAAAAAACAACATGAGATTTTAATTCTCTTTCAGCTGCTACTTCTCCAAATGACGGGTGGCGGTTAATCAGTGGTCAGGATCCGATTACGTTTTCAGTAACTTCACCCTTTGTTCTGCTTACATATCTATGAACCCTGGGAATATTCACTGAAATAGTTTCTGACATCTTGTTGGCTGAACCGGCCATGGACCAGCCCTATAACCACAATTATCTGTGAGTGAGTGAGTGAGTGAATGAGTGCCTGAGTGAGTGATGAAGTTACACCATTGGTCGTCTGGCTGACTGTTGGAGTTTCCCCATTGGCCGTTTGCTCTTTAAAAATGAATTTGAGTGAGATGATGGAAGTGGAGGACAGCAGTTCTTACAACTGCATTTATACACCTTTTTTCCTACTCAAATGTAGCTTAACCATGTCATGTGATGCTACTTCAGTACACTTTATCAGCATATATTACTGGCACCACTACAAAAATTGAAGATGAACATTTAATATCCAGGAATTCACATTATAGACACTAACACTGACTATCCCTGTAACAAACTGGCCATGATTTCACACATTGACCATACACGGTCTAGCTATATACTAGGTTTTCACCTGCTCTTGTGATTGTATATTACAGCCAGGTTGAGCCAGGTAATCTTTAGGTGTCAAATGTGTCCACTACTACTTTTCTATGGGTTCACTGCTCTACTCAAGGAGGAAACTGTCAGTACTGCACACTCATTGAATACTGCAAATTGGTATTAAAATGTTTTAAGTGCTTAAATGTGCTATTGAAAATGTCATGGTATTGGTAAGTATTATATTTGGAGGTCAACTTCAAAGAACCTCAAAATTCATTTGTATCTAGGAAACCAAACCAATTTATTGAAGCTCACATTTAGATCTTATAAGCTGCACAACCCAGTGTTCTTATATGAGTGATCAAATTACTAGGTTTAATATGAAAGGAGTCAGTTGTAGTGTCAGTTGAAAGTGTGTATTCAACTTGCTTTCTTCAGTCATCAGAAACATCCAAATGAATACTAACGTTGCTCCGTGTCTGTTGGATATGTGAATGGGCTGTTATTGCTAACTAGCTTGCAAGCTTAGCTTTTACAGCTTGTTACACTGCCTGCATATTGAAAAAAAAAATCAGTACAACTTTAAAATGACTTCCTAGTTATTCTCACAAGTAATAATGGAATATAAGGTGGTAGCAGTAGCTAGCTGCTAACGCAATAACAAGGTCAAACAGACCCTTGATATTGGATGGATGTTAGCACTTTTTTTAACATTAGCGCAGTAACAGACGGGTTAGAAAATTAAGTGCGCAGTCAGCTAATGCTAGGTAAGACTCTAAATCCACTGGCTATCTTCTTATATATCAAAACAATACAGCTAGCACCTTTCTTTTACAGAACGTACAGACACCAGCTTGCAGTACACGTTTACCAGAGATGCCAACATTTTAATTTTGTTGTTTGGCAGATACTGACCAAATGAAATGAAGCTGATAAAAGGCTGAGTAGGCTGCTTGCAACATTCTGTTCTTATTGTTATGGGGGACAAATGTGTGATGTGTTTTAAGGTGGTCAGTAATAGAGAGTTCTGTGTGAAACCCTGCATTCTGGATAGACGGTTGAGTAATCAATTATGCCACATTTACAACAGTGTAACAACATTGTGTCTCAAGAAAGTGTATATGTCTGCTGTTTAGAGGCCAGAAGATATTTACCGACATAAACATTACTAATGTGAACTGGCAAGACAATGAGAATGAGAACAAATATCTATGTGCCAACCAAGATGGATGTTAATACCAAACATAAACATAATCCACTTTAATTTGCATTTGAGGCACACACACAGTATTAGTACCAGGTGTAAAGGGCGCCTTTGTTTATTTCTAATTGCATCTCCACTGCTACAACAGTGTATGATGCGGGCTAGGCAGCACCCTGTTTACTGCTGGTAATCACTTCCTCACTTCCCACAAACCCCTGCTGGTCTCTCAGGGATACGCATGGCATATTAGGAATGATGAAGCCGTGGCAGATGGGCACGCTCCCTCTCCATGCCCACTTGCCTTATTTGTGTCACAGGCTGGTGAAGCAAAGCATCATTATCAGCTAAGTGGCTTCTTCTCCCAGAGTGTGCAGCCTGGTCTTCGCTCTGAGAGGGAGATAAAGAGAGATTGAAGGAAAACATGGGCAGAGTGAGAGATGGAAAGAGAAGGAAGCAAGAGAGCATGTTGTCTGCCTGTGGTTCAGGTAATCAGTTGGAGTGCAGCCTGTGCCCCGCTGTCTGCACACTGCTGAGCCTCAGGGGGCTGTTGTCTTTAGGCTGTCATGCCTCACAGAGCTCCTATCCATTTAACGTGGCACTGAATTAAAGGCCTGTGATTTATTTGAAGAGGCCCATCTTACGGCTTCACACTGAGATGCTCAAGGTAGCCATTAATTTCCAAGAATCAATTATGTGAAATGGCTAATTAATAAATGTCTGAATTAATCAAAGGCAGAATGCGTCATCAGAGTCCACACAGAGTCACATATGACCGTTGTAATGGGCTTGGTTCATCGTCAAGTCCAACTGTGAACGTCTGAGGAAATGGCCACCATTATCGCTGATGACAGCATTGCCCGCACTAATGGCTATGTCGCTTATCAGGACTGCAGGTGTGTAATTGTTCAGGAGGGATTCCACTAACAGTGAAAGGCAAAACCCATTTTGGAACAAAAACCCTGCTGCAGGACAAATAAGATGAGACAATGTGTTGCCGTATTTGCCACATGCTATCAAGAATTGGATGGGCATCTTCCAACAAATAATGTCCAAAGCATAAAACACCAGAGCACACAGCAACCAAGAAAACAACACAGAATACACAGCAACCTTGATAAAAATATGCCATATTCTGAGGGAGGCTGTAGCCAGGCAACAACACAGAGAAACACATGAAATGTTGTAAGGCTTCACAGCAGGGGATTGGAAAACAAGTCCATTATTTATCAAGGTCCATTTCAACCATCTTACATCAACAGCGGGACAGCTATACCCTCAACCAGCCTCAAGATGCCATTCATTCTTATTAGAATTGCCAATTCCCATTTTGCACCTAGGGTCGTTATCAGCAGGTATCCTGTCTTAATTTTGTACTGCTGCACTACAAGGAGCCATATAAAGCTCCAGATTGATGGATCACTGTTTGTAGACAGACTGCCTCGTATGGACCCATCAGACAACTGAATGGCAGAAGCTGTCATAGTTTAAAGAGAAAACACACAAGCCCTCTGGCAGACCCGTCAGCCGATATTAGGTTTATACTACTACACAGGATACAAGATACCTTCTATGTATGAAATATGTTTCTGCATAAAAATCATAAAATTTGAGTGTAAGTGCCAGGTTTCTTTTCCTCATAATATTTGTTCTCTGTAGCTTAAGGGCAGCTGCTTAATAGTTGATAACAGTTTTACATGGCCGCAGTGAAAATCCCCCCGCTGAGACAAACTTGTCATACATAAACACGAGACTGTATGCGACTTGGGTTGGCAGAAGACGTAGCATAAACACATATATGAAACACACATATGAAAATGGTTATGAAATTCAGTGCACACATCAGCCTCATGAAAGTATATGAAGTCCCTCCTTTGGGAAGGCAATGTAAATCTGTCTTGGACATGGCTCTCACAGTACACATGGAATAAAAACATACACATTGCATTTAAAAAAACAAATTATATATATATATATATATATATATATATATATATATATATATGTCAAATCAAGTGGTGCATCTACTTTCTTTCTGAGAGCGAGTGTATTGATAGTCTCATGTCTGTATGAAGCAGAGGTCATGCCATGGTTAGCCTATATTAGCATAAAGACGAACGGAAGCTAGCCTTGCTCTCTCCAAAGTTTGTGCAAGTTTGTGTACTTAACGAATAGCTCAACATTTTGAGAAAAAATACACCTTAAATCCACCACCAAAATGAACTTGACAACACATTGTATCTTGTTTGTTTTGTCGGTAGACAAACAGAAATGTAACAGGACTTAAGAGTCTATAGCCATGCTAGTGGCTCTGTGAGGCTGTACTGTAAATGCTAACCCCAGCATGCTAACATGCTCACAAAGACAATGCTATGATGTGGATGTTTAAATGCTATGTTTACCATGTTCACCATCTTAGTTTGTCTGTTAGTGTGATAAAGTCTGCTAATTAGTACTAAAATTAGCACTAAAACAGCTGAGGCTGATGGGAATGTAATTAGTTTTGCAAGTATTTGGTCATAAATCAAAGTATTGAGACAAATTAGAATTTTGATTGGGCCGGCGGAAAAGTTTAGGGTTCACTGAATTTGTCAGGACTAAAACCTCAAAATGTCAACCTCATGGTGCTAGGAGAAAAGTCAGGGGGTCACCAAAGTCATAAGAATTAATCCCGGAGTTTCATGCCAAACCATTCAGCAAATGTTTGTGGACTGACTTATCGATTGGCCAACTGACCAACCTACAAACTGACCTTGTGATCCCTACAGCTATGCCGCTAGCAAGACTAAAAACAACAAACTGTGGTTTTAGGAGGAGTGACATGTTGGTACAATTTATGTGTGAACAAAAGTCTGGTGCAATGACACCATCGTACCTGTACAGACACCAGAACCAAAATCTGTACTCACTAGGGCAGAGGCTAGCTGGCTGTGCTTCCCTCCGGCCAGGCTGCGGCTAACGCTCCGCTAGCCTCTCAGCTAAAGTTAGCCCCGGCTCTCCGTGTGGATCCAACCAGAGCACCGAGCCCCAGTTTGTTATTCAAGTTAAAGTGGAAAGAAGCGGCGGGTCTGACAGGCAACTTGAGTGAAGTGGAGCCTGCGGAGGAAGCACCGGGACCGTCAGGGAGAAACAGTCCGTTGAGGGGCTGCTAAATTCGGCTACACAGATAGGAAACACCTCGGCTGACAGGATGTACCACTCTGTTTGGAAAAAAAAAATCTTTTTGGTTTATAACGGCAGTTGGCAACCAGTGTATTAGGTGCATTACCGCCACCCTCTGCTCTAGAGTGTGGACCAGAGATTAAATCCTACACATTAATCCCGTCTGTCTAATGAACTCAATGAAAACTCTATTGCTCCATCCACTTGGCAGGTTCATTAAAGTTTTAAGGCTTCCTAAATTCTTCCTTCATATATTGTCTTTCTTGATCATACTTAGTACAATCTATGCTTGCATGCATAATAGTCTCTTCAGCCATCTGGAAAAAATATGTGCATATATCAGCATCGGCAGTGAGTTGGAAATATCGGCATATCGGATATCGGCAAATATATCATGCATCCCTAGTACTCACTGGCTGTACCTGGCAACCGGTTCTACAGCTGCAGATGCTGCTGGGCAGAATAAACTTTTCTTTGTCAAATAATAGTTACCACACAAAACTCAGTCGAAAACTACAAATTCGTTTCACGTACAGGTTGAACAAACAGATGTCTGGTAAATAAGACAGCTTTAGAGGTTTTGTTTGGTGTACTTTTTCAGGCTAGCTGTTGCCTCCAGTCTTTATGCTAAACTAGACTAAACACATCCAAACTTGAGTGAGATCAAGAGCTGTTCCAAACAGATTCTATTGAAAAACATGATAGAATGTAATGACATCCTCAAATACAATGTAACTATGTCACACACAGTCTTATACTGGGGGTAAGTTTGGCTCATGAGAAGCAAATATTGATGTACACAAATACAAATGACAACCATCACATATTTGCAGATTAGAATTGGCAAGAGACTGAAGGAGAGAAGTACAAAGGCATGTTGGATTTACTGTAACCACAGCAACAGTTCCCTGCTGTTGAAAATTCATCTCTTTTTAGTCCATTCAACCTTTGTTAGATGTGTGATAACAGATACAGTATATACATAATAGCAGTAAATGTTATGCTTGCCTTTGAATAAAGCCTTTAATTCACTGAAAACATCCCTTCACTGCCTTTATTGTTGAGTTATCCAACTTGTGAATTCACTTAGAGTAAAGAGAATGTGTGCACTTCATTACTCTGTAACTTATAATGTGATGACTGACAACCTTTCCAGCTTCCAAACCAAAACTTTGCTTGTAACTGGAGCCGACATGGGGAAATCTGGCCAGGAGGACAGTGAAATGCAAAATGAATCCATCAGCCAGGAGAAGTTTCATTGGACCAAAACCCCAAAAATGACCTGAGGGATGGAAGGAATTTTGGCATTTTTTCTCACTTTTGTACAGTGAAGTTCAGCACCTCTCTTTGCTCCTGTTGAATGTGATCTACAGTGTTTCTCTCTTTCACCCCCATTCTGCCTTTGCAGCCTGTGAAAATGTACTCTCACTGATGCACGTCTGTCGGGCAAAAGTTCATTGAAGGCAGTGAAGATGTCAGCCTGAGAGTTACTCATCTGGAATTTAGTGAAATCTTATTTTTCTGATTGCATAAATTACCCACGAATCTAGTCAGTGGGGTGAAATAATTTCCCATTTTCAAGTACATATTAAAGGATTTCAGTTATTTAGAAAATAATAGAGTACTATACCATATTTTAGGATGCTATCACTTCACCTTCACATTCTTTAAACAGGTAACAATAACAATTCATAGTAAAGTGGATTTTCATTATGTTGTTGTTTTTTGACTTTTCACCAAAGAATCTCAGTCTCTGCTTCCCTCCTCTGACTGTGTTTTATTTAACTCTTCAGTCTCTAGTTTGATGGCAGTAAACTGGCACAATCAGTCAAGAACGTCCCTGTGCAGGCAGTTGTATGTTATTGTACACTGTTATGTTGTGTCTTGAAATTGCAATAATTAAAGGACAGGTTCACAATTTCTCAAGTCTGTCTTAAAACATCAGTCAGGAGCCAAAATGAACATTGAAACCTGTTTTTCTTGCCATAATCATTCCTCTTGTTCATACTGACCATTAGAGGATATCTTCATAATGCACTTACTATGTAAGTGATGGAGGAAAAACTCCACAGTCCTCCTTCTGTACAAAAATGTATTTAAAAGTTCATCTGAAGCTAATATGAAGCTTCAGCGTCCAAATGCATCAAATCTCTTTTTGTTACTATACTTCCACCGCAGCTCAACAGGGAAACACTGTCCAAGGAAACACAAAGAGGGAATTTGATGCTAAAAAGACTGTAAATGTGGCAGATATGCACTTGACATGACTAACTCAGACTGCTGAAGCCTCATATAAGCTTCACATTAACTTTTAAATGCATTTTTACACAAAATGACTGTGTGGACACCCTGTGGATTTTGGCCTCCATCGCTTACATTGAAAACACATTTGAAGAGAATCTTTTAATATACAGTATGAACAGGAGGAATAATTACAGCGAGGAAAACCTCTTTCACTGTTCATATGGACTCCTGACTATTATTTTAAGATACACTTTATTTGACCACAGGACTGTTTGTGCAGTCGCTACAAACACTCATTATGCTAACTATCCAGGTGATTTCTGTTGCTGTTCGCTAGCTATCAACATTTGCCCTCACAACCCCAGCTCTTTGTGTTTTTCCATCAGACCCTTCTTTTGTCATCTTTAATTTATGTATGTTCAATCAGAACACACTTTTAAAGTATTCAAACTGAATGAGATTAATCAAAAACAAAAATAATTTGTGGCGGAAGAGTGACGCCACATGTAGGGAAGCTACTAGTTTAACTATATTTCCCAGTAGCTCTTGGGTAGTGTGGCTATTTTCAAAAGCATATAATGTTTCTAGTTGAAAGCTACTTTTTCCACTAAGTAGTGAGGTAGTGCGATGAAATGGTATATTGTTACATTTTCTTTTAAACTAGAAAAAAGGTCAGAAATGATTGCACTGCACCTTACAGTCTGTTCTCCACCACAGATTCTGCACCTGCACCTTCCCCTCTTCTGATTCAGACAAGCGAAGGGGTGAAGGTAAGGGGGCTCTAAAAGCCCAGTCAGACACTAAGAGCCCAAAAATAGTCATACATTAGAAAAATTGAGTGCAATTTTTTTTATTATGCTACTTAAGAGTAGATGGTTCTTCATGTGAAATTGCTTCTATGTATTCAGTTGCTTTTTTGGAGTAACTTGGAGTGCGGCTTGCTACTTTCACCAAAGGTTTAGTGTTATTTTACTTTAACTTATTTTATAACTTATTTTAACTAGAAAACTGAAGTTAGAGCATCTTCAGCTGCTGTAATGTGACACATTTCCAAGTGAAACAGAATATTTGTGTTAAATCCTTCAGATTCCATTAGGTCACTTAAAATTGTGTGTGGCTTTGAAAATACAGCACAATAACACATGTCTCTCAATGGCACCTTAATGCAGAGGCTTACCGGGGTTTTAGCCCCGGGCCTCAGGGGCCTCACAAGACATGAGCTTAAAAAAACAAAAAAAAAAACAATCCTCACAGTAAACACAATGTAGGAGAACACCTAAGCTACCTGTGATGCAGGGGCGGACGTGATGAGGAGTGAATCATCTCGCTGTGCTTCAACACTCTTTGTAAAAACATGATTTACATCATTACGTTGGTCGAACTTGGCTAGTAACAAGCAGCAGCAAAAGTTTTCATTGTTTTCAAGTAAAGACATAAAGAACAACAAAAATATCAGATGGACTTGGAGGAGGCCTCTGTCCTCCCTCACTCATGTTGTTAGATCAGGACAAGAGAGAAATGAACAAATTAGAGCACATCGATGGTCTTTTGAAAATGTAATGAAAAAACACACACCTCCTATGATACTGCTCCGCTAGCTTAGACCCACGATCAAGTCCAGTTTTATATGATGGAAGGGGTTAGTCATTGGATTGGATATTGGATAAATGTTTTATCTAATCAATTTTATTTTTATATGTTTTACACAGAGAAAAGAGGGATTTTTTATATTATATATTTGCACGTAAGAGAGACCTGAACAATGAATAAAGGTACACAGGAGTAGAGCTTGTACAGCAATTAAGGGCCAGTTTTTTTATTTTATTGGCAGGCCAATGTTTTACAGGCAAGGTGGAAACACAGCTCAATATGTTTTGTTTGTTTATTTCTTTTAATTCATTCAAGAATTAAAATGATTTATAAAACAGTTTTAGGGTTGAATCTGAATCTGATCGATCTGTAATTGATAGCTTACCCTCACACAATGAGCAGTGGTCTGCCTCATTCCTGGTTGTTACTGACACTGTTCTGGTCAGACAGGCCAAATTATGTTATGTCAGAATCAGAGTCAGGATCAGCTTCATTGGCCAAGTATGTTTATGCATACAAGGAATTTGACTTGAAGAGTGAAGAGTCAAGTAAAAGATTGGATGTAATCTAAAAAAGGGAAAACTTCAGCTTTCATTACAGGGCTGTATATTTTTGTTGGGGGGCTTGATTTGGCCCATAAGCCGCTATTTGCCTACCACTGTTGTAAAGTGTATTTCTAATTACACTGTCTTTATCTTTGTGCATCCACCACAGTGTCAAAAACACTTTAAAGGCTGTAGATGCTCCTTTTTTACAGCATTGTTATACTTATGATGATAAGCCATGCTGTTCTTACATAACAACAGGGAAACAGAGAGTCCCTCACCAGCAGAGGTATAAGTGGCTTAACCTCGGGAGTTGAGTTGTGAGTTGAGAGGTTAAGTGGTTGAAATTGGAGCTCGGCAGATAATCTTCTGAAAACTTGTTCCTGAGGACGGAAACGTAAGGCAGAGTACTCTTCACCGTGATCTAAGATCAGAGGGCCCTGATGCTTTGTCTGCTGGAACGCCACCATGAGGCATTCAAAACAGCCACAGATGTGGAAAACATGACTGAAAAAAAAAATCCATCAAATCAAATGATTTCTACAGAGTTCAAATATATCCGGATAAGAGACTGTAGCTGGAGGCAGAGTCTGATTTAAGAATATTGTTGCCATTCCATCATTTTTAATGGTTCCTTCATGTCCTTGAGAAAGAGATGCAACTGACAGTGAAAACAAGATAAAATAAACCACTTCTGTTATGAGAAAATGAAAATGATGGGGGATCATTTCACAAAGTGAGACTCTTCCACACAAGTGTCAGCAAACAATAGCACCACGCTGTCACCAGGGAATTCCAACTCATCTGAAATTCCTCCTTAAATGCCTCCATTAGGCCCCGAGGTATCAAGAGCTGTAATCTAGGCTTTATTGCAATTCCTTTATGGTGAGAGGTCAACCGGCAGAGGTCAACAATCCTGCCACAATCTGGCTGCGAGCGTCACTTTCAAAGGCAGAGGCCAAGACAAGACGTGCACTTGAGAGTGACAGCAGTGACACGCCCCGAGCATTCACCCGCCAAGTTCATTAGCTTAATATCTGTGGACATCTGTTTAATGGGCAGGCTGTTACTACATCTTACCTAATCAGAGTGTTCCTCTGGGAAATCATCCTGAGGAGTTAGAGACGCCATCAAACAGCAGCATCCCTGCCATTCACAGAGCCGCTCTATCATCACTGTAATTAGGATCTCTGTGAAAAGGAGCCACTTCCTGACAGCTTTCTTATTATTTTATGTGAGGAAGGAAGAGACACAGCTAATATAATGTCCTTATTAATTTCATGTGGGGCTTTTAGTTGATGCTCTTAGCCACAAGACCCTAAGACAAGTGAGCAGGCTAGACTTATATTCAAAGTGTTTGAGTCTTAAGTGTTAAAATCAAAGGGCAAAGAAAGCTCCTACGTAACCAGACCCTTTAGGATCTCACAGACTTTGACATAGAATGTTGTTGCAAGTATTGCAGTTACTGGTTTAAATTAAGTTAAAGGATACAGTAGGTTTTTCATTTTTCAAGTGTGTATTAAAACAACAGTCAGGTGTCCATATGAACAGTGAAAGAGGTTTTCCTCGCTGTAATCATTTCTCCTGTTCATACTGGATATTAAAAGATCCCCTTCAAATGTGCTTTCAATGTAAGTGATGGAGGTCAAAATCCACAGTGTGTCCACACAGTCATTTTGTGCAAAAATGCATTTAAAGGTTTATCTGAAGCTTATATGAGGCTTCAGCAGTCTGAGTTAGTCATGTCAAGTGCATATCTGCCACATTTACAGTATTTTTAGCATCAAATTCCCTCTTTGTGTTTCCTCGGACAGTGTTTCCCTGTTGAGCTGCGGTGGAAGTATAGTAACAAAAAGAGGGACTTTGACACTATAAAGACTGTAACATTGAAAGATATCTACTTGATTTGACTCATTTAGATGCTGAAGCTTCATATTAGCTTCAGATAAATGTTTAAATACATTTTTGTACAGAAGGAGGACTGTGGGTTTTGTCCCCCATCACTTACATTGTAAGTGCATTATGAAGGGATCTTCTAATGGTCAGTATGAACAGGAGGAATGATAACAGCAATGTTCATTTGGGCTCCTGACAGACTTGAAAAATTGTGACACTGTCCTTTAATTATTGCAATTTCAAGACAATGTACAATAACATACAATTGCCTGCACATGGTCATTCTCGACTGATTGTGCCAGTTTACTGCCATCAAACTAGAGACCAAAGAGTTGAATAAAACACAGTCAGAGGAGGGAAGCAGAGACTGTCTGAGATTCTTTGGTGAAAAGTAAAAAAAAAAAAGAATCATAATGAAAATCCACTTCATGACAATTCCAGGTGCCTTCAAGTCTCCACAGACAGACTTCAAGTGTTAAATCCATTAGCAGTCCATGTAGCACTGGACAAAAAACACAAAAATATGCAGCTAGACCTTTGCATCCAGCATGTCCTCAGGTCTGTTTTGGCTGTTGGCAGTGAAACAGCACAGTCCAATGAGTAAAACATGCCAATGTTTAAGAATTTGGCATGTGAATCATACACTGCAGGGCTTGCATTACATTGCATTCCTCCTTCTCAAACCCTAATCGTTAAAACAAAACTGCAATTCACATAATTATGTCATTTTCTCTATGTCTTTATAGGACACATATCAGTTTTTAAAACATGAGAATGATTGAATTGAATGTGAATTGGCTGTACCTCATGCTGTCATGTTAAACCCGGAGTACTCCAACTCCAGAGAGGCTTTAACAAGCCTCGCACAGATTATAAATTCAACAGAGCTGGTCAGGGCTGCCATCCAAGGAAAACTCTTTCAGCACACATGACGTGACAACTGATCTCCTCAAGCTCATGTGAACACATTGTACAGATCTCATGGTAAGACAGATGAAGAACCACTGAATCCAGGGAGTCAAATCATGATCCGCTGGCACGTTAAAGTCAATTAAGACAAAAATTCTTAATAAAGTTCAAACTTCCTGGCACTCGGAGAACACCACAGCGGTGATTTCTTAGCATCAAAGATGTGCAAAGATGAGAATCTCACTGACTGTAAATTTAAATTCTAATTTATAGTACTTCATAGAAGAAGTGGGTGGCTGGCTGAGAGGAGTAGGTGAAGAGCAGTTTTAGACCATGTTTGGTGCGACTGTCTTCAATAGACGGGAGCCTGTTGGACTGCTGTTCCAATACATATGCTCATAAGGTTCACTGCTGCTCTAGAAAACTTCACATCACTGAAAGAATTAAATAATAATCAGCCAATTGACAAAAAATGAACTGACAATTTGGATAATCGATGATTTGTGATTTTAGTTTTAGTTTGCCTTTTAATATCTGGCCACAGATAAAAATTAAAATTAGCCTCTTGGGTCAACTCTGGCTCATTAACATGAACAAATAACAAATAACAAACAAATAACTGACAAATAAACTAATAAGTGAATGAAATGATTAATCGTTTCAGTTACTTATCAAGCTCCCGTCTAGCTTACTGCTGGTATATTTCTTTACACCAATCTGAATTTTGTTGACTAAAAGATTGATAGATTACTCTACTCTATTAGTAGTAGTGGTAATCTTCTATTTATATACTATTATGATGTTGGATCTTTAGTATAGTCAAAGTTCCAAAACTTGAGGTGAACATACGTAAAAACGCTCACTGAAAGTCAAAAGCCAGGGCTTCAACCTGCAACCTTCAACCAGCTCAGGTTGCAAAGTTACTTCTACTTCCTCCTCGTGATGACATCAGATTGTACATGCTCTCAAAGGGCCTTCCGTTCCATTGCCTTTGCTGCTAAAGTTGTTCCATGGGACGTCCACTTGCATATTTCAGATCAGATTTCGGCTTGAACATGTGTGGATGTATGAGAAGTTGACATTCTGAGTACTATTTGTTTACTTTTGGAAGAATGCAGAATATGCCTCCTTTAATAAACAATGACAATGACTGCAAACAGAAAAAAACAAGTATCAAAGTGTATCTCCAGTCACTCTTTGCTATTTTCATTTGATGATACATTAAAGACTTAAGTTCATAAATCTACTAAACCATGTTACAACAAAAAACAATTAGGATGGCATAACCTTCCAAATTCATGTAAATGTGCCACTGCTGAATGACACAAACATACAAAACAAGTCTCATTACTCTGATTGCTTTTCACACAGAGACTTAGCAGTTTGGGGGAGATCCAAAGCAATCCCCAGAGGAAATGAATGTTTTTGTAGGCTTTTTATTATCATTTCAAAAGTAAGTGGTTGATGGGAGTGGAACTGGAAAATGCCTTTTAACAGTAGTCCAATTAAAGCATTGATCCATTCATCATTCCTCATTTTCAGAAGTACATATCTTCCACTGGTGGAAATGAGGAGGCAATGGGTTCGAGAGGTTTGTCTTGTGAGCCTTGTTTGCTTGTTTTGCACAGTGACAGAAGAGCTCAGCTTCCCTCCTCCAGCTAGTCTGTCCACCGCAATACAGGAAGTGAGTGTTTTCTGTGGGGATAAATGGAATGCCAGAAGAAAAGTGCAAACCCCAAGTTAAAAAGCACTCACACCAAGACAACCCATGAAAGAATTCAGAGAGTGGTGCCCAAAACTATACCCTTCCAGGAGGAGGGTGAGAAGAGGGCTAATCTTTTGGGCAACACTACCCCCTGCTCAGCTGGAAAGGAATGCGCCTTTTCACAAGTTGAATTGAGGGCATGCCTGGCATGGAAATAATAGGGGAAGAAGTCACAATTTCCCAGATTCTGGAGATGGGGATGGGGGTGGGTGAGCTTAAACTGGAGCAGCTCAAGTCTTTTACCCCTTTCCAGTGAGTGAAGACATCTGTTCCTCATACACGTCCATGTTATTTTAGAAATGTTGTTACTCCAACCTTTAGCTGTTTGGAGGTTTATCAATACAAATAATGAAATGTGGCATTCATATGGAAGCCCAGTATTAATATTAAAATATTTTGACCTATCATCAAGTCCTGTAGCCTGACCTAACGTACCTTTAAACTGCCTTTAAATCCTGTTATCACCCATGTAATTAGCAGATACTCAGCTGCTTAATCAGGCCTTATATTCACACTGTATCTGCTTAGGCTAGGCTACAATGGCTGGCCCTACTGGCTTGCTACTGACAGTTTCATCTGAATGCCACAACCCGCTCAGTAGTCCAGCCATCATCACAGTTTATTCAGTTCCACTAGTTTTACAACTAGCCACTAATTAGCAATCTCTCTGGTGTGAGAAACTATTCCAGGCATGAATCTTGTGTCTTGACCTGTCTTACAAAAGAAAAACAATACACAAGGTACATAATCAGGACTGAAATGTCCTTTTGTGTTTTCTTATCACCAAATTATGGTCAAAATAAAAAGTTGATATGGCAAACATGTTAACAAACAATTGTAAATTTACTCATCTAACAGGTACAAAGCAACATTAACATTCATTTGGAGTCACTTTTGGGCCCCTGATCCAATACTCACCCTCTTTTTAGCTCTGTTTTGGCCTCTGCCAACTCCTGAGAAAAAATATCTGGCTCTTTAGTCAAGAAAATGAAAAGGTTTTGAATTGTTAGAACAGTTGGTACTTGGTAATTTGGTAATTGGCAATGCTTCTGTCACAGGTGCAAGTAAGCAATAAAACATGCCATCTCATCTGCAAAGATAGAACTTCAATAAACAGTTTCCATCAATATTTATATTAACTAATGTGTTCTACTCAATGCCAATGCCAAAGATGGGAACTGAAGCAGGATGACTAGATATCCCAAACTCAAAACATGTGCTAATGTACAAATTGGTAAGTATTCCTGTATGAATGACATTACTTCCTGATTATGGATGACAAAATAAAAGCTTACACTTCACAATTAAGTCCCTTAACTTTTCATGTTCAAGTTACACCACTGTGTCTAAACATCAGTCTTAGATATGTCTTAACAGTTCCACTACCAGCTTTAGTAAATTGTGATCAAAATACTGTAAGTATAGCTACACAGGAAAGAAAGTCTCCCAGTCTCCAAAAAATTATTTCTTATACAATGGTCAAATGGTCAAAATAAAAAGTTGACATGGCAAACATGTTACCAAACAATTGTAAATTTACTCATCTAACAGATACAAAGCAACATTAACATTCATTTGGAGTCATTTTTGGGCCCCTGATCCAATACTCACCCTCTTTTTAGCTTTGTTTTGGCCTCTGCCAACTCCTGAGAAAAATATCTGGCTCTTTAGCTGCTAAGTGCTCCACTATGTTCAGCAGCTAGATGCTAACTTTGTCTGTCTGCTGGGCAGGGAGTGCACAGCAGACAGACATCTGACTGTTGCTCTGGGAGATGAGGTCGATGAGAACGGTGAGACTGAACCAAAACATTTGAGTTGCAGGCCATAAAATCCTCCAAAAATAATGAGCTGAAAACCTCAAAAATGCTTAATAGAGCAAAAGGGAACTGCAGAATTGGGTAATAATCTCTGTGGGTTTGTCATTATGCGTGACCTATTTCACATTACACACAGTCATTTGATCATTTGTTCATATAAATATATTGATCCGTGCAGTTTTAACCAAGAGTTTCAGTAGCCTAAATGTAACAACATGTGAGATGTGGGACATGAAACCCAGGTCAAACCCCTGTATTTTCTAAAAAAATAAATAAATAAATAAAAAATGACAGCATAGAAAATGCCTAATCTTTCGGTGGCAAAACCTGGTAACCAAGCAGTTCCATGCTGGCACACAGGGGTGGCAGTGGAAAAAAAAGACTGTTGTGCTCCTCTGCTGTTCCCCATCCTTTACTTGGTAACCGTAATTACATCCCCACATCCTGATGTGAAGCAGATATGCACCAGGAGCTTTTAATAGGCTGTGCAAAGAGCAGGAGCAACAGCCATTCATCCAAGGTGCTGAGTATGCAGGAAAAGTCCACCACAGCTCTTGGTTACACCTCATGTTGCCATTACCCTCATGCCGGGTGAGTTTTAGGAGAAAGATGCCTCTCCCATGGTGCACTTTCTCTGCTCACAGAATCAAGTGACAATATCTTTACTCAGGTTGAACAAGTAGGCACAACTTGGACTTTCTCTCTGAACTTTAGATTGTAAAGCTTGTGAGTGAACTTGAGGCAACTCTGTTAAATTTTTTGTCTTTTTAAATTTTTATTATGCTGCTTTTTATTTACCTGTCACAATTTTCTGATACTTTATTATAAAGACACTTTTTAACTTCTTATTTTTAATTAACTTTGAAACTGAAACTTGATTATTTGCTGACTTGCGAATGGAAAATATGTGCCAACTGTGTATGTGGCACAAAAACTAGCCAAAGAAAGTGGTTGGAAAAGAGGATATAATACTATGATTAGGCTTACTTTTCGTCTATTTGCAGAGGAAAACTTCCTCGGTAATTACAGAGGTAATATTCAAGTTTCCTCCCACGTGTTGCCTTATGATTTAAGTTTCTTGAGTCAGACTATGAATAGAACGCAGTAGAATAGGACTGGATGAGCTCATGACTCGAATTGTCAACATGACTTCATTGGTAAAGCTCCACGTCACTGAAGACAGGACATTTCTACACACACAAAACATCTACCCCATCACTGTATGCACTGTACATACACTTTTTGTGGAGGTTGAAAAACAAGCCAATTTAGTCTGGAATCAGCCACAAGGAATGTTGAGCACCTATAGTGTTTCCAGAAGGGGACATTCAGGGCCATGTGTGGCACAGTCAGACTGGCAGAGCTGACTCCTTACAAAACCACAGATATGCAGACATGGGTTTCATTTTCCCAGGCTGCACAGGCACTCAGTGACCAAACATATGAATCTTAGCACAACAAAAAGTCTAAATCCCTTCCAGCCGCCTCTAGAGGCTGTCATGTTCT
Source organism: Thunnus thynnus (assembly GCF_963924715.1). Lineage (NCBI taxonomy): Eukaryota > Metazoa > Chordata > Actinopteri > Scombriformes > Scombridae > Thunnus > Thunnus thynnus. The sequence goes on from NC_089534.1 coordinate 26,945,555, forward strand.
TCACACCTTACAACTGGACGGAACAAATGACATACTTATAATTTTGCTATTTTTAGAGTCTTAAGAATTCTTATAGTGTTGGGAATGGTGTTAAAGGGTTCATCCCCTGATGAGCATGAATATTCACAGTAATATGGACAATCTGACTGCTGAAGTTTAGTCTTGACCATGATGATCTCCACGACAACTGACTAAAACCCATAGGCTGTAAGATGATGGACGTGGTGAGGTGTGATTGGTTTGCACTGGATCCAGTTTGAAGCCCAGTAGCAGGTACACCAACTGTCAATCACAGCTGTCAATCAACATCCACACAGCAGACATCAAAGCTACTGTAAGTCTTCAAATGTTATTAGAGGGACCAAATTTAGCGATTCAGACCATAATGACTTGTTGAAAAGAATGATCGACTTAGTATTTCTAGAGAGAAGTTGACGCTTTTTGAATGGGAGTCAATTGGAGCCAGCATTTAGCAGAGGCCGGTAGCATTGCACTTTAAGGTGCTTCCGCATTGGCTTCGGCTTAAAGCCGTAGTTGCTGCTTAGTAAAATTGTATCTGCTGATGAAAACCGATGCAGTTGAAAACTCAGAAAAAAGCTAGGAAGTGGACCTCAAGTTGGAATTGTTTTGTAATATTACTATTTTCAAGGTCAAGAAGGAACTTTTATGCTTGACACTTGGGCCAAAAGTGCTATGGATGAAAACATAACAGCTACTGAGCTTGCAAGTCAACAGATCCATCTCCATGACAACTGAGCAAACCATTCCCTGATGACGCTGTACAGATGGTAATAAAACTCTGGAAAAATATAGGTGGACCATGAATTTTGATTATTTTGTTAAACAAATCAAAATGCTTTTCAAAGATTTAATATTTATTTATATTATCCTAGCTCTTTCTGGACCAATCCTACCACCATATTAAATTTTTTTTTTGCCACTTTTCCATTTCCTTTCCTTTCTTCTATTTACACTGTGGGACAAAAGTGTATATTTTCAGTATGTAGACTGATTTTTATGAGGATATTTAATTCTGTCTCTCTTCCACTGTAATCATACTACATAATCAAAAACTAATTGAGACACAGCTGTTGGGAGCATAAATATTCACTGCACATTTTATGGAAATCAGGCCATTACTTTCCAAGATAAGCTGTCCCTGAGTGAAGTGTTAGCAATCAACCTGGGATCATAAATATCCAAAACAATTGTCATGGCAGTCTGCCCTGTAGTTGTGAGGATATCTGGCTCTTGACTTCGGACAGTGTCATGAACCAAAACATAGTTAGCTGACAATGGAGGACATGCATTCCTTTGTACATGCTTGTGCATGTATGCATACCCTTGCAAACAATACCTCTAGTGTAATGAGCTGTGCCAGCTGAAGGAGGGTGATCATACATGCACAGTAGATGATTATCTTTCCCATGAACTGAAGCTATGACAGGACATGATGCATCCACAGAGAGTTCTAATGGGTTCACACTGTATTTTTATTGAATGATTCAAAACATTTAAAGTGAGGCTATGTAACTTTTGAAAGAAGAAACAACACAATAAACTTGTAACAAATTAAAAGCTGAATTCACAAGCAATAAAACACACCCTTTCTTAGATCAAAACATTGAGGATTTTCTGCTACAGCCTTTCTTGGTCTAGTATGACCAGTAGCTTATGGTGGCTAATGTTAGCAAAATTTTAGATTTATCTTGGGCGACTCGACATTACTGAGACAGTTTGATGATTTTACAGTTTTCCTCTACTTGTGCTACTGTTAAAATAGAGTTTTAGCATGTCACAGATAAACACTACAATGGTTTTATCACACAAGTAAAACAATAAAGTAAAAGCACTGTACTTCACCAGGAGACGTGTTGTTTTTGCCGGCTGGTGGTCCCATTTTACTTGCTCTTCCAGTGAAGTCACACAATGTGAATAAATCCTGCAACACTGTCGCCACTTCGCTGTGGCTGTGCCAATGCTTGAAAGCTAGCCAGTAGGGCTAGCAAACTTGCGACATTGTCCAACTCTTTACATGACTGTGTTAAGCAGCAGTTTTTGTTTGTGTCTGTCAAATTTGAGGTAAAGGGCATTATGTACAAAAGAGGGATCCCTGAAACTATAATAAAAATCTTCTCTTCCACAGACATATACCCCAGTGAAGACAAAACTTTACTGGCCCACCACTGCATCACTTTGTCAGTAAATTACGACGGAGCTTCCATGTGAATTTTGCCCTCATTTACATAAAAGTGGCTGCTGTTCATTATAGTCCTGCATTAAGATGCATTGCGTTGCTTGGCATTACACATATGATTTTATTTCTGTTTTGTAAAGCGTTGCGTTGTCAGGTTCCTCCTAACTCACTACAAGCCTTACCACTGCTTGAGATCCTCTGCAAGGGCTCTATAGCCTCTTTTAAAACTATACTTAATCCTGTAACTTCTCTTAACTGATGGTAATACCTTACCTTTATTTACTTTTTCAAATTAGTTTTTAACCTTATGCTAAAGTTTTATTCTCACTTTACTCTAAAGTTCTTTGTAACACTGTTTTCAAAAAGTACTATGTATAGTACTTTTGTATAGTATAGTAGTATATGTATAGTACTATGTACTGTTTTTTTATTATTATTTTCAAGGCCCTATGGCTGCAGCTCCTCACAGTTCACTGTTGGTTGTTTGTTTGTGATGTTGGTCATCAATGTAGTAAAGGCTTATACTGCTGTTACACTGATTGTTGGTAGCGCTGGATAAAAAGCAGTCATCTGCATGTCTCAGATGTGCTCAATTGAAGTAGAGGTCTTGGTCAGACCTGAACCTGATGTGCATGAATTAATTTTCAATAAAGAGAGGACCAGCACAGCCAGACCCAACCCGAATTAACCCGAGCATGATAAACCAAATCCAAAATGCTTTCAACCCAAACAGACCGTAACAGAGAGAGAACACAAACACTGATAGCAGCGCGATGCACTATGAATTAATTCAATTAATTAACAAACAGCCACAGTGGGAAAGAGCAGCAATAGACTACATTAATAACAATGCCCTAAGAACAAATATAAAGTCAAAGAAACGAATATTGGACATCGGGTATTAGACATATTGACACAAAGACCCAAGACCAGCAGCAGTAAAATGAGACTCGACACGACCCAAATAGACTGAGTAGAATTTGGTCTGACACAGGTTCCGGGTCGGTTCTCAGCTCCTCAAGTGGACCCCTGAAGACCTCTAAATTAAGTTTAAAAGCTAATGCAAAAGTAATGGCATGCTTAGTCAATATTTAAACCTTAATGGTGACAATCCCGACACAAGTCTGATTGATCTCACACCACTACACCATTGTATAATAGCAGTTTGTAGCTGCCAGATATCTATCCATATGAGAAAACTGGTAAATGATTATTAAAGCTCATTCGGGCTTTTCACACATTACACTACTACTACTGAGAGGGCAGACTACAGTAAACAGAAAGTCCACAGTCACCCCTCTGATCACATGAAAGTTGCACATGGACAAAATACACATTCTACTGAAAAGCACCAAGACTAATAAATCCCTTGTTATTTTTCTAGCTGATGTTTACAGATGTTTACAGAGCTTAGTATTGCTATACTCTTCACTTAGAAAAGCAAAGATAACTCTCAGCGAAGTTCTTTGGACAGGCCTTCTCTCACTTTGGAGGCAACACGTGCTGACCTGTGACATCATAGTGCAACTCTTCTCCTGACCTCCCAAGGGTCAACCTGTATTCACGGCACAATGTGACTGTCAACACTCATTCCCCGGCCTGATGAGAGAAACGCCACATAATCAGTGCCGTCGTCACTGAGCGATGTCATTAGGAACGGCTGGCTGAGCTTCTATGGCCAACCCAACACTGAGCCATCAGCGCCTGGCTGCCACTGCTGCTCTGTGACCTCTGTGAACGCCGGGCCCCCGGGAGCAATAAACGTGTTCGCTGCAGAACACCACTGGCTCAACACAGGCATCTCGCTACATCTCCACATCACACACGGAGACGAAAAATGTAGTGAAATTACATGTGGTGTGAGGAGGCGATCAGTATGGATTTATGTTTTTATGCAGATAAAGCAGAGCCTTGGAGGAAAAATATGAGCATCTTATTCTAAGAGAACTGCAAAATGAATTTTAAAATTTCAATAGTGAAGCAAATGACTCTTCTTCTGCAGCAGAGTTATCTGCAGTCAAGGCAAGCAGAGGGAATTTATTCTCAGCTGCGTTCATGTAGTTAACTCCCTTTTCTACAGTCTAAAGCTTTATATCACCATCAGGATTGTAATTTATCCCTTTGCTGGAGTACACGCCTTAAGCAAAAGCCATAAGTTAAAGCTCAATTAATCAATGCTGTTGCTAATGTAGTAATCTGGAACACATTAGGATAAATGTGCATTCCCATATGTTCTCCCCTGTGTATGAGTCAGAGTAAACATTTGCTATTTTGCAGTCAATCCCTTGTTTTTTTCTACAATGAAAAATTCTAACTGACCACATCATTAACTACTCAATGTCATGTTAAATCAAAACCATCTCAGACAGAAATGCTGGCTAAATAACATAACTAAGTCAAGCAAACAAGAGCCCAGTGTGCAAACTTCCACACAGAAACCAGTGCTTCCTTTTTTTTTTTCATTTTTTACATACAGCTCCTAACAACACAAAGTAGGTACCTAAAAACAAAAACAGCATGGTGGAACCGAGGCTGCACATATGCAAAATACATCTGGTCATTTGAGAGTGGTTCTGCCAGTTTCACAGTGCAGCATGACAGAAAAACACTAAACCAGAAACATAATTCTTCAACTCTTCTAACCCAATTACTGAAAAATTCTCTTTTACAAAATGTAACTAATTAAGTGAGTTTTGAATGATGCCCCTCAAAGTAAAGAGACATTCAACTTCTTTTAGTGCTTATCTTTCAATTTCCACTTTATCTCCTTTCAGCACTTCAACTCCCTTTAGTGCTTACACTTGAAGTGACACTTAAACTGACACTTCAACTCATATCATCTTTTAGTTCTTGCACTTAACTGACACCTCAAACGCCTTTTAAAACTCACACTTGTGACATTTCAACTCCTCTCAGTACTTGCATTTCAACTAACTTCAACGTTTTTCAGTTGTTTAACTTCAATGATGCCTCAAATTTATTCAGCACTTACATTTAACTGAAACTTTTGTCATTGTAAGACTTTGATTTTAACGATTTAATCTTAAGTCCTCAGCGAATGGAGTTTGCTCTGTTGTCATAGAGATAACTTGGTTGTCATCCAATGTTCTAAGTTGTGTAAAAAGGCTGGTAAGTGGACTTTGATTTCAATATCAAAAGTTGGAAATCTCAAGTGTTTTAACTGAAGCGAATTATTGTTCTGAGAAAATACACTTTTAGCCACTGAATATCTTATTAAAGTAATGAGTTGTACATTAAAGGTGCAATAATAAGTTTCTTTACCCAAATGACTGAAGTTAAATTTTTAGCAAATCGATTCCGAAAGTACACAAAGGGCAATTTAGAGGAAGTAGTTTCACTGCATGTAATTTCCCCTTTTCTACAACATGATGAGTAGTCAGACACGGATCCTTAATAACATAACAACTCAGCTCTCAACTCTCCTTCCTTTTAAGCTTTAAATAGCCACAGAAACATCCAAGCAAACACGAACATGAGCACAACTTTTTGCTTAAATCACCTAAATGTAAATTTTAAACTTCATCACTGGAGTTAACTGTTGGAGATGGTGTAGTAGCTTACAGAACAGCAGTTAGACTGCCGGGGCTGGCCGGGCCAGTCTCCAGCTGTGTGCAACATAATGAGCGGCAATTACTCTGTATGACAAGTTAGCATTAAGTCCCCTGCTGCTACCGCTGCACTGTGTCAGTTTACCCTGAGAAAGCAGCGTGTGAGTCAGGGCTCCCGATACGCTGGTCCCACAGCTGAACACTTTTTTTTATCAGAGATCAGTTAATCAGTGAACACGGCCTGTATCAACAGCTGTGCCGCTCAACATTTCTGGCTCATGGCCTTAAAACACACAGTTTGGTTCAGGGATTTAATTTTGGCTGTTTTTCCAAAGAGCCTTAGAAACCTTACCCATGTGTAATTAAGTGGTAATGAGATTTTTTTAAATTTTATTCTGGCAACTATCTTTGGTGATAAGCACTCTCTGCAATGTACTTTCCAGAATTATTTGGCAATTAAATTTTGGTTGAGGTCCACTATAAGCCAATTGGATTCTGTTTCTCTTGTGTTATCTGTTTCTAGTTGTTTCCATGACTACAAAATACAAATAAAAAAAACTCAAAGACCTATCTAACACTGAATAAGACATCGAATGAGCACATTTGAAGGCTCTGCTGAACTGGCTATGAATTAAATCTCTATTGAGTAAGACAGAAAAATGGACACGTGCTGCAAATAATTACTTGAAATAACAATATTTTTTGTTTTTATTATGACCATATGTTAGGGTGTTTATTTCCTGCATTCCTCCAATACATTTTTGGTAAGTTAATTCTGTAAATGAACATATAATGTCTCACCCCACACTGGAATGTAGAAATAACTGATGTAATGCAAATCTACCACAGCAGTGAAAAAAGACATTAAGATCAACCTGTGACACATGTTAAGATGATTGGTGCAACAGCTCAGGACTGTGTGTGGGATGAACTAACCAGTTCCATGTTCCATGACCTCAGTCTTCACTAGAGGACATGCATTCTCTATCACAGGCAATGTCCCAAAACCAACCAGGACTGAAATCTTCTATCTTTAGTTCAGATAGAAGACTTAAGTCCTGGTTGATTTTGGGGATGTCCACTGTTACTGGTGCTACAGGCATGTGGATTTTAATAATATATTTCCCAGAGTTCCATTGGAATTGACAAGTGTATGGACCACTGGTGCCAGCAAACACACCTTGAGCAACCTCTCTGTCAGAAATGCAGCAAAAGAAGAGCAACTACCTGTTTACAGTGCAGCCAAACAAACCATTTGTCTCACAGGCCCTCTGCTGACCACATCCAATCCACACACAAGCTGGAAAACTGGTGAGTTGTGCCAAATCCAGTGTTCAGCAGTGTGCTGTGTAGGATTATCTGCCTAGCCGATTATCATATCTGATATTTAGCATTTTTATGATTATCAGAATTGTTGTTTTTTTATGTCCGACTGCCAATACATGCTACTTTGGCTCTGATGCGGTTGCCTCTCTCTGTCTGTAGTCACCATTAATTTAATAGTCGGAAACTAATATATTAAACAACTACGCATTGCAGCTACTGCAGTCATAGCTAACTCTTACTTCTTTAGCTTGGTGGATAAACATGATAAACAAAAATGACACGCAAAAAAACAAATAACATGTGGCCACAGGTGGTAATAGCAGGATAATGGTAAATATTAAAACGTGTGTCAAACATGTCTCTTACTTCTTGTTTTACTTTCGTAATTAAACCATTGCAATTTTCATCAGTGTTATGCTAAAAAATGTAGGGTAACATGTAGGAGAAGTAAAGACTGATGAAGTCAGCAAACTCACTGAGTTACACAACAAGATTTATCTAAAGTTTGCTGATACTGAGGGCTGCCACTAATGAATATATTCATTATTGCGTTTTATTCTGTTTTTTGAACATATGACAGGGTGCTTTAACATACTTTTAATCAAGTTGTCTTAATCCTTAAACCTACAATAACTAATTATTGTGGCAACTTGTGGGCAGTGTAAGCAACTTTAAACACAACACTGACATCATCACCTTTTAAACTTGTGGGCAAACAGTTGCTTATTTCCACATCCAGCAGTTACGAGCAACATTATCATTCACTTGGAGTCGTGTTTGTGTCCACCTGGTGCATATAAGTCTAATATTCACTCTCTTTTAGCTCTGTTTTTGCTCTCTACCAACTCCTGAGGGAAATATCTGCTCTTTAGCTGCTAAATGCTCCACTATGTTCACCAGCTAGTCTACAGCTGACTGTGCCTGTTTGCCATTTAGTGCTGTGCAGGTAGTGTACAGTGGCTTTTTAGAGCTTTTTCTCTGAAAACAGCTGTCTGCTGTGGCCGAAAATGAAGCAATGAGCTGAAACTTGCTATAAAGCTGAGGGAAGCTTCAGAGTCGCTGATAATTCTCTGTAGGTTCATCACTATGAGCCACGCCTCTCATGTTATAAAAATATCGATTTTAACCATTTTAATACTAAAACATTTTAAGAAATATTAAGAAGCACACACAATATTTTGGACTTCACATTGGTTAATAAGTGATCAAATTTGTTTTGGGCTTTAAAGTTATTAATTACAGGCCAATTTCACTTTAATTTAATCTTAACTAGGTTTTTAGATATATAATGTTAAAGTGATTTCTCCTTGATTCTAATACTAATATTCACAGTGCTGAACCTACAGTATAGACCCTATATTACAGAGGTGTTGGAAGTCGAGGTACATTCCCTAAAGCAAAAACACAGGAATTCCTCTGCTGTTCCACTGAGTTCAGTCTCCTCCACACCCTATACTTTCTGTGGACAAACACCGCAGGAGAATATGAGTGCTTTGTGCTGACATTTGCTGTTTGCTCAACCTGGAACAGCAGCCCAAGATGCCATAACTCAGTTTAACTACCATGTTGAGTTTAATGGAATGGCCACACAGCAAACTGTTGTTGGCAGTACGATAACATTCAGTGTTATGGTTCAGTCAGCTGATTGCAACATCCCTGTTTCAATACACAGCTGAGCCACTGGGCTTCATGGACTTCAGGGAGTCTTCGTCTTTAGTAAAACATTTTTTTAATAAACATTATCAGCCTCATTTGTTGCATATCCTGTGTGACCAAGGGTGTAAATGCTTTCATCTTTGCTGTCATGGCTGAAGGAGGAAAACAGTTTATGCTGAGTGAAGCAGTACTGGAACCAACAAGAAGTGAAACTGATATGGTTACAGTTTACATGAAACCGGTGCCTGTTACAGCCACCCACAACTTCTTCTGTGTTATTGTCATGCTGCTTTAACCTTTTACATCAAGACAGATGTCTATTATCTTTATTTTAGCTTCTCCATATGCAATGTCTTTTGGTGTTTGACCTTCATTGCTGCTATGATGATTTTCAACACTTGACTTGCTCTGATACTAAGCTACACCGCAGATCTTTAAATGTCCAAGCCACATCACATCTTTAAATCATTTCTGGTCTGAGCTATAGCTGGTATAGTTACGCCTGTTAAAATGATAAATAATATATATTATAAAGTATAAACTAATTCTCCAACAACTATATTTAATTAGAAATGTACCTACATTATATCGACATTTGGCATTTTTGTACTGTTATGTTGTATGTTTCCAACTTGTCAATAATAGAAATTTTAACATCTACTGATGAAAAATTGATTTGCCAATAAACATGTGATGTGACTGAAAACAGCTACTGTGTTGAGATTACATTGTGTTTTTAACCATTCTATCAAGGTGGTATTTTCCTTGTTTCTTCATATTCATTATGATGGTCTATAATCATTAAGCAGTGCTGACAGTGCTAAGTAAAAAGAGGAAGTATGTCATAGTATGGCATATACTGTATGTCCTATCTGTTTTCACTGCTTTTCATTGCACATTTTCCCATGTTTTACATTCCATTTAAGTCACTACCAAATTCAAGTGTATCACAGTCCCTGACGTTGCCACTGGCCACCCCCCTCTAGGCTACCTTGTGCCTCTGAAGTTGTCAGTTGCTTTTGTTTTTTACTTGACAACGAGGAGTTTCACTTGATACCTTATCTATAACTGTCTTATCTATAACAAGTCTTTTACTATACAAGAACAGTGATATTGGTTTACAATTCTGCAAAACCTTTGATTACACTTTGTTTTTTTTTAACATCCCAGTGCCATTATTTTACAAATTATTTCTTTCTACTCTGGCTAATAATCATACAGTATGATTAAGGTTAGGGAAAGTAGGGAAAGTTAGGGAGTGTAGTTTAGGCAAATTAAATATTTTCAGGTATGGTTGAGATCAGGCAAGTAAAACACTTAAGTTAAGGTGAGGGAAAGATCCTTCCACCACCCTGACCTCCACATCTTTACTTTCCGCCTACCCATATAAAGGGTACACTACTTTCTGTATTGCCACTGTATGTAGGCATTGGACAAAAATTGTAATGTGCGGAATCACACAATATCAATGCAATTTCTGGGCATTCTGAGCTGTAATCAAATGTGTTTCATTTGTTTCAAACAGACTGGCTTAAATTATAAGTAACACAGTGTCTGCATCAGCCATCTAATTTGTTTCACTCATTTACATACCTACAGTTTGCTAAATTGCTTGTTTATTGGGCTGTGAGTGCTACCGAAACACATCTGAGTACACGACAGTACAGCAGCTCAACGCATCCATTGTGACACAGATGGAGGACTGAAGCAGCTGCTAATGTGCTGCTTGCTGGTGTAGACAAGGGGCTAATGGATTAGGATGCTTGTGATTTCTCCTCCCATGTCCTCTCCCCTGCTGAACAAGTGACCAGACCAGCCAGTAGCAGACGCTTGTGGTGACCAAGATACATTTCAACACCAGATTCAAACACCAGTTTTACTTTAAATGTTTTAGATGTTTTACTTTAGCCGATCTTACTCGATACTGATCCAATATTCTATAGCTGTAGGGCTGGTAGCCTTGCTAACTCATTTTTAGAGGGCAGAAATGCCGTAAAACAAACCTTCATTTTCCCAGGAGATTGTACCCCGTGGCACACAGAATTGCATAGTAAGTGAGGCCTATAGGGAACCAATCTAAATGCCGATGATGTCATTATTCTATATCCATTACACTGTGCAATTAACATTTACTTCATAATGGTAAGTTAGAGCAAAAAAGTTGTCTATTTCCACTAGAGATGTCAACGGTTAACTGTTAATTGGTTGACCGCAGGAAATATTTTTGACTGGTTATGCATGTTGGCCTATAGGTTCATTTGCATATTAGGGGTGGGTACTGAACTCTATACTTCACATTATTCATATTAGGTCAATCAATCATGCCAAATGCCCATAAACTGTATAAAGATAAGGTGTAGCTGCAGTGTCTCCGGTTTAACACCACTGTGCTGGGCAGGTGACAGGTGTGTTTACGGTGTTTGTGTACTCTGAAAGATTTTATGGCACGGATATAAAGTCACAAAGAGCTAGTGTGGTACCTCAAGCCCAAGTATGTTACACCATCGAGAGCTACTGTGACTAAACACATTGAAAACACCCTTTAAGGTAAAGAAGGATGAGCTAAAAGTCAAGCTAACCAGGGCATACATGCTAGCTCTGACCACCGACTGCTGGACAGCTCGCACAAACAAAAGTTACATCACAACTTTTCTTATAGTTACTGGTTTACCCCTTAACAATCCTTTAAATTTATGTATAATTAGCCTAAACACCTATCCAAGGCATACCTAAAGTAAATTGAAAGCTGTTCTTGAACTATTAGGAGTACATGCATGGTGTTGGGCTCTTTTGAAAGGTAACACTGAAGTTTTTTCCCCAACAGTCAGAATCACTGTAAGTGCTTCTGGCATTGAGTAATCTGAAAACACTGAAATAGAAGGTTTTTATTTCTGCCTAAATATTTTTTTGCAAACTAATGCCTGCAGATGACCTATAGCTGGGATTTGTTAGCTGGAAAACACAATGGGACCACAGCTTTAAGCCTTACCTAGTCCAAGATCAAATAACAATACCACAGAAAATGAATATTTTACAGGTTTTTCTAAGGGTATTTCAAGGTGTCTTCTAAAAAAAGGCCATTTAGAGACACAGAATGACCCTTGCTTCAGAATAACTGAAGCATTAACACAGATGTTGCTAATTTGCACATGCTAATTTAAGTTATGACGGAAAATAAGACAAAAATGGAATATTAGGACATCTGCTGGCTAATTTGAAAATGATGCAACAGGGAAGATATAACTTCCCATTCATTTAATAACTTCAATGTAAAAAAAAAAAAAAAGAAAGCTGCATCCAACAAGATGTTGTTCTTCGCAGACTGTCACACTCACAAGCCAATGAGATTGTTTACAGCTTGTGTGTGCATGACATAGAAACATCAGAATTCCACATGACGGAATAACAACAGTAAGAGTCGTATTCGTATTATTCGTATTATTAACATAAACGATGGCCTGATAGATAACTGTTTGCTACAGGTGGCCAGCTAACGTTAGCCTTGCGCTTGGCAAGTTCACATTTAGCCTACCAATTGAAAGTAAATAACATGTTATTATTAAAAGAAAATAACATGCAGATAGCTGTTTAACTGTATCCCGTAGACTGTAGATCTAACTGTTAGGCGGTGCGCCCAACAGGTGTATGAACAGGCTATATATACAGCTATACAGTAGTGAATGAAATGTCTTGCACATTGTATTTTAAACTAAATTAAATACATATAATTTGTAGGTACAGTGGGTATTATAGTGTTACAATGTAAATGTAAAAAAGGTTACCCCAATCTCCCCACAAGCCATGTGGAATGCAGTGTGACTGGTTTAATATAAAAGATTCTGCAGACATGCAGATCTACATGATTGAGTGATGTGTGTTTACTGTAGCTAATGTTAGTCCAGCTGCTGGAAACAGCTGCTCAGCTGCAACAGATGCACAAATACTGTCGCTCCATCTATATCAGTCCATTTACTGGCACCACTAAAATGCATTTATACTCAGAGCAGGGGAGTGTCACTATTACAGTTCATCACTTTTGTGTTGATTTTGTTGGAAGAATGTGTGATTAGAGTCCTACTGTCGAACACTTAGCTCTCAGCCTGCATTAACCCAGCAGCTGCTTCTGTTCAAGATGCTAGTTTAGCATTAGCATGAGCCTCAGATAGCTAAACCGCACAGCCGCCAAACAACAACTCCATGGAATTTTCACAACTTTGTGCTTTAGTGCTCATCAACATGACTGCCACAATGAGCAGATTGAGGCACACTGCGACTTTTTTCTTCCTCCAGTGGCAGAGAGGTGCATTTGTTTTATAGTTTTTGCAGCCCTTAAGGGAGGTCACCAAACACACCTGTAACTCAATTTCATTAAACAGCATGTTTAACATGTTCTCTGTACCCATTGGCCCAATTTGCAGCATAGCCAAGTCTATGTGAAATTTCTTAATAACCTAAAGAAGGTGTGGGTGGATGTGGATCAAGGCCAGGCACCACAGTTTAATAGGGAAAAAATAAATCTTGTTCCTCTATCAGAATAAAACCTCCTTCTGTGTCACCTCTAACCTCTCTTCTTCATCATGAAATTATGTAAATTGGCAAAGTCATGAAATAAGTCAGAACAAATATAGCAATTTCAGGTGTGTTGCCTTCCCTTAATCTTAAGTGTATAATAATTATGAATTAATAAGATGAATAAAAACGTATGTAATGAGAAGTTATGTAGATGGTTGATTATTTGAAAGTAAAAACTGAGCTTTGCAAAAAAGAAAAAGTACCAGTTTCATTTCATAGATTGAAAATGGTCATTAAAAAAAAAATATGACAAAAAATAAAAAAAAAACTAGCAATAGTAAAGCTGTTCAAAAGCATCGTCTTCCTTAAAGCAATATTGTCTAGAGTATTTAAATTTGATGGCTGCATTAGAGAACAGCAGCGATGGTTATGTGTGGAGTGGTGCTGAAATCTCATAATTTTACATATTGTGTTATTTGTTTAGTAGGCATCAAGTAATCCTCGTATACTGTATATTGTATAGTGGATGCAATATACTTGAATATAATTTTGGAGCCAGCTCTGCACTCTCTTGACTGTTTTTGTTTTTTGTAAGTGCCCTGAACTGATGTCTCCCTGATATTAATTTTGTACCAGTAAGATTACATTAGTTCTAGGGTGAGTTTTTACCTATATCCTAAAGGTAAAAATGACTGTAAATCTATATTTTAAAGCTGATATAAAATTTTCATCTTTGGGGGCACCTATTGACCCCTGAGGAGTTTTCACATCCCTAATTTCCACATATGAATTATTGATAAGGGGGCAACACTTTTTATTTGGAGGTGGGAGGAGGGGAGTTTCTTTGAATGTATTTATGTTCTTTGTATGTATGTGTTTCCTGTTCTTTTGAGGGGGTTGTATTCAAAAATTTGAAAAAAAAGAAATGAGAAAAAAAAGAAACACAGCAATGTGCCACCAAAGGCAGGGAAGAAGAAGACTGATAGCTTTTAAACATAGATATAAACATTTCAGGTTCCAAAATGTTCAAAAATTAGCTTTGCAAATGTTTTATGAAGAAGGAAATGCATCCAACACAACCTCAAGGGTACACACCATGCGTTTGGTAACACTGAATGTGAACATAACACAACAAAACACCACAAGATGCCTTTACTAATGTGACATTTCAAACTAATTGTTGTATTTATTTTTTTTAATGAAATGTCATTATATATTGCACTGTCAGTATGTAATTAAATTACATGTGGAAATTGCCTCTTGATTAATATAAAGGCCTAACAAATGAATATTCTTCTGAAACATCAATCACAGTTGTATATTTGTTAGAATATGCTAATCTTTTTGTATGCTGAACCTTCACTGACAATATTAACAGATGATCTGGCAAAGAGCTAAGAATGAGACAACAAAACAAAACAATATTCCAAGCCTAAGGATGCTTTTTGTACACTACAGTACTAGTACTGTAAGCCTTTGCAGGTGTTACAAAGGTGCTATTGTCCCTTGTTAACCCTTTGAAAGAGGTTTTGTCTGACATTATTCTAAGTGAAAGCGCCTTTCTAAGGTCTGTTGGGGGAACAGCTGTAAATGTGGCAACCCTCAGTTCTCTATGGGCTTCCATGGTATGTTGCTGGGTCAGGGTGTTTTTTTACAAAGGGGCCCTCTGGTAGTCAGGTATAAAAAGGAAGGCTTCCAACAGGTAGACAAGCAGTTCAGCTTCAAGAGCAGCACCAGCACCATCAACAACATCACAGCAAAGATGACTTCCAAGTCCATGAACATGATGAGCAAGATCATCTTCTACGAGGAGAGGAACTTCCAGGGCCGCTCCTACGAGTGCATGAGTGACTGCCCCGACATGTCCTCCTACCTGAACCGCTGCCACTCCTGCAGGGTGGAGAGGGGCTGTTTCATTGTCTATGACCGCTCCAACTTCATGGGAAACCAGTATTTCATGAGGAGGGGTGAGTACGCCGACTACATGAACATGATGGGCATGAGCGACTGCATCAGGTCCTGTCGCATGATCCCCATGCACAGAGGATCCTTCAGGATGAGGATCTACGAGAGGGAGAACTTTGATGGCAAGATGCATGAGCTGATGGAGGACTGCGACAACGTCATGGAGCGCTTCGGCATGTCCAACGTCATGTCCTGCAACGTGCTGGAGGGCCACTGGATGATGTACGAGCAGCCCCAGTTCAGAGGCAGGATGATGTACATGAAGCCCGGCGAGTACAGGAACTTCATGATCATGGGCAGGAGTGGAATGAGGGTCATGAGCATGAGGCGCATCATGGATTCCTGCTACTAGATGGCGACTCACGATGGTGCAGCAATACTATGAAACTCTTTTGCAAAAACATACACAGGACATTGATTGCAGCAAATAGATGAAAAAGACTGACAACCACTGAACTGCACCTACAGATGTCTTTGAATAAGATTTCGCTACTAAAAAGATTAATAACAGTCAAAATATGAATGAAGAATCACTAATAAAGTCTACTTTGTTATAAAATATGTTCATCATCTCTTTGTTCTTCTTTTTCCTGTGATGATTTTCCTTTCTCTATTGTACTACTGTTTTAAAAAAGGCACCTCTTCAACCTTCCTACTTTCCTTCGGATACCCTTTCCCTGTCAATTTAGGTAAATGGAAATAAGTTTTTCATGGAAGTGGTTAATATGTGGCCCAATATTGAAATTCAGTACCTGGTACAGATCCAAATAATTCAGTACAACTGAGTATTGAAAAATCCATTCAACATGAAGTATTATCTACACAAGACTTACTTAGCTGATCTTGTCAGTGTAGAGATGCCCCCTGAAACCTGGTTCTCAATAGCATCTGGTTCTTAATTAGCCTTAATTAGTCTTATTTAAGCCTTTTAAAATATTATATGATAGATTCTTTAGCATAGCGGTAAACATGGTTTTGATTACTTTTTTTATCCAGGTAAGTTTCTCTGGAAGCCCAGCTCTCTTTTGCAGGAACAAAAGCAACCTAGTATTTAACCACAGTCTTATCTGATGGCCACTGAGCAGCTCCACTGGAGCAGTTGTAGGTTAAGGGTCTTTGCTCAAGTTACCACCGTGGTGGTAATAAGAGAGGGACAAGCATTGCTCTTTCACTTTCCCCAGATTTATTGAACAGCCCTGTGTTAAAACAACGCAAGCATCTGCATTGCTAGAGCCATCTGCACTGGCACCCCACTTGTGACAATGGACTGCCCCCATTCAAATGAATGAGAGGGCTGCGTTTTTTTCATGGGGCTGATGTCGGCCACCACTGTCCCTCTTGCTTCTGTGCAAGTGGGCAAGTGCTACCATCCACAGCAAATATGTTTAACAAAGCCATACAGAGCTTGTTAGCCTTTTGAATTGTTATGAATAAACTAAAAATGAAAGGTAACTCTATGAAACAGCTTTACCTACCTTAATTTTACCTTTTCTTGCACAGATGTCAGAACTGAACCAATGAGCAGTATTGATGAAAATAGTTGTATCAATAAAATCCCCATCCGCAGGTATGCAGGTATCCCTACAAAAGAAAATGCAAATGTAAAAATAGTTTTGTATTTGAAACTTAGGTGGATTTTTTTACAGAAGTATAAAGCAGTAAAGCAATAAAAAAGTGTCAATAAGTAGTATCAAACTCAAAGTATCAGTGTTAATACTGATATCAAAAACAGTGGGACAATACCCAGGCCAAAGTTAAAGGACGACTCCATCTGCGTTTTTTTCCGGGTTGTTCAAATGGAAATGCTGACTCAGCCGTTAGCGAAGAACAGTGATGTGGGCTAGAGACCCCCCTCCCCACACATCCACACGCGCGCAGTTCACTGACAGTGTCTTCCTAACATACTCATTCGCTGTATGTTAGAACACGAAAACTGACCAGATATACTGCAAGCAATGTCGCAGCACTGAGTCTGAGTGTGTGAGATGTTTATGGATACACCAGACGGAGTGGAGTGACAGACGGAGCTTCGGGATGAATAACACCCGCGAGTCACAACGGATTCTGCTCTGATCCGGAACCGTTTACTGGCGGGAGGAGAGCTTGAGTTTATTTCTTAAACTTTGAGCAGCAGCAACAGTGAGTGCTCCATCTGTGTCTGTTAGCATGTTTAGCAGAGCAGCAGCAACAGCGAGTGCTCAGTCTGTCTCTGTGGCTAGCTAGGTGGGCTAGGGGGTTTATATCAGTTTATATGCAGCAACGTCTTCATGCAGAAACCTACGTCAGATCACGAGGGAAAAAGTTTTTAGAAGTGTTTGGGAAACAGGCATTTTGACGCTAAAACATACATACTTCCAAAAAACCAAAACCAAAATTTGAATTTTCGGATTTGAATACATATAGAACACTTCTGGGAAGTTACAGAATGATATAAAAAACCCAAAAAAAACAAAAAATAATGGACCTGCCCTTTAATGTGATGGTAACACTATACCCAGACAGCTATGTGGCATGCATACAAGCTGAGCAAGTAGCATTAATGCATCTGGGTAGCTGAAATGGACAGTATTTTAATGTCAATCTCCTTTAAGAAAACAATCCATTAATCAATCAGCCCTATTTCTGTTTGACGAACAGTTTGTGAACGGCTCTTTAACTGACTGATACTGCCACACCAACACGAAGAAAGGTTGGAGAATAGAAACTGACTCAAAGGTACCACAAACGCTTGGTATGGATTAATTCCTCACACCAACGTGAAGAGCATCTCCTTCAAAGTGTAATGAATTCAACTGATCAAAGTGGAGAGTTCAGTGGTCATGCAGATCTCTGCATTAATCCTCATTAAGTCCCTGTGTATTGTGGGAAAATCAGGCTCCCATGTTGCAGGTCAAGGTGTATCTGCTTTCTTTGACCTTGTCTGCTCTGTCTCTCACATTACGAGGTGTAGCAGCTCCCATTGCTCCCCATCAGGCCTAATTAGAGCAGAGCTGAACAGATAACAGTCATCAGTTAGGCAGCCTCATACATCCAGTAAAGCCAGTGGCTCCTCTGGGGTACTGCCCACTTTTTCACAACAGCATGATGATGCTAACCTACGTATTAGTAGCTATGACTAAGGGATTTTTAACTGTAATCACCCAGGTCCATGTCCCAATAACCAACTGACTGTGAATGAGGAAATACTAGTTTATTGAGGCTTTAAAATTGCAAAAGCCTTGGTGGCTCTGAGATGAAAAGGTGGTGCATTACCAAAATCATGAGGAAGTAACTTTTGGGAACCATGAATATTCACAACAAATTTCATGGGAATGCATCACTTGCCATCAACATCCTTAGGGCCCTGACACATCAAGCACAGTCAGCTATCAGATGTTGTCAGGCCAAGTGGGTTTGATGGTCACCTTTTTTTTTTTTTTTTTTGCAGTTTGGCACTGTTGGGTTTAGTCTAACCAAATCAGTGGTTGGTTTAGCATGTTGACTGACCTCAGACAGTCGGGGGAAAAGAGCTGTCTCTGTTTTTTTTTTTTTTTGGCCAAGTGAATCTTTGATTTCACCCTTTTTTGTGCAGTTTCTCCTTTTTTGCCTATGCCTCTTCTTTCTACAAGCAGAAGAACATAGCCTTAAGGGCAATCCACACTAGCAGGGTTTTTTTGAAGCATTTATGACGTCTTTCACTTGTGTGTCTTGTTTGTCAGACACACCTCCATTTTATGAGATGCCACAGTCCACTCCAACTCTGAGAACAGTGCATCACTATGCGACCCCTTGTGTATTTTTATACTCCATTTTTTTTGCCTGACGTGCTTTGTATTTACGGTGTCACCAAGATCTATGGTGGCCAGGGGAAATAAAACGAACAAAGTAAATAATAAAACAGTGCTGTATGCTTCTTGTATACTCCTCATAGAGCCTACCTGAAAACAGATTTCTGCCATTGGATTTCTGGTATTAGTCAACCTGATGAAGACCATTTTCGGACCACTGACTGCCATAATGGAGGTTGGAGTCGGGGTAGATTCAACGGATGGGCACTTCAGCTGACATCTCGTGTCTGATGTGAGTTTTCAATAAGAAAAGTAAAACTTTACAGTGCTAGATACAATTTTCAAATCAAACAAATTCTAAGTTTGTATTCTGAGTATATGATAGGATTGTGATCAGATTCACAATGGCGTGAAAATAGTTGATTAGTCTTTGTTTTTCATATTGTCTCTTTATTTTTTAATTTTTTGGGGTTAATTTTGGGACTATTGTCTAGTCATTTCCCCTCATGAAGGCACAGCAACATACTGTATATGCATGTCAGCAGTCAGAGGGCCATTGGCTGTAATTCTTGGTGTGTGTTTAAGTGCAGCTTCTAACATGAGGGGATGTGGCAATGCATTCGCCAGTCTTTGTCAAGGCTAGTTCTTTGAAGTTGGCTTGGTGTGTCAGGGCAGTGCAAGTGGTACTAAAACATGAAAAAGAGGTTGCATGATGGCTAAAGTTGGACACATTTCTCTTCACTATCTTACACAATATTGAGCAAAAAAACATTACACCTATGGTAGCTATCTCTAAACAGGGAAGGCCAAAGACAGCCCACATCAGAGGTGGAGGGAAAAATCTGCAGTTTAGAGGACTTTCTGTTGCAGGGGGTTGTCTCTTGTGTTGCCAATGCTTCCTCCTGTGCCTTTGGTGTCTTGTGGAGAGATCACAAGAAGAGAAAGGAAAGGGGCAAAATATCCCTATTCACATCCTTTCATTAAGAGAAGCCAGCCATCTGCCAAATGCCTCTTCACATTAACTTTGCACCATTGAAGGCACTGATGGAGCAGGACAAAACTATACAATGCTGGAGCCATTACAGCACATCAAGTTCTCAACTGATTTATCTCCACTTTTAATCTTTCACATATCTCCCTCAACACAAGCTGAAACCTAGTCTGACAATTCTGCCTGGTAGGAAAAGATTGTGTTCAGACATAAGCTACAAGCAGACAACAGCAAATGTTTTATCGGAGAAAAAAAAGAAGAAGTCGGACAGCTGCAGAAATAATTCATGGATTGTGCTGAAAATAACTTGTTTTAATACTGCCTTCTGTGATCTTGGGCGGTGATCCAATTTGATGAGCTCCTGTTTGGTCAAAATCATCCATTTGGAAAAAGATGTGAACAGGCTAATCCAAAAGCAAACAATGCACTCATCTATATGGATCCACTGTCTATTTAAGCCTGTTAATTTGAACAGTGACACAGGTCGACAAATACACCAGACTTCCCTTAAAAGGGTACAACTTGGCAAAACAAAGAGAGCTGAGAGTTACTGAGTAGGTTTAACAAGTCCGCAAGCAACATTTTAGATTGTTTGGACGTCTGGGCGCTGGCAACGGTGGCACCAAGGTTAGTCAAAAACCTGTTAAAAAGAGAACAGAGTCTGGCAGGAGAGGAGTGCTATCAAAGCCGCTTTTGTGAGTCACATCAAGACAAGGCTCTAACCGTTTGAAAAACAGCACGGGGTGAAGGAGGCTAGCATTTTCTTGAGCACAAACAGCACTACTAGGGAAACCAAAGAGTAACAACGGAGTGGTCAACAGAACTCTCCACTACAGCACTCGCTAGAAAATTGGAATCATATGAATGATAGTTGTCATTGGTAGTCATAGGGATATGTGGACAATGGTGGGAAAGGATTAGACACTTCAGGGGCTTCTGGGTGGTTCATTGTGTCTGGAAGTGGTGTGCTCAGCCCCCAGCCTGTGCTCACATCAGCTCACACATCAGTCTGTGAGTATGGGCACAACTTGTACCCAACAGCTGGACTACAATTGGTGAGTATGGGTTTATTATAAGGCTTAGCGATGGTGGGAACTGGGGGTTAGGAGAGGATCAGCCTCCCCCAGAAGTCCTCCCAAATATGCAGGCAAGAGAAGTAGAAAAGAAAAGAGGAGAAGACAGATTTAAACTAAATGCTTGTGAAAAAGTGTCTGAAACCCCTCATACACAAATGAGTTTCCAACTTCAAAATTCAGTGGGCTGCCTCTGACACCTTTGTAACCTTCCAAAACCAACAATCTGACATGCACTCCCACTACCTGCGTCATTTTTTGTGTATACAAACGCAACAAAAGGTATGCAAAAGTGTGCGCCATTATCTCCATTTGAATGATTCATCACATCTCACCCCTCTTTATGACGGCAGGCTTTTCATCCCGGCTAGTTTGGATCCATATAGAACAGCTATACAGTAAACATGTTTGCCTTTAGACGTGTTTGGCGCTATTTATATATGAACAACAGGAAGTTTTTTCAAGCATTCCCCTGCCTTTTGTATTATTTCTCAATTGTTTATAAGTTTATATGTGCACAGAAAGGAGTAGAGTAAGTCATTATCTGACCAATGTTGTTTACTGCTCTCAAATCAGTTATCAATGAGGTTATCTGGCTTTACTTTGGTTGAACAGGTTTAACAGGTTCCCCATTCTTGGCTCGTCTTTCAGTGTCAATTTGCACTAAAGTCTGCAGACTCCATAATGATCCAGGCCTGGATTTAACCTGCTGGGGAACCTTGGGGCAAAACTGAGCTGTGGCCACACATTGCCTCCCCATTCCTCCCACCCTCTATACAAAGTATAAATGTTGTTATACCCAGCAGACTACAAATGACAGCATATTTTGCCCAGAGCCCCAACCAAGTGTGTACATGATAATTATATTACACTCAAATGTATTTAGAAATACGTACAATTTAAACTCAATTTAATCTGAAATGGTTTTTGACCCTCTACAAGATGGGGTCTCAAAATTAGGTAACACTGTCACACTTTTGACTGCCCTTTTAACTGGGATGATTAAAGCTACTGTGGGTTTTGGTGCCCAGCTGGTAGTCCAGCATTGCCTATAATGACTGCCAGCTAAGGTTTTTTTAATTTGGGGTATCTTGGAGGTTAGAAATGAAACATTTTTGACCACTGAAATGTTATTTTTACTGCCATCCTATAAAACATGGCACAAGGTATTCTCCCATGTCTGATCCTTCCATGTGGCTAGCACTTACATCAATTTGGATAGTTCCATTTTATTGAAAGTTGGGTCTTATTTTCTTAATTTTGGCAGTCATGCCTCATAGTAATAAAATTGTCTGTATTAAACATTCATCATTCT
Organism: Thunnus thynnus; assembly: GCF_963924715.1. Classification (NCBI taxonomy): domain Eukaryota; kingdom Metazoa; phylum Chordata; class Actinopteri; order Scombriformes; family Scombridae; genus Thunnus; species Thunnus thynnus. The sequence goes on from NC_089534.1 coordinate 26,967,926, forward strand.
TGGTTCAACTTTAACCTAACATAGTTGTGTTGACACAGCTTTCCTGTTTATTGGGGGATTATTACCAACATTTTCAATGAGCTTACTTTCAGTTTTCCCTGCAACTAAAATAATTTAAATAATCTGGCAAAACTGTCAGCTGATTGTCTGAGTGCTGGTGTTTCTTTCCCTGTTAGACTTTGTTGTGGCAATGTGTTCCCAGACCTCTGCAATTACTCTGGTGGGTTCAACTTTTTTATAACTGATAGGAATGATGGCCAAAACTACGAAAATAGGTCCCAAATTGAGAGCTTGTGTTGCAGATGAAAATACATTGTGGACAAAAATCCTGTAAGACCTTGTTTGGAACCATGGGCTGAAATAGAGTCTTAAGGATCAGTTTCAGAAGTTGTATTGAAAATAGAGTAGGTACCAGCTCTCTATAGGGTTTCCGTCACACCTGAAGGCATTTAGTTGCATTCACTGAGGGGAGATTTGTACTCAACACATTATGTTTTCTTAAGGCTTTGTTTTGCGGACCTTTATTTCTCTGGTTGCCATGGAATAGGGGCTGACAGACTGGAAAAGCTTGTTGAGGGCAGAGAAAGGTGGCTGAGATGGAATATCAGACCATTGACCCCAAGGCCAAGGATAGGGTGCATGTGTGACTGTTATGTGTGTGTGTGTGTGTGTGTGTGTATGGGGGTCTTTCACATACACTCATTGTGATTTCCCTGCTAAATTAACATGGTGAAAAACAGGTGTGAACTAGTACACGACTGAAAGAATTTAGTATTACAAGAGTGAGAAGAATCTTATTTCACACATTGACTGAAGCAAACAGCTGCACGTGTTTCTGGCTTGTGTTGTCAGCCGGTGGAAGCAGGCTGTATCACATTAACAGCTCTTTACTCTTGCATTTTGTGTGTAAATATTTTGACCATTCTGCCGGGGACCACTTTTTTTTATTTGACTTCAGAATTGTTGAAGATTATCGCATCACAGGAGTTTCTAGATTTAATCTCTAGCTGTAATCTCAATGCACCATAACATATACTGCAGCTGGAATTTAAATATACTGCTATCACTTATTCTTTTTAAGAAAAAACTCTCTCTTCTCTATATACACAGAAAGTGAGCACACTCTCAAGCAATCTATACACCAATAAATACTGCCTCTGGCTCAGAGCAAAAACTTCACCAACATCCATTCTGGGAAATGAAGGAAATGAATAAACCACTTTATTAACCCATATTAAACACAAGTTTGACCCATATACAAGAAATCTGGGTGTGGGAAAATACCTGGCTGTCACTGTTCACACAAGACTTGGGTTGTATAATACTTGCATAATATGGTGGATGTAACCAAAAATAATTAGAGACAGATTGCAATCCCACCTCCGGCAGTGGGTTGAGGCTGATTCTAACCAGAGTTTGAAAAGGTGGAAATTAATTTGTCTTTCCATTCCACACATGTAATATTTAAACCTCCCAAGTGACAGGAAAGCCAGCTAGCTAGCTAAATGTCTTGTAGCCCAATTTATTCTGCTATTCTGCTGGTTCTACTTTACTTGGCAGTTGCCAAAACTGCTTTCAGTCCATTGCCACCAGCTTCAGAACTTGAGAAGGAAAAACAAGATGGATGCCACCAGATTTATGATATGGCAAAAAGGAGGCGCTTTTTCTTTCTTTAAAGATTTCTTTTGTTGGCATTTTTGCTTAAGAAGTGCTTATGATCAGGACTGGATAGACCTGCTGGTGGACCTGGGGCAAAACTGAGCTGTAGCCCCCCACTGCCTCCCCATTCCTCCCACCCTCTATACAATGTGTATATGTTGTGTTGTGTTTATGTACCCTTGGGTACTGTATGTTGTGTGTATGACAGCGTTTTTTGTCCAGAGCCCCAGAAACCATCTGGTCCTCCTACAATGAAATACATGGTTTCTGTGTTTTAATTTGTACATGATAATTTGATTACATACACATGTGTTTAGAAATATGTACAGTGTAAGCTCAATTTCCTATGAAATAATAAAGGTTTTAAAACTGGATTTTGACCCTCTATAAGACAGGGTCTCAAAATTAGGTAAAAATTTGACTACCCTTTTATCTGGGATGACTAAAGCTAAAGGGCACTGACTGAATTACATTGGTACTATCAAGTACTGATTCAATTTGGATCAATCAATGCCAAATTTCAGTACTTTGCGGGACTATGACGGTGGCCTTGAGTGAGCTCACTCTCAGTCTGACCAGAGCGTCTCACACAAAGGCTCCAACACTGACAGGAGCACCAACCGATGGGTAGAAAGAGATGTGACGGATCCATTTTACCAGCCTGCATGGCAGTCAGCAGCTACTTAGCATGGTCAGCATCATTAGCATAGCCATTTCATGCTGTGTGGAACCCATAGACATAATAAAAACAAGGTGTAGCTGTGGTGTCTCCAGTTTAACAGCACCATGCTGGGCAGGTGACAGATGTGGTTACGGTGTTTGTATGCTCTGAGAGACATCATGGCATGGTAATATTCACACAGCGGACGGACTGTTAGCCTACCATGCTAATCCTTCATAAACATATGGATATCCATACGTACGGATATCCGTACTGAATTCCAGGTTCCAGTATCAGCATGGTAACGGTATCCAAATGTGAACGGTACCTTACCCTACCAGTTGGTAGGGTAAGGTATATTGGACAGATGATAGAATAGAGGCAGATGGGAAACAAGGGAGGAGTCAGCAGCTACACATTTCTCCATCCTCTATTTCTCTGTTTAGCATCTTCAGATTAGGCTAACCCATTGTTGCTAACTTTGGAGCTAACCCTCTCACTTTTCCAGCAGTGGGGGAAACAACAGACAAGCCTTTTTTTAACATTTTTTTTAACTGACACATTATATTCTGTACTGTACATTTACTGCCAGACTGACAACTAACTGCTAACCTTTTCCTCTGCATTCACTGTCATTTTTCTGCCGTTTGCTCACTCTCACTGAACCACTCACTCACCTGCTACACCATATTTTACGCACTGACCTATTCCTTAAAAGGAGCCATGCTATCAAGAGTTTCCTAGGCAATGACACAGAGGTTGACTCAAGTTTCAGAACAGGGCTGCACAGAGGCTCCCAAACGCTACTGATTTCCGATTGAATGGATATCTGGCGTTGTTTTTGGCATTAAAAATTTTTTTTTTTGGCCTGGCAGGGGTTCTCGTTGGCCTGGCGGCCTGCCGGGCCTGTACTATTATAGGGGAAACACTGCAGGGTCAAGCCTGTTTGTTTTATGCATGTTGACTTTTTCAGTCTGATAGTACACATAGGTTCATCTGTTATCCGGGCGAGGTTTGCAAGAGTGAATTAAGTAATTCATGAGACAAGTGTGTCCGCGTTTTCAGTCCTAGGTCCCTGCTTGAAAGTACTGTACTTCATAGTAGCCTATGGTCTTACCTGTTCGTTATTTGTGCAGTAATCAGAACAATGTTATCGCAGACAGTTTCTGTGGTTTACAGAATATTAGGGTGAGCAGCTATAAGGAGTGAGATCTGCCTGTCCTGGGAGTCTGTCTGGCAGCCATCATGTGGCTATTAGCCACGTTACAAACTGCCGCAGCAGGTACCCAGAAACAGACAGACAGAGTGCTGATTGTCATCGCTGTTATCTGAGCCGAGTGGTGGCAGTTGGCAGGGTAAGTTTCACCCAGCGTAAATGTGAAGTGACAGTGCGTCATTGTGATAAAATCAAGAGGGGCCAGTCTTATTCCAGGGGGTTCTGTTGGCCAGAGACAGGGACACAGTGATACGGGCCAACTTTGTAATGCGAGCTGGACCCAAACTGCCTGCTTCCCTTTGTGTGAGTGGTGAAAAACTGCTGTAGCTAGCAACAAAAACTGTTAATGTCGCTGTTCATTTCCAATCCCCTGCTCTGAATAAATATCTGAAACTCTTTGAATGGAACATCAAGCAAAACCTGTTTTAAAACAGAATATTTCTAAGTGTGACTTGACTTAAACATATAGAATAATCAAGATGGAGAAGGGGAGCAGACTACTGACAGAGCAACTCAACACGTGGGGTGGAAAAAAAGCGCTGGCAGTGAATTATGGGAGCATATGGCACAGGATGGGAGGAGCAACAGGAGATATCACTATGGCTTAAAGGAGACATGGACAAGAAAAATCTATCAACAATAAGATAAAGTCTCAAAAAATGGGGTAAAACCAACACCAGGGAGGCATTACATCTTCCTATGTGGGTTTGGTAATCCCCTCATCAACATGCAGGGTGGTGAAAGAGAGTGAGAGTGAAGGGAGGGGGTGTAAAACCAATATGAGAGGGGTACAGCCCAACCATTTGCTGCTCTGCAGGTCAGGGAGCCCTACACTTCTCTCCCCTTTGCCAGCCGCCGCTGCAGCATCGCCGGGGCATTGTGGAACTGTTGCCATGGAGATGTGGGTCAGAGCGCTGATGTGCGAGTGCAGCGTGGATTTGGCGCTGGCAGCGGCATGCAAACAGCCCGGGCTGGAGCCGGCAGTAAACTCCGGCTGAATCTAGGTCACTGGGATTCTCCAGAGCAGAGGCAGGCTGAGGCACAAGTTTACTGCAGAGGGGGTACGAGGGTAGGGTGGAGGGAGGAGGAGGAGGGGGGGGGTGATGATAAGGGCTGGGAAATACCAGCTCACACATAAATGGATTGCTGTAACAAATCCAATGCATTGCAGTTACGAAAAAATTAGAATGACAGTGGGGATCAAAATCAGGATTTTCTACTTTGGGATTTGGGAACGTGAGCTCTGAGATAAGCTTTTCATTTGAGTCTACCTTTCCCTCCAATGGTGCACTCAAACAGAATACAAAACATTTTTTTTCTGGTTCAATTTGCTCAAATCTTACCCTTGCATGTCTTTCCAGTTTGTGTTTTTTAAGCCACAAACAGCCAATGGACATGTCTCCCGGACTTGCAGTACAGATGTTTGCTGTGACAACACACACTGGACTCCATGTGTGTGGATTCTGTGAAACTGCTCATACTGGTTATTGATTAACTTCTCAGGAACTTGTGTTGTTTCTTTTATTTATTTCCTGGTCTTTTCTGTTTTTTCTCCCACCTCCGTACAGGTGGAGTCGTATTGCTCCAGATACAATACTCCTCAATAAACTTGATATTTCCGGCTTCTTCCAGGAATCCCAAATTATATGCCTTTATAAGGTCATGCAATTTCTGCATAGCTGAAATGGTTTACAACCTGAGTGCTTGGTATTTACCTCAAAGCTATGGAAGTCAAAAATGGACAGTAATAAATACATAAATAAGACATTATAAAATAGTCATATGAATACAGAAAAATATCTAAAGGAAATACATAAATGAATCAATTAAATGTGAAATAATTTAATATTTTAATAAAACCTTAACCCATCGTGGTCTCATTACTTATTTTTTTATAAAAATAAGAGTCAAGTTTTCACCACGCTAGTGGATGGCAATGTCGATTGGTCTACCACTTTGGTCCAGACTAAAATATCTCAACAACGATTGGATGGATTGCCATTTAATTTGGTACACATTCATTTTCCCCGCTGGAAGAATTGTAGTAGCTTAGGTGATTCCCTGACTTTTCATCTCAGGCCACCATCGGGCCAAAATAAACTAATGACACTCTCATCAGCCTCAGCTGTATTTTGTGTTAGGTGTTTGTCACGGTGCAGGCTGGTACCCTCTAAAGAGTAACGACCAAAACTAGATGCGCTCGCCCTTGGCTAGTGGCTTGATCCTTTGGCTGAGTGGTTAGCGCAGTTGTCCATGGTCTGGGAGACTGGGATTTGAGACCTAGTGACCGAACCTTCCTTCGTTACATTTGGATTGTGATGGTTAGACAGTGAGGCCATTGGAAGCACATGCACCCAGAGAAGCTCCTTCATGGAGGGAGCTGGTAGGCTTCCTGAAGGAGGGGGTAATGTCACAGTGGGGTAATGACCATGGATGACTAGAAGCTAACAGGTTGGTCCTTTGACTGAGTGGTTAGCGCAGTCGTCCATAGTCTGGGAGACCAGGGTTTGAGACCTGGTGTGGGAACCCTCCTTCATTACAGTGTTAATTAGAAAATGATAACATGCTAAAGTAAAATGGTGACCATAGTAAACATTAAGCTACTAAACATTAGCTTACTAACATTGTACAGCTACAGGCTCTTGTAATATCACGTATTAACTACTGCAGCTCCTTACTAGCAGGCCTCCCCACATTACGTTCAAACCTCTGCAGAAGATCCAGAACGCGGTGACACAGCTGGTCTTCAACCAGCCCAAAACAGCATTACACCACACGGGTCACACAATTCTAAACCCTGAAACTCACTTACAAAAACAGCAACTAAAACAGCTCCTGCTTACCTGAACTCCCTCATTCAGGTCTACGCTCCCTCCCACTCACTACGCTCTGCCATTCAAAGCGCCTGGTACCACCACCACAACAGGGCCCTAAGTCTCTAGCCAGACTCTTCTCCTCTGTAGTTTCCCAGTGGTGGAAGGAGTTACCAAACTCTGGTACAGGGAACTGGGGGCTGGCTAACTGGGTTTCCATGGTGCAGAGCTGCGCTTCTAACTTACTGAGCCTTGCCTCCATCACAGCAAATAAACTACATTTATAACATGTACCATTATCACTAAAGGAGGCAGAGGAATAACTAAACCAGACCTGCCAACCCTGGACGAACCGTCTGGTTTCTTCAACTTTCACTCAGGAGTAAAAATCAGCCTTTAAACTTTGACATTTATCATGATAATTACTGATATTTTTGGCCATATTGCCCAGTCCTATGCCTCAGTACAGTCTGACAGAACCAATAGCTTGGCTGTAGAGTTGTTACAATTTATTGTTTAAAATTTACCAAAGCTGATAGTGAAACTGTTAAGACTGATGTGAAGACATCTGCAGAGTCTATTTCATTTATTTTGAACTTCTGTATTGTGTTTCCACCCTCATCAGAGCTTGCAAGTGTTTCAGTAAGCAGTGGACTGTAGTGCATGCCGTATGTTGCAAGTTTCTGTGGATGTTTTTTATGTAACCCTACATACCATAGAGGTCAAATTTGACCCATTTTTACATTTGAGAGCAGTAAAACACCCTGCACACCATTCTTTTAGCCCATTAATAAAGCTACATAAGATCTGCAAAACATGGCAGTTCATGGCTTTTCAGCTATTTCCCACACTGGCTTCTTATGGGATTAGTGATTTTTCCTTTGCATATCCACAGGGTGCTTCTTTTTCCTTAGTTGACCGTCTGTCAATATCTCCAGTCCTGTTATTAAAGCACATCACAGTGACTCACGGGTGGGTTTAATATCCAGATAAAAATACAGTGTGGTACTCAGTAACCACAATGTACCAATTATAATCTACAATAAATATATATCATGTCATAGAGGAGACAAGGATTTCAAAGAATTCCTCCAAAAGTAATTAAAATATATCCTCTATGATATCAAAAGACAGAAATCAGTCTCTTCTCTGGCAGTGAAATCAAAGTGAACATAATGTTCAAAGACTGAAGCTCGATGCCCATATACAGTAAGGACTGTGGTCATAACTCAGCTGTCTGTCTGAAAAGGCAGACAGTGAGGTCTTCCTAACCACTGAGACACAACACAGAGCTTCATCTCCTGCATCAGCAAACCCTGATTTAAACCGCTGGTGAATCAGTGTGGGAAGCACAGCACCACACACTTAGCACTGTTGCCTCACTGCAAGAAGGTCCTGGGTTTGAACCCCAGGTCCTTTCTGTGTGGAGTTTGCATGTTCTCCCCATATTTGTGTGGGTTTCCACCAAGTGCTCCAGTTTCCTGTATGTATGTGTATGTATTAACATACATACATGTCTTTGATATGGTATATAATAGAGTTAATACCCCTGTCAGTGCCCCTGACCAAGGCACTGGCAAAAGAAATGGAGTCTGTCCCCATGTGCTGCACTGCGGCTGCCCACTGCTCCTAGTGTGTGTATAGGATGGTAAGGAGCTCTTACTCTGAGTCAAAGTGAATCTTATATCTTTTTTTTTATTTTTACTTTTTTTCACACACAAGGCAAAAATACAACTGAAGTAAATCCTCATTTGTTTCTGTTAAATTAACTTGTTTCAAGACCTCTGAATTAAAGCAATATAAAGGTACAATTGCCAACTTACACATCTAAGAGGGCAATGGGCAATATTAGCATTCATTTGAGGTTGTGTTTCTGGCCACCTGATGAATTTAAGATTTCAATATTCACCCTTTTTAGCTATGTTTTGTCTCCACCAACTCTTAAAGAAAATATTGGTCTATTTAGCTGCTAAATGTTCCACTGTGTTCACCAGCTATAGTTGCTAACTTAGGTAGGTAGTGTACATTGCGGTTGATCAGATTTTGAGAAGCAACTGAAATGAAAGTTGTGAGCTGTGAAACCAAACCAATGAGCTAAAAGAGTCTAAAATGCTACATAGAGTGAAGGGGAATTGTAATAATTCTTTGCGGGTTCATCACTATAAAAAAATGTGAAAAGGTTGCTTTTCCCTATTTCACTGGGCCCTGGCTCCCAACATTACTACTGGTTTGTGTTAAATTGCTAATTTCAGTCCAATTTGTCTGTTAATTTTTCAGTCATGTTACACAAATAATGGAATATAGGTTTCAATTGAGTAGTTTGTGTTGCACAATGTTATATTTTGTTGAAGGGCTTCAGTCCTGGGGTGTATTCCAGAAAAAGTGTGTTTGTGAGTTTGTTAACCCTGAGATGAGGGAAACTGGGTTCTCAGTTCCAGAAAGAGAGGTAACTTAAACCTGGGGTCAGTTACCATGGTAACGGGAAACATGGTACCTACATGGTAGAAAATCTGTATGAAACTTTAGTCACATAAGATCAATGAATAATTATCTCTACCACTCATGATATGGCACTCTTTGAACATTCCTATCATAGTTTTCATATCATGTTGGAGATTATGTTAGTATTTATGAGTGAGCAGGATTGTGGTGCACCTGCAGACTGCAAATTAAATGTAGTTTGAAAGTGACTCTTTTAAATAGGCTGTGTATAGTCTGAACGTCTTTTAACAGCATTTCAGTGACTGTTTAAATTTGCTACATTTGGTAAAATAGTTGAAATATAGTCACTGAATGCTGTTGAGATCTAAACAGATGTCTTTTGCTTTGAACCTTGACTCCTTTTCAACTGCAAATCACAAATCTCATTATTACTGGATCAGACTGTGAGCTTACAATCATCTGTCTCTATATAACATATGCGTTATCTGTTTGATTTATATATATTTTTAATCTTCAATTACATTTTTATCTTCAGTTGCTGCCTCCTGTGTTTTGTCCTTGTCAGATTAAAATTGATACAATATATATGTAAAAATGCACTGTAGTAGGGAGGCACGATAATATCAGCATGTCATTGGTATCAGCCGATAAAAGCTTTAAAATGAAATATCGACATCAGCCCAAAATGAACATTTCTGCCGACATGACAGACCGGTTCATTGCCTTCTCCACTGCCTGGCTCTGTGGAGTGTTTCACACTGACGGTCCTGGTGACAGCGTGGTGAAGGTGCTCCAGTTGGATCCACACAGAGAGCCTCAGTTTGTTATTCAGGTTAAAGTTGGAAGAAGCAGCAGGTCTGTCGGGAAGCTCAGTGAATTGGAGCCTGCGGAGGAAGCACCGGGACTGTCAGGGTGAAACAGTCCACGGAGGAGCTCCTGTCTTCGGCTGCACAGATAGGAAACACCTGGGCTGACAGGATGTACCACTCTGATATACCACTCTTCTTCTTCTTCTTCTTTTGGTTTGTAACAGCAGTTGGCAACCAGTGCATTAGGTTCATTACTGCTACCTTTAGCTTCAAAGTGTGGACCAGATTAAATCCTACAGATTAATCCTGTCTGTCTAATAAACTCAAACAAAACTACTGCTCCACCCACTTGGCAAGTTCATTAAAGTTTTAATGCTAGGATCCTGCTGATCCCGCTCCAGTCTTCCTATGTTCTTCCTTGTCTTTCTTGATCATACTTAGTACAATCTATGATTGCATGCGTAATAGTCTCTTCAGCCAGGTGGAAAAAAATATGTGCATATATATTGGTATCAGCAACAGCAATCAGCCAAAATGAGCTGGAAAATATCGGCATATCAGATATTGTCAAAAAAACAACAACAATATCATGCATCCCGACAATGTAGGCTATAGCCTAATACACAATCTGATTCCACCACTTTATCATCCATTAAGAAAATCCAAGTCTCGTAAATGATGTGTTAATGGACAACGCTGAATAAAACTTTATTGTGTTAACTTATTAACTATTTTTCCCCACTCTGACTCAGGTTCTGTCACTGCAATCTTTTTTAAGATAAACGTTCACAGTCCACATACTAACTCCACTGGATTAAAATGGAAGTTCTGCCTTTTATTTACCTGTTGCCATGGTGAATTGTAGTATCGGAGCTCCATTGATGATGGCTTTTTTCATTTTTGTCAGTTTTTACTTATTTTTTAAAGGGAACTCCAGAGATTTCACATCAGTTTCATCATGGGGAGTAGTGTATGATGTATTCTGTGGCTATGGAGGAGCTTTTCCAAGTCTGAGAATCTATCAATACATATTGAACGTCCATGCTTAACTGTTTATATTCATGTCACTTTTCATGTCTGGTGGAACAGATGGGAAAAGGTTAATAAAAATGAGTTACTGTATTACTCTTAGTTTGGCAGCCATTTAAAGAACCTGCTCTTGTTCAATGCCTCTCATCTGCAGGCTTCCCAATACAACAAATCAAGCATCTCATTCATTTCCTCCATCTGGATTTTTTCCTTTTCTTTACAGCGACAATAGACAACATTTTATGTGGGAACATACTGCACCTTTCCAATCTAATAAATCGAAACTGACCCCTAAAACAGAAAGGAGCACACAAACCAGTCTGATAAGATTTCAGCATGTAATAAATCATCATCCAGACTAAAATGACCTCACAAGTTGCCAAGTGTAACTTATCAGCCACGTTGATAACGTTCCCAACAGGTCTTCTGAAATTAAGTCACTGCACCCAGCCAACAACCAACAACCACAACTTAACGTTTTTTACCCCTCAGATATGTACAGATGAAATATCTCAGGAAAGCCTGTAAATTAGTGTTCAATGTAGTACCTTTATTTTAGTAATGGAAGGAATCTGACAAAATAATAGTTTAGCAAACATGTTTTTGAAATTACATACAAGAGATATGTACATATTAGATTTCTATGTCTTTTGTATGTAGTTAAAATTAGAACCTTGTTTTTTATTTAATGATAAATTATATGTACCTCACAATGATGACTTTTATATAAATGTTGTACATTTTAGATGTTTGAATGTATTTCTTACCAGGAAACTACTACTACTACTACTACTCCTGTCTTCATTAATTTCACAGCTGTATGTAAATCAATCAGGACTTGCTTGAGTATGGTAATTGATCAGAGTAACCATGTCTCCATTTAATTTTCAAAGCTATGTTACTACTGGTAATAAGGATTATTTAAATCTATTTACACTTAGGTTGCCATACAATAACTAATGCTGGCAACACTGGAAGCAGACAGGAGGGATTGTGTGCATCAAGCAAATTTAAATTCACTGCAAATTGATTTTTATACCGCAGTGAAAAGTGAGTTAAATACACTCTACACATGCTTTGAAAAATGGTCATCAGTGATGTAAAGCGCATTTGATTTGCTGTAAATAGACTACACATGCTAAACCACTATGTTATCACTCACTACACCATACTGTAATTTGCATAATGTTGTAAGAAGCAACAGGTGATAAAGTTCAATATTTGAATATGTCAAGTCCATATAAATTTTAAAAGGGCTTACTACTGTTGCCATGGTTACAACAAACACAGATTGATAAACTAAACAGCACTGAGGGGATCTGGCTGCAAAACAGCATTTACTGCTATATAGATGGATGCTGTGAAATGGATCAACACCAAAATGAGAAAATGTAAGTTCGTTTTTTTTTTTTTTCAAGGAGAGGGATGAGTGGCTGTGACAGCTTCAGCAGTTCTTACTGTTTTAAAATTGCCTTTTCTCTACCAAAGATGCTGCTGACGCACAAGCCAGAGACACACAGCCAACACTGTTGTTACTTGTAATTGAATTCCCCATTTACACAAGATGACTGTGTAACCGATGAAGGCCCTATCACCGGGGAAACGTGGAGACCTTTTATTCTCAACAAGAAAAGAGCAGCAAAACAAAATTAGCTGTGATAAAGCATCTATTCACCTAACACACGGGCTGATTATCAAAATGTACTTCATCATTTTCCAGATACACTGCATATGATATAAATGACTCATTTCACCATTTAAGGTGAGAGTGTGTGAAAGCTAAAAGAAAGGGGTTATGTGTAAATGCATGGTGAGTCATTACGTTATTCTAAATAGGCATTGCCCATTATGGTTCTCTATGTTTGCTCACAGAGGTTCTGAGTGACTCAAGAAAAGCTGCATCAAAACCGTATTACTTCCACCTCTATTTACATGATTAGTTAAATGCCTTCATTGAAGTATGCCATTAAGGGCAAAGAGAAGGTTGAAACAGGCAAATTATCAGGGAATTAACTGTTAACCTCCATCAAGTTGCATAAAGTTCCAGTACTATTGTGGTTCTACTTCAAATAAAACTCTTTTAAAACAATGATTGCATAAGAAAGTGGCACCCCGTTGGGAAAAAGGTGGCTAGAAGACAATTTTTCACATTGGTAATTGCTAATTGTAGCAGTGCAATAGAAACGGATTGATTTCGGCATGAAATTTAACCGTCTGTCACGAACTGTCACAAACCATCACAATGAGATTTGCGAGTGAACTACATCCACACAGTGCTTTTACATATGGTGAACTTCATGCAAATTCAAACTGCCAACCATGAGCGGAGCAGCTTTGACTTTGTTGACCTCTGAGGTAAGTGCTTGTTGCGCAACCTAAGGTAGGTATTCATAAGCTATTTTTAGTTTTTGTTGCCTGGCTACTTGTACTATAAAATGGCCAACAACCTTTCACTCAAAAGGAAAAACTAGGATAATGTTTGTTAGACAACCTGTTTCTCTGTTCTTTTGCTTTCAGTTTTTAAATACAAAGAAATACCTTTTTCTGTGATTCAAATGTCATCAATGTTACATTTTCCACTGATTTTGAGAGACATAAACTGGTGCTAAATAAAACCTGGTAGCTGGTACTACTCTCCAAAATGTCAAATTGTATTATATTACCTTCAATCATTTTAAGCTGTAATGAAACCATTTTAACAATATCTATGAAAACCCATAAAATGGCACACAGTTGAAACCACAGCAAATGGTCAGCTATTAGATAAGAGTGTAATAGCTTGCACAGCCAAATGTATTAAGCACAGAGTAGTAGCACTAGCTTGGTGACCCTCCTCAGTCACATTTACCTTGCAAGTCCCTGGACACTCTTGCGGTGACACCGTTGCATTAGTAAACTGCTATTTACTAATGCAATGTTACATGATGTTTAGCCATGCTAGCAGCAGGGCTCTGGGGATGGCCATGTCTCAATATTACTGGATGGACTGTCATGAAATTTTGGCCCAAAGAAGATGAATAATAATAATAGTAATGATAATACATTTAATTTGTTCCGTAATTTGTACTCATTCATAGTGAATCTCAAAGTGATACAGTATTAATAACATAAAACACAAAACGTAAAGAGAATAGTCATAAGAGTTAAGATGAAAAAGACTTCCTGAATAGAAAGGTTTTTAGGTCTTGTTTAAAAGAGACTAGGGTCTGTGCTGTCCTCAGATGGTTAGGAAGGCTGTTCCACAAGCATGGTGCAGCAGAGCAGAAGGCTTGATCCCCCATGGTGCGGAGCTTATTACTGGGGGCCTGGAGGAGCAAGCTGCTGACAGATCTGAGGGTGTGAGTGGAGGTTTGTGGTATGATCAGTTCCTGTAGGCAAGGAGGCGCATGTCCATTGATGGATTTGTATGTGGGTAGCAGGACTTTGTAGTCAATCCTGAAGGAGACAGGGAGCCAGTGCAATGAAAACAGAAATGTTGTTATGTGTTATTGGTGTTATGTGTTTCATGTATCCTAATGACTTTGATGATACCCTGCCTTTTCCTCTTGCACCACCATGACTGGAGAATGTTCTCTGCATGCTAGTCCAGGCTGGACTTTCAGTCATTCTCCAGCTAGCTGCTGGCAACTGTTTAAATCGGTCATCTGAATCTCAGGATTCTGGACTGAGACCACTTCCTTTAAAGGGTCTCGGTGCAGTTGTTTTTGTCTGCACCAGAGTATGACTGTTGTGTTCAGAGCTGCTCAAACCAATAATACAAAGAAGGATAAACCAACCACAATCCAATTCAGATTAAACAACGCAAGTTTGAAAATGCCTTTTAGTCTTTTTGGTTATTAACTTAAAACTTTATCACAGTTACATGTTTCTGTGAGTTGGAGCCACCAATATTTGATGTTGCCAAGTCCAGCTTTAATCAAAAAGTTCTTGTGAATGTTAACTGTTGAATTATTACAAGACAGCTTGGTTTTGTGCTACTTGGTCTTGTGTATAGCATGGTTAAAGTGAAATATCACAACCACACACTATAATAAATACTACAAAAGGTCAATCTTGCCTTATTTTTGTTTCACTGTTGTATCTTGTTGACTTTGAAGACTGTTTTGAACCAACTGAATAACTCTCAGCTCAGCAGCCATGGTATTTTGAAATGGTCCCTAATTCATAGCTGCTCCTTTTGTATCCCTCTTCAACATTGTTCACGTGCCCACTGACGCCTTTATCCCTCCGGACAAATCCCAAGCAACTGTGACCACATCCTTGTCATTCTTTCCACGAAAAACTCCAACTACAGCAATTAGCGGACTGTTAGTTACACTATGTAGAGGGCTTGGGAACATAACATTCATAGACCTCAGAAGACCTTTCAAAAGAAGACAACAATGCCTTTCCGGCATTCCACAAAGAATATGTACATATGCCCTCGAGCAACAAGGGGGGAGAGCTCACATTCCCAGTCGTACAGAGCTCACAATTAGCCTCTGATGGAGTACAAGGGAAAGAGGTCCAAGAGGTCTTGTCGAGGAGAGAAAAGCCCAATTGAGATTAACTGTTTAATTCCAGTCAATTTATAGAGTTCCGATGATCTGTGCAGCATGGGGCACATGTTCAACCTGTTTCCCATAAACCCCACGCAGAAAAAAGTAGCCCCAGACGTGGGATTAAATCCAGGCATGGGTAGCAGTGCAAGTGTGTCACATAACGAAGAATTTCCTTCCATCCATCAAAGGGAATTACAAGCGTGACAGGACATAATGTGCTCATTGTGCTCTACAGCATCACTTCTTATCTTCAGCGAGAGGAATGCCACAGAAGGGTTTAGGGAGCTATTACAGGTTTGCAGTTGTTTCCGCTAAACACACAAAAATGGGTGCAGTGCATTGATGCACCTTATTAGCATTACGTGTCAACACAACAAAATGCTGGCCTAAACCCTTATATCAGACTGCCTATCCCCACTGAGATAAAATATATTGAAGATATGGATTAGAGTGCCTCTACAAATCCATCAAATACGATTCCTCAGGTGATGAGTCAAACATAACTTGATGATTTGGACAAAATGCCTTTTACAAAATGTTAAGTGAACTGACACTGATTGCTAATTGGTACATGGGCTACCTTTCTGCAATTAATCTAAAATAATTTTGAAGAGTGATTAATCATTTAAGCAGTCAAGTAAACAAATACAATGTGTGTTGAGAGATGCAGACTTCACAACAAAATCAACTGTAACTCGCTTGATTCTGAGCTTATTTTCATAAAATCTGGTTTGTTATAAATGTGAGAAATTGAATATGATAGTGGTTAGCTGTTGGAATTAAATTCAGTTACTGGAGGCGGATCTGATCAGTTCTCTGCCAAAACATTAACCTTCTGAACAGCCACAATTTCATCTGGGACATGCAGGCTCTGATCCACGAATAGGCAACATCAAATGTTTAAATTATTTAGAATTTCAGCTTTTGTGAGTTTCTCCATAAATGTAGATTTCTATATCTATCATATTGTTATAAAGCCACCTGGTTGCTTGTTATTTGTGTTTGAATAAAAGTGGAAATAGGCGTGACAATCCTGTTTTTGTTTTTATTACACTTCTAATTTTATTCTCTCCAACAGCATGAATGCACTGCCCCCATTCAAATGAATGGGAGGGCTGCCTTTTTCACACAATTCCGTATTCGGTCCGAACGCAGCCTTATGTTGAGGACTATGCTGTGGATGATGTGTGTAAACAATGTTAACTAATACAAGTAGCATTGTTGTTTACCTGTTATAGATGTGGAAGACTGAAACACCCAGTGAGAAATATGGTTCTGCCTAAACAGGTTGGACGGCCTTTTTCAGGGGTGAGTTGTTTGTTTGGGGTGAGAGCAGAAAGGAAAGAGGATGTCTGTGTAGCTGTGTGAACATGATTGCGCCCAAGTTTGTTAAATTGAACCAGATTAAGCCAAGATTGATTTCATTTTTTGGGACACTTGTTTTGTTTTTTGGGGGTTTTTTGGTCACACTGGTCTGAATAAATCACTTTTTTAAGTCACTGAACAAGTCTGAGTCTGCCTCCTATCACCTTTCTTGATGCTCTGGCTAAGCGCCCTCACACCTAGTAATCCCATGATTGTATGTAATCGCTCCATTCAATCTTGGATGTTGAGTTGTTATCAAAAGAGAAGCAGAACTGCTGTCTCAACATGACACACCAGTCATCTGAGACACCTAGCCTACTGCACAGGGCTACAGAAACAGATTACTTCTCCTTTATTACTAACTGGATCTGTAGGTTTCTCTTGCAATAAATTTAAGCATCACATTACTATATATCTGTTATGGTCACCCCCCACTCAAGGTCGAATATGGTAAACAAATGGTCTGACATGTACATATATAACCTTAGGGTTGTTCTGCGGCGAGTTGTTGGGATCTTTTTACCACAAGAGGAACTCACAAAGCTGCATCTGAAACCCATCCATGTATACAGTAAGATTACAGCACAGAACATGTGAGGCAGCCTTTATTCCTCTTCAGTGTCATGATTTAAGACAGTGTCACTATCACTTGCAATGTGGATAAAACAAGTACAGACCTATAAAATCAGGAATCTGTATATAAAAATACTTGTTTCCAAATCTCAGCGTAAAAATGAGAGGACTGTTTGCAGCCAAGTGATTGTCAGCTTGTCAGCACCATCCAAATTGTAATCTTACACTCCATGCTTCAGCTAAATTTGTATTCAAATGAGTCTACCCTCATATTCCACATCCATTACTGTATGTGCAAATCAGACTGCAGGCCAATACTACATTTGGCACTTTCCAGTTGGGGCGGGGGAGTTTGGTAGGATTATCGAATGACCAAACAAAGACACACAAAAATAGTATGATTGCTGCAGTAAACAACATACCAATTACATACTGTGTGAATCACTGCAACCAGGTGTCACCAATATAATGAAAAGCTGAAAGACAACAAATATTTGGAAGCCATTTGGTATGTCATTAGACTGATTGTGTTTCAGTGTGATAACACTGGCTTGTTAAAGCAAACATACTACACATTTCTATTGAATAAATGAGCTTATATCCTTTGGATGGAGGAGAAGCCTTCTGTGTTTCTACACCCAGACAGATGGGGAGGATGAGAACAAAAGCTCTCATTAAAAATCTACTCAGTATCACCACAACAACGACTCATTAAACTGGTGTACATGGAGAAATTCATCTGGCCTTAAAGGTCACTTACACATTAGTTGCACTAGTGGAGAGGCCTAGACAGGGTGATGGTTTGTTGATCAGTCTGTTTGGCACTTTGGTCCAGTGCAATTTATTATGACAATTACAGGTCAGATTGGCATCAAATTTACTTTTCCTCTTGCGCCAAAAATGTCCATTAATACAAAAGAAATTTCAAAATTTAATACAGTACCAGCAGGGCACAAAATTAACAACATCCACCAGCCAAATGCTGGTAAAAAATGCAAGAGGCTGGTATATTTGCTTCACTCACCAGCCGAAAAAAACAATTGAGTGGCTGGTAAAATCTTAACATTCACTAACCATTTGGTCGGTTGACAAAAAAGTCAATTTTGCACTCTGAGTACCAGTCAAAAGGTTGGATACACCTTCCCATTCACTTGAATGAGAGTGTGGCCAAACATTAAATATGCATAAGCATAAGCACATTCATTCTCCCCAGAGGTTGAAGAGTTTCAATTTTGGATCACCGACTGATGAAAAATGCCAAAAATGTTATGTTGTACACGTCTCCAGTAGTCTACCGGGGCATCTCATTACCAAATATTTTAACAAATACATTAAATACTGTATTTGCTATTTGGCTAAATGAGTGAATGTTTTGTACATTGTACATTTGGAATGCCACATCCAAAATGGATCCAGCTAACAAAACCCATCCTTTGCCTACACACCTCCCTACAATTTTAAAAAAGGATTTTGAACATTTCTTTTATTAAGAAACTGCCACAACATGCCTGTAAACCTTCAGGTCACTTTCTCACTTCTTCAGTGCTTGGACATAAAATACCTCAGAGCAAAAGTAGTCCTGTGCAGTATTCATCAGTTGTATCTCTAATCTTGTTTGTTCACCTATAAATAAAACCTCTGAACAGAACCTAATGCAGAGGAGAACATTGATTTCTCTCTGTGGAAGAAAATAATTTCCTCCAATGCCTGCTGTTATCTAAAATTCTACTTAATCTTGGTTTTGCATTCATTATTTATGTCATAGAAAGGCGCTCTGCTGGTGTTCCCTGTACAATCCTGCTCTGCCTCCAGGCTTGTTAAAATGTGTTGAGAGCCTGAATGTATACTGTATTGTCAGGACCTCTTTGATTTCTCTCTGTATTCTTACACAGATTTTGGCATTCTGAAAAATACAAATCAGGAAACCCCCTGCTGATCACTAATCAGGCATTCAGGATGTTTTCACACTGGTGTTTTCGTTTCAGAGGAATTGGCATTTGAGTAGCGGTGT
The DNA here is from genome assembly GCF_963924715.1 of Thunnus thynnus. Classification (NCBI taxonomy): domain Eukaryota; kingdom Metazoa; phylum Chordata; class Actinopteri; order Scombriformes; family Scombridae; genus Thunnus; species Thunnus thynnus. Next base: position 26,987,045 of record NC_089534.1, read on the forward strand.
GTTAGCACTGGCATCGACACTAGCTAGCTACAAGTCAGTGGAGAATAAAAGCATTTTTTTCTAAAAACAATCATACATCTCCTTTCAAACATACTGTCAGCATTATCTTATGAGGAGGTGCCAAGAAGAAACAGATATTAAATGAGCAAATGAGACACTCTCTGGGTTAAATCCTCAGTATTCTCAAAATAAGTAGATTGTACATCTAAAGGCAGAAGTGTTTAGGCCTGTTCCATATGGCCACACTCAGAGACAGGGTGAAAAGCCTGCCATCGTAGCCTCCTACTGGCTGCATCCCACTGCCTCCCCTACCTCTCTCTAAGAATATTGTGTCTTCCTGCATGTCTTGTTTTGTGTTAAATTAATACAATTTCGGACAATTTCTCCTCAAAAGCATTTATGGTGTTGCACAAGGTTGTACCCATAAAAAGTGATGGAAGTAATTGTTTGAAGAATGAGCTTGAGAGAGCAGTTCAAACTCAGCCTACTTTACACCTCTATACACCAGGCCAATCACTAAGAAAAGGGGGTGTAATTGTTGGAATGTCCATTTGGAGAAAGTTAAGAGAATTATAGTGCCAGGCAGAGGTTTCACACGCTGCAGGACAATCTCACAAGCACTTTGTTTTATGGTATGTTTACACATACCATACATACACAGTGCATTACAGTATATACTTGTATTCGATGAAAATGTCACACGAGTCAGATTTTAACCTTGAGTCATAATCTTCAGTGGTCAGTGGTATGCACGGTAAAAGGCCAAGCACTTACAGCCCTTCAGTGATAGTCTCTGTACTCACTTTTATGTTAAAACACCTTACACTTGTATCTTGTTGGTTTATTTGTCTGTACACCATGCGGGCCCTTGGCCATGGTTCTGCAATGTCATTATCATGCTCTGGCTAAAGTAGTTGATTTATAATCTTACAATGGGTCAAAAATGCTAAAACATGACTTAATTTGAAAAGTGTTGCCCTCATACCCCGTAGAGCCTTGACCTACTGGTGTTGTCACCCAACATTAAAAGAACATGAATGCATTGACCTCAGTAATCACCTATTTTAAACTCCACAGGTAACTGCATAAGATGGGAAGAATAGATTCATATAGACAAGTCTCTTAGCATAGCTACCAAGGTGGTCAGATTCTCACTAGACATTGTTGGATTATGAAAACATCTGGTACTGCCTTCATTTCAGATAGAACATTATTCTGTTCTTGCTTTGACTGGCAGGGTACCGTTTCGGTCTCTCTTTCCATTTAAAGGAAAATCCCAAATTCTCCTCAGAAACCTCTACGGACAGAGGATGTCTGCAAATGTCACAGCATGTAGGTTTAAGTATAATGCAAATGACAACCCACTTTGTATGTTGTACTGCCTAACCCGCCTCACGTGCCCCATGTCTTCAGTAAATTCTTTGGGTAGGGTTGGTCAAGGTTATTCTGGGTCATAGGAATTGGTGTTTCTTGGGTTGGTCATGGGTTCTTAAGGGTCCTTAACAGTGTCTTTTTTAAAATCAGATTGTGTGGCAAATTTAGGCTGACATGTTTGTATCTGCATTTGTATTTATTTGCATTTACTTTGTCGCTAATGGGGACAGTGCATCAAACCCTGGGGGTGGGTCAGGTGAACGGATCTTAATTGGGTCTTGGTTTACATCTGCCCTACGACCTCTGTCATCCATTCTTTTTTTTAATGGCAAGTATGAGGGGCAAACATGGAGATTCATCTCAGTTCTTTTGTTTTAAGTCAATTCCTGAAAACTAGATTGTGTCATATTGAGGGTCAGGCATAGGGATGTCACTTTATGCCTGACCCTTTACCTGGCTTTTACATAATAGTCTCTTACAGCAGCCTCTTCTCTTAGTTTCTATGGTGACACAATGGCTGAGATGGCCAGAGAAACAGACCACTGGCTATGGATGATGTACCTATTTTCACTTTTCATTCTAACCTGGTTTATCCAACTCACGCCTTTAGCACAGACCGACTCTCTGCGTTGATCTGCTCTCTACGTGAACAACATGAAGATCTGTGTAGAATCTCCATAAAATGGTGTAAATAATCCAACAAAAGCGCTTACCTTGACCACCTACCAACAGATACAGCAGCAACTCAAAAAGTCTATGAGATGCTTGTTATTATATCATTTTACTTTTACACACTTAGTTAAGAACGGGACTAACAACACTGTGTGCTGTGTATATGGTGTGGGCTGTGCTGAATTACTGCAACAATCACTGTTGGTGTAAAAATACCAGGTGCAGCAGGGCAGTGCTGTGGCCTGGAGCAGATATCCAGGAACTGTTGCCTTCAACACCCAAAACAACCCCTCCAAGGTTAGCACGCTGCCAGCTGGCCGGCAGCCACGGAGCCTTTCCTTCCCTCTCCTATGCCCCCAGCTGGCCTCTCTGTGATTACCAGCAACCAATGAAAAAGAACACAGAGTGCACAGACCTACTCGAGAGCTCTTACACCCACTGCTCTGACCTACCTGGATCACATCAACCCACTCAGCTGTCTACTCCCCCGTCCTAGGTCACTGCATACGCCCCTAGAGCCACAGACAGGCTGGCCTAACTGAGAGGAAGTGACCGAAGATATACACATGATTATGGCTTTTGTTGGCATTAGTGGCTCTGACTACACCATAACAAAATAATATGACTGAAAAACATCCTCTGCTGAGAGCCTATGTTGTGAGATTCCAACTATGCACATGCCGGGGTAATTCATTTCCTCTCTCCACCAGATTTTCAAACTGCCAGTCTGTCATGACAAGGAAAGTGCTGTGTTTAAAGGGGTTGACGGTAGTGAATGTGATTGGTCACGACTGTGACACACCCTAATGGGACCCTACCTAACCCCATTAGACTGAATATAATTAGGACCTGGCCAGACTTGTGTCCTGGATAGGGTCATAGAAACCACATTGAGAGGAGCCAGTTAAGGTGGTTTGGGCGTCTAATTAGGATGCCCAATTGGCGCCTTCCTGAGGAGGTATTCAAGGCACACCCAACTGGAAAGAGAACCCAGGGTAGACCCAGAATGCACTGGAGGGATTATATAACCTCAGCTGGCCCGGGAGCTGCTTGAGATCCCCCGAGGAGGAGCTGGAGGAAGCAGCAGTGAGAAAGGTGTCTAGTCTACTTTGCAACAACCCCAATCTGCATGATATGAGAGACTACATGAACAACTTACATCACATGATGTATTATTGCTGTCCTCACACAGGCTGATGTGGTCCAAATTACCCCCGGACTAGTATAACACATCAATAAAACTAATGTGATGTTTAACAGTGATAGATGAGGCATATTTAAATATCACTCAAATGCACCATTAAAGGGGAGCAGACCCTTAGGGCATCTAATAACATGTGCATGCTTTACTTTAACTGATGGCCTGATGCTGCAGGAATGCCTTGTAGTTGGGGGGGGTTTCACAGTTGTGATTTTGGTCCAGTTCCTGTTGCCCCTTAAACTCCAGCTTCAAACACTGCTGATCTGACGCAGCACACACAGCAGCAGTCCTGTTTACTGAAGCCAGGGGTCAGAGATTCTCGCCACGCGTTTGTCATTAATTGGGAGCAACTGGCCGAAAGGACGATCAAAGGAATGGCTGTACACATGTAAACACTGTCAAGGCCTTTGAGGAGGGAAACTGTGTGAGGCTGGTATGAAATGCTGAGAACTCAAGGACCTCATATCAAATCAAGATTTCACACCCTCTAAAATAGTGCAGCTGCTAAATGTTCCTCTATCAGTTTTAATGCTAATTTTAAGTTAAGATGCACGATGCTGTGTGTGTTAACTGTTTTTATACTTTCTTGTCCATGTGGCAACTACCAGGGTTAGATAATCAGAACATAGGTGCCAACTGATTACTGTCATGTTTTCCAGAGTCTGTATTACATCATGATTACTAGGAGAGCACCGATCTATGGTTTGAAGGGTTTTAAGAGTTACTGTATTCTGATATTTTTGCACCCACACTGCCAGGACTGATACACATGCTTTGGAGCCTCAGTTTTGGTACCATCGTGCCAGTATAGAGATCTATACCAAAACCTGTGCCCTATATGTTTTGTGTTTGTTTTTTGTGTATAGCACAGAAACAGAGAGCAAAAAGTATATTTCCAAAAATGTTGAACTATGCTACTTGTATTCTAATTTTAATCTAAGTATAAAATATTTTCACAGTTCATTTTCCCATTATGTTTCTTTGAATATAGAGAAAGAAAAAATGTTGTCGTTTTAATTATTATTTATTGGAGCATCACATAAATATTCTGTATTTGTTCATATAATCTATTGTCATTATTTATTCATCTGTGCATTGTTTCTCTATAGATTAATTGTTTATGGGGTTATTTAATGTCATAAAATAGTGAAAAATGCCCATCACAATTTCCAGTGATGTATTTAAGTTGCTTGTTCTATCTTAACAATAGTCCAAACTCCAGATACTTTGAGCTGGAACAGACAGCAAACATTAATCATTTTTGCTTGAAGAGAGTTTTGCTTTAAATATTTACTCAGTTATTTACATAGCTTCTAATTAATTTTCTATCATTTTCAATTAATAGATTGGTGTTTAAGCTCTAGTTCCAACACATCAGTGAAGCTACTGTAAATGTGATTTGCAGTGAATAATTTTAAAACTGCTCGAGTGTTCATTCCTGATCTTAGAAACAGTAGTTCCACTTATCAGCTTTTTCCAGAGCTTTCAACAACATCTTGTGGTTTTCCTTGACAGGTGGAGTTTGTTTAGTTATATAGAAGCTCAATATTTACTGTAGATCACTGTTGACCACAGGATGTGACAGAAAGATCTGTAAAAAGCTAGTGAGTAAACCCTTTAGTTAAGATATTTTTGACCAAAGTAAAATACCATGTGTTCTTATGCATCATTATGTCAATGGAAATATTCTATATGTCTTACAACCTTTTCACATATTTGGTTTCTTTGGAAATTCTTTGATCTTTGCTAGAATGTAGACTAAAGTTTTGGGGGGTTGTAAAGATGGACCCAGGGGTGCCATTAGTTTTAACCTGTGCTTCACTTTACAGTTGTATTAAATGGGCACATTTGTAGAAAAAATGCCACAAATAAAACTAATTCCATCAATATAAATATTACAGATACAACTGATATCTGCTGATCAGTATCTGCTGGTCTACTGTTGATGCTGGATAAATTACCACGTTTCTTTCTTGGAAAAAGCAGTGATCACCATCATCATCATTCCATCTAATGAGTCAGCAACAAAATGTTTTAAAAAAAATTATGTGGTTCCAAATGACTTATTCATCTAAATAAACTGTCCAGTCACACTGCTGCCAGTGTTATAGCATCAATCTGTGAACTCCTCCACATCAAGGTAATCGGCCTCGTTCCAGAGAACTGAGTAGAACTGATTTTATATTTTCATTTGTTTTAAATAAAAACAAGAAGGTGAAAAAATATGCTACAGTCAGACTTGTTGCGATGGATTTATTTTTGCAGTGTACAAGCTCGGCATGTGGTGCGCTGGCAGACTAAACATCCACTCTGAGAGACACATGCTGGTTGTGCTGCATCTGTCAGCCAGTGGCATCCCTGTGGCTGCAGCCTGTGCTGAGGCAGCAATCTGCACAGACAAAAGTCTTATCAACGCGCACAAACAACAGTCTGACCCCCCTAAAACCTAACAGCACAGACACACACCGCCATTCACTCTCTGTCTCTAACCGTAGGCCTGCTTTACATCAAATCCTTAAAAAGCGAACAATGAATCATCATGCAAACTTATCAGAGCACGTGGTGGATCCTGCATCGGGTTTACTCTCTCCAACTGTAGGTCTGCTTTTAATCACCTTTTCAAAACTGAATGACTAGCAGCTGACATTCACACGCTCTGTGACCCGCTGTTTGGCTGATAACGCACACAGACAGAGGTTCAGTCAGAGGCTGTGTACTGTAGATGAAAATGAAGTAGGTGTTTTGCCTGAGGATGGGCTGCAGGAATGCAGCCGTGCCCACTCTCTGAACATGAGGGACTTTTCCCTTCACTAATGAGAAACACTGAACATCAGTGTTGGAATGCAGGGTGACTATTACTTCCAGGTGACATTTGCTGATATACAAGCTCACACACAGGATACATGTAGGAGTTATATCTGAGGTAAATATACGTAGTGTTTCCTCCTGATGTGGTTGCGCCCACTCACAGATGTACAGAGAGCTGGCTTGGTTTGGTACATTCCTTTATAGTGTTTAGAGACCACTTGATATTGGAAAATTACCTTTTATTAGAACTTGGGTTTTATTTTCATGATTTTACTGTTAATCTTTGTTTGCTCTTCCAATTAAGTTTGGCCAACTTGGGGGTTTGCTTAAAAGATAACTGGTTTATTACAATTTAAGTCTTATTTTTCATAGTTCCATTATCCCTGTTGGTAAAATATACTATATATACTGATTATTGCTGAGTTCTAGGGACATGGAGACATTGGTAAAAAAGTAGTTATGCAGGGCAAGAGTACAAAGTGATTGGAGTACACAACGATTTGAATGGCTGAGTGAAAACATAGCTTAAATTGATCGTTTTTCTCACAAGTTCATGAAAATGGCGCCAAATGTGATATTTGCTGGCTGTTCTCTACAATGTTAACCATTAAAGTATGACTATGTAGTTTTTAAAAGAAGACGTTTCACAATATTTCTCTTACAAATAAAAAGTTGAATTTATAAGTAATAAAACACAGCCTTTCTCAATTCAATATACTCATAAGGTTTTGCTGCTACAGCCTTAATTGGTCCAGTATGACCAGTAGCCTATGGTGGCTAATGTAAGCTAATTTGAGCTAACTTTAGACATAGTTGTGTACATGACATTAATCAGTCCAATCATCGGCTTAAGTATGCTTCTCTACTTGTGCTACTATGGTGCTATGTTTTTGCTTTCACTATTATCCCATATTTCAAACAGTGGTTGCTGTTCAGCACATGTTAGTCTTGTTTTAAGTCTATGCAAATATTTTCAATATTGGTTAATTTCAGCTGGCTGAAAATTTACACATCAAAAAAACTGTAAAAACTATTTTTCACAGCCCAAGATGACATTTTCAGAATTCCTTGATTTGACCAACCAAATGTCCAGAACCCATAGTTATTCAGTTTAAGATTATATACAACAGAGAAAAGCAGAAAATCCTGAAAATTTTGAAGATGGAACCAGAGAATGTTTGACATTTTTGTTTGATAAATGACAATTGATTAATCAATATAAAAATGGTCAACTATACATGTTCTACTGATCTTTGCAGAAATGGAATATAATATTCAGGTATGTTTTAATCAGTGTAAAATCACCTGAAAGTAAGAATCGCTGTGTTTTTGTTACCTTAGAATGAGCCCTTTATACTATAATGAAACTGACAAACTTGTATAATTAGATAGAGTGAATGATAAAAGATGAGTTGATTGAAATAAATTGATACTGGAGGTTTTACAGTGTGCAGATGTGGTTGCTTGTGGGAACAGTTGGCTTGGTTCAGCAGAGTGTTCAGAGGCCTCTTGTTAACTGGTTAATCATGAGTGAAGGACGACAGCAGAGAGGTAGAGCGGGAAGACAAGCTCTTGTTTCTTATCAGATCCCCCCCCCCCCTTTACCCTCCCCTCTGCAAAACAGCTCCTGTTTGGTTCAAACATGTGGTATATGCAAATAAAAGCCTACCGTGTTGAGCATGAAGTCACCGCCAGTGAAGTCACCGCTAGTGATAAGCCCAGCGTGGTGTTTGACATGCTGGGTGCCTGAATTGCCATCTGTGTCGGTACAGAGGCACACCCAAAACAGAAGGAGATATTCCCTGAACGCTCCCAGTGAGGGCGGGGGACCTGAGCTGAGGAAGAAACAAAGCGGTGGGAGCAGGAACCGGGGCCAGATCCACAGTGGGGAGTGGAGACCTGCAATTATACAAGCAAGCGGAAGCAACCACCTCTCCCTCTCACACAGAACTCAGGCTTATGAAAAAGATCACGTTTCCACATCTTTTGTGTGGCTGCAAGTGTTCGGTTCCTATAGCTTTTGTATAGGAAGCACATAGACAAATCTCAAGTCTTAGCAGCCAGGTTGAGTCAGGCTATTCCCACAAGGCACAATAGGCCCATCTAATAGCATTCCTGTAATGGCAGGAGAAAAGCTGTGGACAAACATTTACGGTTGGCCAGATTGAGTTTTAAAGAGCCTCTTTTCTCCTCCTGTCCTTGTCCCATTCAGACAGGTCAGTGGGCTCCTCCCTGGTGTTTTGTGCGACACCATTCACAGTGCTCCATCACTCAGTGCCTCCAACTCTCTCCCCTGTCCTCTGTTCACTCAATTGGACAACACTGACCCTGGGCAACTGCACTCTGGCATTCCTGGCCGAGGAAAAGTGCTTTTGGGCTTAAACAGTGGACAAAAAAAGGAAAGAAGGGAAATTAGTAAAAATAGAAAGAGATGATTTCACAAATCTACACTAAACACTGTTAAGGAAAGAAAAAATCTAACCAGCTCTTGTTCCAAGCATGTCACCTAAAGATTATGCTCATGTTCAACTCATTTGCAGTAGTATTGCAGGAAATCTAAAGCAGCTCAAATTATTGTTCTTAATCAGCACAATGAGGAAATATTGCACTTGGTTAAGGTTATTAAAAGATGTTGTTTTTAGCTTTGCAATTGAAAAAGTCAATTTTGACTTAAAGCACAAGATTTTGTCAATATTCCTTAAAACTCTCAATCTTAGCCAAATCATTTAGTGGCCTAACAGGGTACAGGATGTGAAGCCTGACCTCCTCACTTAACCCTGTCTCCAGAAATTACAGCTATGTACCACTAACTTGCTAAAGCAAAAATGTTTTGAGAGATGTATAATGCCACCTGAATTAAGTTTTTTTAATCAACAAAACAAAAAGTGTCTTCAATTAAATTGTGTTGATGTTAAAATGTTGATATTGAACATATCTGCTTTTGTAATACAACACCAGCTCGTAGCAACAAAAGCATGATATTGTAGTTAATGGTTATGTTTTGGCTCTCAAATCACAGGTTAAGGTTCAGTAAAAATCATGGCCTTGGTTAAATATTTAAAAAGCAAATAGTGACTTCAAGCACAAGACACAATGTCTTCACTTCATTAACATTTAGCCAAAGCCAGTTTCTGAGGATGTGAAGCCCAGTCACGGGTGTCACAATCATGGGCTTATACCCACCACCAAACCCCAAGCAACTTTCTATAAATTCTGTACGATACAGTACAACAAGGTAACATTTTCTTTACTTGAAAAAAACTCTGCCTGTGAACATAATCGAGGCAGCAGTTGCATTTCCTGCAAAGCGTATTTGGTAAAACAAATTAGAAGTATACACATGTCACTTCTAGTAGAAAAGGGATGCAGTATCCTTCACACTAAGTGCTCGTCAGGTTGTGGAAACCTCTTTGACAGTGAAATCAGAGTTGTTGGAGAGAGATCGGACAGGCAGTGAGATGCAGCCAGGAGGAGGCTGTGGTAGCAGGCTCCTCAAGTTCTATTCTCCTATAAGATTAATACTCTGTTCTGTATGGAACTGATATGCCAAGTGTATAAGATGAAGCAAAACATGAAGGTACAAGGCATTAAGTGTAGATAAGCACCAGGGAGGGTTTTGCCTGAGGAAACATCCTGACAGAAAGGGATTGGGATGTGCTGCTTGGACTATAAACAATGCTGTGTTTCAGTAGTGACAAAATAAAAGAGTGACCAATGATTAACAGCCTGTAGTTTCTCATCCACTGGTATTATCTTTATATCATCTACAAACATGGGACATAGGTCACTTCCTAGTTACTAATATTTAGTTCTCTCAGCTACCTCAGAAGTGGACACCTTCCCTGTGTCTTATCAGATGGGTTTACATCATTTTTATAACATAGTGACGTTTGTGTTTGTGGCCAGAGGAGCAGCACTCATATAGTAGGCCTTATCTTTTGTTTATTCCTAGCTACCTACAGAAGTGTTGTTTATGACTACTACTGGCTGAATAGTTGTTTCCTAAAGAGAACTTCAAAAGTTTCCACACTTGTTTCCACTTCTAGTTTCTTTCAATAAAAAGGTGGATGTAAAACTTTAACCTCCTGTAAACGCAGCTACTTAGCTAACTACTTTATAAAGTGTTGGATCACAGCCGGACAGCTTGCTAAGAACACAACCTGACAAGATGTTGCCATGTGTCCTGGTGTAGTGAGAAATCTGGGATGTTATCAGTGTGTTACTCCCTGTGATTGTTGAGTTGTGATGCACTATGACACCTCTAGAAGGACATCCTCTTTTTATATGTGGAAGTAGAGTCTGAGCCTCAACCTTTAGGTGGGTGTTTCCAAGGACGTCAGTTGACTGACAGCTGAGAACCAAAGAGACATGCTGTCAACTGCTGACTGGACAACGTCATACTGTAAAGCCTACCATTAAACCACATTGTATTAGCAATAAATCATTAGTGATTTAAGCTGTCTGTTGCTTTACAACAATCAATATAAGGGACAACCCATTAAGGTAAGTGGAAGCTAGGTAGCATAGCTAGTTAGCCTAGCATTCAAACATTAGCAATAATTTCCACTGAACTAGACTTCAACTACTGTTGAACTAGACTGTTAGTGCAAGTCATTTTAGCTACTGCTTGGTAACTCCTGCACACTCAAAAATAATTGATAATTAAATTGGTAATTGGTAATTAAACTTGTGACCAAATAAGTACACTAGTCAAAACAAACACCAAGGTGATATGTAGTGATTTCTTATCATAAATTAATTCTAACTTTAATTGGACTTTAACATTTTAAATGTAGGTGGATTTGTCCTTTAAAATGGATCCTCAGGCTGAGTTATTGGTAGCTTATTAGCTGCCCAGTGCACATTAGAATGGCTGACAACAGAAAACCTTAAACACAAAAGCCTGTTAATCATTGCAGTGGCTCCTGTATAGCATGGCTGTCCACAAGAGAGAGAATAGACTCCCCTCAAAAGTCTCCACATACTGCTTTGTTTAAGTACACAAAACAAATCTTCATTCACATGGAAATATGATGAAAAAAAAGGTCAATATTGAGACTTTTTATACTGCGGTCCACTCTAACTCACATATAGATCGACTGACAGTTATACTACTAAATATTAATATGTCCAAATACATCATTCCTACTGCATTATTTGAAGTATCACTTCAACTTCCTACTTTCCTTTTCCTCATAATAAGTGGGGTGCTGCCACGCCATGTAAAGAACAGATGTTGTTTGGCAATGCAAAACTTTAAAGAGGCAGGTCAGTAGGAGTAAATGCACAAAAGGTGGAATTTGTTAACAAAAATATGAATGAAACAGGGACAAAAATGAACCCTAGAATAAAACCTGCATCCTCACAGAACCCATGATCTACTCAGGTTACCATGGAGAGAGCTAGACGGACACAGAGCTGTCAAAGAATACACAATAACAGAATGAACATTAATAGAAGATTACTGTTTCTGCTGACAGTTTATCTATAGGTGCACACACACACAGCCATGAATGCACCAAACTTACCTGAATGTCATTACTACAGAACAGTTTTACCTTTCCTCCCTCAACGTGACAGAGCCCAGTCACTCACTGCCTGATGGTGCACACCTGTTCTCACTATCAGTGATGAGTGAGACATGACAAACTAATGATTTAACACACAAAACATTGGTAAACGGAGCCTAGTGAAGAGAGAGAAGAGCAACATTCTCACATTAAATATCTCATGTTTTTATGTTACAGTCGTCTGAACACCTAATTTCACACAGTATATAAATTGCCTTCATACATATTTATAACGTCAAAATCCATAGCGTCCAAAACGGCACATTCATTAAACTTGTTCATCATTTCAGTACTGGCTCACAAACTCAGGTATCATATCTGCACTGGTGTTTATGAATTCCCAGACCTTGTTATGCTGCTTCCAGTAGAACACTATCTTTTTGTGTATTTTTGCTTCATAATCAGACATTCTCTGTGAAACTCAATCTGCCTTGTGTATATTTGTCCTCCTTCTCACCAGCATTCAGAAACTATGTCAACAGTTTACATTGTTTTGTGGAGAGTTATGAACAGAGGATGCTTCCTCCTCCTCCTCCTCCTCCTCCTGAAAGTCACATGCAGTCGTCCACCTTCAGTTACCCCGAGCCACTCATCAAACAAGTGTGTGTTTACTACCAAACTCGTGTCAGTTGGCAAACAGTGCGTTTTGTCAACACATCATTAGTGTTTCTTTGCTGACAGCGGGGGCCTGATGAAGACACCTAGCTGCGTGAAACTTTTTTTTGTTTGTTTGTTTATGTGTTTGGTATCAGTGATGAGGAATGAAGAAGAGTTATCAGCAAAATGAAGGTTCTCTTTATCGAGTAGAAGGGCCCCTATATGTTTCTCATTGGAATGCAATCAATGATGCATTAATGTAAGCAGCATTTTACTGTTGTGGCTGGTTAAGGTTGGCTTCAACTTGACTTCTCTATTTTTAACGTTGGCGTTGTGGTTCCTGCTTTTTCTAATCTATAAGGGTACTTTTTGGTTTTTATAAATACTCAACAGCTGACCTTTGTTGAATGTTGTTCCTCATCTCTCTGTTTCTTTTTCACGTCATCTCTCTGTTGCTATAATAAAAGGCATAAAATTAGAATCATCAGTGTTTAAGGGGCGGCCCTAGAAGCCACCGTACACCTCAAAGTAAACGATATAACAAAATCTTTAACGGTTGACAAATCTTCTCTTCTCACGGTATAAAGGGAATGAAGTTGCCGAGTAAACTTTCCTCTGAAATGTAGAGAAGTAAAAGTAGTATAACATGGAAGTACTGAAGAAAAGTACGAGTAACCCATAATATAATTCTGGAAAAGAGTGAAATGTTATCATCTCCTGTCTCAGCAGCCACATCGTTGCACAATGACAGCCAGGTGCCTCATCATCAATGAGCTTGTCACGCCGCTCAACAGCAGAAAAGCTCCTTTCCATCTGAAACTGAGTATCCTGTAATTAACTCAACAATAAATCATTATCGCCATGTTCCGCTAAAAAAAACCCGCACCGCCTCGCTTGTGTGACAAGTTTAGTCGGGAAGAAAACTGAAACTGCTCCGAAACTAATAATCACAACAGTTCTGTGTTGACTTATGTAGATCAATGAGAGTGAAACTGCCTCGGAGAAAGTCGGCAAACACACACAGACACACGTGCACACACACATCGGCTTTCTGTAGACATTATTTTAGAACAACTGAAACGGCAACAAACATAAATCAGTCAAACCGCTGCTGGAGGCTGTTGGGACAAGTTCATTCTGTTATCGTAAATCTCCACAATGTTTTTGACAATGCTCTTCTGACTCTCTTACCTTTCTTAAAAGATAAATAAACACAACTTTGGAGCTGGAAGGTTTCCACCCAAAAATGGCTAAATGGAAAAAAAATGACAGCTACTGTCAGTCTTTGAATCAAACATGAACTTAATTTTGTTGTTTTGTTTTGTTTTATTTCATTTTATAGATTACAGACTGAAAGAAATTTGCAATTTGAATCCCATTTCCTGCATTTCTACATACATTTAAGGACCACAGTAACCAATACAAAATCCAGGAAGTAAATAAGTTGGTCATCATGCTAAATTCTACCAGAATAGAACTAAATATGAACAAGAAAAAGCCTTAAAATCAGCAGCTCAATTCACATTCTCAGCCAGAATCTGATGGCTGACAAACAGTAGTGTATTAAGCACAATTTTTGCGGTTAAAAAAAAAAAAAAGGTATCAGCATTGATCATCAGAGTTAGAAGAATTCATCTTGAGGGAAACATGAATGCCAAATTTCATGACAATCCATCTGACAGTTGTTGAGATATTTCAGTCTGGCCCATCAAACATGCTCATCACTTGAGCTACACTGCTAGTGTGGCTAAAAATAAAAAAAGGAAGAAAGAAAACCGACATGAATAAACAGATAAACAAAGTACTGTGTCAGCGTTAGTGATAAGAGTTGTGGTTTTAGGGAATCTCTATGGGGAGCATTTTCAGAAAGTCCATGAATAAACCCCTCATCTCTTCATTGGGGAGGGTTTCCCCTTTATTGAAAGTGTTCATTTCTATAGAAAGGAGGCTTGATAGTCCCTTGTATCACCGGCTGAGAGGTGGTTTTGGTGGGTTTTTCCAGAGCGTAGAATATCACCTATTGACATTTGTCATTTTTATCAGTAAGTCCATAAAATATAATAATAGTGAGAGGGGCTAATAAAAACTTCCCTGAGCCCCAGGTGATAACCACTGAAGTATGATATTTTTGTCTTATTCATTTTCTGACATTTCACTCAGTTATTATGATACGGTTGAAGACTAAAACAGTCTAGTAAGTGGACATAACTCTTGGCTATGTTTGAAGCCATAGTTTGTGGTATTGTATTGCATTGTTTTATATTATATTAGCAGGTATATATTATTTTGTCCATCTCATGTAAGTAGTAGGGATTTGTCCTGCTCATGGACACACAGGTTATGTGAAAGTGAATACTATAGTTTGCATCCACAGGTGAGAGTGCCTCAGCAGTGCTGTTTTGCATTGCTCTTGATAACATTTAAAAGCATGAGTCTGGAGCGGGAAACTAGTCCAGGAAGCCCACCTCTGCTGCCGCCGCTGAACCGGCCCTGGTTCTCATTCTCCCTTGGTGCAGCAGAGGACAGTTGACTTTGCCTCTGTGAAGGATTTGCATTGCAAATGTGGGCTGAGGGACCTGTTTGAACACTCACCAACCTTCCCCATGGGGCACATCACATGGTCGTCAACAAAGACTCTCCCACCCCCAACCCTCTACTACCTCTACACACACACACACAGTCAGTGTTTGTTCAAGTGTTGAGAAAGTTGAGAAGGTTGCTGAAAACCAAACTTGATTGTCATATTTTACAAGATACAGTATCTTCTTCTAAGAATCTATCAGGATAATCACATCTGAGTACAAGTGGTACTTAATAAAGTGGAAGAAGACAGTAGATTATATTGTGGCCATTAAATCATGTCAACCCAGGTCATCTTCAGTTAATCCAGATAACTCTCCAGTTGGGCAAAGATCAAGTTTATTCTAGTCAACCTCATGTAAGCATTTTAAATGTTTTTTAAAATCCTGATGAGTACAGTCATAACATCAAATGTATGATTTATAAAGCAGAAAATGTGGAGCCACAACATGTTGATGCTACAATCTTCAGTGCTGCATTCAAGTGTCAGGAAAAAGATGGAAGATACAAGTATCTGACTCAGAGAAACTTCCAAATTATTCAATGTAGAGATTTGTTTTGTCAATTACCAAACTTAATGATTTTTAGCACTCAAGCCACTACTTATCTTCAGTCTTAAAATGCTGTGGTATGTAACAACAAAATACTACTGCTGCATTTTCAGAAATGGTTGTTTCCCTTTCAAAAAAAAATCTGATATGTATTCTAGAAGTATTCTTGTGTTCACTCAGTTCCTGGCTACCATGACCCAACCTAGGAACTTGAGTTGGGCCAGGTTCAATTCAGTCTAACTGAAACTACGGGTCCATTTTGAATCTGGTCATCTAATTTTTCACAGTCATGTAAATAAAGTAGCAAATGCTCCACAGAATTGTTTCAAACACATTCAAATGTGTGCAGGTTTTTGTTTGTGCTTTTTGTGTAGAACAAAGTAGTTTACATGACAATATTACCACAGAAGAAGAATCAACCACAACAAGAACAAGACTAAGAGTCTAAAGATACGGCTTTGTGAGACTGTACTTAGGCAGAGTGGTGCTGTGAGCTAAATGCTAGCATGTCATTTTAGTGTGTTAACATGTTTACATTTACAAATTAGCACAAAACACAAAGTACAGCTGAAGCTGATGGGAATGTCAGAGGTTTTTAAAGTATTTGGTCATAAACCAAAGATTTGGACAAATTAAACATTTGAGCTGTTAATCATGGTTGTTGAAAGGTCAGTGATTACAATTCATCCTGGTTGGAACATGAATGTCTGTACCAAATTTTGTGGAAATCGATCACACAATTTTGTACTAATCTATCTAATAGATGTTGAGATATTTCACAAGTAAAAACTCTGACCTGCTGGTGGCAGCACAGGAAAAGTTGAGGGATCACCAAAATCACTAGGGTTCATCCTCTGGGTACCATGGATACCAGTACCAAATGTTATAGCAATTCATACAATAAATGTTGAGATATTTCAGTAAAAACCAAAACTGTTAACCTCATGGTGGCACTAAAGGAAAGGTTGCCAAAAGGATTACCTTTCAGAAGACCAGAGGGCTTCCTCCTCTGGGGAACAAGAATGTCTGTACAGAATTTCATTTTAATCTGTCCAGCAGTTAAGATATTTCTATATGGACCAAAGTGGTGAACCAAATGACTGACAGTCAGACATCACCATCCGTAGCCAAGACACTAGAATGGCAAAAATTTTAAAATTATAAATAAGAAATTATATGGATTTAATTAAATATAGCGACATTTCTGATCCCTAGACGTAACTGTATTCATCTTAATCATGAGCCTAGTGCACAAAATCCATGTATTGTGTGTAAAACTTATTATATCAGAGACAGGCTATATCTCTCAAAGTTAGTAAATGAACCTAGAGTTAAGATTGTTTTGTCAAACAGTGAAGACATAAATGAATGGTACCAAATGAAGGATAAAAGAAAACCTTTGTAGCTTGTTTTTTTAATACTTTCATATTTGTTCATTCTGTTTAGGTAATGAAATCTGTTCCATTTAAAAGCAAAAAAAGATCCTTTAATTTGATAAGATGCCATATTTAATTTAGTTAAATATTGCCAATTCAACAAATTCAACAAGCAACTGCATTATTCCTACATACCTTGAACGCAGCGCTACAATCTATTGTTCACTCCCTTTTCGAAACCCCGCCCACGCTCTGAGAGAAGGCCGTGATTGGCTGAATGTGAGTGCGGTGCCGTCATCGCTCGGAGCGCCCATTCATCTCTGCACTTGGGCGTTGGACTCCGCATCTTATTAGCAACAAGGGAAATTTCTCCATTTTGCAGCCTGTCTACAGCGACACGGCCACCAATCTGGGATTTTATTACTTCTCACCTGCCAGATTTTCCTGCTATTTTGAATCCTCCCCACTCTTAACTGGACTTTGCTTTACATTTTCCCTGTGAACTTTTTTGTGTGTGCAGAGAGAGAGGGAGACACCAGCGAAGAGCTTTGCGTTTCAACAAAGAGGCTTGTGGGTCTTTGTTCGTTTTTTGGATCGGTTGAGTTTCTTTGTTGGAGCGAAAAGCATGGGAGCGCAATTGTCCAAGACAGCTGGAAAGGGCGAAACCGTGGCTGAGAAGCCCGGAGATGCTGCTGCTTCACCCACCAAGACCAACGGACAGGTAAATGATATTTTATCATCCAGCTCTCTGCATCCATCAGGGGGGAATCTGGTCGATCTGGAGGGGGCTGCGCTCCGCAGGCGCAATCCGTGCGTAATTGTGGATAGATTGAATGGAGGTCCTGGGTGGGAGTTTAAACGAAATGCAAAGACTTATTTTTGAATCAGAATAGATTATTCTTCATGAGCAACAGTTGATCAGTTGATATTTCCATTTTTTTTTCAGGAAAAAAGGGGCTTAATATTCAGCTGATATTTGAATGAAAAATGGCAACATAAGCTTTTATTTTTGACGAGGAAAGCCTTTTAGTTTGATCTTTTGTTTAATCACTTTGAATTGTGCGGTTTTGCATTAATCATGTGTTGAATGGCTGATTGGTAAATTTACTCCATAAATAATTTTAGGAAAATGATGAATTCGGTGTGTTGCTTTGAATGAAGTCGCTTGATCGTAATTTGGAAGTTGTTGAATAAGACACAAGATTGCACGACGCCAACAAAGGCTGTGTGCGCTCGGAGCACCACGCCTTTTGTTACAGATGCTCGACTAGAAAGTGGAGATGGCAGCCTGCTATCACACAGGAGGGGAGACAGAGGCTCGGAGCCAGTGGTGCGCTCCGGACAGAGAGCAGCTGCTGCTGGCTCCTTGTTAGAGTTTGGATTTGGGGAAGTGAAATAAAAAAAAAACAAACAAAAAAAAAAACAGTTCAGAACCCTGTTTAGATTTTTTTACATTTTAAGGAAATGAATTTGAACTCTGCTCTCCGTGATCTGCTGGACTAATGAGCATCTGCTGTTTTAATGAGCAGCTGCTTTGCTTTGGCGCTCCGCTGTCGGAGCGACCAGGCACCGACCCCTTGCGATCCAGTTGAGGCACTGCGCTCCTCTCACTGAGGATGTGAATGAAAAGCAGGGCGAACAGATGAGGAATCATGTTGCATAATTCAGTCTAATGCATCACTATTAATTAGTGTTTGTTCATTTCTAATTTCAGCCAGGTTGCTCTGAAAGCTTAAAGGTAGAAACTGTGTCCAGGCTGGAGTGAGAGTCTGCTTTTGTCACTGCTGATCTGATGGTGTCTGCTGCCCCTGGTGTCCATCAGTGGCACTGGCCGGCTTCACTGTTGAAATCATGCCAGCTCAGTACATGGCATTAACAATCACTTTCTCTTTTTAGGAAAACGGCCACGTCAAAGTGAACGGGGATGCCTCTCCTGCGGCGGCTGAGAACGGCAAAGAGGAGGTGCAGGCCAACGGCAGCGCCACAGCCGAGGAGAGCCCCAAGGAGGAGGCCGAGAAGGCAGAGGATGCCCCCGCAGAGAAGGAGGCCGCAGATGGGGAGAAGGTAGAGGCAGCTCCCGCCGAGGGAGAGGCAGCGGCAAAGGCAGAGGACGGCGCCACGCCTTCCACCAGCAACGAGACACCCAAGAAGAAGAAGAAGAGGTTCTCCTTCAAGAAGTCGTTCAAGCTCAGCGGCTTCTCTTTCAAGAAGACCAAAAAGGAGACAGGAGAGGGGGCAGAGAACGAGGAGGCCCCCGCTGCAGCATCCACAGAGGAGGCCAAGGCTGAGGCCACAGAGGAGGCGGCGGCAGCTGCTAGCGAGGAGGCCAAGCCCGCTGAGGGAGAGGCTGCACCTGCGGCAGAGCAGGCCAAGGAGGAGGCCAAGCCCGAGGAGGCGGCGGCGGCAGCAGCGGCGCCAGCAGAGAAACCTGCTGAGGAGCCCAAGGAGGATAAGGAGGCCGCGCCTGCAGAGGAGCCAAAGGCAGAGGAGAAGCCAGCAGAGCCTGCAGCTGAGGAGGCGCCCAAAACAGAGGAGGCCGCCCCGGCGTCACAGGAAGCAGCGTCAGCGGAGGCTCCGGCCGCCGACGCCACTGAGGCTGCCGAATAAGTCGGGAGAGAAGAAGAAACAGAAAAAAAGGAGAAAAAAAGATAATCAAAGAACATTTCCCTGTTTGTATGTTGGAGTGATGCCAGGTACTGGCTTTGAAGAACTTGTCTACAACCAGGGATATTTTAAAGCTTTTCTTTTTTTTTTAATTTTTGGTTTCCATTCCCCCTTACACAAAACCCATCTCAGTCCATTGTTACTTCCATTCCAACGGGCTAGGGAGGTGGGTGGCTTAAATATGTAAAACAGATTAAATACATCCACACTCTGCCATATATTTTTCATCAGTATTAAGTTTTGTTTTTCTCTTTTGAATTTTTATACAAAATGTAAACAGAATGGTATGGACATGCCCATGGTATGAAGGAGGCGGGGATGGAGCTGTAAATGAGAGGGGAGCGAGGGGGGGGATTATGGGAGGGCGTGGGGGGGGGGGGGGGGGGGGGGCTGGGAAATGTGCCACAGACTATTATGAAAAGAGTAGTCTTAAAAAATCTATAAACGTCATGAGAGGACCATACAGTTTACAACACTACGTCATTTTTACAATAAGACAACAAAAAAAAAATTACAATTCCCAGAGTTAGGATTTTAGGAAGTCATATAAACTCATAGGAGCTTTTCACTTCTCATTAGCTGTACCAGTCAGTGATTCAGTAGAAATACAAGTTGTATAGGCTTTATTGTTTATTGTTGGTTTTATGACCTTAATAAAAATGTAAGTATGTATAGGCGGGGTGTTTTTAACTGTGATTATTGTACAAAATGAAAAATCTTGGATCTCAAGAAGCACATGAAGTTTGCAGCTCTTTTTTCCACCTGCTCATTTTTGTAAGATAACAACACATGAGAAGTCATCCCGGGAAAGACCTTTTGAAGCAATTTTCAACTCAAAAACCAAGCTGTGATAAGTGGAATGGTTAACTGTTTATATACTGTGGTATGTTTTTGATTACAGCAGGCAATGCTTTTTCAGTGGTCTTTGACACATTTAAGGATCTATCAGATGCAAATGTTTGTGTAGCATCTTGTCTCTCTCTCTCTTTTTTTTCCTTTTGTAAATACTGGAGAAGCTTTGACCAATTTGACTTAGAGATGGAATGTAACTTTGCTTACAAAAAAAAAAAATTGCTATTAAACTCCTCTGCTTAAGGTGTTCTAATTTTCTGTGAGCACACTAAAAGCAAAAATAAATGTGAATAAAATTTGAGCTGCATCTGTCCTTATTTTGTGTTATTACATCCTGTAGAGAGTCAGTTTGATTTACCAGCTGTGTGTATATATGCTACAGCAGCTCTGCGCCTTCAAGGCTAAATCCAGGGTAAAGGCATTTATTTTATAACTCAAGCAATCAAATGAAGTAATGTGAGAATTTAAAAAAGATGCTGGACATAAACTTTGTACATTATATGGCCGAAAGTATGTGGACAGCTTAACATGACACTCAAACTACACATTAATCTGTTTTCTACATGATTTTGGATCCCTGCTGCAGGGATTTGCTACCACTTCCACTCCATCTTAGAGGAGGTGGTCACATTGTAGACTTAAGTGAAAGATAGAAGCAATAATCTTTAATTTTTACTCCCAAACTTGAGAATAAAATATCAAACTTTTGACTTAAAAACGCTCTTAAATGTCAGAGAAGCTGCACAGGTGTTTCAGAGTAGATGACTGCAGTACAGAAACAACCATCTGATTGTACTTAATATCATTCATGATGAATAATACATTACTAAAGCAGTATAATTAAGAACAGAGCAGTTTTAGCCCATTTGTATTTGATAGGGTTACACCACTTTTTTTGCTGGGCATCTGTCATGAGTGTAAACAAACCAGAACACATCTGGCGTTGATTTTGTGTGCAATCATTTTCTAATCATCTTCATTTTCTGCACCTGTCACATATCTCATCTACCAACAGCAGAATATCATGTAGCAGAATTTTGTTTTTATTTCAGCCATTTTCCTATTATTTCATCCCTATTTATATAATAAGTATGGTTATTGTTAGTTTAACGTGTTAATTATTCCCAGAGATAAGGATTACATACTGATAAAATATATTTTCAAACATCTTATTATAGATGTTCTAGCAGAATAACACACCACTAAATACACTGTAAGGATTATTTTTTTAAATAATGAACAATGTGGCGGTCGATCCATATCTCTGATTGGCTATTCCATCATGTGATCACCCAAGAGCTGCTCATAAAAGTTTGTTTTTTTTTATACTTTGCTGTGAGTAGGAGTCAGTCTCTTGATAAACGTGTATTTTTGTTCACACTCAGTGAAGATTAGAGCATCCTGAAGTATAATTCTTAGAAGTTTGTCTATATATAGAACTGGCTTCATTGCAAGCTGGTTCATGTAAATTTATATCGTTGTGGGTGTAGACACAGCCCCAAATACATACTCAGTACTTTAGAAATTACATACAATCTATATTTTCAAATGGACAGTAGTAAATGTAGTGTGCCACTGATTATGCTAGCTACATTAAACAGGCCAAAAACTTCTGCAAGGAATTCCCCCCAGCTTGGTTTCAGGACACTGACACATTAGTCTTCTGTTCCAACTAAATTCCCCGAAACCAAAAGGGATGTTAGGTCATAGTTCTGATGTAGATAATAAATAAATACAAACTGTAAACAGTTAGAGTGACGCTGCACTGCGTAGTCTGGTAGTGTGTCATACTGTTCCAAACAATAGAATGACAAGGCTACTTCTCCATCTATCATCCAACTGTAGACATTTTGATACACTTCTGTGACTGCACCAAAACAGAGAACTCAGTGCAAACATGACTCATTGTCTGTGATAACAGGTTTCAAGTGAGGAAGTGGATTAATCCTCAAGATTTTACCATATGAGTATGTTTTTTCAGCTTAACAGATGTTTCCTTGGGAAGAAGTAAAACTTTTCAAGTTGAGGAGTACATACAGACAACACAGCTGACAAAACATGTAGACTAAGTGACAAGTGCAAATTAAGTATGATCAGCTACAACCAAAGACTCTTACATCCATATGTCTCAAGCAAGCAAAGTTTAGACTGGTTCCACTTTCAGATGAGGAAGCAGTAAGTGACATGATAACAGGTATACACCCGTCTCTCACTCTGTCAGATCTAAAAATGTCAACCAGTGTGTTGACATCACTTCTCCAGGACCCCGGGAAGTCCCCCAAAACCCAACAGCTCCTCTTAAACATGAAAAATGAGCTTCTAAGCAATTATAAGCCTATGTCTGGTCTGAGGCCCAGAACTCACCTTACAAGGAAAAGGTATGGAATGGAGATGCATTACATTGTTAGGAAGACATTTTTATTCCAGTCTAAACAATATCCTACCTCAATCATGGGTGATGTTCATCCTTCCAGACTGGCTAGCATCAATCTCTGCATGTGGAAACATTAAATAATAAACCTTAAGCTAATGGCAACAATTAAAGCTAGCTGCCACAACTGTTTTACATCGAAAATAACAAGTAGTTAGCTTACCTCTCAGTTAGCGCATGTCTTTGACTTCAACCATTCATTCATTGGCCCATTGTCTACTACGCAGAACGAACCCCATTCAAAATTCCGACACTTTAAAGTTTCTTTGATAGCAACGACGAAAACATGCCGGGTACAACCTAATGAACGGACTCACGAAAATAATTAGGAGATACTTTTCAGTTCGGCATACCTTAAACGCACGAAGAGGACATAAATTGGATGACACATTCAACTTTAATCATTGAGTCGCCTGTTAGTCCCTGCTGTCTGCTTCCACCACACCAAGCGACGGTGGACGGCAGAAAGAGGAGCACTCTACCGATAAACGGCATTTTACGACATTAGAGTCGTCTTTGTTGGGCTTTCTGTGTGCCGAATTCACCAGAAGAAAGTATTCAACATGGTAGTATCTTCTACTACGCTTTACTATATATGTATGCTTGTCAATAAACATGAAACTATAAACTACCGGCTAATGTATACAAGCTAGTCTGCTTCCACAATTAAAACCCCACTTGTGCTTAGTTTGCCTTCTCTTGTGTCACAGCGCCCTCATGTGGCTGCACATTTTCATTACACACAGCTCAAAAGTGCAAACCATACTGACAAACACATATTTCAAAGAAATAGTATAAAAATTTTTATTGACAAATGCATATCAAAATTTAAACATGAAATCATTGTAGGTTCATCTACAGGTTTACCCACTGTTTCCTAAAAAACAAGCAAGCAGACATTTCCTTCAGAAGATCAAGCACATTGGAATAAAATGATTGAAAGGGTAGCGATGGACGTAGTACAGCAAATTCAAGTGGTGGATTCAAGAAATCCACTGGAGACACTACACAAAGACAAACGCTTACATTTAAGATTTACAAGTAGAAAATGGAGAGTCATAATAAATATTATGCTTCTGACGGTGACTGGGTGAACAGTTGGATCCTTGAGTGTGGACAGCACCGTTGAGTTTGTGTGTGTGTGTGCGTGTGTGTAAGAAGAACAATTCAGGCACTGCTCGTCTGCTCAGTCTTGACACTGCCAAAAGAAAAATGAGAGTTCAACTCCTTATTACAGCTGAGGATTTACTCAAAGGCTCAGTGGGAAAGGAGCATAACATTATGTGGAATTTGTAAGAATTAAAATGCTAATTTAAAACAATATTCATGTTCACGAATACTGTATAATTACAACGTGAAAAAACAGAAAATCAGTAATCTGAGGATCAGTATCGGGGCAGTTCCGGGCATATTTAAAATGCATCTGTATCAGCTAAAATAAACCTGATCAAATTCTGATCCTTTCATTACTGAGCTGTGTGTTTCATCCACCTCAGCTGGTTAGTGCAGCGCTGCTCTCCTTCACAACAGCCTACAGTGTGAGCTTCTGGCTCGCTATGCTTAATTAAAATCAGTGTGTGAGAATATGAAGAACTATTTAGGATGCTACGGTTGCGGTGAATGCAAGTTCTGACACCTGGGATGGCAAAATACACAGATTTGTTGAACTCTGATGCTAACAAATTATCTCTCCTGTCTTTCTTATTAGCAAATATTAGCAGTGTGACAAGCAGCCGTCACTAATTAATTTAACGTTCTGTGAGTAACTTGATGGCAGGCTACGATTACATTTTTCTGTTCTTGATTTGTGCGTCTGTACTCAAAAAAGATCAACTGCGAAGGAAGAACATCCACTCTGTAACAACACTAAAATAGTGAGTGTTTCTGTAGTTCTAACATCTGCGACAGAGTGATACATCTGCTCTCTAGCGGATCACATTGAGTCAGTTTCAGGAGTCACATTCTCTTGTTCAGCATTCATTCAGAACATACCTTTAACTGTCTAATTATGTCTAAACAGTAACAGATATGAGTATACAGGGTTAATAAAATGGCTTTTGACAGTAGAACTCAAGCTATTATTGAAACAGTTTTTCTCACTAACATTATCAGGTATGAATACAACTCTAAACTGTATTTCACTCAGTCATTTATCTGTGAACACCAACTCAGACAAACACTAATAGAGAGGCATATCACCTTTTTGAGTCAGTCTTCTCAGCACTGCTGTCTTTTGTTTTCTCCTCTTCTTTCATCTCTGGGATGAAAAACAAAAAGAAACATTTAATTTCACCACTTTAGGACAAGTGTGCCACTTGTTTCAGTGTGCAGGTAGAGAATACCCACCAGCTTTCTTCTCCTCGCCTTCCTTCTTGTCTTCTTCTACTCTCTGCCTTTTTGCTCCCTTCTTGTGATTGGCCACATTCCTCCTGCCTCCCTCCCCCTCGTCCTCGGAGTCGGAGAACTCTTCATCACAGGCTATCCTCTTATCTGTGGCGCGGACTGCAATCACACAACAACACAGACTGACTGACCACAATCTGTGGACAACATGTTGATGTGTTTGTGTCCAGAGGATGTGTATGTGGAGGTGAATTAAAACAGGGATTCTCAACCTTCTGTAACTTAAAGCCCACTTGTGATTGTTAAAAATTTTCAGAGGACCACCCACCCAAATAAAAAAAACAAACAAAAAAACCATAACATGACAGATAAACTGGGCTGTAAATATGTGTTATGTCATGGTCAGCTGTAATGACAGAATAAATACTCTGCTTACCCTCAGTGAGGCACTTGCTTCTGGGAAATAATGAGATCAAGTCGTGGTGGGATTGGTGAGAGGCTGACACGCACAGTAGAATTCAAAGTTGCTTTCAGTTTGTTTCCTGCCTTTGATTTTGTGACGTTCATTATGGTAGACCCTGACTCACATCAATAGGCGGCAGTGAAAAGCAACAGAAATTTAATTGCCTGTTTTGACCGAGAGGGATATATACTGGCAGCCAGTATCTAGAATGAAGCAAGAGCAACTGAGCTGAAGCTTCAGGCTGCTGTCTGCTGATAGTTCCATCAGTTCATTTTCCAACACAGTGGACAGAGCCATGTACTCTAAAGTAGGGTCCACAGAGAAAGCTAGGTGGCTAACAGTGGCAAAACACGTTTGCCTCTACCTAATGATGTTTCGTGATTGGATATTCAAACGCAACTGGTCATTGAAATTATGCATTTTAATTTGATGTTTTTTATGAGCACAATTAGATATAAAAACAACCAGCTTTGTAAATTACAAAAAAAAAAAAAAAAAAAAATAACCATTTGACAGTACCACGACCTCCGCAGCCCACTAGATGGCACTCTGAGGCCCACCTGTGGGCCACGCCCCACTGGTTGAGAATGGCTGCATTTAAGCACACAGGACTTTGTTGTTTCAGTGATTTTAATGATTTGATCTTTCCTGCCATGTTTGTATCTTCTCTAAAGGACATCATGTTTTGACGGATCCTTTGGAAGCTGAGGAAGTTTCATCTAAGTTGAATATGTCATTGACAGAAAAAGATGAGCAGCTTCTTACTTCTTTTAGTGACTGATGTTGACTGTTGTAATGTGATGTGATGTAGTGGTTAAATGGAGGAGTGTCTTACTGGACAGGCGTTTGTCAGGATCCTCTGTGTCCTCGTCCACGGTGTCGCCTGGGACAGCGTCCTCTGGGATGGCCTGCATCTGCACTCCAGGAGCATGAGGCAGCATCCGCAGGTTCTCAAACAGCCGCTGCCTGAACAGTCACACACACACACACACACACACACACACACACACACACACACACAGAACCACACTGACACTCTGACAGCTGCTTGTGATGTTGATGATGTCATAAAAATGAGGTTCATTCTGCTCCTTTCAGCTTCATTTAAATGTGATTTGTTTTTAGATCTAAATATTGCTATTATGATCATCTGTACAGTGGAGAGACGTGAAACAGGCTTCCAGTTGATGAGAATATGATCAGATGACGATGTTAGCTGGTTTGTTGATGACATCTACATTGTATACTAACTATCACCTGATCTGTCATCTTTGCTGTATCATGAACGTACAGAAACTTGGCTTTGGCTGTCTCAGAGCTTAATCGGTGAAAAATGTCCAATATTTAAAACATGTTTCCACTGCAGCTGATTTAAGAACCAGCACGTACTTGATCTTGTCCATGTACTCCTGTGTGTTCTGGTTGGTCATGTTGGAGGGGCTGATGTGCAGCTTGAAGTCAGGCCCGAAGTACTCGAAGTAGTCATTGTACGGCAGCTCTACAATAGAAGCACCATTGAGAAAAGTAAGCAAACCATCTGAGCCGACATGAACGCAGCCGCAGAAGATTTACACACCCAGGATAAAACAAAGTGTCAAATTATCAGCCGTTTGGAAAGAAAAAGGAGTGATAACACACCTGTTAATATGATTTACTGAGGCTTTACAACCTGCAGTGATCCTCGCTGAGAGGGGTGGGGGGGGGAGGTGAATTGAAATGAGAAGGGAGTTCAGTTAATGTCCTGAAATTCCATTAAGAGAACTGCTGGCCCATTCGACAGGCTGTGATTACATCCTCGCTCTTTATGTTACACACATTCAGTGGAAGAGACAGTCTGCTGAGTCAGCGCTCCCAGCAGGAAAGGTAGCAGCCAGTCCCTTCCCTTTCCAGAGGTGAAGTCATTATTGCCCTTCACCTCTACCCGCCCCGACACCTCAGGCTCAACAGTCAAACAAGAGAGGTGCTGCAGACAAAGCTGAGTTTCATTCAAACAGTTTACAGCTCCCAAGTTTCAGTTCTAAGCTGATGCTTGTTGTTGAATGAAGTTCATTTCATTACAAAAAAAAAAAAAAAGACTCAATTATATCTTACATAAACATGCCCTGTGATTCTCTTAATAGAATGCTTGTGGTTGACTGAATATGAAACATTACTGAATCATTTTTTAGCACCTTTCAGTGGTTTCAATACAGTTTTTATGCCTTAAAAATCTATGCGGACGATGAGTTTGGTCCCAGTGGCACTTTACTACAATGATTCAATATGAAACATCAAAGCACTGGGAGACTGCTGAGCCTGGCAGGTGTCATGGAGCAAGAAAAATAACAAACACTAATTTGTGCTCATAAATGAATAATGTGGGCACACAAAGTGGAAGACTATACCATCAAACATAGATTTTTGACATGTTTACTCATGTTTAAAAGGGATGTCAAAGACAACACAGCATACTTTAAAGGGGAAAACTTTGAAATATACCCACATATCTCTGTCCGTAATCAAAATCAGGTTGTCCATGGTCTAACAATCTAATTCATCTGCCGCCAACACACACTATCAAGTAACTGCAGTAAGAAGTGTATGTTTTAGGCATCATCAAGGAGGAATATTCTGTGGATGTTCAGTATGTGCTTTTGTTTTGACGTAAGCCTTTTTCACATTCATTGACACCGGAACGAGTGACTAACCGTCGGGGATGTCTGTGTCCAGAGCCACAGCTGTCTCATAGGTCCAGCAGCGGGCCACGTTGCGGATGGTGTATCCTCCTCCGCCCAGCATGAGCAGCGGGAGATTGAAGGATTTTATGTACTCAACACACTTGGAATGTCCTGAAACAAACAAGAGGCACAATATAACACTTCCTGACAAACCAAGTCATGCATTGACCTGGCTTGCAGACAGTAATCTGAATATAAATGTGAGGCTTCATCTGACAGGATCGGGTTAATTTGTGTGTGTGTGTGTGTACCGCGGATGGTGAGATTAAAACAGCCTAGGCGGTCTCCTGAGAGAGAGTCTGCACCGCACTGAAGAACCACAGCACTGGGCTGATACATCTCCATCACCTTGGACATCACCTGAAGGACCACAGCACAAAATAAATTACACTCACCAAGTGTTGGAAGCTAGTGTGCATTAACTAGTCACCCAACTGTAGCCTTCCATGTCTAATGTGACATTTAAATGATCCCTTACATTGAAGTGTAGCTTTAAATGTGCAAAGAAGAAGAATGACAAAAAAAGCAAAAACAACCAATTATGAAAAACTGTTTAGTGTTGTGCTAGCCTCTCTCCTGCCTCAAAATAGATTCTAAATTAATAATTAACATTTTTGGTTCCTACAAATGTGTGCCTGTTTGAACACCTTACAGCAGGCCGCTCTCTAAATGATAAAGGTAATTTAATAGTTTTTAAATTGGCTTTGAAATTACAGTCACAGTAACCTCAAGCTGCAATAATTGATTTTTTTTGCCACTTCAGGGCAGCAGAACAACCTGAAAACACAGCATGTGACATGTTATGACCTAATTAAGTTGATATGTCGAACATGTTAGCAAACAGTTACACATCCAGCAGACACAGAGCAACATTAGCATTCAATTAGGGGACTGTCAGTCTAGTATTTACTCTCTTTTAGCTTTGTTTTGGTCTCCACCGCCTCCTGGGAAAAATATCTGGCTCTTTAGCTGCTAAACGCTCCACTATGTTCACCAGCTAGTTGCTAGTTGCTCACTTACACATTTCACATTACACATTACACATAGTCATTTAGTCCATAGTGAATATAAAAATATTGTTCAGTGCAGCTTGAAGTCTCACAACCTTTATATAATGTGTGTATAAACACTGGAATGAAGCGCAGTGAAGTAGTCAAGTTAGTCAAGATCATTCAGGTACAGAAAAACCATTCATGGTAGAAGGTTCAAGTCAGCTTCTGAATAAACATGATACATTTCTTCCAGTAGAGATGTTTAATCAGATCATTTGAATCTTGAAAATGGCTATAATGTGCAGTGAAATGTAAAAGAGTTTTTGTCATTTTCATGGTAACAGAGTCACTCACAGGCTTGAAGATCTGCTCATATGACTCATCGTCGATGCCGTCCCGCAGAGGGAAGTTGACTGCGTAATATTTGCCTTTTCCAGCTCCAATATCCTAAAAAAACAAGGGGTCAGTGGAGTGAAAGACAGAAAAACACATAAATCACTAAATAATTAGAATATTTCATCAAAGGCTATTATGCCTTTAAATAAAGAAACAAATAAAACTACAATCTCACACAAATACATTGTGTTGTTGTGTGATCAGATCAGCTTATTACAGCTTTCCTTTCTGCCATTTTCATCCACTTCTACTTCACCCAATCTGATGTTTTGCTGTTTTCATATAAACATCATGGACGTACACAGGTATTATTGAAAAAGGGGTATGTCCTCCTTCGTACTCAGAAAAAAAAAAATCTTGTCCACACAAGCACTGTCTACAGTCCCTAATGAAAAACACAACTGAAGCACTGTCAAGAGCATGACTAACTAATAGGTGGCAATATAACCCCAACCCTAAAGCCATGTCGGCCAATCAGGAGCCTGAAAAAGGTTATTTCCGACCGGTTCTCGTCCAAAACTGGCAACACTGTGTGTCATGGGAGTGTAGGATTATGTAGCAGTGACTTCCGTAGCACATTCTGATGCCTCTATTCCTCTATATAGTGGAAGAGTAACTGTACATTTATGTGTAAACATATAAAAAGTCAAGGTTGGAACCAGCACTATTTTGGCCACATCTGCCATTGCAGGAAATGTCACCTCATAAACAAAGGAGATAATGGCACAAACTCTGATGTCACAAGTCAAAAACTCCACTTTCCCTGTGTACACATCAACAATGAAAATTAAGTTTCTGAACATTTTCATCCTGGAAGTTTTCCAAAAGCTCCATTTTCAGTGACCTAAAACGCAGTCTGCATGTTGATGAAAGGGCAAAACGCAGAGAAAAAACAATGTTTTCAAAAATACCCGTGTGTGTGTGGACTAGGCCTAAATGAGGAGAAAGGATAAGGATTACCCTGAGGTCTCCAGTTCCAGGGAAATACTCCCCGTATTTATGGAAGGAGACAGTCATGACCCTGTCTGTGGTGTAGAAAGCCTCCTCCACTCCGTCCCCATGGTGGATGTCAATATCAATGTACAGCACCCTCTGGTGGTACCTGGGAGTGAAGGACAAGGCAGACAGAGCTAGGATATGTGGAAACAATATAAACATGTTTTTTTGTCATGGACATCACTGAGATCTCCATGACAACACTTACTGCACACACTGACGGGCATGGACATGGAAATGGAAATGCCAGACAATGGGTTTGATGAAGATGTTGGTGAAACTCACTTGAGCAGCTCCAAGATGGCCAGCACGATGTCATTAACATAGCAGAAGCCAGAGGCTTCAGACTTCTTCGCGTGGTGGAGTCCTCCTGCCCAGTTCACTGCAATGTCAGTCTGCTGTCGGTTCAGTTTCACTGAACCAGCTGCACAAAACAGAACACGTTTGATTCTGTTACTAGATCAGTTAGAGATGATATATGTACATGACTGATACTTTACAAGCTCTTATTTCTGTTTGGATATGAAATCTATGACATATATTGTGCAATAGATTCATATATAACGGCTAGACATTTGGTTCGCATTAACAACCAAGCCAAGTGGCCTGATGCTGATGCATTCTCCAACTGGTCAACTAATACAATATGGTCATTAAGGATATCGCTGCCACAAGAACAAAAATGTAATGATTAACAGACAATATCTTGTTAAATGCACCTCTGTACAAAATTCTCTGACCTCACAGTGGACCTCTTGTTAATTCTTTCTACTGAAAAATAAACAGAAACGTGTATTATGACTGAATAATATGTTGATTTAACATATTCAGTAGTTGAGTAGTAGTTAAGTTGAAGAGTTTAGTTAGTTAAAGAGCACTTTTGGGTATTTATTTGCTAAAACAGGAACAGAAAAAGTAAAAGAGGCTGTATTTCACATCTCCAACCACTATCAAATTGATAACAATAATTACTATTATATAGTATATTATAGGCTATTAAGTATTGTAAGGTGTAGTGTTAAAGGGCATGAAGTGACATTTTAACAAATGTTTGTGTAATAGACTGCTGACTCTGAAGTGACCTCTTGGGGAGACTCCTGCTGATAAACAAAACTCAGGAGCTGTAGCATTTATTTTCAGACAAACTGGAGCTCATACTGAACATTTACAACTTACTGCTAACATGACTCCGCTCCGACGGCAGCACACCTGACTCCCTGAGCGCAGTCACACCGCCTCTCTCTCCCCCTCAAACATCAGAATGAATGCTCCCAACGAGGTTGTGCATTTATTGTGTAGACTGAAGCCCAACTGTGCCCACACCACAGACGTGACAACTAGAGAGGACATGTTGGCGGCAGCCTGTATAAAGGAATGAACTTATCGAAACATACCAGCATGGCTAAAGGTTGTTAGAGTGTCATCATGCTGGTTTCTGTAACTTTTCAATTAATTTCCCAGCCCTAGTACAAAGTATCCACAGCTTAAGTTTTCTTACGACTGAAGCCAGCAGGTGACTGTATTTCAGAAGGACAGATCATTCCACCAGACTACTACGCCACAGGAATAATAGCAGCCAGCTGGCCAGCCAATAATCCTTCTGCCATTATTATCTAATGCCAGATCGTTAACAAGATAGAGAACATAGTTTATAGATATAAAAATATGCATCAGTTATTGAGAAATTCTCAAGGATTCATATTTCAAAAGTATGGTAATAAAATCATTTTACTGATAGTAATAAGTTCCGAGTCCCAGCAAGACAGCTAGCGCGCGCACACACGCGCACGCTCCTCCAGCAGCCCTGCTGTAATGAATAATGACAGTGATTTATAAACACTCTGAATGCTATGAATGATGAACCTGTTCCAGTAATGTTACACTCATTTGTTCAAATAATGAAACACTTTAAAATGTGACATATTCTATTACAGAATGTTTGACAGAAAAAAGTAGTGAGTACGTTCAAGTAAGTCAAAGGAGTAAAAATGTCACTTCATTTACTGTATTGTAGTAAGTCCTCTTTGCTTAAGTGCCAGTATGTGTGATGTGGCCCTTGACTATCTGTAGTTACTGTTGTTGTGTATCATCTAGTAAACTTTCAGACCTGCACACTGCTTCAGAGAAGTTCCCCTGAACAACACATTGGTCAGCATTAGTTCGATTACAGTGATCAGCTCTTTTTGTTTTGTGTTGTTTTCTATTAACTTACCAGCAGAGCCACCGGCAGAGAGTTGGCAGAACTCAAACAAGCCATCAAACACAGGACAGTCCTCTCCAACGTTGACTGCAAAGATTAAAACAAGAACAGTGCAGTTACTGATGGGAGAACATCACCTGAACGGAACAACAGTTTGGTGTAAGTGTGATACAGTCTGAGCTGTCAGTGTTACTATCAGCTGAAACAACTTTGAAAAGGATTAAACATCTGGTTTCCATTACAGTCTATGTATTAAACAGCTGAGAATTGCTGTATAAAGAGATGCTGGTTTGATCCTGAGAGGTACATAGTGACAATTACCCCCTTTAAGCATAAAATGTATCATCACTATGACCTCCCTGCGCCCAGTCACACCCCATAAAGTCACAGACAGAATCAGTCCTGTGAGCAAGCTTTGCAATTTTAGATCTTATTAGCTGTAACCAATTAGCATTCATTTTTGAAGCCAAAGAAAAAAGTTAAACTATTGGCTGGTAATTGCGAATCTCAAGTCGGTGTCAGCACTCTGTCAGAAAAACAAGTTAAAAACACTGACAAAGTCTCTCAGTAAATGAACAATCTAGTGTTAGCTAACCGCTCATGTTATCAGCCCCAAACGTTCTAGCAGGACAACAATCAAGAACTGCCCTGCAAGCTAATGCTAGTGGATAGTAAAGACTAGTCTGAATCCTTTAATTATACTTTTAAGCCCATTCACATCAATATCTACAAGCCATGACCTTTACTTGGGACCTGTGGAGCATTCAGAGCTGAGCTGTCAGCTAGCTTCAAACGTTAGCTAACATAACATTAGCTCAGAGACCCAGAAGCTGTCAACTGCATCATTTTAGATCACGACTGATATCGTCATAGCAGTCAACCGATTATTATTATCACTTTTCATTTCATTGATTTATCTGCTGATTATTATGTTGATCCAAATAGGTACTGATGAATTTTAACTTATCAATTAAGTGATTAAGCGCTGCAGCTCAAATGATCACTTTTGAGAGTAACTGTTACCTTATATTAACTATCCCAAGTAATGCGTCTATTATCACCAGATGTGAAATATAGTTAACTTGTTTTCTAGTCAGGGAACTTTGAACTTCCAAGTAAAATGCTGATGAAATATTTATCAGTGATGAAACAAGTACTTTCTTGAGGACCCTGTTTTACATCCATATGATTTCATACTTTCCTAAAAATTTTCATTTCTGTGGTATAATAAAAAACTACATAAGTAATATGTCTAATATTAAATGTTATATTTGGTGGCACTCAATGGACCATCCAATGAATTACTAATGGGTCCATTCAATGCCCTTCCAGACTATCCTGGATACCAAGGTTTCCTGGAGCGTTTTATAATGGAGCTGCTCTGCCTAAAATAAAGAGCTCCACCACTAACATGATAAGAAATTATTAAATTTTTATTAAATTTTGTGTTAGGCTTATAATATCATGCTTAGCTTCAGGGAAAATGAGCAATGACACCACATCACACAGCAAAAGCCTCATATTTAATGAGTGACGTAACAAGGTATGAGTCAGGATCTGTCAGCTCAACAGGTGGGCGACTGATGGATCACATCGAATGTGTATAAAACGCGCGACATGTATTCCGGCCCGTGTGTTACTTACAGCGCTGCATCTGCTTGCTGAACTCGGACATGTTGTCTGGCCGTATGGATCGGAGGAACTTGATGTAGTCGTCGCTGTGATATTTTGTCATCTCCTCGGCCGTGGCTTTGTGTGGTCTCTGAAACGTAACAAATGTGTTGAGTGGAAACTGGGCCAGAGAAGACAAGACACTGTTGTTACATCATTGAAAGTGGTTACAAAACATACATAGATCTCCATTTTCCTGTACAGTCCATAGTTCAGAAGCAGGTTGTGAGTCATCCGGATGCGATGTGGCTTCATGGGATGTCCTTGTCCATAGTAATAATTTCCTATGTCACCTGCGAGGGAAACCAAAATAGGTCAAAAAACTACATTCACAAGCGATAACCATTGTCTGTTAAGAGAGGGCTGATAGATACAAACATTATTGGTATTGGTTATTTGACAACATTTTAGGGATGACTATTATAAGCCATGTAGGGCAGAAACTAAGGATTATCACTAACTGGCAATTACTTATCATTTAGTCTATGAAATGTGAACAGTGAAAATAGCATTCACAATTTCTCAGAAGCCATGATATCTTCAATTTCTAAATGTCAAAAATGTTAAGACATTCAATTTACTGTCATATATGACAAATCATCACATCTGAGAGGCTGAAACAAGACAATGTTTGACATTTTTACCGTAAATATCACTGAAACAATTAATCAACAAATTCATTATTAATTAAAACAGTTGCCTATTAATTTTCTGTCAGTCGTCTTATCAATTAATTGACTAATCATTGCGGCTCTAAAGCTGTGCACAGTTGAAGTGTTCTGGTGAACGGATGCAGTAACATGAAGATGAGTGAAGCTTTCACTGCTGCATGGACACATGCAGGAGAGTAAGCGGAGAACCGGCTTACGAGGCCGTTACATCTTCATCAGTGAGCTGATTTACGGAAATATGGAATTTTTATATGATTTTTGCATCAATGGGATGAAATATTTTGATGTGTCATGTATTTAACTGGCTGGATCAGCCAAAAGCAAACATTCTTGTCTATTATACCATAATATCCATTTCACCCACCATTTGCCCATACCCTAAATCATACTGGGTTGGAAAGTCAGATTGGTGTACCGCTTAACTTCTTTCATATGTGTCCACATAAGATCATAAGGTGATCATAGTTATAACACTGAATTGTTATGTCTGGTGGGAAATATATGTGAGGGAAGTAAAAAAGTAAACAAGAGCAGCTACGATATGGATGAAAACCTTCACACGAATATTAAATATGTATGCTGCAGAACCGGTCACAGTGCATGCAAAATTAATGAAAGACTTCGTGTGAACAAGTACGCAGTTAGACCAATTCAAAAAGCATAAACCCACCATGTCACATGTGAGTTTACACAGGCCAGCGTTCCTCCTGTCATCACACTGACAGTTTGTCAACAGTAGAGTATATAATCGACTCTATTCAACAGCACGCCACATCATTGAGATGTCACCAAGTGACACTTTTTGGCAAAGCTTTGCTGTAAATTAATAGGAAAGCCAGCTCAGCAGATACTGTGACTAATTACGTCCTCATTGACCTGAACTGCTGAGTATAAAAATAAGCAGTTCCTTTGGGGGAGGGCATGAGTACACTGTGTTGGTCATGATGGTTTCCTGTTCTGTGAACTCCTGCTCGTGTGGGCCCACAGAGGCGCCAATACTCAGTCCAGTGAGAACTGTTATGCATCACTGAGGCCTGAGCACACTGGGAGTGAAATAGCCTAGTTGCACATTAAGCTTTATTGCTTCAGATTAAACTTTCTGGGTCTAAGTTTCGGATACTTTCCGTTTATTCACCCAGATCCACAGAAAACAAAACCTCGAACATAACTGCAATTATACGGCTCAAACCATGATGCCAACGAGTTGGGACTCCAGTATTGAGCACATTACCATGCTGAAGTTAGCTTCCAATTCAGGGTTAGGGGGAAAGTAAAGGGAAACATAAATAATGATATTTAGCCACTGATTCTGTTTTTTCACCACTTACACTTATGAAAAGTGTGTTAGACATTGTAACGCTCTTTAAACCCACTTTCAGATTTCTGAAAGCTTTGTTTGCTTATGAAAACTGAAAAAAGGAAGAGAGATTTCACTGCTTTTTTCCCCATCCAGAACACGTTAGACCAGGTTCAGATCAAAAACCACTATACTCAGACTTGTCAACTACAGACTAGATTATTATTATTAAAATTCAACAAGTCTGAGTACAGTGGTTTTTGATCTAGACCTGCTCTGATGTGTTCTGGAAGAAGACATATCGGTGAAATCACCCTTTGTTTCCCAAGTTTTCACAAATATAATTAAGGTTACACAAATCTGAAACTGTGTTTTAATGACTCTTTGGAGTCTCCTTGTTAATCTAGTCCAGATTTGACAGGTCTAAGTATAGTGGTTTTTGATCTAGACCTGGTCTAATGTGGTGTGGGTGGGGAAAAAGCAGTGAAATCGCCCTTTTTTCTGTTTTCATAAACAAAGTACAGATTTCACAAACCTGAAAGTGGGTTTTAACAGTGTTAAAACTTTTACTACGACGTGTTATACTTTTTCATAAGTGTAAGTGGTGTAAAAACGGAGAATAGGCCGCTAAATATCATTATTTATGTTTCCCTTAACTTCCCCCTACCCCAATCGGAAGCTAACTTCAGTGTCGTAAGCACATTCAAGTTTAGCTAAATACAACATTGTAACCATTAGTCAGTTGTTATACTCCCACTCGCCGTACACGTCAGGTGCACACAACATTAGCTGAACTAAACTGCAGGGTTTTTTCAACCATTCAACATGCGGGGTGACACTAGTTAGCGGCACTATTGCTATATTAGCGATGGTTATTAACGGCAGCATCAAGCTGGCTCGTTAGCTGCACTAGCTTGTGTTAACCAGCATACATTCACCAGTCACCAGCTAAACACACCAGCTACGCGGCTAGCCTGCCAGATGCCTCAATTTGGGCTCCTCATTCAGACACCAGCGTGTCCCATACCGTCGTAGTAGTAGCAGACCTTCTTCTTAGTCCCTCCAGCAGTCGTGTAAGCCATGTTTGAAGCA
The DNA here is from genome assembly GCF_963924715.1 of Thunnus thynnus. NCBI lineage: Eukaryota > Metazoa > Chordata > Actinopteri > Scombriformes > Scombridae > Thunnus > Thunnus thynnus. The sequence goes on from NC_089534.1 coordinate 27,024,559, forward strand.
CTTTTTTAAACAGTTGGTTAGTTTTCGCTTCGGCAGATGGAGAGAAGGATGAATTTACACAGGGCAGGGCAACACACGGAGCAGCAGTGACTGGGAGGCGCTACTGTACAGGGGCGGGCCGGCCAGTTATAAAGTGGCCCCGGGTCCTGACAGCAGAGAGGATGGGACAACCACTCTGTTGAAAAAAACGTCATGGGTAAATTAGTGTTCACAGTTTGTGTTTTCACATATGAATGACTAAATGAGGTATTTCGAGGAGAAACAGCAGATGGCTGATAGATCAGTTGTACAAAGCCAAGTCTTTTTTTTTTTTTTAAAGTATCAAAACATGCTTTCCATCGTTTGTGCACAAGTAATTAACTCTCTTTCCCTTTCTCAAAACTAAGGCATGAGTACACAAGGGCTTTATTTGTTGCCGTTGTGTACAGGCATACAACACTAGATGTCAGCACACTCTTCCACAACAAGTTGGAAAACACTGTAGCCGATGTGTAAAAATCTCACAAGTCTGCTTGAAAGCAGGCAGCTGTTAATAATAGAACTTGCCTCATGTGTAAGGTCACATATGATCTTCACTTGATGCTTGAGTAGAAATTCTGGGGGGGATCGGAGTTTAGGGTTAGGTTCCAATCAAAGGTCCCAAAGCAGGTAGGGCATTACTCCTGCACCCGTTCCTCCCAGTCTCTACAATATGTCTCTATCCTGAAGCCACATCAGGTACGGTGCACACCGCAGACTGCAAATGACAGAATATTTTGTCTTGAGGCTCAGAAACCAACCTCTATTCCTATACTGAAAACACTACACTGCCCCAAGTTTTCAATCAATTTCTATTTGATCATTTTATTAAACACATATGTATTTAGGAATAAGAACAATATAAGCACAAAATCAACTGAAGAAATAGGTTAAAATTAGGTAAAAATGCAGGAGCCTTTAGGTCCTAAAAATTTCAATTTATAGTGCGCTATAATGGTGCAGATTACTAAACAAATGTTCACATTTTTTACTGCCATGCTGGGGATGAATACATAGAAACCTAAAGGCCTTTGTGGCCTCTGAGGGTTTGGTGCCCTTGGCTGTTGTCCACCTCACCCAGCTGGTAATTCAGCCTTGGACAAGCTAGATGCATTATCAGGATTTGAACTCAAGCCTCCAGTTCAAAGAGTAGTTTCCTTGTTCCATACATGCTGCCATGTCACGCTGCTGCTAAATTTTTGCCTCATTTGCGGTTATTGTTAAACAGAATATACAAACCTTTCTCTGCTTGCATATGTATATGTAAAGGTACAGTGTCTGGACAGAATCATTATTTACCTGCTGTCAAATGACCATGCTAGCGGTATGGCTCTATGCATGGTCAGTCTGTTATTCACCTTCCACCACTTTGGTCCAGACTGAAATATATGAGAATACAATGAAATGGATTGCCATGAAATTTTGAATACACATTCATGCCCCCACTAGGATGAATTGTAAGGGCCGGCCCTGACTATGTTGGTGTCCTTGGCAAAATTTTAGATTGGAGCCTCCAAAAAGGTGCAGCAATAGTACCTCCAGTCCTACAACTTCAAAAATGAACTCACACTAAAAGGAAGTGTAACAATGGTACCTCTAATGCAGACAATGTCCTCCCAGTCCTCCAGACAAAAAGGCAAGTGGGGGTCAAGGCACCATTCTATTGTTTTCTATTCTAGTGTTTGGTGGCATTGCCTGAAGCACATGAAGTTTGGTGGCTGTCAGGAGAAAACTGACCAACCAGTAAGGCTTTAAAAATCAAACCAGATGAAAACCCATGCAAGTCAATGGGAAAAAAGAGGAAAAATGTAAAGGGAAACCAAGTATTTCCAAAAGCTGTAAACAAGTTTCCTGTCGGTGCGAGAAAAAACAAATCCCACTCATTTTGCGCCACCTCCCTTGTTTGGCACCCTATAGGCGACCGCATATGTGGCCTATGCCAGGGGCCGCTTCTGCTTATGGAGACATGACAATCAAAACCAGCTGACAAATGTTTTCATGTTCTTTTAATTTAACCTTTTTTAACAACACACTTATGATACAGAATGACTATTTGCACAGAAACAGACAAATTTCGCTTATCATCATAGAATAAACAGTTGGTTGACGAGAATCATCAGACCTTCTGATGATCATCATCATCAGATTACTTTTTTTTTAATACTATGGCTTTTTGCCAGGTGTTTCACAAACCAATGTAAAAGCTGAAGGTGGGAAGAAACAACGTACTTACAAGAAAACACAATCTTGAGTCTTAAATGCTTTGAAGGTTTCGGATATGGTTTGATTTAAGCTTGAAACAAAAGATCATATTCTGAGGAGCCTGTTCTGTTTTTCAGGCTGGGTGTTGTATTGAGAATTAAAGGAGGTCATCTTCTAATGGATTAATCACAGCATGAATTGAAAATAAAATATGGTGGGGAAAAAACCCTGCAATGGTTTCAAATAACAATAAACAAAAGATGACTAAGAGAAGAGCCTACAATGTTAGATGGCGTTTTGATTGCACATGCAGTTTTGGTCAAATAAACAGCGTGATGAAGAACAAATGAACAATTTTGTTGTTTATCAGATGTCATTTTGTCATCTTTTAAGATGTTTAATCATGAAAAAGCATCACACTTAAAGCTTATCTTAACAGCATGAATGTTGGTGTTTGATAGTCTTTTAAAAAGAAACAAAAATAATCTCTTCAGTTAATCACACAGTTCAGCACTGGGCTTTTTCTTCACGGGGAACAATGACAGACAAGTGAATTCATTTGCAAGATCAAGTGCTTTGAACTCAATCCTTTAGTCAAACCATCAAACTACTTTGTGTTAATTTCACACGTAAAAACAAACTAACATCAACTTTCTTTTATATTTGGTCACACTGTCATTCTTGTATTTAAATTCAATCAAAGTGCTATTAATATCTTTCGAGATCTCGTAGCTTGGCATTTTAAAAAAAACACCAATCCACAGAATCTCATAGGAGTTCAAAGCTCATCATGGCCAGTTGAATGTCCTACCAGTGATCTGGTAAAACTTCTGATTGAAGGGATGAAAGAATTTCTGTAGTTTAGTCACTACAGATGGGTCCACCTCTGGATGGATACGGCCCTTGCTGCCTGCCAGGCACTTGTTGAAGACAATGTTAAATCGCAGACAGTAAAATCCCCTGGTGGCATTGAAGTACAGGTTGTACTGACTGATCCTCGAGGGGAGGTTGAGGAAGCGCTCGACAAGCTGCAGCTCTGGCAGCGGGTCTGTGATGAGGCGATCCCCATCTACAATGTGGAACTGCTCCACAGGAAAGTACTTCAGCCAGCGCTCCAAGTGTTTGGTGTAGATGCTGGTGCGGACTGCTTTGTACTTTGTGTTCACCTCGCAGGTGTTGCTGTCGATGGCCAGCTTTTCAAATTTGTGGTAGGTTTTGTTTTTGCGCTCTTTACCCTCCAGCACTTGCGTGTAGTCAGACACAGCTCTGGTCGTGGGCTCGCGGACAATGATCAGCAGCTTGATGGAGGAGTTCATCTTGAAAATGCGTTCAGGGACCTCCTCTGTGATGAAGTAAGCAGGGCTCTTCTCAATGGTGATCTGATGAGGGAAGGAGAAAGGCATTTTCTCCCTGTACCAGTCGATGCCCCGGGCGTAGTTTTGGTCATTGTCAAAGAAGTGGATCTCTTGCGAGGCCTTGACCACTGCTGGATGCAGGTTGAGCATCTCCAGCAGGGCGCGTGTACCCCCCTTGCGCACCCCAATGATAATGGCCCGAGGCAGCTGCTGGACCAGGTTGTGCAGGCGGATTTGCTCTTTGGTGGCATTGCCCTTGCGTAGTTCATGGAGCAGGCCACGCTTGAATTGTAGGGTGCGGAGAGGGATTTGCTCTGGCTCAGGGGGGGGCAGTCTGCTCTCGATGGGGCAAATGGGCTGTAGCCTGAAAGAAAAAAAGAGACAGTCTCAATATATTTCTCTATAATAACTTCTTTATTATAAAGATGCTGGACTGGTTAAAGCGCATTCCTTCCTAATTTTGTTAAACACCATGGGGCTACACACTCAAAAAGTGCTGAACACACGTCTTTTGCCTTGTTAACTCAAGTCCGTTTTTGTACTTGTGTTGTATACTTTGCCTGTTCAGCCACAATGACTATTATTGTCAATACCAATAATGCAGCCTGATTGCATGGGTTGCAGTGTACACAAAACTATCAGATCTTATCAGATTATGTTTGTCTATTATTAAATCCTGAAAGTCTTATCAAGATAAAATTTCCAGTGCCGTCAAACTATTTCAGCCTGTTTCCAGTTCAAATCATGTTGTTTCAATATTTTTGAGGTAATAACTGTCAGTATCTTGAAAGACTGCACAGCAGATCAAGGAAAATGACATTGACACTAGAAAGAAACAAGCTGATTTCTATTGGAATAGGGGAAAACACTGTCACTGCCAGATATTTTTTCACTTGTTTCAGAAAAATAAAGCTTTAATATTTCAATAAACAAAAGTGACTAAAGATAAGCTGATCATTTTTTGCAGTAAAGGAGTGGACCTCAATGACAGTGTTTTTTGTAAAGTACAGAGAGATAAACAATAACCAAAACCTTTCCCCAAACCTTAAAGGAATAGATTAATACTTTGGTAAATGTGTTTATATTCGCTTTTTTGCTGAGAGTTAGATGAGAAGATCAATACCACTTATTGATCGTCTCATTCTTGGCAAGAAAACAATTAACCCTGCTCCCAAAATGTCAAACTATTCCTTTGATCAAAATAATATATTGTAACTATACCCCCAAAAATGTGCCCTAACCGTAATACCCTAAAACATGAATTAATAATAATCACCATCATCATAATTATAATAGAATCTTTGTAATGATAAAAAGAGAACTTCATGGATATTCTATGAAATAAAGGTTATAATTTTTTGTTGTGTCTGATATAAAGAAAACATGTTCTTTGCTAGAAAATGAAACCCTTCCTTAAGAACACCTGTGCAGTTTGATGCACTCCTTTCCAAACCAACTCTGAGTTTCTTTCCCTGAGTTGTGCCTTGCAGGCAGTGATTATTCCGTGTTATGTGAAAATTTGGCCTCATTTGCGAAAACTGGAAGAACCTAACCTTGCAGGTAGGAAGCACTGCCTGACAGAACAATTGAGAACAAAAGTGTCTCTTTGCCTGTTGCTGCCAAAACTGTAAAAACATCACGTCTTGACCCAAAATTTGCCAGGTTTCATTTGTTTGGAGCAGCACTAATATTTACATTATCAGTGACACAGAGTATGAAGACTAAAAATAAATTATGAAAAAAGACATCACAGATCATTACTTATATTCATTTAAATCAAAGTATTTCTCAGACAGTGACAGTGATAACTTACCTATCCAAGGTCCCAACCCTGGCCACAAGATAGAGGACACTTCCGATTGCAAGGCTGCCCAGAACGAAGAGCTTCTGTCTCAGCAATGCCTGCTGTTTGAATAGCATGGCCCTCCATCAATCTTCAGGACTGCGTCTTCAGCCTGCGGAGAGCCGAGCACATAAACCACTAATCACCAGGGGATGTTTATTAACACACACTCAATCAAGTCTTACAAGTGATTAAGCCACACTCACACACGCCTGAAAAGTGCTGCAGTGCCATTAGAGAAAATGCTCACCCACCAACCACCACTTTATAAAATGTATTTATTTATTTCTGCCAACTCCAGAGTCAGACTCCATCTATTGTACAGGCAGCCCTTATACTGTGAGGTTTGAAACCGGAATGTATGATATGTGGCCAAAAACCAGTGTTTAAATAAATGACTGTTGGTCAACAGTCCAACTCTGTCAATGCTGAGGTGGGAGCTGGGTGTTCTTGCACAAGTTAGAGCTGCACTAATCAATATTTCTATATGAACAACAGGACAAATGTTGCATATGTAATGCATAAGGTGTCACTCATAGTGACAAACCTACAGAGAGTTATCACCCAAACCACAACTGTACTGTTTTGGTTGACTCTCATGGCTCTCACCAACCTTGTTTCCAGCTGCAGCAAGCTTCTGATTTTATAGGCTCTGATAAACCTACAGAACATTACCTGCCCAGCATCAAACAGCAGACAGACAAAGTTTGCAACATAGTGGAGCATTTAGCAGCTAAAGAGAAAGGAGATATTCTTTCTCAGGAGTATAGGGAGTATGAACAACAAAAAGTGTACTGAATAATGCTATAATGCTAGTGTTGCTCTGTGTAGGCAGTTGTTTTCTAACACGATAGGGACAACAACTTTTAGATGATAATTACATAAATGTTGTGTTTACAGCTTAGCCCATTGCCCCCAAGTGTTCATAAAATATAAATCAATGCAGTTTTAAAATAAAAAAATACATCAAAATAACACTGAATTTTGTGCACTTGAGAAGAAAAAAACCCCATAAAGGCATGTACATAATTCTTTAACCACAATTCCACAATTAGTTAAGCTGCATTAACTTTTTTTGGTCACTTGGACTTGGACAGTGCCACAAGCTATAAACACCACACTGACATATTATCACCTTATGAAGTTGTTATGGTGAACATGTTAGCAAAGGAGCTACAACTTACATATTACACATAATCATTTTATCAGTTGTTAATATAAAGATATTGATTGGCGTAGCTTTAATGTTACATAGACCTTAAAATTACAGTTAAGTTAGAACTGGTGGAAGAATCACAATCACCATCAGCAGAGAAAAGAACAACAACAATAACAAAAACCAAGAATGCTTAATATAATTTTTAATGTACAGAGAATAAAAAGCAGTGCTCAGAGGGGTTATAATATTATCGAAACTCATTCTCTTTCAACCCCATCTGTTATTTCCCAGTCCTACTCCTTGGAGCATTCTTGTTTTGTTTTCTTCTTGATCTCAATGAAAGAATGGACTTCAAAATCTTAATTGCCAAAAATATAGACGCAACAAATACATATGAGGACTTACAGGGGAAAATGTCTACGAATTGTTACATTATGTTGATGACTCTTGTGACCTCCAAAGAAAAATGAAAGAATTCATCTGTCCACCCAAAAGAGGGCACTGCATCCTTTTATACAGATGGAGCACAGAAATGTCTGTCTCATTGTAATTAAAGAAAAGACTATCTTCAGTTTTTTGCAGATCGATACCTGCAGTACTTCCTGCATTTGCAAGCTTACCATAGTGTGACTGGGTAAATCACATTATGGAATAACAGATCCATACAGAATTCGTAGCCCTATTACAAAAGGGCCAACTGCACTCTAATCCAGCCTTTTAAACTGCCTACCATTACTGATAGAGGAGATCCTCTCCAGCATCTTATAAACAAGTGGAGAGAGCTTTGACCCCGGTGTGACTGGAAAACATTTCAGTCATATTGCCTTGTGGTGACTTCTGAAGGGAGACCAGCAGAGCAATTGCAATTTCGTCAGTCTGACAAAGCAGAAGAATAAAGCCAGTTAGCCAGGGGCCAGCCCTGTGTTTGTGGAGTCCCATTTAGAAAAGAAATGTTTTTCATTACAGGCTGTATCTCTGAAACAAGTGGGAGCTATAAATTCAATTGTTTCCAATGGAAATAAAGTCTGTTCAATATTTTTAGTGGCAAGAGACACTATCTGGATAGTAGCCTAAAGTAATCCACCTTTTTTCAGTGTGCCATTTATTTCAAGAAAATCTCCAAAACAGGAACTGTTGCACTGTAAAACACTGAAAAACAATTGAGACTACTACATCTTCCGACTAGCTGTTTGTTTGCTGTTTGTTTTTATTTGTTGCGTTGAGTTTTTCAGGGTGTCTTTATTCAGAGGAGGACTGTAGAGAGGAGATAGTAAACAAGGAGACAGAGGATTGATATTCAACAGTTCCCTGGCAGGGACACTGTGCTCACATAAGGCTATGTGGCATGATGCCCCTATTTTTCACTTTTAAAATCTAAACTTTTCAAAGAAAATATAACTTTCTTCCAAATTCTTCCATAAATGAAGCATCCACCCTAATGACCAGCAGCTAATGGTGGCAGCTAAATGTTAGCTAAAGTTTGACGCTCTAGCAAAGATTGATAGAAATTGTTGTACAACTGATATTACTGAGTGAGTTTGCTGACCTCTCCACTTGTTATTATATGTTATACAGTATGATCATTATACTATGTTTTAGCCATTATGTCATAATTGACTCACTAATCCCCACATAAGTTACAGTTGCTACACCTCAAGTTTTCCAATCTAGCACATATATGCAGTTTACAATGATAACAATGGATCTTTTTAACAAAAGGACCAAAAGAAAGTTTATAATTTTTAATCTGCAACTGTACATTTTGCAAGCTAACAAGACAACTGTTGCTGATAAGTTGAATTTATCAACTGTAGCTATCTAGCTAATCAACATTAGCTCCTGAGTTTGCTGGAAACCCCAGCAGCCCTTTGGGGGTTAGGTTTAGGGTAAAACCTACAAAATTACAATAAACAGTGTAGTTAGCCAGGCATGCTAATGTTAGCAGCTTATATTAAAGCTGACAAACACACTGTTTATTCCATTATTTACACTTTTGCACTTGTAGGCCTATAATTGGTTCTGGAAAGGCGATAAATAAAAGGCTTGACTCTCCAAATGCTTTAGATACCGAGCATCATTCAAGAGGCTCATTCATTAAGCTTTGGGCATGAAGAGAAAGTAGAGTTTGCCAGACCTGCTGTGCCTAATTATGGTAGCTAAACTATTATTGGACAATCACTGGAAACTCTTTTGGAGTGTTCAGACATAGAGTCTTTGACCTACAGAGATTCATGGCAGCTCTCACCAGAAACTATTCTGTCGCACTAATGAATAGAGAGTACCACTTGCTGCACATTTTTCCTGACTTATTTATAAGCATACACAGAAATTAATTGTTAGCCCAGTCAAGGAGGTACAGCCAGAACAGCTGTGCTTGGCTGTGAGCACAGGAGGTGGCCTGTACACAATTATCAATTATGAAGCAGTTACTTTCATAACCTATGCACAAGGCCAAAGCCTCTACTTTTGTTTAAAGAGGTAAGCGAATTAACAGGGGCACTGGCTACATATTTAACTGTACCACACACCACAAAAAATTATATTCACTTTTTCCCGTGGATGTTGATGTAAAAATGACAGGACCATTCAAATCTACAATGCTGTGAAAAAAACAAACAAACAAACAAAAAAAACTGTTGTGCTGCTCACTTCTGAAACGACACCTCTGCTTCTGCCAGGAAAGATCACTCCTGAAAGGAAAGCGTAGAAGTTCTATAAAGCAGATTCTCATACAGCATGACCTAAATAAACTCTGCTGTTTTCTCCTTGTAGGGCTTCAAGACTGAGGGATGTTTTGATCCAACAACCAGGGGGAAGTAGCATTGCTCAGAGAGAAAAGACAAAATAGTGACAATCTTTTTCACAAACGCCAGGCATGATGCAGTGAGCATATAGGTCCTTGGCAAGGGAAATAAAACTTGTCTGCAGATGCTTTACATTCAAGCGCTCTGTCTGTAACAATCTTGGGCAGAATTCTCCCTGCAGGGCACAAGGTGCTTGATCAGAAAAAATCAAATAGCACTTGAAAAGTTTCTCACTGTGTGGAGAAAATTTTCTAGTGAAGATACAGTTTAAACGACTGCAGGGGAAGCTGTCATGAACGTAAGTGATTTGCAAGAGAGCTATGATTGAGCTAGAGCTAGTTTATGGACTAAAAAACTAACATTGTGATAGCAACCTCTGGAGGTTCCAATGTTCTAAAGTAACAGAACAACACTAATGATTTTACAGTACTGTACAGCCTTATCAGCACTGGGTCAAAATGTTAACTTTGTCCTGAGAGTGATGTTAGAGGAAAGGTAATTGGTTTAATATTTTGAGCACTGCACTTATTTGCTTTATTTCCAGTAGTCAGATGAGAGGAAGAAAGTGGTGCCATGCAAACTTCATTGTAATCTGCTGAAGAATGTGATATTTACACATTTGAACCTGGTTGCACTTGACGAAAAGCTAACAGGGGTTGAGGGGGCATGAAATTGAACATGAAACATGACATGAAATTCATTTCCAAAGTTTGAGAGCCACTGCACATGCAAGGTCCAAAATGGAAAGGATTCATCCTATGTGGACCATGACTGTAGGGTTTGGTATTTATTTTGGAAAGTACTCCACTGTTTTAGCATTGCACTCCTATTACATTGAGATACTGTTTTTTTATTCCATGTATTCTTCCTTGTCAAAACCTGGCACATTACCCACAACACAACACGACTCAAGTCTGGTCAGAGATTCGGGAAGAGGTGAGGAGCAGCTACAGAGGTCTGCTAACCTCACTTCTTTCTAACTCCTCAGTCCCAGACATTTTTATTTTCAAATTTATTTTCACACAGCTCCGTCTGAAGACTCAAAAGACTTTATACTACTTTTTCACATTTGCTGTAGTGCTCCCCAATACTGTAAACACACACTGATGTGTAAAAGCACTGAAGTTCCCCTTTAAAGTGGAAATTTTTAGACTGATTTTGGTGCTAGAAAAGGGTCACATGGTGTCCCAGCAGACCTGACCCTGAATGTCCATAGCAAAATTTGAAAAATATGGTCATTATCTTTTAGGATAGCATGTCATGGAAGTGTTGGTCAAGGAGGAAATTTGACTTCATTAGCTGTGTTTCCATGTGAGAATTTTAAGGGAACTTTTGAAATGTTGCAAAAATTGGGCAAGTTGTCATTATACTTTCATGTTGGGTATAGTATTGGCCAGGCTTCATGCTATCTGGAGAGGCCGGAAGACACTGAGAGCGGAAACAGCTGATCAGTGATCATGTGAGTTAAACGTTCATTACATCATTATTTATACGACAAATGTGTTTCCCATTTTGCACATAAACTCTATTTCTAAAAACTTTTTTTGTGAAATTGAGGAAGTTTTTTAAATTTTGCTGTTTCCATTACGCTTTTTAAATGTAATACTTCAAAATGCATAAAAAATAGGTTAATGGAAACACTACTCTTGTGGCAATACACAAAAAGTCAGTGGATCACAATGTCATTAGTAATTATGTAATCTGGCATGTGGCTTTGAATTGAAGAATTTACTGCATGAACTGATCTGACAGCCCTTGATTAACCAATTAAGACCAATAACACTGTATTTTTACACTGCTTTTATCCACCCAGTCTGTCATAACACTAGTTCTACAGTCTGTAGAACTAGTGTATGTTACGTAGTAATTTGTAAAATTACAATAATGACTACAAGCTAGCAGAATTAAGTTATGAAGTGTCTCTTTAGCGATTTCAGTGCATTTTAAGGCAGAAATGCCCATCCTAACACCTTAATATTCTAGTCCACAACAACACGAGATCCTCCTCCTCTCATTTTTTTTCCTCATCTCAGCTCCTGACCTTGGTGCATCTGAGATCACCAAACCTTCCTGTACATTTACAACATGCAAAAGAGGGATGAAATGAAAAGCGGATATTTTCATTTTCCCCTCGCAAAATTTTGACCGACATATGTCATGAGTGATCAGTCATACATGAGCTCACAGCCTTCTGGGCTAATGGGCCGAGAAGGAGCACAGCAGAAACCCTAACAAAAAAAAAAAAAAAACACTCGGCGATTAGAGAAATGCTGACTGGCCTTTTTTGTGTGTAATTAAAACGCTGAAAAGCGTTGCTGTTTACAGTGCTGATAACGACTATAATTAGTTTCCAAATATTGGAACGTGGAATATATGAGCTTGATAAAAAAAAGTGGATATTTACAGTGACACTGCACAAAAACCTGTTAAGTTATTAAGGCACTTGCTGTGCTGTGCTAATAATCTGCACTGCTCATTTCTAGAGGAGTACACGAGGGCACTGGTAAAAATAGATCACTGCAGCTGAGCGCTCATTAGCTTCTTTCCTATTCTGTTCATTCATTGTATTACTGAAAAGACTGTTGCTGAAATAGCAAAGAGGACCACCAATCCTACACACATATATACTATAAACTGGGTCTGGTCTGGGGACTCAGTCATGAACAGGTGCAGTGGTGATAACAGCTGGGCGGTGTGACAGGAAAACCTTAGTGGGGGCTCAAGCCTATATCTATCAAGTCAGATCAATGCCATTTTCTACACTTCACATAACTCACTGAAGTTTTGCTGTTGCTTTCTTGCTTATCACTGGGCTGTTGCTTTTTCTCCAAAAAGATGGGAGAGGATCACTGGGGAAAGGACATGATCAACAAAAAATATGAAAAACAGGTTTCATTTCCATGGGAATGCTTTGAAGCAAGAAAAATATGATGTTCCTATTTGATCCAGTTCCTTCCTGTGTTTCTGGAGAGATATAATCATGTCAGAGTACAAAATGCACAATAAGGCTATCCCATACTCTAATAATTTACTCATAAGGAGATACATATCAAAAGAGAAAAGTAGAAGAAAAAAAAATATAGATAGAGATATATATACAGTACATATGATTAACCTTACACAGCTCGGATCTAGAGCTCTCCAGGTCCACTTGGTTTTGAGAAACTGAGACCAGACCCGGGACCTGATCAAATTATATGGGTTGGGTAATCGGGTTGGGTAGGGCCTTGTTCTTTTGAGACGAGTTTTGTGTCATTATGTCTAATACCCAAGTGGATCTAAGCTGACTCTCCATCAGCTCTGATCAGGTGGTATGTCATCATCATCATCATCACACGATGAAAATGACCAGAAACCAGAATTTTCCCTTAAATTGTTGATATTTTTGGGACAGTGTATGCAGTTGGCTGATGGAGACCTCATATTTTATTTGAGTCTACTTCACACAGCCTTACAAATATTATGCTCTGACAGAACTGGTGCAGACTCCAAAGATTGTCTGCAATCAAAGATGACGTTATCTATTCATCAAAGGCATTTACATGTCCAAAAAAAAAAACAACAACTAATAATATGCATTTGGCTCTTTGTTAGTGAAAATAAATCCTCAAAGCAGTATAGCTCTTAATGCTGGAGTTGAGTCAGCTGAGGATATTGTAGAGGAATAAGAGAGAAGGGGAGACAGAGAGGGTAGAGCATTGATGAATAATTCACTACTATGTGCTTTATTATTGTTATTGATCTTTGCTTATGCACAAGGGAATGATTCTGCTGTTCAGCTTAGAGCTCCACCCTCCTCCGACCTCCACCCCAGTCCTCTGAACCAGGCGTCCATTTTGTGACATTGCACCTACATTATTTAGCAGCTGTCGCCTCAGATCCTTTTGTCTCCAACTCTACGCGTTACTTGTCTTATCCTCCATTGTTTATTTTACAAGAAGCATCTAGGTAATAAATATACACAAGATCATGTATGAATGTGCACATGTGCATCTCCTATACAGTATGTCCACCAGCTATAATAAACTGGCATGTAATACCTTTACTTGATTTTTTTTTATCTTCCCATACCTGAAACTAAATTTTACCTACACTTAAGAGTGTTTGTGATTCATCAAAATTAAATAGCTTTTCTCCCATATACTACGGTTTATGTACATATGTTGCTTGGAAATCAGTTTAAATACTGCGACTAGCATGTTTCTAGCTGGTGAGGCGTGTTAGCAGTGAGCTCGCAAACTAGCCATATAAGTCGCCACTATGTCAGCGACCTCTGAGTCGTAACAAGCACCACCTACTTTGCGAGATGTGGTTGAACTTTGGTGTGCCACTTTCTGATGAGACCTTTTAAGTGTCTCATTTAAAAATACAAAGTGCGAGTACCTGCTTATTTATGATTTTTCTTGTAAGCCTAGTCACATAACTAATCAACACTGTTGGGGGAGTTACTTGAAAAGTGCAATCATTTATGCATATTACTAATTCAAAAATTAATTACATTACTTTAACTAGTCAACAGAAAGTTTTTAGTTACATTACTTGTTTAAAGTTACGTTACTAAACCCAATGATTCTTGAATGAAGCCTTCACTGTGGTTAATGTTAGCAAGTCAGTTAAGAAGACACATGTAAATGGGACAACTTTGGAATTACCTGGAGACACATTTCTCCTCTTCTGGTGGTGGCTACCAGCATCCCCTCATCCATCAAACTGCCGGTAAGATAGCAAACAGTTCCTCCCCTACACTGTCCAGGTAATGCAGTGTTACTGGATTAGTAACTGTAATGTAATTACTGAATTTCAAATTTTAACATTACCAGTGTTGGACAGTAATGCATGAATTTGTAAGGAGAAATGCAACTCATGGTAATTCCAAAGTTGTCTAATTCACATGTTATGTGTTCTTAAGTGGCTTGCTAAGATTACCTTCAAGTACACCTACATTCAGGAGTTACCTAGTTTAGTTCAGAGTTGGAGGGAGTATGAATCGTGCAGCTGAGTTTGGGACTTCTAGGATGGGTTGCACCAACTGGTTTTTACTAGGCCTGGTTCTGTGCTAAGTTGGTCTTTGTTAAGACCAGTCTTTAGAATGGACTTTACGTCTTTACTGTAAACAAATCACAGTAAACATCATGCTACTGTAGAAAATCACAGTTAACATTAAGCTACTCTAGAAAAACACAGTAATATTCATACTACTGCAGTAACCATTATGTTACAGTAGTAGGTAGCAGCTTTCCCTATTGTAAAGAAAATCACTAATTTAAAGATTATTATGTAATGCTTTCAAATAAAACCCTCAAATTCATGGCGCAAATTAAAGGACCAAAACAGTTTGAAATATTTTTTTCACAGTGAGCTGGTAGACAAAGAGCAGCAGGCAACAGGCACTTTTACTACAGTATGTGTGAACCAGTGCACATCCAATATGTCATTAAGGGTAAACAACTTATTTTGTTCTGCTGTCCCGTCTGAGGGAAAACCATTTACACTGTGCATCACAGATTTAATTGCAGCGGTTCACTGTTCAGCATGGGTATTTCTGCCATATGGAAGAAGGCCATTAGATTTCTGTAAACATGGTATGCATAATCCCTGCGCACAATGAAAATAAGTAAATATGTTTGTTCCTGTTCAACCATTAACAATAAATAATTGTCATTAAAAGAGTTGGTTATGTACTTATTTACTGAAATTTAAAAGTGTGGTTTGAAAGTTTACAGCATTACATGATTAACCGTAATCTAATTTACTGCAAAGTGCCTGGTGCTGTTATCAATACACAGTAACATAAAATTACTGTATTTTATTTCACAGTTGCATATAGCTGATGTAACTGTGGACACAGTATCATTAAATTAATGTGTTTTACAGTTACAATATTGCTACTGTAAATATAAACACAGTAAACTTACTGTAATTTATTTTTACAGTAATTTACTTGTCAATTGCTGCCAGTTAGTTACTGTAAAAATCACAGTAAGTTTCTTACAGCGTTATTTGACAGGAGTTGTATGATTTTGATACATTTCATCATTGCATTTCTTGAGTGAATTACAAACTCTCACAGCATGATAACAGTGCTGTCATGACCTTAATATCAACATGTAAAAGGAGAGAGCTTCAGTGAGCTGCCAATTCTCCGAATAAACAGACAATTATGAGGAATCCCAAACCTGATTAGCTCTCTGGATTAGCAGCTTTGAGAGTAATTGACCTCGCATGCAAAACCTGAGCGCACAGTGAACCTCATTTTCATCCCCAAACACAAATGGCTAATTACTTAATCTAACAACAAGCCTGTGAGTGCTCTCTCGCACAGGTATGACATGACAGCACAGGAGTACAACACAAGGAGTGAATGTTGAGGACTCTCAACTGCTGTGTGACCTTCAAACACCAAAATAAGCCAACAATCATAAACTTGGAGCTGAGAGACAAACAGGAGGAGATATCCCACAAGGTTTTTGTTCTTTTTGATCTCAAGGCCCTGTGTGTAGCATGCATAGATGCGCCTATGCACAAATACAAACAAAAAGACACTCCTTCGGGAGGTTGAGATGAATAACAACATATATCCTTTTAAAAAGTGTGAAAACATACTGCTGAGTACATATCACTTCAAACATTAAACTGCGATCAAAATGTTCTCTCCTCTTTACTCTGCTTTTGAACACATTCCAAAAGGGAATAAAACATTCCCAAAACAGGCCATGGTTGAGTAGTAACCAAAAATGTACTTGAAACAGCAACATGTCTTGTAATGTCACAAAAAAGGCAAATTTGCAGTTATCTAAAATAATCTGGCACTCTGATTACAGATGTGCATGAAAAATTAGATAACTACTTCAAGACATTAAGTTATTTTTAAGGACCCCCCCATAATAGAAAAGATATATAATTCTAAAAAATGTCATCTTTTTGGAAATAGTCATAATCAGACAGCTTAAGGCACAGTCACGTAGCCTTGTGTTGAGCAAAACTGTCCCACACTCAGCCCTGAAAAAGAATATGACTCTTTCATTTTTCCGTCATACAGACTTCAACTGATGTGAGTCGGGAACAGAGCAAATATTTTTAGTGCGTAAACACTATGTAACAGAATTAGTGGCGGGATGTGTTGTGCTGCATCGGTATACCCAGGATCAGATTTAATATATCGAACTTAAGAGTTTTTGGGGTTTGTTTTTTAAAGGGTTGCACATGTTTCACACCATGAGAGCTCAGGACACGCTAATAGGTGTTGGTACTGAGCAGAAGTATTATCCTAACCCCAGGTAATACAGTCAAGTTGTCTAACAGTCAACCAAACAGCAGTGAGTCTCAGCAGCGATAGTATCCACAAGCTAACAGGCTACAAAGCACCGAGTCTACTGTCTGACTCATACATGAACGAATCTGGTGAGCCCTGAATTCCCAGCAGGCCTCTTCGGTATTCTTCAACATACGGGCAGCAGTTCAGCATGTAGTATTGAGGGTTGAGAGTCAGGTCAGGTTGAGTGTACAGGTTTGTTGTACTGAACGATCTCATCAGCGAGCACATACAGCTATGGCAAGCTGTGAAAACATGTGTCAGTCAGTCACCACCTGCATTGATTAAAGCTAAACTTTGTCACATCATATTCAAGTGAAACTGTAACACTATTTAAGGCTGTATATGCTTCTATTTAGGTGGCTGGCAGTTAGTTTTGTCACATATAAAAGCAGAGTAGGAAGGAGAAAGAGAGATAAATCGAATGAATAATGACTAAATATAAATAATTATAAAATAAATGATCTTATGAGTAAAAATCCAGTTATGTGATTGGCTGTTGTTTCAACCTGAATGAGCATAAAAGAAAAATAGCATTTTGAAAATATTGAACATAAAAATGACCTGCAATAGTCTTTAAAATACACTGAATTATTTCACAATTTCATAATTATATTACATATTTTGTATTTATTCATTCATATGATCACTTCATGTTTGATTTATTTATGTACTGCGATACTGAACAATTTGGGTCTCTATATTGTGCTGCCTGGCAGGCTAAGCTCAGGGTAAAAAAAATTCAGTGTGATGTGTGCAGTAAAAGCCGGCGAGTTGAGTATGAAAGATGACTGTTACACTAAGACAACAGGTCTGGAATAATTTGGGGAAACACTGCAGGGGCCTTTGCAAGATGTTTGAACCAAACTCAACATTTCACCGTCCATTACATCAACAGGATGACGGCTGGTTGAGTTTGTGTGCAAAGAAAAACCTTGGGGAAAAATCCACGGAAAAAATACCTTGTTGTGCTTCAAAACTACCTTTATAGGAAAAAAAGGAGAAATAGAGACAGGTTCAGGTTTCTACACTTTTGTGAAATACAGCTCAGAAGACCATCTGAGCAACCCACCCCTCTCAGTCCAACAAAGTTCCTCGTCTATTTTGAGGCTGACATGTCTGTGTGCTTCATGTCACATCTCTGCCTGCATCATCGTACATGGTGACAACTAACAAGATTAAGCGGGAAGGCCTGTTTTTAGCCTCAGAGTTAAGTGCACTAATGGGATTTGTTAGCGGAGGGTATGTGAAAAGGTAGGTGTTGGAGAGGGTGTGTGTGTGTGTGTGTGTGATGAGAGGGGCTCTGGGCTCTCTCCACCTCTGGGAGAACTCTGAATCACATCAGGTAGAAACACCTGCTAAGAGAGAGGTCTCCGGAGCAGCTGTGCGCCTCCAACAGCTGCTGAACCACCACTCCCCACACCCTGAGGAGAGTCTGATCCTAACGCCTGCTTCTCCTGTTTCCTGCAGCTTTGGATGGAGGGAGCTGCTGTTGCCTGGTTGTAGCCCTACAGGTGGACTGACAGACAGACAGACAGACAGGCAGGCAGGCGGTGTTCAGACAGGCAGGCAGTGTTCCCGGGCCTCCGAGTGCCGCCTGTCGTGTCTGCTCTCAATTCCCAGCGCTCCCCACGGCAGCTTGGCTGCGTGGCTTCAGTTCATCTGATTTTCTTCTATTACCATGACGTGCTGTTCCCTGACACTGGGCACTGCTGCCTCTCCTCATTGTGCACAGGCAGGAGAAGCTATAACAATGGGCATCAGTTCAAACACTCACTTGTCAGCTGCAAACATCTCTATCCAGACATCCAGAGGAAGTCTGATTTACTCAGCATGACATTCAGCACACTTCTTGAACTTTCTAAATGTATTATTACCCTTATCCTAAACCTCTCTCACTTATTTCTGTGCGGTTTGCTTGTACAAGTGTTCCAAGTGTGATTCACAGAACTGCTGTAAATCAGTCGTTTCAGTCTGATGAATGTCACCTGTTCATGTTGGTGAGATTTAATTATTAGCATAATCACTGCCCCTAAAATTGCCACATAAAGCGACATGTTCTGTTTGTGGGCAAGTTTGAATCACAAAAAGTTACTCACAAAGAAGAATTTCACAATACAGAGCTTCAAGTACTGCAGCCACAAAAAATTTCTGTACTAGAGAATCCAAAACAATTAGAAAATATTAATAGCACTATTAATAATAATAGTAGCAGGAACTTTCATTAGCTGTGATGAGGATGTAGGAGAGTGAACAGTAAACAGGGAGTTTGATATAAATGACACTCCATTTCAAATATTGGCATTTAAATGCGTGGATCTCTTCCTGTAAATCCCTTGTGTGCAGGTACACAATTTAAACCCAGTCAAAATTTGACCTGATGATGGTGTGAGAGTACTGCTGGACAATTTATTATAATTCCTCCTCTGGGGATCATGAACACCTGCACAAAATTTAATGGCAATCTATCCACAGATATTTCAGTGTGGACCAAAGTATTGGACCTACCAACCAGCAGACATTACCATCCCTGGAGCCACACCACAGGCATTCCTAAAAATAGGTTTTGATATAGTGAAAATCGGTATTGATTTTTTTGGGCAGCTGGAAACAGCAGAACAAGCTGTAAACACGACTGGCACGTTATCATCTTACAATGTTGCTATGACAAATGCGTTAGCAAACAGTTGCATATACATCCAGCAGGCACATCCTTATAACATTCATTCCTTATTAACAGCATTCATCTTGAGTCACGCAGTTTTATCAGATAGAACATCACTGAAAACAGCTGCCTGCTGCTGCTGGTAACAGGGGTGATGAGTCAGTTGGTGGATGAATTAAAACAGGAAATTTGTGTAAAACTATTAGCTGAAAGACACTGAAAAGCTCTGTGGACACCTGTCATTTTACATGTAGTCATTTGATCTATTGTTAATATAAAAACATTTATCAGTGCAACTTCACAGATTCTAGCAGATTATATACAGTTGAAACAATCAGTTATAAGCGTTCACAGACTAAAGCATAGTTTTCCTTTCCTGATCAGAGCAGCTAGCTGCAGAAGTCAAGCGCCTCCTTTAAGAACTCAGAAAGCAGATCAACCAAATCCTCTCTCATCTCTTAAATATCTGTATCTGAATCTGTTTCCGTCAGCACACTAACACCTGATCATCCAGCGGAACAACAACAATCTCTTTCCCAAGATCCAACAGGAGATAGAAAAACATGCTGGGTGCTTTTCTTTTGTTCACACAGATGAAAGAGTAATAAGACGACCAGATTTTATCAGCAAATTATGCACACACACACACACACACACACCAGGGTAAACAAACATCATCCCCTCTTCAAGGCTCAAGCAGGGACAGCTTATCCCAACAGAAAAAACCTTGTCATCTCATTTCATAGCTGGACTAGCAGAGGCCCTCGGGGGGGAAACTGAGGGAGGAAGGTGGCTAGCTAACAGAGGTTGAAGCTGAGTAATGTGTAAGTGATGAGACTGAGTCATGAAAACACTGTGGGGATTGCTGAGATACCTCCCTGCTGTACAACCAGCTCACGCCATTCACCTCCTGGTTCGTCAGCTCTCCCTCTGATCAGCTCCTCTTTGTTGACATGAAATGCAGCAACCTTGGTCCTCCTTGCTGCGGCTTCCATCAAAGATCCAGCCATGGATGTTTTATGTGTACGCCCTTCCAAACCCATATCAAGAAGCCGGGGAGCATCTATCCAGCGTGCTCAACTGTAACTGACACTGACACAGATAGGATGTTAGCGGGGGTTTGACAGCCTGTGTGAACGTCCTGGGGATTGTTGAAGAACGGGGAGGGGGGGGGGTGGGGGAACCAGAGGTGGCTCTAGGTGTATGGGCAGCCCTGCAGCGGGAGTCAACATATGTGTGGAGCTAATTAGCCACGCAGCGCTTATGCAAAACCTTTTAACTGTTTCCAGCCATCAAGCACCCTCTGATTCCCTCTGACAGGCCCTCCGCTCCGCTTTGCATAAAGATGCTGGCGCGGGTGTTTAAAATTTCATCCGCCTCCCTCAGCAGAGGCCTATCACTGCCTGGGATCATTTCTCCATCAGACTGTTGGCAAGTAGCACAGCTCAGCAGGTTGTACGTATCATCGGCATTACGTTAACCCTTTCTGCTCAGCTATCCAATACCTCTCTTTTATGGGACTGTTCAAATCAATGTCAAGATGTGACAGTGTTCAGATTTGCTGTATGCAATGAGCAGAAGCATATAAGAGTAAATTAGATCAATTTTACACTAAATGAAAATTAGTGTCACAACTTTATCTGATATATTTACCAGAGGGAGCGCTTTAGTCTCCAGTGATTGCATGACCAACCACCTGTTTCCCCAGTTGGCTGCTTGGCATACTGCACCACTCTCAGACAGCAATGAATCCTCTGACAATGAAGAGATAAAGATGTAATATATGCAACAATCCACTCTTAGGCTTTATCCGTGCAGTTATGCCTTCAGTTCCCTTTTGGGCCATACCAAAGGGAAACTTAGATCTTATTTTTGCAGTTTTTGCTATCATTCCTATCAGTAACAACAACATAGTATTCACCACGAACTGCTGAGATCTGGGAATACAGAAACACTGATAACAACAAGTTTGACAGGTCAAGAAACAATCAGAAAGGTTTTAAATAAACCTCCCAGAGTAGCCAAACTTATTTAGAAGAGAAAATGAACATAAATAGTAGAATTGTTACTCAAACTCTCCATTGTAAAGGGTTAGGGTTCCTACTTCAACTTTACATATATTAACATATATTGTTGTGCGAGGTGTGTGAGTGTGCATTGAGGGTCTACAATTATTTTCATTATTGATTAATCTGTATTAGTAGTATTTTCTCCATTAATCGATTAATCTCTTGATTTATAAAATGTCAGAAAACTGCACTTCACAATTTCGTATATTACAAGGTGTTGTCTTCAGCTTTTGTCTGACCAACACCTAACAACACAATCAGGCAGCTAGAACTGAGGAATTTTTGGGGGCATTTTTGCTTGAACAATGACTTAAATCAAAATAGTTGCAGATTATTTGTCTGTCAATTGACAATTGAAAGTTGTTGAAATAATCTGGCTAAACTGGTCACAACTTGTCTCTGCAATTTCTTTGGTGAGTACAATGTTATCACAGAAATCAATAGAAATGGTAGCCACGACTACCAAAATTAGACAGACACAAGTTGTAATAAACAGGAATTATCCTTCAAGGTAACCGCTGCAACTGAATATCATAATCTGCACAGACTTCTCTTTTCCAGCAGTTCATTTTGTTATGTTTCTCTTTTCCAGCATAAGTGACTGCTGGCTATCAGATGCCAACATACCTCGAAGACCTTGATGTATAAAAGATGTTTGCGGTGGTTGGCTCAGATAAATAAAACTGCAGTTCACATGGAGTTCAGATTCTAAACCACTAAGGAGACCAAAGGCTTGGTGTGAACACACTGCAATAACTTTATTCTGATCACAAGCTCCATTCCAAGCATATTGATCACATTCAACACATCCCCCAGGTTGTCTGGCTGATAGGAATACTACATTCATATTGCCATTAATAATGGTGACACTGATATTAACATCTGCTACATGAGTTTCCAGACCGGAGCTATTCTATCTTTATCACAGTCTGTCAAGTCATATCATTGTCTCCTTCCTTTGAATTGCATTTTCATTCAGCTGACATTGATCCAGAAGGATGTACAAAAAGTGAACAGGAAGGAATGTAGTGTCTTGCTCAAGGACACTCTGACAGGACGCACAGCTGTTGATAGATATGTTGTCTGTTGCAGGAATCAAATCAGTGACCTTCCTGTTATGGGCCTGTATTTCTATTAATATTGGGTCACCCTGGTACAGTGCCTGAATAGTAAGAATGTTGTGCTTGATGATAGATCCCTTCACACCACCTGTGTGAATTGACTTGCCTCAATTTCATTTTGTGTGGTGCGTCTACCTGCTTTATTTTTAAATGCTACAAAATGTTATGGTTTGGGCTTTCACATACAATGAGAGCATTTCATCAGTCTGACTTATAACAGCTACAGTAAATGTTGGGATAGGCTCATCAATGTGAGTCCTACTGGATTACAACATCTTTATATATTGATGTTTTTATTTGTGATCAATGTATGGGGAGTGTATCTGAACCGTTGTGCAGGGGCGTTTCTAGGAGTTGACAAGGTCTGGAGCTAAGCCCATGCCACCTCTGGGGCTGAGGTGACGTTTTTTTGGTTGGTCCCTGCTTTTCTGCCAGGAATACTACTGCCTAAATTTCATTTAATTTTACTGCACTATATGACTACTACAAACATTACATTTCATTAGAATTTTAATTTTTAATAGTATGTTAAGACAATAGCTCTGGACAAAATGGATATCTGCAGGGCAGCTGAGAATTCTCAAACCCATGGCACCAGTGTTTATTGCTACTTTACTTTTTTATTCTGTTATTACATTTTTATTTGATTGCTTTAATGTTTAGCATTTTGTGTGCTGATTTACAAATAAAATAAACCAGCAGCCTGATGACAGTAGATTGAATTGAAGCACTTGTTTATTTGTGCAACCATTTAGGGAATATCAGGTGTTTTGACCATTACACTTTTCTCCAAATTGTGTTACCGACTAACTCATCTTTTAACTCATGTCATCTGTGCCTACATGACAAAATGCTGTTATTCTACGTTAATTAGCTTGTTTACATCACAGACTGAAAAAAAAAATGGACGTAATCACTGTGATGTCACCAATTGGTTTGTGGACTACCGTTTTGAAGCCTCAAGTTTAGCTATTTGATCGTCACCATCAACTGTGGCTGTCTTTGATTTTTGGAGCCAGAAGTGACCATATTTAGACGAGAGGGTTAGTGCTAGGTTGGTTAGCACGGTGCATTTATTTCTATGGCTAACTGTGATAATGCTAATGCTAATTTTCGCTAACAAAAAACAGGTCTAAAACCATTAAAACAAAATGTACTTACTGGACAAACTGAACAGCCGACTCCTTAGAGGGTCTTTTAGTACGCCTATACTCTGTGAATTTGAGGTTACACCATGGTTACGTTACGTAATCAACGTTGTCACTGTGGTAGCGACTTTCAATCACAAGGTAGCCATGCCCTGAAGCATACGCTGCTTTATTATCTGTTTTACTTTAAATGGAATCATAATTTAAAAATGAACATTATGTTGTATTGAAGAAGACTTGAAACTAATGATTGAGACCATAAACTCATTAGAAAAGTGTTTACTGAGATAATAAATCAAGTGAGAAGTAGAGTCATTTTCTCATAGACTTCCATCCATTTGGACTTCTTTTTGCAATCAGTGGAGTCGCCCCCTGCTCACCATTTGAAAGAATGTAGGTTTAAGTCACTTCCACATTGGCTCCACTTTTCAGGCTGAGCTACTTGCTTGGTTGACATATACCAGTAACGTTAGCTTAGCCATGTGCTCTGGCAAAAATGTCCCATGCACTAGCAGCAGTAGAGCTGTGATAAACCTCAATACTTTCTTGATACTGACCAAAATATGTCTGTAGCAGCGAGTATTGAAAACTGTCAAAGCTGGCATTGAATGTCTGGTCTGGCAAATTTTCTGCCATTTTATTTAGACAGCATTTAACATTTAAGAACACTGGCTTCTTTATATTTGTCAAAGTAAGGAATCAAAAATAGTATTGTTTTGATGACAGTACTGAAACTCAAGTATAGTATGGCACTAGTATCAAAACATTTCAAACAATACCTAGCCATAGCTTAACCGAGTATTCCACCAATTTAGCATTTCACTCACACTGTCAGACTCACGTTTGACAGTTTTTTTGTTTTTTTTTTAATTATCACATCGATGTAGCACAAACCTAAGTTAGTGTTTTTTTATTCCACGCAGTCTTCTTCCTTGTCAAATCCTGGTGCCTAAATTACCCACAATGCAATGCAACTCATGCTAGTAGCAGCTAATATAACCAAGAGCTGCTAACCTCCAGCAGAGAGGAGGAACGGGCTATGAGGTCTGGTAACCTCACTTCTTTCTAACTCCACACCCCCAGATTATTTTACTTTCCAAACTTTTCAGCCCCAACTGACACTGACTTAAGTGACATCACTTGAGGCAATTTATCAGATTTCACACAGCTCCCTCTGGAGACACAAGAGACTTTATACTACTTTTTTTCACATATGCAATAGTCCTCCCCAACACTTGGACACAGTTTGATGTGTAAAAGTGAAGTTCCCCTTTAAAGTGGGACTAGATATCACATAAAATCTTTCTAATACTGGTGCCCCTATA
Organism: Thunnus thynnus; assembly: GCF_963924715.1. NCBI lineage: Eukaryota > Metazoa > Chordata > Actinopteri > Scombriformes > Scombridae > Thunnus > Thunnus thynnus. Next base: position 27,049,580 of record NC_089534.1, read on the forward strand.
ATACCTGAGTTCTGGTACTCCCAACCAATAACACATCATTGTGACAGCATGTGGATAGGTAGTAACTGTCCCACACAGGGTGGAGCACATCTGGATACAGGCTTTTAAAGGCACACTTGGAGGAAAGACACTCAAAGTCAGGATGTGTGTGTGCACTCTGCCAGTTCCCACTCTGCATCAGTAAGTAGAAAATTTATCTCAGAGTGGCACTTGAATGCATAAATGTCCATAAATACAACACCACAAGGGTGTTAGGAAATATAGCCAAAAACACCAAGGGACAAAAACAGCTTCGTGTTGCCCAGAGGAAGCAATTTATCTGTCCATAAAGCTGTTTAAGATGTCCCTGAAAGATGAGGTGACTGTAGGAGTGCACTTGTCTAAAAATGGTTTAAGTGTGAGGTGAAATATAAAGGTAGTCAAAAAAGAGAGAGCTTTTTCAAAGGCACTACTGGATCCCACTTCACTGCTGTAAGAGTGGAGAAAGCATCTATGAGCTGCCCATCATCTGCTTGAGAAGCCAGTGAACTGTTGCCAGTCAGGGCAGGAAGCTCTGCTTGGTTAGGCAGATTCCTCTTCAGATGTCTCCATTTCACTGAGTCTCCCTCTAAGGCCTCAGCCTGGCATCACTGGAGTATGAACTGACATACCCAAAGAGATGTCAGTCCAGAGAGGCATCAACAGCAACCAGCGCATGAGAGTTTAATAACAGATATGTAGAAAGACAGACTAAGCCAGGACTTTGATATTTGTGAGGTTTAAAGCTGCACTAGTCAAATATTTTATATTAACAATGGATCATGTGACTATGTGTAATGTAAAATATGTCACTCATAGTGAATTCTCACCCAACTCTGCAGTTCTCCTTAGCTCTACTCTACTCAGCTTTTTTAGCCTTTTTTTTTTAGCTCGTTTTGTTTTTATGGCAAACAAACTCTGTTGCTATCTACCTCATTTCCAGCAGCAACAGGGAAGTGTTTCAGCAAAAAACTCTGATGAACTCTGATACCTGACCATAACCAAACAGCAGACATACAAAGTTAGCAGCTAGCAAAGAAAGTCGATCATTCAGTAGCCAAAGAATAAGATATATTTAAGTAAGTTGGTGGAGACCAGAACTTACACTGTTGCACACTCAACAACTCCATGCAGTTTAAATCAATTTCCTAATGCTGTGCTATACTGTTAGGGCAAAGCTTTACACTGCAACAGAAGAACAATGCTACTTTCTCACTTCTGTGTCTTTTACATGGATCCTCAACTGGTTAGGATGCTGATTTTTTTCATGCGACATGTACCTTTGGCATCAATCATCTAGCACAACATTATGCACATTTAAGACTATCTTACATGCTTTTCATTTCAAAATAAGTCAGAGGAACAGGGGGAGTTTTCAACCAACACAAACAAGTTAATTAGTTAGCTAACTACAGCTCATAAAATCTGACAGCAACACTTCAGTTGTCATTTAAGCTAGAAAAATTGGTCGTCGCCAGTTAAAATGAGAAGCTGCTTTTATCTAGCTCTGTCTTAAATCATGGACCCCTTGTTTCAAATTTATGAATTGCTATTGGTAAATTTGCCACCAGTATCATTGCATCATTGCATATATGCTGCACTAGAATGGAGAGCTTGGCAGGATAGCAACAGTATATAAGATGGCCAAAAATATTAATGATGCATCTTTAATAATTATTATTTCTGTAACTGTCACACTGTTAACCCCAGATGTTCTCTAAATGTAATCATGATACCTACTTTTGCTACAGTCTCCCAAACCTTAAACATGTTGTGGACTAATAATTTCACAGTAAACTCTAATGTCTTACATATTTCTTGAACAGGAAATTAAGAATGACATATATCCTGTTAAACAAAGCCCGGAGCACACAGTTTACATGCTTCATGTACAGATTCTCTATTAATAATGCATCCAAATATAGATACTCCTACAGTATGCTTTGCTTTTCTTGGGATGTCACTCAAGCTGGAATGAAATATTTATTCATTCTGGCTGCTGCAGCCACCAGGGGACACAGACTTACTCACTGCCTGTATTGTGTCTACCTGACCTGGAACAGCTATTCATGTGTTTTTGAAAAGATCTTTACTTAGTGTAAGTATAGAATCTATATGTACAGTATATGGGAGCTGTTTTTTGTGTCTCTGTCAATAGGTTGTACTTTCTTTAGTTGAGGATTATATTAGCTTCAGGAGACCTTAGCATACAAGAGCTCATTTAGTAGAAGAGGGTAATAAATCACAGGCTTTGCTTCTGCCCAGCCTGTGCTCTGATCCCTAGTTGGTTAGGACATGAGGTGTGGGTCCCTCTCTTAATTATAATTTCTTATGAGAAAGCATTTATCTAAGTGACAATAAGGGGAAGAATCCATCTAAAAAAACGGACTTATTTTAAAAGACAATCAGAGCTTTGGTGAAAGCGATGTGTTGTCACATTTAAGGAGCTTAAGAGCTTCACAAATTTGCACTGGCTGAAGCTCCACACTCTGCCACTTTATTTAGCGCGAATAACCTTTGTACTCTGTAAAGCATTCTTGTTGCCCTTAAATAAACACTCCATGAGATTATAATGCAGGGGTTGGAAGGGAATCCATTAAAATGCTACAGATCCCACACAGCCAGACGTCGGAAGCCTTATTCAAGTCGAGAGAGGTCTCGAGTCACCGAGGAAACAAAGCTCGGCTCGGTTATTAATGGGCTCAGTCTGTCTCGGACACATTTGCCATTTCTGTAATGTCACAGAGCAGTGAAGGAGGACGCAATAAAACACAGAGCCTGGAAGCTCCACTTATTACAATTAATAATTCATATGACTGCATTAACTAGGCGAAATCCACAATTTCACATGGCAGGCATAGACTGTGTGTGTGCGGGGGCATCGCCGTCAGAGCAGGGGGAGACGGAATCGAAAAACCTTGTTACAGCGAATGAAGACTGCAGCAAGTACACGGGCCATGAATAATAGATGGGATATGTTGATGTTGAATGATAATGCCCCCCCACCCCTGACCACCCCCCCTTGTTGTTTTGCGTATAGCTACCTATAGTCTTCTTTTAATCTCCAAAATATCACTTCAAATAAAGAAGCTGGAGACAATGACAGATGCATACACATCATACTTTTTTGTGCTGAATACTAAAATCTTATTTTTCATGCTTTTGTCAAGGATGTCAGGTAAAGCAGTAAGCTACACATCTTTAAAAGATCCCATTTATTACTGTGACTGTCTGATTTTTTTTTACTTTTTTAGAGTGAATTCTAATTCTAAAGAGAAACAAATAAAGGCCTGTACCTTTACTGTAGTCTTTAACAGAAATACAGCTGTAATTCACTCAATAATTCAAATTGCCTTTTTTATACCAGGATCGACAGTATAGGAATAATGTCCCATGAGCAAGTAGAAGGCCATTAATATGAAACCTCTGTGCAGGAAGTGTTGAGTTTTCTTGACAGTAGCTTAACAGCGATCGAAAAAAACTGCAAAGAAGAAGCAACTGAAATTAATTATTGAATGAAAACACTGTGTCTGTGTAAAAAGAGAGCAGCAGAGTGGTGCATTTGACAGGACAACAAGTAAAGATGGAGGAAGTTTTGAGTTTGCTTGGGCAGCAGACAGCATCAACAGCAAATTAAAAAAGGAGCAGATCAGAAAATGAGACATCTCGCTAAAATTGGGGTAAATAAAGGCCATACTTCATGTTTTATTTGCAATATCTAGTAGAGTGCAGAGCGTCAACGTAGTATCGCACAACACAGGTGACAGAAGAGGTTGATGGTGCAGTCATGTCCAGCCGACTTCTCACTGGATTTGATGTCAGCTTTCAGTGCTGCAAAGTGAAATAAAGCTCAGCTGGAGATCAGATTAAAGAAGCCAGCCTGAGACATGCAGCACGTCTACAGATCTGACTTAAATTACATCAAAAACCACCTACGGTAAAATTGTTGCTTCAATCTAGTTTGCAAAAAGTATTTTTTACTTTCCAAATCAAATCAAGTTCTTTCAACTAACTCCTAACTTAAAGGGGACATATTATGCTTTTTGTGATTTTCTGTTATTTATATACTGATATGATGTTGGATATCTATGCTAGACTTGGTCCAAGTTCAAAAACTTTAGGTTAACATGTGTAGAAATGTTCCCTGCAAGTCAAAAGCCAGGACTTCTTCTGAACTTCTGAACACGTTTTTTTTCTACCTTGCTGACAAGTTAACGTTGACTTGTCGCACACACCCAGCAGCTATCTGTTCCATAGCCTTGGTTGCTAAGGTTGTTGCTAAGGTTTTCCATATGTTGTTCGCATTGTCCACTCTCGTATATCATTTCGGCTCCAACATGTAAGGATGTATTTGTGGAGTTGATATTTCAAGTAAAAAACACAAAAAAGTAGTGAAATCTTACTACTCTAGTTTGTTGCATGGTTTGTTGACGTAGCTTCCAGAGCTGGTAGAGATCTTCCGAGGGGCAGCTTCCAAGAGCTGGCCAATCAGAACAGAGGGGGCTCATTGGGAGGGGGGCTTTAAAGAGACAGGAGCTAAAACAGCCTGTTTCAGACAGAGGCTGAACTGAGGGGCTGCATAAAGGGCCAGTGTGAGTTAAATACAGAGTTTTTTGTAAATCATACAAAAATATTCCAGTAGAGCAGAATATAAATATAGACCTGGAAATGTGCATAATATGTCCCCTTTCAAAAATAGTTAAATTCCTTTTCAGAAAAAACAACTTTTAATATAAGATTAAATTATTTGTTAAAACAAAACATGTGTATACAGTGCATATTTCATGCACATACATGCTTTGGGAGTTTTGCTGCTAGTATGGGATGCCAGTGACATTAGTAGCCCACTATGACGGATTACAGTGAACCTGCTCCACTCGTCTTACAGCACAACACACACAATCCTAGAAATAGAAGTAGACTGAGTCAGAGCCCCATATGATGCAGTGGAAGGCAAGGAGCACAAAGGTATTTTCTCTTTGGCTCTGGGAATAGTGACTACCAGGGTTACACTCAGCATAATACATTAGTACAAAGACATTATAACGTCTTACTGTTGTTTAGCCCTTTCCTTAACTATACTGTTTTATTTTTTTCAGGAGGAATCATGTCATCAGGACAATACAGGCCAAAAATTATTGTTACTGAAAAATGATGGGTGGAGGCAATAATGTGTCTCATGCCCGTCAGGTGCTTCAGTAACACAGCAGTTACCCTTCACGTAGCATACAAACACCTCGAGGTGAGCTTGATGTCTTTTCACATTTTACTCTCTCCCTCAAGTTATTGTCCTGCGAGTACATCTTAAGTGGTGACAATGCCATTATGCCAAAGCACTGAAGTCAAGGGCTTTTGTGAAGGGCAGTGCTTTATGTGTCTGTTTTGTTCCCTGTGTAGCCTGGTGGCAGCAGTTTGTCAAGTATACGGGGAAGGTGACTGCAGTTACAGCGCCGTGTCATTTGGCTGTGATGACCCTGCTGTGTTCCTCTCATGACTTACGCATTGCTCCTGTCTTTTAATATCAACTTCAATTATGGCCCAATACCACCAGCTTGTCTGAGTTGGCCGGCAGCGATATGCAACAATAAAAAGCCACAAAGCCTGAGGCAACGGCCCTGGATATTGCTTTTGCACCTCTTTCGTCGCTGTATTTCTGCCATTTTTTTCCCACAACATTACAGAAAGTGGATAATCTCCTCAATAACGGTTCGCTTATAAAAAATAACAATAAATCAATAACTTGAAAGAAATAAAAGCAAATATTAGATGAGTCTTCTTGGGTGACATTAATGGATATGCCTAATTTAACTGCTGTTGTCGATCAAACTACCTTGATTAAATTTCCAAAACCAGAAATATATCTTTTATATTTTTTGAGAATAAAACATTCATGAATGTCTTTTTCTCTGATATTTACAATGATTTGTTTGTAGACTCTTCTAATTAAGTGACTGGCTGGGAATAGAGCTCCACAACTACCTCAGTGTTAAAATGAAATATTAATCCATGATTGACATCCAGTTAATACAACTAACAATTCTAGCCAGTCAAAACAGGAAGTGGAGTCGCTTGGAAGGAGGTATTTCAAGGCTTGGATGGACATTAAGCTCTCACAGTTGAATTATCCTCCAGCGTTTCCCATATACAGGCTCCACTTGGGCAACTAGCCCAGGTAGATAAAACTCTGTCTCGGGGTGTGTGCTGCAGTAGTGGGGACTAGAGGCTTCTCTGTGTGCAGCCGCCTAGCCAGCATCTACCAATGAATGTGAGGCATTTAGGGGACATCTGTAAATTGGAGCTACAGAAAATAACCTGGGTTACACTCTCCCCTTCTATGAGTCACTGCATGCCAGTCAGTCACACACGCCGCCACCACAAGTCAATTCTCAACCTGTGGGAAACACTGTATCCTCTCATCAAAAGATGATGTTTTCTTTGATAAAGAGTTGAAAGTACAAGTTTGTGTACATAAAAACTTATACCTGCACTAATCAATATTTTCATATTAACAATGGATCAAATGACTGCGTGTAATATTAGAGGGGTCAATATTAGTGATGAACCCACAGAGAATCATCACCCAACTCTGCAGTTCACCTCAGCTCTACTGACAGTTTTAGTGTCTATCAGCTCATTGTTTTGGTTTTCAGGCCCACACCTTTAATTTGGTTCAGTCTCACTGCTCTCATCAAGCTCGTTTCCAGCAGCAGGAAGCTGTTTTCAGAGAAAAGGCTCTGCTAAACCAACAGTACACTATCTGTCCAGCACAGAATATTGAACTTAATTTTGTTTAGTGGCCAGAAACATAACTCTAAATGAGTGCTATGCTGGATGTGTAATTGGGCAACTGTTTGCTAATGTGATTTTGTACAGTGATAATATTTCAGTATTGTGTTTAAAGGTGGTTGTGCTGGAACAAAGTGGAAATAATTAAAACTGATGACCATAGCACAAATCTAACTATCAAAAAGACCATGCTGCTATTTTGAGGAACATTGAGATTCATGTTCATCAAAATCAATCTTTCAAATGCCAGTTTACAGAGAGAGAAAATACTTCCAAAACCTCCCACTTTGCGACACCATTGTCCTGAGATTGGTGAGAGCACTGTGGAGTTGTCGAGGTAAATACTACAGTGCACTGCTGCAGTCATTTGCACTACATAAACTACATTGGGGCCAAAGTAGTCATCTACAGGGACTGTGCCAAGCTTCCACGCATTAAGACTAACAAGGCCAGAGGACACATCACCCTGCAGACTAAAAGCACCTCACAGCTGGCAAAGGTTTGACAAGAAAAGAATAGACTTAACCTACATTCGGACAACTCTCCTGCCCTCCACCCTTTAACCAGCCTCCCGTTATACACGCTGAAATACATTTAATTACTAGAGTCCACTGTTGAGGCTGTTCTCGTTGCATTGCGCTGGGAGCAGCTATTGATTTCAGGTTGTCTTCTGCCTCATTAGTCCGTGGCAGAGCTCTGCCCCGCGAGCTAAAAGGGAAAAGCGTCCAATCCATAAGTAAGCCGACTACACAATATCTTCTATTGTGTTGGGGTGAAATATCTGGACACCCAGAGGTGTGGGAACAGTAAGAGCACAGCCTTTTATAGTTACTCAGAAACATTTAAACCGCAACAGGACCACAAGGCCAGCTTTGATGCCCCGGGGCTGATGGAGCGCCGTGGGCCTAACGTTTGCCACGTTGCCACATTTGCATTGAATTAGAGGTAATTGTGTCATTATAGTTATTACCACTTGCTCATTGCCAGTGGCCAACACAGGAGGCGGAGGCTTGAGTGAGGATGGGCAGCAGTACGAGTCACAACCAGGATCAAAATGATGACACCTCTGAGGACGTGCTTCTATTGATCTGCTTTAAACTCCGAGGCTGCTGGGAGAAAGATGTAAATCTCACTCAACACACGGCCAAAGACTAAGAGCCTGGCTGCTCCTGTATGCTTGATCAGTTCATTAGAAAGATTAATACAACTGAGGGAATTGTTAAAAGAGATAAATGACTTCTGTTCCTCACAGACTCTTTGAATGAGTGGATTCAACTAATATTTTTTACTATTACTCTGATTTTACTTTACATTCTTTCATTCAGACATCAACATGATTCCTTCCTGCTGCTAACTGAATAAACCCACCACTTGCTGGCATGTCACAAGACAAGACAGCTGTCCTCCGATTCTACCAACTAATATCAGTGTCTGTATAGATCTGAGAAAGACTTTTAACATGAAGTCCTACTCCCTCACCTGGGGTGTCCTCCTCACTTTTCAAAATCTAATTTTTGTCCTCCTCACTTTTATTGTTTCGTGTTCATTTCTTTACTTAGCTCTCTGTGAAGACTGTCCTCCTACTGTCCTGCAACCATAGTATAGTGGAGAGAAGGGAAGAACTGATTGTTGGGGCTACATGTAACCTGCACACATAGCTCATGGCTGAAAAAACTACCAACTTTTTGGGGTTAAAGAACATTTAATCTATATATATTTCTATTTACAGTTCATATTCTCCTAAAAAGATGCAAGAACAGAACCTCAGTCAAAAATAAGAAAGTAAAGAAAACCACAAATACAACATCATCTATCAGAAAGCATCAAGCATCTACAAAGGAAACTAAAAATGGCTTTAGGTAGCGTTGGTGCATCAACAATACAGAGGCTTAAAAGGCATTCCTATTTATTTATACTACAATTGGACTGTTATGAAAAAGAAGAATAAGCAACAGAATTTTATCATAGTTGTTTGCAAGAATGATTAAAATGCATATTAATTGCTCACCCCTAAAAGCAAATCTACACCCTTGCATACAGCTTCACAATATTCATTTTAGATATACCACATCTAATTTTAATGAATTCTGGGATTTTGCAGAAGCAGCAAGTTATGTTATTGTCTACACTTTTGTTTAATGGTCCTCTACATATCTGAGTTTTTTTCTCAGTATGTTTTCCAGACTCAAATCTTGTGGTAAAAAGTAAGGTGGCGAGAATTTAGCTGATAACATACCTTAAGATAATTCAAACCTACAAAGACTAGACATCCCACACATAATTGATTGTGGATCGTTTTAGTCTTGACACTCAGAATGGGGCACATACTGAACTGAGTAAACACAGAAGACAAGACTGGAACAAGTACCTCTTCATGGATTTGCAAGACAAAGCCTGCAAATCCATGCTTAAGGCCCCAAAAAAGTTCAAACCTGAGGAATAAAAATCACTCTTTGATTGAACTGGCCATCACCTGAGAAACACGCAACTGGTGACGAGTGATCATACGCAGACAGCTTCATGTCAAGGGGTCACGAGCCAAAAATGTTGTAAATCATCTGTAGGTGATCCCTACAATCCCACAGTACATGTTCCTGGACTAAAGCAGAAATGAAAATCACTGAAATGCACTGATGTCGACACCAACTTGGATCAATCAGTCGTGACGGCCAAATCAGGACTATATTCATCCTAACAACCGCAAAGTGTGTCCCCACCTTAAAAGAGAATATCTTCATATGAACTAAAGACAAAGACATGTACCGTATAATACAGAATGTATCCATTTATATATTCGCTAGCTAGCACAGAAGAAACCTCTCTAGAAATATTTAAATTTTTCGTACTCTATCTTTAGTCACTGTGCAGAGCTGCCTGAGTAAGACTGAACTAAATCCCTGTGATCTTAAAAGGAAATGAAGAAAATTGATGGCTAGGCCTCCAATGTCTGTACTTCATGATGGATGACAGAGGAAGGAGGGGTGGCAGGTGATTTCTATGGCAGATCTGAAAATTTAAATTCCAGCCCCTTCAGAAGCAAGCTAAATTTGTGCTGACAGGTGATAATTTAAACAGAGTGGGACAGCTGGTTTCAGAGCTGCGCCTTACGTTGGAGTAGAAGTGTGTGTGTGTACATGTGCATTATCTTGAGTCCATATGTGTGCGCTTGTACACTGAAGCTTGTCACATTTTTCTTTCAATGAATTCCATCCGCTCACAACGTTTGACTTCATGCATATGCAGGCGAGTCAGCCTCAAAAGCCAGGAGCCAGTTAAGGTTTTTCCAGAGAACTCTCAGACTGTCTCATCCCCAGCAGGCTGCACACACACACACACACACACACACACACACACACCTCCACAACTGCAGAGATGTCCTCTTCATTCAAGTGTCTCACTTCATCTATAAACCTGCAAAAACTTTCCCTGACTTCAAACTAAAGAGGGTTTAATGCATCGCTCCTGCAGAAAATTAATTTGATAAAAATGAATCATGTTCAGGAGGCACTGCTGTCATTGAAGTGCAGTGTACAGTGTAAAATTACTTTTTGCTAAGAGTGCATCGATCTGATCCTTTGCATCAGCATCAGGGCTGATACTGACTTTATCGAGCGAACATCGCAATCCACATTGAATACAGTTTTTTGTTGATTTCCATTCATTTACAGTTGTAAGTTCATGTGCGTAAATCTACTTCCTGCATGTGCTTCACAATAAAAGTGGAAGTGTTGTTAATTACCTTTGCGTTAGCCAACGTTACCAAAGATGTACTTTAGGTTTTTTTTAATGTTTCGACATTTCTGCGCTTTTTGTCAGGAGTCCATTTTGAAACCTTGCATTGACACAATACATTTTATGCATTTTTTGAATGACTGACTAATCAATATCATTATCTGCACAACAGTGGATTATGCTAATAAGCTGTATGAGTATGGTGATAATAATGTAGTGAAACCAAAGATATCCAAAGATTTTCCACAATGTGGACAATAAAGTTCCTAACTAACTAACTTACTATGTAATTATAATTTAATTATGAAAGACAAGATGATTTAACTAAACTGATAATGAGATTTTACAGTGTATATTTAACAAAGCTTGATTAAGGAGGAAACGAGGACGGATATTATTAATAACGCTCTACAGGAGCAGCTATATTTTGCAAGAAAAAAAATACAGAACGCTGCACAGGTGAAGTGGTTTGGTGAAGAGATGTAGAAGTGTGTAATTAAGCTGAGGGAAGCCTCTTCCATGTACTTATTAACTGAAAACTCTGTTACAGGCCTTATATTATATTCTCCTGCACATAAATGCAATCGTAACAGTGAAATAGCCAGTTAAGATGTACTTCCTAAATGCCCATTTATTTGTGACCAACACTACAATAAATCCATGTGTGATTTATGAGTACAGTTTTTCAGGAACTAATGCACACAACATCACAAATATCATCAGTATATTAGTCAGCTGAAAGATGACTCATGTAGAATCAGCTAAAAAGGCTCAACCACACAAAATTACCTCTAAATATTACAGGGTCAACAAAGTTTTAATAGCAGAGTTAGGCGTCGCCCCCTGATTTGATTTATGGTTTTCGGCGTATATTTGCGTTGTTTACACATGCCAGCAGTCTTAATTTGGTGATATTTCAGAGTGGAACTGTCACTTCATTTCAGAATAAGCCTATAAAGCAGCGAAGGTGCTGACACATGAGAAGAGATATGAGCGGAAGGATTAATCATGTGCCACAGAACGTGTATAAGAGGGGACGTAGCTCGGCTAAGCTGGAGGGAAAGAGGCAGAGAGAGGGGGAGAGAGCCGCGACATAGGCACAGTGATGGATGAGCGCGGTGTGGATTTACTACTCTGCCTACCTACGCTCAACTCAACCCCCACCCAGCTGAGGTTGGTACTAAACTAACAACACGTGCCAGGCGAGGCAGCAGCAGGTCTCATCAGAAACCCAAGTGAGACAGCTAAACAGGAAAAACTCAAAAGCCAAGGTCAGGTAGGGAAGTACAGTCACCTACAGCTTGGCAGCCAGCAAAGCTGATACTAGATCAATATATCAGTCTGAGTTGTCCACCTCTAATATGATGTAGCTGCTTGGAATGTTCATGAACTTTCAACAAAGCACTAATTATCATTATTTATACAAATACAGTCCCATTAAAATCACTTTTGTAAATTGCACAAATGGGGATAACAGAACACACACATTCAGACAGTCGGACCATTGCAGGCAATGTAGCAAATCAGTGGACTGTTGGATTGTTATTTGGATTAAAAGCAGGGCTGCAACCAACTAACGATTATTTTCATCACTGATGAATCTGCTGATTATATTTTTGAATAATTGGTTAATTGTTTGGTCAATAAAATATCTGAAAATTATGAAAAATACTCATCACAATTTCGTAAAGACCCAAGTGACATCTTCAAGTGTTTTGTCCAACCAACAGTGAAAACCCCAAATAGCTATATGAAGTTTGCAATTACATAAAACAGAAAAAGAAGACAGTTGGACCAACTGGAACTGGGAAATGTTTGGTATTTTTTCTTGAAAAATGATTAATCTATCTTCTGTTGATTGCTTAATAAAACTAATAACTAATAAGTTATTACTAATAAACTCTTGTTAAAAGGATTTTTGCACCAATATGATCAAGCACTTGGATTTGTCAGATATTTAATTCTACCAGAAACAGACATTCGCATGTGTTATTTTCTTTACAAGCACTTTCTCAACTGAATCTTCAAAAATGTTTGAAAATGTATTATATCATGATAAAACTATGTAAAATCTATATACAATGAGAGAAAATGTGGGCGTAATTGTTTTGATTGTTTGTTTCAGAAAGTTACCAAATTCCACCAGAAAGCACCTCACTGATGCTGTTTAATAGTCAGACAAGCACACTGAGGCCTTAATACCAAAAGAGAGTTATATATATATGTATATAACTGTGGTTCTATGAATAGAGGGTATGCATGGGATGTGTAGTCGCTACACTCACTCACACTTGAGTGGCAAAAACTGACCAGTCAGCATCTGCCACCCTGCATTCATATGGGAGAGTAAGCAAAAAAAAAGACTTCTCGTCAAACCTGAAAAGTGGTAAAGAACTGTTGTGCAAACAGATTCAGAGAGAATTCTGGCAAAAGTTACTATCAACTGCCAAAGTTTCAAGTAAAGAGACTCAATGTGAACGGATACTTTCCTTTGAATACTTTGATCAGACTGACAAATCCCGCATTAAAATAAAACCAGATGTCTATACGCCATCAGAATCAGTTCCTGTGTTCATCTGGCAGCAACATCAACTACAGTTCCCATCCAAATCCTTCACAATCAGCTACATGAACTAAAAAACTTTGCATACCAAGTCCAGTTTAATTATACAGAGTACTACAGTTGTATAATGGCTTCTGTTTCTCTAGAGGAGCGTTCTGAAGTATGAGGTCAAATAAGAAAAGTCAAATAAAACAGTGTACTGGCATTATGGGGAATGAAGGATTCAGCATTTTTGGGGGTTTGACCTACAGTAGGGAAAAGTCCATTTCTAACCATCATACTGATCATTGTCGATTTGGAGCTGCTTTACTTTTTGAAGTTCGCTGATGATATTACTTCTGTCATAACAGACATAGTGAGTGTGTCTGGAGGGGGGTGTGATATTGTGTGAGAATGAGAGTTCAATACATACCCTCTATTCCTCATGACTGCCAGAGGTGGTGTTTTGCACCTGGATACTTCTTTATGCACACACACAGATCCAGTATCTGTAATACAGAGAGTGAAATTCAGACTTTGACAAGCACTATCTTTAAATCTAGTCTACACAGAACAAAACAGACTTTGGTGAAGAGTACACTGAACAGAACAGAACAGAATTCTGAATTACAAACCATCACAGCATGGAAATATCTGAACAAACCCACTGAGCTCCCAGCCTGGGGAAAGGCTTATCCAGTTTCTAGTTTGCATGACAAATGGGATGCAGCGCCTGGCGTCCAGTCGGGAGACTGCGTGCTACGTTAAAATACACCCACATATGAGAATAAAACACAACTCATCGGTGTAAAATTGTTCCTCTCCTCAGTTAATTAAAACCAGCCCACCAAGTGTGCAGACTCTCTGGGATAGAGAGGAGTTTTACATTTCAAAGTCAGAAACCTGTTATGTAAACAGAGACCACCACTGTGCAGAAACTTCACATGAAAAACACTGTCCTCAAAGAACTGTCTCACAGAACAGGTGCATAAAGTTTTCTCTGGGTTTGGTTTGTGATAGTAGATACTGCTGTGTCATGAAGGAGAGTGAGAATGTATCTTAAACGTACTGCTGCAAGGAGCAAAGCACTAGTATTGCATAGTTTAGAAGGTTAACTCCCACTGGACTCAATGATGCTAAAAATGTCCGTCCTAATGGAAATGCACATACTGTGCACTTTGGAGGAAAGAATCAACCAACAGACATGCTACAGAGGAAGGAACAGCATCCTTTAAATGGGTGGGCCAAAATTCATAAATTTATCTGTATCAGCTTATATCTCAGTCAAAAAAATAACAAGAAATGTAAGTACAGAAATGCTACTGTTATGTTTAAGGTAATATAGAAAAAGACTGTAAAACGTCCTGCTCAATACATATGTTGGTCACAATTGTTTAAAGTTGTAGTAATATTAAACTGCATGTTTTCTCATTGCTAGTTGCGGCCGACAGTTGCGTGCAGGCTCCTCTGCAAGCCTCAGTGACCAACTAACAGCAGGCTTGGTAGCTAATTAGCTAGTCAGCTACAGCACATGAAACAGCTTAAAAACATATCTGTAAATGTCATTCTGGTCGGTTTAGATGCTGGTGTTTCCTTACTGTTAAATACTATTGCTAACAACACTCTGTGCCCATGACTTATAAGCTACAGTTTCCAGCGCAAGTTTGAATACTTTGTCTCATGTTCTCTTGCCGAGGGTCAGCCTGCCAGCTGCTGTCAATCAAACGCAGATACCCACACACCCCTATGGAGGCTGAGAGAAAGAGGAACATTTCTGATATTTCCCTAAAGATCTTTTTCTTCCTTTTTATTTGAAAGTAATAGACAATATATATAAAATACTTTCATTTTTGACCGCACAAAAGGGGTGACTGTGATTTCAGTTGGACTTTAAGAGTAACTACACCCAAATAACCATTTTTTGAGTAATACACTTGTTGTCTCAGATAGAATTAAAAAAAAAAAAATTACATACAGTATGTGTCTGTCGAACTACTTACTTAAAAAAGCAGGCCCACTCAATGCACCAACTGAAGGATCAAACAAACTGTTCATTCTTAAATGTGTGTACAAAAAAGATTGTACTAAAAGATGTCATAGTGAAAAAATAAAAAAACATTTTATATTCAATATTTTTAATAACTGTTGTTTTCCATGTGTTATTTATTTTTGAGTGGGTTTTGTCTTGGCTCTGCTCTATGGTTTCACAGACATCGGAGGAGGGACGCTGTGGGACATATAAAAGAGATTTGGTGAAGTCACACACTATAAGGCCACACCTCACACAGATGTTTATAATACTTATCCTTTAAGTGAACAAATATATGGGATCCTCATAAAAATGTCTGTCATGTATATGTTAAAATTAATATCATACCATTATTAGATTTTTTAAAATCTTTTCTGATTCTCTGCTTTAAATCTGGCTATTAGTTATCCCATGCAGGGTTATTTAGTGGAGCGATACCCAATTATGAGAATATTATATCAATTTTGAAGTCAAGGCACATAGTAATCAATAAGAATTATATTGTGCTTCAGTTCATTTCCTCTCACCTCAAATAGCACCAGGAGGGAGCTTCTAGGGTATGTTTTGATTACAGCGCTGAAGGCTAACCCAGAAGGTCAGGGGCCATAGGGTCACATCCCAAAGGCAGAAGGAGCCAAAGGGAAGGTGCAGCACTTTAATCCCGTAAAAGTGTGACTGCACAAAGAGGAAATCCAGTATATCACATATGATAGGGTCATGCATGCAGCAGCGAACCCCTTGCTGTTCCCTGGTATCAGTGCCACAGAGTGGAGATTAGCGCTCCTGTAGGACAACAGACTCTGCCAATCATGACCATGCTTACACATTGCAGTGACAGGAATGTGTTTGCCAAGCCTTGCAGAACAAATATTCATTTAATTTATGCAAATATGCACAAGAGTAGATTCATTTTAATTATTAAAATGAGACAGCTCTGTGTGCAACAGATTGTTGTGGTGAATCGGCTGCGTCTACACCTCCTCTCTAATTATTAACAGCAACGTTGTACTTGGATGAAACAGAACAGAAGTCAGCGAGGAGAGCAGGATTCCCACTGGCTGACACACAATGTGAGGCAAAAGGAGATAATACACTTTTCTACACTCTCTGATACGGTGTTGATTTCTGTATCTCTCTCTCTGCCTGTCTCTCTCTCTTTTTCCCTCATACCTTCTGTTTCTCTCCATCTTAAACTGCCTTACTGTATCTTAACTTAATGTGGTGCACAGACAAGCTTTAACTTAAAGGATAATTCTTCTTTGTGACAACTTGGGTCTTATTTTCATACCTACTCATATTTTCTGGCCATTATTGAGACTTAGGAGCACAGTGACATCACTAAACAGAAGGCACACGGGTCAGGAAACAGTAGTGGTCAGACAGGTTTTAAAGCTGCACTACAATAAATATTTTATAATAACAATGGCTTAAATAACTATGCAATGTGAAAAGTGTCACTCATAGTGAAGACGCCACAAAAAATGATCATCTGACTTTACACTTCCTCTCAGCTTTACGTAGCATTTTAGTGTCTTTCAGCACATTGGTTTGATTTATTGTTTAGTTCAGTGTCTCATCAGCCTCCTTTCCAGCCGCAGCAGCTGTTATAATGAAAAAGACTGATAAATCCACTGTATGCTCAACATGATAAAGTTCAACAACTTGTTTCAGTGAACCAAACCCCCCAGAATTATGAATGCCACTTTAAACTTATCATGATTGTGTTTGCACATAGTTTCCTGAGCAATTAGGGATTAATGCCAGTTTTGCCAAGAGTTTTGGGTGTGTTAACTTTCAGTTTCACCTTCATTTGGTTTAATCTGATTAAACTTTTGGCTTGTTTATATCCTGTAGGATCATCTGAATGCTTGTTATTGGCCCGTTATACTTTGTTGTAGCAATGTCAGTAAAAGTCCATTTTCAGTCCATATCACTCTTGTATACATTGCATATTGAACCAAGATTGGCTCCAAACTAGTTGTGATATCCTGCTCATAGGTTGACACTTTAAACTGAGATTTAAGGTGAGCACAGAAAAACTTTCTCCCTTCAGCAGATGAATATGAAAACAGTCTTCTACTGTGAAACTCTGTGAAACTCTGAAACTCTGTGCCAAATCTTACCAAATCTTAACTTTAGTGATGGTACATTGGAAAAGGCATTGAAAAACAATGACTCTTGTTGTTTAATTTGGAGGACACTGAAATAAAGTGGACTTAAGCACTTAAGTGATAAATATGTCTTATAAGCCTCTGCACTTCCCCTCTTTCTCTTTTAATCTGAGTGTCTCGTGTTCCTTGGAAACTTTCTCCAAAGTTTTAGCATCACTGATTCAGAGGTACCAAGGATGATGGAGGGAGTAGGTGAGAGAGACAGAAATACAGTTTGAGAAAGGAGAGAGAGAAGAAGAGTTCTATCACTGCACTGTGGATGAATGCTCAGTGCACTGATGGACTTTCACTCTACTGCTCACGAAACATGCTTACTTTTAAAAAAATCCATGCCTGCTATTACCACAAGAGGTATTAGCAAGATTAATTGGATGCATATATCCCAGCTGCACGATGGCACTTTATTTAGAAGCTTTGTTTAATGGAACCTATTGTGCGATCTGCCAACAGGGATCTTGCAATATAAAACAAGGCTCCCTGTAGTGAAAATATGAAACTTTTATTAGATGCAATCATTTCCAGCAATGGAGAAACTATCCTGAGAACGCAGTTTACAAAATTACCTACTGCTTCACACTGAAATAGCTGAACCATCTAGATGAATTACCCCTGAGGGTTTTAGCTGGTCAAATGAAACAGAAGAGAGTTCTTGCATACTTTTGTGCTCTGGTCAAACTCCCCTTTCTGCCTTTCTTTTCCTTAAGTCTAATTCTCCACTTGAGAGTTCACCCTCCGCAGCATTTAGCAGCAGTTTGTACCTGCCGTACTGACAATTGGCACAAAGTGCCTTATAGAGCTAAGTTGTCTGCTACTATAGGTGGTTTATTAAGGTACAGATAATTAGCCTGGAAATGAATGTCTTTTGGCAAGAGACAGAGCCCAGACCTGCTTAAATAAGAGTTTCTAGAAATGTAGATGTGCAATAAATAGATTTAAAACATGAATCTTTGTACCTTGGCTGCCCCAAGTAACAGTGATAGCTAATTTAAAAGCTTAGAAATAATGTGACATGATGTTACTTGGCATCAGCAAACTGTGCAAAGAATACACATATTTACCACCCAGACCACTTTAAATCAAAGGTTAAAAAGATTAATACTGGTGAGTGTGTCATTTCTCTTAATTTTGGGCAAGGGTTAGGTGTTCCTAATAAAGTGCTCAGTGAGTGTAATTCTTCTATGCACAGTTGTTTATTCTTGGCCTACAATGTACATACATATACACCAACAATATATGGTAATGAAAATCTAAGCTCAAACATACTCAGAAATCGTTCTGAGGTTTTATCTGTATCTCATGGTCTTTATTCAGCAAATGGAGCTGGTTCAAATGTCATCACGTGTCCTTAAGGAGTCAGTATGCTTCAAACACATGTTGGATCATTGAACGATGTATGACGCCCTTCCCCACTCCAAACCCCACCCAGCACTTTTCTGACTTCATAATAGGACAGACTGCGTTCAACAAGTTTCGCACACTTTTGTTTTCATTCATGTTAAGGTGACACTTTGTACAATCTATGTCATCTGAAGAATACTGAACCCTTTACCAACCTGACTACTTTAATCCAGATGTACCAAAGACTAAACCTTTGTCATCTATGCATGGATTTCATAATATACTGTATGATGAAGAAAACCTAAGCTCAAACATCTATTTACTAATCATTCCAGGGTATGAACTGCATTACGTCTTTATTCAGCAAATGGCTTAGGTGTTATCATGTGACCTTCAAATGCTTGTTAGATGATTTAACAGTGTACACCACCCTCCCCACCCCACACCTTTCTGACGTTGGAATAGGACAAATTGTGGCCAACAAGTTTTAAAAAGTATGAAGAATTTTGTCTTCAGACATGTTCAGACAACACTTTATACTAACTAGGTTATTTGAAGCATACTGAACCCTTTACCAACCTGACACACTGAAGATCTAATATTGGTGAGTCCACCTTTTGTCCTCTGTGCATGGATATTCATTCTAGTCCTTTGGGAACAGTACATGCTGAAGAGAATCAAAGGTCCACTTACTAATGATTCAGAGCTTTTAACCACATCTCAGAGTCTTCATTCAGCAAGCGTAGCTCAACACATGAACTAAATGCATACTGTTGTCATGTGTCACCCGACACATCAACAGTATAAACCCACACATCAGGTTTACTAGTGAACAGAAACATGATGGTAAGATGGTGTGTCCAGGAAACCCACTCACACACCAATATCTTCATTTAACTCCAACCACCACTTACAACATCAAAGATCAATGAAAACCCTCCTACACAGAGCAGAACATCTTGTCAGTGAGGAGGAGGATAGAACCAGGGAGGTGCATCAAGTCTGGGAGTCACTCAATGCCAACAGCTATAAGAAATGGTTTAAGACAATGGAGTGGTGTGTGGTCATTGACCAGGAGTCAGTGGATAGCTGGAGAGAGATTCATTCACATGCAATGCCAAAGACATTCCTTCAGTTGTGATTTCCCCAAAATATGTACATGAATGTGATTCTACATATCTGGGAATAGTACTGTTATAATGCTAATAGAAACCTCCTATACTGAGAAAAAAACACTACTTTAAAATTGGAGTGGACAAAGACGCACTGTATATTTAATCTCATAAAATTACTCATATGTTCCAAGGGAAATAATAACTCTAAAATATAGGATTGTAAGTGGGCAAATTCTGTCCCCAAAGTACTTGAAAGTTTACTTTATAAAGTCATTCAGCTTTCTGGAGTCAAAGTCTATCTGAAGAACGCCCAAAACAATCCCCTGTGTTAATGCGGCTATGATGTCCCCTGCTGCTCTCCTAGTTGTGTTTGTTAATTAGTTTGCATGTCTTTTGTGGGGCTAAAGCAGTCAAATAATTAACAATGACAAATAGCTTTCGTGTCCACTAGCTCTTATCCCACCTCTACAGCTGTGGGGATCTCAGTCTTGAGCAACCTGTTTTTATCAGGCCACAGGAGCCAAACCAAAACTGCTAATGCGTTAATTTATAACATAACCTGGCATCGGGCCGAGACAGCCACGCACAGAGAGAAAGAGCAAAAGAGAGAGAGAGAAAGAGAGAGAGAGAGGGAGATTGGTGGATGGGTGAAAAACTGCAGTGTCACCACATGAGTCCACTTTTAGCCCTCTTGCATCAAGTTACTGTGTATGTGCTGATACAGCCCCGGGAAACAGATGTCCTTGTGTGCCGGATCGTAATTATTAATGGGTGAGACTTGCTGGTTTCATCAAAGCCCGAGCTGCACGGCGCCACATGCAGGAGCTTGATCTCTCAGTGACAGACGGGAAGGAGGGGGGGCTTTATTTGAGAGCAGGTGGACACAGGAAAGTTTAGGGGAGAAAGAAATAGAGGGAGGACATGATAAAAGCGTCAAACCAAATGCATCAGTTAGCTAACTGAACCACTACAACTAGAGCTAGAAAACAAACTGAATTAATCCAATTACTGACATCATGAATCTCTAACAGATCTAAATTTACTTTAATTGTAGTTTTAAAAAAATTGTCTGAATTTTACAAAACTGAACAGTGAATATCCACCACAAACATTGATATCTAACCAGAAGTTCAACCAACCAGTTGGCCAAAAGTCCAGTCCAGATCTGTCCAGACCGATCTATATTTGCATATGAGCAACGGATCAAATGCCTAAGTGTAACGTTAACGATGTCGCTTCTACACTTCCCCTCAGCTCTGTTTTGATTCACTCTCACCAATGTCGTTTTTAACCGCAGCAGGCAGCTATTTTAAGCAAAAAAGCTCTGATAAACCCATTGTACACTACCTGCCCAGCACCAAACAGCAGACAGACAAAGTTAGCAACTAGCTGGTGAGCATAGAGACACAACTGTAGCAGCAAAAGAGAGGTATTTTTCCCAGCAGTTTTTGTAGAAAACAGAGCTAGGACAGTGAATATTGGGCTTGCATTAATCAGGGGGCCAGAAACATGATTACAAATGAATGCTAATGTTGCTCTGTGTCTGCTGGATGTGTATATCGGCAACTGCTTGCTAACACCATATCAACTTTTTAAGGTATAGCAATATGTCCGTGTTGTGTTTACAGCTTGCCCCCAAGTGGCCATAAAATCCATTAAATATCTATTAAGTCCAGTCCAGAGGTCCCGAATCTTTAAAGTATAAAGCTTCATTTATACTTCTACATTAAGGCTTTACGATGTACTTCGAAGATGAGCGCCTCTTAAAAACTTTAACTACACGTCGGGGCTACAGCAGCTAAGGAGATACCACGTGGGTTCGCAAGATCTATGATTGGCTGCATGTCTGATGCTAGTGGAGATTGTTGGGAGTGAATACAACATTAAGAAGTTAAAAAAAAAACACTCAGTTGTCTTTTAAGACTTTTCAGTAACACACATTTAACAAAGTAATCTCCGCTGCAAACCTTCTGCTCACCGTGATCGCAACTCTATGAATAAATGTACGTAAACAATGTGATCACACTGTAGTAGTCTCCTAGTCAGTGAGGAGACAAGGCGAAATACCCAGTGATGGTTGGGATGTTTGGAGGTGTACGCCATTTCTTGGAAGCCAGCCAGCGCTGAGCTTGGTTAAGACCGTCAAGCAGAAGGAAGCTACACTGTCAGAACATCAAGAGTGATGATAAAACAGTAAGACATGTCAGAAAAGCAGAGCTAAATGTGCAACAGACAAAACACAGGAGACCTCAGCGTTGAATTTTTAGTTAACACCTGTGGGGTCTTTACAGATGCCTCTTCCCTCTGCATCAGGCTAGATGCCATTTTAAGGTGGACAATATGAGCGACAAGTGTCAGGGAGGGAACTTGTGTAACTAAGTTTGAGGAAGGGCAAACAATCCTGCATTTGGGTGAAAAACTGCATATTGTATCTTAAAAGAGAAACATTATCACCTCACACTCAGTGTATTGATTGTATTGCTATCACTGTGGATGCCTATATGTATATATGAAAGTTCAACTTGCATGTATATATGCTTGTATGTATGTAAAGGATCATTTTGAGGAGATTTGATGTACCCTGGACAATTATTTTCTAAATCATATCACAGCTCCATACTTCATTACAATTTCTCAGACTTGGTGTTGGGACCCCACATGGTTTTCTGTTATTATTTTTTATTAAAGAGTAAATTAAATAATATTTGTGTCATCAATTTGGACCTATACCCATTCTCTTTAACAGAATAACTAACAGAATAATTAACAGAATATAAAAATACAAATTCAAGTGGCAAATTGACAAACCTCTCATTTCTGTTATGAGAATTGTGGGACCTGAAACAAGGACAGAAAAGATTGGGAACCCCTGGTTTAGTAACTATACTCCATATGAGGCTACTTGGGTCAAT
This sequence comes from Thunnus thynnus, assembly GCF_963924715.1. Taxonomy (NCBI): domain Eukaryota; kingdom Metazoa; phylum Chordata; class Actinopteri; order Scombriformes; family Scombridae; genus Thunnus; species Thunnus thynnus. The sequence goes on from NC_089534.1 coordinate 27,072,223, forward strand.
GGTGCCAAAGCCTCACATAGGCCCTTTCACACAGAAACATGTTGCTCAGGTGAAATGCTTTTCATCCACATATATTTCAATGGAACAATGTCGGTATTTCCGTCTACTGTTTTTGCCGTTAGTCACAATGTCTACAAGTGTTTTTAGTGCGCCTAGCACCAGCTGTTGCCTTACTTGTCACTAGGATGTTCCCAGGCCAGATGGGATTTGTAATCCATACAGCATGTTCTTGATGTTCCCAAGGGTCTTTTCCCAATACCACTATGCCAGTATCCTATCCTCAACTCCTCAGAAGAGCAGCAATTTTATCACACTCTGCTCCTCAGCTCATACATGTCTGTATGATGTATTTGGCATGTTCTTCAGTTGTTAAATGACGCGCATCAAATGATGTGATGCTGTGCAACGTGGCTGATGTGTGATGCACTTAAGGGTTTTGGTCACTAAAGCTCATCTGATCAGTCCATAGGATGAGCTTTTGAATATGGATCGACCAATAAATCAAGAGCTTCACCCTAAGGCTTGGTACCCTCTTCATCAACACCCTCATCAGTACAACACCCTCATCACTGATCAAAAAGACTGATCTGAAAAATATTTGTGTACTTTAACTGAACATCAGCAGTGATAAGCAGTCGAGCTCAGCTGAGACATTACTGAAATAAAGTTCCTCGAGCCTCCCATGTTGCTGGCAGTTAAGAAAGATTTGAATATTTAGTAATGATTACATCAGTTAACTGCCATGCTGGCGCCCACATAGCAAGTAATGATGCCTCAAGTCAGTCAGTCTTAATATGTCTGTGAAACAGGTAGCATAAATTGCAATAACTGTTAAAAAACTAGCAGCTTCTTAAAGTATTAATTCCCTCCTCACATAATTGGATAGGACACCAAGGTGGCTGGCAATATTTTTTATGGGACTGACCTGTCAGGGGTGCAGATTGTCTTTTGAGGCAGAGTGATGGTTGAGTGCAAAGTGACAGTGAATCTCGGAAATTGGACTCCTTAGAACATTATTTGCCATAAATTACCAGGAGGATCTCAAGGTCAGCCTTCAAGCAAAGTGACAGCCGTCAAGCAAAGCTGAGTCTAGCTCACCATCATCAGTTGAGGCTTCATCAAGAAAACACCCTCCAAGTTTATCAGCTTGTCCCGGTGTCCTGCCACCCGCCAGCTGAGAGGGGAGCATGCCCCAGCCACATGTTAGGGCCTTTTAAAGCTGGGCCAGTAAAAGATGGTCAGTCTCCAACCAGAATTGTAGAAAACTCATAACTGAAGACAGCCAAAGCCAATTACTTGGCAGCTTCCATAAAGAATTAAAAGGTTGAACCTTGGGATTGATTTACACTTGTGTGGCGCCTGGTGAAAGGTGTAGCTGGGTTTACTGATCCCTTATGAGCTAGCAGTCCATCTACTGTATAGATTTAGCAAAGGCAATCCACTTTAATTCAGATGTTGATTAGAAAGGATTTGTAAGCAGCATTTGAAGACGACGGTGGAATCATGAAAAATAGGGTTCGACAAATACTATCAACATTATTCTAGTTTATTAGCTAAAATCAGTGAGGTGTTGATAAAAGGCTGCTAATCCAATCCAATCCACTGTAGTTTTATAAGTGCCCTGTAACAGAGGTGAATGCATGGAATATCTTTTACAAGCTGTTTCCATCAGGTATATGTCACCATTGATCAGGGAGACTGGTCTACAGGGGATTAGCCAACTCTGATCGTCCAATCTGATTCATGGAGCAGAAAATATGAGCAGTTGTTAACCACAAAGCTGTGTGTTGCTCTGGTAGGGCTTTCATCTGCTGCCATTGAATGAGTCAGACACTGTACCATATAGATGTCATTTATGTATTCGCATAACATTCACTTGAAAGAGCATTCTTGTTGAAGGTCAAGAAGCCATGGTTGTTTAGCATATTCAATGCTGCTGAACTGACCCTGATCAAGGGTTGTTAAGCCAATGTATGTATACAAATGTGCTGCAAGGATTTAAAAAAAAACAAGCCTCTTTTAAAAATGTATGCATCGATTTCCTGCCTTCCAGGTACCCCCTTGTTTTAGTTCATTTCAGGATGATCATCAACATACAGAGAATTTCTTAATATAAGTAATCTATGCTTTGTTGCCTTTATTTTTGTGTCATAGTTACATTAGAGTTGCATGCTAAAGCGATATGAGCAGAAACTCTTTTGAAACTCTTCCTGTTGATGTGTCCAAGGATTCTTATACATCTGAGATAGCAGACTCGACTGCGTAACAGCAACCTTTGCATAAAAGGACCAAATTCAGATTAATCTTTCCATGACCCCAGTCTTTTTTTTATTGTTTTACTTCTGGGTTTGAATGGACAAACCACTATCCATTCTTGGACATCAGAGCATAACTGAATGCACCACAGTCCCTGCTTAAGACTAAACCAGGCTTACTACATGACAAAAATGTAGTTTTGATTCATAAAAGTAGCAGTGATGCAAGTCTGTGCAAGGTGATTTCCATATTGGAATGAATTGAAATCAGAGGTGAACTAAAAGGGATTAAGCTAACAACATGCTTTACAATATGGCTGACAGGAATGCAAAGTAAACACAATTGTAGTTAATGGGCTAAAACAGAAACCTTTGAGATAATACATCTACATATATTTATGCATCAAGCCTGTGTGGGTGTATTTTTTTTAATCCTGTCTAAATTTTGACACATTTGGAAGCTCATCCAGTCCTGTTTTTACAGTATGAAAAATATACTGAAAATGAGTTCTAGGTTCAAAGTTGTCAAACCAGAAATCAGACTCTAACTAGTACAGAATACAGCTGTTAGACTTTTAACTACAACAGGAAAAAAAATCATGTTACTCAGATTTTAGCATCACCACACTGGTTGCCTGCTAATTTTAGGGATTGATTTTAAGATTTTATTGATAATTTGTAAAGTTTTTCACAGCCAGGCTCCAGATTATATTTCAGAGTTGATCTCCAATTACCAACTTGTGCGCAAATCATGTCTCAAAACCAAGTTCTACTGATTACCAGATAACCAGTATTTTTTCATGTCTTTCAAACTTGACATCTCATTACATTTTAACCAATTTGTCTGTTTTACTGGTTTTATTGTTTGTTTTGTATACAGCACTTTATAACGTTGATTTTGAGAAGTGATATATGATTTATTTTCATTATGTTATTATATGTCTGTTGAAGGTAAACAACAATCTGAAATAGCATTACAGCTGTATTTGTACTGACTTTGGCGAAAGCATCTGTCTCAATCACAGCAATTGATGGTGATTGAGAAGAACACTCAGATACCATATAATTTCTCAATATTGGTAGAGTTTTTTGGTAAGAACTATGTACAAACCATAATGATAATGATTTATAATCTTCTAAACAGGAGCTAGTGAACTCTCTTCCTGGTGAAAGCTACACTGACCCATATCTGACCTTACACCTCTTGTCCTTTTTTTTTTCTTATCTTTGTAGTGAAGCTGGTTGTGTCAACCTTAGCATGCTGTGTGTAGTTTCCTGACATCACACTACATGATGCGACCTCTTGCCGATGTGCTGAGCTGCTAGCATTCCAGACTGCCTCGTGCAGCTTTAATGAAAAATGTAATCCCTCGCTATCTCAGACGCCACCGTTACATTTGCCCAGACAGTCCGTCAGACTTGGGTGTCATGCGTATTCCTCCACACGGGGATGGTGACATGTGATAGCACCGGGCTTATTCTGCTTTATTCCTCAGCCCCTGGTGATAATTTCCACAGGGCGTGCAGTCAATCACGCTGTGCTGCCCTGTCACCAGCAGCCCCGGCCGTCAGTCGGACTACACCGCCTTCATGGAGAATAAACACCACCGCTCCCTGTCTCCTCATCGTCTCCACGCTCCTCTGCTGACAGACAACAGCTCGTGTGTGTGCCAGAGATAGGCTCGCTCTGAGATTTCCCATAATCATCCCCTGTTCAGCTTCTCTTTCTAACTCTTTCATTTTGCTGTGTCAGGCTTCTACACGGATTCATGCTAACGATCTTAGCTGATGCAATTTGTAAGACGCACAGATGCGGCCAGTCAAAGCAGAGTTATGAAAATGTATTTTCCTCTTTTCTCTCTGCTTGTTTGGAGATTCTCTGTTCTCAAGTGTCTTGTGTGTTGATAGAGTTAGAGGTTTAAAAGGGAAAAAGGCAACTGTGTATGCAAAGACAAACATAATCAGGATGTGTGGATGAATAAATGAACACAGACATTGTTGTTAGAAATCAATATCCCTTCTACCAGGCAACAGATAAGACTGGCAGCCTAATTATTCTGTGAATATGTGTTAATTAGAGATTTCACCTTTAAAGAGTCTGTTCACCCAAATTATTAGACATATTTTCTCTCTTACCTCCAGTGGTTTATAGTCATGCAGATAGTTTGGGTTTTACCTGCCTGCCCAAGTTTTAAAGCTGCAGTAATCAATGCTTTTATATGGATCAAATGTCTTTGTGTAATCTGAAAGGGGTCGCTTGTAGTCTCAAACGTATGGAGAATTATTACCTGACTCTGCAGTTCCTCTCAGCTCTGTGGAGCATTTTAGCATCTTTCTGCTCATTACTTTGGTTTTATGGCCCACATATGTACTACTTTGGTTCACTGTTACTGTCAGTAGCATCAGGCAGCTGTTTTGAGCGGAAAAAAAGCTCTGATAAATTGACTGGAAACTACCTTCACAGAAGAAAGGAGTGTGAATATTGGAATTCCATTCATCAGGTGACTAGAAACAAAATTCCAAATGAATGCTAATGTTACTCTGTGTCTACTGGATGTGTAAATAGGAAACTGTTTGCTAGCACATTCACTTAATAAAGTGGGATGACAACTTATTGTTCTGCCCCCAAGAGGCCAGAAAAAAAGAATGAACGCAACTTTAAGAATCCCTTCAACAGGTATTCTTAAATGTCTTACAGTGGCTTGATCACTTAACTCATCAGTAGCAAGGCAGGCATCTGTTCTGGTAGCGTCATATTCGGCTAACACAGAAGCTATGGCAAAGTTTTCACTGCAATCTATGAATGAACAATTTAATAGATTTAGGAGTTGTAATTTCTGTAAGTCAACTTGTGTCCATCTTATCCATGCTGATCGGCATTTTGGTGTCCATTTTTCTGTTGCTGTTTTTTAGAGCTAGGTAGCTTGCTAACTATGTAGGATAATGTCTCCATTCTTAGTCCTGCTTACAAAGGTCTGATTGGTCGATTGTTTCTCCAATCAGTCAAAACAGCCGTCCATAAGCACAACACCAGACTTATTTGAATCCCTGAACAAATTGGTGATGTGCGCAGAGATTTGGAAATCTGGAACAAGATGTCAAACAAAGTCAAACCCACAGCTCATTGTGATCTATATTAAAATAATCATATTAGTTTTGTATTGGATCATTTTTGTCTTGACAAAAACGTCATGAAACCTGGACAAATAACAACAAAAGTATCTACATGGCTAGAGACCACTAGAGGTAAGGAGAATAATATGTCTGTTTTTTGGGGGTTTTTTTTGCAGTTGTGGTGTACTGTCGCTTAAAGAAAGGATTAGTGTACCCAGTGATCTGTGTCAAACAACAAAAGAAGCTGCTAAACTAACTCTGACACAGGTTGATCTAATAGGTGACTTAGTGGGTTTGTTTCAGCTGTAATGTGTAGATAGAGGGGTTTGGTTGGAAAAGGGCAACTTTAAGCAATTCAAGACGATTACACTGAAAGCCCATCATTGGTAGAAAAGCTCAGCTACAACGCTGTTTGCCACCTTTCACAACCCTCCACAGTAATGATGGACTGTTTGCCCACATTCTCTGAAAAAGACACAAATTGCTGAAGCAGTTCAGAGGAGACTGCATGATGGTGAAAGACGACTAGCATCCCCCCCCCCCCCCCCCCCCAACCCTCCCTGCCAGGACAGATGTGAAAGCTTTTAAAGCGACTGCAAGTGTTCATTAGAGATAAGGGAGTTTGTCTGCCCACGTAATTGCCCAGCTCCTGTGGCAGACTGTATGTGCCAGTCAACTATTACCAGTATGACAGCGGCCTGCCAGGCTCCAGCAGCTGCTCTTGTTCCCTGACATTTAGACCCATTTAGGCTCATTAGAACTAAGAAGCCAGCGGGGCCTTTTGTGTTTGCCTGTTTTGCTCACACAGAAGATAAATGAGTGGCAACTTAGAGTGCTTTCTTAACTTGTGCGTAACTGTGGTTCAACAAGTCTAGAGTGGCAGGAGAGGCACGCGCTCAATCGGAATATGCTCATATAAACAAATGGCACTCTCTCCTCTATAATCACATCAGTAAACTGTAGGTTTGTGACTGATGGGTATTAAGACAAAGCAAGGCAACATTATTTGTAAAGTGCATTTCACACACATGGTAATTTAAAATGATTTAGACACTGAGATAAATGACAGAATAGAGCTGCAGATTTTTAGGAAAACAAAGAAGTATAAAAGGTGAGAAGAATATTTAGTGAGTGTCCAAAAAAATGGCAAATATGTACCTTTTTGTATATGTACAATGGACTTTTTTGTCAACAATCAAGTCCTAGAACAGCAACTAATGGACCTTGTGGGGAGAATATTTCGTCAAATGTAGATTTTGGGTTTTAATTTACATGTAAGTGTTGAAGGAAGTCTCGGATGTTGAGTACATTTATTCCAAATCTGTGCAGCATGTTAGCTAAAAGCAGCTTCAATGAGTTTATCTTCAATTCTGGGAACAAACAGCTGATCAGTGCTGGAGTTCCACATAGTTCTGATAACAATTTTAGATCCAAGGTTTGACTCTTAAGATACTCCGCTTCATTCCAGTTTGCTCTGATATATGATTGCCAGTAGACACAGAGTGGTGCCTTAATTGTATAAGAACTAGAGCCCAACAAATACATTGTCCATCCTGATATATCAACCAATATTAGCTTATTGCATATATATACACTGGTATTAGTGTATATCTTGGCCAATACGTAACAAGACATTACAGTACAGAAATGCTAAAGATAAGCTTGACGTAGTTCTCCATTGCATATTTTTTTCACTTTAAGTTTATTTTTACACTGTAAATTATCCAAAGTATCTTGCTCAATTGTTAAAATAAATATTCAGGGGATGTTTATAAAAATATTCTCATGTGTTGTAAAAAATAAATATGTACCTACAAATTGTTATTGGACATTTAACTCTCAAATTCAATTCTCTATTTTGATACTGGCCTCATCCAGTATTGCTCCTGCTATAGTGAGAACTAAGCAATGTAGGACAGAGCTGGAAGAACCAACACTTTTCTAATCTGTCTACAGTAGGTTTATTCAGTGTCATCTGTCAAGGACTGAAATTTAGCCAAACTTGACATTTCAGGGAATATAATTTAAAACCTTGATAAGAGCAGTCTCAATGCTGTGGAGTGACTTAAATCCAGGTTGGAAATTGTCAAAGTAAATTTTGAGTTGAATTAAACAAGGTCAGAGGCTCTGGACATTTTAGGATTAGTTAGTGTATCAATAGTGGAATATTATCCTTGTATACTGTTTTTTTCTTAACATAGTATCATATTATTATAATATCATATTATGGCTGTCTAGCACATTGTAGGAGTTTTGTCAATCTTCATTTACACCCAGCTTTACAACAAATCTCTTTCATGGAATTTTACCACTGTGGCATTTATTTATTGTTAAAATTATTTTAAGTCTAGCAGGTACAATAGCATCATTATAATTTATAATTTCATAATTTAAATTGTTCCTCACTAAGGTTTTTTCTGATAGTGATATTGATTGACTGACAACCTGTGAGACCCTTAAATATAATCATAGAGATAATTAAATCAAAGATGTGCTTCACACGCTCTGGAGCGCAGTTCTTTAGTGCAATCATTTGATTTGTTAGATTATTAAAGCTTGCACGTCATTATATAAAACTTTGACTCTGACCTCATTCATGAAGTCAAGATTAGTGGGGGCACACTCAATCACAAGTGCTGCACTGTTGCTTTGATCCAACCAAGTTTCAGTTAAAAACATCAAATCAGCTTCATGATGAGTAATTAAACCATTGACTAAAACCAATTTTCCTGACTTGTAATGAGGCTAAGTGAAGTGTGTTAGAGACAGGCTCAGAGACACACTGAGGTGAGGTGTTAAACATTGACTTGTGTGATGGAGAACACTGTTGACTCTTAATTCTGGTCAAAATAGCATATGAAACATCAAAGGTGCTACAGCTCAACATCATCCATTTGTCTCTGAGAGCTTTACAGTCTGTTGAACACACAACACCCTCTATCTTTATCCCAACTTCACACCATACACACGACATCAGCAGCATCTGTCTGTTCAATCCACAGCGACACAGCATCACTGTCATCAGAACCAGCTGTCCTGTCAGAGCTGAGAGGACAACGACCTGCTAACTGTCTTCACCAGGCAGACAAATATTACAAATGTATGGACAAAAACAGCCTCCAAATAGGCTCAATGAGATGTATATGAGAAGAAGTGTTGTTTTTATTCTTATTTCCCCCACCCCACACCCTGCCACAGCTCTATGTGCCCACCGTGAAACCAAAAACTTGCTTGTGACTGTTTGACTGATGAGTGATGTACCTTAAAGAAAAGCTCCATAAACACGGTGTGGATTGTGTTTTAGACCCTTGATTAGATTAAGAAAAAATCAACAAAAATCCCTTCAACAGCAAAATTGAAAAAAAATAAAAATAAAAAAAATTAATCAACACTTCAACATCCAAGATTTGAGAGTTGTCCATCAAAATCATTAATGAACCATGTTGCTGAAAAAAGAAAACAAAAAAAGGAAGAAAAAATCACAAGCAAACATTTTTTGCTTTAAAAAGGTTTCTTTTTGGCGTTTATATTTGTTCAATAATAAGGCAAATGTGTTTGTTTGGTAAATGGCAATATGCACAGCTAAAGCAAAATATCACTCACATGATGCAGCATGATGCGGGCCTTCAGGTGGGTTTTATTTTATTGCCTGATCTTGAGGCTCTGAGTTAAAATCTACTTTTAGGATTCTCTTTATTTCACCTTAAGCACAATAGTGTGCTTACTGTGCTCATATTTCTAAATTAATTTGTGTTTAAGTCAAATTACACAGCAAACCTGGGGACGCGTAATATTGCACACGATGCAAAGAAAGAGGCCACTGCTAGGGGCCCAGCGGCTACATTTTTTAGGGTTAATCTCAAGCAAGTGTTAATTATTTGCACACTGAGTATTTTAATGTAGCGAAATGACTGGAAACAAGTGAAACTATTGTTAGTATAACTTTAACATATAGAGAATTCATGGTTTGTGGGAAAACATGCTAAAACACCAGCATGGTCCTATTAATTTTGATTCAGCGGTTCATATGGGATGAAGAGTGTCTATACCAAACACAAAAATTTCATTTGGGCACACAGGAAGAAGTTCGAAGGTGGGACATTCTTCTCTATAGCAGCTCCACTTTGTGACTTCAGCTGACAAGACAGGTGTATTTTTATATATGGAAATCTTGCTTAATTGCAACTTTAATTTTGCCAGCTCAGTGAAAACTTTGTTGGGCTTAACAGAGTATTTTAGAATCATCTGTCTGGTCTCATTTCTAAATTGCCACTTTAAATGACAAACTGTACAGCATTGCATACTTTTAGCATTGCATAATTTCAAAGAGAATATTTTTTTGCTGCTTCTAGACAGACTGGATCTATCCTCCAGCTCCCAGTCTCCGGGGAGTGCCAATTAGCTTGTTTTTCTTGTCTTTGATCATCTGAGCCGAGATGGTGCAACATCATGCCACACTCAGGTGTTGATGAGATTATCTCCTTTGTCTGCATGTAAAAGCAGACGGTGAAAATAGATCGCATCTCTTCTGTCATTATATGTCCGGGTGAAGCATTGCGGTGCTGCAGATGAACATGATTCCAGCAGTAAAAATAACAAACGCATGCTTTTGAGGATATCTTTATCAACCAATGGTGCTTTGAAGTGGATTTAACAGAGGGCTGAGAGTATGAGAGAAAGGCAGTTAGTCTCAGAACACTGAATGAGTCTGCGTAGCTGCCGTAAAAAGCCGCCATGGGATCTTTAAGAAGGGTTTCAGATAATTTAGCCTCGGCACTGAGCCCCCTCCAGAGGACTTCTCGGACTGAGGCTAGCACGGCCGTGTCCTCCCGCAGCGAGTGACATCCATAAAGATGACAGCCGCCCTGCAGGAGATGCTGGAGGTGACACAGGAGGAGAGGCCTGCCCTAAAATAACCAAGCTGTTCGGTCCTGACGGCAGCGCCTACTGATTAGAAGTGGCAGAGGTAGCTGCGGTCCTGTTGGCAGGCACCGGGCCCATTTGGCATAACTGCACAGGCTGGTGAGGTGGTGATAACTTTAGATTGCAGGAATCATCAGGCGTGACGCTCTGTAAATGGACATCAACAGGAAAGATAAATGGTGACGAGTAAGCGAGCCAAAGATGATGCCCTGCCTGCCTGACGGATGCAAACACACCTCTTAAGTAACACAGTCTCCTTTAAGATACCCAGCACACATAAGGCAGGCTGTTGGCAAGTGGCTCAATCCCTTAAAGTTTCATCTAACCTCCTCTGGGCTCTGTAAAGGGTGGCGTGTCACATCCTGCGAGGAAAACGGAGTAAATATATGGTAAATAAACAACTTGAGGTTTCAGCTTAAAAGAGTTATTTTTCACCAGTGAGAGGAGGACGAGCAAACATCCTCTACAGTCCCTGATGAGGTGTTATGACAGTAAGTTTAATAAAGCATGAAGAAGTCATTAATAAGTAATGCTCTGCTGTGCCGACAAATAATGTGGAGAGCATCAGCTGGAGGCCCGGACTGAATCACATCAACATGGGCAGCCAAATATCAAGTCACTGAAGCCAAATCAGGAGTTATTCTGGTGAAAAAAGCTATGCTGGGTACAGTGATGCATCACTAGCAGAGAAAAACTCACATGATCATCTTGCAGGTTGGTGTTCAGACAGCTCTATTTCACTTCCTGTTTTGACATCTATAAGTATGAAAATATAATGTCCTAATACCATATAACACGATATTTTTTAAGAAATAGTTAAACTTTTCGAGAAATACATTTATTTGCTTTCTTGCCAAGAGTGAGTTGAGCAGATGGATATCAAATTAGAGCTGGAGTCAGGATGTGATTAGCCTAGCTTAGCATAAAGACTAGAGGTACGGGGAAACAGCTAGCCTGGCTCTGTTCCAAGTTCACAATTACACTTCCCAACACCTCTAAAACTCACTAACACATTGTATATTTTTTTGTTTAATCCCTACACAAACAGAAATGTAAAAAGGATTTTAGGCTTTAGGTGGATTTAGGTTTTAGAGTAACGTGCTGGAACTATTTCTTGACAGACAACAGTGTATCCATCCACCCAGCACCTCTATGCAGCGTGTCCACCTATTAAGGTGCTGCAGTTAATGTTGCAGCATCTAACAGCTGCCATACCAGTGGGCAGAAAACACTCTATTCCCACTCCTGCCAGAATGTAAATGCATTAATACTGACTGCTGATGTAGCTAGTTTCATGTGAAATAGTCTAATCAAAGAAAGTTTCCACGATGCCAGACACAAGTGTAAAAAACTGCAGACAAGACTAAAGAGTAGATCACTGTAGTGGTTAAACTTGGGGCTCAAGAGTTCTCAAGGTTTTGCAGTGATCATGTTATAAATGGTGAAAACAGCAGGGCCTAATCTTGAAAAGTTACTTAGTTTAAATGTTACAATGATAACTGTAGTTCTACTTATGTACTGTATGAACACCAATCATAATCAAGTGTGATTATGTTCAGTGCTTATGCATGTGTTTTTGTTATTTAACCACACTATGATCATATGAGCCTGCAGCAACATGTGTCTTCCATAACTTGTGCTATTTAAAAACACGCAGGCGTCCTTGTGTGGTTTAAATTGAGCATATATCGGTATGGATGAGAGGTGTTCACGTCAGTAGCCGCTTGTTATAGTTATAATAAAGTTTTAATTGCTTTATCTCATTATCAGGGCAGGGTACAGTAGGAGGATTGGTCATGAACTCGCTAACATCATGTCCAACTGTTTCCAAGTTGAGCTGAGGTAAACACCTGAGCAGGGACAGATGAATACCAGTCTCAAGAAGATTGGCAGGATGGGAATTTTCCAACATGTCAATGATCCCAAACACACTGAAAAAAATCACACAAGAGTTTTTTGTTTTTTTAAAAAAAAAGTGAAAACAATGACCTGGCTAAGTATGTCTCCTGAGTTGAATCCAACAGAACACCTTTGGAGTATTTTAAAGTGGAAGGTAGAGCAACAAAACCCCTCCAGCATGGGAGAGCTGAAAAGAATCATCTGTGAAGAATGACAGAACATCTCTCTGCAGATTTGTGCAAGAACGGTATCAGCCATGTCCAGGAGGATCCAATCTGTCATCAAAATAAAGCTGGGCACACACAATATAAAACTAGAAATACCGCCTCTGCCAACCAGTGAAGTTATAGTTTAGATCAATGTCTGTCCAGATTCATATAATATTTGTAGTGAAGACTTTGAAGGAATTTAATAAAAGGTATTAAGTGCATTTTTCTTGTATGTGTTCACATGTTTGGCCAATAAAGCTGATTCTCACAGAACACAAAGCTGTAGCCATGTTGCTGCAAGGAAGCTACAAATTCTAAAACATGGATGCTTCACACACATCTTCAACCCGGCAGCACAGAAGATCTAAACACTCACCACAGTTTCAAGGTGGGAACCAAGATTAGTGTCATCAATTCAGTATCTGACCAAATGTGAAATACGGTCACAATCTCCCCTTCTGTTCTGAGTTATGGTGTTGAATAATGGCCTGAAAAGTGTTTTTGCAGAACATTATGATGTCACAGTGAAGTTGACCTTTTAGATATAAAATGTCATCACTTCATCATTTTATCCTATCAGACATTTGTGTGAAACTTTGTCGTAATTAGTGTATGAATTCTATGCCTCCAGCCACGGCTGTCACTAGCGTGGAGGCGTAGAAATAAATGAATGGAGTCACACTAATGAAGGGTGTATTGACTTTTGTTGCAGTTTGTTCTTAGTTACGGACATTTCATTATTGTTTTATTAGTCAAGTATTCTGTTTTTCAAATGAATTTGCTTAATTACCTTAACATTTTAGAGATATTGACCAGGGGTGTACTCAGTTTTGTTATATACTGTATTCCCCTTATTTTACCACTGTGTGAGAGACAAGTGGTCATGAGTTTGTAAACCATCCTCAGTTATTAAATGATTCACAGTATGGTGCGACATGGTTGGTGAGCACAGATGTTAGTAGATGTTTCTGTGCAGGCATAATGGTACTAAACATGGCAAACCTTGCTGTGATGACAAAACTTCAGGAAGCTGCACCTGACTGTTGTTTGCCAATAAATAGTTCCAGCACATATCTCTCTCTAAAATGATATTCCCGTTTGTGCATGGATGAAAAAAAAGATCAAGTAATTAGTGGGTATTAGAAATGTTGGTAGTTGTTTTTTCCCTTTGAAGAGAGCCAGGCTAGTCTTTACGCTAAGCTAGGCTAACCACGCCCTGACTACAGCTCCATAATTAACACAGAAACATGAGATTCATATTTTGATATCCATCTTCTCATCAGACTATCAGAAAGAATAAGAATCTCTACCTACTATCTATCTACTAAAATGTTGAACTGCTCCTTTAAGGCTAAACACAAAGACATCACTTACAGTGTGGTCTGTGGTATGACAGAAAGGGAGCAGATAAAAGACAGGAAGAAGCTGACAGCTGATATAAGCTTGAGGAACATTGGCTTACATGTCTGGGCAGACTAAGATCTATGGTTTGTTATTGTACAATTCTGTGCTGCACACACTGTAATGGGATCCTTCTGTGACCACACCCCAACACCAAGCTGTGGACCATGAAAATAATACTGAGACAAGTTGGCCTCATAAAACATGGTCACTTTTGTTGAAAAAATAAAAAAAATAAATTGAATTCTGCTATTTTACTGAAGCTCATCTGCCCATGGCCACTCCCTCTCTATTTACAGCGGAGAATAAAAATGCATTCCAGTGATCACAGTGCTCATATAAGCTCTGCCTCATAACCCAGACCTTGATCGTTATCTATTTGCTTTGTGCCGCACATACAACCATATTACAGCCGCACGCTTTATGTGTAGCCCATGTCACATCTTAACAGATTTATTTATAACTTCTTCTTGCTTAGGGCATTGAGTGCAGGGCTGTCTGACAGGATGCATTATACAGTGCAGAAGTGCAGAGTTGTACCTCCACCCACTACACAACTACATATTTTTACCACAAACATAGATAAATGTATCACTGGGATGCTAGTTCATTATTAACTCCTTTTAAACAAATAAAAATGCAGCTGTAGCCTGCTATACATTTTCAGAAAAGTGACAGCTATTAGCCCAGTTGGCTAGCCATGCTAATGAGCTACAGTATTTGGATTGAAAACATTTTCCTTGAATGTAAAAATGCCTTTCTGTCAGCCGAGATAACCGAAGAATCATTATATTAATTTTCTTAAATGGAAAAATCCATTATTGTGAGAAAAAGCCAATAAGCACACTGCCCTCAGCTCTTATCCTCTCATTGTGTGTCAGTATGCAGTGTAATCCAGGAGAAGAGGCTGATTCAGCACCATGGACAGCAGCAATGGGCTAACATGATTCTTCTACTTGGACAAAAAACCATTATCCTCACCAGACAGTGTGCTGTTAATGTAGGGCTTACACAGGGTTACATGAAAAAAATATATATACAGATAAAGTAATGGGTAAATGGTTGATATACCCAACCAAAGTAGTGTAGTACATATCAAATCTTAACCAAACCTACTGACAAAAAAGACATGGACTATTCCAGGATCACTATGTCTTGAATGAAAAAAATATTTTAACAACATTAACTTATACATAAATTATAGTATTATAGCATTAGAAACAACACTTTTAGAACTTGATGATTGTCAAAGTTCATCTGACAGCTCTGTGGGGATACTCCAGACAAAAGCCACTGGGACCCACTGATCTAAAGCACTTTATGTGGAGGTATTATGAGAGTATGGCACAGGAAAACTGTGAGTACACAACTACAGGCACCACTATGACCAACAAGATGAGGGTAACATTGGATAGCAAAGCTAGCTCTTATGCTTGTAGGCTACTCTACTATAAAGTATACTGTAGTTACCACTGGCTAAGGACTATTGCCTGTACAAGCTATTATTACGATGTTATCTTACAGACCAACTGACTCTCAATTCTTAAAAAAATGTTGAAATCGATACATGGATTAAGTAGGCATTACAGAAAATTGGGCTTGTTTTCTTTTAACTACACCCTGCGCCCTCCTGAATATTATTATTTGATATTATTCCAGCCCCTGTTGCTGCTGATGTCTCGCATCTAGCACACTGTTTCTGTTTCTCCAGACAAACAGAGCTGGTGGGAGTTTTTTGCTGGGCGACGCACCAACACATCACACAATTATAATACAGAAATTAGAGGCTAAATCATGTTGAAAGGATTCTTAAATGCTTAATGCTTCTTAAAAACCGTAATAAAGTTTTTCAAAATCTGATTAACTAAACAGTTTGTTTGCATGTATATATATGGTTTGTCATATCCTAGTAATTGTTTTTACATTAGAACATTTTTGCATTGATTATATTTAAAACACAGTGGTAAGTTACTGCTTTGTTGGAGCAGAACAGAGCTTAAAGAGTAACACACTTTACCACATTTTCCCTTTGCTGCAGAATTTTTCAAGGACAGTTGTGCTATCAGCTCTTTAACTGATAACCTTCTTACACCACAAGTAGACAAGCTAGCGAGGCTGCCCAAAATTAGCCTTCTGATAACCTTTCTGTTTGTCACATGACTCAGGTTATAGCTGTACCTCAAGAGTCTAGAGAGTTTGGGTAATAATTTTACTGTTTCCTTTTGTTTTGTCTCTCTCTAAATGTTTCCAACCTTGTCTGACCATCTGATTGCTCGTTTTTCTTACCGGTCTGACTTCTTTAGCGATATTGATGTGCTCCCAAATCTCATCAATCAACTTGGTGACTACAAGGGTAATATTACAGTTAGGAATGATGGTCAAACCACAAAAATTTGACCCAATTTGTAATAAACTGTAATCATCCTTTGAATCATGATTGCAGCAACAACATCTTTGGTATTAATCACTTCCCAGAGATCACTTTTATTACATTTTTTCCAAACACTCACTGCAAGCAAGGCATTTCCTATCTGCCAGAAGTTCTTTTCTCTGTTTGTCAAGTGCTACCGCATATGCTCAAGCTTTTACAATAACTACTGTGTTTAATCAGCAGTAAGTAGAATAGAAAAGGGGACATTTGTGCATTAGAAAATATCACAGATTATTACTTCTACAGTACATACACATTCAGAGAATGTAACAAAATATATTATTAAACAGTGAGGTGTCTCAGCTGCCTGCCTATAAACCTTATAAATCTTGAGGGCCAGAGGCTGACAACCTGGTCACTTGAGAAACTGTGGTTTAGGGTTATGTTTTTCATACACACATTCTCAGCATAGAGGGAACGGAGATAGAGAAAAAGAGTTAGACAGGAAAAGACTGTGCTCTAATGGCTGTTGTAAATGGAACAAAGTTGAAATGACTTGCTCTAATGGCAGATGCATTGCGAGCATGGTGCAATCAGTGTAGATGATGCAACGCAGTGGCACGTATTTCCCACCTACATGTAAAGCCTGAGACTGCACAAGTTAGCGTAAGTCACAGGTGGGTTCATTATGTGGAGCGTGAAGGTGTCAGCCTCATTAAATAGAAGGCAGATCAGTGGAGCGAAAAATGATCATACCACTGGGACTGTGGGCGTTCACTGTGCAACATATTCATCACGGTGCCACGAGAGAGAGATGCTGCTCAGCTTTAGAGAAAACCAAAATCTGTGCTAATGTCATGTTGAGGCTAATGCTAGGATCATTGGCGGATATGTGGGTATGGACAAATGACGTGCTATAGACCGTTAATGTTGAGAAATCTCAACTGGAAAAAAACAATGTCAAACTTCAATATCCAAAAATCATGCAACAGAGCATCAGTAATGCTTTAATCTAGATAATGCTGCTGAATGCAGCTTTTTGGAAACTGCCCACTCTCTTCTGTTTAGGATATAGTCACTCCTGTGGGTGGAAAAGTTTCCCCGTGACTGATAATGCCCGCAAACAGAATTTGAGAAATTAGGGCATTTCTATTGGAGGGAACCAGATATTCATCTCAGCTGAAGTTCCACTTTGTGATTTAAGTTGGTTAGAATCAATCTATTTTTACATAAAAATCCTGCCTAGTGCAGCTTTAAGCAAATCTTGTCAAATAGAGCAATGTGCCGGGTCAGTAGTCTCCACTGAAGATAACCACTGAAGGTCGAGACATTCATCCACATATTAGATGTACTGATCCAGGCCTGCGCTGGCGTTTCAGAATGGATGGCCCTGCTGCACTCGTCGCCAATCCAATCCCTGCTCAACGCTCTCCTCCTCTGTCTCCCACCTTTCATCCCCCCACCATCTCCCTCCCCTCATCTCCATTGTGCTTGTGAGGCAGAAGCAGCACCTAATCATGGAAAATGCCGGTGTGTCCTCCGCTTGATGGAGGTAGCAGTGGAGATGGAGGACACTCGTGACCTGTGAATGCATTTGTTAACCCTGAGGTCGGTCACTTCAAACAAACTGTTATTTTAAAGAGCTGGCTGTCTGTATTGTCCCTACTCCTACCCACCAAACTCATTCCCACCTTTTTTACATTTCCTGTAAAGTTTGGTTATGTATTTTAAGTAACCCATGCTATTCATTTCTATACTCTATGTTTCTACCAACTCAGGAATATTTCCAAGATCAGAGCAATGTTATCTTTTAGCAATACAGAGAAAATGATGCATGATTTTGTTTCCTCATGCCTGGACTATTGTAAGGCCTTGTTCACCTGCCTCAGTTGCCGAGCTGTAGCTCAGCTTCAGACTGTGCAGAACTCTGCAGCCAGACTTCTGATGAAGACCAAGGGCTGCTCGATTATGGCAAAAATCATAATCATAATTATTTTGGTCAATATTGCGATCACAATTACTTAACATGATTACACATTGACTCATGGAACAGAAACACTTCCATTTTATTAAATGTATCAATCCACATTGACTCCGAGCATCTCATGGAGAACCCCTGTGTTTTTTTACGCTCCGAGTCTTTCTGTTGCGTTTAGTAAAGCGTAATCTGCACAGATAGCTATTTAAATCACACAATTATCCTGCTGTATATGTGTTTTGAACTTAATACTGGCATCTACACTGATTAAACAAGGCTCAAGGGTCAATCAAGGGTCTGTGAGCTCGTCTGTTTCACTACAGGCAGATTCCCCTCACTTGCTACGGTGGGCGGGGAAATAAATCAATGAATCAATAAATACAAACACTGTTGGTTTCTTCCCGTTGAGCCGACATGAAAACTATTTTGGTTCAGTAAATTTCTGCTGTCAGTCAGCCTAGTGAAGGCAGGTTAGCCAGTCGCTGGTCAGGAGTTTCTGCTGACGGACGACCTGTTCTGTGGACAGAGATGCTGAATGCAGGACAGATGCTTGTAGGGAGGGGCAAAAGCGCACTGCTGTAAAGGAAAGGCGTGTGCTGGATTTATTACAAGACTAAAATGAGAGCATCATTACGAAACAGAATGCAGCACAATAATTGTTTTATCTTGATTATCCTGTTTTTATAATCGTTGGAAGCCAAAACTGTAATTGAGAATAAAATTTGATTAATCGCCCAGCCCTACAACCCAGTTTGAGCCTCTTTGAATTGGTTACCAATTTCTTTTAGAATCAATTTTTATTCATGACTTAAAAGGCTTTACGTGGCCAGGTGCCATCAGAACATCGGTGAACTCTTAACACCTTACTGTCCAAAAAGGCCTCTTAGATCTGCTGGGTTAGGCCTGCTAACTGTTCCACAGTCCAGGTTAAAGTCAAAGGGTGGTCAAGCTTTTGCTGTACTGGCACATCAGCTTTGGAAAAGCTCTTTTTTTAATTTAACCTTGAGGCTTACAGAGAACATATAGCACTGCCCTATTTCCTACTGCAGGTATCCTCAGTCTGGCTAATGCTGAGCAACTCAAATGGGCCAGTTGGGGGTTTATTGTCTAACTTTAAGGCACTACAGAAAAGTTTTAGGGAGTGGTGGACATCTATCAAGATATTCCAACCTGTAGATATATGGAGGCATACATAATTGTTTTACTTCAACATCCATGTGGAGAGCTACAAGTTTCTGAACGTATGTTAGCCAACTGGTAAACCTGAAGTGTAAATAAGAAGTAAATAAATCTATTTTTTCTGTCATTTGCTGCCATAGTAGCCTAATTGTAAGTTCACAAGCTATAGGTGACTAGCATACCAAGATAGCTGCAGGCTAGTGTGAAGTTGGAAGGTCAACTAAGATAACATGCTCTGTGTGATAATGGATGATGATCTGTATTTTACTCATGTGCATCAGAATAGTACCTGCAGCCTTTATTTCCACCTTAATTCTGTCAGGTTTTAAATTACAACACTAGGCAATATTGACACACTTGGCATTGTTCTGTTAATGTTAATTTACTTACCTATTCATTAAGTAAATCAAGTCTAAGATGAGTTTTTCAGATTTTGGCTGCTCTTGGGCAAAGCCAATTTGTTTACCTGAAAAATTGATACAGCCAAAGTTTAAGCTGCATTAAATCAATATGTTTACATTAAAGGAATGGTTTGACATTTTGAAAAATGCACTTAAGGGCTTTCTTGCCGAGAGTTACATGTCTGTACAGTAAATATGAAGCTACTGCTGCCACTGTTTTATAAATCTCAATCATTGTGTAACTTGTTTATTTCCACTCCCACAGTAAGCAATAAATGAACAACATCAACCGCAAAGAAGAAGTGCAGTTTGACAGATTGTGCTGCACCAGAGAGGTTCTCAAACAGCACAGGAACTGCCATTACGCACAGCTGTGTGGTTATTTATAGGATCCATATCATTGGTAAATCACATGGACCTATAAACTATCATCGGCAGTGATATCTCATCATCTTTTTTACACATCAGAAACATAATCAGATTAGTTTGTAGTACTCATATTGAAACAGACTTTACAGGTGTTTCACAATTAAGGATCAAATAAAAAGAATATTAACAGCAAAATGATGCCTCCCATGAAAATTAGAGGAATGATAAAACTGATCATACAAAAGTAATTAATCAAAATTAAATTAAATCAAAGTGTAAAATGAATAAAAATCAGTGCAGTTGTTAATCAACCTAAACATGTTTTATTACATTTAGATTCAGGCTCACCTTATTTTTCCATCCCCATCTCATCATCTGAACCACGGCTATTTCTAAAAAAACATGTGTATGCTGGTGTGAGGTGAGTACATTCTCACGCACACTCTGTATTCATAAATACCACTTTAGGTGCAGGAAATGGGTATGCATGGCGTTTATACATCTGGCCCCAGGTGTGTTATTGGAAAGACTGGCGCACGACTTTTAAGAACAGCAGATATCAACCTATCTGTATTAGATATATTCACTGGTGAATTAAAACAAGGTGATATAGTGTGCTATGTCTGCTGAAGGAGCAGAACTGGAGGGAAAGCTTATGCTGTTCTTTGTACGGATGAGAAAAGCGAAGGGGAGACTCAGCAGAACAGCGCTGAAGAATGAGAACTCTGGCCCTGCTGACTTTCCTTCAGCACTTATAACTGCAGCCTCAGAGATTTTATACTATCTAGCATACAACTACAGCTACCAAAGAGGAGCATCGTTCAGGCAGACAGTCTCCAGGTGGTCATGTAAACGTTGGCCCCATGTGTGAACAAATACAAAGTGGCTCTAAGCTGACTGGATTTCTTTTTGCAGGCTAATATATATCCCATCTTCCTCTGAACCTCCCCCCCCCTCCCCCAAGGTCAAGAGAGCAACAGTATTGAGTCAGAGATATGGCAAGCATGGCAGCAGATCTGTTCAGATAAAAACATCTAGGTTACATCCCAGAGGATGTTCTGTACCCTGACTTGAAACAGATTTCCACCTCATTCTATCCTGTGACACAAACTCTTGATGTATTGTATGTGATTCAGAGGGGAAAGTCTTGTCCTGAGGGGGCACAGGAACATTTTCCACCTGTTTCTGTATTCGGAATTGTAACAGGTTGCATAATGTTCAATCTTTTTCACTCCTGAAGTTTTTATGGAGGTATGGTGGAAACTGACAATTGAAGACATTGTTAGGATTTTCTATACTTCGGGAAAAAAAAGAATCAAGCTAGAGATGGTTGTATTTTTTGAAAAGAGGATTATTTTGATGTGGCTGACATCGTCTCCAAAGAGCCCAGAGGAAAAGATGCAATACTGAATGGTGATTTGAAAATGCACTTCCTTACAGCTTTAGTGACTAGTGTCTATATTTATTAGTTCTTTACATGTTCTGACTGAATAAATACACTTAAAGGAGCAGTGTGTAGGATTTAGTGGCATTTAGTGGTTAACTCTTCGACACTAATTCCTCGTCTTGTGCGTACGTTTGACTCTCTCTCGTTTTATCGTCCAGCCCAAGTAGAAATTACATGTCAAGTTAACAAGTAGCTTCTAACCACTTGAAATGGGTTGAAATTATAGGAAACTGGTTGAGATGGAAGTCTGCTGCTGGTAGAAGGGGAACATTAGAAAGAGAGAACATAATAAAGGAGACAGAACAAAGAGAGACAGCAACAAGGAAGTGTTTCATCTCTGTTTTGTCTTTTAGCGTCCTGTCCACATTGGGAGTGGAAATGTGCGTTGTGTAGGAGAACATCTGCTGTGTGTGGTTAACTTGTATTTTACATAACATACATGGCCCTACTTTCATGTTGACACGGGACACAAAGCACATTTTCCTTGCTTGAGGTGGTTTGGTATCTTGTGGTCTGAGCTCCAGTGGGTCCATCTGTGGCTCCGTGTACGTGAGCTAGTTGTAAGCTAGAGAGCACAGATGTAGCTCTGCACCACAGATGTTTTTTTTAAATCAGATATCAGTGGTGGAGGTCGAGGAGATGTCAGGCCATGTGACCTCCTAAAAATGTAGCATGGAACAAATGGTCAACAGCTTTAATTCTTCCATTCCAAGTTTCCAAATAACCTTTTATTTGAATTCAAAATTTCTCTTTCAGCAGGTCTGTGATTATTCAATATCTCAGTTATTGCTGATTAAGCTTATGGTTTTTGTTTGTTTTTTGCTTCTTTAAGGTGTAGTTTAGCAAAGTGAAGCATCTACAACACAATAAGCATCAGAAAATTCTGATATGCTCATATCTTTCCCCCTTTATTCTACCACCATTTCTCCCCCATTCAGCAATGCAGCAGTATATGTTACTGCATGAAAAAAATGATATTGTTTCACTAATATAACACTGTCCTTCATCTGGTTCTCATGTATAAAAAGAGAGACCAACCCTAGCAGGTAGGTCTTGCTCATGATTACAGATGACACAGCTAATTGACAAAAAAAGGAGAAACTGTCTCAACCCAGCTCTGTCACGGTGGAACACATTAAATATTAATAGGATTTACCTATTTTGACTGCAGAATATTTCCAGTTTTCCACTCTCTATGGCCTTTGACATGTCCTTTATTAAATCCCTTTGAGCATTTAAAAGCTGAGCTGAATGCAGAGTTGGAGGACTGAACCTGTGAGAACTGCTTCCTGCTTTTGGAAAGACTGCAAGCTTGGAGATGAAACTGTGAGCAAAGGAAAGCCAGAGTGTAGCTAACACATGAAATATTTATTTTCTTCATGAACAGTGCATCATTTGCAGTATAGTTTGTATGTAATACTGAGGCTGTCTTTCTGCACTAAATATATTTAACAAAGAACATCAGAGTATGTTACTAGTCTTGACTATGACAGGTCACATACATGTTATGTATGTGACCTGTCATAGTCAAGACAATGATCTCCTGATCTGTGGTCACAGTGACAGCACAGTGACTTCAATCCTTCAATAAACCAAGGCAAAAAGGTCTTAAAGGAATAGTTCAACATTTGGGGAAATATACTTCAATTTCTTGCTACATTTAAAAATTGAAATAGACAGTTGTGTCCCAGATTCTAAGTGTGATGTCTGTATTGTATTATTTGCTCTAAGTAAACACCTGAAAACGACGAAGTTGATGAAGTTCTTGTGACTACCAAAACACTGCACTACAGCTGCAACAATTAGTCAACTAATTGATTGGTTGCCAACTATATAATTAATGACCAATTATTTTGATAATCGATTAACTATTTTGAGTCAGTTTTTGAGAAAAAAAGTCAAAATTCTCAGATTTCAGCTTCCAAATGTGAATATTTTCTGGTTTCTTTTAGTCCTCTATGACAGTAAACTGAATATCTTTGGGTTGTGGACTGTTGGTCCGGACAGAAAAAGACATTTGAGAACGTCATCTTGGGCTTTGGGAAACAGTGCTCGACATGTTTCAACTCATCAATTAATCAAGAAAATATACAGATTAACCAATCAAGAAAATAATCATTAGTTGCAGCCCTATACTGCACTATCTACATTGGTACATACTAGATACTTAATATTGTTAATATATAGTATGGCACTGGGACAAAGCTTATAGAATATTGTGTTTTTTTCCCATCCTGTTACTCATAAAATGACTTTCTATTCCATTAAAGGAAATTTTACAATTGAATAAAGTGCAGATATACTAAGAAAGGAGCTGATAAAGAAAGAAAGGGCATAATCCACTGAACTCACTTTTTAGTCTCTGGTGGTACACTGTCAGTTTGATTCACTAAAATCTCTCTAATCAGCGTCCTTTGACTGTCCAGCTCTCACAATCTCGATGAGAGAATCTTAAATAAATAGAGTTCTTGTTGGACTTTTTTGCTCTGGGTTTCACCTTTTAGAATACATAAAGGCTACGCTAACATTTTTTTCCGATTGGTGGAGAGATTGTTAGGGCTCTACACAGCCTGACAGGAAGCTCTGCCGACACTTCTCAAGATCTCTCAAGATTTATAGGTGACAATATGTATTTGTATTATTCTACTATAAAGGCACTAAAAAGGGCATAGAGATAACACTGTTCTTGAGGCAAGAAATTCATTTTAGTGAATAAAACTACATTTCAGTCTTAGTTTTTGCATGCTTTTCCGTATTTCATTATTATTTTGTGGTTAAAGATGTACATATATCAGTCTAAGTTTTCTATTAGGGAAATAAAATATAATATTCGGTTCAAGTTCAAGTTCAAATTCAAGTTTAAGTTTATTGTCATCCTAACTCTACACAGCAAAGGTATACAGTAGGATGAAATTTCATTTCATTTCATTACATTTGCATTAAGAATAAACACAACATCAATATAACAACAATATAACAAGTTATAACAAAAGACAAGACACATATCAATAGGACAATAACTATCAATAATGGATTAATATTGGAGTGTAAAAGTACACTGTGCAAATGGCTGCATGTTGAATCAATAAATATAATAACAATAAAAATAAAATATAAGTAAACTGCATTCCCTTGGTTTAGTGGGATGTAAGGGGTGGGGTGGGGACCAGGTTGAGACAAGTGGATGGGGGCAGCAGTGAGTTCAGCAGTCTGACAGCCTGGGGGAGAAAGCTGTTGCACAGCCTGGTAGTCTGTGTACGGATGCTTCTGAACCTCCTGCCAATGACAGAGGGACAAAAAACAAGTGTGAGGGGTGGGAGGAGTCTTCCACAATGCTGGAGGCCTTTCTGAACAGAGCATGTGTGAAAAATGTCCTGAATGAAGGGGAGAGAGAAAACAATGATTTTCTCAGCTGCCTGCACGACTCTCTGTTGAGCCTTGCGATCAGCGGCGTGGCAGGTCCCATACCAGACGGTGATACAGCTGGTGAGGATGCTCTCAATAGTTCCTCTCTAAAAGGTGGTGAGGATGGGAGGCGGTAGGTTCACCTTCCTCAGCTTCCGTAGGAAATGCAGTCGATGGGATCTCTTGGCCGACAAGCTGGTGTAGGTGGTCCAGGAACGGTCTTCTGTGATGTGTACACCAAGAAACTGTGGAGCCGTGGATGTTCAATGCGGAGTTGTCAGGGCGGGACCTTCCGAAGTCATCTCCTTTGTTTTGTCAATGTTCAGAGACAGATTGTTGTTCTTGCACCAGTCAGACAGTTGTTTCATTGTTGCCGCTGATGAGACCCACTACTGGAAACTTAATGATGTGGTTTGTGCTGGATCTAGAGGTGCAGTCATGGGTCAGCAGCATAAACAGCAGGGGGCTGAGCACACAGCCCTGGGAGACGCTGGTGTTCAGCATGACTGTACTAGAGCTGTTGCTGCTGCTGATCCATACTGACTGGGGTCTGCCGGTGAGAAAATCCAAGATCCAGTTAGAGAGAGAGGTGCTGAGTCTCAGCAGGGCGAACTTTCCTATTAGCTGCTGAGGGATGATGCTGTTAAAGGCTGAACTGAAGTCTATGAAGAGCAGTCTTATGTATGTGTTTTTCTGGTTCAGATGAGTCAGGGCCAGATGGAGGGGGTGTGAGATTGCATCCTCTGTGGACCTGTTTGAGCGGTACGCAAACTGCATCAGGTCCAGTGAGGCGGAGAGACTGGATTTGATGTGTTTAAGGACTAGCTGCTTGAAGCACTTCATAACGATGGGGGGTTAGAGCTACAGGGCGGTAGTCATTGAGGTCAGACAATACAGCCTTTTTTGGCAGCGG
Organism: Thunnus thynnus; assembly: GCF_963924715.1. NCBI lineage: Eukaryota > Metazoa > Chordata > Actinopteri > Scombriformes > Scombridae > Thunnus > Thunnus thynnus. The sequence goes on from NC_089534.1 coordinate 27,098,087, forward strand.
TCGGATGGAGGTGGTTTTGAAGCACTGTGGAACAACTGCTTGGCTCAGGGAGGTGTGGAAGATGTCTGTCAGGACGTCTATTAGCCGGTACGCACAGTCTCTGAGCACACACCCTGGTACATTGTCAAGACCTGCAGCTTTATGTGAGTTGACTGTGGAAAGCATCTTACTTACACTTCTTTGGGACAGAGAAATTACCTGATCGTCTGGCGGAGCAGTGGCTTTTCCCGCTGGCACAGTGTTCAGTGGCTCAAACCAGGCATAGAAGTTGTTTAGTGCATCTGGGAGTGAGGCATCAGAGGGGTCTTATAATCTGTGATGGCTTGAATACCTTACAGATCTCAGATTTTGTGCAGTAATAATACAGACATTTAGGCCAAATTTCTGATTATTTTGTTAGTTTTATGAGGGAAACAAAGACCAAATTCATTAAAATGGTTTATCTTATAGGTAAATTTACACAAATAAAGAGCATTCCATTGTTTTTTGTTTGTTTGCTCTTCTAGTTAAAGAACTCTTGACTCTATTTTTGAAACCACAACCTATATCTTTTAAAAAATGGATAACAAAAACCCTTAATTTCCTCTTTAAAACTACGAAAGTCAAAGTCAGGTTGAAGGTGTAGGTGCAGAGAGGAACTCTTTCTGTCTCCACTGCAACACTGTGAAATAAAGACATAACAAATCCTTAAAACACATGTAGGCTGTCGGGGGGAGGATCAACCGATTCTATCAAACAAGAACACACACTAATAACAGCCAGACATCACTAATTCTATTGAAAGTGTTTGATTCGCTCTTACTGTGTGAATAATTCAGCTTGGCATTAAATGAAAGTCGCTCAGCCGCTATCTGTGAAGACCCTCATATGAGCAGCAGAAATGGCTCCATCCTGTGGTTTTATTATCCCCTCTGGCAGCCAATCTAAAGGGATCCCCTGACCTTTGACATCAAGCTGATAAAAGTCGAAAAATATCACTTATCTATTCTGACGTCTTTTTAGAGAATGGAACGCTAACAGCGCAGTGAGTTTCCTTTTTATTACACAATTCTGTCACATCCTGCTTTGTCATGTTAGATTATTAATGAGTATAAAAACCCCTCGGTCTGACCAGAGACCTCCACATCACATCTTTCACCACAGTCTATAGAAAAATGAAAACAGCAGGAATTAAAAAGCCTGGAACTGGCTGTTAATTTCTTTAAATGATTATCCTGCCACTCGTGCTGCAGTATTTTATCTCAGCATCAGTTTAGAGAAAACATTCATCTCCTCGGGTGACAGAAACCAATAAAACATTCAAACTTTTAAACTGTGCTCAACATTTCTTCTGCGGTGGCATGTGTGTGAAGGCTATTTTTAATTGAGTTTTGGCTCCAACCTGCTTCTCTGACTGCATCTACTTGCACCTTAATTACAGAGGCCCGCCTGTGCAAGAAAGCAAGGTAATAGAATACGGCCGCAGGTCATCACATTTAATAGTAAGACTCATCATTAACACTAGGCAACAGCGATCGATCGGGCGTAAGTGAAAAGAATACTTGAAAACAAGGCTGGGCGAGCGACTAAGTGCTCCATCAGATAAAGGAGAGCCATAACTCACAGGTGGGATAGAAGCAGGCTGCGGGTGTTTTTCTCACTCCACAGACGGTTCAGATTACTGCTTATCAGTGTCACTCTGCACAGGGCCAGACAAGCAGCCACAGAGACTAAACTCTTCCCTCCTCTCCCTCTCACAGGATGGTTGAGGTTGACCGCTCTTTATCCACTGATCCCTGTCAGGACTGTAGCCAGGATACTGAGGTCATGAGACCAAATTCCCATCAAGAAATCTGGGGCTAGCCAGCAGAGGACCTCAAATTTTGTATTTAAATCAAAAATTATTAAAAAAAAATAAAATTATTTAAATTTTCTAGAAAATATATCTCCTCACAAGGGATGACTGCTGTTCCATAGCCCACCACCAAGGCATAATTCTGTATTTGAATTACCTGTATGTCAGGTACAATTGACATACAGGTTTAACAGCGACAGATGTGACAAAACATTGAACGAAAGTTTGTACTACCAGTGAGCAGGTGAGCTAACCGCCGCAGGTGAGCTTCCTAGCATGACATTCAAACTGATGTAGATTTCGAGTACGAGGCGCTCGCCATGTCGGTGCTGTTACCCGTTAGCCTCCTGCTAGCAGACTGCGCTCCATCACAGAGCTGAACTGGCACAATGTGCACTGTAGCACGATACTAACGACATATCAGTGGCAACATTTACCTTACTACTCACTTAAGGAGAACTTCAAATTATTTTATATATATATATATATTTTTTTTTTTTGCACTGCACACATAATCTCATAGCTTTTCATTGGCATATGACATTAATACAGGTGAGTTTTCCAACAATACACATAATCTGTGCAAAGCACACCTTTTCCACTCAAGACTGGCTTGTATGTGAAGCTTTGATTTGAAGAGTCAGCTGTGGTCTCTCTCTAATTCATATGTATTAGAAGTGACCACTTCAAACGGTAGGATAGCTGCTGGTAAGGTTAGCAAACACCAGCAGAGAGACAATGCTGTGCATGAACCAGAGATTTATTCCTCAGGCAGTGGCAACTAAGAGTGTAACTAAGTACATTTACTCAAGTACTGTACAGTACATTTTTAGGTACTTGTGCTTTACTTGAGTATTTCCATTTTATGCTACTTTATACTTCCACTCCACTACATTTCAGAGGGAAATATTGTCCTTTTTACTCCACTACATTTATTTGACAGCTTTAGTTACTGTTCAGATTAAAATGTTACATAAAATAACATAATAATGTACTTATAAATTACACTGCATTATTGGTTAAAAAAAACTTTTTGGCTTATGGGCTTTTACACAAATGCATTTTCACCCAAGAGTAAATAACTGTTCGAGGCCCAAAGAGGTAAAACTCTCCAATATTTCACAAAAATGCAAAGATTAAAGAGAAGTTCAGAAAAATTAGAATGTAAGAAGCACAACTATGCTTTTTCTTCTTTCCTACCTAATCTATTATCTTAAAACCCCTCAGATTTATCTCATGACCCTCACAAAGCAGTTCAAACTGGCTCCACCTAAAGCAGCTACAACAATAAATTGCTGCTTATGCATTGACTCATCAGTATTAATAATGTACTTTGTTCATTTTATTTAATATATCAGTCACAGTCCGATTTTCTGCAAAACGAGTACTTTAAAACTTAAAATAAATTTAGTTGATAATACTTTCATTTTAAATGCAGGACTTTGACTTGTAATGAAGTATTTTTACGTTGAGGTATTGATACTTTTCCACCACTGTCCTCAGGTGGGTGAATGAGAGACAAACTGTAAAACACTTTGTCCATTAAGCTAGTGGAATACTATATAAACACAGTCCATTTGCCATTAAAGGTAGAGTCAGCAATTCATAATGTAATCTTACCTTAAATATTGTCTCAAAGTCTTCTCCACACTGCCAGGAATACAGTTCAGGTGGGGAAGTAATGAATTTCTGTTGGCTTTAAGGTATTCAAATTCAAACATATTGACTCCAAAAATACTGGAATCACCCTAAAACTTACCCACCATGTATAAATTTGAATTGTACAAAGTAAACTCCACTCAGGTTCCTAAAACACCCTGACATCAGTGTCTTCAGTTTTAGCTATGGCCCTGATCCCTGAGATCCTGAAATCAGAGCATGACTGGTTATAAAGTGTGTCATAGAGGAATAGTAAGTTGTTAAGTGAGACATTTTCACTTGACAGAATCCTAAAGCACCTTGTAAAAGTGTGTGAGCAGGTAATTCACAACAGTATGTATATGCTGTATAACTCTAGGCTTGTTTCCAGTGAATTACTACTTCTGCCTCCTAGACACCTTTGCAACATCCTCAGATTGTCAACGCTATCCGTTAATATTCAAAATAGCCTCAGCAACATACACGAAGCCAAGAAGCCGAAGAGAAACTAGGTCCATGAACAGCATGAGTCTGCCAACATCGCTAAGTATTTCATGCTTATTGTTTCTGTCCCCGGGCGCTGAAGATTTTGAATCTTTAAAATGTACTGCGCAGTAACACTTGCAAGCACCCCATCCACAGCCCTGGAGGGGATGCAACGCACTGCCAAAGACATTGGTTGCCATGGTAACGCTGACAGCACCTCCCCATAAAGGCTCTAATTGATAGCAGCAGATAGCTGCGGAGAATTAAGCATCACGCCCGGATCACTGGTGCTACATGCAGACAAAAGCGCTGACAGCCAGACAAAACCTGTGTGTGAACCCATGTGTGGCCAATCCCAGCTTCACATGTAAGGGTGCTCTGCTGGGACAAATCTGCACCCAAAATCCTGAGACAATCCTTAAATAACCCACATTTGAAGTCATGTTCACTCCTCAAAAGAAATTATTTTTTTCTTGGCTGAAAATGTTTTTTTTCCCCATTTGTATGATTCATTAACATCAGGCAACATCATTTTAATTATCTCGTCCTTTTAGCTTGTACTTTTTGATCAGCATAGAAAAAAAACATTCCAGGCTGAGAAAAAAAGAAATGAAGTCTCATTCTGTCCTCCCTTGCCCCAAGGGAAAGCACTTTTCCCAAACTTTGATGAACCTGCCTCTAATTTAGCTACAGATGCCATTAGTCTGCTGAAATGACTGAGTAAATCAGCTTGCTGCAAGAAATATAATTATGAATGATTTTTGCATTTAGTATGCCAGCGTTATGTCCATGCATGTCAATAAAGCTTGAGTGCTAAGTCTTTTTTTCAGGCTGCATTTCAGCAAGGCTAATGCTGAGAAAGAAAGAATTGAGCTATGATGCAACACAAGCCAAAGTTGGGAGAAACTAGAAATACCACCTTGTGGTTGTATGACTCCGCCAACCAGTGAAGTTGTAGTTTAGATCAATGTCTGTCCAGAGTCATGATATTTATAGTGAATACTTTGAAGGAATTTAATAAAAACTATTATGTGTATTTTTCTTGTATATGTTCACATGTTTGGCCAATAAAGCTGATTCTCATAGAACACAAAGCTGTAGCCACGTTGCTGCAAAGAAGCTACAAATCCTAAAACGTGGATGCTTCACACACATCTTCAACCCGACAGCACAGAAGATCTAAACAATCACCACAGTTTCAAGGTGGGAACCAAGATTAGTGTCATCAATTCAGTATCTGACTAGTTAGAGTTATGGTGTTGAATATGGCCTGAAAAGTGTTTTTGAAGAACATTATGATGTCACAGTGAAGTTGACCTCTGACCTTTTGGACGTAAATGTCATCACTTCATCATTTTATCCTATTAGACATTTGTGTAAACCTTTGTCATAATTAGCATATGAATTCTTGAGTTATGGCCAAAAACGTGTTTTGTGAGGTCACAGTGACTTTTGACCTTTGACCACCAAATTCTAATCAGTTCATGTTTGTGCCAAATTTGAAGAAATTCCCTCCAGGCATTCCTGAGATATTTCGTTTATGAGAATGTGATGGATGGACAGACGAACAACCCAAAAACATAATGCCTCCGGCCATGGCTGTCGCTGGCGCGGAGGCATAAGAAAAGTGCCTTTGTCTCTCTGTGTTGTCTGTCTGCAGACAGCTGGAACAGACACACATCAGCTTTTTTGTCAAAACAGTGGGTTGGATGAAAAAGCTTGCACAGATAGAGGACTGGAAGGGTTTGGATTTTTTCGTCTACAGTTTTCTTACTCTGGTTGCTTATTTGTCAAATTAGACATCTAGACTGGGTTCACAGCTGACACGACAGACGGACGCAATGATAGAGTTGAAATGGTGACTCAGACATATGATGGTGATGAAGTAGTTCAGAATACAAAAAGTTAAAGCACGTTAACTCCACTATGCTAGATCCGCTGGACGTGACGCAACCCTGAGCACAAATAGAACAGACTGAAGCCTGTCATTACACACTGATTACAGCTCAGTATTATTGGCCCGGTTCTAGCTTATTGTAGAACTCGAGGGCACTCTAAAGTTCACTGCATTTGGTTTTAAGTTTTTTGAATAATCATACATTTGTTAAAGAATTTGTGCCACTAAAGTGCAACTAAAGTGCAACTAAAGTGCAACTAAAGCGGCTGTTATTACCAAGTTCCCTGTTTTTCAAAATCTAGTTTTCTAGCTAGTATTTCAGTTTACATTGTGCTCAAATGGTGTATATTCCTAAATATAGATGCATATAATTAATTACCACAAGTTGACTGGCACACGGAAAACCACATACACATCCTACTAACAAGTCTTGTGTGTGTATCCTAAGCCTGATTTATCTTATTCCCCTGTGGCATAGAGCTTGATTGTTGTCACAAAACTATGGAAAAGCCACATTGTTGCACTGGGTGACATGTTCCACCACTACCATGAACACACACACTCTAGTTTATTTTGAATAAAGCACACACACACACTCACTAGAGCACTTAATGTGGATTCATCCACTGCTGAAAAGTCCCCTAGAAACGCACCATTTCTTTAAACATATTTGTGGACCTGCTCGCTCGCTTTTTGCATCCAGTGCAACTTTGGTCCACAAATTTATGCCGTTGACTAATTGCAAGCACTTTTACCATTAGCAAGCACTTTTCATCGAATGACATGGTGTGCAATGGTAGACAAAATGCCAGGGGAAAGTAAAAGAGAAAATAAAGGTAAGAGAGGAGCTAGAGCTAGAGGTTAGCTCGCCAGCTGCAGCAGTTCACTATCTAACCCTGCAAGTTATAGTCATTAGGTCATCAAGCTTTTAGAATCAATACTTTCATGATGACAGCCTGATTCATTTTGCTGTACCACTTTCTGGTGTGACCAGGCTTTAAATGGGACCTATTATGCTCATTTTCAGGTCTATACAGATATATAGGTCTATATAGAGTAGCTTTTTCCTGATTCACAGTTCAAAAATCTCCTTATTTATCTTATACTGGCCCTTTATGCAGCCCCTCAGTTCAGCCTCTTTCTCTTAACAGGCAGTCTTAGCTCCTGGCTCCTTAAGGCCCCCCTACCGATGAGCTCACTCTGTTCTGATTGGCCAGCTTTCCGGAAGCTGCCGAGGTCCAGCTGAATCAGAGTCACAACCCCAACATTTCCTGCTTTACTGCTTCATATTAAAAACTTTTAAAAGATTAAATAAGGGGAGACTTTCATTGTGAAGAATTTGCAGGAAATGAAACATGTTCCTCACTGAATTAGCAGAGGTCTGTTTGTGGCGCTAAAAACCGGTTGACACAAAAAACATATGGAGATAATTGGAGCATTTTGTTCAGCAGATCAGTCAATAATAACGCAGGGACGAATAGTACAAGCAGCCACAATGATGATGATGTTTGATGAAGAGCTGCAGGTGACCAACACATCTCCAACACGTAAACTACTTATTTGACTTTGCCCTTCTGTGTAATGGAAAAACACTCACAGCGTGCCAGTTCAACACCAGTCACGCCTTGATGTGACTATCCCCTAAACAATGGAAAAGTGCCATAATGTTAGCAGAGCGGAGCCGTGAACAGATGACCCTGTAGAGAAATCCGTCAGAGAAAAGTCCGTTTTTGATTTGAGTTGAATCTGGTAACATTAATAATGGTTGGAAAAACCTTTCCAGTTGATTAAACAGAATTAAATGACTACAAGTAAATGAAAAATAAGGATTTGGGTCATATTTTTCATTTCTCAACTTCAGTATATTTTTGTAGTATTTGTGTTGTTTATTGCTGTCATTGATGTAAGAGTTTTTGGCACATTTATTTAACTATAAAATGTACATCTCAGTACATATTTTAGGCTTAATTTTGGTGTTTAATAATCACATTTATCAATTTTTTGAAAGTTATTATGATAAAAAACAGATATATCATTATTGGCTTTTTTAAAACCTTAAAAATATCGATATCTGGATTAGAATTCCAGTTTTGGTTGAGCTCTAATACTATAATTCTTCAGCTCTAACTTGCAGAGCTACAGCTCATATAACACAAGCACCTTCTGATACTCTGAGTGCTTACATTTTAAGCATGAGTGACCCCCGTGGGAATTGAACCCCTCACCTTGGCAGCACAGGCGCTGTCCTCGATCCACTGAGCAACACAGGCCCATAAACAATTTTCACGGCTAGATGGGAGATCATGTTTTATTTCCAGACACCTCATCCACCTGGAATGCGGGTTTGTTGACTCTATGTTTCAAACTTATTGCTCTTTGTAGGGCTGTGGCTGCCGTGATTGCAGCTAGAGGTGAGACGGACGAGAGAGATCCAACAAGCAGTGGGGGAGAAAGGACGGGGAAAACATAACTGTTGTCATTATTTATGTGCTAAGAAGTCAATTACACAGCAAACACAGCAGCAGTAATAAATATGGATCCATGCAAAACACCAGCACAACTTCAATCAAAGGCTTCAAAATGCAAGCACTGCAGAGGGAAAGCTATTGTTCTGCACTGAAGCAAAAATAAAACATACGCACTGTACCAAAGTTATAACCATCTTCATGTCCAGTGACCATGAATCATGTATAAACTATCATCCGATCTCCATTTTGCCCTGGTTTTCAAACAGAAACTGTTTTCCCAAGAATTTATCTTCATCTAACTACAAAACACATCCTCTGTAAACATCAGTGTGGAGTTTGGAAAAAAATACTCAGAATACTGTACTGAACTATTCAAAGTATCTCTTCCATCCTGGATAACAGGAAATGTTCATGTATCTTTAATTACAATATTTTTATTCTAAGCTGCAAATTTATGGAATTCAGGAAATTATTCTCAGAAGGATTTTAGCTAAATATTTGACAGAGCAATTTGTATCGATTTGTGTAGATGATTACAGATGATAGTTTGTCGATTCCCCGTCTATAGTTTGTAAAGTATATAAAGTGTATAGCGTGCAAAGGTCTTTTATTCACACTGTTATTTGCTGATGATACAAACCTTATAGCGTCATGTGAAGATTTAAGTCCACTAATACAAAATGTATGTTCACAATTGCTGCTAATGTTTAAATGGTGGCAACTGAATAAACTAACTTATCTTGAAGTTATTTAAATATCCTTTTAAAATGTCACTGTAGTCGTTTTAGATGAAAATCTTATTTGATATATGTAAAATGTTAAAGGTACCTTGTGGAGTTTCTGATCACTAGTAGCACCATGGAGCAACGTTTTTGCGTCCCTGTTTACTTTGTATCTCATACATTTGCACAAGGATGCACATGTGAACATATACACATGTAGGCAGCACTGTACAGTCCTACAGATGTCTTCATACTATTGCACTGATCAACATTTGGTGTCGATAATGTGCCAGGAAATGAAAAAGACTGCTAGCAAGCAAACACATACAGTATGTAAACAATACAGGTTTCAAATTCTTCCAGACATTGACTTTGCAAATGTTTTATGAGGAAGGAAATGCATTCAGCTCATTATTTTGACTTCGAGGACACACACAACGCTGAAGAACACTGAACACAAACATCTATTCTCTCTTATTTGTTTCATAAAAATTCCACAATGTACCTTTATTGAAAATAGTGAGTTTGTTCACTGAACTGATATCTCGTTATTTGACTTTGTATCACACTTCAATGTATTTTTTATTAACTATTGTAATATTGTTTGGATTAGAGTTACTAATCCTTCCAAACAAGATTCTTTAAATTCAGAAGAAATTATTGAGATGGTAACCAACTCAAACAGCTGAGATCCGTCTGTCCTTCATTCATATTAGACCAGGTCCTCAAAGGATTTTCATTTACCTCAAGCTTATTCTTACTTATTCTGACTCTATAATCTTATTCTTGGTATCAAAATACTTTAAAAACATTTCATTGACAGTGCCAAATGAGCTTTTATTTGTTTTTTTCTTTTCTGTTCTTTTCTCTTATAATTTTTTTGTTGTCTGATGTTTATGATTATGATTAAAAAAGGCTTCCTGTCTCTGCTACAAATACCCACTGAGCTTCATTATTGTTCCTCTTTTACTATGACTTGATGCTTGAATTGTGCAAATATGCAAGTGAAATTTAAAAAGTATAGAGTACACCTCTGTCAGATTCAAGCCTTGGTTTCCATTTTTCATGTTGATATAAATCAGTGCTTAAACAATAAGTTAATTCATAGATGAATTAATTAACTAACAACAAAACAACAACAATGACAGTCAAGTAATTGTTTAAATCAAGTAAAGATACCAAACTTTCATTTATTCAAGCTTCTCAAATGTGGGCATTGTCTGTTTCTCGCAGTTTTACTTCAATGCGAAACAAACATTTGAAGACGTCACGTTGGACTCTAAAAGTATTTTCTCACTATTTTCAGACTGATAAATGAATTAGACAAATAATCATAATATTCATCAATAATCAAATATATTAGCAGCAGCCTCCATTCTAACCACGATACAAAGCTTGAACAGAAACCTTTCAAGAGACGTGTGAGGACCAGAAGCACAAAGAAAATCATCTAATGAAATGAATCTCAGGCTTGCACTGTGGCTCCGCTGTGGGAGGACATAGAAATTGCATCAAGCAAATCTGGGGAATGGAACCCATATGGCTAATGGATGTGGGTTATGATATTGTTTGGGAAGGCTGCACAACATGCCGTCCTTCAGATGCTACAGCGCCACAGACCTCCACAAATCATCACTGCGGGATAATAGAACACACTTGATCAGACCCGGGAGGAAAGGATGCCAGGGAAAAGAAGAAGACCGGTCTGTGAATAATGATTACGGTCACCTTAGTCATATATCACCATCCGCGAGAAGATGACTTGGATAAGGGTGTCAGTGCAGAGGGCTGACAAATTTCTGCACCATCCTCAGATTTCAATCCCACAGAGTCACCCTCCTCCTCCTCCTCCTCCTCCTCCTCTCTGCCTCCATAATTGCTTGCTAAGCCAGAAATTAATCCATGTTGTAGTTACCCAAACACATCTTTGTGTATTGAACATAGCAGGTTGACAACCACGAATCTGGACTGATGACACAGCACGCCACAGAGCCTCACTTCCACTTAAGTGTCTTGCTTGTTAAAGTTATCAGGAACCGTTAACCAAGGTCATGTCACTAGGTGGGTCTCTGCCTGAACATTGGATGCATTCAATTAGCGCTTCTGCAAAAGTAAACGTGAGCAAAATGTAACAACTGGCTCGGGATTGATGTGCTGTAAAATCAGACTGATAGACTCTTTTCTTTACTCAGTTTTACTGGAGTTGGCAGCCTCACGGGCCGAGCTCGGTTGTTCCGTCTGCCAGGCCGAGGCGCTCCATTTGTTACTCCCAGAAGGTCACCGGAGAGCATTCTCAGGCTCTTCTTCAACGTCTGCTGCCGCCCTCACCCACACGAGTCATTAAGATGAATAGGACAATATGCTGTTCTGGCTGCTGCTAGCTGTGTCCCATCATGACCTCTGATAGCACAAATTAGACCTTCAGGAACACGTCTCCTTTTCTCCTTCCATACTCAAAGACTGTGACGCAAGGGTGTCATACTGAGGTGATGCAGTTGGCTTTAGGTTGAGGTGAAATGAGACAACCTGGGACTAAATATGGATTAAACTCTCACCTCAAGGACAAAACAAAGTGTTTGTCAGAACCAGGCTGTAGCTGTAGGTCATTCCTCATCAGTTTTAGCAGTCTGAGAGGAGGGGGTTGATACATGATACAGTTAAAAACTAATAATTTAGTATTTCCCACCAGAATTTTTAGACTATCATGTTGGGAAATTTTCAATTAATTTCTCAGGATGTTTCATTAAAAGAATATGTGCATTTATTTCTATGGTACTCATGGGAATGAGAATTTGACTGCTGGGTGGCTTTTTTTGGTCATTTTCTTTGGACAGGAATTGATGGGGAGATTTAGTGTTTGATGCACAGGATGTAGATACTTCAAAAAAAATACCTTAAATAATTTTTTCAAAAACACTTAGAGGGAAATTGTTTTTAAGAAAATCATTAGAATTGTTGCTTCTAGAGGTAAGTGAAAGAACTGCTCCATTTAAATAATAATAAAAGTTGCAGGAAACACGGAGAACAGCGATAAATAAAATATGAAATCCAAAAAGTGAAAACATTTGACAGACTTTGTTTTTGGTGTGTGAGGGGAGAATGGGGGCTTTGACTCATGACCTCCGCATTTCTCAAATCCAAGCCGCGGCCCTTGTCAGTGGCTTCAGCAACACATGTTTAGGTGATTAAAACAACTCTGTTAAGATTGAGGATTGATCGATTATTTTATTGATTGGTTTGAAAACTGGATTACAGCTACAACTGAGCTATGTAAAAGTACTTCAAACTAAATTCCCTGTGATAGAATTTAACTGTAATGGGAAAAAATGATGCGTAGAAACACACAAATTGCAAAATGATCTACTTTGCTTTGTGCCAGTATGGCAGTTGGACAGAATGTGATAGACACTGCTGACACACTGCTAAGATGTTGTTTGTCAGGAGAGAAAAGCATAGGTTGTTTTCAGTGTGCAATGATGTCTTTTCTCTGACTTTCAGGGCAAGAACTGCACTAAAAGGAAATGTTACTTCCTGTATCCAAGCTTTTATTCAGAGCACTCTCCGAGCTGCTGGGTAGTGTGAAGTCCAGTGGTGCGAGCGATGCATGTTCGTGCCTGAGATATGGTATACGTGGTGCAGAACTGAGAGAATCCAGCTTACATAAACAGCAGTATGATACTGCTGGTATTAAACCAAAGCACTGTAATATCCAACACACCTAATTTCGCTCATCGCTCTGCACTTTCGCACTCTCGTCTTTTCATCTTCATTCTCACAGGCAGCTATAAAGCTTTAGGCACTTAACTAATAACAAAAGCCCTATTAGAGACTTAATGCAGAGTAATGATGACAAGCAGCCACACTGAAAATAGCACCTGTCGCCTGAGACAATAATAAATTGCCAGAGATGAGACTGATGGTGTACTGACATGAACACAAGGGAGCAAGTCAGAAAAAATGCAATGACCGTGTTAACTGGACTTCAAATATCTCAGTTTGAACTCCACTAATCCTCTCTACCTTCAGAAACATCAACAGGGAATGTCTGTGAATAAAAGTGCCACATGGATAAGTCACAAATAAAATAGGCAAACAGAATGCTGCATGTGGAGCCAAGTTCATTATCTGTGCAGGGAAACAATGTAACAATATTGCAGTGCTCTTTGTGCCTCATGAGCTGCTGTGCTAAGGCATGCACATGTAAAGATTTTTGTCTGTGAAAAATACATGATGTTTGATCATAGAGCTGCTGCAGCAGTACAGCAATCCTGCAGGGGGGGGGAAACTCAAGTTAGTTGTACTGTAGCTGGAACTTGAATATTTATGTACAAGAATAAGAATTTAAAGGAGTTGTCCCTCCTGATGATGAGGCTAGGAATCTGCAGAAATGACACCCCAGCATTTCAGATCTGTGTAGGAATGTCATTCCATGGGAGACAAAACCCAAAGTGCCAAAAGGTCACTATAGACTCACAGCTTCACCACTTTATCCTCTGTCCTCTACAAGTATAGACTCTGTCTTAAATATATGGACATAACACGCCCTGCAAAACTCTACAAAAGATTCTGTTTACCTGTTCGGCATCCTCCCCGGGACACGGCGGCTACACTTCCAGCCAGGCGCACAGCAGGAACAGCCTGGATGCAGCGGAGGTCAGAGAGCCTTCCCACATCTCCCCCTCTGGATGACAGGTACAGGTTATGCGAATACGGGATCAGGTGTGGAAGTGAAGAGGGCTCCAACCCCAACTAAACGACTCTTGATTGCGCGCTCGGACAGCCTGGTGCGCAAAAAAACATGCAGGAAAAGAAACACTCGATACGCGTCCCGTCTGTCACGATGAGATTGTTGCCTCTTCTCTCGGATTGTGGAGGGAAGCAGGAGGCGCGTACAAGCCCCTCTCAAGTCCACTTGTATCGGAGCGCCCTCCTCCAGCAGCACCCCGCGGATCAGTGTGTAGCGGTGGAGCCGCGCGGAGCTGCTCGCTGCACTGCTGAGAGGGAGAGGCTGCGCGGGGAGAGCTGGGGTGGGGCGTGTTCCTGGATTGGGGTGGGAGGTGGGGGTTGGGACGCGGGGCGGGGGGTGCTCAAAGATGCTCAGTTCAGTGTGACCGTGTTATAAAAAGTTTCCAAAGGCACTTCAGCGAAAGCATCTCTTGTACACAAAAATCACTTTTATCCTAAATGAAAGAGCCTGGCAGAGTCTGACACAGGCAAGATTTATTCCAGAGTTTAAGGTGCTGATGACGGTCTGCTTTAGCTTTGAAGTGGTTACATGAACTGATTAAGAATAGTGTGTAGCAATCAATATTTCAGCTGATAAAAAGAATGTTAAAAATCAATTCCAAATGGTAACGGAAGCCCGCACAATATCTGGTCTTAGTTCATTTTTGACAAGCTGAACTGAATTTCAAGCATCAATAATCAGTAGCTATTTTATTTATAATAACAACGTATGAGCTGACATTGTGTAGTGTGTTGTGCTTGGCTGGTAGAGATGAACCTACAGAGAATAAACCCTTTTCACAGCAGACACATTGTCTTGTCAAAGCAGGAAAAGCAGAGGTGAAATGGAGCCATTGTTAGTGTCATTATTTACACCTGAATGTACACCTGTGCTGTTTTGGTTCACTCTCAGCGCTCTCACAGTGTCGTTTTGTGCCACAGCAGGCAGCTGTTCTCAGAGAAAAAGCTGTAAAAAGCCACTGTACACTACCTACTCAGCACCAAACGACAAACAGACAGACACAGTTAGCTGTAGACTAGCTGGTGAACATAGTGGAGCATTTAGCAGCTGAAGAGCAGATATTTCCCTCAGGAGTTGGTAGAGAGTAAAAACAGCTAAAAGAATATTGGACTTACATTCACCAAGTGGACACAGACTGAATGATATGCTATGATGTATAAATAAATTCCCTGTATCATCTCAAAAGTTGATGATATGTCAATGTTCACAACTTGTTTCTGCTGCCACCACACCTACCACTGGTTTAAAGGGGACTGACTTATTCATCTGAAAAGAGAATTACTGCTGTCTAAGTGGAATAAATTCATGAGTAAGTTTCTTAGTAGCTTGAGAAGCTATAGGACTGATCTTCTGTATGAGAGAAGCAAGGAAAGTTCAAACTCTAAATATAATATGTTGGACTATAGCTTTACAGAACACATCTTTATAACCTACAACCTTTTTGGCTGTTGAATCCTCAAAACAAAGCAATGTCTACTTGCAACCGATCATCACTGGTCGCATCTGTCTCCCAGTTGTTGCCACTTCAACCCTTTGTTTCCCCCTTTTATTTTATTAGAATCCGCTTTAAAGGCCTGAAGAGGTAAAAACTTCTATATTATCAGGGTGAGAAGTTAAACTACTGGTGGTCGGTAGAAAGAAGATTTTCAGCTGCTGTTAAAGCAGAATTAAGTGATTATTGCCATATAAAAAAGAGTGAAAGTGTTAATTTAACATTCATTTGGCATTGTCTTACTGGCCACCTGATGAATGTAAGTCCAATATTCATTCTACTTTTAGCCCTGAGAAAAAAAAACGTTCTTTGGTTGCTAAATGCTCCACTATTTTCACCAGCTAGTCTCTAACTGTGTCTGTCTGCTGTTTGGCACTGAGCAGGTCGTGTCAGTGGGTTTATCAGAGCTTTGTCACTGAAAACAGCTGCCTTCTGTTGCAGGAAATGAGGTTTGTGAGAGTGCTGAGACTGAACTAAACAGTTAAGTTTAGGGTCGTAAAACCAAAATAATGAGCTAAAAGATGCTAAAACGCTCCATAGAGCTGAGGGGAGCCGCAGAGTTGGGCAATAAATAATAATGTGAGTTCATCACTGGAAGCGACACCTTTCATTTTACACACAGCCATTCAATCCATTAGTAACACCGAAATATTGATTAGTGCAGCTTTTAGTTGCTCTTTATGAAACGAGAGACATATTTACTGAAAATTATATTGACAGCAGAGTCCTTAAATACTGTGATACGTCAATTAGCCAATATTACATTGGTAGGACTTCCCCTTCTTTCTTCCCTAAACTATTTATAAAGCTTTGCATGCATGTGCAGGTGCATGTATTCATCCAGATGTGTATGCTGGGGGGTCCGCATGTAAATGTGCATATGTTTATGTCGATTTTTGTGCAAGAATACACAGTATCTGCTGAAGATGAGAAGATATATGTGCGTATGTGAACAGATCGTTGAGGGTGCTTGTGTGGCCATGTGTGCATGCAGAGCCTACATACGTTGATATTACATATATGTATATTTTGTTTTCTAAGTGTTTGGTTTCCCCTTATTGTTAAATTAAATTGGGTAGAATGGGGATGGGGGGGCTGAAGATTGATTTAAATTTGCAAAATGATGTATTCAGCAACACAATGTGTACTAAATACGTTTTTGTGTAGCAACAGGATAAAGATTATTCTAAAAAAGTCACAAGACTGAAGCAGTTTTGTGATGTGAAGATTGTCATGTAAACAGTCTGAGTCAAAATGACATCTTTGCTCTGTGTGTGTGTGTGTGTGTGTGTAAGAGACAGACAGAGATTTGGCATTCCAGCTGATATACAGCTTCACTGTGGAGTGAAATGGACTTTATGTCCTATCAACAATATTTGAGCTCACTCTCTGATTGCCTATATCCTCCCAAATAAGCCATCAGTCTGACACAGCACATTTCAGTTTGCTGGTAAGCAGCTCAGTCTGCCTGTGCAGGGGTCCTGCTGCTTCATCCCACACCCGCTTTTACAAAAGCTATTTGAGGAAGGCTGGTGTCTCACACACCCGCTTTGGGCTGCCAGATGGTCCTGCGTAAGAACTTTGAATTATTCAGCCATCCCACAGCAGATTGAAGCTGTCATGTGTAAGACAACTTGGCTGGCCTCTTCCTGCGCTGGGGAACACCAGCGGATGAGCGCGTACGGCCCGCTGCAGAGATGCCACCAGGTTATGCAACTTCCACATTCAAATTGCACTAATGCCCACTTTAGGCCGGGCTCACAATTTACTGCAGCAATAGAATGATTTTTTTGTTTTTTCAGATCAGACTCAGAGTGTGTTATGCTTTCACAGAGAGGGATGAGAATCATAAATTATTCACCTGATCCAGCTTTTATGTGTGAATGCTGAGCTTACAGCGGCGCTGGCATCTAGAAACAAGCAGTTAAGCTTTTTAATAGATACACAGTGTCTGTTTGTGCCATTCTCTAATGCATCACATTAAGTCAGAGTGTGTCAAATACAATTATGGAAATGACTAAAGTTGGACAAGAACGTGTGAAAAGCCATAAACCAAAACATTGTCATAAATTTTCTGAAAGACATCATGTGGGTCCTTAGACATTTAATGTGCTACAATTACCAGATTGGCCATTAGTGATATTAGACTGAAGCTTTACTGATGGCAGGGATCATGATTAGAGTCATAATTTAGCAGGATAACTCCTGTCACTTTAACAGAGCCATTGACACTATGAATACACGCCATTACCAAATACTGCTGTATAATATATCACCACATTATGGATGATATATATTCCATATTTCACTTTCTCCTCATACCTACCTCATTTGCTTGCGACTAAAGCCCGTTGCACTTTGTCAAGGTTGAAATGATCTGAACTGGATGACACGGATGTGGTCTCATCCCTATTTTTGTTTGCCGTCAAAGTGTGTGTGTGTGTGTGGGGGGGGGGAGCTAATCCTTTCAAAACAAGATGAAGAAATCTACTTCACATGGAGGGCGCTGTGTGCCTGTGTGTGCACCTGAGTGTGTGTGGTGTAATCACCCTGAGAGCAGCACATTAATCCAGTTGGGGGGTTGCTGCTCGGATCTCTGGCTGAGTGGCTCTACAGAGAAGCTCTCGAGCTCACCTCCTCCGCTAAGAATCACTCAAAATTAGAAAGGAGACTTCTTATGTGGAATGGGTTAATAGCACGTCTTCAGTTAAGAGGCTTGTCCCTCTCATACACGTTGCTTAGAAATGTGGCTCATTTTGAAGAAGTGGTCCAATTTCAGATGAGGGCCTCTTTGTAAGAGGGAAACAAGGTAGTTATGTACTCTACAAAACAACCTGTGTGAAAAAAATCAAACAATTTGAGAGCTTTACACTGTAATTGGTGAAGGTCTTTACTGCAAGTGTCTGCTAATTGCATCTGGCTATGTGCACAGTGTGTGTTGAAATACAACTAAGTGTGACATCAGCTGTATGTTAGGACACTACAAAACAAAAGAATTGTATGATGCCACAAACCATATTTTCTCGTGAAAACTGAAAAAGGGAGAGTAATGTATTTTTAACATTAGCATCAATACATTTTTTAAGGGACCAAAATGACTACATATAATGTGAAAGGCTTTTCTTGTGGTGAAAAAAATGTTTTGTACAATTCTGCAGTTCTCTTCAGCTCTACAGAGATTTTTTTTTACATCTTTCAGCTCTTTGTTTTTTTATTTTTATGGCCCACAACTTTACTGTTTGGTTGAGTCTCATGGCTCTCATCAACCTCATTAACAGCAGCAGCAGGTAGCAACAAAGCTCTGATAAACCTACTGTACAACTAGCTGCTCAGAACCAAATTACAAACAGAAAAAGTTAGCTGGAACATTTAGCAGCCAAAGAGTCAGATATTTTTGTGGAGTTGTGGAGACCAAACCAGAGGTAAAAGAGAATTCATTACTTGCATTATGAGGTGGCTGGAAACTCCAAATGAATGCTAATGTGGCTGCTGGATGTGTGAATAGAAAACTGTTCGCTAACATGTTTGCCATATCAAGTTATAATATATGTGAATGTTGTGTTTACAACTTGTTGTCCTGCCAGCAAGTGACCAAAAAATCAGCTAATGCAGGATAAATGACTATGTAACTTTTGAAATAAGAAATAATGCATTCTTCCTCTTATAAATGAAGGGCTGAATTATTATTGATAAATCACACCCTTGGTTAATTCAATACACTCAGGGGATTTGCCGCTGCAGCCTTACGTGGTCTGGGCCTGTGTTTATCAAACTTCTAAGAATTACACTTGAGAATGTTCTTAGAGGCAACATAGGAGTAAAAAAGCTCTTTGCTGGGTGTAAGGAATAAGACACATCAAGCTACTTACCCCTATTCACAGCGAAGTGTAAGAGTAACTGTTAAAAGCAGCTCTGACATGATCATTGCTCACATGTATGTTCTAAACAGGAAGAGCCACTTAGAGACAAGGATTTACCCTATATGCCATATTCTTTTTTAAAATTCTTACATTTTACTCAATGGTATGTCTTTCTGCAAGACCATATGTAATTATTATATATTCTGTTAAATAAGGTTCACTTGTTTGAAATAATTAATATGTCCAGTAACAATCTATTTATATATTTTATCTATTCATACATTTGTAAATGTATAAACAGTGTTAAAATAATAGGAAAATGTCTGAGATTGGAAACAAAACCAAAACCGACCTGGAGCAGGAGAGAAACTGTGATGCTGGTAAACTAGGAAGAGAAATCACAAGAAAAATTTGATTTCACATCAACAAGTTCAGACAAGATGACAAGAAGATGAATGGAAAGCGAATGCAAACTAAATGAATGCCAGCTTTATTTCTCTTGTTTACACCCCTGATGAATGCAAAAACATAAAAATGTGCTGAAACGTCCTGTCAAATGTTTAAATCAAATGCACAGAATAGGCTAAAACAATTTGATTCTGAATTATACATATTGCTTCTGACCAATTATTTTCTACAATTACCTGAAGCATGTTTCAGAAGATGTGTGTTCACCTGTACTGCTGAACTGTAGCCATTCTTAACCAACTGGAGCACCCTTAAATGTCAGTCTAAAGAAATGAGACAAATAGCTTTTATTCTTAAGTTTGTGAGAAGTACAAGTGAAGGACTTTTATCTTTCTCTTCAGTCAGAAGTTTTAGCAGTTTGATAAACACAGGTCCTGATATGACCATTAGCTTTCAATGGCTAATGTTCGTCAACATTAGCAAACTTTACATAGATATTTTTGTATACCTGACTCTTTCTACTGGTGCTGTTGTTACACAACTTTTTATAATGTCACAGATGAATATTTCGATGGTTTTATCACAAAAATAAAACAAGAAGTTAACATACTTTCCCAGGAACTGGGATTCTGGTATAGTGGACACATTTCAAATTGCAGGTCACATGACACTCACTGGCACAAAAACCTACTTCCCATACACAGTCATTACAAAAGAGAAAATTACTTTTATCACAATTTGAGCCGTTAGCTCAAATTAAAATGTAAAAGTCTTGAAGGGCTGTAAATGATTAAACTAGTCACAGTCTTTATACATATTTTTTGGGGGGTGAAATCAGGTTGAACTAAATATTTCTATAGCAATGAAAAATGTAAAAAAATTCAGATTTTTATTTTATTTAGGGTTAGGGGTTAGGGTCAGGTTAATAATAATGATAAACAGTACAACAACACAAAACAATCAACACAGTAACATCAACATAGACATATACATTGGGGCTCTCTCACCATCCCAAACCACACCCACTACATCTGTTACACTATCAATAATGGGAAATAAAAGCTGTTGGACAATTTGTTTTCTTACTTGGAGAGTAAAACAATTAATTGTCTGATATAGTATTCTGAGACTAGCATTTCTTTTAATTCTAATAAAATCAATATGAGGCCTAAAAGAAAATTCTGAATCAATCCAAAGTCCCAAGTATTTAAATTTATCAACTTTAATAAGTGGAGAACCATCAGTACAATTAATAGCCAACTCAGTAGGTGAATGATTAAGATTATAACTATAATACCAAACATGCTATAAGACTTTTGCTTGTTTAATATGAGATTGTTACTTAAAAACCATTTCTGAACAAAAGAAAATTCTAAACTGAACAGAACAGTTAGAACAAATTTTAGGAAGATCATTAATAAAAATAGAGAAAAGTAAAGGTCCTAAAATAGATCCTTGTGGTGCACCCTTTTCAACAGTGAAATAATCTGATTGATTGTGATGAAAAGAAACACACTGATGATGGTTATGGAGGTAAGAATTAAACCAAAATAATGCCTGTTGCAATACACCAACAGCATAAAGTTTATCAAGAAGAAGATGATGGTCAACTAGATTGAAAGCCTTGAACCTGTGAATTGACCTTTGTCTACAGATGAGAATACATCATTGTTAAATTTTACAAGGGCCGTAGTAGAAAAATTAGAATGAAAACCAGACTGAAATGGGGGTAAAATATTGAGATCATTAATGTACTGTGATAATTGATTAAAATTAACTTAACTTTTAATATTTTAGTTTGCAGTGCAAATAATAGAAATAGTAATAGTAGTAATGTAGTAAGTAGTAATAATAGAAATTTTTATGGTTTTGGTCTTTGAGATAAACTAAAGGATTCACCAAATTTGGTCGTTTTAGATTCAGTTCACCCAAATATTTCATGAAGTTCAAACAATATATACCAGGCTATTGTTTAAACCTGCTCTTGAGGACACACGTATTACATACATAACAGGCTGTATGTGTCAAACTCAAAGAGGAGAGGGCGCGCTGGGTTCCTGCAGACAGAGAGAAAGGCAAGGCTGTAAATATTCATGGCCGAGCTGTCAGCGTGCCGTGCCTCTCTGCTGGCTCCTGTCACTCCATTGATCTCTCATACATGACATTCACGTCCAATGACCGCCCTGCCTCACCTCAATCATGTGGGAAGAGCTGCCCTTTCTCCCGCCTGCTTGATGTGAGTTCCTCCAGGAGACAGCAGCATGCTGATCACCCCCTACACCCTGGGCCCTTACATCTCCTATATCATTATATGCAAAGGGGAGGATCACTTGCAAAAGATCCCTCCTTCACATGTTAGACCTCCAGTGTGTGATTTCCAGGAGTTACTTTGCGCTCAAGTATTGTCATTTAAATTTCATCCTTATTTCCTTAAATCTGCCTTGAACCTTCTGCTTCAGATAGTAATGTCCTACATTTCCCAGAATACCTTTTAACAAACCCCAGAGAAGGGTTGTGAATGTCTTTTGTGTTCAAAAGTGCAAATTTGTGCATGGAAATATCAGTATGTCCATGACCACAGCTGCAGCATTTACACAAACAGTAACAATCAAATTCTCCAAATTTAACGACGAAATACATGGTTAGACTGACACATAGGAGCGCTTTCCAATCTGGCCCTCTATTGGCAGTAATTGGCAGGACAACATCATTTGTCTGTACTTTCCAAAACCGTTACAACCCACTGTTAAAAAATAATAATGTTTTATGATGTGACAACATTGTGGTTAAGGTCTGGTTAGGTTTAGGCACAAAAACCACTTGATTAGGTTCAGGGAAAGATCATGGTTTGGGTTACAATGATCGCTTTGAGTTTAAAGAAACGTGGTGTGGGTAAATATTACTAATTCCTTAGGCGACCTTCATTGTCATTGCTACAATAATAATTATGGGATTAGGGGATGATCGTAGTTATGTTTTTATAAAAACTGCCCCGACTCATGGTTTGAAACAGGAAATGAACAGCAGTCTCCTGTGGCAAACTCCGCTGCTGGTTTAATGCCTCCATCCACTCCTCCTCCTCTGAACAAGGAAATCTGTCCACGTATATGTTAAGTTTTGATAATTTCATTCAATTTGCTAAGCTTAAACTCATCTATAAATGCCTAAATAACCAGGCTCCTCATGTGCTCAGTGACCTGGTGGTACCTCAGGGCTTCTGACTCATTAACATGAGGTGCGTCTGCTGGGAATTGTAAGGTGCCCTTTTGTAAAATCCTCACTTGGACACACAGCTTTTCCCGTTTGGGGGATCAACATGTGGAACTCTTTACCCACTGATCTGGAAATGGATCATAACTGGGAACATTTTAAACTCAAACTGAAACAGCTTTTAAAGATGGATCAGTCATGTAGTCATGAGTGATCTGGTGCTTGTTGTTTTGTGAAACTTTTATGGCATGTTTATTTGTGAGTTGTTTGTGTTTTGTGCTGCTTTGTATGTATTTTGTTGCTGAGTTTCATGTTGTAATGGATGATTATATATTCTTGAATTTTGTAATTCGTGCTTAAAAGTATGTATATGTATTGTTGAGTCTTGTGTGGTTTCATCTGTATTTTACTGTTGAGTTTTATGTATTTTAAAAGCCTACCTAGCGGCGGGCATTGTAAACTAGCTTAGGCTAAAAATGTTAGTTCATGCTATATACTTGTCCCTATACAAATAAACATTAAATAAAAAATAAATATATACGTCATCTGAACTGGATCGTTGCTCCAGGTCCTAATTACTACGGCCACTAGATGGCATCTGTCACTTAGACATCACTACATGTTTTTTGGCGCCTGACATAACAACCTATTGGGTCATTTTTCTTGGGAGGGCAGTATCGTAACAGTTACTGTATTTTTGGTGCAATGCATTATGGTCGATGAAGGTTATTGTTGGCAGAATGGAACTCTTCCATGATGGACTTCTCCAAAAAGATTGAACACTGATGCAAAATGATTCTGGAAAGATAACGATTGATCATTGATTCTGAGGAATTGACAAGAGACCTCATGAAATAAAACAGACATGTTTTGTGTGAAATGAAAACAGTTATTGATTAACATTTTGAAAGAAAAACTGCTGGAATCGATGACGTGAGCTCTAATAGTGAAAAGAAGCAAGGTGAAATAACATTTGAAAGCCTTGAAAACCTATTTTCTCAATCAGCTTCTTACTCTGAACAATTTTCTGTCTAACATGATAACCAAACAGTTTGGGTTATTGCACTTCAGAGATATCTGTATTTGTGTTTCTGTCTGTGTTGAAAGTGAGCAGGGCTCAGTTGGAAAAAGGTGATATCCACTGTCAATAAAATCTGATCAAACCATGCCTGCACAGTCACACAGAGTTTTTCCACTGTTTAACACAATAATTATGAATAAAAACTAAAGATGTTTTTGTTAACTTTAACTTTGATTGTTGCTCATTTAATCAGTCAAGTATTCCAGAAAGTGTTACAGAAAAATCTTGAAACCAAGTTTTAAAAATAAAAAAAAAAGGATTATTTCACAATTTAATAGTTACATCACATATTTTGTCTGCATTTATGTTATTATTCAGTTCAGAATGTCTTTTTTTTTGTCTGAACACTTTAGGCTTCCATACATAACAGAATAATTATACTAAAGCAAAATAACCTATAAATGTGTAAGAATATTTTGTTTTGTTTTCAGGATGGTGAGTGCTTCCTTTAACATAGTTCACAGTCATGCTAAATCTGCTGGTAAAGCCATTAAGGAAAACTATAGTTTATTACAACTTAGGTTGTATTTTCAGAGCTCTGGCTATCAGTTCTATCAGTCATTGTAACATTGTACTCGCCAAGTTAGATGCTGAGATCTCTGAATGCAGCTGATTGTCTGACCACTTATGTTTCTTGCCAGATAGACCTGAGATTTTAGTTTATCTCACTTCATTCCCAGATCTCAACATTTCTCTTAAACAACAGAACCAATGGCCAGAGCTACGGAAGATAAAAGTCGTAATACAGTACACCATAGTTTTCCTTTAAATAGCATACATGAAAGGTGCCTACCGTGCTATGATAGTTTTGTTGGTCAATCGGGACTGTTCCTCACATACATAATCCTGCCTTTATATAATATAACTTGATATCATAACTGGAGGCCATGAAGTCACGCACAATTTATATTATCTATTTCAATCTTGTACTGTAAATAAAAAGACAAACGTGCTGTCCCTGAGGGGAAAACAGGGAAGCTGGAATCCGATTAAGATGTACGCAATCTAAAACCTCATCAGGTCGTCACTGTTTCATGTCTCTTCACAGACCCTCAAGGTACTTTGGAACATTTCCACTCCCCATAGCTAAAGATCCACAGTGATTGCTATGAGTCACATTTGCATAGAGTTCTTGCTGATTTATACTTTAATAAGACACAGCTTAGACTGTAATATCTACACTGTATGTAACTACATTTCAGTGCTATGATTATTGATTTCCTGTGGACAGTGCTGCTTTTCTCAGGTAATAATTACCCATCCACACTGAAAGGTAACAGGCCCATGTAATTACTTTCATAAGACCTTTACACACTCTCTTTCAGTGTTTCTTCAGTAGAACAATCAATACATTGATAAAGAAGAACCTGTATTAACTGTTACTTGGCAATGATATTAAAAACGCAGCCCGTCCTCAAAAGAAAAACAACAGTATAGGTCAAAAATTCAGCTGGCAAAAACAACTTATAGTTACGTTTGAGTGACAGACACCATCTAGCAGCTGTAGTAATTATGACCTGGAGAAGTGATGCAGTTCAGATGACGCCGTGACAAATTTCCATATTAGGAGGTGGCAGGTTGGGTGGATGATAGGTAGATAGATGGCAAAAAGGGAACTTAGCTGGAGGAGACCGCTGTTCACTTCCCGTTTCCAACTGTGATGTTTCCATCCGCGAGCCAGGACAGTTTTTTAAAAACCGTAACTACAACTGTCGTGGTGTTTACTGTTGCCATGACGAGAAATAGTAACTTTAACTTTAACCCACATCTTTTAAGTGATCATTTTAACCCAGACCACGATCTTCCCCTAACCCTAACCAAGTGGTTTTTGTGCCTAAACCTAACCAGATCTTAACTACAGCATTGTCACACCATAAAACATAATTATCTATCAACAGTGATTTTAACGGTTTTGAAAAGCACTAATAGAGACGGCATATTAGAAAACGCATGCATGGTACAATCAATCTATGTGGTTGTTTAATTATGAGGATATGTTGTAAAAATACAGGCACACAGCTGTACTTTTTTGCATTCAGTGTGCGGCAGCAGACCTTGAGACACTTTTTTCATCCTGGTGTTCCTCTTCCATCCCCTCTGGCCCCTGTCCTGGTCATGCTTCATGAACCCTGCCTGATGTACAGGTGAATCTCAGAGACAGGGGCCACGGCCTGTTTGCTGAGAGAATGAAGAAATCTGTCATTATCCTCTTCAAGCCATTCTTCTCACGCTTCCTGGGACCTGACTGTTAATTGCCCCGAGAATACATCCAAACAGAGACGCTGGGAAGGGAGCACCACAGACGGGGCTGTGAATCGATCAGCTTTCATGAGGCTTAACCAGAATCTTCTTTTCTTTATGAAACTAATGTTAAAGCATGATTTCCCACTAGGTATTGTTACTTTAGAGCCTTATAATGGAACTATGACAAGGTGTTAGTCATCTATCTTGTACTAGTAGTATACAATACAGCCTGGCACTATTTGTCAAAATGTTCTAGGCACATTGTAACTCAAAGCTAGCCTGTTTTCATGAGTCACTGACATTCTTTGCTCCTGTGAGTAAACTATAAAGCACCACAGAATTCTTTTAGCATGTTATGTGCATAATTGGACTGCTGCTTTTTATTTAACTACCGTGCTGTACTTATACTCCAGCGTAGCACAAGATTTGTCCTACGCTCACTCTGATCTATTGCATGCCCCGTTGCTCTCAACAAATTGAACAAACAAATTAGGCGATTGTTTTTGTCTTCACTGAGGTACAATGGAGAAAACTGGCAAGCTGTGCCAAACATATAATTATGACAACAAACCATCTGAGGAGTAATGTGAGGAAACGTTTTGGATTCGACACCACAGATGGAAAAATCCTTGCTAAAGGTAAGGCTGCAGACTTTGTAAAATACAACTGCCTTACAGTGAGATTACCACATCAACAAACATGAAGTCACCCAAGGCACTGTGAGCCAATTTTGAACCAATTTTACATTGCAGGGGTGTCTGGTGGCCTAGTTGTTATGATGCATACTGTGAAAGCAACTTCCCTGGTTCGATTCCAGCAGGAGACGTTTGTTGTATGAAATTTGCCCTCTTTCTATCTACTCATTTCCTGCCACCCTTCAATATGGAATAAAGCAAACTTGCCCCAGAATATACTTGTAAAAAAAAAATCACAATGTAACATTAGTTTAGGATTACACTGGGATTAGACACTTGTGTACAGCAACGGCTGCATCTTCATGGTGCAGTGTGAAAATCAATAATTAGATCAATTTTTTTTCTTCATATTTACTTATGATGAAATTGAATAAAGTAAATCTAAGATAAAGATGGATGTTCTTATTGTCAAGAAATCCCATAAAAAGACCAAAACCAACATTCTGACTTCCCTCCTTGGGTCTCAGTGTCACGCCCAGACTCAGTAATTTCCTAAAACATCTTGGCACTGTAGTATTAACAAACATCACTCAAACAGGAGGACATTGTGCATTTGTTGGGATCTATTTTCAGTTGTGGATTAATACACATTTGGTGGATGAAGCAGCAGGACAGTGGAATAGATTTTTGACAACAGTGGAGCTCTATGGCACAGAAGAATAAGATATCAAGCTTTGGATACACATACAATATTTGTTAATAGATCAATGCTGTGTTGGTTTGGCTCTCCAAATGAGATTTGTTGTTTAAAATCTACAATACTGACAGACTTATCCTTTAAATTCTGCTGGTGGGGTTACAGTTTTGTTTACTATTGGATCACAGATTGTGCCTTTATTTAATTTCTTTTTAATGTTATACTGCATGAAATGTTGTCTTTCAGTTTTGAAAGGCGGTATAAAATATAACTTTCAAAACTGAGTTTTATTCCTGTTCAAATAGTTCAACAGTCAAAGTCAGCACACAGAAAAAAGGATATTTTAGGACAGGTGCTACAAAGTCAGGGGGGCTCAGAGCTGAGCACAAAGAAACTTAATGGAGTTGGGCAGCTCCATCAGGGAAAAGAAAGATGGCTGTGCAGCAAATCATCGGCAGGAGGAAGCTTTAAGCAGCACTGAGGCTGTCTGTGAGTCAAACCAGGTCAGTCATGTGGGGAAGTGGGAAAGAATCTTGACTGAAGGGAGCTGTGGATTACTGAAGTTTTGGCTAGAGTTTTGCCTCTTTCATTATTGTTAGAGGGTCTAAGACATTTGTTCATTCATTGAGCCTGTGATTTTAACTAACTTCATGGCTGATCAAATAAACTGTACTGGAATAGAGGTGAAATAAATTTGATTTAATTTATCTGTTTCCTCAAAACTCAGCAGGCAGATATGGATTCTGCCAGTCTCTTAGGCCACATTCAGACCAAATACGGCAGTGTGTGAAAAACTGCAGCCCTCCCGTTCATTTGAATGGGAGCTGTGTGTTTAGGCAGGGACCACATAGGGTTCAGCAAAAAAAACGCAACCGCTATCCGGTTAAAAGTTGAACAACGCAAACTGACATCATGCTGTGTTGGCCAATCACATGCATGCAAGCGCACATTCCTGGTGGATTACTTTGAAACATGAACACCATATTTGACTCTGTACTTCGTGAACGCCCCAACGATGATAAAAGAGTTGCTGCTGTGATAACTTTCCGGAGTTGTAATTCCTGTCTGTGAGTATTACAAACTGTTGTGCAGTGTTGTGGCTTCTGATAAGTAATTCCAACTCAGTTTCCTGGATCATATTTCATTGTCTCACCGGTACCTCACACAACTGGTCCCCACCACCACGGCCCCCTGCATAGTAGTGCCAGACTGCTGGTTTTGGTCTGAACGTGGTCTTACACGTATTCAGTCACTCCTCCTACTGCATAGTCAGTAAGTATATAGCCTGAGTCTGTTTTGAGAACAAAACACCTGGCAACATCACCAGCTGCTGAAGTAGCTACTGTACAAGCAGCCATTAAGCAGTCAGTCAGAAGTCAATTTGTCGACTGGCGGTAAGTAAAAGCCATCAGCAGGTTTGTCCCTGCAGGAGAACAGATTAAAAGAAGTATTTTAAGGCAGGTGTGTTTTAGATTACTGAAGGCTGAACAGAGACTGGCGGTAGATTTGAGAACATGTCTAATAATCCTGCAGGATACTTCAGCACTAAGGCCACGTTTAGCTCTGTGGATTGTGTTGAGCTTACAGACATAAAGCATGTAAGGAAAGTGCTGAGGTATCCCAAGTTTACAGCAGACATAGAGCAGCAGAGCTGGAAAACCCAGAGTGGGGGCTGGTTGCTGCGTTTGTCCCTAAATCAACTTTAAGGTGAGCCTGGAAAGTAAGACTTTGGGGGCAGGGTTTGATTGATACAGAAGTTGCAGCGAATGAGCAGTTCTGGCTGAGGAGAAACCACACATAGCATCAGAATTAAAGGAAAAATTACTGTTTCACTTTATAGCTCATTGCCCATGTGTAATAGTGTACTTATTTTACCAACTTCCAAAAATATACTAATTTATGCATAGTTTAAAAAAACTCAGCCTCTGTCTGAAACAGGCCATTTTAGCTCCTGTCTCTTTAAGGCCCCCGTACCAATGAGCCCACTCTGTGCCTGACTGTTCTGACGTTTCCCCTCGGCAGGCTTCTGGTGGCTCCAGAGGCTACATGAACAAACAGGAGTAGTAGGGTTTCATTACTTTTGCTTGTTCTTTGCTCGAGATGGAAACTTCTCAAATACATCCATACATGTTTGAGCTGAAATCTGATCTGAAATATGAGAGTGAACAACATGAACAACCCATGGAAAAACCTTAGCAACAATCTTAGCAACCAAGGCTACCGAACGGCTGGCTGTTTGTGGGCATGCATGAACTAGCAGATGAGGAGGACATACGGAGCATTCATAGCAGGCTGAAGCCTGGGCTTTTGACTTTCAGGGTACATTTTTACACATATACATTCACCATATCTACTCTTTAAGCATATTCCATATGAGGCATCCATTTCTTCTCTTTGGAAAACAATGGCTTTGTGCCATAGTTGTGTACTACACAACAATAATAACTGTACTTTCAGTTACTGATATGTTCATTCTAATCATTGTCTAGTCATTCCCTTCTAGTCACATTGATCATTTATTTTCTTAAAGGGATTTATTATTGCAGTTCTATAAGGTTGGGGGACTCATAAGTGTCAGATTTTTTAAAAATGGTTAAAATTATCCTCCCTTTCATACCCTAGTGTGGGTAAGGCTCCAATAAAACTTAATCCTACATTTCCCAGAATGCAATTCAGTAATTTCTTTCATTAGAGGTCAAAATTGATCCAGTTTGGGTCAAGTTTAACCAGTGCGTATACATATTTTTATAATCTTATTATTTACCTCAACTAAAATATGGTTGCAAACTGTTATAATCCACTGTTACTCTTTTTGAAATGAAATGTCACTATTTGTTTTGTGACAGTTTTAACGTCAAATTTGGGCTTGTTGTGTCTATCATTGGGTTAAAATAACTATATTTTAGTTTGGGTAAATAACCCAACAGTAATATATTAAAAAAAACATTAACTCAGTATTGTGTCAGTGCTATACTGACCCAAACTGGATCAATTTCAACCCAGTGAATTTATTTTCTCCCATATGCCCACTTCTTCAAACTCCCACACCTTTAGTTTGAAACAGAGCTTTCTGTGAAAAATTCTCGTATCTCCAGCCAAGATAACCCCAATAACATCATCATACACCTTATTTCACTAGCTGAGTAGTACTCCTTATGACAAGTGTGTCATGCCCCTGTAATAATTTTAATAAATTCTACATTAGAGGGTGGCACGTGGTTCAAAGGATAGCAATGCTCTCTCAAAGCAATAAATCATCAGTTGGCCGGGGCCTTTCTGTGTGGTGTTTGCATACTCTTCCTGTCTGTGTGTGCTTACACAGTCAAAAGACATACAGGTTAGGTGTCCAGAGTGTTATCCACCTCTTACCCAATGTCTGCGTCCCTGTGCACGACCCTGCACATGATACGAGGTATAGATAATGGATGGATACAGGCTCAAGTGTTGAGTCTCTCAGTTGATATGAACCTATATCGCTTCAGTCTGTGTTTTTTTCCTGTTACAATTTGCTGCTGCAAAACCCCACTGCTCTAATTAAAGATCATTAAAGTTTCATCTTGTTGCATCCTGTGAATTTGTAAATGTGGGCAGAATGGAAAGAACAGAAACTGTGGAGCGCTTAAATGACTAAAAAGATAGTGAAGCAATCACCTCGAGAGACACACAAGGACTTTTCGCCCATAATGAAATTACACCGCTGAAATGGAGAATCTCAGTGTGGGACTTGAGGGATATTTGCTTGAGATCACAAATAAGGATTTTAGCGGGGTGTCATTTTGATTTATGGATGTCAAATACACGTTAATAAGTTATGGCTATGGTGAGTCCGGGTTGCCAAGATCCCCATCTTCCATATCCCGTGTCTTTCAATGGGGATTTCAGCTCAGTGGCTTTAATAACATGCATGAATGGATAGGCATTTTTTTAAGGAAAGAATTTGTTGCAGAGATTTTTTTTCTTCCCCTCCTCTATCTGCTATTAGCAAGCAATCAATGGCCAATTGCCTTTTTAATGCCTCCTCCTGGATCTTGTTGAAAGTCAGACACACTTCAAGGTATCTGCCTCAACTTCCTCAACAGCTGCCCCCTCATTTTTGCTCGGAGCGTGACAAGAAGGGGGTACAAATAATAAAGATAATGTTCGCTGAGTAATGATTTCCCATTTTCTCCTCACTTGTACCCCGTTATTAGTTAGATCAGTACGGCAATGAAAATTAATTTTCTTTTCACTTAGAGGGGACATTACCATGATTAATTTCAGCATGGAGTGGAGGAAACTGGGGGATTGCTGTAATATGAGGAGTGAAATCAATTTGCTGTGATGTGAGAGGAGCTGGGTATGAGGGGTATAAACAAGTATGAAATGACCCTCTCTGTCTTCTCCTCTAATAGGAAGAGAGCATCATTTGGCAAGGCCTGTTTTGTGGCGGAAATGTGACCCTCTTTGGCCTTCACTGGGATGAAAAGAACTTGGAAATGAAATTCTCTCTATCTATCAGCCATTATTTCAATATCACACACACTGCTTGTGTGGCTGGCAACTGGAAAATCAATTTAGAGCTGAAGATAAAGACAGAAAATGTAATCCAATGCTGTTTCTGTTTGGTTTTACACTGTTGATGCGATGCAATGCTGACAATAAATGGAAAAAGTTGCATTTTTGTGATGATACACCTGATATTGGTCTTGTGAATTGAGTACGACCAAAACTTTTACTCCAAACTGATACACCAATTGGTCAAAAGTATGTGGACACCTGAACATTACACCCATAAGTGATAGTTTAGTCTTCGTTTAAGGTATAGTGATAGTCTTTTTGTAAGGTACAACAGTTCACAGAAAGAAAGTTGTAACTGCCCTCAGCTGGCATTATTACTGTTTCTTTTGTTTTCCTGTTAAAATGCAGTGAAAATGAAAAATCTTACCATGATTTCAACAAATGAAAGAAGAAAGAGAGGAAGGAAGAAAATAGAATAAAGTATGTTTTGGTTGGGGTAAGTAAGTCTTTCTAAGGGTTTAATTCAAAGCTATTGTTTGTTCACAGACCATTTAAGCTCCTTCAAATTAAAACATTTCTTTAAAGTGATATTCTTGTGAGTATTAACACTCTCCCCCTGTAGGCTAGGAAGTTGGCATAATAGACAACATGGCACAGTACTTGGGCTAGAGAGCAGGTATTTATTCTAATGGAGTAAATGAGGGAATGAGGAGCATGTGTGCAGGTGGGTTTGGCAATCAGGTGAGGAAAAGTGGGGAAAACAGAATGCACTGGGGACTGCTGCTGCTTCATTTTAGTGGTCTGACTGTTAGGACAAGAAAACTGACCTATACTATATAAAGTGTTAAATATTAACATGTCTTGGTTTGTAGACGTGTCAGTTCTCATGTCTAAATCAACACCAAATGCAACAGTTTGCATTTCCTTTGACTGCTTCACAATAGAAGCCACCCTGTGTAGAATGAGGCTTCTATCAATAAGATACTTTGGTTTGTTCTTATTTTTGTTCATAATAAAATGAGAGTTATTCATGGCCTAGCATTTTTGATATACACTCCAGATATTGCACATATTTGTCTTCAAAACATAGGATATGAAAGATCTATGCACCATGGACTTCCGGTTATGTGTTAAAACAGAAGAGCAAATTTGGAAAGATATATAGTTGGCAGGGGGTTGTAATTTAAAACACATTTCTTCACATTTCTTCAGTAGTCTAGATTAGTTAGATTGAAACCATGAAAACCAAGAATGCATCAAGAATAATATATAATTGGGTGGATCAGGGCAGGAAATGATTATTAGAAGAATGACTTTCATATTTGAAATTACATTTATAAAAATATTATGTAGCCTAAAATGGTTGTAGCTTACCTAAAAACCTATTAGCCTATTGGGAATAATAAGAAAGTTTCAGAGCGTTCCTGTAACCATAGTAACTCACCTCCACTCCTGCCTGCCTGTGCACGGTGCAAGTGGAGAGGGAGATCCTGTGCTGTTGCCAGAAGAGCCGCTGACTGAGATTACTCTGAGCAGCATGCATGGGAATACATTACAATATAATAAGATTTGTGTATATTTCTCACTGAATAACTCACTGCTGCACAATGCTGCTGTTGCACTGTGCTGCTCTGTCTTGTGCGTCCGTGCGCTGTCAGTGTCCTCTTTTCACACCGTGACATTATGAATTTGTTTTTCACTGCATGAGAAAATGGACGTGTGGCGTGAGAGTGTGTGAAAAGTGTCAGTTGCGTGAGTTTCACTGTCAATGCATAAGACTTGGCAGCCCTGCCTCTGACCTGATTCAGACAAATGAAGAGTTGTCCTTCTTATGGCCAAGTTGGTGCCCAGAGACTGGACATCAAGGATGATCTGACAGATTGAACTGAGCCCGGCGTCATCCCTCACACTCACTCCGAGAGGCGTGAAGGCCAGAGAGGAGGCTCCGTCCTTGGTCACCAGCTGTTACAGCCGGACACCGAAAAGTCAGCCCACTTGAAAGATCATGATGGATGGCTGAAATCTTTGTCTCATCTTGGCATGCTGAGGATTTCTACTGCAAATCCAATGAAGACAGATGAGCACTAATGCAGGCTGATTTTGGGGATGCTCAGTGCCATCCCTCAAGAGGACAAAGGCTAGAGGAGTGACGGGGTGGAGGGGCTGATGTCCTTGGCCACCGGGGCGACTCTGGTTCTGCGTCTTTAGGGGTGGACCCTCTGACTGATTAGAGGGGGACAGATGAGATAAGTTTTTCATCCCCTGTTCTGAGGCAGAGCATTGATGTATGACGGGAGCTTTCCTCTCGCACTTGGTCTGGTGGATCAATAGTGTGAGAGCTGGCAGAGCTGTGGAGGGATCTTATAAACGAGAAGCTGCTTCACGCTGAGAATGATGGTCGGTCTTCCTCCCAGGCCCTCAGACACCAGGGAGCGACTTGAGGCTGTGATTACATATGGAACACTACACAGCAGCCTCAGAAACTCATCACTCCTCAGTGGGCTGAGCTACTTTCTGCAGAATGTGAAAACACTTGAGAGCTGGCCTCTCTCCTCTGAAGTCTTCCTCGTTGTTGTCAGCTTATTCACTCTGTTGTTCCTTTCTTAGAAATTTTGGTTTTGATTTTGTTTTGTGACCCCAAACCACTGGGTGAATTCAATGTGGTGTAACACAGAGAAGACTGATTATATGGGAAGAAAAATACAGCTGTAACAATCACATGGCAGAGATAACCTAAAAGTTAAATGGGCTGAATTTATACCAGAGTGGTTTGCAGTTTGCGTCTCATTCAAACACACTGACAGTTGGGGTTCACTGTCTTGCCAAAGGACTCTTTAGAAGACAGGGATCTAACCATCAACAGCATCAGAACTCTGCCACAGACATACAGCACCTACCATGTGGAAACTCAGGAACTATGATTGTATATTTAAGTTTCTGACACTGGCAAAGGAAGTTGAAACATCAAGCAAGTTGAAGAAAGGTTCTGAAATTCAACAAAATATGGCAGACACTTCTCAGTTATGCTAACACTAGGTTCAAAACTCTATCCAAGGTAATAAAACTATCATTTATTACTATTTGCAAACCATCACAATACTGTTTTATATGTTGATTTCTTTAGAAACTGTGATATAAGATGTAATTTTTTTTCTTTGTTTTTTTTTATTATTACATGTATTTTATTTAACTTTATTTTATTTATTTTCTGTGTAATCTCTCTGTTGATTCTGTGTACTATGTTGTTTTTTGGTATGTCCAAAAATCAGTAAAAAGAGTTAGAAAATAAAGAGGCAAGGTTGAATAATCTACTTTTCAGTTTCATCAGTGTTCTAGCAAAGTCATTTCCACTGCAAATCTCCTGCTTGCTGTAAAAATTAAAGACAAAATGTCCTGATTACTTTGGCAATTCCATTAGTTGGTTAGATAAGGCAAGCCTTCCTATCATCACCCAAATATAATGAATCAAAGAATGTAATCACAATTACTTACTGTACATAATTACAACACAGCATGGCCTAATAAGTGTAAGACACATCCATCAGCTCTTGCTGGTGCTATTGGATGAACAGATGAAATCCTATGCAGAACTACAAGTCAGTATCTACACATCTATGGTGGCCGTACGCTGTGACACAGAGGTACACATCTACCTTTACATAAACTCAGCTCCAATTCAACAAATTACCGTACAACAAAGCCAAAGGGAAGTAACTGGTTACTTCATGGTTATGCTGTTAAACCTGCATTAATTGATTTCTTTGGCTACTTGATACAACAGATGCATCCAGCAGACTCAGAGCAACACTAGCTTATATTTTGAGTCTGGCCAACCAATGAATGGAAGTCCAATATTCACTCTTTTTTCAGCTCTGTTTTGCTGAGAAAATACATGACTTTTAAGCTGCTCCACTATGTTCACCAGCTAGCTGCTAACTTTGTCTTCTGTTTTGGTGCTTATTAGGCAGTGTACACTGGATTTATAACAGCTGCCTGCTGTGGCTGGAAACTACTCTGAGGAGAGTGATGAACAAAAACAGTAAAGTTGCCAACGTAAAACCGAAACTATGAGCTGCAAGATGTTATAATTCTCTGTAGAGCTGAGAGGAACTGCAGAGTCTATGATAATTCTCTGTGGGTTTGTCACTATGACCGATGACTTTCACATTAAACATTGTCATTTGATTCATTGTTTAGATAAAAATTCAGATTAATGCAGCTTTAAATATAAAAACAGCCAAATCCGAGTTAAATAATTCCAAAATTGAGCATGTGGGTGACATGAAAACCTCTAGTGTTCTCTGATATTCATCATTTTGTTAAAGTTTTCTTTGTACATTAAGGGCATCATGTATGCTGCACAAAAAGCTGAGACATATTCAGCTTGGACTCCAGGAGCAACAAAGCACACCATATCTAACATGTGATGTAGACAGTTTGGAGGATAAGTGCACATATTGCAAAGAGGTCCAAAGTCCAAAATGTCATCTCTCTTCTAAACTATGAAATGACCCAGAAAATATCATAAATATAACTTAAAACCAATAGAACTAATTAAACAAACTACTGCATTTGATCACTTAGTCACTTTATTGCTTTATCGGTGTGTTTTTCCATCTTTGCATAGTGTGTTAAGAGTCAGCGATGATGAAGTGTTCATACATCATTCTATTATGCTTAAAAACTTGATCATAAAACTTTAAATTAATTAAATGGAGTCACATTCCCCCTTACGACTGTCACCAGACAGTAACTTCAGTATGACCAATAGGAGCACAGGGACGGTGTTCAGTCGGTCATCATGTCTGCCGGGGCAGCGCTGCTATCTGACTGCTTACTCACTGCTGGATAGTGAACTGCTAACCTGGCAAAGCGCACTTGAACCTTGACACAGACAGAGTG
This sequence comes from Thunnus thynnus, assembly GCF_963924715.1. Taxonomy (NCBI): domain Eukaryota; kingdom Metazoa; phylum Chordata; class Actinopteri; order Scombriformes; family Scombridae; genus Thunnus; species Thunnus thynnus. The sequence goes on from NC_089534.1 coordinate 27,134,905, forward strand.
AAAACAGCGCAGCTTTGAGGATCAGTGAACCATTTAAACTTGCTGACTTGTATCATTTTTACTGGAATGTCGTGAAGGGCCTTAATAAATCAATTAGATTAAAAGAAACATATCCGTCATGTTCATTTAATAGCATATTGGACACTGTTAGTGTTCGATGTGGGTGTCATAACATGGATTGATAGTGCTGAAACACATTCATAGGATTGATGGGGTTTCATTTAATTTCACGACTCTGGATCAGCGTTCAAAGGGCCAAATGATGTGCAAGCACAAGTCAGTGAGATTATGTATTTTTAGTCATCTTTCAAGTGGGCTGACTTAATGCCAGCTCATCCTCTTTCTGTGGTGTGTAAGCATGAAGGACAATTAACTTGATAGATTCTGAGGACGATTTCTCTGATGGACTGCAGCATAGAGTTGAAGTGTTTCTCTATAAAGAATAGAGTACATACAAATGTGGCCACTGAATCAAAATTGCATTGCTGAAATGTTTTGTCTACATCTGTTTCTGTTTTGCTTAAGAAGGCAGAGCATATAGTACGAATGCATGATAGTTGTACCTGTTCATTTCTTCCTTTCTTGCCCATAATGCATTGGTTTTCTAACTAACACTTTTAAGGTGTGTGGTTTAAGGTATTCAGACTGAAGTAAAGCAATTTCAAAAGGTGTCATTTGCATATAAAGTTAATGCAAAGACATAAGTGGAGCAGCTAGCGCAAATTGAGGTGAAGACATTCAGGTGAGTTGAAAATGGTTCAGCTTGAGCAAAAATGCTTATAATGTTACAACATTGCAAACAAAACAAAATCACTGCTGAGATCTGGGAACATGACAACATTGCTGCAACAAAGTCTGATGGGGCAAGAAACACAACCAGTCAGATGATCAGACAAGCTGTAAATGAGCCAACAGGTACAGTATTTTGATTAATCTTGCTTCCCTTGTGAAGACCTGCCCTCTTTAAGTTTGGCAACCAATCAAAACACAAATGACAAGCTGTGACAATGTAAAAAATATCCTTTGTTCAATACTTTGGCTTATGCTTAAATTCCTCCAAACCAGTACCATTCCCAACAGCCTCAGCTGTACTTTGTTTAGTGCTAATTAGCAAGTGTCAGCATGCTAACACACTAACCTAAGATGGTGAATATGGTAAACATTATACGTGCTAAACACCAGCATGTTAGCATTTGTCATTGTGAGCATGTTAGCATGCTGATGTTAGCATCAAAGCACCACTGTGCCAAAGTATAGCCAACACTGAACTGCTGGCATGACTGTCTGCGGGTGTTTCCAAACCTATGTTGTTTCATCTAGTTTAATGGGACTCTCCCCCTTGGTACAGTTTGTTTGGGCAGATTTGAACAAAGCAGTCATACTCAGATACAGACTAAAACAACCTCATTGAGACTGTTTAGAGGAAGCAGTCTTGGTAAAGTCCATGATAGCCTCCCTCAAACCTAAAACTAGGCAGACAAGCTGAGTGACCAGCTGTAGCTGCTATTTACCAGCTGGTTTTGGCCAGGATGCTTGTCAGTCAAGTTGAGGGGGTGTGCCCGTCAGCCCACCTCTCAACTCTACTGCGCAGACTCTGGTTGTGAATGATGTCACACAAGCAAGATAGCAGCTCCTGGAAACGGGATATTTTGGCTTCACTTTTTACATAGCGGTAGAAAGTGGAGCCACGTCCATCATTATATACAGTCTACGGTCCAGTCACAAACAAATTCTGGAGCAGTTTGTTTGTGGTGGCAACGTGATCCGACCTCCATCTGACCAACTTCAAGACGTACTCTCCAAGTATGACTAACCCTTTAGTCAAGCTTGGTAATAAGGGATGACAGAGGGTCCCAAAAAAAGTGTAGCCTAGGGACCCATGACCAGCGTAACCCACCACGGACGGTAGGTCAAAGTTGAACCAAGAAGCTGTTCTGTACTGTGATCGATATAAGTACCAAGGTGACCCAGGACACAGTGTGTAAAACTGAATACCAAGCATTTATGCATCTGAGTGGCTCAGTTTGTTGGTCACTTTTGATTGTAATACTAAGTATGTAATTCATCTAATAATTATCTACAGAGGAATTAAGGATAGAAATTAATTACAGGCATGACTTGCTTCAGTACTACGTGCTGCCACGTTTGGTACATCATGTTCCACACCAGCAGGCCCTGTCACTTGCCTCTCAAGAGTTATTGGCATCTAACAATATTAGAGAGAAATACGACTCGGGAAATTGGTAGTGGGGCAACAGAGCGTGACAATCAAGATCCATTTCCCTTTACCATGGCCTTGTATACCAAGTAGCCACACAGCTGCCTGGCGAGCCCAATCATGACCTCATGAAAAATGACAACATGAGCCTTGTGTGGTCCATCACTCCGTCTTTCTAACATTGAGACTTGCCAGATTTATACTTTTCCATTTTGAATAAAAGAGTTCAAAGAAGCATAAAACTGATTCATAAGAGAGATGATGTTTGGAGGAAAGCTTCAGGTTCATAGGCTGAGTTTGACCTTTGTTTTAAATTAGTTTTACGTGTCTACAAATTGTTTTCAGGCAAAGAGTTAAGAGATGAGAACACAAATCAACATTGTACTGTAAACAGGTTTTTGCTTTTGCATGTGTTAACAAGTGTTTTTGTGTTTGTCTTGTTGTTCTACGCTCCAGACTTAGACATGAAAGTGATAGGGACTTTGCAGTTAGGGCTCCTAGACTTTGGAATGACTTACCTGAGGATCACGACTGTTTTCTCTTTTAAGTTACTTTTAAAAAAATTGCTTTTAGGTGAACTAATTTATTATTTCATGGCATTTCATTTAGTTTTAATCTCTTTGTGTTTTTATAATTCTGTTATAGAGTTCTGTTTTATTGTAAAGTGCTTTGTAACTGTGTTTTGAAGTCCTATATGAATAAAGGTTATTATTATTATTATTATTATTATTATTCCAGGATGTTGGATTAAATTAAAGGGAAATTCTGTTTTTTTTCAACCTGTGTCTGATATTTTTTTAATCTATTTTCACTACTGTTCATAACATTTTCTCACCACCTATGTTGTAGGAATTTGAGAAACATGAACTATAAGAATGACAGGACAAACATAACAAACAACAACAACTTCACAGATATTACTTCTAGCAAGAATCTATTTAGTGGGACTCATAAAAGTAGCCAGTCAATGAACACTATATACTGCATATACTGTATGTGTTGACAGTCATGCTGCACTAACAAATAGCAGTTTCTCTTTGCACTATAACCATAGATACAACATACCTGGATAACAATAGAAGAAACTAATCAAAGTCTAAATTGGATGATTGTGAGGAAAGATCTGGAGTTATGAGGTGCACCCTATTAAAGATTTTTTCGAAACAGATTTATGGACATGTATATTTCATGGACATCAGATTCTGCTAACAACAATATTATGGAAAAAATTCGAATGCTGTTTGCATTTCTTCCTTGTTTAAAAAATGGGGGAAAAAATAGAATATAACCAGGTGGACACATCAGGAATTCCTCTTTAATGACTAAAGTTACACACGTCCAAATCCTGAATATGAAATGAGATACTTCAGACTGCAAGCATACATACAAAACGACAGATACACTGCGGGCTATTTACATAGCTGCAGTGATATGTGGTTCTCATACACATACACACACACACGCATACACTCACACAAAACCCAGAACAGATCTCTCAGCAGTTGGTTGTGCAGCTAAACCCATTTCTGCGGCAGTGTTTCACATTAGCATAACAGTCACTTTCCGAGCAGCACTGCATCTGCTCAACATTTCTTTCAAGTTTAGTCCAGTTAACCCATTTCCATAATTCATGAGTTTATTTGCATGTTAATTATCAAATAGACTGAGATATGTCAGGCTTTAATTGCTAATGGGGCTGAAAGGTCAGTTCAGTCAAGAGCTTATGACAGTGTATGACAGCCAACGAGCAAACACGGCAATAAAATAATGTAGGATGTGAGAAAATGATTCTCGGTTTCAGCTTCTGTCATCAGGAGAAACCTATTAACAGGAGTGAGCAGAGAGGTGCTTCATTATAAGGTAAAATGATCCTCATTTTGTTTGTTTTTGAATGACACACACGAAAAATTAATTAGAAGTGGGAATCATCTGTTTGTTGAATTATTAGCCATTATTCATGTAGCTGTCTCCCACAGAAGATAATTCACAAAGTCAGTTAATGCACTGAAAACATGAAGAAAAGATTCTACACAAGATGTCTGAAAAAGAAGACAGACGGCTGCACATGACTGTGCTTTGCAACTATAAAAATATAGTGGTGACAACCTTAAAACCCATGTAGAATACAAAAGATTTCTGTGAATATCACTGAAGTACAACCTTAAAATTTCAGCCTGCAATCTGTCTCCTGGCTACATCTGTAAATGCTTTATATCACAGTTCTGATGTGGCAGAGAAAAACATTTAAAAGGTACATTCCAGCAATTTAGTTTGGCACTTCTGTAACATTAGTGGACCCAAAAGAGACTGATTAAAAAGAAAATTATCAAAATTGAAGCAGTGGAGGCTGAGATATCATTAATTTTAGTTCCTTGTAAAGGAGCAAGCTAAAAAAACATTGAATCCTACACTTCCCATGATGCAAATTGCTAGTTTGTTTGAGTAGACAAGCAGGAGTCTTAAACTACCTGCATGGGAGCAAGATCTGACCTTTTAGACATCCTGAGATATTTGACATATCCTTACTTGTAGTCCCTCAAAACACTGCTTCCTTCAGTCTCCATAATGCAACCAAAAGCATCTCTTGTTAGACCCTGATGACATCAGTGTTATATTCTCAGATTTAAGGAATATCCTTCAGAGCCACAGAAGGCATTATACAGCTGTTTTAACAAACTGAGTAGCACTCACTATGACTGGCATTTATGTGTGCTTTTGACAGCTTCCCTTTCACTGTTTATGCAATATAAAGATATGCATTAGGCTTCAGATTTTTTGTTATTATCTAGAAGATCCAAATTGCAGCCAACAGGGAGCTTCATGGAATATTTTAACTTAGACGTAGTCACCATGACGTCACCCATATGGTTTGTGGATTGCCGTTTTTAAGCCTTGAGTTTAGCGATTTGACTGTCGTCATCGTGGATTTGACCATCACCATCTTCGATTGATCTTTGATCACCACATTTGGACAAGAGGGTGGAGCTGACCGTAGTGCTAGCTGCTAGCTTGGTTAGCACTGTGCATTTACAGGCTATGGTTAACTGTGATAATGCTAATGCTAATTTTTGCTAGCGAAAAACTGAACATCCGACTCCTGAGAGGGTCTTTTATCATAATCAAATGTAGAACAAGACTTTTTAGGCGACCAAAATGTTACAATTAACTTTCATAAAAAACTCATTAGGAAAGTGTTTACTGAGGTAATATATCAAGTGAGAAGTAGACTTCTATACAATTGGACTTCTTTTTGCAACCAGTGGAGTCGCCCCCTGCTGGACATTAGAAACAATGTAGGTTTAAGGCACTTCCGCATTTGCTTCACTTTTCAGAATGGGAGCTACCCTCTGGAAAGTAACAAGAGAGAGCAGAAGAGATGAAGTCCATAATGACAGGGTACTGCTGTTTGGGAAGCCGTTTGTGTTTCACTTTAAAGTTTCAACATCTTTTCCTGTCAGTGGAGAAATGGTTATACCTGTCACAGCCTGGCTCAAGGAAAGAGAAACATGAGTTGTAAGTTTTGGGGCACTAATAACAATGCAATGCTACTTCCACCTTTACTCCTGACAGACAAGAGTCATAATTCACACAGCAGTAAGAGGTTAACCTGACATGCCAGGTGGTTTGTTACACAGAATCCATTTGAGAAATCATCTTTGGAAACTGTCTGGAAAAGGCACTTTCAAAAAATACTTGGCAGGTGATTGGATGAACCATCTGTCTATCACGGGCTTACTTCTTGCTGTCATCACACCTAAACCCATGCCCATAGCTGCCAGTAGGTCCTCATAGGATGCTGATTGGTGTGAACCACTGTTGGTTTCGCCACAAGCGCATAACTTGAAGCCTGAGAGGATGGATTCTTGCATGATCTTGTGAATCCAGCTGCCTCGCAAGGTAAGCAAAAGGTCGGTTGTCAGGTGAAAATAGGTTGTATTAGGCATTTAAAGAAACAAAGGATGCAGTGGTTTTTGTGACAGAACAGTGCTAGATTTGCAAATTTTGAATGCAAAAAATGATTGATTCTGTTGACTGCAAGACAGAAGGCAGTATGTCCTTGAGATATGACTGTAAAAATGAAACAAGAGGAAACAAGAGATGGAGGAGTTTCACATCTTGCATTACATACAAGTAAACCGATGAGCAGAAAAATTAGCAGAAAAATTTAAGAAAAATCCACAGATAAAGACAAAATAATGCCTCCAGGATTGTCACTTCTTCACCAAAATGTTCATCATATATTGCAGTGTTAGTGTTGCAGTGACAGTACAGTAGGATGTCCTTCTCCCACAGGCTGTAAAGTACAGAGAGGGCTCATCAAGGACACAGACGCTCCATTCGGCCTTGTTATGTCAGAGTCAGAAAATGGCTGTGATCCTCCCGATGGCTGGATGAGTGCTGGAATATCCACTTAAGGCTAAGCCAATCTCTTCCCTTTGCATATCGCTGAAACATCACTTAACATTTCACCTCAACACTTCAACTTCACAGTGTTATAAAAGTGACACATATTACCTACTAAAGGAAATGGGAGCATGAAATGGCCCATAAATTGTAACAAGCACCGCTCTCTCCGGAAACATGCTGATGAGTTCTCCAACTTGGGTCTAAATATTATGACTCGGCAAGGATCCGCGTGCCGCCGGCAATCAAGCAAAGTGCGGATCGTCGGATTCTCAAAACAGATAATGTCATATTGTCATTGGGCATCACATTGCTTTGATTGGCAGATTTAATCGCCAGAGAGCACTGCAAATCAAGGCAATGCTGTATGAAAAGTGGTTTATCTTCCTGAAAAGGGTCAGGGTTAAGGTTAGGGTATACGTCATCTTGGTGCAGCCCAAAATTGTGCACCACTTTTGTGTTCATTTTGATTTGGTTAACCAAACAGATGTTTTAGACATCTCCAGGGTATAATGTATCTTTATGATATGCATTTATGTCAAACATTGAAAGTTTGAAAATCCACAACAGTTTAAACTTATAATCCTTTTGAAGTCCTCTTATAAGTCCTCCTCCACTCAAAAATGTGTTTTCTTCTTGTTCCTACAGTTGAATGCTTGAGCTTCACTGTGCAGAATGATGTATGTGCAGTTTGACACTAAAAGGCTGTTTTCACATTCATGTGCTGAAGAAGTAAAGTTTCTCTTTGTTCATTGAAAATCTGATTTTAAAGTATGGGCCTACAAGTATGATTTGTGACATCACAACTAGTTTTGAAGCCAATCCTGGTCCAATTTTCAACTTACACAAGTGTGATGTGGAAACTTGAAGCCTCCAAGTGCACAAACACTGAGAACTGACTTTACAGTGAAGTAGAAGACATCTTGTATCCAGCAGGAAAACTTCTAAAATGAAATATATTTGCATATTGATAGATTCTGGAGCTTTTAATGAGAGAGAAACAGTAGATGTAATTTTAAGGATTTTAAATTGGTAATTATACTTTTTTTGTGATAAAACCATATCAAACACACATTGTTGTTCCAAGCAGAGTATTTTATATGTCTTAATACATGTCTGGAGGGGAGGACAGAATGAGACGCTGCTGGGTGTACAGTGAGTTTCTTGTACCTGAGTGTGGTCTGGCAGGTCAATTGGTTTGCATATTTTGCACTGAGCTATTTCGTGGGCTCCAAGTTATGACGTGTGTCATAACTTCATAGTTACAGAGCTACACTTATTTAAGTCAAATTTAATATTGTAACATATAAATTTTAGTCTACTGTTTAAGTTAGCCGCCTAATTGTTTTATATTGGAGATGTTTTGAGCTTTTCTGGAAAAATATAGTCCAAGTGTAACTTCAAGCAGCTAAGTGTAGATTGCTGTAAGGCGTGACTCACTTATAAAACAGTGATAATGTGCGTTTTGATGTTGCTTGAGGTAGAAAACTGTAAAAAGTACATGGGAAATGCATAATATCAACAGCTATGAATGTAATCTATATCTGGGCACTCAAGTCCCATACTGGACTAAAACAGACTAACACTCAGACTAACTTGGTGTAATTTTGAGTACTTAATTTTGAAGTCGATAAAAAAATGCAATCTGGAAGAATCTGAGTGCTCTGTGTCTTCACTGCTGCTGAACTTCAGAACCAAAATACAAAAACTGTTCAACACAGAGAATATAGAGCAATACACAGCTGGTAAGTCACACATCTACCCACAATCCACCTCTCCCTGCTTTTCCTTTCTACTGCATCACACTCCTCAAAGAGCAAGAGAATGAAAGAATGGATTTGCTAGACAATGAGAATCAATGATAACGATGGAACAGCAGAGGCTAATTGAGTCCAATCTAAAGCAAGCTGGATTAATTAAGGGGCAGGGGAGAGGACCTATAGATTCAGCTCTTAAAGATATTTCTAATTGGACAACAAGATTGCTAACGATTAGGATATAGTGTCCATTGTTTGTGTCCCTGTACAGAAATAAATTGAAATTGGAACAATGCATAGACACTTTAGAAAAGTTTTCAGGAAGATACTATATTTGGATACTTCTGAATTAGGTAAAACTCACGAATTAAGGAAAACTTTGACAGATATTCTTTCCCACTGAAATCAGTCTGAGAGTTGGAAACCTTCAGGAAAACACAGAACGCCCTACACTTCCTTCTGTGTTTAATGGAGTTATTACTATAACAAAGGTTCAGGAACAAGACCACGCCCCTCTCTCTCACTAAATTCAATCACCTGCGCCTCACTAATTCAATCACCGTGCATAACGTTACATATATAAGCGTGTCTAACCCCTTTCTCTCCCGTTCGTCTGAGTTTTTACGTGACCTACGACACGCTTGCATAGAAAACACTTACCTCTCGCCCGTGCTCCGTGATCCACGTTCCTCAGCAACATACCGCCCACGCCTAGATCCAACAGTACCAACGAGAAATCTCCTTCACTACCACATCCACATCGAACCCTTCTCCTCCAGATGCCGCGCTTCTGATCAGCTGGGATCCAGACACTCCACACGCATCCACGCAATGGCCCACTCGGACGCAGCTCTTTTCCAAGCGATTGACATCTTCAACCGGATGTTTGCTCACCTCTGGCGAGCTGTCAAGGAGACGGTCGTCCCACTCCTACGAAACGATGATAAGGACAAACTTTCCAACTCTGTGCAGACTCTACTTCCATCAACTCTCTCGCCAGCAGCTCAAATCCTCCCGCTCTTCCAGGTTCATTTTCCGCCGCCGGGCCGACGCACACTGATGACGTCACAACGCTACCCACTGTAACAGAGCCCAGACTTCTTCAGTCCCGGCTGAAGGCCAAGCTTAATTCCAGATACAAATCCCCTTTCGCCAAACCAACAACAAAGCCAGGTTCTTTCTGCTCCTCTCTGCCTCCCCCTCCACTACCGTCCATGCTCCAGACAGCCGCTCACTTCCAGGTTCCCCGCCCAGCGCCACCCGTATGCTGCATGTCGATGACGTCACGACGCAGCCAACTGCTTCGGCCCTCTCGCAGGGCCAGGTCATATCTTCCCTTGTACCTGCTCCCTCCCTGACAATCAAAATAAAACTTATTTTTATACTGTTCAAATGTTAGTGAAATGGAATTATTATTATTATTATTATTATTATTATTATTATTATTATTATTATTGTTCAGGAACAAGACCACGCCCCTCTCTCTCACTAAATTCAATCACCTGTGCCTCACTAATTCAATCAGCCGTGCATACCTATATAAGCGTGTCTTATCTCTCCCGTTCGTCTCAGTTCTCACGGCCCTCCCTCCCCAAACCCCATTTTTCCTCCTCTCTCCCATCTCAATGGGTGTCACGGTGGCTCACAGTGGTTAGCACTTATACCTCACAGCAAGAAGGTCCTGGGTTCAAACCCACTGTTCCAGGTCCTTTCTGTGTGGAATTTGCGTGTTCTCACCATGTTCGCGTGGGTTTCCGCCGGGTACTCCAGTTTCCTCTCACCATCAAAGACATGCTTGTTAGGGTTAACACTTCCGCATAAGTAATTCTTCTTGTCATATTCTAGGACCTACAGGGGGATGATGAAGCAGAAAGCTCAGCGAGACATGTCCCCCACCCTGAGTCTCGACCCCTGGGTTCCTAGACGCTCCAGCCTCCTTGTGATTCCATTTGGTCCCCAGTCATCCCCATGCCATCGACCCCCTTCATCTCTCTCCTTGACCCTGTCGACAATCCAAATAAAACTACTTTTTATACTGTTCAAATGGTGTGGTCTTTGTTAGTGAAGTTGCTTTTAATTAGAGCAGAAACCAAATACCTCACTGTTATAGCAATCTTTCATTTGAAATTTTTTTTTTTAATTGATAATTGACATTTTCATGAAAATATATTTTGTTTTGTCAGCGTGTATCATCAGCTAATTTATATCCAGCCTGTACCTAATGAAAAGACTTAAATACAGACATCTGTAGGCAAGTGACACAACAAATATTAACAGCATGCTGGAGTATGTTTGAAGGGCGAACAGCACCAATAATTCATGACTGAGAGTGGGACTTTGAACGTGGGTGTGCAGGTAAACAGCTGGAGCAGAGAGCGAAACAATAACAAATAAGCCCCAATGTCTTTGGGACTTAAAACTCCATCTAAAAAGTTTCAGTGCTTGTGCACGGCACAGGCAGAAGTCTTGATTAGCAGGTACAAATGAATATCTATGGCTTTTGGATATGGCTGGTGTGAACACCTGGGACTGGATGTACAGCATGAAAACCATGCATACATCATTCCCACACATATACTGGTATTTCTACAAACACAATGTGAGGTGAGAATGTGTGCATCTCACACATACTTCAGTGTATACAGCCAGCAGAGTGTAATATGATACGGTGTATATAAGGTGAGAAATGCAATCTTACAGTTAACATTGTTTAGATTGTCAGTTTCACTCCGAATACAACAAACAGAACAAAGCTGTCACTTTTTGCAGTCTACACAGAAATCTGTAAAATGTAAATCAAAGGTGCATTTATCCACAGTTACTTACACACGTGTTAAGGATGTTTTCACCCTCTATTGTGAAGCACTTTGAAAAGTCTGCTTCAATAACGGCACTGTAAACTAAATCATTGATTATCCTTCTGATGTTTGGCACTGATAATTGAGATATCACCACTGATGGTAGTATGATGAAAAAATGATCAGTATGCTATAAATAGCCAGTGATGGGTGTAATCATGGATTGTATATAAATATGGACGACACGTCTCCACTTCCTACCACTATGCAAAAGTGAAGCCAAAACATCTCCTTTCTGAGAGCTGCTGTCTTGCGTGTGTGATATCTTTTGGAGCCAGAGTCTGTGCAGTAGAGTCGGGCAGCAGGATGACATGATGATGAAAAATGAGCACTTGAACAAACACCCGCGTGATAAGAACTACTTAAAATGACAGACGATTTTTGGGAAAAATTTATTTGATGTGTACTTTGATTTTTTTTAGTTTGGCTCATGTCCCATGCATTAACATGGAGGGGGCGGGACTTATTACCTATACTGCAACCAGCCACCAGGGGGTGATTGAGATGTTTTGGCTCCACTTTTGGGGAGCTGTCCTGTCGTCCATCTTTATATACACTCAGCAGGTGCAATATTCAGGTGTAATGACAGCTGTGCTGGTTGTGCTGTTCTTCACTCACTTCACTCTTTACTCATTGTGGCACAATCGGTAAAATTGCACTTCTTCTTTTCATTGACAAGTCTAATGAGTGGTGGTGCAGGCAGGAAATATTGATATGCAAACAGATGGTTATGTAACCGGTTTTCTTATCAGCTTTTTTATAAATACACATGTGCAGAATGAAAGCAACACTGTAGGATTATATATGCTTTTGCTGTTGCAGTCCAACAAAAACTTAAACTAACATAAAGCAGCCTCCAGAAGTCTAAATAAGTTGATTTCCATAACTGAACATTTGACTATTCATTAAATTCAGACACTTAAGTCCTGTGAGGACAAGCTCTGCTGTCTGTTCTCTCACTGAGCTGTCAGTCCCATAACACAGACACACATACCCCCCAGAAAGTCAGGAATCAGTGTCCTCTATCACTAGACTGTTAATATGAGTGAGCCATACTGATCTGCTGCATATATACATGGATTTACAGTAACCAGTTTACCACAGTGCATGTAAACACATCCACTGATTACTTGCGTAAACCTGGGTGCTTAAGTGTATAATTGAGATTTTTAAAACAGATCCATGCATACACATGGCTTTAAAGATCTGATGAAAAGAATGTGCATGTTTCTGTCTGTAGTTTTAGTTGTAAATCTACAGAGTTTTATGCATCTGGCCACAGGGCAGATACATAAAATGATGCCTGCATAATGATGCCTGTGCATCCATGCATATACCATTTTGCAAGAGGTCAGAGCAGTGTATCTTACTCATATGGTACTTCAGACCAGGCTCACACACAATGTGTATGTATTCATCTTTTGTCCTTTGTTCAGTCTGGCTCTGATCCTGATATACTGTCCCCACTGTTCATGGGTTTAATTGAACCTTGTGGACATTTTGAATATGCACACAACATTCTGAAGGAGCGCAGGATACCATCATGTGCACATGAACATGTAGTTACGAGCAGCTTTGTGGTACCAACAGTGGTTTGTTTAGACTAAGAAGAGGCATAACTGCATGGGCAATAATATCTAGCACCAGACAGACAAAGAACCCCATGTAGTCAACTTCATCAACAGGAAATCCAAGGAAAGTGAGCACTGATTGTGGAAGGTACAGTGCAGAAACACAACAGCAAATGCTTCAGAATTATAACTTTTCCTTTTTTCTGCCATTATTCAGGTACAGTCACTGTATTATTACTATTGTTCAGGTCTGATGTAAAGATGAAATATTGCGCAGCTGTTTAAAATGTCAGTGTTAAACAAAGAGGTGACTCTGATGGCAGGATATAAAGCCCAGGGGTCAGTGGCTCACCGCAGAGACAGCCGCTCTGTCTGCTCGGCTGCTGTGTAAACTCCAGTGGCTGCAGGAAGAGATGGATCCACACGGACGCAGTCTCTGAGGAAGCCCTCATTGCCATGGAGCTCAGCCTCTGTGAGACACCTGATCTGAATCCAATCACGGCAGCCGTCTGTGTGTGCACTCTGCGAACACCAGCCGCCCAGGAGACCAGCTTCTGCTGGCCTCTCTGTCGACATGAATCTAATGCAGATCCATCTCGGCTCTCTGTTGCCAGCCTCCTCCCACTGCTGAATGACACACTGGTGCTTTACAGCAGCAGTTATCATGAGGTCCATGCATATGGCTTGAGTTGTTTCAATCCCAAATTCCTTCCTCCTAAGTGAGGGAAGGATTTTCCTCTGTTCCTTTTCTTTCCTTACAATATAAGGTCAGTATAAGGTCAGAGGTGGATGCAAACATGCAAATTCACTCTAGAATGTTTCAACTTCAACTAAAAAATTCATGCTCATCCCAAAACCGTAGCACTACCCTCCTGAACTTACAGAGACAAGAGATGTAGGAGCAAGCTGTGAAGGACAATAACAGAAAGAAGTAAAGCTGTGTTTGAGCTCACACATAAACAGGCATAGTCGACACACACTCTCCAGCAATGAACATACAGTGCCAACACAGTAAGTTTTATACCCTAAGGATGTTAAGGTTGTGGATGTAATCTGGGGTTTTATGGAATAATCATCCATTATTGATGTGCGTGTCTGGCAATAGAGTTGTGTGGATCAGAGAAAAAAATAAAAAGCATCTTCTGCTTGCTGTTAGTAGCGCATGTGACCAAATTTTAAGTTCTGTGATTGGCTGTCTCTTTCTGAAATGTAGCTTGGGAGTCGTAGTTAACTTGTACCCCAAAATTTTTTATGTACTCAATCTTGTGCCTTCGACTTTTTACTAAAGAACCAGATATTCTCTAAAGTAGTTGTTCATATTTTTCATGTTGATCTGAGCCATAGAAGCGCTCAAACTGGGAGTAACGTAACATTGTCTGTGGGAAAACTGAATGGGATTTTTACATCCTCCCACCATCAAAAATATGTAGGTTAGGTTAATTCTCCTGGCACTGGCATAGAAGTAGAGTTGGTCTCTGGGCGCTGCACAGTGGCTGCCCACTGCTCCTAATACTTAGGATGGGTTACATGCAAAGATCGAATTTCACTGTACAACTGTATATGTGGCAAATGAAGAATCTTTAATATATTGCTAGCCAGCTACATCTGTACAGTTGGTCTACATAGGATGTTTATGATGAATAATTATGGATAGCAAAAATAGTCCAGTGATCACATGTGCCAGCTGTGGACTTGCACATGGACAGTGGTCGTGCACATGCACTGTCCATGTGCAAGTCCACAGCTGGCACATGTGATCACTGGACTATTTGTACCATATTGGGGATCTGCAGACGTGTTTTGCACATAAGAAAAGAAACTGGCAACCTCACTACAGCAAGAGGAGGGAAGAAGAAGAGAGCTCCTTTGTTTGTTGTATTTGGCAGAACAACAAGGAAAAGTCTAAAAAGAAACTGGTGTGTGTGACTGCTTAATGAGAATTTTCAATTCTGTATAATATACACACAGTATATCACTTAATCACTGAAACCATCATTTCATGTGCAGAATTAAACTGAAGTTGCTGAATAAACTACTTTACAAACAAAAGACATGAGCCATGTCAAGACATTTGTTTATTTGTAAGATGATTTTTTTTTCCTCTCGGGGTCTTTGGTCATTTTTCTCTGCTGATGTTTATTTATTAGTATGCTATCTTCAGGTCTGTGTATGGCATGTGAAACATTTGTGCAGAGTGATGGCGGCTCTTTTTAATCTTGCTGTGCGATGTGTCGTCACTTTGAATGCGCCGTTATTGCCTCTATTAAGGAGATGAATGGAAAAGGGAAATGGGCCGGAGGGAAAGTTATTGGGCCTCAGTTGTTCATATCTCTGTCAGAGGCCAGATGAGATGCACCAAATAAAAAACCGAGCCCGATATTTCTCTTTGATCTGTGAAGGCCTCGGGTGCACTCGCATTCCCACAATTGAGAGATTAATATGTCTGTCGTCATTATCATTAACTGTGTTAGAGGGATTGTAATGGCTGGCTCTGGACTGGTTAATCACTTTCTGCACATTATGTAGATTTTTTTTTTTTAATCCCAAGATGGAGATAAAACAAACAGAGTCTGAATCCATGCGAACAGCAGAGAATTATAAACAGAAACGGCTAACTTTGCAAAGATGACAATAAATAAAATATCTCTTTATAGCCGCAGGTAAAAAATGAAGTTCAGCTAAGAGGCGATGAGGCTCATCGGACCACACACACACAGACTCGAGCTTCTTACCTCAGATCATCAACACTTTGCACAGAGCCATTTTTCAACCCCAACGTCATATAGATTTATTTTACGCTGCAAATATGAAGAAACCTGATCATTATATGGTACTGTGTCTGTTTCTGTGCGCACACTACAATATGAGAGCGGCTCAGGATGATTTATGCACAGCCCGGCTTCCTTCCTGCTCAGAGAGATCAGAGAAAAAAAAAATAAAAAGCATCTTTCTGAATTCAGTTTTGGCAGACCGAGTGATGGATTGCTCTTCTATTTGAATGCAAGGTGGCACACATTAACATTTGTACTGTTTCTAAAAACATGCAGCGTTATTTCCATAAATGCAATCATACCACAAACCACAGACGCCTGCTTGGTGTCCAGGTTGCTGTAGTCAGCATGTCTGCCGGTCTCGCACCGAAGTCGTTTCACCACGTCACATTCTGGTGCTTTTCACACTCCGTCTTTAGGAAAGTCTGTGATATTTGGGGATGGTTTCACATTTGCAGACACAGTGGCTGTCATTGTATTCTTAGTGGACAAAGCCAGCAGTGTCAATGTGGATCCTCACTCTGCTGCAAGTTGGAGCGAGAGCAGTAATCACAGTAATGTATGTTGAGTCCAGTCAGAAATAAGGACCAAGGTTTAAGTATGTGAATTATATTTCCAGGATATTTTAACAGATGTAATAAAAGGCAGAGAAAAACACAGTTTTAATAAACCAATATGTAACAGAGTGGGTGAGACTAGCAGTGGGCGAAATGGCAAAAATATCATATCACAATTTTTTCAGGCAGGATCATAATCCATGATCTTATCTTATCTTATTCTTTTTCATGTTGGTTTTTAGACTATTTTGCAAGTTACTGAACAGTACTCAAGATTCAAAAAACTTTATTGTCTATCACATAATGATAGGGTTCAATAACAACATAAAAACACAAACAATAACAATTCCATAAATACATAAAAGCAGGTGTGCAAAGCTGCATTAAAAAGGAGTGACAGTCCATTTGGCCAAGTTTAAAATGGATATTGCAGTGTGAAACCAAACTAACAGTACAACCAAACTCATTTCATAGCTGAAAAGCAAACAGTTTATGTTGTGTAGAAGTGTTAGTGTGTCATTTCAGATAACTAACAGGATGTGCACTGGATGTGTTAAAGGAAAGGCACTGACACAATATACCAGAGCTGACATCACGCAAGCTTCCACCATATTAATAGTTAGTGTTACCAGTTAGCAGATGAGCTAAATGGTGGCGTTTACCTGCAGCCCAGCTGTCAGTTTAACATAATGTGCAGCAGGTGAGCCTCCTAGCAGGACATTCAAACTGCTGTAGATTTGACAAACATGCCACCAAGCATCAAATCTGTGAGCTAATCTGTGATGGTGCACAGCATTTACCGTTAAAACAAACAGTTTGGGCTCCTGATGTGAACCATGCAGATAGTTTGTTGTGTGTATGTGCACTGTAGCACGATACTAACAATCTCTCTGTAAAGGAGGATCGTGGAGACATTTTATTCATTGGCAATCTAATATCGTCATATCACACACTCCTAGGTGAGACCACACCATTTGTCCCCATTACACTTTAATGTATTTCTTAACACGCTTGTCATTTGCTTAGCCAGTATAACATCTATTTGTAACATTATTTTCGCATGCAGTCCTGAGTTTAGTTTATGTTTAGCTTTGTTTTCTTACATTCATATCTGCATTTTTGGTTTAACCAAGACAGACGACTATTTAAGTTCAGTTATTGTTTACTGATTTAAGTCCTGAGTTTCTTGAGTTATGTTTTAACTTGTTGTGGAGAGTCACTTCTTTTTCTTCTTCTTTGATGCTTAACAACATCAAGTTGGCAGTTGGCATCCATATTGTTCCATTACTGCCATCTTCTGGAGTTAATTAACTCCTACAGTGTCCTGATTGTTCCAATGTTCCTATCAGTGCTGTTCTCTGAAAGTAGCTGATCCAGCATCTTCTGCCCTGTCCACTAGCACCATACTCCAGTATGTTCTTTAATTCTGTTCCTGTTATCCCTAACCCTTTCCATTTCCTTCATCATGCTTTTGCTGACATCACCAGTGTTGTCATAAGTTGGTCCAAGTATGTGTGTGTGTGTGAGTGTGTGTGTGTGTGTGTGTGTAGGGGGGGGGGGTATTGTATTGAGTTAAATGTTTGGTTTAGAACATGTGATTTTGTACTCACTTTTGTGTTATGGTGAGGACTATGCTGTAGATGATGTAAACAATGTTAACTGATACAATAGACATTGTTGTATATTAGTTGTTGGCGTAAGGGAAGAGACACCCCTGTGACAAATATGGCTCTGCCTAGACAGATTGGAGGGCCTATGTAAGGGGAAGAGCAAAATGGATGTCTATGTAGCTGTGTGCATGTGATTATGGAAATTTTGTTGAGTTTTCCTGTGTTAAACCAGTCTAAGCCTTGTTTGTACACTAGTATGTAGTATGGCATTTGGAGGCAGCACAACATGAGAGTCTGCAGCCATGCTAGCAGCTCTGTGAGGCTGAGGTCACTAATTGAATGCGTTATTGAATTTTCTCCTTGAACACCTTTGCACTGATACAAATGAGATTCCTCTAATCTAACAATTACCTTTTCTGTATGGGCCCATTAATATACCATTTATATTTAGAGGAATATGTCCTGCTTTGGCTTATTAAAACCTCTATTACCTGCCTCTATTACCTGCTTGACTGTGTGCTACAGAGGGCTGAGCAGTCGTCTGTGCCCGGTCTGCTCCCTGCTTTCTGCTGCTAATCTGCTCTGAAGCAGCTACAGAAGGGGATTAGTCGTAGTAAACAGGGGAAAAGAGAGAAAATGGGGGAAGAGAGAGGAGAGAACTACTAATATTCAGCCATGTGAGTTGCCTTTAGTGCAGAGTCTGCTTTTTGAGGCCTACTGACATTATCAAATGGATTGACATTTCAAATATTTGCAGTGCTCAGCGGGTCCAAATGTGGTATAAGTGAAGCATGGGCCTCCTCCTCACCACCCAGCAAGCCATGCATGGCCATTTCATCACAAGCACAGAAATGAGATCCAACAGCCTCTGCGTTCCAGACCTTTACAGTGCAGACAATGCAATCTGAAGAGCAGGTACTTTCCTCTAAACAGGCCATTGCCCTGCACCGACTGCAATAGCTTTAAGTGCAAGAGGTGCATTTTGAAGCATGGTGCTGAATGATTAATTTAGGTCAGAGTGGAAAAACGGAGTGTACGCTATCTCCTTTTAGCTACAGCAGATATTCCTCATGTAGCTGAACATCTGCGCTCCGTTTGAGATGACAATGTAGCACTAATCCACACTACCTTGGAATGAGGCTGCTAATGACAGCAGAGCCTGTGGTGTGTTTCTCATCTAAAAGCTGGTGCAAAAAAAAAAAAAAAAAAATGCTGTCAGAACCACCTTAGAAAATACAAGTGCTATGAAACTAATCTTGCCAAAACAGATTAAGCACCATGAGTTAATATGTCCCGGTTCACCCGCATGAAAAGACTTCTTGGCATGGCAAAGATATTAAAAGAATGCTAGAAATCCAGATAAGAGCAAGACAGCTGACTTGACTTGCTTGCGTAACACTCAAACGGAACACAAGAAAGCCGCTGATTGAGGCGTCTATGATGAAACTGCTCTTGTTCTAAAGTTAACTCAATGCCGCGTCTGTTGTCAGATAATATGAGAATGAAGCGGAGCTCGTGGCTGCGGCTGCTGTCACTCTGATGAGTTTTACATGCTGTTTTCATTCTGTGACTTCACTTTTTAATTTGTGCCTGAGGCTTCAGTATGAGAACATTTAACAGACCATGCAGTGATGGTTTTTCATTTTATATGGGCTCTGTTCCTTTTTTTTTTTTTACAACATGGCTGTATTGTCCATATGGCATGGACTAGACATAAACTTTGGCCAGCCTCTTCAGTATGTTGTGCCTCTTCCTCTTACAAATCTTTGCAGCTACAACCTCTCATGGTCTGGTTACACAGCTAGCGTTAGGCCTACCTTCCTGGTGGAGACAGTAGCAGTCTAGATGGTAGGCCTCATCTGCTCAGCCAGCTCTTCTCTTGATGTCGGCATTTTTAATCAGTCAGGTTTTATTTAGTGGTTAAAAGAGTGGATGTGAATGTTACCAAATTTGAATTCAATCTAAAACAAACAAACAAACAAACAAACAAACAAACAAAAAGCAAGCAATTCACGCTCTTGGTAATGTCTCAGCATGGCACTACTCAAAATCTCCCCTCTTGGCATCTCCCAGGTGTGTTGATTAAGTGTCTAATTACAAATCAGACCTGTCCTTGTGTTCTCTGTGTGATGTCAGTACTGACCTTCCAAATCATCCTACACACTCCTTAATCTACCAAACTAACTTCTATCAATCTGGTGTGACCATTAGCTTTTTTTAAAAGATAAGATTTTATTTAGATTTTTCAAATATACATAAATATTATACAAAACACACAAAACATTTAGATGCTCATACATACTGCATATATCTGTATATACATACACGCAATCATATATTATAGTGGACAAACCCAGAATACAATGTGGATAATGATATCTATCACATAGAGATAATGAGCTAACCCTGTGTGGCATATTGTTAACGAACATTCATTCTGCCTGAGGAACAACTGCTGGAAGGAGAATTTTAAAAAAAAACAAGCAAAAAACCTAAGACACTGTATGTAAATTACTGTAGGATCATCCTACCTGAATAACATATAATCCAGTTTATTCTGTCCACATCTAAAGTTTAAGTTTGACTTGTAATTTTAGAAAGTTATTTCTGTGTACCTGACTATACTGAGTCACCTCATTACTCTTCCCTGTCAGTGCTGCTGTTTCACTACATTTTAGCATTTATCATATTCCTTTTTCACGGCTGACATTTTGACTTGTAATTGTAGGAAAGTCACAGGTTACTAATAATATTTTTTGTGACTTGACTGTATATTTGATTGATTTTACCTTCAGGGCAAAAAACTATAAAAACAAAACAACATAAAAAAAACACATTCACAGAAACAGTTAAAAAAAACAAAACATATACAGTTCATTCCAACATATATACAGTATATACCCACATGCATATATACTACATGTCATATAGCCATAATTCAATATATAGCTAATAAATAATAAATAGCTTCTTTGTTTCTTTATTCTATAGGTAATTAAATTATTGACTTATTGTAGTTTTTGACTTCCATTACCTCTCCATTATCTATATTGTTATATTGATGTGTGGGTCTCCACTCTCTGAATACACTCACATCTACATCGTATTAAGAATGCAATATGAACCCGTATTTGTATTGATGATAGTGTAAGGAAATGGTCACAGTATGTATCCTGACATGATAAGCCACTGTTCCTAACTGGTTACTAATAACATTAACAATGGCTCTGTTCTATTCAAGTGTCCCAGTAAAGCATGACAGTGTGACAGTGAGCCAGGATGTGCTGTACAAGGACCCTGAAACTGAAGCAGCTAAATTAAACGCAGCCATCATTTATTTTTTATATTTACTCCTGTGCTTTTCCTGCTGTGACATGTCAAACTGTCTTTTGTGTAACTGTTGCTTGTGGCACAGTGGCTGCTGCTCAGCAAAAGACACAAGTTCAAGTTCAAGTTAAGTTTATTGTCATCCCAACTCTACACATCAGATGTATACAGTAGGATGAAATTTTAATTTTCACAAAAGACCTACAAATAGACATTTGGATTAAGAACAAACACAGCTTGATTTAAATAATAATGCCAATTATATTCTTCATCTAACTTATTAAAGGTGTTGATACATGAACCTACAGTATGAACCTGTGTGGGAACCCGCCTTTTTCTTAATATCCTCTGTGTGGTAATCAAGACTCTGGTGATGGAGCAGCTTGTCACTGCAAATAGATCCAGCAGACCCCACCACTGTGTGCTGTTTAATTTCCTATTCATTTGAGTGAAGAGAGGCTCTTTTGCCAGCCATGAGAGGTTTTCATCTTTTCTTGCCTCCACCTTTTCCTGTTTGGCCTTGTGGTTGATTTAATGCAACCTACAATCCCCACCGGACTGCAGACTGGAGAAGAGAGGAAGAGAGAGAAAGAGTGAAAGAGAGAGAGAGAGAGAGAAAGTGTGTGTGAGTGAAAGTGAAGAGAAATAGCACTCTAGTCATCAGGACAGTGACTCACACTCACATTATTACACTATGTTCCAATGAATAAATCAAGACATACCCAGGTCCAAAAACAACAGTGCAGAGAACTCCCTCTATATTTGTCCTTCACATCAGCCTTCACGTCTATTGCTGCACTGCAGAAAGGAGTATCTCACAATTAATGCAATAATGTGAAATTAAACACCTTTACCCTGAGTGCTCATCTTTGACTAATGCATAAATTGGCATTTTGGTGCTGAATGAGACCCGGAGGTGTAATGGCTTGAATGGGGTTGATGATAGAGATTAGTCTTAACAGCAGGCAGGCATGGTTGGATCAGGCCCGGTCAAGGAGAAGCTCATCGTTAAATGCCGCCTCTGGTTTTCAAATGTCCTGCGTTGTACATTTAAACGCTCCTAATGAGGATCCTTAAAGAGTGAGACGGTGTTATCTCCTCCCTCAGAGGCACCGCTGTCTCATTGTTCATGTTGCCTGGCATGAGAGAAATCCATCAAATCTGTTGCCCCAAGGCTGTGGTATACAATTAAAATACTTCAAGACTCTGCGCGTGATGTATTCAGGAAATAAATGAGCCGTGCAGAGCAACACCTGAAAACAATTACAGCCAAGACTCAGAGCACAATGATAGTGATATCTGTGCAGTGGCAAGGTGGGGCACCACAATCCACCCTGGAGCACTCTTTCCTTTATTAATTTTCCTCTTTTATTTTGCTACTTTTGGGTCGTATGAAACACGATTAATATATCACAGAAAGCTGCAAACTGGAAGAAAGCCACATTACTTCTTCTGTGTCTATAAATACAGCAGATGATTGGGAGGTGATGTCATACTAATCTCACAGTTCATATATTAGATAAAAAGAGCAATCTGCACAGAAATGGAGAATATACATTTTACATTAGTTAGAGGGTTCATGGGGGAAATGAGGAAACTTTTAATTTAAGTAATTTAAAGTGAACTGAAATCAACCCTTTTTGCTGTCAAACGTGATTGTCTATTTTCTTTAATTATCAAAGGAAGAAAAAGGTTCCAGTGGGTGAAAATGTTTTGTTGGTTGTGGTGTTGAAGAATAACAAAATCAACAGTAGCATCTACACTGGGTGATGTTGAAAATGTCAGGTTTTCAGGGTTAGGGTTAGGGTTATTGTTAGGGTCAGGGTTAGGGTTATTGTTTGGGTTGTTAGGGGTGCTACAGCTGAGAAGCTTATTAGCTGTCTAGCCTGGAAAATGATGTTAGTAGTGCACTTCTTACCACTGTGGATGGCTGTTTTGTATCTTGTTCAATGAGCCATGTTGCAACAGAAAACGTCCAATGCTTGTATTGCAGGAGGAGACAAAGCTGATGTGGGTTGAAGTTTAATTTTGAGAGACCAAAATGGCTTAGTGTGTTATCATGGGAACTTTTGCTAATTAAAACTAAACACAAGCTACAGTTGAGGCTGATAGGAATGTCATGAGTTTTTTTTTCCAGGTTTTTGATCATAAACTAAAGCATTGGACAAATTGAGATTCTAGCCTGATGATGGCACTTGAGGAAAAGTTAAGGGATAACCAACAATTCATTCTGAGGTGGATATGAATGTTTGTACCAAATTTCATGGAAATCCATTGTTACAAGCCAGCTCAAGGCTGGACAAAGGTTTTAACTAGTAAGAAAATAGGTTTATTGTACATGACAAAAAGATAAATGAAACTAATCACAACAAAACCTAACAAGGTGGAAGCCAGAGAAGAAAAAAGCAAGTGGTTGACTGCTACCAGTTTATATAAGTGAGTCAGCTGAATCTCCCAGGCGACCCAACGGGCTCCTGCAGGGAGAGGATAAAGAGTCTGTTCAGAGATGGCTGTCAGACCATATAAGCTGAGAAATTTCACTCAAAACCAATAACGTGAGCCTCAAGGCGGCACTAGAGGAAAAGTCAGGGGATATAGCTCCTAAAACTGCAGTACATAATTTGGACTTTTCTATTTCTACATGTATTAAACAAAATATAAAGGTGTAACTGAGACAGCTAATAAAGTTGGAGGACATATTGATTCTGTTTTGATGAAAACAGGTAACTGTTATCCTCCTACTTCCTGTCTTTGTGCTAAGCTAAGCTAAAAACAATATGGATCTATTACTGTACAGACGTGAAACCGCTCTATCTCTACATCTCTTTAAGCATTTTATACTTATGGGTTTTTCATCTTCGTGGTATCTTGGTTCTACATTTGTTCCATACATTATGTGATTTGTCGTATGTTACATGTTCTTTAGCTTCTTTATATTTTGGTGATCCAGTGGCAATTTTCCACTCTGCTGAACTGTAAAGTTGTATTCTGTTTTGTTCTGAACTATTCTCATTGTGATCAGTTTAACTCACATTCTCCTGACATACACCTGGCAGCTGGATGTGTCCATGCGTGACAACACAATACTGTATGTAAACACACAGTGCTGTATTCAGCTGAAGTCTGTGTGAGAGCTAACACTGTCGCTAAGCTGCAAATATCCACATGCTGTGGTCCATAATGCTCCATGTCTACACCTGCTGCAGTGTGCCTGTCTCATCTGTTGGTACTGTCACGCTCTCTGTGCAGACATACTTTGGTTGAAAAAAATCTCAATAAAACTGTTTATGATAAGATCTGGCGACTATTGTTTATATTCCTGCTCTGTTTTCTACAGACATTTTAATTTACTTAAAGTGCTAAAAGTACTCGCTTTGCAGAAAATCAGGCTGTGACTGATTGTAGGAAAGTATATTATTAATATTGATGAGTCAATGCATAAGCAGTATTTTGTTGTTGTAGCTGCTCGAAGTGGAGCTAGTTTGAACTGCTTTGTGAGGGTCATGAGATAAATCTGAGGAGTGTTAAGATGATAGATTGGGTAGGAAAAAAACAAAGAAAAAACAAAGTTCTCCTACCTAAATTTCCAAAACTTTGCTTTAATCTTTGCATTTTTGTGAAATTGGAGAGTTAACCTCTTTGGACCTTAAACAGTTATTTATTTGAAACCATGTGAGGGTAAATGTCCCTTTGGTGGATCTGCAAACATCTGAAACATGTCAGAGACACAGTGATACTTTGTAAGGGGCCAAAAGTCAAAAAGTTTTTTAAACAACTAGTTTAATCTTTAATAATGCAGTGTAATTTATAAGCTCATCATTATGTTATTTCATGTGAAATTGTAATCTGCTCAGTAACTGAAGCTGTCAAATAAATGGAGTAAAAAGTACAGTATTTCCCTCTGAAATGTAGTGGAGTGGAAGTATAAAGTAGCATCAAATGAAAATATTCAAATAAAGTACAAGTACCTTAAAAATATACTTAAATACAGTAATTTCAATTATTTTTTCCGATTCAATTTTATTTATACAGTGCAAATCATAACAAAAGTTATCTCAAGGCACTTTTCACATAGAGCAGGTCTAGACCATACTGATGATTTACAGAGTCCCAACAATTCCCTTATGAGCAAGCACCTGGCAACAGCGGCAAGGAAAAACTCCCCATGAGTAAATGTACTTGGTAACTTTCCACCACTGGAGATTGGCAAACTGAGCTTTTTTTTAAAACTTACAATACTGTTTTTAATAACTAGGAGAAACAAACATTAATAATTTAGCCCTGATCTCACCCAGCTCTACTGTAAATTTGGACCTCTGACACCTCACGTGTGTGTGGCAGCAGCAGCCCTGGCAGTGGCACTTGTCATTACACACTCTGTAATCACAGAGGGGGCCGGCGGGCAAATCTTCAGGCACCCATTCGTTAGCTGACTCAGCAGCCAGTTGGACAGGAAGCTAGCAGATTGGTTGGTTGATCCAGGGTAAACGATGAGGCGACTGAAGAAAAAGTAGGAGAGTGTCTCCTCTGTGATTAAAGAGTGGAGCTCCTGACATGCATGATAGCCCAGAGACTCTTCTGACCCCGGCCCAGGAGAGATAAAGTGATGGCTCTCCTTCTTCCTCTGCTGCAGCCGTAATTCACCAGCCTCTAGTGAAACCTTTTAACAACTTCCCTACAGCCTCTGCACCCCATCCCAACTGCATCACTCACCCAGCTGGAGAGGTGTGCAAGATGCAATATGAGAAGAACAAGACTAGGTCAAATCCTAGTATATGTGCTGGACTGTGTATGAAATGCTAGAGGGCTTTTCATTTGAAATGAGGGCTTTTCATTTGAAACGGATACAGGAAGTGGAGGCATTCGGCCGAGCAATGGTGCGACTTCATCACTCAGTCAATCAGAGACAGACATTTATTTGTAGGGCTGGCCCCGCTGTTGCAGTCCAACAGCAGTCCAAAAGGATAAACAAAAGAGGCAGAGGTTTTGTATTGACTGCAGTGAAGAGAATATAGATACAAGATCATACTCTAACAGCATTGCTGATGAAATGGAAATCCTTACAGAGCTGATAAGATAAAAGGACAAAAAATTAACCCAGTGCTCAAAAGATGATTCAGTATCATTTGTCAAAAGGTTTATGCACTCAGATCCGTTACTCTGGAGGGTTTACTGTGCACACAGTAGTACCGTTTGCATATCTGTCAACGCTTGTCATTAATTCTGATGCAGTTCAGTAAATTAATTGCACTGTAAATGTTGATCAACACAAACGGCTTTTGTCTCAGGGAGGCCATCAGTAAGCCATTTATCATACGTTCCTCTGCTGCCCAGTCCAGTGATGAGGCCCACGCATCATTACTGCTGTGCTCTGCAGCTGCACAGTCCGCTGTTAGTCCCTGTAGTCTGCTACATGATACAGAGTATATGATGTCATATAGTGCATCATATATAAGTAATGTGGTATGAGATAGGATATGCAGCTGTATATGAGGTATAATATGGCTGGGAAAGATACATTTTTGCGATTTGGGAAATCAAATCAAATCAAATCAAATTTATTTATAAAGCAAGTTTAAAAACAACAACAGTTGACCAAAGTGCTGTACAATGATGTACAGCACAAATGCCATGAACGACACAATAAAGACGCAAAGACCAGTTTAACAGACAAAGAGACATTTCTTGGTTTTAACACAAAAAGCCAAGGAATAAAAATGAGTTTTAAGACAGGCAGTGTGGAAGCCAGTCTAATATGCAGAGGCAACTCGTTCCAGAGTTTGTGCTTCAATCTTGATCTTGGCACAACCAAAAGCGACTGGTCAGCAGACCTGAGTGACTTTGATGGGATGTGTGGTTGTAAGATGTCAGAGAGGTAGGTTGGGGCTAGTCCATTCAATGATTTATAGGCAAACAATAAAATCTTAAAATCAATCCTAAAACGTACTGGGAGCCAGTGGAGGGAGGCCAGTACAGGGGAAATCTGCTCTTGCTTGTGTGTTCCTGTTGAAAGATCAGCTGCAGCATTCTGGGCCAGCTGTAAGCCTGAGAGGGAAGCCTGGCTAACACCAATGTAAAGAGCATTACAGTAGTCAAGCCGGGATGAGATAAAAGTATGCATCACCCTCTCAAAGTCATTAAATGATAAGAAGCACTTGACCCTAGATAAAAGCCTCAGCTGGAAGAAGCTCGATTTGACCACTGAGTTTATCTGTTTGTCTAATTTAAATTCACTATCCATTATCACACCCCAAATTCTTACAGCGGGTTTCACATATGGTTCCAGGGAGCATAAGTTCATATGAGGGGAATCACAGGCACCACTGGGTCCAAAAATCAAGACTTCAGTTTTGTTCTTAAAACTTAAAGAATTTAAGGCTGTCCAAGCTTTGATGTCTTTGAGACAGTCCAACAGTGGTTCTAAACAGTTTGTATCTTTCAGTTTCAAAGGAAAATAAATTTGCGTGTCATCTGCATAGCAGAGGAATGAGATGCCATATTTTCTGAAGATGGACCCTAGGGGGAGCAAGTAGAGGGAAAATAGGATTGGGCCGTGGATAGAACCCTGAGGGACTCCACAATGGAGTGGCGCTGAGGAGGATACAGAGTCACCTAGGCCGACAGAAAAACTTCTTTCAGATAGATAAGACCTGAACCACTCCAGAGCAGTACCTTCAATACCAACACAGTGCTCCAGGCAAGAGGTGAGGATACTGTGTATCAAATGCAGCTGTGAGATCTAACAGCATAAGAATGGCAGAGTCAGTAGCTACGAAAAGATTGTTAAAAAAAAGAGCAAAAAAAAGAGCAGATTCAGTGCAGACTGGAACACCTCAAAAATGCAATGTGAGTCTAAGAAAGATTGCAATTGTATAAGTACAATTTTCTCCAAGATTTTAGAGAGTAATGAGAGTTTGGAAAATGGTCTGAAATTGGAGAGGATGGAGGTGTCCAGATTTGACTTTTTAATCAATGGTTGCACTACTCTCTTCAGCCTTGACAATTTATTGATACCTGCACCAGCTGTCTTTTAAAATTTCAAAAGACACCTTTTCCACTTGCATTCAGCTCTTCTGCATTCACACCTGACAGCACAAGTAGTGTCAGTGTAGTGTAGTGTGGTTTGTATTTAGGTTTGGGATGCATGATTTTCAATGGAGCAACAGTATCTAGGATGTTTTGGCAGGTGGAATAAAATAGTAAGGTTAACTCCTTAGTATTAAAACAAAGGGGGAACCCTGAGTGAGTCTCAGCTTTTTTAAAAGCAGCAGAAAAATATACAGCAGTAGATGGGTGAAATCTATGACAGCGCTGAGCAGTAGCACATAGTTTATCAATATGACAGGGGAGAGATATCTCAAATAAAACAGGCATGTGATCAGAGAAAACTGCATCACATATTTCAATGTTAAAAACAGGCAGACCACATGATAAAATAAGATCTAGTGTGTGCCCATGCTCTTGTGTAGGACCTGTCACAGACTGTACAAGATTGAAAGAGACAGTGAGATTTAGAAAGTCTTTAACCAACAGCTTATCAGGGCAGCAGACATGAATATTAAAATCTTGGACAAGTAGAACCTTGTCATAATTTGTCATAATTCCAGCCAAGAATAAACAAATGAAACACTAAATATTGACTCTACCATCTCCCAAGATATGTTTAAATAATCTGCATTTCACATCTGCAAATGTTAATGTAAGGCAAAGACTGTGGATCCTGACTTCATTTGAAATGGATCTTTATTTGTAATCTGCAATTCCATACCAGGGAAAACTACTGAAGAAGATCATATGATATGATCAAAAGCTCCAGAAGAGCTAGTAAATGGACCTTTCTAAATTGCTGTTTCCAAGGTGAGCTTTGAACCTTTGAACAAACAGGAGTACTCGTTGGTGAATGCTAACTGGGAATCCACATAGAAAGTTATGTGAGTGTCATGTAAGTGTTACTGTAGCGTTCTATCCATTCGATCCACATGGACTCCAACCGGCGTACCTGCGCACTTCTGTCCACAGAACCAGCTGTCTGTCAGCTGAGAGACAGTGGCAGGCTAAACTATCTTCACCAGGCTGGCTGACAGCAGAAATTTACTGAACCAAAATAGTTTTCATGTCGGCTCCACGGGAGGGAATCAACAGTATTTGCCTGTAGTGAAACCAGCAAGCTCACAGGCAGACTGGGAGCCTCAATCAATCAATATAGATACATTAATAAGTTCAGAAATATAAACAGCAGGAGATTTGTGTGATTTAACCAGCTGTCTGTGAAAATAATGCTTCACAAAACACACCAAAGAAGAAGAATATACTCAGAGCATGTGGATTGATACATTTGATAAATTTGAAGCACATCTGTTCCGTGAGTTGCATGAGTTGCATGTTTAACTGAATGGTTGACGGAAGTTTAACAAGCCTAAGGCCATGTTAGCAGCTATGTGAGCATGTACTTAGCACGTAAGTACATGCTCATCACTTTATTTTCAGTGTGTTAGCATGCTATACTTAATAATAACTACTAAACACAAGGTACAGCCGAGGTTGATGTCATTAGTTTTGCAGGTATTTCATTGTTCATACATTGGTCATAAACCAATGTATTGGATAAATTTTGGCTTGCTGGTGGTGCTGGAGGAAAGTCAGGGGATCACCAAAGTGATTACGATTCATCCTCTGGACACCATGGATACAAAACTGAATGGAAATGCAACCAACCAAAAATGACTGTTAGAAAAATATTAGATTCCTATTACTGTGTTCTGATCTACCACTGCTATGGCTAAAGTTTGGTTAGATGGTTTCAGCATTTCAACATTAATTTCACATGTTGTATCCAAAAAGGAAGCACCAACAGCAGCATATTTTTCCAGCAATCTTTCAGTTGTTCCCTGATAACCAGCAGTTTTTTTAAAATTATTTTTCCTGTCATTTTATTTGTAATATGCAAGCTATAATGTAGCCTATATATCACAACAATAATAAAAAATATTTTTCCGTGTATGTAAATTCATGTAAAATAATCAGTTGAGTGTCTTTCACTGGTATGCATTACATCAGACCTAACTGATGAACAAACACTTTTCAAATGTATAAAGCGATACCTTGAATATTCTGTAGTTTTTTTAATAGAGATTTTTTATTATTTATTTTGGCAGTAGAAGTTTATAAAATGAGAACATAATATGTTCATATAAAATATGCTTCCTCTGATAAAAAATATTTGAATACAGCATGTGCATGAACCCTGATACATGGAGTCATCCCTCACTCTCCTTTTGCATCTGCTACAAAGTCTTGGCATGTGCACAGCATAAATTTCTTGATCATTTCCATTCACATAATCCCTGCACCCGGCCAAGAGCTGACTGGTCAGTCAAACTGCTCATTTCAAAATATAACTTGACCATAACTATTGCTCTGTTAATTTCTGTGACAACATTTCAGTGGGATTTCAGAGAAAAACTCCTCTGAGTAATGTAATGATACCTGAGCTTTGTAGCAAAAGGTAGAAAGAATTTGTGTGTTTATGATGTTTGCACCTGTCAGGAAGACAGATCTCAGTACATGGGAGAACAAAGTATACAGACATTTAAATGCATGAAAAAGAAGTTTGCTCTTGTAAAATAAAGAAAAAAAATGGCAACTGAAAGCACTCGATGTATCAGCCCTGTGCTTCATGGAATACTTATGGTGGTAATCTTGCTGGCAATCCAAGAGGAACGCCGAGATGATGGAATAATGCATTATATTCTGGAGGGGGAGAGAGGAACGGACAGGTCTGCATACACAGACAAGTAGAATGTATGAAGAGGCACATTAAAGGAGGGTGAGAGTGGAATACAGAAGAAACCGAAGCTTAAGCTTGCTTAGTATCAGTTCACACTCTCCCCATGGTCCTACCAAGGCCCGTAATTCCCCTGGAAATCAAGGCCGGGCTCATGGAAATGGATCACACTGCTGTTGTTTGCTCATTAGGGGAATTCAGCACAATGTTAACCACCACATCACCTTGCTCCTGTGTGTTTTTTAAGAGTTGTTTATGCAGCAGACATTTATTTTGGGGGGCTGAGTGAGGGGAGGATGATCCATCACGGGCTGCAGTTAATAAAATTACAGCTTACACTGGCTCGTACATCCCCTTGATTCATCACCTGCTGCCAGCGGCTTCCTGCCACACCCTATCAGTCTACTGAAAACCTCCAGTCTGAAGGAGACTTTGGGGAAATCAAAGGCAAAAAAAAAACAGTAATGGGATTTTGATTAGCAAACGCTTTGCAGTTGCAACGCTTCCCAGTGGTCCGTGTGTGACAGTTGTAAATGAGCACCCATCTCCTACCCAAGGCGACCGGCGGATATGGGAGCGACTGGCCGGGAGGGTCGAGCTGGCTTGGCTGGCTTTCCATGCCACCGCCACAGTAGGACAAGGGAAGGTGGGTGAACAGCGAAAAGGCAGACGGAGGCAGCTGCTGCAGCCTGGGGGTGACCTACAGGAGGGAATAGCACATCTGTAACAGCTGACAGGCCAATAAGGGCCCGACATCCCATTATCATCAGCAGCAGGAGGACGAGTCACGGCAGGACGTCTGCACAGAATCACTCTTGGGCTGAATTGAGTTTCATCTGCTGTAACCAGCGGGGTAACTGCCAAGCAGCTGGCAATTATTTCACCTACTGATTCTCCCAAAACCTCCTTTTACTGCACTAATAAATATACCACGAACATCATCATATCAAGGATATTTTATTTGTCAGTGAAATAAAGAGCAAAGAGCAGCAATAATCAACTTAATAGAGCAGCATAAAATCACTAGAAGTTTGTCCCCTCAATGATGATGTGTCATGATTTATAGAACAGTGTGATAATGATGGGCAGGGACAAGGGAAGTTTAAAGCACTATAATGGCAACAGCAGTATTTGTTATGAGCTATAATGGTAGCGATTGTCTCATATGGAAATGAGACGTGAATCAAGAATAAACAACAAAATGAATGCGAGATGGGAGATTATTCAGCTCCACTGAACATAATGATCTTATCTGTCCCTATCTCAGATTCTCTTTGTGTTTAGTTTGAGAACGAATATCTGGTGCAAGTGTTTAAATGTAGTTTTTCACAGCTGTGGGCACCACAAGTAAAATTCTATTCATCTCCATTCTACTAAAGTAAAGGCAGAAATCTCAGAGACAGATATCTCAAAACCTGTTAAAATAAAACCAAAAGTATCCACATGACAGGAAATGTGTTTTTGTAATTTAGGTGAACCAACCCTTTAAGAAGCCTCAGGACTCATACCAAATCTTAATGTGGGCTGGATTTTAGGTAAAATTGTATTTGCAAATTCCACAACTGCATGTATGAGTACTCTGTCAAACATATAGTTGGTGAATTAGAGTACACTGTCATAAAACTTTCAATACACTTAAAAGAAACAGCATATACATAACCCGACAATAAAATATACACCAACCAAACAAGTTTGTAAAAATTCTGGCTGTGAATTATGAGCTTATATGCTTTTTTTCTGACTGAGATGAAGATTAATACCACTCTCAGATCAGGGTGTTAAATATGTAGCTGGAACTAGGAGGTGATTAGCCTAGCTTAGCATAAAGACTGGAAACGGGGGAACAGCTAGCCTGGATGCTTCAAAGTGTATATGATATGCATCTAAAGGTGACTAAGATGTTGTAGCTCATTTGTTTAATCAGTACACAAACAGAAAAGTAAAAGTAACAATGTATGATTTAACAGTGTAGATGTAATTACCATTAATGATGTCCCATAAATGAGACATTTTCTATCCCAGGAACAGAAGCACACCTGGGAATCCTGGGAACTGGACTTGTTTTTAAGATAACTTCAGCTAGGGTCAAAATGCATTTGTCATATTTCAAGTAAATGCAACAAGGAGAAATATACATAAACCTATAGGTTCCCAACCTGATTGCTTTAGTGTATTATTTGGTGGTATTAATAATTATTAAGACAAAAGACTGCCATTTATATTAATCAACATTAGAATGAACATAATATAAACTTTGCATGCAGCTTGAACTTCACTTTAGCTGCGAGGAACATTAAATGTCATGTTCATTTCCTGTGATCTTTCTGCTGAGAACAGCCCCATGGAAGTGATATCTGACAATTCTTCATTGTATAAACAAACGAAATTCATTAAAGCAAGTAATTTGGCATTTTCAAAGTCATTCCATTAAGCTGAGACAGATTTCATATTCTGTTAGTGTTCAGAGGCTGCTGGTGCGAGCCTTAATAGCCAAGCAGCAATATTAGACATACTGTAGTAATAGAGTCAATGATAACTCAAAGTTTACAGAACATTTCTTTATTTTTAGAAACAGTAAATGTTCTAACCTTTACAGCTAACGTTAGCTAGCATACAACTGTTAACAGATATTAAAACTAACAGTTAAAATCTCACCTCCAGTTCTTGTTGAAGAACAAACAACCCGTGTTGACCGTGTCTCGCTAACCATTTTTTCATCCAGACTTGTTCAGCCTTCTGCTTTTGTTATAATATATTAATAATATCCTGTAGTGTGTGATGCATCATTGTTTTCAAATATTATAGTGTGTGCATGATTGAGGTTAGAGAGAAGAACATCTGTGAAGTTTCTCCTTATGTGCGTGATGCAAGCTGATTTCACAATCGGTTAGGATTTTAAAACTCCTGTAGTTTGAGCCCGACGTTAGAGATTTGGGAAACCAAGATCGACACAAAATAACATAACGGGAAACTGTGCAAGCCTCCTAAATATTTCCAAATAAACACAAGTTTTACAGAAAACATAATGCTAGTCTCTGAGGTGACTAAAAAGAAACAGAAATTAACCTCTCGTATTAGCTACTGCTAACTGCAATAACTAACTTTTGGGGCAACACTGACTAACTAAACTACTTGTCTCGACAAATATAAACATTTTCCTCTGATACTGATCTCAATTTGGGGCTGATTACTTAGATAATTTTCAGCATGTCATTTACTGGATTACTGATTTCCATGCATTTCCAAAGTTAAGTGTTAAGCTGTGTTAAGTGTACAAGCTAAGGTAAACCTAGAGGAGTGTTAGTAGGAGTAAACTACTAGGGCTGGGGCAGACAATGTGATTGCACCTCACCAAATAAAATACATCAAGTCAAATAGCAGCAGTGGCTTTAGTACATCAGCTCCTGATAAACCCTTAAATACTGTAGAGCTAGCAGAGAGAAGAAAGTGCTACTATCATCATCCTGAGATATTAGAGAAGACCTGTGTTTAAGAGGAGGTGAATGCAGTTGAGAAGAGAAGCCAGGCAGCTCCATTTACAGTCTCATTACCGGGAGAGTCTCTGTTAGGCTGGAAATGGTTCCCAGCCTCTCCACACTCACTGTGCACTGAAGCACGGCAGAGCAGCCAACTGCCAGCGCCGGGATGTGTTGACGCAGACGAATAACGACGCTTTGTTCTTGCCGTGTGTGAAGTTTTGTTGCCACACAAGTAGAGAAAGAGAGGAGGGAGTTTATGAGAGCTAAAGGGGCTTACAAAGCACTGCCAGGTTGCTTCCTGTACTGTTACTGATCACTAACAGTATTCTGCTGCTGAAAGAGAAGAACATAGAGGGGAGGAGGTGGGGCAGCCACCACAAATCAATATGAGAAAAGCAGATGAATAGATTTCCAATTCAAACATTCTCGCAATAGCCCTGCTAATGACAAGGAGGGCTGTAATCCAAGGTGTTGGACATGAGAATGCACTCACAGGGGTAGGTGCCATGATCAAATCATAGCCCAGATGTCTTCCTCTCTCATTGCACTCACATTCTTCAGAAACATTTTAAACAGTTTTGTTTTACAGAGAGGACAATATGGTTTCAATCCCTGTATAAGATTGCATTAATTTAAAGAAAACAAACACTTATCTGTGCCAAAGTTCCTCTTTTTGTTACTATACTTCCACTGCAGCTCAACAGGGAAACACTGTCTGAGGAAACACAAAGAGGGAATTTGATGCTAAAAAGACTATAAATGTGTCAGATATCCACTTGATATGACTAACTCAGACTGCTGAAGCATCATATAAGCTTCACATCAACTTTTAAATACATTTTTGCATAAAAAGACTGTGTGGACACACTGTGGATTTTGGCCTCCATCACTTACATTGAAAGCACATTTGAAGGGGATCTTTTAACAGCCAGGATGAACAGGAGGAATGATTACAGCGAGGAAAACCTCTTTCACTGTTCAAATGGACTCCTGACTGTTGTTTTAAGATACACTTTAAAAACTATCCTTTATGACATGTATCTATGAGCATGATTTGTGACATCACAACTACTTCAGAGCCAAGCGTGGTCCAGTATGCAACTTACACAAGCGTGATGGATGAAACTTGAAGCCTCCAGTGCACATACACTGAGAATGGACTTCTCAATGAAGAAGGAGACATTTCAAACTAAAAATATGTACATAATCAGAGATTCTGGATTTTTCAATGAGGTAGAAGTAGATGTCAATAATTTTTACCTAGTTAACTGAATTTTTTGGGGGGGAAAAAAACAGACTGAAGGGGATCTTAAACTTGTTCACAACCTTTTCAATCAAATAATCTTTCCCATCGAACTTTGTTGTAGCCATGTTCCCAGAACAAGCCACTATACAAGTACATCATTATAATAAATGATAGGAATAATAGTTAAGACTATGAGACCCAAGTTGTGAAACAGGAATTATCCTTTAAGTATTTTTGAGGTTTGCTTGATTGAGAGATATCTCAGTCTGTCTCACTTGAGCTCCATCTAGGTTTCCACTTCTTTGCCCAAATATAGATCTGTCAAGCCAACTGGCAAGATGGCATTGGGCAGTAAACCCAAATACAACCCAGGAAACCTTCAAACTTGTGAGTAACATCACTAGTGCTACAACTTTGTTCTACAGTCTGTGGTTGCACTGTGGTCAATGGTTACATGTACATATATCCTATCAGTTGGAGTACTTTCAAGACTGGCTGTATTAATACAGATTCTAAGACATGTCCTGGTTTCTCCTCTTTATGAAACCACCCATTGTTTGTAATTCCACTATGGTTGTAGAGGTTCCCTTTCATAAAATAGCTTTCATATAAACAGAATGAGAGGTGGTTGGTTTTCTACCTTGCCAAGCCTTCTATTCAACCCTGACACATGAGGAAAAGATGTGAGGGAGAGAAAGCTACTGTAGCCAGATTCTCATGTCTCTCAGCATGACTCCACTCAGCTAAGATTCCCCAAAATAATTTCTTCCCCTTTTTCTTCCCCTTCCTCCTTCCCTCATCTCATCCTCCCTTGACTTTTTGCCATCTGCCCGCATTGCTCCTGGCTGGGTTCTCCACTTGACGCCGCTACCTGCTTATCAGCTCTCTGCTTTCCAGACCATTGAATTGTTCACAGCAAACACACAGTAAGGAGCTGAAGATGTGTGTGAACTGGGAAGCTGAATTATCTAGAGTATGTAGTCTCTCCACACAGCATATAGTTTATTAATGAAGAGGAAGCACACATGCTCCAAACAGGGGAAAAAAATGGAGCCTTTCTTGTTGTTGCCAAAATGAGCTTTGCTGGTGGGATTTTTGCTCTTGACTTTTTAACATTTCTACTTCTGAGATGTTAAGTTTTCTCAGCATGTTTGGCCCAGATCTGCCTCAGGAGGGAATGGAGGCAGTAGGTGCATTTCCATCCACCTGTTTTTATTCACATTTTCATTTTATGCATTAAAAACGCTGAGTGGAAATGCCCGAAATTCAAAAATATCTCCAAATATTGCAAAAAAGTTTTATGCTTGGCTGAGGTGAAAAGGTTGGTGTATCGAGAAAAGCAACACACAACAAAGTGCAATGGAAACGGATGTAGGAAATAAACCATGACGTACATGAAGCATGGGATTTAAATGTCCTCTGAAGTTTCTGTTCCACTGAAAAGACAAAAAATAGCAGCATATGAAAACAGCAATAAAGAGACTGTAGCTTTTCTCAAATTAATACCTAACATAAATGACATATTTCCATTATGTTTTCTACATTGTTTTTCACTGTTTAAGGTTTGGCTGGCAGTCATAATAGTGTCATTTTGTTGCCCCCTCTTGTTTTGCAATGGTTTGATGGAACCGACTGGAGAATTAGCACCACCGAGCTAGTATCTATGTATGTGCTCATCATCTTCAAAAGAGGCAAATAATCCTCTTTGGTTAAATGAATAGTTCCACATTTTGGGAGACATACTTATTTGCTTTTTTGTCATGAGCACACCCATGGAGTAGAGGCTGACACCAGCAACCGCAATGGGATGAAAGTGTTTATGTTGTTGCTGTGGTAAGAAAGGCAACATTGGACAGCAGTGATTGTAATTTGTATTTTTGGATCTCATACAGCAGTACAAGCACAGCAGTTACCTGTGGTCTTTGCAGTTCACTGAGAACTGCTTTGCCAACCGGACCCCCAGCTGGCCGTCAGGATTTTGAGTTTGGCTGCTACTGAAGGATAGGGCAGTTGCAACTTTACTGGGCCAATGTGTCGATTCAGAACCCACGACTAAGTATATCACTAAAATGTTTATCCTTTAAGAATTATTATATTTAGGCTATATAGAGATATATATTAGAGATGATAGCTTGCTTACAATAATTTGCCAACAGCTAAAGAGCCAGATATTTTTTTATGAGTTGCTGCAGACCGAAACAGAGCTAAAAGGGGAGTAAATACTTGACTTGGATTCGTCAGGTGGCCAGAAGCACAATTGCAAATTACTGGTAATGTTTTTGTGTGTCTGCAGAATGTGTAAATAAGCAATTGTTTGCTAACATGCTCACCAGAACAACTTTACAAGGTGATATGTCATTATTGTATTTATTGCCTTTTGTGCTGGCCCCAAAACATCAATGAATGCAGCTTTAAAGTAGAATAATAAGAACCATAAATATACTAACTATTTCAGGAGTGATAGAAGAAATACTCAGATCCTCTACCTATGTTAATAAAAGCAGCAATACTACCATTATCAGCAAAATGTACTTAAAGTATCAAAAGTAAAACCATAATCAAAACTTAAAGCTTGATGGTCATATTCCTGGCAAGCAAAGGTTTATTGTTGATTTAGCACACCTGTACATAGTGTGACATTTACTATTTATGCAGAACACAATCATTGCTTGCCAAGAAGCAATCCCTTGAGTATTATTAAATTGGCCCTGGGTAGCATGGCATATTTATTTCCTTGCAGGTTGTGAAGGCTGTCACAGGTAGGGTTATTTAAGCTTTGATTTAAAGGCATTCCAGGCCTCTCGCCACTGACAGCACTGAATGTGTGAGAAGCCCCACCACTAAAGGAAAGGCATAAGGAAACAATCATCAAAATAGGTGAACTTCCAGTTCCATTTGGTGAGGAAGAACACAGGCACTAAAGCAACCTTGACCTTTTAGTTGACACCCTCTAATTTGGCCTGAAAGGTAATTGGGCAGATGATGGATGCCTTGCTCTTTTATTATGTTGATTCATCCAGTGGATCTCAAACTGTCTGTCAAGGTATCTTTTTATAATGCTCCATCATGGGCACTCTGAGTAGTAACTATCTTTTTTAATAGCTTTAATCAATGTCTGGAGGAAATAAATTATTGTGAGAGAAGCTGCTGACGTCATGTTTTCGTAGGTGTTTCTCTGAGCGTCCTTTGATATTTAGCCTTTTGTCACTGAAAAATGCTGATAGATCTCAGTTTTCAGGCCCCTTGAACACAGCAAATTCAGGAGATTTAAATTTTTGGCAAATATAACATTTATCTTTTAGTATAGTATAAAGCAAAAACATTATCTCTCTTTCAGCATAGTTATAAAAGCAAGCTACAGAGCTCCCAAGGGGTCCGGTGGAAATCCATGCGAATGGATTAATAAACTGAGGTCACTGACTGGCAAACCATGCACAGTCGAGACAGCCCATTAGACCTCCATTCTTGCCCGTCCTACTCTCTGTGATCACCTATACTGTGTTTAATGAAGCCAAACTCACAATAGGCTGTAATTGTTCTCATTTGCATACGTTTCTGTCATGGCTTGTAAATACTATACGATACATTACGGAAGTCACTATTTCACAATCACGACATTGTCAGACAAAATAACAAAATACAGGTTAATGACAGCCACTGTGCTGTGATTGGCTATATTGACATTTAAAATTAGCGACACAAAAACTTTGGTTTTGCCAATTCATGCGTTTGGTTTATTTATCCGTTCACACTGATTTCCATGTCAATGTTTTTTTCCTTCCACGACTCCTGGGGGCCTACTTAGAAAGCTGTACTTTCTCATTCCAGGAACTCAAGAGACATTCCAGAGACTCAAACTGTGTTTTTGTTTGTACATCTTTCAGTTCAAGCAGTGGTCAGAAATGTTTGGCTGCACCCACAAAGGTCAGCACATCTCAGGTCCACCTTCAACAAATTTGAACTTTCGGTTAACCCCAGCTAAGCTCAGTACAACGTGTCACACTACACATACACAATAATGGAGGAGGCATAAGCTGTTTTGCTGCGATAATGTAAATACACCTTAATTATCTTTAACCTTAGTTCATTATCGCTCACCTTAGTTCATTTCTAACACTGCACATCAGTGTTGAGTAAAGCTAACACTGTCTAGTGTCTAGGAGTGTTACATTTCACCTCCACTAAGGGTTATTAGTCATATCAACATGTCAAAAAGATTTATATTAACACTGTGGTATGGACCCATGTAGACACTTGATGTCAAAAGCTTTGTCAGTGTTAATTTGTTTGCTGATTTTACTGTGTACTATTATAATAACACATGGAATAAAAAAGATATGAATGAGGGCTTTTATTTGCTAACAGCCCAATTTCAGGTGTGACTCACTGGCCCATCAAAGACCACTGTAATCCTGCTCATAACAGAAAGCACTGCATTCAATTTCCAATACAGAGATAGGCTCTGCAGCCCAGAAACTCAATAACAGATGACAGTGTCCAGTTTCCAGTAGTGTGGAAAATGAAGGCTGCCTGTGGAAGTGAGAAAAATCCGCTGCTGTCCCTTGAGCGCGCTTAGGGGGGTGGGGAGGGTAGTGTCACTGTGGCGCCTGATAGCTGCCGCTGCATTAGCATAGCGACAGGTTCCTCTGTGGGTTTGCCTTTCTTTCTGTCTCCTCTGTGTCTGTCAGTCTGCGCCTGCCCTCTGGGACAGCAGGTCGAGGCCTCCCCCAAGGTTGGACATGAGAAGATGGAGCTGACAGACATGACCCCTCCGCTCGGGGAGGGGCAAAAGTTTTCTTGCAGATTTCTGAAATGTCGCAGAGATGCATCGTCCTGCCAGCCCTTATGATGGAGAGTGGTACCCATCCCTGCTTTTCTGTGTAAATGAGCTGAATTTATTTCTTTCACGACCTAGCTTATGTGTCATTTGAAAGATGGACAGGCAAGTGACCCCCTGCATAAACTCACCAAAGAGGAAGGAGGGGAATGTCACTGAAGGGGAGGGAGAGCACTGTCAAGGTCAAATGCTCTCCTCCATCTTGTCTGGCAGAGTTCAGGCGCATTATTTTTTTTACCCTTAATATGTCTGGAATGGCTTGAGTGTCCTTCTTGCATGGCGGGCTCAAAGACTCTCTTTGGTAGCTGTTAAAGTGTAAGTACAGTGACACTACTATAGCTGCACTGATTAACTCATCATATGCTTCTCCCTCCCTGACATTTAACTCATCCGGACATACAGACCAAATGGAACTGGCAGATAGAAGGGATTAATTATGCATGGAGAATCCTCATATCATGGTCTAAGCTTGGCTGATTACATTCCCTTTTGTCAGCATGGGGTACATGGGAAAAGGGGGGAAAAAAGTACAATGAGGCTGCTTAGTCACGTCTGGACTGTCTCATAATCAAGCGACAATGAACTGGACGGGAACATATCGGTAGATATACCCTCCACCCATCTGCCACTTCCACTCTCCCAGCCCTACCTTACCTCCCCACTGGTTCCTACGTGTCAATCAGACTGAAATATGAGGGCCTTCCTTTTGCTTTCAGTATACTTGCAATCCCTCCCCACCCCCAGATGCCTAATTACAGCAGTTCTCATCAACATATGGCACTGTCAGGATGGATTTTCCACACTTCTGTTCTCCACATGTATTAAATTACAGTGTCTCTGCCAGATTAGAAACCCAGAGTGAATCTTTATGCAGGTTTAAACCAAACCAACACAGTCGAGAAGGAACACCTGTGTCTTATATTAGTTACATGGAAACTAGCACAGGAAAGTCTCTGAAGTCAGCACTGGTGGATCAGTTGTTCAGTGGCTAACACCTGCAAGATGTAGCTGCTTTGTTAGTCGCACTCTGTGATTCACAGTAACACAGTTTTGCAGGAAACATAATGCCAGATGGATTTTTATTTTAAATCAACAAAACAAGGGAACATTTAATATGATCATATCTGCAAAATGTTCACTACCAAAACAAAATGTCCATACTGAACGTATCTGCAAAATGCTCACTGTCAACATATATCTTTCTACAATGTATGAAAATTAAGCATGATTAAAGTTTTTATGGTTATGATAACGCAACACAATTGGTTAATGTTCGGCAAAGATCATGGTCTTGATTAGAATGTACAACCATGCTAACAACTTAGGCATGACAGTGTTTTGAGCTAAATGCTAATGTGTTAGTATGCTAACATGCAAACAATGACAATATTAACATGCTGATGTTTAGCAGGTATGATATTTAGCATCCTCACCATCTTAGCTTAGTGTGTTAGTATGCTAATATTTACTAATTAGCACCAAACACAAAGTACAGCAAAGGCTGATGGGAATGTCTGTTTTTCAAGCATTTAAGTGATCGACAAAAGTAAACTTTGATCGGCTAGTGGCAGGTCAAACTGTATGATTCATCCCCTGGGGACCATGAATGTCAATAAATTTAATGACAATAAATGGTCGTTAAGACAGACAGACCAACCAACTGACCGAAGATAGGATGCATTGATTTTCTATTTAACCAAAATCTTTCTCTTACTTAACCAAGGGTCATAAACCTAAAAAAACATGCTTTATACATTCAATCTTCATCCTACAACTTGTCTGAGGTTTAGGAATGTCACAACTGGATTGGAAAATTGTTGCTTGTGAACATAATCAAGTTCTTTCCCTCAACAACATATCTGACAAAGTAAATTAGTCATGTATAAATTCTCTTTGATGCAACGTCCAGAAAAATCAGTACATACTACCCTTCCATCTAGATTTCAACTTCACATGAAAAATTCAAAAGATATACAATCCTAACATCAATCTTGTCTATTTCTAATGACACTAAATGTCACCACCTACTATGTTTTATTTAGAGGGACAGATTAAACCAGTGGAGACTTAACTGTTATTCAAGAGGAAGAGGATTTAACCATCCACTCTGTCTGGACATGTCCATCCCAGAATGCACTT
Source organism: Thunnus thynnus (assembly GCF_963924715.1). Classification (NCBI taxonomy): domain Eukaryota; kingdom Metazoa; phylum Chordata; class Actinopteri; order Scombriformes; family Scombridae; genus Thunnus; species Thunnus thynnus. The sequence goes on from NC_089534.1 coordinate 27,177,463, forward strand.
TGGGGAACATGAGCTGCAGGAGATGGCCAAGTTCAAAAATTAACCAAAAGAGCAACTGTAACAGATATGTGACAAAAAATAACTCAACTCAGAAAGATATGAGTCATACAAGGTGATATTGAAAATAATTAGATTAAAATGACAGTTGGAGTCATTGCTTACAAATGACCTTTAGTTACAAGTTGCAATCCTTTCTGCAAACGTACCTACTTCAAAGATATCAATAAATACTCTTTATCTCAGTCAAAAATCTGATTTCAAACCAGAGATATCACATTTTAGGATATGACCACTTCCTTCTGATTAATTCCTTTTATCAGATTACATGTCACAGACTTTGAGTCCTTGCAGAGTTTGGAAAGCTTCGGTATAATTCTTGCTACAGGAGACAAAACGGAATAAAGGAAAGTCACTTTGATGTATCATTTACTGCCATAGGGGAAGTGCCTTTGATTAGACCGTTGTCCTCAGCTTGGGTAGAAGTAAGTTAAACCATTCCTGTCAAGAGTACTGAACATTGCAACACTTGCTCTTATGAACTAGAATGTGAGTGTGGTGATGAGGGAGAATTTTGTATTAAAAAAAAAAAAGTGAGTAAAAGGGAGGGTTTAGGGAAGGGCTGCCAACTTTTGATTTAAGCTTGGAGTGAGATTTGTTCCTGTGTTTGAATAAATTATCATCTTAATGCAGACCCAGAACCAGAGAAAATAACGGTAGAAAAATGAATACAATATGAACAAGAACAAACACAGCAGGGCTACATCTGGAACAGTCAGATTGTAACATTACTTTGATACCTGAAACCTTGCCACTCTTAAGTGTACAGTCCTCTCATGTAAGCCTATCTAGAACCTATCTTCATAAGGCTTCTCCTCCTAGAAGCTTAGGGCTTAAAATTTTTGTATTTTTACACCAAAAAACAGTACTATTTGAAATATTAAAATCTAGGTGAACAACAGCCATATGCAGCACAAGTACACGCAGAAACATCAGTGTAAAACAATTCACTCATTCTCATGTGCTCTGTTGTACTCGTGGCTGATTTTGCAGCCTTGATCATTTGGGGTGGCTCCCACTTGAAGTATGGCTCCAAGTCTGCCATCTTAATTGTCATTAGAGGTCAGTGTTCCCTCCAGGGCCAGACTGTTACTAGTTTTTGTTTTGTTCAGCCCACCAAATACCCGCTCTGCGTCAGCAATGGAGTGTAACAGGACTAATACCACTTTAGCATTAACAGAGAGTCTCTCAAACCTGCCCACCCCTGTCACCTATAAAACACAGACAACAGGGTTAAGTTGCACCATTAATACATTTAGCCACTGAAAATAAGTCAAGTTTTCAAATTAGACAGATTTCTGACCTTGTGTTTTAAGCTTGCCATGTTGGCTCAGAAGCCCTCAATGTCTGGGTCTGCTGCCAAACTAGGCATAGGCATCGTCTGATAGTCTAAGAACTCCTCCCCCAGTGCGTCATGTTCCTGTGGGCTGTGGTAGGGGAGACAGTGGACGTACCTTTTTTGAAGCGAAACAAGAGTTACAAACTTGTATTCACTCCATATGAGATATACTCAGGTGATAATGAGTAGTTTTTCAGAAAAAAGTATCCTTTTTTTATTTGTTATTAATTTCTGAAGAAATTAATATGAGTACTTTGGTAGAAATGAATATATAAATTCTACCTCTGCACAAAGTAAAGGGCATCTTCTACCCAACATTCTGCCCTCTGCCTCACATCCACAAATCTGGCATGCTTCAGCAAGGGGTCTCTCAGAGGCAGACTTTGTAGAGCGTACTCTACAGCTCTCATCAACAGCTTCAGGGCTGCAGTGTGGAATATCTGCAGTTGCTGGGCTGTGATGTCCCAAGCTTTCAGTAGTTGGTTGAGCCACGCTCTGGTGGTGAAGCTGACATTCAGTTTGATTCCTGTTTGAGATGCAGAAAACACAATCAAATCCAATGTACTTTCATAAAAAACACCTACATACAAGCCTTTCCTTGAGGTTCATCTTAGTAGTTTACTGATTACGAGTCATATAATTCCAAAAGACAATATATTACATACATATACATGCAGTACCAATCAAAAGTCTGGACATGCCTAGTTGTTGAAGCTTTTGTTTTTTTGTGTGTCAAAAATTATGGAACAATCAGTCTAGAAGTAATCACATCATTGTATTCATACATGAACTTCAATATAATTGAAAAGAAGACATATCAAGTGTGTCCAGACTTTTGACTGTTACTACACATACATACACATCTTACTTTATTTTGCACTAAATTAAATTTACCAGGCAGATGGTTTTCCTTATTCACATATGGAATGGCCAGAGGCCTGTGATGGGTCTGTAGTACTGTGGGCAAGATGAACTTAGAGCAGAGCTTGTGGATGAGTTTAATCATCTGAAAAGTATTACATCTCAGCCAAATATTATATTAGTGCAGTGAGATTCAGAAAGGTGGAGGCTGGTAGAAAAGGAGGTACACTTCAGTCAGAAAAGGCTCCCCGTAGCCTCTTCAATCTTGGTTGATTCTTTTCTATAAGTGAGAGAAAACAAGGCTACAACTCACAAACATAGTGTCAATTTTAAGATTGCATATTATAGCATGGATTTGGATCTTTGTCTTACCTGTTTTTTTTAAATACGCAAGTGCCACATATAATCTGAGAACGAACCACTGCACAGAGACATGCTTTAGGATTTACATGTATTCTGACTCAAAGAGCTCACAAAACTCTGTGCAAAGGCAAATAATTCCATAATTGTGTAAGAGTTGACACTGGTTAACTGCTTAAAAATTCATTTGGATCATTTTTGTAGAACTGGCTGAAAAATTGATACCTGCCAGAAAACCCTTGTAATTGGTGCTGCTTTTAAACCAAAAGTCCACATCAACCACCACATCCTCTAGGTCAAAAAGTGACTCCTGCAATTAAACATTTTTAGTGAATTCATCCTCTGTACATCACCTAAATATTAAACATATATTCAAACTACACTTACCTCAGCAAAGGCAAGACCTGCTTGTTTTGCAGTGTTGTGTAAAACATGACGTTGGCAACCATGTACATAAACACTACTGTTTTTCTGTACAGAGATGCCAACACAGTGGCACAATGGAATATTATTATCTTGTGAGGCAGGAACAATCTTCCAGAAGAGGAGCTCCGCTGTGCCAGATCTGGTTCTAGTTGTGGTGCACGTACCAAGGAACCTTGTTCACATCAAACACTGACAAAAGTTAATGTAAGATAATGGATTTAAGTTAAATTAGCCCATTATCTTAGCGAAAATCGAAAAAATATAGTAAAGTCAGCTTACATACTTCAAAAATATGGTTAGAATAAAAAAGAAAAAGAGAAAAGAATGTTGTTCAATGAATACCAGGATGTAAAGGCATTTCCTTCCTACCTGTGTCATTTGAACCATCTGTAATAAGGGTACCTCTGGCACTACCAGTGTGTTTTTGAAATTTGGGGCCACTGCTTTATTTATAATACAGGAGGTCTTGGTTCTTGCACATTTGTACTCCTGTGCAGTAGCTGAATCTTTGAAGCACTCTTTCATGAGCAACCCCAGATGATCTGTGACAGCCAGTGGTATATTATGATTTGCCAGCATCACAGCCATTTTTAATTCTGCCCTCCTTGTTTGCAAGATACAATTGTATTGATGTTAGATTTTGATTGATTTGAATGTACACAATGAATTCAGGTCATGCCAGCTACAAAAAGGCAAAACTATTTATAAAATGAGCTTATGTAAAGGGTATAGTGTCATTTCCCTCTACTACATAACCATAACTATGCATTACCAACCTTCACTTCTTGGGCAGTCATTGCCCCAGCAGAAGGAAGTGGCACTGAGTACGGCTGAATTACAGTGCCTTCTGTTTTTCCTGATGGCCTTTGCTGTTTATGTGCCTAGTAACATCTGCCTGGTGACAGCAAGCATTTTCTACCCCGCATACGGAGCACAAATAATGTGTACTTAGTGTCGCCTTGGTTATGAATGGCCATTTTTGTGACCATTCATTTTTAAAAGAGCACCCATAGGATACAGCTCCACAGTGGTCTTTGATCTTGGGACCCTGTCTTCCCTCTTTCCCTCATGGCTCATCTATCTCCCTCTGCTCTAACGTCTCAGGATTTTTCGTCAGTGGTAGACTTTCATGTTCTTTCTCTTGTTTCTTTTCCTGCTCCTGATCTGCTTTCTCAAGAAAACAGGACTTCTTGTGCTGCCTGAACCTTGTTACGCTCTGTGTCTCAGCCTGTCTGAACATGGAAAAAAATAAACTGCTGTTCCTTCGGTTAAAAATCACAAATTTTATAGGCATGTGTGGCGTGAAATTGTGAGATCTGTGTCAATTGTGTGAGTCTCGCACTTAATGTGTGAGAGTTGGCAGCCCTGGTTAAGGGAGATGTAAACAAAGAAAGGAACAAAATTCAAGGATGGGCTGTGATTCATTTTCAGTCTTCAGGCAACATGATGACAGATGCACCAGTCTTTTTTCCATATCTGAGTGTCAACTTTGGTTGGACACTTCACTTTCCATGATGTCATTTGGCCTTAGAATATCTTTAAAAAAAACTGTATTAGCACCTCTGCATGCATTCACTCTGCCAATGATTTTTGAGCATATAAAATATTTCTTAGGCATTTACTTCAGAATATGAAGAAGTGAAGTCAGCACGCCTTATTGACACTTCAGGTCTGTGCCAAATGGACCATCAGTTGTAGTGGCAGCAGCCCAGCACTCTCGGACACTCCAGCCTGTTCACTGACCGCACACACTTCCTGCTAAAGATATTGCACACCTCAGCTGGCTGACTAATGAGAGAGTAAAGTTTAGTAAGTAAGTAAGTAAAGTTTATTTAATATAGCACCTTTCACAGAGCAGGTCAAAAAAGTGCTTCACAAGAGTAAAATTGTAAAAAAAAAAAAAGTTTTTTAAAAAAGACCATAAAAATAGTAGAATATAAGATACAATAAAATAAACAAACAAAACATATACAACAACATAACTTAAAAACACACAAAATACAAACACTAGACTGTATGAGGCAAGACAAAGGCCAATTTGAATAAATCAGTCTTCAGATGTTTTTTAAAGGTGTCAACAGAGACCGTAGATCATATGTCTATTGGAAGAGCGTTCCTCAGTGTTGGAGCCACCACTTCAAAGGCACTATCACCTTTTATTTTTAGTGGAGCGCGAGGGACAACCAGTAAGCCCTGGTCAGAGGACCTATGTGACCTACATGAGATATAAGGATGGTGCAGGTTAAAGATGTACACAGGTGTCTCACCATGAATCCTATACCTCATAGGAAGCCTTGATGTAAAGATGATAAGATGGGTGTGATGTGAGTCGTCCTGCTTGACCTGGTCAACAGCCTTACAGCAGCATTCTGGACCATTTGTAGATGGTCCAAGTTTCTTAAATGAAAGAAACATAAACTGGTTAACAATTTGACATGTTGATGGAAGTGATCAGATATAACACAGAGGTTTCTAAGATTAGACTGCACAGCTGAAGAAAGGGACTCAATACATTGAGCAACCTTGGAAGCTATGCCATCTGAAGCAATGATAAGGACGCCTTTTCTGCGTTTAGTTGTAAAAAGTTGTTAGCCATCCAGTTCTTTATGGAAGTTAGACAATTGTGCAAAACAGAGGACATAAAAGAGACATACAGCTGAATGTCATCAGTGTGACAGTGATAAGAGACACCTTTAAGTTTGCTAATAATATGACTTAAGGGAAGCATATACAGAGCAAATAGAGCACTTTGACTAGCTTGGCCAGCAGAGATGTGCAGAGTGTGAGACAGGGAGAGGTCTGATATTTGAGGGATTGGTGTTTGCTGCTTTTCTAACCAAACACAATGTGCCTGCAAACAGATTTGTTCTTAAGTGGCAAATGATTTAAGAAAATAAAACCGTTTTTCATTTAAATCATAAAAATGTGAAAGTTATCTCTCGTGGTAATGAAGCACATAAACATATCATGTGACACTGCACTTCCCCTCAGTTCTATGGAGTGTTTTAGTGTCTTTCAGCTCATTGTTTTGGTTTTACGGCCAACAAACTTTACTTGTTTGGTTCAGTCTCACAGCTCACATTAACCTTATTTTTAGTAGCAGCAGTGAAAAAGCTCTGATAAAACCAAAATAGACTATCTGCTCAGCACCTAACAACAGACAGACAAAGTTAGCATGAGATAGAGCGAATGAAAACAATGCCAAAGACAGAGTACATATTGAACTATAATCAGGTGTCCAGAAAAATTGAAAAATGAATGCTAATGTTGCTCTGAGTCTGCTGAATCTGTAAAAAAAAAAAAACCAATACTTTGCTAACAAGTTAGCCTTAATAACTAAGGTGATATATCAGTGTTGTGCCACCTAGCAGCCATGAAAATAAAAATTAAATGGATGCAGCTTCAATACTGATAATAAGAGCTTTACTTGGGAGTAATAACTGAAAAAAAGAAATAGCAGACAAAAAGAGACTACCAAAATTGCCCTGCTCTTAAATTTTAAGATTGGTGATTTTTGAAATAAACCTTAGTATAAATTGTTATGTTATGTATTCATTGTACTGGTAAGTTATTCATTTGACTCTTGGATGACAATTTTGTGAATGACATTCCACAAATTGGAGCAGAGCAGCTATATTTATATAGCGATTTGGGGGCGTCAGTTCTGTTAAAGATCAATTTGCATGAATTTGCTAAATCACAAAAAAATGTGTGCCGTGACAGGGTTTGCTGAATCCGATGTTGAACATTTGTGCAAGTGTCAGTATGCTTCAAACAAAGTAGACAAAAGTCTTTATACCTGTTCTTCATAGCTACACTGAAAGGCAGGGTGAAAGCCTGCTGTCATAGAGCAGGGCTAGATGCAATGAATCCTGCCTTTTCTCACACCTGGCCAATTGCTGCATTGCTCCTCCTCCTCCTCTGTGCTAGTGGCGTTAACTGCAGGGTGTCCGCTGCCACTTGGGCACTCTCATTCCGCAGACAATCAACACTTGACCAGATGAATGTGAGGAGTGGCCACTCTGCCCCATCACTACAGATTGGATACATGATAGACCTCGACAAAGGGTGGAGTAAAGTAGGGCATTGTTACCCTACGGCGGTATCTCACTTGATTGTTATTTATATTCAGACACTGTAGCTGCTTTTTTATATACATTTTGCTGTCTGTGAGAAATACAGTTCTGTGACATCTTGTGCAGCTTGTGATCATCAGTCTTACTGATGTGTAAAAAAAGACAAAAGTGGAAAGAATCCAGCTTGCTGGCACCTTCTTTGCAATTCACCGTATTGAAGTAAATAAGAGTACCTTGCAGGCAATCTGCATTCCACTCTTACAGTAATGAATCATACCCTGAAAGACTTTTTTTTTTATTGTCAATAGCCAGTGAGATATGACTATGGGGTGTGAGAATGTTATTTATTCCTGTGGTATTGTCAGTGTCTCTCCCCTCCACCAATCTCCAGCTGAATGGGGCTTGTAAGAAAAGCTTTTTCAGGCAGAACAAAGCGGAGCATTAATCATTCAGAAACGGCTCACGCTGTCCTCGGGGATCCAATGGGGCTCAATGCAAAATCTGTTAAAAGAAATAGTTTTGGAGACTCCGCCAAAGGTCAAGTAGATGGATTAAGTGATAAAAGTCTGATGAGATAGAAGTCAACTACACAAAGCAATATACCTGGGGTGGAGGCCTTGTTTCCTCGCGACCTTTTCAGAGTCCCTCAAGAGGACAGACAGGCCCCCCAAATGAGCACAATCCAGTGTGACCTTAGCAAAGTATTCTGCTACTCTGAGCTTATCAGTGGCAAACTAGATAATCTCATAGGTCAGCTGACAAGACTTTTGATTCTGTGAGGGGGTTGAATGTGTCTACGAATAACAATCTTCTCCAAGGTTTCGTCTGTGTTGCCTCTGTGAAGGCAAGGTGATGCCACAGGTAAAGAACAGGAGCACTGTGCTCTGAAGATCTTGCCTCTTTCTGCTCAGATCAAGAGCTCTTTAAAAGCTCCCTCCATCAAGAGCGCACTTGATGAGCATGTCAAGTTGCAAATTAGGACACTTTTTGAGGGGGAGGGTGAAAGTGGTTCTGCTCCTCCAAAATATGGCACAAACTGTTCAGCACATTGTAGAGGTCATGGAATAATTTAATTATTTTATTTGTGGAGAGAGGACAACATCATAAGCCTGCCAATGACTCTTCATGTAGGAGCTTTATCCATTTGATAGGAGAGTAATGCGCAAACTGTAAAACTGACAAATAACTGACCCTTTGAATAAGGGTCACAAAGGGAATACTGAATATTAATCCATGCTGGGTTAGAAAAATTCTGTCTTAGCTTTGCAGCAAACAGCTTACTGAAACCAAAGTTTGAATGAAGGTCTGTCAGATGAATGCCAAAGTGTCTAACTATTAATTTATGTGTCAATCAACCAATTTCATAAGAGGCTAAAAGTACTTTTCATGAATACTCACCACCACCATACCCACCACTTTAATTGCTTGGATTTGAGTTACTCACAGAATAACTTACAGAGCTTACCAGAAAAAGACGAAAACCAAGGCAAATGATTAAATTATAACCCAAATTGTCCTATGTAAACATCCATCATACAGACCAACTATCTTGTTCAGCTTTGACCTACTACAATTACCATAGTTGTGCTTGACTTTTCCTGCACAAGGACTATTACAGACATTCTGGGTGGTTAAAACCATAGCCAACTATATGAAGTTAGACATAGTGAGGTGTAACATATATCATTGGTTTTCATTGGAGCCGGTTTGAAGCCCAGTGTAGCAGCTTATGGTTGACACCATATTTTACATTTGGAGTCAGGACCTTCCAAATAAGGAGTGCAGGTTGTTTCCTTTCACGCTTTGGAAACAGACCCCGCTTCCTCAGACCCATGCTAATGCTAGCATACTGGGAACACCAAGCGGAAACTTTGGCTAACATTAGCTATTTTAGCTAAATAGTGCTAACAGGGCAGGTATAATTAAGTAACATTAAACTTACCAAAATATTGTGACAATAGTCCGACTCAGTGCGAGTCCCAGAGCCGGGGAGAGCAGCAGGTGAGCCAACTGTCAATCACAGCTGTTTTTTATTTCTACAGTGTTAAACATGATGTGACATGTGGGTGTGCAGGATTTTGAGTTGTTTAAGGCACCTTTAACGGAGCTGTGCTGAATACCACAAAGTAATGTAACAAGTAACTAATTCCTTTTGCTGATGAATCATTAGTAAGTAGGGTTTTTCGAGCAACTTGCCCATCACTGCTACCAAGTCGAACCTCATGTCAGTTGGCAGTTGAAGCAGCTGCTGTTCTGTGTACAAACATATTCTGGTCTCCAAATTACAAACCTTTCAACCTAACAATAATAGAAATACCAATAAGGGTGATGAAAAGTTTGTAGAATTTCCCTTCCCCTTGTATCTGCACTCTCTGAACTCTGAATGCTGGTGGTGTAGGGCTGAGCAATACCAGACTGTGACACTGCTTCTTCTATCTGTAACTGATAGAAATGATAGCCACAACTATGAAAATAAAACCCAAGTTGTAATAAAAACAGAATCATTCTGTAATGAGCAACCATTCCATGGAAGTCATGTTGTGTTTTGAGCAAAAGCTGTTCTGCTATTGCAAGAGCCATTTCACCTTTGACCAAACTGATCTGATCCACAGCTGAAAGTCTCTGAAAATATATCACTGCAACCCAGTGGTTACCTGCCCTGCATGATTGTCCGTCTTTCATCTGGTGCATGCTGAGATAGGCTCCACAAGGATTCTACAGAGTTCATATGTAGCACTGATATGTATGATATTCTACAACACCTGTGAATTTTACTCTTTCTGCTCCTTCTACCTTCATCTCTGACTATAAGAGTATAACACTGATTTAAATTCTGTACAATACTCCCAGACTCATTTTAGAGTGAGTGTGTGTGAATGTATGTGGGCGTGGACGCGTGCTCTCTCCCACAGTGCCTCATGTTTCCCACTCTTGTCTGCTAATGAATACTGGTGGAATGAGGAGCTCTAATGGAATTACACTTTAATGATGTTTGCTGTTTTTACGACGGTAATTAATTAGATCAGTTTAATCTCCTTCTCCCGAAAATCTTCCCACACGAAAACCATAAGCACTGAACGGCGTGGCCCCCGGCCCCCAGCACATCATAAACAGCAGTAATGGCATACTCCCTGGACGAAGCTCTCTCCCTCAATGAAAGCGAACCAGACGCAGAGGCAGAGCATCACAGCCGATTCTCAACTGCTGTACATGTTCACAGACCAATTACCTGATGTCTACATATGCATTTTAATTTAAAATCTCCACTCAGAGCTCGAGACTCATCCTGCTTAGTTCATCCCAAAGCACCTCTTGAGTGTGAGTGCTGCACACAAATCCACATTGAAATGAGGTCTCATCAAGCCTATATTGTAGCTTCATGTTGTATACTGTTAACATGTTAACACCTCATAGATGGTATCGGGAAACAGTTGTTGACTTTAGGGCAGATAAAAAGGGGAGTTAGATGGCAAGCAACAAGGTTTGTAAGGGCTTTGATATGCTTGAAATTAAGTAGTTCGTATATGTTGTCCAAACACATCTGAGGGCAAAAGTGTTTATAGCTGTTCCAAACGCAATACTGAAAGGTGGGATGATAAGCAAGAGCCAAGATGCAACATTCATTCAAACAGGAATAGTGGCACATGTGTGTATGTGTGTGTCTGTGTGTTGGTGTGGTGGGGGGGTCAGATTGCAGTTTGAGAATCCAAAAATAACTTTGTTTGAAGCATAGAGCTGCTGCAGTATATTAGTTATTCTCTCAGGCTTGACATAAAGAATGACGTGGTAATGATATGCTAAGACATTTAGAGACATAAGACGGAAAGATAGACATTTAGACTAAAGAGTTTCTGAAGGCTCTTGTAATGTGTTTTCCCCCCACAGAAGAAATAAATTCATGATGAGAGAAAACGAGTCCAAAGCGTCTTCCGACATCTCTACTGCAGAAACGGAATATGTCAGGCTGCCAAATACCACTGTCACAGATGATAAGGAGCTCAAAAAGACAAACAGTCTTATAAATGCTGAGAGCTGGAGAAAATCATTTCTGACCGCTTCCAAGAGCCTGGCAGGAGAGTCTGTGAGTATGTAACTATAATATGATGTAAGTTATATCCAAAAAGTACAGTTGGCTTCGCTAATTTGTGCAGTAAGGAAAAAATAAGTACTGCGGCAGCTCTATTAAAGCATACTGACGCCATAGGTGAGGGCCCATGTTTATCAAGTGTCTCAGAGAAGGATATCAGTCCTAACCCTAAAAATTCTCAGTGACACATAATCTATTCTACTTATTAGCCAAGGATAATGCTCCTATGGGCTGTGCCAAAGTCCAGAGAGGGTTTGCAACATAATATAGCAGTATAGCACAATATTTCTAAGATGTGCAGGATCAGGCAGGAAACATTAGGCAGGAAAGTGATGACTAGGATAATTTATGTAATTATTTACATAAGAAAGTACACAGTATATATTTTATTTATTTTTTAAGCCATGCATGTGGATTGCCAATTGTACTTAACAACTTACAATGGAAATGGCATATTAGTAACCCATGGTGAAGATTCTTGAGTAAAAGTAGCAATACCACAATCTAAAAAATACACATTTCACATAACAGTCCTATATTAAAATTGTTACATAAGTTAAAGTACATACATGTTATTAGAAACATTTACTAATTTTAACATTTTGTATACTGTTGGGTAGTTTAAACTATAACATTGCTAAGTTTACAAGGTCATTTTTGTATGTAACTAGCACTAGTGACTAGTAACTACAATTGTCAAATAAATTAAGTGCAGTTTAAAGTACAATATTTCCCTGTAGTGGAAATTAAGTGGAGTATTAGTATAAAGTAGCATGAAATGGAAATACTCACAAAGTAAAGCACCTCAAATTTGCACTTCAGTACAGTACTTGAATAAATGTATATTTACATCTCCAGTGGTGGAGTGTAACTGCTGTATGAGCTAGGAGGATTCTGAGACACTTTACAAATACAGGCCCTGAACTGAACATTAAAGAGAGGTAAAGAAATCCACAGATAAGCAGTGATATTGTATGGATAAAGATAACAGTGTCATTACACTGGCTACACTGTCAGATGCACCTTCCTTAGATGTCTCATTTTTACTTCATGCATCATTTGCTCTTTTTTTAAACACTTCCTAGATAAATCTGACTCGCTTTGATTGGTCGGATCATCAGACAGCACAGAACAAATGTGATAAAAGGATTGACATAGCAGCTTTCTTGGCACTGAAACAGATAGCAACTGCAGCCGTCCATACAGCGTGAATATATATGCATACTGATTCATGGTCTCCTGTTTTCAATTTGCATTTACAATGCAGCCGTCAAGTAGATGGTCACCCAGGAAAGTGAAATATCTGCCCCTCGTTCATGCAATTGACATTGCAAGCTCCGCGCCAAGGCAAGTGGAAACAAACATTGCAAATGAGTCAGTCACATGGTAAGAACGACCTTGCTTTATGACTTAAGTGCTTCCCGCCTTCTCCTGTCTGATCTGCCACTTCCATCTATCAATCTAATGATGTGGCAAAGGGCCAGGTTAATCAAGCTCAATTACTTTTGCTCTCATTTGAGACTGACAGAGATGCAGCACTGTCCCAGCTGCAGCAGGTTTAGGACTGGACAAGCCTCACTGTCAGGATCTTGTATAACTGAGAAACCATTTTCAGGATTTACCTCATCCAGAGGGAACTTTTTTCTGCCCATGAAAATAAACGACTGTTTTTTGCTCCTTAGCCAAATACTAAGGAGCAATCCTTTCAAAACACCAACATGGCAATACATTTCAGATGGGGGGCTGCAACTAATGATCATTTTCATTGTAGATGAATTTTAAAAACTGTTGTCAGATGAATAGTTGGTAAGAAAAAAGTGAAAAATGCTGATTCCAAGTTCCCACAGCCTAAGTCCACATCTTAAATTGCTTGTTTTGACCAACCAACAGTCCAAAAATCAAAGATATTATATTTACAATTAGATAAACCAGAAACATAGTAAATATTCATATTTACTATGGGACCAGGAACCATTTAGTCTTGCACTTCCATAAAGTTGGGGGACTCATAAGAGAATGATCAAAATTGGAGCAGCAGAGGCTGAGATATCCTGACTTTTATTCACTGGTATGGATCAAGCTCCAAAAACACTGAAGCATATTGTACACTTCCTGTAATGAAAAAAACTCATTTGCACATTTCATTACACCCCCACTGGCTGGGAAACACCCACATCTTCCAAACTGCATGCAACCAGTTTGGAACAGACTTCCCATTAAAAATCTGAAGTCTCACAGCCCCAGCCCAGATAACCCTTGATAACCCTTGGGACACTGAGGAGTCAAAGACACTCCTTAACATGGATCAGAGACTTAGGTTATGTTAGAATCATACAGGGGTATGAATAACCAGGTTTATGTTAATATCATATACATAATTAACCTGATAAATTAACAAGAAGTTGAGTGAAGTGCAGTAAAATTGAATTCAAATAAAATATCATTAAATTATTATAATTTAAAAAATTATCATAATATAAAACTATTATACTACCCATGAGAACTAAACTGACCTTTCATGTTTAAAATAGGTGGGATGTACCTTTTAAGTTATGAATCCATTATCATAGTTATTTTTTAATTACCTTTCTTTTAATTGACATTTTGACTACAGTATTAAGTGAACCTGTAGTTAAGATTTTTTTCATCTATTTCTAAGTAATATTATTAAGAGAGATCAGTTTTATAATGACTTCTGTTGCTCTGAAGGAGCTTTATCAAGTCTGAAAAAATATTCTTCTATTTTCTTTATCCATAATCTGTCTTTTGTTCTCCTTCTGTTGTCTCTTGACGATATGGCCTCATTAGTTAACTGGTGACCCTCCTAATTTGTGTTTGGCTGCTACAGTCTGCAAGCAGAGAACACCTTGAGGCCCCCATCAGCTGGCCAGATCATTAGTGAGAGGATCCTGCCTTCCTGCTCGTACACATCAAAACATCCCTGCCTCTGTCCTTGAGGAAGGCGAGAAAAGGGGAGCATAAGGTTCAATAAATATTGCATTGCACTGTAGGCCTACCTTGAAACAGAAATACATTGAGTTGTAAGCACCAGGGGCAGCGTACAGATGTTGGTACATCTTAAAAGTTGTACTTCAGACACGGGAAACATGAATGATTCTACTTTAATGTATTCATTTTATAATGCATTTTATTTAGGCTACTGCAGAATTCAGATTTATAGCAGTTAGAGGAGGAGATTTCTTTGGTGCTACAGTACAGTAGGTAATTGTTGCAGCTGAGGTTTTGCAGAAATCACTTGAGAAACAAATAGTTCAGTCAGAATTTTTTTGTGCAATTCCTTCTATTTTTGTCGCTATAGCAGGTGCTTCTCTTTCCTCTGTGCTTCTAACCACAGCAGTGGTCTTGCCGACTTTGACTGATTCTAAACAAGCTACTACTGTTTTTGCCAGAAACATAAAATGCATGACATCTATTTTTCTTTTTAACTTTTTGAAGAGTGGGCAAAGCAGACAGCAGCTTTATGGTACATTTTTTCCCAGGCCTAGACAGAAAAGTGGGAAGCCAACATTAAAGCATGGTTCTTGCATGATAGTGGATTGCCGTCACCAAGGGATGTGGTTTTGTTGACGTAAACACCAATTTGTCCAGATTCAGACCAGTATCCCCCGAATTATGTTCTTATTGGATAATACTGCAGTCCATGACTTACACCCGTTGCCATCTTTCAGAGTCAATGCAGGAAGTGGTGTGCTGTTTATGTAGCAAAGCAAAGACAGAGAGTTTTGGGGGTGGAGGTCAAGTTGGTGGATGGCTGTGTAATAGGCTTGCCGCGGTGGTCGATGTTACCGGTGTTACACGGTGTAGGGGCAGTGGGTAACGTTTGGTCTGTAGAAACAAACCCATTTATTTCATTTTCGCGTATCAGCGCCCACGTTCATCAAATAAAAAAACTCAAATTTGTAAAGTATCAAGCGTGTTATCAAAACTTAGTCGGATGACGGACGACGGACGCTGCAATTATAAACTGACTGTCTGCTCCAGGAGCGTCTGCAGCAGCAGCAGATTCGCAGCAAAAAGTAGCATAATGAGACGTCTGTTCTCCATCCTGCTGTGTAAACAAACATAACACTAGCTGTTAGCGAGCAGCTGCTCTCATGTCTCCCCGGGTCTCAGTTCTTGTTTTCGGCAGCAACTCTCCCTCTGTCTGCCTTCTCAGCCTGCTCTCGGTGTGTCTCTCTCCGGATGGCAGGCGAGTTGCTCCGGTTCTGGTTCTAAGTGGCGGTCGTCCTCTGGCTTGTCCCTGTCTGTGTGTGCCGCAGCCTGGATGTACATGGAGGACAACCCGCTGGCAGCAGCCTGAAGCTCGTTGTCACTAATTCTTAAATTAGGGGAAGATCTAAACTAAAAATCTAATGTTTAAGATCAAAGTAAGCTCTACAGATAAGCGTCATTGACGGATATCTGATTTTGTAAAATGTCCAGTGTAACCGGTAACACCGGTGTTGCCACCGGTTTATTAGTCAGTGGGAAAATTTCGTCACCGTGGCATCCCTAGTGTGTAACAAACAGATTTTCATGCAGGAGACAAGATTGCATTTATACTAGCTACAGGCTATTACCCATTCAGAGGGTGTCAGTAAGCGCTCAAACTGGCAGTTTGAAATTAATCAGGATGCAGAGGTCAGACAACTGTTGCCTCCAAAGCCATTAGCATCACCTCAGGTACTCAGTCTTCCTCCTACTCCACTTGCTGCACAATTTTAATAATTAGCATTAATGCAATGACTTGCAGTCCCACCACCTGCAACACTTGGCACATCACCATTTAATATCCGATACAGGTGTTTTGTGAGTTTTTTTCCCCTCCTGAAACAAAAGGTGGGGGAAAAGGGCCATTATTTTTTATTTCCAGTTCAGTTGAGTCTCAAGAATTTGAGCAACTGATTGTGTCTGTCATTCCCATCCCTCCAGCTGCTGTCTGGTCATTAGGATGTTCTGTAGCTTGTCTCATTTAATTAAAAGGTTGATCTGGGAGACGTTGGACTTGTCAGTCATTGTGCCCAGCAGGGTCAGATGACATTGGAAATACGGATGTAAGTATGGCCATAGAGACACAGACGTGTAATGTGTAAGGCGTGCAGCTAGTCAATGTCTTCATTACAGTGTTGTCTGCCTCTGAATCCCCTCTCTGCCTCATTTCTGGATGGGGTCAGAAATGATTTCATGCTTATTTTGGCTAAGCCCCTGTTCCATCAATTATTTGAAATACATCAAGTTAAGCCAACGAAAAAACCCCTGTTGAAATGTTTAAGCGGTTGTAACAAAAATAAATGAAGTTCATTAAAAATGGAAATCTTGCAGGGGATTAGTGAGCGAGAGCTGCTTGGCGCTGGTGGGGCTTCTCTATGAAAACCCTGCTGCTCAGGATCAACACACAAAATGGTGTCAATGCTGTTAATTGCCCCCAAGTCCCTGTCCCACAGTGTGGCTCTCAGCTGCCTCTCAGCTCTGTCTGGCAAACTGCTCTGTAACTATGTTTGCAAAGAGGATTTTACAGCCCCTCCATTCCTTCATTCACTGGCTGAAGGTCTGCTGATGCATACAATATTTACCAGAGCTTTAGAGAAGCAGTTGTTCAATCTTGTCTGTAAGGAACCTAAATGAAGTAAATCCAGTATTGTTTTGGGACCACGGTTGGTGAAAATATACTCTTACTAAGTATGAAAAAGGAATGTAATCCACTTTAGGTTCTGGATAGTATGTCTAAAGGAACAAGTTGATATTTTGGATAATAAATGCACAAAGTCCCAGTTGTAAGTACTGCCAAATTAGCTGTTGGCAGTTCCTGTTTACAGTGTAGCCATGAATGAACAGACAGCTATCACTGGATTACTTTGATACTGAAGAAAACTTGATTGATGATTCTCAGGCAAGTTCTCAAGTGTCTTTTTCTCTGATTTCAAAGCAGATTTATGGTGGTTAATTGGCGATGGATATGGGAGATAATGACATCCTCGGGAAGTGTAAGTCAAATTGAATGATATCGATATGAGTTTCATGTCTCTTTGTTAAGATTTGACTGAGTTATGATGAATGAGAAGGAGGATGGTTTTGGTTCTATTTTTGTGAACCCAGAGGTCTAGTGCGTCACTTTTGGTATTTTCGTGGCCAGGCTCACATCATCTTATTTTTTCACATTTCTATTTCTACATGTATTAAACAAGAAAGTGGGTGTAGCTAAGAGCAATACAGTTGTTTTGAGGGCTGTTTCACTTTTGATGGCACTACATGAGTTTTTACCTGTTAGGTCCAACATACTTCACAAAGTGACGAAATTGACATCTATCTTCTTATCTGGTAAGGGATAAGAAACAAATAGAATTCCCAAAATGTCAGGCTATCCATCCATCCATAAATCATACAATTAATCTTTTTTTTTATCTCAAGGTGTAATTTATTAATACGTATGGTGAATGTCCAAGAAACTTCATGTAGCACTTCTCCCAGTCATTTTAAAATCAGTCTGAGAGTTTACCCATCATTTGCTTCAGCTAAGTCATATGGGCCACAGGAGAACAGATGTGCTTGTCACCATATTATCAAGCAGGAGAAAAGGCATGACGAGGCCAGTCGTCTGAAAGGAAGCTACCGCAATATTCCGAAAGTCAAATGATTCATCCGATCTGGCCCGAGCCATTTGTCTGTGTCAGAGTTTATGCGATGCTCCCAAACACTTTGCCTAGCCCCCCAACTTTCCTGTCTCCCATCCTTGAAAGCCAAATCAATCAAGCTTCCCCATGCAGGAAAGTGCCGAAATAAAGAGACAATGAAGTGGAATGAGCAAAAGCAGGATTGATAGCATTAAGAGGATTTGGGACAGCTTGTGAGGAATTTTCTGGGCTGCAGTTTTTTGGGGTGGAGTAGCACACTCCAGTCCACACTGCTGAATAGGATGTATGCAGATAAATGGAGTCAAAGCATTGTAATCATATATTCAGGCCCTGGGAAGCACTTTCTGGCACTGGTCTGATGGATGATTGCCTATCTTCATTTCTAGGAGCTAGAAAGACAAAGGTCCACTGCATAACGTAATCGATCATTTTTCTCTCTGCTTTCAGAGAGAGGCGGATGCCCTGACAAGTCAGAATACAGATTGTTGAATTGATTGTTGAAATAAAATCATGCTCAGGGTGAAGATTACTTGAATTGCCTTGTTCAATCTTTTCATATACGGACAGAGAAATATAAGATGGGATGTTGTCGTAAACAAGCTTTCATCTTGGCAATACTGTGTGATATCTCACTCAAAATCCGAACAAGCTACAAAGCTACAATATTTGATTTGATTTTATCTTTGATCGGGTCAGCTTGTGTCCCTACTGCACCTGCATGATGCCAAAAATCTCCACTGCCTATGACAAACAGGCTGCTGTTGGTTGATTAATTTTACATCAAAGCACAAGCAGATGATTTGAAACAGTAGCAGGTCTGTTAAAAGCAGATATGCAGACGTGCTTCTGACAATGTCTTGTTCTGCTCATTCAAGCGGAAGGAAATGAAAAGGACATCCAAGTTGAAGGGCAATCTCTTTTTTTTTATCCAAAGTCAGAATGACTTGTCGAAGATTAGAAAATCCAAGTGCTTTCTTGGCCAGCTTTGCCAATGGTCATGGCAGTCCTTGAACACCATTTGATAGACTTGGACATCTGGACCAATGTCAAAGAGTACTTGGCAAGGCAGATACTTTATTGTCCAGAGGTGAAAAGGGACATTTCTGGCTGTTGTTCAGGCATTTAATTTCTAGGAGAAACACAAGCATCTGTTGTCAAGTTCATTTTTCAAATGGGTAGAAGCTGATTAGCACTTTATAGAGAAGCAGTCAGAGCTCCATGGGGATGCAGGGATGCTCTGTCAGGCTTTTAGATTCTGGCCAAGATTTGTTTCAGTAATGTTAATAATTACTTTGATTCTAATCAGAAAGGAGAGAAAAATATGACTTTGAAGTAGAAGGTGGGTAAGAAATAGAATTATTTCACACCATTTTTTCCACTTTATGCACAATCTTGGCCTCTGACAAAACAAGGCTCAGCGATCGTCTGTCTCTTTCTCTGCACTAATCGACTTTATCTGCGGGACTTTTGCCTTTGATCTCAGACAGTTAGCAGCAGACTGCTCCTCAACATGAGCCTCTAACAAAATGGGTGAAGCATATGGTAACACAGTGGGATTCTGGGTAATTTAGCCCCCTTCACAACGATCGCACTGCATGAGAATGAAGCCTTGACAGAAGAGGTGAAGAAACTGGGCTGAACTCAAACTCTTGTTACTCTAACATGAATGTCATTGATGAACACTGTGGCCTCCAACAGAACCAGCCGAGTCCTACAACAATCTGGACATCTGTAAACATGTCATGCATGCCTCTCATTTACCTGTGCTATTAGACCAAAGTTATTCTATTTATCATGTAGGTACCACTTTCTGATAAGGCACCATTTAAAACCAAGTAGTAACTCATGGCTTTATTAATGTCAATAAAGACATTAGTAACAGTAAACTCATTACTCATCAATTTTTGGGTTGCCAGGTTGTGAGAAATGCCATTGGCTGGTGTTTCTTCACTTGGCAGTAATACACTTATAAATGCTGATAATCCATTAATTAATGGTTTAATAGGCTCAGTTATAAGCTATTAAAAACAGATTTTGGGTTGCCAAGTCATAAGAAATCTCTCTGACTATTGTGATCCTCTTTATTTGGTGATAACCGCTTATTAAATTGTTCCAATCACTCAGTGGTAAATATGTCGTAAGTCATTAATAAACCATAAAGATGAAGATACCCCGTGCACAGCAGTACCACTCTCCTGGGTGCCACCTAACCTACATTGTTTCTCTGTGCCTACAGGTGACCTCATATGTTGGTAAAATTGAGCTACTAAAAAACCCCTCCTGACACAACCCCTCCCCTCCCCTCCCCCATTAAGACAGGTATAGCTAGTCTGTAATAGTTCACCTCCTCCTATTTTTGAGATGTATTATGATTAATATGAAATGTATTATGTATTTTGTACAGTACATTTTTTTCTTGTGGATATGAATCTTATGGAAATGTATATTTATATCTGATTTTGTAAGGTGTAATCATAGTCACTGTTGTCTGTTGTTTACTTTTTTGTGCATTTGCATTAGAAAATGAGATACTGCGTGTGAACCTGTTGGATCCTCTGTTGATCAGCACCTGACTATTTAAAGATACACCTGATAGCAATCAAGCACAGAGCGGATCTGATGAAGCAACATGCAAAACTTGTAGTCTGCTCTGTTTGTTTTTTAATGTAATCCCCTAATAAAATAGTATCTATCCTAGTATCCCGGTGTGTGCTGAAATACTTTTTTGACTTTCAATAATAAACCATATTTGGGTTGCCAGAAATTCAATTTGCTGGTGTTTATCTTCTTTATTTGGCAAGGATACAGTTATACATAGTAATCATTAATAAATACTTAATAAGTTGTTAATAAATGGATTTTGGTTCAGATCCTTTGCAGCCCTTTTGCAGAGGTGGTCACATGGACCAATTAGGAATTTTTTACAACCTGGCAACCTGAAAGTGCAACCCCAAAGTTATTCTTATTAATGATCTATACACATGACGTATACACAACCATTAATGATTTATAAATCCATTATTTAAAATGTACTAAGTCTTTATAAAAGGTTACTTTATTTGAAAGTAGGGCTGTCACTTAGAAAAATGTTCAAATTAATTTGTTTGGATTTATTTGAAAACAACCTACATAGCCCAATAATGAATTACATTGTAGAATTAGCATTCTGTTCATTCTTTTCATTTAGACCAAAGATCCTGGACTATAGACAGAAGGATTTTGTGCCTAATGATACTACAGTTCGCTGTAGCTGTCATTTCAAGGTAGATGATTATGACAGAACTGGGAAAACTGTGAAGATAGGTGTGATTCAGTTTTTGCATCTTTTCCAGACCATCTGAACAAGGTTAGTGTACTTTCATAAGTCATAAGATTATAGTGTTCTTTGTGGTAAACAGTGTTAATATATGGTGGAAAGTGATTGGAATGATGAGTATATAAATGATCTCTTGCTAATATAACAGGAATTACCACCAGACTTTAAATTAAAAGTAAACGTCTCTTTTAGATTTTCTAATACTGATTAGCTATGATTCATTTGAAGGTGCCCAATAAAGGCAGGTCAACTAGGACATCAACACAAGCTGGTGAGGCAGGTGATGATCCTGTACTTGTGTCTGAATCTTCTGAACCTCTGAATTAATCAACCTTGGTAAGTGTAACAAAGAAGTTCATATCCACAGCAGTTTTGTACTTGAACACCACTATACCGCTCAGAGGTTTTTTGTAGTATTCATTCCTCAGTAAGGTAAATCCCCCTCATAAACCAACAGGAATCCACAATAAATGGTAAAGATTCTCCTTTTAAAAATTGATGAAAGTAAAGATTCATATATCATATCAAATATCAAACAACTGTTCAAAAATGCATTGATTAGCCCATGATACTTAAATGATTATTACATAGAGTCCATTGAAAAATGTATAACATACTGTATATGCTAGTGGATAAGGGTACAGGGGCTTAATGGAGCTGTTTACACCTTGAGTACATTTTTAAGGAGGAAGCTTTAGGTATACGCTGCTGATTTTATATCAGCAAATTTATTAATTTAAAAAATGCATATTTATATAACTGTACAGACATGTTGACTCTTGCCTCTCATTGGCCTTAAGCTGTACTTATTACTTGCTCTTTAAAGTTTTTGCTGTTCGATGTTCAATTCTATGAAGTTTGTTTGATGTTCCAGTCTGATCTTGTTTTTGGTTGCCTTTTATCCTTTTCTGTTCCCAGAAAACTCGGAGGCGCTTGAAATCAGAAGAATGTGTGGGTATCATATGAAGCTGAAGTATTTAAGAAGTTCATCAAGCAACATACTGTACCTATCTCTGGTTGAACCTTAGCACAATGTTTTGGTTATTACTAAAATATTGTTGTGAACACAGTTATTTTTTCTCAATCCTTTTTTCTGTGTATAGTTATAGTCACAATTTTTACATAATAATGTCACTTCATATGAAAATTACAGGTGGGTGGAACAACAACCCAAGCTCAGTTCAGTTCTGGAGCATTTTCCGACATCTAACGGTCCGCTGTGGGGTTTCTCCAGGGAACACTGGTAGTGTGAAGATGAGACGGTCTCCTTGTCTGCTGTGGACGAGTCATCTCTAGTGTCAGCTGATGACTCTGACACTGCCTCCTCTCCATATGAGGACGTCTGTAGTGTGATACTGGACCACAGTTACCTGCCAACTCACTTCAAGGGTCTGACAGAGAATGTACTGGTGTATATAGGAGAAGGGGGATTTGTAGGAGGATTTGTTGATTGACAGGTGATGAAGCAGCTTTCATGCAATGTGTGCTGAAACAGTTTGGTGTCTGATGCTGTACCAGCATCATTTTCTTAAAGTTACCATATGTTGACCTTGAAGAACAATGGAGACCACTTTCCCAAATGGGAAAATGGTCTCAGACTTTTAGACCCTACTGTATATATATAAATAAAGATGTAGCATAATGGATGGTTTACAATTTTGTACTTTTTACTCAGATTTCTACCTCTAAAACTGAGAGATGGCCAAAGGAATTTGATGTGATAGTGGTCACATTTTTTAGTTAAATTTACATTATTTTAAGAAGTTACAAGGCAACTTGTATTGTTTGTTAGGCAGATAAAGCATGTTTGCAAAGTTAAATGTTTACATTATGTTATTCTATTTTTTCTGTTAATAAACTATTCTAAATTTTAACCAATGAACCCTCTGGTTTCTTCAGCCTACAGTAATTATCAGGATACTCTTCAAACTGGTAGCATTATCAAATTTTATATTGTTATAAATATTGATATTGATTACTGTGGAAAAAATGATTGTGATTGTATTTTTTGCCATGTCGCCCAGCCCTAGTTCTGAGGATGTGTTCAATCTTGGTGACCATATTATTTTAACTCAGGACGGTATTGGCAATCATCACTTTTGCATACTGTCATTAATTGTAAGTTGGAGAAACTCACAAAAGCTGAAATTCTAAATAATTTACACTTGATGTTGCCTATTCATGGATCGGAGCCTGCATGTCCCTGCGGAAGTTGTGGCTATTCAGAAGGTCATTGTTTTGGCAGAGAGCTGATCAGATCCGCCCCCAGTAACTGAATTCAATTCCAAGAAGTGACCTGAATCAGGTTCAATTTCTCACTTTTATAACAAACCAAATTTACTGAAAATCAGTTCAGAATTAGGCGAGTTAAAGTCGATTTGTAGTGAAGTCTGCATCTCTCAACACACTATATTTGTTTAATAGCAGATCTTATCTACATTTCTATATCTATGATTCGCAGTGCCTCTTCTGACTTACTTGAGTGACAAGCTAACGTTACTGTAAGCTAGTTGTAATTTTAAAAAGGCAGCTAACAGACTTGATCCACATTTTTCCATCTATGGTGTTGAATGCAACATTATTCCACACATTACTTCTCAGAAGGTTCAGTGTTATGATTATCCATTCAGCAAGGCTCACTAGTTTTCTTCATGTTGCATTAGCAAAGAGAGCAACAATAGCCTAGCTTGCTGACAGCAACAATAGCCTAGCTTGCTGACAGAGCTACAGGGCATGCACTGGGTCAGGCAGTGCGTTATATAAATGCCCCAGCTGGCCTGTTGCACTTATACAGTGTACATTTTGAATTCAAACAGATTATTACATCATTTTCCCCCACATTTAAACAATAGTGTGAATTTCAAATCACCAATGACAGCCCTGTTAGAAAGTGGTAACCACATGTGATAAGAGGGGACTCATTACTCTTCATTAGAGTTCTAACAGTGGATAGCAAACAAAACCAATAAGCAAAGACAAGAATTATGACTTCCCAGGAGACTGGTGTGTCAGCCTGTGGAAGTTCACTGGCCTGTGGATGGAGCAGGTGGCCACTGTCACACACTGAGGTAACAGCTTGACTCTGTTTGCAGGACCTGGACAAGTGTCACCACGTCTGGACAAATTACACCTCAAAGCTCAAACCACAATGTCATCGCCCTCATTTAACCAGAGCGTCATCCAGAGACATTTCACCAAGATGAATCCTATTTTCAAATTATGGATAAAACTTTAATGATACAAGGCATTAAATGGGCTAATATAATTCCAATTAAAATGCATAGATTCTGATCTTTAATTGAGGACACGAGTGAAAGGAACGGATGCTCTAAATGTTTAAATAGAGAGTGACTCTGAGTGGGAGGAAAAAAATAAAATTAGACGTTAGGCTTATTACTTCTGTATCTACATTCATCAATCAGAGCATGAATCTTTAAAGCTGAGCTTTAAATTACAAAGCATGTCTGTGTCTTTGCAATGAATACGGTGCAAAGGGAGTGTGCGCTGTTGTGTTCAGTGGTACAAATTAATAAAGTACATTTACTACACTACTCACTATATAATAGACAGTCAGCAGTTTACTCTGCAGTGTGCAGTAAATAAGGATTTTGGACACTTAGGAATTCATAATTTTGTGAGCAGTTGGGCTACTTTCTATTCAAATGGGCAGGTAAAAATTGTTCTGTGTGGGTTGTGATCATTTGGGCTACAATTTGGGCAGTTTCCAACAATGAAAATGTAGGCTATATTCCAATTTTTAAATTTCTTTTTGCACTTTTTTCTTTTATTTGAAATTTGAAAACTAAAATTAACATAAAAATTAAAAGTTAAATACAAAGTTCAAATTTGCACCACCTTGACCAGGTACATTTAAATGCTGCTAACACACAAATGCATCAATAATAATACAATAATATATGTATCATAATATAACACTCAGGAAGCAGCCATTCTGCATAATGAGAACGTTTACTTTTGATTATGATTTTGCCAATAATATATTTTTGCTAATGTACAATTGAATGCAATACTTTAATTGAGTACTACTTTTTAAGACAAGGATCTGAATACTTCCTCCACCACTTGCAGTGTTTAAGTATGACTGAGACGTATGCTTTACATGCGATATGTCTTCTGAAGGTCACAGACAGACTCCAGTCCAATATATCAGAACACAGATGCATAGCAGTCTTCGTTTGATCATATTGCCTGCTCCCCTGCATGCATGATTTATTGAATTCCAGATGCTCATCTAAGCTATGTTAGATAAAGCTAAGACAGCTTATTTTCCAGGCTATTCCCTGCTACTGTAGAACATCACCAGGCCCTGTGTTCCTGGTTTTGGCTTAACTAAATACAGCACATGCTTGGGCCAATCCTGCACCCCTACAGAGTGGAGATAATTAAATATAGAGGTACTAATGTCAGGTCAGGGCCACTGCGGCTTTGCTAATGAATTCCAGGTTTCTGCTAGAAAGGAGCCTGCACCCTTTTTCACGGTCATCTAACAGCAACCGCAGCGAGGCATTTATCGCCGCTGCCAATCGATGCGTGATGAAGATGTGATGGTCCAGGCTGGAAAGAAGGGGCTCTGGACTCCAGGTACGGGTCATTCATCTCTGAGAAGATGCTCTCATACTGCCCTTCTCTCTGGGCCATTAGAGTTTGAGGGATCAATGTGAGCAGCCGGGGAGGAGTCCATCCATCATGTCACCCACACCGCAGCATGCTCCTACCCCAATGGAGCTGGCTTCCTGAACCTCACCTAACCCCACACCACAAATATAATTACACTCTGTTTCAGCCTCTTTACTCTAAACCGACTCTGAGGACATCCTCATCTCCCGGCCAGCAGGGCTCCGAGCATGTTCACAGGTTGCCTCCACAAGGAGAAATGAAGGAGCCCTAATATGTTCTGCTCTTAAACTTTTGTTACGTTTTTACATAACTTTACTTGAAAAGTTTATGAACCTTTGTGTGAACAGTGTGACAGCTGTTGTCAATCAGATTCTTCAAATAGATTTAATTGACTAGATGATTGCTTGGCATGAATCTTTTCTCAGTACATTGTCTAAGGAGGTACTGGAATTACTGGGGGATCTTAATTTTCTCCAGGAACACTGTATTTACAGAGAAAGCACAGAACAAACCAGACCAATCATTGACTACGTTTACATGCACAAATATTCCGGTTTTTGCCCTTATTCCAAAAAAGACAGTATTCCTACTGAGCTGTTTACATGGATAATGAAAATGAACATTTATATGCAGAGTGTTTTCAGGGTTTCCCTCAGCTGCAGTGGGAACAGGAATCACAAGATCTCTGCAGCCAATGAAGTATATCAGTGAGGTGAAAAACATTAGTGAGCTGCTGCCTGATATTTATAAGTGATATTGATATGACTGATATTATAAATTTATAGTTACAGGCACATCCAGTACCTAAGGTGTCCCATGATATTTACTACACTGCTGCTGAGTGTTTTTGGAGCATCACACCGAGTCGTCACCATCAGTCCATGACTGCATGTCAGGATAATAACCAATCCCCTCCGTCCCTGTCATGGAGAAGGTGCACTCTGTTTTTCCAGCCTGCCCTGAGCAGCTCTCCATTCTCCTCTCATTCCTCTCCTCTGTCTGCCTTCTTGCTCCAGCATATGTGATTTTGCCTGCGCAGGGGTGCGCTACACAACCAGCCCGTCATGCATCTCTATCCCAGCCTTGCAAACTGTTGGCTAGTTGGTTTGTTTACAATGCAGAGCTGACCGTTAACAGGTAAAAGGCCATGTGTCGCAAATTAAGCTCCATATTCTAAATGCGCTGTATACATGTCCAAAGAATGCTCCTAAAACCCAGATATAACGGCAAATCCGACATCTTAATTGGGAAATGCTATATTCGGAATAAGGCCTTATTCAGAACAAACAGAATATACTGAGTACATGACACATATCAAATTCGGAATATTGTCATATTCGGAATAATAGTGGGATATTAGTGTGCATGTAAATGTAGTCATTGTAACGTTCATGATCTATGATACAAAGTAACAAATCCTACAGGTAAAGAAAGTCACTTTGAATGGAATGCGGATCTTCTTTGATCATGATTTTACAACGAAAGTGAAACGACAGAAAGCCATGTCCAAACCAACGACAGACCAGCTGTGGAAGAAAAACTCTCTTCTCCCTCCTATTCTATTGTCTACATTCTCATCTTCTCCATTTCTCTCTATCTATGTATTTATTTGGCACTATTTAGCTTCAAACGCTTTATACTGGTATTATTTGTCTGTTTATTCTTATTTGAATGTGCAATAGCTACATCATGAGTGGATTTCTGTGTATGTGTAAATAAATCTATATTTAGGTGTGAGTGATCATTGATAAATGTGACAGGTGAATGACTGATGAGTGAGAGAAATTGACTATTGAAATTTTAAACAAGATGCAAATTAGGTTGTGAAACTACTGCTCCTTCATAGTTATATTTGCTGAATTTACTTTTTTATTTTTTTAAACAATAATTTACCACTTAGCCTTCTTGTTTTATGACTTATTGTTTGTTTAACAATTTATTTAATTTTTCTTTATTTTATTTTATTTGTACTAAGAGGTATTTCAGTAATGAAAATACAAAATGGATATGGAATGTCACTTTTTTCTCTTGTTGCTGTTTTTTTTTAAGGAGAATAAACTAATTATTATTTGATTTTTTTTTTAATTATGCAAAAAAAAAAAGCAGGTGTTTGTAGTGGTTTGACAGAGGAGGAACATAAGAAGTTGGGCAGAATTGTAAATACTCCAGTTTTTTCCTCCTCAAATAACTCATCAAGAAGAGGAGTAGCTACTATAAAAAAAAACTCATGCACCATGTCAGAAGATAAATAGTAGAGTTGGAGGAGGGAGGAAGGTT
The DNA here is from genome assembly GCF_963924715.1 of Thunnus thynnus. Taxonomy (NCBI): domain Eukaryota; kingdom Metazoa; phylum Chordata; class Actinopteri; order Scombriformes; family Scombridae; genus Thunnus; species Thunnus thynnus. The sequence continues at coordinate 27,205,532 of NC_089534.1, forward strand.
TGTTTTAGTGATGGGCAAAATAGGAAACATTGAAATGTCTCTCATAAATATCTATTACCCGCCAGATGAAGCTGCTGAATTTATGAACCAATTATAGATTTAATAGTAACTCAAGGAAAAGGAACGGTTATCATTGGAGGTGAATCTTGTCTCGAATCTTAAGTCAGACTCTACAGCAGGGAGTAAACATAAGTCTGAGCGAAATGTAAATATTTTAAGGAGGGCGTGTTAGAGAGTTAGAAATGAACATTTCACCCAAGAACAAATGATTATACAGACTTTACTATTAGACACTCTGCATAGATTGTTTATTGTCCTCAGTACACATGGTGTGTATATGTTGACAGGCAGCTAAACCCCTTTCACCTATCAAGACTCTGGAGTCAGTTATGTAGTTGCCAACAGGTTTATTGAGAAGAAGAAAGGGTATTTAGAAAACTGAAATACAGTCAAAAGATGTGTAGGCTTAATTGTGTGTTTAATATAAACTTTCAAATATAAGCATAAATGACAATAAGAACAACCAAAAGCTTACACATGACATCTTGACCAAAACACTTAAAACTGTACATGATGAATAAATACAAAGTGACATTACATACTGACGATGCAACCAAAGGCATAAGATGTATGCAGATGTCGGTGATATACACAGATGAACACACAGTGCTACTTTCTATAGCATGTGCTTCTTTGTTAAAGCTTATACAGGAAGTTGAGGTTACTCTTGGTTAATTAAAGGAGCCACTAGGTGGAATGAGTGCTAATAGATTACTTAAATTTACATCAGCGTACCCATAAGAGCCACTAGGTGTCACTATTTCAATTTACAACATAACAATGACAAAGCAGACGGGATTACCTCTTCATGTTAATTAAGGATATATCAACCATTAAAAAATGTAATATTGGAATGATGGAATATTGAAGTTAAACTCAAGGAAGGGGAATAATTCATGGAGGATGAAAAATTCCTTCTTACAAGATTTAAGGTTTAAAAGAGACAGTCAAAACACTCAAAATTCTAACAGAAAACTGAAATAGAAAAAATAAAAAATACTAAGAGCTGCTATAAAGAATAAAGCTGACAACAGAGATACAAGAAGAACAGAAAAATACTTCAGTGAAACGAATCTCAGTATCACAAAATGTCAGTCTTATTCAAACTATAACAGCAGAGAAAATTTTACAACAAATTAAGGAATTTTAAAAAGGAAGACCCCAGAAGATGACGGGTACACAATGAATTTCATAAGGATTCCCGAGGGCTATTGAAAGCTCTATTACAGAAGGCTTATAACTTTACTTTAGAATCAAGCACCTGGGCACCAACATGAAACTCATCTGTAATCACAGTCATTCATAAAGATGGAGAGGATGCAACAGAAAGATCCTCATATAGAGCAGTACCTCATCCCACAGAGGGAAGAAACAGGATTTCTCAGAAGCAAAGTTGAAATGAACCATAACATGAACCTGTAGTATTATACATTATTCAGGTGCATCCTGTGTTTCTATGTAGAGGAGAATTTAGGGTATCATTAAAGTCACCCTCCACTCAAAAAAAAAAAAAAAAATTCTTTCATCTCAGTTGGATGTTGGAGCTTCACCGTACATGAGAATGCTGTTTGTGCAGAGTTTGACACTAGGACACTCACTGAAAATCTGAGTTTAAGGGCGTACGAGTATGATTAGATGCTACTTTAAGGACTTTAATGTGGTAATTATACAGTTTTTTTGGGGGGGATATGACCATATCAGAGACACATTATTGTTCCAAGCAGAGTATTTTTATATGTCTTTATAATTGTCTGGAGGGGATCTTCAAAAGAAAATTTAGAATTAGGAATATACATTTGGGAAATGTTTCCAAGACTAGCCGCTAGCGACTTTGTTAAGCTGTGTTCAGACAAAACGCAGAGCAAACTTTCGCCTTGCGTTATTGGCTTATTCGTTATTTGAGTTTGACTTATGGATCATTAGTGTTATTTGCCCCAAACAGCCAAAATACATTATATTACTGTACGTTAGCTGTAAGCTAGCTAGCAACGGCAGGCAGCAACTGTGTCTGGGGAGAGTTTCTGTGTGTGTCTGCATTGATCTTGTATGTAATCACCCCACATGAAAATTCTTTTCGCATTCTCTCTGAACACACCATTAGAGTGTAGCCAGTGCGTTGCATTAGCCTGGTGAGCTAACCATCAGTAATGAAAATTAAGTAAGAAATATAGCTTTGGGTCTTTGGCTTCAAACAGAGACAACAAACAAAAAAACAAGAGATTTGTCATGTTGATTACCTTGAAACAGCGTGAAAGGGACGTTAACTTCAACACAGTTTTATTGTTTTTCACACAGCTTTCATGACACTGAGGCGTCATAACGCTGACGCACAACATGTAAATCACACAGTTTGGATAAACTGTGTATTCAACAGTACTCAGAATGTTCTCCATATATACTGGGATTTTGTCACAGTCAATCACACATAGATGCCTGCAGACATGAGGAAGAGGAGGAGAAGCACATCCAGACTGTTGACATGTCTCTGTGAATACGGGAATTAACTCTGTACTCATAAATATGTTGGCTGCAAAAGGAATTACCCATCCCATCCAGAGGCGGCCCATCTTTTCAAAATCCCTTTTTCTCTATGCAAACAAGAGCAATTCATTTGAATAATTCTCACTAAACCTGTCTCATCCACTTGTTTTCCCTTTGAGAGGCAATCACCCTTTGTCTGCTTGTAATTTATGACCACAGGCAAATCTGCTGTGGTTTTACAGGGTAGCATTAGAAAACACTCTTGTTATTGTGAAGCATTATGGTAAATAGGGAAAAATACACTTTTTAATGGAAAAAGACAGGTGCTTTCCAAGATGGATCCTCAGCCTTATGTGTTTCTGAAACACTAAAAGGAAGATGGATTATTTTGCACTGCTACTTATTCATTATCCAAATTATGCAAATACTTCATCACTGTGAAATGTTTTTAAAAAGCTTTTGAGCATTCAACTGCAGCTTCTCCACTGAATTGAGATGCATGTTTGTTGTACTGTGACCTCTTGAACAACTTGATTATGAAGTAAGTGAGCTTACAGTGCTGGATGTGTTAGCCTTGTAACATACTAACATCTATGGCAAAAATCACGTTCAACATGTGAGTACCAGTCCTTAATTACTATTGAGCACTATGTCTGCAGGAGATGGCAGATTACTGCAACTTGCAACTGCCACTTGGGGACAGTGGAACAAGCTTTAAACAAAACTTTAACATAGTTAAATGTGGTGAACGTGTTAGCAAATAATTGCCTCTTTATTACGGTGACCAGATGTGCTGGTTTGTCAGGGTTTTGTCCAGGTTTAAAGCTGGATAATCCGAGTTCCAACAAATATCTGTAAAACACTTAATTGTCCAGGTTTTCACCACAGTTAAAATAATAATTATAATATATATAATATCATAGATGTTTATCATGTTCTGGCCCACTTATTATTACCTAACCCAATATAAAAACATAAACAAAATTCAAACAAACAAAACACAAAAAATTCATGAAAGCCTATTAGGCTATTTCTTGCAGCTGTTACACTAACAATAATTATGAACTTTAATAAAACAATTATGAGACTTGAACTTGACCACTGCATTTGCAGGAATATTTTAATCAATTTTTTAAAAATGTAATTCATCTAGTAGCACAATATTCTTACTCTCAGCGATGTGATATCAAGTTCACACCTCATCCTTTCCTCATGTGGACACATAAGATATGTGATTATATACAAAACAAAAGGTTAAATGCTAATTTAACATGCCAGAATTAAACCCCCCCCAGCGATATATTGAAATGCATTGCTCTGAAATTATATTTTAATGTTACATCTACTATTTGTAGGTCTCTATGATATACCTAATGAGTCAATATTAACGTTTTGATAACCCTATGCAGTGGTTAACTTAATGTTGTTAAGCTAATGTTAGCTAGCTACCTTCCATGAATAATGTCAGCCTGTCCTTTCTAACCAGCTAGAACTTGTGGTAGCTGGCTAGTTTCAGCATGCAAGATTAATAATCCATATACGGTGTATCTTTCAGCTTATCTCAGTTATGCAAGCATTGTTCTTTTAAATGTTTTGTACTGTATTTACAGGTATTTACAAAGATTAGGGTATTATATTAATCCATGTTAGAACAAGCTATTTTAAACACATCTATATGCAGCAGAGTGAGAGTTTGTGTCTTAAAATGAGCCCCAAAAATAAAAAACTGATATGCAGTATTTATATTTAGAATGAGATGATTTGTCAAAAAACAAGTCTTTTTTATGTTAAAAATTGTCTTTAAAAGGATTGAATTTAATAACTGTCTGCCTGCACAACCTGTTTCTGCGATATAGCATTTATGTTTCTTTTACATACTGTTTTTCTTTTTCTTAATATAGGGTTAGGGTTAACATCGTGTGTGTTATCCTGCTCACTGTTTTTATTTTTATTATCTCCTTATCAGTGAAACAAAACACTTTGAAGACAGAGTGGAAAGAGGAGGGTACCAGCCAGTAAGGATTCACCCAAAGATGAAGTTCTTGTAGTGGCCGCATGAACTTAATGTAATAAATAATTTCCAAAAATTCAGTCCAGTTGTATTTGTTAGTGCTGTGTGTGACTCCATCTTCTCTTCATACTTTAGAAAACCCTGCATCACAGCCATGACAGCCTTCCCACGACACACCTGTCCCTATGCTGCAAGCCACTAGAGTGTCAACCCTATCTATATCTATCTATCTATCTATCTATCTATCTATCTATCTATCTATCTATTTATCTATCTATCTATATCTATCTATCTATCTATCTACCAATAAACATGTATAGCCATAAACAACCATTGAATGCAAAATATTTCCTAATCCACACTCAAACCAATAAACTAAATTAAACTGAATACATGCTGATGAAGTTCATGAGTCTTAGCGAGACTGAACAACATCACCTACTTTTCTTATTACTACTACTACTACTATTCTTATTACTCTTATTATTTGTGAATTATAAACAAATAAATACACCAGTGGCATAACAGTGAACAGCTTTAAGCAGCAATCTATTTCTCCACTCAGATTTCCATGACTGTGTGCCCAAATGCAGGTCAGACAAGCGCTGCTACATGAATGCCAGATCCAACAGGGAAGAAAAACAAACAAAAACAGTGTATGTATCTATTTCTGTTTGTGTGTGTGTGTGTGTGTGTGTGTGTGGCATACAGCTGTTTTAGATTAATAAATGTTTATATTGATTTTAAAAGATCCTTCATTTTATACAATATACACAAATTTTACTTAATAAAATAGAAAAGTGGGCTATTATTTTTATAATGTTGGCAGCCTTGATACAGTTTAGCAACCTCTAAAAGCTGGTGGGTAAGTGTTGCGTCTAGTAGCTGGTTCTCTGCACACAAAACAGTAGGTCACCAACAAATAGTAAACGTAACGTTGAAATATAAATTTAGAGTGCTGCATTTCAAGATAACACCATCTTATTAATTCTTCACTCATATTCTACACATATTTTACCGTTCGCTGTACCGCCATTTTCATCTGTCGTTAAAACTTGCGCATGCGTATGTGTGGAACTGCTGCATCTAAAACCACGGGGCTCTCCGCCTTGCAGGGTGATAACAAGGAGTGCTCAGCCCTCAGGTATCCTCGCTGGACCACAAGGCATACTGGGTATGCAAGGCTAAAAGCTGTAGGACTGTTAATATGTCACTTTATGAAGTTTTAATATTTTTTCAGGAGAGAAAGTAAAGATTCCCAGTATGTGCTCAGTTTATCCAAATAACGCCTTTTTGGAAATTTGCGCTGACATTTCCGGAGTTGTGAGGAGCTGCTGGCCGGCTGAGACCAGCCGGTTGGCAAACGTCATAACAGGACATGTCGACAGTGTCATATTAATAACTCTCACTACCATAAGGGGGAGACAGAAGTTCTCCACTGCAGGTTTAATGTTAACCAAGTCAAAAAGTAATTGCACAAAATCACCCTACAGCACACCCCGTCACAACATTTAGTTTGCTAGCTAACTACATTATCTGTTAATGTTAGCTAGGTATAATAGCCACTAGTATAAAGTTAATATGCCTTTTGTTCCTACAGTGCTAATTGTTGTGGATATTTTGAGCGATGGTCAGCACCTCAGTGGAGAAAAGTCCACACAAGCCTTTGATGTCTAAAAGCTGAAAATGTTTATTGAAGTATTTGGCCAAGGAGAACTGAAATAGCGAACATCAAAGTTATCTGCAACTGCTGTCTCTTTCCGTTCTGTCCTCTGAAGGTCTGAGTCCTAGTCTTTATCAGCCTACAATATGAAAAATTAGTCTAATTGGTTCACTAGTTTCTAAACAAGGAACTGCATTTTACCCGTGTCAGTTTAGGTCACGTTGCATTGAGAACTTCAGCAGTTTTGGTTTGAATGTCTGACCGTGTCAATAGAATCTACACATTCCACCTATCTGTGTTGTCTAGGAAAGCCTCCTCCGACCTTGTTGACCATGGCAATGCTGATTTACCTTCTATCAGAGAGGTTGTTTCTGCTTTCCCCAAAACATCACAGACAGCTGGAGTCTCAAGGAGAGGAGAATATGTCCCCTTCCTGCTTAAGAATTACAGTGTGACCTCAAGGCCCAGGCTTGACTCAGTGTAACCCAATTTGTAACCCCTAAAGACGGAAAATTCCATAACACTAACCTTAGCAAGACTATTACAGTTCCTGATCTGTAGTGAGTTAGCCAGCCCAGGACAGCTGTGTCTTTCATATCACTGAACAATCAGCGTGTTTAATACCATAACGTTATGATCACAGAAGGCAAAGACAGCCTGGACTGTCTTGTGGTCTAGCCTCAGCATGTGTTAGCATGCTAACACATGCTAGCACAGCCATGCAGGTGAAGCTGACAAACTACTTTTCTCTGATGTGACATGACATCATTGTTGGACTGAAAGAGTGACACACAGGTCTTACTTTGGTGAGCAAAAACTATTTTATCTTATTTAAAAATGCCTCAAATTACAATAGTTATGATTACATCCATATCATTTACATTGTGTCAAGAGGAAATGAAAATGCATAGCGCCATCAGTGCCATTACTTCTGTTCTGTGCCAAATGTGGCCTATTCTCCTAAAATCAACCAGTAAAATGTCAGTCTAGACATGTCAGGCTTAAGTGCTACTTAACAACCTTTTCAGAAAACATCTGATCTACAGCCCATATAGACACTTCCTGATGTAATTCCAGTCATGTGTCTGGAGGGAAGTGCAGGAAATCTCTGGAGAGGATATTTAGTTTATTTATGTATCCAGCAACGGACACACCTCAAGAATATAACTTAACTTTAATATAATCACCAAGTCTTTGTGTGTTAATTTTTGTGATTTCAAGGTTAGAAATAGTAATTGCACTGTGATGGGATATGAGTAAGGACACAAAAACATTTATCACATATCAGACGCAATCCAGTGCAGAAATTAAAACAGCTGTTTAACTGTTACATTGACACAGAAGGCTTAATGTTAAACAGGCACAGATGACTGGTTTTAGTTTAGCAAACATTAAGTGAATTTGCTGTCCACAGTGAGCTATCAGGATGAAGACATGATGCATGAGTGTAAACAGGAGTGTCAGTACCACTGTGTGGCCAGTTTGGGAAATTACATCTAGGCTGTTGGACAAACAGTGATACTGTTACCAACCAGCCACTGTATTTCTAATAAAGTTAATGTTTTAAAATTTGCTTATAATTTATATTATTCTTATCCATGGTCTATAACTTGATGTTGGTTTACTTAAAGGACAGGTTAACAATTTTTCAAGTCTGTCTTAAAACAGCAGTCAGGAGCCCAAATGAACATTGAAACATGTTTTTCTTGCCATAATCATTCCTCCTGTTCATACTGACCATTAGAAGATCTCTTCATACACTTACAATGTAAGTGATGGGGGACAAAATCCACAGTCCTCCTTCTGTGCAAAAATGTATTTAAAAGTTTATCTGAAGCTAATATGAAGCTTCAGCGTCCAAATGAGTCAAATCAAGTAGATATATTTCAATGTTACAGTCTTTTTAGTGGGAAACACAAAGAGGGGACTTGATATGACTAAAGACTGCTGAAGCCTCATATAAGCTTCAGAACAACTTTTAAATGCATTTTTGCACAAAATGACTGTGTGGACACACTGTGGATTTTGGCCTCCATCACTTACATTGAAAGCACATTTGAAGGGGATCTTTTAACAGCCAGGATGAACAGGAGGAATGATTACAGCGAGGTAAACCTCTTTCATTGTTCATATGAGCACCTGACTGTTGTTTTAAGACACACTTGAAAAATTGTGAATCTTTCCTTTAATAAACAAGATCTATAACTGCAATTTAGCCCCAAATCACCAAACTAATAATCAGACAAACATCATACGGAATACAATTCACTTTATTTTGTTATACATAAAGGATAATCATGTTAAAATACAGTATTGTATAAAACACTGCCATGGTTATGTACAATTAACAAGATTTTGTTCAAGACTCTAAAAACATACAAAATAATCAGAACATGAGAAAATCCACCAGATTCAGCTAGTTAAATATATATATATATATGTCTGATTAGTCATCATCTGTCTTTTCAATGTTGTAGCTGTATCTCAGAGCAGCTTTACAACTTTACAACAGAATCATTTTTAAAAAAAGCAGGAATTACAGTAAGTCCAGTGTCACAACATTGTTCAGTCATCGAGCCATTACACTGTAGGTCCCACATAAATAAGACTAACAGAAAAAATGCATTCAACTAAATGCACACTGCTATGCAAGCAGATATCAATGGGTAGCGACCAGGAGTAGACTTGATGATTTGGGGGCTGTATGGAGCCACGGACTACCAAACACACAAAGCCTGGCAGGTCTTAAGGAGACAAACTGTTTGTGCTTTCAAATGACCTAATTTATGTGCACAAGTTAACAATTTTGCGTGATCCTAATAGATTGTAAGGGGTGCCAAAGTTAATACAACATTGTTTAAACAGGGAAACTCCAAAGTACAGCCACATATCTGTCCAAAAAATAAAACATGTACTCAATCCAAGTGGCTCATTTACAATTGAACAGTTGGCCTGACAACTTTCACTGTACATTTTGCACTGTTAAGGTAACTTTGACATGAAACTCTATCACTTTTTATGGAATAACAGCCACTGTGGCCACAAGTGACAATTACTGAATGATGGTAAAATGTAGTGTAACAATAGCACAAGCAGAGAAGAGTCATTGAACTGACTCAGTTATGTTACACAACAATATCTATCTGAATGTGTGGAGTGCTGACTTTAGAAAAGGGGGAGATTTATTGCTTATAAATTAAACTTTTAAATTGTAAAAGGAACAATGCATTATTTCTTCTTTCAAAAGTTACATAATCCCACTTTAAACAAATCAAAACAGTCAAAATGTTGATATTATTATGTTCTGTTAATTGGTGAGGACAAATTATTATTTCAACAACAGGTTTGAGTAGTTTTATGCATGAATGAATCATTCTAGTACACAATTTAATAATCTGTGTGCAACAATTTAGTGTTATTTTTTCTCCCTAACACCTGCTGGGCTCTGTACTGAACTAACCTGATCATGTTCTTTGTTTTTAGCTCTCTTGTAGAAATTATTGGAGTGGCACAAAGACAAAAGCTTAACATCAAATAGCTCGATTATGTAATGAAGGCGTAAACCTGTCTCTAGAGTAAAATAGTTTTTATGTAAGAAAAGAACTAGTGTTTGTTAGTATGTTATTCTGCTTTCATTTAATGGGCAGTCACCTACCTTTGAATAATGTTAACATCATATACATATGCAATCAGGAACAGGACACCTGCTACTCACTCAGTGACCCCTCTAAGACACAGTTTCTTACAGCTTGTAAGTGACCATGATTAAATCCTCTCAGGTATCTTCCGATAATAACTTGGCAGGTAGCCAGTGGAAAGAATGCCCGCTATGCTGCTATGGCGAGTGTATGAAGAACTGGTTCGTCAAGATGAACAGATAGCAGCTTTCAGGCTCTGTTGAAAGCAGCCTCTTCCAGTCAAGTGTGCTGTAAGAGTTAGGCTAGACGCATACACTGCCTGTCTGAAAGTGCATTCAGTTGTCAAACAAAGCAAAACAAGCAAAACAAGTGTCACAACTGACTGTTGCTGTAGTAAAAGCTTCCTCACTGCATGTCACACTTACAGTCACAGTATTCACATGCAAGACATTATAGATCCTTCATTTTACCACACAGAGTGGAATCTCAAATTACTTTAGAATCTGTTATTTCATAGAAACATCATTGATGTCTAGATTCAAGTGGATTTGATTTTGTTTCGCTGCATACAGAATGTTTTTTGGTTCCTTTCGTCTTTCAACATGTCACAGCCCCGTCAATGTTCTAATAACGGTTGGCATCGTCGTAGGAGGTCACGTCCAAGTCGAAGAAGTCCTCCAGCTTCCACTGCAGGGTCTCGAACGTGGGCCGGTCCTGCTCGTTCTCCTTCCAGCAATCCATCATGATGTCATACATGACTTTGGGGCAGCTGGGAGGGCACGACATCCTGTAGTTCTCGGCAAGCTTCTGGACCACCACGTAGTTTGTCATGCCTGGAATAACGACAGAGGGACGTGATTACTGATCTAACAATGTCAGCCTGGAGGGTTTTGAGACTTTTGAGTTACACAATTCATAGGACAATCAACAATCTAACTGTCTGGCAATTTTGAATACACCAGGACCATTTTTTTGGGGAAATTTCCATGTTCAGAGAATCTGGATGATGAAAGTCTTACCTGGGTAAGGCATTTGGCCAAATGTCATGATCTCATACAATAAAATGCCAAAGGACCAAATGTCAGATTTGATGGTGAACTTGTTGTCATGGATGGCCTCAGGAGCGGTCCATTTCACAGGGAATTTGGTGCCTTCTTTGGCTTCGTACACATTTTCATTCTCTTTCTAGAAACAGAACAAGGCAGACAATACAGATTTTAACTTCAGTCAGTCAGCTTTGCACTTTTCTATCATGGCAGGACATAACTGGTCGTTGGAGGGATATTTGATGCGTGAGGGGTGGTTGTATGATAAGTTGATGCAACAGTTTTTTAGATATACATTTACATTTTTTGTAATTAGTTAAGGGAACTACGATTCTTGCTACATACAATAAAGTTGCACAGTAAGTGTAAAACCCACCATGAAGACCCTGGCCAGGCCAAAGTCAGCCACCTTGCAGATGTTGTTCTCCCCCACCAACACGTTCCTGGCTGCCAGGTCTCGGTGGATGTAGTTCTGTAACTCCAGGTAAGCCATGCCGGCTGCCACCTGAGCAGCCATCTCAATCTGGTCAGAGATACGCAGTTTGGTACCCTTGTCCTCTGAAATCAGGGTAGAGAGCCACACAGTGAGTCATAGTCATATATGTAGAGCTATAACGTGGCAAACTAAGTAAGAAAATGTTTTCAAAAAGGAATTATTTGGCCTATTTATTTTAATCCAGAGCAATTTCCTTTATCTATAAAGACACATTTCCACTTATTTCTATTAACTTTTTTTGCTTGAAGTTGGCAGGCCACTCCCCTGACCCTTTGCCCCCATTATGGCAATATGACAAATCTTATTAAAGATGAACAGGGTCAAACTGCTTTGTTCATTTTCTTTAGAGGGATTTTATGAACTTTTAGAGGATTTTTTTACAGCCTCACATCAATTTAAAACCTTGTTATGAGCAGCATTATTCTTGACTGTACTGACAATGAGGAAGCATGGATTTATGGCTTTTTCATTTAAAGTCTTGTAGAAATCCATACTGTAATAACTGTAGACACTGTTGTGTGTGCTTCATCTCGAAAAACATCCCGGTGCTGCATACCACAACTCCAAGCCTCAGAAGTTGCCCAACAGCACAATGTGAGGAAGTTAAGAAAGGTTTGACTTTAGAGCACTGGTACTTGAATAAGTGGAAACACATTGCTGGGGAAATTAACTACTTCATATTCAGTAAGAGAATAACTGACCAGAATATCATGACTATGAATCTCAAGCTGAAATAAATTGTAAAAAGGGATCAGTCATGAGTGACCAAGTGCTTTTAATTTTTATTGTAACATTGTGTTGTTTTGTATGTGTTGAGTTTTGTATATTTGTATTAAGTCCAATCTAGTGGGCATTGCAAACTAGCTTACCCCATAAATGCTGTGGTATGTGGCATTACCCTGTCATGTCTACTTATCCTCATAAAAATAATAAAAACTTAAATAAATACATAAATAATGAGCGCTGGCTGACACTTTGACCCTGTATGTGTGAATTAGGGGTTAAGGTAGGATAATGTAATGATCCTGACTTTGGTGACCTCAATTAATTCCCTCCATAGCTGTGCCAAACTTCAACCTGAGCAGAGATCTAATCAGTGAGAATTACTAAAACACCTTTAACCTTTAGAAAACCTATGAAACATCTGGCCAGGGACTATGTCTAACTAGAAGTCATAAAAGCAAATACATAACAAATATAGAGAGAGAATATATGGCAACAGTCCACATTATGCATTATACTTATGTGACTTTTCTCTGAGATGTTACAGTAGGAGAGTGTGTGGTGAATTATGGTTGATGTGGGCCACCATACAGACTGTCTCAGGGCTGCAGACATCAATTCCACATGACTGCTCCTCAGAGTGACCATCACTCTGATTGGAAGTGACACTACATCTTTCACACTACAGCACAGCACGTCTGTCTACGAGGACGCTACACATGCCACAGCAAGCAGACAAGGTCAGAAACTAAGCAGACAAAAGTTCTTTAGTCAAAATACTAATCATCGTCAGGGTCACCCTCTTTCCACTCTAATTGTTTCTATACTGTATTGTTTTGTTTTGTTCATAGAGCAACACTGAAAAAACAGGGACTGGTGACCCAGCATTTGAACTTGCTACCATGATGTTTAAGTCCATCCAGGAATCTCTGTTCTTTCCTGTAATTCTATACTGCTGAGTCTAACAATTATTAGCTCCCAGAAAAAACAACAACCCCATTCTAGGAGTAATCAGTAAATCAAGTAATCAACCAAAGCCCAACATGACATAATCAAATTGCTTGTTCTACCCAACCACCAATCCATAACCCAAAGATATTCTATGTACTATCATATATGGAAAAGAAGCATAAAATCCTCACATTGGAGAGGCTGGAACCAGAGAACGTTTGGCATTTTTGCTTGAAAAATAGCAATTAATCAATCATGAACATAGTTACCAGTCAATTTTCTTTCAATATACTATTCAATTGTTCAATCTCTACTCAACCAGCAGTGAACTCAAACTGATGAAAAAGATGTTAAAGGCCTGGACACACTGAAATTTTCAAACTTATTTAACAGCTTTAATTTAATCAAAGTACTCAAATAGCCTAAAAAATCATTCCAGTGCATCTGGAAGCATATACTGTATATGGACTATTACTGTGCAGGTACTTAACTCGAAGGTCTGAGCTCCACATTTTAAGTTGGCAATAACTGCAGCTTACAGTCTGTCAAACTGTAAATTTGACATGTGCTACAGTTTGACGTCTGTTCACAGTTAATGGACCAGTGTGTAAGATTTAGTGGCATCTAATGGAACGGACTTGGCAGAAATGGAACATAATATTTATAAGTATGTTTTAATTAGTGTATAATCCCATGAAAATAAAAATCATGTTTTTGTTGGCTTAGAACGAGCTGTTTATATCTACATAGTGAGCAGGTCCTCTTCCACAGAGCCACCATGTTGCACTGCCATGTTTCTACAGAACGTACAAACCAAAACACTGGCTCTAGAAAGGGCCTTTCATGTTTTTGGAAGGGGAGAGGGAGGGGAAGTGTATTCATTTGGTTGCAATCTGCAACCTCACCGCTAGATGCCAATAAATCTTACTCACTGGTCCTTTAATCAGTATTGAAGGACTGCTGAGGAGGAACTTTGGAGGAACTTTATATTGTATCTGTCAGATTGACAGTAACACTGAGGTAAAGCTTGAACAGGACCCAGGCTACTCTTGAGGATGAGTTTCCATGGTAATTTATTTAAACCTCATTTACGAAACAGAATTTCCTGAAAATAACCATGACTTAGTGAAGTAAGCCTGGCTTAAATGATACTTTATGAGACATCTGTTACCATGACGTACCTGGTTTGAGCCCATCCTTGGACTTTCATCACATCATCCTCCTTTTCCGATCACCATTTTTCCTGTCACTATGCTGACAAAACTGTCCAATTAAGGCAAAATGTCTCCCACCATGTTTATTAACATGGATTTAGACATACTACGTGCTACTCTGCAGGCAGATTTTTACAGCAGAAACAACACACACATACACACAAGATGACTAACCGATGACATTAACCAGCTGTAAAAAGCAAGCAATCAAAACAATTCTCTTCCTCGACATGATCTCAACTTGTCATGTCATGCAAGCTTAATACCATGATAAAACTAGGTTAACATTAGTACACATCAGAGCAGAGTGAGCTTGACTCCTGCAGCTAGACATCAGTAAGATCTGAGTCAGTCAAACACTTAGATCTACAGTATTTTTTCTTATTAATTTAAGCTGAGTTATTAAAGTAGAAGCCTGAAAAACAAGACCTATAAGCATTCAACCAGCATTCAGCATTAAAATCTAAAAAAAAATTAAGTAAAAGATAAACTCTTTGAATGAAGTAGAGTAGAAATAGGGACAAACTGTAGGATGTAAAATGTTTCTCTTGCCCTGGGATAACTCTCTGTACTGCAGCCTGACCTTTACCACAGCTTGTGAGATTGTTTCCAAAGACCAGCAGCAGCAGCAGTGATGGACTCTGATCCCATCATAAAGTAGTAATAACTAATAATCATGTGTGTAGATGAAAGCAGGGCCGTCTTACTCTGCAGGTAGTCCAGAAGGCTGCCGTGCTTCATCAGCTCTGTGACGATGTAGATGGGCTCCTCCATGGTACAGACAGCGTACAGCTGGATCAGCTTAGGGTGCCGCAGTCTCTTCATGATCTGAGCCTCTCTCAGGAAGTCCTCAGGGTCCATGGTACCTAAGACAGTTGTTCATAGGTAGAATATTAGGAGCCAAACTTTGACTTTGTGATTGCGTGGTTAGTGACATCTTTGGTGATACTCAGTATGTCGTGTAATATTTCTACACTCACTTTAACACAGATCCTTGGGTTTTCTGTCAATGAACACTCAGATTCTGCAGGTGTTGCAGTTTTTTGTAGTTTTGTTTTGGTCTGTTCAGCCTTTGCTACTAATTATAACTATCCAGTTCCTTTTACATTTATTCCAAACAACTAATTGTGCCTGCTTACAATTGTAAATCCATTACCAGATAATCTTAGTGTAGAATTTAGCTTATTCTTATTCTAGAGAGTGGAAGTGTCCACACAGATACCAATGATAGCCACATGGAATAAAACCTTTATAATATCAAAGACTACAGCAGTTGATGTTGACTTGATTGCATAGAGCACTGGGTGATTGTCTAGGGTTAAATCTTTAGTTTAGGTCCTATCTTAATCCAACATCACTCTCAGTGAGAACAGGAAATTACATCTGAGGTCCCACAGGGCTCCAACTTAGGTGCTTAGGTTTTCTTTTCTTTTCAATTGGTCTTTCTTGGTAATATCATGTACAGTGTCCTCTCCTTCCACTGCAATGCAAAGATTCTGACAAATAATTCAGCAAATTCAAAATGATAACTTCTGTTTCTTCCTGCACAATCTGCATGGCATAACTTCAACTGGGGATGGGGAGACAATACCCCCTCACTTTTCAAAATCCAATCTTTTTGTGCCTCTCACTTTAATTGTTTCAGGTTGAGTTTCTATTTATTGATATTCTATGACCATTGTTCTCTTACTGTCCAGCCACCTTAGTGTAGATTAGAGAAGATCTGAGTTGATAAAAATGTTGATACACCCATCTGAGTCATCTGCAGTTATTACTGTGTGCTCAAAGCAAAATGCTTAAAGGATAAGGCAGTTTTCTGTATTTTTCTTAATGTCAACAAATGGCAGAGCCAAACCTACAATGAACTAATCCTACTTTCAAGTATTGTGTGTGTATCCAAAGCCCGACATATCTTATTCCTCTGTGCTGTAGACTTCCGTTGTTGTCCAAAAACTATTAAACACATCAATGAGCCACACCGCTGCACTGGATGACATGTTGATTCACCACAAAGATTATGGTTACATTAGTTTGTTTAGAAATGGCTCCAAAGACTAATAACAGTAATCATGTTTTCAGTCCCTGGAGAGCAGTTCCGTGTAAAGAAAATGCCACTGCTCATGCACGGGAAAAGGGATTTTTTTTCTATACTACTATTATTATGGAAGGCATAATAACCAATTTTATCAAAATGTGTCCCTTTTTTAGCGTAATTGTATCCTCTCACTTCTGAGACCAAACCTTGACCATCTGGCATCTTGGCAACTTTATGACGTCTCTTGCTTTGCTTCTCACACTAAACCTGTGTCCAGAAAGTCAGGAGAGATCTCTGAGAGCTGAGATGTAGAATTAATTTTCACATTTTACTGATCATGTATTGTTGACATAATCCATAAAATCTAAATTATTATTAAAATGAATCACAATGACATTTTTGTGTGTTTTGTATTCTTTAAAAGCTCTGTTTTTGGATTGGTGCTATACAAATAAAATAGAAGTACTCTTTATATCATGACAGATAACACCTTCATTCAGAGAGAAGTAGACATTAGACTTTCTGCCACTCGATGAAAAGCAAGAGGTGTGTACCAGGTTTGAGGGTCTTCACTGCGACTGCTGTGCTGTCGTTCCACAGGCCCTCAAAGACTTCTCCAAACTGACCGGCTCCCAGCTTCATCCCCAGCCTGATGGATTTGCGGTCAATCTCCCATTGGTCCACCGTGTTGTAGGACAGACCGTGAGTCTGTGGGGCCTCCATCTACACATACAGGAAGAGCCACTATTTGTGAGTAAAGCAATAAGACTTCAGCTGATGGAACATCAAAGTTACTGAGGTGACACAATGACTTCATACAATATAAATAAGTCAAACTGACCAAAGATGTATTTGTTTTGTGTTTTACCTTTCTGCATGGTTCACTCAGACGCACACAGAGGCCATCTGACTGTCCGGAGTAATGTAGCACTAAGTCCTTCAGTGTTGCAAAATCCTTGGTCCTCGACACAAAGTAGCGACCGTTTTCCAGTTTTTTCAGCTTGTAATGCTTCACCCTCCCATTGTCCAGCACTGAAAGACAACATGCAGTGATACCTTTGACTTGCTGATGTCATTATACAGTAGCATGGCCTCAAACATACAGTACACAAATACATAAAGATTATTATAATTATTATTATAATTAAAACAAAATTATTCTTAATGAATCATAAGTATGTGGTTATGTTGCAGAACAACATACCCCTTTCTGCTAGAAATTATGTTTATATACTAAGTTGTTTTCCCAATTATTTTTTCATTAACAAACCTAATTGCTGCCATGTTCACAGGCAATATTTTTTTATTTAATTCATATACCACACTGAAGTCAGAGGGAGGTGGTCAGGAGTGATGGGTGTACAAGACATAAGTCACTGCGGACTTTTTCAGTATTAAACAAAGACCATGACCCTTTCCCTCTTTGCAAAATTGCATATTTTGACAGAAAACAAATAAAATACATTGTCACTGAATATTTTCCTCTTACGTTCAGTATCAACACTTTTGAGACTTGCCATGTAGGTTAAATAGTTGACAGAAAATGTAATTCAGGCATTACATTTTCTTCCAAATGTATTTGCTGGTGCAATTTAGTAACATATAAATGTAATTTCTAGGAGACATGGTTGGCTGTAAAAAGTTTTTTCCCCCTTTTGTAATTCTTCTGAATTTTGTGTTATATTTGTGTTATATGTTAAAAAGAATGCTTTTATGCTTTTCATAAATTAAAAACATCGGTCAGCATTTCCTGAATTAACTGTGCATTAATTACAGATACAATAGCTGAAGTCATATATTGGCCAATATTAGTAAACCAATAACTGCTCAATCAATATTGTGGATTCCATTTAATTACCTGTGTAGAATTATCAAAGGGGAAAATACAGTATGTTTTCACCTATTCATTTACCTGGTTAACACGTACAATTGGTGAATGAAGCTGGAGTTAGTGATTGTGGAATGAATCAGCTCATGAATTGAGTTTAATAAATGAACATGGAAAGAATTCGGCCATGATGGAAGGAAGGAGTGTGGGAAGGAGCAATGCCAAAGTGAAAAGATAGATTAGAACAAAGAGAGATAAAGTTATCACACTGGTTTTATGGGAGCAGAGACTTTATTTATTTAACTTGATGACCTTACAATCATCAATCACTGGAGTCAACTGAGGGAAAGAGTGAGTCACTGGACAATGCCCGGCTATTAGGGAATGTGTGTTTTGTGACAGAGAAGTATACAAACAGCAGTATGCTAACTTGCATGAGCTATCTGGGAAAATAATGTTTATCACACCAAAATTTGTTGGCAGTGCTTTTGGAATATTTTTCCGACATTACGGCACCAAATAAGTTCTTAAGTCATTATAGGTGAATAAATATTCTGATACATAAAGCCTGTTCTGTTTCAGTTTAGCTCTACTTTTAGTTGTAGGGACTACGGGTGAAAATTAGCTGGCTAGCTAACACTGGCACAATGACTCTTTAAATGTTATTCATGCTCATGTAGCTAACTTTTGCCAACAATGTAACAGTCTGCAGTCTCACAGAATCTCAAGTAGAGAAGAGTCATAAAGTCAGAGAAGTGTCTCAACAATTTTACAGTTACTGTGAACAGCAATAAATAAATAAAAAAACTAGCTAACGTTAGCCACAACTGGCTTTGCTGAATTGAGCAATTAACTTTTAACAATTAACAATTCACTTTTTGTTTGAAAGAAGATTATTTTTTCCTTCAAAAGTTACATACTCTCACTTTAATACTGAATATGAATCTGCATTGCCTGTTTTAAATAAACATATCAACAAAAGGTGTAAAATCTACTTGACAGGGTGTTTTTTTTTTGTTTTTTTTAAGCTGGAGCTGCTATAGTCTTGTCTTAACTCACCCGAGAGGGAGAGCTCTCCTTTCTGACTTTCACAGTCCCTGATGAGGAAGGCGCCTTGTTCGTTCCTTCCAGCCAACAGCATCTTCTCTGCATCCTGCCTCTTGGTGTCGTGAAAATACCATCTGCAACCAGAATTTAAGCAAACAAACAAGGCTGGTCAAACATACGGCTATTTCTGACTATTGCAAGTTAAAGCTGGAAAATATTTTTTAAAAGATCAAATTATGAATTTTATGAATGTCTTACTAACTTAACAATACAACTTTCAACTAATCAAAGGTTTGACTATATGTGATTCAGACAACCAGGCAAAGCAGCCGCCCAGGGGATTCAGACCATCAGAGAGCCTAAAGGCTGAAGGTTACAATTACTTTGTGGTAGTTTGATTGCTTGCAAATTGGTTTGGTAAGACTAGGCTATAACACCTGCATCCTACTTCATCACAAAATCTTAAAATCCAGTCTTGAAAGATAACTCTGGAGATATTCTACTTATTTACTTATTGTCAACAAATCCCATGAAAACATCAAAACCAACAATAAATTTATCTACTAATAAGTATCGTCTGTGTATCAAAGGCTGATATATCTTATTCCTCTGTGCCACAGAGCTCCATTGTTGTCCAAAAACTATTAAAAAACACATCAATGAGTCACACTGTTGCATTGCATGACATGTTCCTACATTGCCATGAACACACTCACACTGTAGTTTATTTTGACTCCATCCCACACACACCATCCCGCTGCCAGAAATACTCACTAGTGCACCAAATGTGGATTCATCCGCAAACTGAAAATAGTCCCCAACAAATGCTTCAGTAGGAACCAATGGGAAGAGACAAGGTAGGGAAGTCAGGAAGTAATGGAAAACGCTATGGAGTGCTGGTTTTTTTCATCATATTTGTTGACAATAAAAATTATATAGAATAATACCAGCTTCATCCCTAATGGACTTTCTTTCTATTATTATTATACTATTATTTCAGTCTATATTGTGCCGACATGATGCATACTCCTTAATATAATGACCACAAATGACTACTGGATACTCACATTAAGCAAGGGGGTCAATGGGGGCTAACAACTGCCACAGGTCCCCCAAGCAGATTAATCCAGCCCTGATTAAACTGAGAGACACTAAAGCAGCCAATGACATCTAACCAAAAGCTCAATCCACAAGTCAAGAATCTCTTACAGGTAAATCAGGTCAAGCTTGCTACAGGTGAGCCAGTACAAGAATGAAAACATGATGACGTTTAACATTACACACAGTTTGTCACTCTGATTGATAAAGGCTTGCTACTAGATGTGATAAGCAGCATGATCCTACAGTATGTCAGTGTATTATGGAATTAATTCTTTTCTATTTTATATCATGTCCATCAAATCTGTGACTTGGTGAAACTGTGACGTGATACCTTCACCGATCAAGACTATTTTTATTTTTAAACAAAACTGGAAAAACCTGTGTACAGCAGAAAACAGGCAGAAACAGGTTTCAGTGAGATGCCAAGTAGGTTGAGAACACATCAATTGTTTCGGACTATTTTCTTGTGTTTTCAACTGACCTATAAAATAATTCAGCTATACATGGCAATAAAGAAAAAACTTTTTTTTTTTTTTGTACAGTATCTGAACATGTCAAAGCCCTTACTAAACTTTTAAATGGCTACCGGCAACCAAATTGAAAAAGGTCAAGTACCTAGTTTCTGTATCTGTTCAGAAGGATGTTGTCAGGATAGTTAAACAGCCCATAAAGTTGCCCATGGAATGCCAACAAAGGCATTTTACTGCACTGTTGATGTTTTTGGGGCCTTTCCCTCATGGGAATTATTAACCCGTGAGTCTACACTTCCTGCTCACAGACAATTATTAACTAGTGTAAGCCAACACTGAACACAGTGATCAGCAGAACAGAATTTTATAATGTCTTACCTCTTTTGCATATCATAAAATAACTAGATTAATAGTGGACTCATAATTGTATATTTGTCAGAGGGTATTCCAAAATCTTTAACAGTCAATTTACAGCTGGAAAACCACAGATTAGATGTGTTGAATAAGACTGGAAGTTTTTTTTTTATGTAAGCAGCCTTGGAAATAAAATTTATTTTAAGCATTTTACAGTAGAAACAAAAAAGGGAAGTCTAAGATGTCTGTATTATGAATCTTGTGATACAGACAGCAGGGGTGATGACCAGCAGTTATACTTACGGTTCTGCATCGATACTCTCCACAGGTGCCACATAATTAGCGGGGATATATCCCTGTTTGGAGGCTGAAATCCCGGTGAGCGCTTTGGCAAACCACCAATCACCAGCACTTTTATCCAGAGCCTCCAAAGTATCCCCGGAGTTGAAGCTCAAGTCCTCCTCAGTGCGAGCAGAGTAATCATACAGGGCGATGTAATGATTCCTGGGATTCTCAACGGGCAGTGGCGGTAAAGACCTGTTTAATTGAAAGTCCCGTTCTGAGATTTGTGCACCGGGATTTTCAATAACAGTGTCAGATCTGTCTTTGTCCTGACGCCTGCTCACATCTAAAGATTGGCTCGGCTTTCTAAAACATGCCAAAAAACCCTCCCAACACACAGAACACCTCATTTGGATCTCCATATTATGGTTGTCAGCCATCGCAAGTCATTCTGTCTCAGGAATGAAGACGGAAATAGTTTGGGAGAATCCGCATTCCATAAAACAAACAGTCATTTTAATAATCCCAGGATAGCAGTGGTCTTTGACCTCAACGCACGCTCACAGCTGACAAAATAATTCTTCTCTGAGGGAGGACTGCCACTTCAACTTTTCAGTTTCCTGGTTGAGATTTGGGTCGGGTGCCAATCACCTGCATCTGTCCAGGAATGGGGAGCGGCTCACCTTCAGTGAGGTAACGTCATGTGCCCTCTGGTGACTGAGGTGAACAATAGCAACTGTAATGATAAACAGATTCCTTTAGAGAGTTGAAAATGATTGGGTTGAAAATGAGTCATGATTTTTTCCAACGAGTTTCATGACTCTCGTAATTATGAGATGATAAGGAATCCCTTTTCCTCCAGGAAACAAAAAACGATGAAATATCAAAACTGACTGAAACTAAAATAGTTAAAGTCCATCTTCACTCAAAATATGTTAATACTCTTCTTGGAACAATAATGTGTGTCTGATATGGTTTTAAATCTATTTAATTTCAGATTTATTTTTTAGATATCTTTATTGGTTTTAGTTTTAAGGATGACAAACATGATATAAGAAAACATAAGAGCACCTTATTCTACACAAAACACACTGAACAAGAACTTCCATACGATGGTGAAACTAAATAAATAAATACATCGAAGAAAATGAGGATGGAAAAGAAATAGACAGATATATGACAACCAAAAAAGAAAAAAAAAACACACTGACAATTGAATGGGTACATGACCAGATATCCAGGCAGTGAAGTGTTACAATATACCGCTTAATTGAGACTCAAGTATGAGCCTCTCTAAAGATGTCTGTCCAAATAAGTCCATAGAGGCTTCTCTGCAAAGTCTGTGCACTCTCTGTTCCAAAAACAAGGGGTCCCAAATTTCATAGAACATTGAAAGTTTGTCCTTAAACCAGTAAGTCATGGCCTCCAGAGGGATGAGTTATATTATACCTTGTAACCACTTTGAGAGCTTGAGAGGTTTGTCAGAGATCCACTGAAGTAAGATGCATCTTCTGGCACCAAACAAAAGAACGTCAAGCAGTTTTAACATATGGGGTTTAAGATTCAATGCAGAATGTAATCCAAGAATACAAGACAGAGGTTTAAGATTTTTACCAAACATTTCAGAAATTTCTTTACAAACGTTTCCCCAGAAAAAAAAGGAACAATCAATAATACAATGGAAGTATGATCCCTCAGTAACCTTGCATTTATTACAACATTTGAAAATTATATTTCATATTCATATATTCCATAGCACTGATGTACTCTAGAGGCTATGAATAATTTTGAATTGCAACACCTTGACTTAGTCTGCCTCCCAAAGCGATTTAAGATGACTCATGCCCTCTGGTGGGGGAAACAGAGCATTTTCTGGCCTCAGGATCTTGCAGGACCTCTTCTACAGAGGAGCGAGAGAACCTAGTCAGGTGCAACCTTACCTCTGAGAAAACAAAGCTACGGTTCTGCAGGTACCTTAAAAAAGTGTCTTGTGGGAAGGTCATACTGCTCCTTGAGCTGGTTAAAAAATTTAACAGTACCATTAGCCACTAAGTCCTCTATAGTAGACCCAGTAGTAGTCCCAGACCACAAAAGAAACATGCGGTCCTCAAGGCCAGGGGGAAAATCCAGATTTAAATGAATGGGAGTGAGGAGAGAGAGAGAATCTTCCTGAGTCCATATCTTCCTAATAATTCTCTATACCTTTAATATGATCTGGAGGAGAAAATTTCCCTTTGCTTTGTCTGAAACCCACTTTTTAGAAACATGTATAATATTGTGAAGCGGAATTGGATCCAAAAGAGCGGTCTCCAAGATAAGTCATGTGGATCGGGGTTCATTTCTAAACCATTCCAAAAGATACCAGCAGAGGCAAGCCATTTGGTAATATTTATTATTCAGCAAGGTCAACCCACCCTCTCCAAGACAGAGTTGCAGCTTTTGTAATTTCAATCTGGCCCGTTTGTTTTCTGTAAGAAGGAGGATAGTGAGCTGTAGAATGGAGAGTCAAAGAATTGGGACCATTTGGAAAACATAAAGCAGTCGAGGAAGTATGAACCCAGAAGGTGACCATCAAAAAGGAGCCAAGGTCCAAGAGGTGTTAAGGGTTAGGGGCATAGCCTCTGACTTTCAGTAATCGATCTTGTAGCCCGAGAACTGGGCAAAGGTTTTGATAATCTCAACAACTCTGGTTATAGAGACCTCCGGGTTGCTTAAAAAGAGCAGAATGTCATCATCATAAAGGGAAACTTTATGTTTTTGGGTATCCATGTCATCAGAGGCTCAGAAATCTCTTTTCTTTGCTAAACACAGAATGTGCGAGTTTGGGAATAAGCCTAGTAAATACTTGGCTAACCTATTTAGGAAAAAGGTGGATTCACAGGCTATTCCAATGAGAAAAGATGAGACAAGCAAAAGAGTACATCATATCAAAGATATCAGCAGATGCTTTAAGGCGCTTTATGAATCTTTATATCTCTGAAACTGAGTCTCAGTCTGAGGATCTGATGGAAATATTCTTGTCAGCCATTAATCTACCTCAAGTTTCTCAGATCCAGAAAGACCTGTTAAACAGACCTTTTTCATGGGAGGAAGTTTTAGTGGCTTGCAAAATAGCAAGGCCCCGGGGCCGATGGCCTGACCCCTGAGTTTTTTAAAATCTTTTCAGTCTACTAGTTGACCCCTTGCTTAAAATGGTGTCCCATTAGTTTGATTCTGGCTATCCCCCATGCACTATGATGGATACTAATATTTTAATTATTCTGAAGAAGGCAGACCACCAGAGGATTGCTTCTCATACAGACCAATCACTCTGCTTGATGTGGACAGAAAAATTATAGCTAAAATTCTGGCTAAAAGATTAGAATGTATCCTTCCAGACCTTATCTCAGTTGACCAGACTAGCTTTTTTTTAGGATCTAATTCCTGTAACAATCTTAACAGAGACTGACTAATTCCAACATTAGATCGTGACCCTGTATGTGATTTATCGGGGATTGAGACAGCAATTAAAGTCGCCTGCAATCACTGATGATTCAACAATCCAGTCTGAAAACAGAGAATACTTTAGTGTGGAAATCAGGAGGATATATTGGTGGGGCATAGACATTTAAGTAAGAGACTTTGTCACCATACAGTGTCCCTGTGATCATAACATAACGTCCCAATTTATCACTCTTGACCTTCACTTCAGTAAGTGGCAAGGCTTGAATTAAAATCGCAACACCTCTACTCTATGTAAAGGGGGAGTAAAAGATCTGGCAGACCCAATCTCTTTAAAATTTTAGGTGCTCCTTATTATTATCATAGTGAAGTTCAAACATCCACGACTTTAAGTGGTGGGCCTTCGAGTACTATTTGTGACATCACAACTAGTTTGGAAGCCAATCTTGGTCCAAAATTGAACTTATACAAGTGGGATGTGGAAACTTGAAGCCTCCAGTGCACATACATTAAAAATGGACTTTACAGTGAGGGAGGAGACATCTTGTGTCCAGCAGTTAAACTTCTAAAATGAAATATATTTGCATATTCATAGATTCTGAATTTTTTAATGAGGGAGAAGGAGTAGATGTTGCTTTAAGGATTTTCATGTGGTAATTGGAACTTCTTTGTGGAAAAACCATGTCAGACACACATTAATGATCCAAGAGTATTTTTGTATGTCTGGAGGGGATCTTTTGTAAAATTTTGGCCAATTTGTTACAGGGATAGTCAGGATATTAAATGTTCATCTGCAATTTTCTGTAGGGGTCTCAGTAATATTTGTTGTTAAAGTGTACTGAAGTAGCATCACATGACATGGTTAAGCTATGTTTGAGTCAAAAAGGGAAATAAACGTTGTTGCAAGAACAATACTACTACTCTTATATTGGGATTTTTGATTTGAAAGAGAACTTATTTTAATGATGATTATAACTATTCTAATTATCTGTTAACTCCTCCTGCTCTTTCATCTGTTTCACTCAGTGGATGTCTCTTGTTTTTCACTCTGTATTGAGTGTTTTGTCAGAGTGATGGTTATTTATGGTGCTTTAACTGTGCGCTCTCTCTCATGCCTCTATGTCGCCCATTTTCTGCCTCTTTCCTGCGGCTGCTGTGGAAACTGTAAATGAAAGGTTTGACGGCATTTTTGGTGCAAATGAGGCTTATCTCCACCCAGTTACTGCAGTTACAGTAAATTCAAGTGCACTAGATATAACAGCTACATGAGTCACATGTTTTACCCACAAGACTCATGTTTTAATGTTGTTGTTCATCCTTTGTGATGTGAAAATGTTACAGAAATAAAAAGCTTGTGTCTTGGTATTAGTTCTGTCATAAAAATCCAAAGCTGCCAGTTCTGCCAGCCATAGAGTCAATCACAGAAACAATGGCAGAGACACTGGTATGTGTCTGTTTAAACAGTTCAGCCAATTTCACTGCATTTAACACTGCAGCTGAGCGTGTCAGAGCTCGAAGCAGGAAACACAGTCATGCTGCTGTCCTCCGCTCCCATCATATCACACTGATTTGAAAGAGCAGCAGCCAATGGGGAAACTCCAACACTCGGCCGGCAGACCAATGGTGTAACTTCATCACTCACTCAGGCACTGTTTTATGTAAAATCTTAATCTGAAAAGCTGCCAAATAAAATATAGTGGAGTAAAGTAGTAAAGAGTATAATATTTTCCTCTGAATTGTAGTGGAGTAGAAGTATGAGGTAATAGAAAATGGAAATACTGTAGAAGTACCTTAAAATTGTACTTAAATACAGTAAATGCAGTTAGGTACTGTGTAATACTAAATTTTGAGATAATGAGTCAGAAAATGTTATTTTAAAGTCGTAATTAGGAAAAAAAAAAACAACCACTATAAGAGTGTACTCAGTAGAGTGCAGATCTCTGCTAGGTGTGTACAGTCAAGATGGCAGTGAAAATAAAAAAAACAGGGATTTATTCATCTCGTATCATGCCTAACTTTAGTGGATCGTAAAATATTGGGTATGGAATTAATCTGCAGATGCTCCAGTTGAAGATGAGACCAAACTTTTCTATGAATGTCAGTTTTTGAGACATGACAAAGGCCAAAATGTGGCATGCAACAGACTAGGTAAGCTTTGTTTTTAGCGTAGTCAATTGCTGGAAATGCCTTTTGTTATGTTGTAACACTTATTAAAAAATAGCAAGGACTGCCAAGCTTTACGATAGTATCATAAGGAATTTTATCAATATTTATTTGAATTCACAACTAGGGATATGCAGAGTATTTTTTATTTGTATCTGTATTTGTTGAAACAGCAAAATTATTTGTATTTGTATTCGAATAAAGTCAAAAGAGGCTTAAAAATCCTGTTTTGTTTTTATTACGCTTTCATTTTAGAAAAGTAAAGTGTTACAATAAGTGTTCATGAATAAACTACCTTACAAAGGAGGTCGCCATATCGGGTCTCGAACTGGAGTCTCCCAGATCCTAGACAACTGCGCTGAATACTGAACTAAAACTTTGCTTGTTGCCTCATTGCAGACAGATCTCTACTTATTTATACACCCATAACACAGAGACAGCACAGCATGTAACGTGTAGGGAAGAACTTCAAAGGCGATTCTTGGTTTGCACTTTTCATTTACTGCCTATTTTTTACAACTTAACTTTGTGGAAAGCAGAAGGGGAAAAACAGGTCATGGAGAGTCACTTGGGAGCACTTCATGTATGTCAGTAGCTCAGCTTTATCTTTGGGGAACACCCCCAACTCTGGAAGTGATGTCCAAATTAGGAAATGTGCGTCATGTAGCAGGTGGATGTGACTCCCCTTGTTGAGACTTGCTGATAGACGTAACAGCGGAGCAGAGGAGAGAGACTGAGATAGCGATCTTTTTTTCTTCTTCCCGAAAACAAATAATTTTTAAAATATTTGTATGAAACAAATATTCATAAAAAAACAACAACAACAAAAAACAACCCACTATTTGTGCTATTGATGTATTTGTATTCGGGCACACCCCTATTCACAACACAACTCACTCTCAAGGTACTACACTTAGCAGAGATAAACTTTTCATCAGTTTTTTTCTCTTGGCAGAACCTGGTACAGTTAAATACTACTGTTAGCACACTGATAATTATTAAAAACCAAAGTCATAATCTGTTATTTGAAAGTATTTTTCTCTCAAGACAGCATAATGCCATGAATACAATACAGACAATATTCAGTTAGCAATATAACCATCACAAAAAACAAAGCTGCAACATTAATTTAATCAAGAAAATGTACCAACATAACAACATGTGGGTTTTCAGGGTTCTCCTGTGCTTTCTTAAAATTCAAATTAATAAATTAAACAGCTAACATCAATTGACAGTTATCAATACACACAGTGTAGTTGGGTGAGCATTACTATAAGCTCTGTACTAATGTTAAATAATATTTTGACCTTTCATTTGGCCCTGCAGGGTGGATATCAAGCTTTGCCATAATAAATCTACTGAGCCATCTGACAGGTGATACCATTCTCTAACCCTGACCTAATACGCTTTAACTGTCCTTGAATCCTACTCTCACCCAAGCAAAGAGCAGATACCCAGGAGCTTGACCCAGCCTTATACCTACAAATGCTGCCCCTCTGGCTTGACACACAGTTTCATCTGAATTAATGTTAAAACTTACACTTTTCCTACTATGACAAGTCAAAATGTCTGCTGTGAAAAAGGCCTTTAATGAAATAAACTGCTCTGGTTATAATTCTGACTCACTCTTTTAGTTAGTTATTAAATTGTTTATCTTTTCCATAGAGGTAAAAACATCCATTACAAAAGTATTACAGTACAATTTGTATCTCTCATGTCAAGTTGATTAATGTGTAATGATGAACTTTATGGTATAAGTGCCAAATGGATGCAATATTCAGCATTACTAGTGAAATTACTCTGATTATCACAGAATATTGTTTTTTATTGTTTTTTGTCAAATTAAATTTATCAACAAAGTCAAAATGATTAGAGATATATTTTTTAAGTACTTTAAGATTAAATCAAGGGTGGATTACCAACCAGGCAAAGTGGGCAATTGCTCTGGGACCCCAGACCCCCAGGAGTCCCCAAAAGCCCCAAGATCAATGTGTGCCAATTTGTTTGTTGCAATATGAGTGTGGATACATTTAAGAAGCATAATATAACTGACACGAGAAAAGCCTTAAGGCGGGTCCTGCTTCATTAAAGGGGTGCCCCAGAGATTTAGTTTTGCACTATGTCCACCGTCTGCTGTTGATGCTGGGCAGCTAGCATACTGTAGGTTTTTAGTGTGTTTTAGCTGAAAACAGTGGCCTACTGTGACTGGAAATGAGGTTGATGAGAGCAGCGAGACTTAACCAAAACAATAAAGGTGTGAGCTGTAAAACCAAAACTTTGAGCTGAAAGACACTCAAATGTTCTGCTGAGGGGAACTTCAAAATTGGGTCTTTGGGTTTGTTAGACACCTTTCATATAAATAGACTGACTGACTGTTCATAGAAAAATATTGATTGGTGCAGATATAAAGGCTTCAGCAGTCTGAGTTAGTCATATCAAGTGGATATCTGCCACATTTACAATCTTTTTTGCATCAAATTCCCTCTTTGTGTTTCCTTGGACAGTGTTTCCCTGTTGAGCTGTTGTGGAAGTAAAATAACAAAAAGAGGGACTTTGGCACTAACAAGACTGTAATGTTGAAAGATATCTACTTGATTTG
The DNA here is from genome assembly GCF_963924715.1 of Thunnus thynnus. NCBI lineage: Eukaryota > Metazoa > Chordata > Actinopteri > Scombriformes > Scombridae > Thunnus > Thunnus thynnus. The sequence goes on from NC_089534.1 coordinate 27,235,135, forward strand.
ACTCATTTGCATGACTGAAGCTTCATATTAGCTTCAGATAAACTTTTAAATACACTTTTGCACAGAAAGAGGGCTGTGGATTTTGTCCCCCATCACTTACGTTGTAAGTGCATTATGAAGGGATCTTCTATAAGTCAGTATGAGCAGGAGGAATGATTATGGCAAGAAAAAAACAGTTTCAGTGTTCATTTGGGCTCCTTGTTTTAAGACAGACTTGAAAAATTATGAACCCATATGGGAAACAGATTTTGGAATTACACTTACAGATAAAGAATGGGTTGGCATCTTATGCAATTCAAAGTACATGTCACGTGATATGCGCACTAGGTTAATTCAGTTTCCTTCAGTATCCTTCTCTCTGTTGGGCAGGATAGAACGTTACTATTCGAAATGGGAAAGATTTCTTCTCTACATTAACGGCCCATAAAGACAAATTTATGTCTTAACTCCCTTTCATGTATGCCTCCTTCCATGCATGTACTCACCTGGTCTTAATTACGAAACAGCCTCTTTTCTATTTGTATTTTATTGGTAATTCATTTTTTTTTGTTTTCTAGTTAATATCTTAGTCCTCTGTTTTAAGTGTATATGTTATATTGTTATTTTCTCCTTGTTTGATACTTGTGTATATTCCTATGTCTGTTTAAAGTTCAATGAAATGTTAATTGTTAAAAAAAAAAAAAAAAAAAAAGGTGAGCCCATCCTTTGAGAGAGGGATGAAGAGGGGGGATGTTGGGGGCCCAGTGGCTCATTATTTATCACTAGGGCCTCATAGCAGTTCCATTCGGCCCTTCAAAATAGAATGCGCTTTCTAAATCCACTCTGCGCCTATACACTGTGCGTTATGGTTTTCGTTTCACACCCGGAAGCACTGCACGCTCCCGCGCTCGCCTCTCTGCCGCCTTCTTCTGGCGCAGGGGAGTTTAACTCCTACCTCCATATGAGTAACTTATTGACACGCTTACCGACCAGTGAAAATCGATTCGGGTTTAAGAAAAACAGGTTCGGAAAATTGTTTTGGCGGTGTCGTTAACCAAGGCAGAGCAGCGCGGCTACAGACTGCAGCGTCCCCGCCGCCAGCCAGTGACATTGACACATCAGTCAGTGAATGTGTGTACGGGACCGGTAGGCTCCGGAGCGCTTCCCCCCCGCAGGTCCCGCAGCTTCAGCTACAATGAGCGAATACTTCAGCCTGTCAGACTGCGATGTTATCGGCTTCGACTTGGACCATACGCTATGCCGGTACCATCTGAAGGAGACCTCCAGGGTGAGTGTGTGCAGCTAGCTCCAATACACAATCATATGGTGGCCGTGACGCTTCGATCCGCAGAACATCTGGATTAAAAATAGCACGGAGCCGTCAATAGGCTCAGCGGTCACTTGTCAATTCTCTGTCGCCTGTATGAGTGAATGCTGGAAACGCATATGAATGTGGTCAGTGGTTAAACGCAGAGATGCGATGCTCCTGATGCTGCAGTCACTCTGCGTGTTACTCATACATGTCTTTAAATCCTCTCTGAGGCCTATTGACAGCGAGCAGCTTATTATGTCACCATGCATTCGCTTTTATTAGGAGCTACATGCATCTGCAGACTCACCTGCCGTGGCTGCATTCTGTGACCCTGAGTGACAAAAGAAGAAGACTGTTGAACCTCAGCTAATCACTGTATCAGAACTAAGGCCTGTCTGATAAGGCCTGGAGTTCAGTGATGCTCTGTGCTGTCCCATGCACGACACATTTATGCCTGCTGTTCTTGTCCATGAATAGGGAACCTCACAGGGCTGCCCAATAATAAAAGTCTCAGTTGACTGATAGGAGCTCTTCGATTATTGAGTGGTCCCACTGAAAAATCTGTTTCTTATGCCAAACAATCTCTCCAAATCTAATGTTATCAAAGGTCAAAGCGTATTGCATAATGAATGTGAAAGTGGTTACTAGAGCTGCAATGATTAGTCAATCGACAGAAAAATAATCGCCAACTATTTGGATAATCCTTTAATTGTTTTGTGTCATTTTTAAGGAAAAAAAACTCATTCTTTTGTTCCAGCTTCTTAAATGTGAATATTTTCTGGTTTCTTTAGTCCTCTATGACAGTAAACTGAATATCTTTGGGTTGTGGACTGTTAGTCGGAACAAAACAAGACATTTGATGTAGCATGTTTGGCTTTGGGAAACAGTGATTAACATTTTTCACAATTTTCTGACTTATTATAGAGCAAACGACTTATTGATTAATCAACTAAATAATTGAGAGATTAATCGATAATGACACCTCTTTATAAGGTGATAATATGTTAATGTTGTGTTTACAGCTTGTTTTGTTAATGCAGCTTTAAAAGGTACTCACCATGTTGTATCGATGTCTTGAAACACAATTATGAACCGTGTTGAGTTGCAGTCTTGGCTTTCTGTCGCCTGCCATCGCTGTTTTCATTTGCATTCTGACTGCGCTGCTAATTCCAGAGTGACATGATTTCATTTTTGTTTTTGCAGCTGATCTATGAGAGCTTTGCCAGGTATCTGGTGGAGCATAAAGGCTATGACAAGGACCTCCTGAATTTAACCCCTGCTACCTGGGATTTCTGGTGAGTCATTACCAGGAGTTCTTCCACTTCAAAGGAGAACTATGACATAAACAGGTGTAATCTGTTTTTCCAGTTTTTTTTTAAAGGATGTCATAGTGACTATATTCATCCATTACTCATGGCTAAAAAAAATCAATCTTATAATCACAGTGTACCAACATCCACTCCATCGCTGAGAAACATGCCTCTCCCTTTGCTCTAATGTGTTACCTTACTCAGAATTTTGCAAAATCAATCAATAAATCACTCTAACAAGTCCCAAAAGTTTTGCATTTTTTCTCCTTCATTAGATAGTGACAGTAGAGAGATGCCTGGAAATGATAGAAGAGAGGGATAGGGAATGACTAGCAGCAAATATTCTTGCCCAGATAAGAACCAGGACCATGGTTCTTATGTTCATGTTCGGCACCTTTACTCCTGGGCTACAAGGGCGCCCCATTGAAACCATTTCTGAAATCTGTCTTTTTTATTTAATATTCTGCTAATTTGCAAGCTTTGGCATTTAATACTGAGCAAACTGCACGAAACAAACTATACATATGTAAAACACACTCATAATGCTCCAAATCAAAACACAGTACTCCAAATCACAAAAAAGAGCTAGGGGAAATCTTGTTTCAACATAACCAAATTTACAGTATGTATTTATGGGATAAAAACAAGCAAATGCATGCTGTACACTCACAGAGTAAGTGGCGCATTTCCTGAAAGTCTGCTCAAGGCCTGAGGGCCTTGGTGTGGCCTAAACAGGGTTAAATCCTCTGCTACTGTCCAGCTCCCTTCCTCTTCACCCTCTACACTGCAGACTTCATGCACAACTCAGCTAACTGCCACCTGCAAAAGTTCTCTGACGATTCCGCAATAGTCAGCCTCATCACAGACATTGACGACAGGGAACACAGACAACTGACTCAGGGCTTTATTGAGTGGTGCCGGCAGAACTGCCTCTAGATCAATGGAGGGAAAACCAAAGAGCTGGTGGTGGAATTCTGCAGGTGCAAGTGCTCTCCTCCTGTACCAGTGAACATCAAGGGAATGGAGGTGTTGAAATCTTACAAGTACCTGGGTGTTCACCTGAATAATAAACTGGACTGGACAGACAACTCAAATGCACTGTATGAGAAAGGACAGAGCTCCTCTGTTTTTCCAGTGCGGGGGGGGGGGGGGGGGACCCCTGAGGACCTTTTTTGATTCTGTGGTGGCATCAGCCATCTTTATGGAGTGGTCTGCTTGAGCAGCAGCATCTCGACTGCTGACAGGACTTAACAGACTCCTTCAGTAACAAGCTGCTTCACCTGCGGTGTGTGAAGGAGAGATACCGCAGGTCCTTCCTCCTGCTCCTGTCAGACTTTACAGTCAATACTGTTTCCAGTAGACCACACACCAAAACTGACAAATCACTTGTGCAGTATCAATGTATACTAATCTGTGCAATATCAATATTTCCTATGTGCAATAATGTGAATTCAGCCATTCAGTCTGTCTACTTATGTCTACTTATTATATCTTGCTTTTTTGATAATGCTTCTTGCTAGTGGACTATCCCCTTTGCTGCTGTAACACTGCAAATTACAATACCAATTTTGCTTGATTTATAAGAGATTCTCAGAAAATTAATTATAAGGAACCCTCTACCTGGTGCATTATTAAAATATTAATGTTTATATTAAGAATTGGCCTCAAAGCAGTTACGTTAAAGTGCTTTTTATTTAATATGAACACACTACAACAGTAAACACAATGTAGTGCAACTCAACTCAACTACAGGCTCTGCAGTCAGTGAGTAAAGAGTGATCAGTGATCAGTACTTACTTTAGTGCAGTGTATAAACAACAACTTTAGATTTCTAAGTTGAATCAGCAGGCAGCCAGTGTAAATAAGGTGGCTACAAACATACCTGCTGTAATGTAAACATCACTAATACCTCAGGTAAACAAACACTGTCTCACAAAGCTTTTGTGCAACAGGCCCAGCGGTGCGTTCAGTGGAGCAGCTCCCGGCATGTTCAACAAGATCTGGCCACAAGATCTCACACAACGAGATCTCGTGGCCAGATCTCGTTGAACATGGCGGGAGCTGCTCCACTGAAGGCACCACCAAGCCTAAAGGCAGATGTCTGGATTCATTTCAGATTAAAAAGGCATGCATTAAAAGATCGATCTCAGATTTTATGAATCAGTTTCGATTCAGATTGATTCATTCATTCATTCGCCCTAGTCTGTACTGAACACTAGTGATGAAACTGATATTGATCTTGGAATATATTGGGATTGTTCCTTTATGCTACCACTCTACAGTACTGATCAAGTGTATAGTCTGCTAATTTTACATTTTATGACAAAAAAAATTGTTGCAGTGGCTCAGAAAGCAAATGTTGATGTCCAGTGCAATTGCTGATATTGAAGTGTCCATGCTTAAGACGGGGCAGCAGTCACAATATGTGTTCCATTGTTCATTTTGCATTTAAATAACATGCTGACTAAGTTTTGTGTCCAGTTTTAAAGGTCTAGTGGTGGATCTGGAGGAGGGAAACCTTGTGAAGCTGGCTGAAGATGGAACTGTCTTGCGGTAGGCTCTTCTTGCATGAAATTTGTTTAATCTTCTCCCTGAAATATCTCTTCACTTCACTTGTCATAGTTATTATTGTCCTTACAGATTTTAAAGTGGGGTAATAGTTTGTTTTGTTTTTTTTCCTTGCGTAGAGCGACACATGGAACCAATGATCTCAGTACAGAAGAGATCATCAAACATTATGGTCCTAAAAGGGAGTGGAAGCACTTCAACAGCCTCAATACCTCCTTCACTAGATCGGGTATCCTGTTCCTATCCATTTTTGTTATCTAATATCTGTATGTTGTTGACTCTTAAGTAGGCTAATGCAGTGTCCAACGTTTTCACCAGCCCCGGGGCATCGGGCCATCAGTTATGTCAGACCCCGGGCTAATGTGCAGTATGTGGGATTTAACTGATTTCCTGCTCCCTTGTTTTGGTCTTTGTAGCAAAATACTATTTCTATGACAACTACTTTGATCTACCTGGGGCTTTTCTCTGTGGAAGAGTTGTGGACATGTTGCATAAGGTAATATTTGATAAGATATGATTTCATATTAGTAGTTGAGAATTCTTTGTGGAAAAACATTTTCAAATGTGTCTTTATTTTTTTTGGAAACAGCGAGGAAATGAGGTGAATTCTGACTTTTGGAAAGACATGGTTGCTGCCATCGACCACAATTATAACACATCTGCATTCAAAGGTATGGATTTTATCCCTCACCAACACACATTTCATTTTATTCCCCTGACTTATGACTTTTAGATAAGGACCCATACTGTCCGGTAGAATATCACACACAATACACAGGACATGTTTCTTTTTCAAACGAGAACTTTATTCTGTGCTTTGGTCAGTGGTACATAACTTAAAACATCCAATGGTACTTTTTTTTTTTTTGACAAAATGCAGTTTGAATTTGTCATTCTGTGTTGCTTACTAATCATAGTGCTTGTGAGAATGTGCTGATCTCTAATAATACATAGTACCACAGTTTTGTGTGTCTTTTGTATGTATATTACAGGAAAAATCTTAAACAACAGACATTAATAAAAACAAACACATATAAAAGACGTGCTGTAAATGTTACAGGCAGTTGTAGAGCACCATTTAAGATATCTTCCAATATTATTTCATGTTTCTTAAAATTGTAAAGGCACACACAAGGTGAACTGGGAAAAGGGATCAATAAGAACCATATATTTTAAAATTTTACTCACTATTAATGCCTCTGTCAGTCGAGTAATTTCTTAGCAAATTGAAGACTTTTCCATCATTGCAAAGATTTGAATGAGGCAGTTAAACTTGTAAAATTACAACCATGTTTTTCTTTAAAGTACAATCTCAATGGAATTTTGTAAACTGACATATTTCTCTGAGTAGTTCAATGTTTTGTAATATTTTGAGGTGTAATTGGATTTGTGAAATCACGTGGAGGCAATCAAGAACCCAGAGAAAGAGCAATGAACGTTGTCTGCTGCAAATATACCATTACTCTCCTCATCAGGTACCTGGACATAGACTCTGTCACCGGCATACAGCATAAGAACAGCACTGCCTGACATCTGATCCAGGAAGCCCTTGTTATACTCATCATAGGTGAAAACAACTGGCTCCTCATTTTTGTAGAGGGCAACCAATGCATTGGCACCATTGACATGCACATGATAGCTGAAATAGTAGAGGCCTGGGACCTGGCAGGTAAACACACCACTATGGGAATCATAATGGTGCTCCCCATTGTACAGAATCTGATCAAACTGAATAGGGGCAGCAGCTGAAGGGTAGGCCCTGGTCAGCACAGCACTGAAGGCAGACATAGGGGCCTTCATCATTTCATGAGACATCACAACCTCGTGGGACTTGATTGGCATGCTCTTGGCATAGACCACCTCCCCTGGTGGGCCGGGAGGACCAGGAGGACCAGCAGGGCCTGGGATACCATCTTGACCTCTGGCTCCTGGGATTCCAGGTGGACCGTGAGGACCAGAAATTCCCTTAGCTGTTAGGCCAGCTGGGCCAGGTGGGCCTGGAAGACCTGGATGGCCCTTGGCTCCAGAGGGACCTGAATGACCAGGGGGCCCAACTGGTCCCATGGGACCTGGCCTTCCGTTCTCACCACTTTTTCCTGGTGCTCCTGGGGAGCCTGTGTGTCCTTTATGTCCTGGAGCGCCATTTGAACCTGGAATTCCTGGGGCACCAACAGGGCCTTGTGAACCCTTTTGACCCTGGGGACCAGTATGACCTGGCATACCTGCAGGACCTACTGCCCCAGGGATACCGGGTTTCCCAGTGAAACCCTGAGCTCCCTGGTCACCTTTGGTTCCCCTAGGCCCCGGTGCACCAACCATACCAGTGTCGCCTTTGGGTCCATGTGGGCCTTGCTCACCCTGGAATCCTCTTGAACCTTGTGGACCAGCTGGGCCAATAGGACCAGTTGCACCTGGCTGACCAGTAAAACCAGTGGGGCCTGGCTCACCTTTCTGACCAGTGGTTCCAGGAGTACCGGGGGCTCCTCTGCCACCTGGTGATCCAGGTTCTCCTGGTTTACCAACACCTGGCATGCCAGGGGTACCTGGCTGACCAGCTGGACCCTGTGGACCTTTAAGTCCCATAGGTCCAGGCACACCTGGGCTACCATTTTGACCTGGTTTCCCTGATGCTCCTATGCCTGGAGCTCCAGTGTGACCCTTTGGCCCTGTCATACCCATTGGCCCAGGAGCACCATCTCTTCCTGGCATTCCAGACTTGCCAGGCTCTCCAGGATAGCCAGTAGCACCAGTTTGACCAACTCCAGGTTTGCCAGGCATACCAGATGGGCCAGATGGTCCAACTGCGCCTGGTGGTCCTTGAACACCAGGAACTCCAATGCCTCTCTCTCCCTTGGGGCCAGGAAGACCAGGAATACCAGGATGTCCCTTCAAACCAGGCTCTCCTCTTGGTCCCATTCCTCCAGGGAGGCCAGCTGGTCCGGGTTTACCAGCAGCAGAAAATCCAGCAGGTCCGGGAGTTCCAGGTGAACCAGGTGCACCTCTGGGACCCATTGCTCCAGTTGCACCAGGTGCGCCTCTGTCACCAGGCATGCCAGGGCCACCTGGTTTTCCAGGGCCACCTGGGATACCAGGTTTACCTGCTTGAGAGTAGCCAGGGGGTCCAGGAGGTCCGGATGGGCCTTGTGGTCCAGTATGTCCCACACCACTCTTTCCAGGAGGTCCAACTTGGCCCATTGGTCCTGGCTCACCTGGAGGACCAGGAGGACCAGGAGGACCTGCAACAGCTGGGGAAAACATAAATACAGATTCATGTGATTCAGTTATTCAAGTAATATAATGCTTATAACCACACATAAAAATGTTGTAATTATAGACCTACTTTCATGTTTATAATTGGATTTAGTGAACTGCCCGTCTGTTGTTCTAAAATGAGCTTAAATAGTAAAGTAGACAGTGTACAATTTTCCACATGATGCTGTAGATGGATGTTGAAAATTTGGTAGAAAATATGCGTGTGTACAACATTTACAAACATAGAAATAATCCTTAGTTCTGCCTAAGGACATGAAAAACAACAAAGTAGTGTATGTATCTCTAACAAGAAACGGATGAAATTTGAATAATTTTTTAGGTTCTTTTATTCATTTTGCCTTTTCACTGCATTATGTAAGACGCTTTCTTGGTCCTTGAAAAACCCAAGGGTTTGTATTTTACTCTGTAAGACCACAACCTGACTTAAAACACTACTGCATATGATTGTAGGGCCTGTTGTGGGGACAGCACTATTTTTTCCCAGGAATAATCTGCATAGCACTAGTGGTCTGAGGTGATGTTCTCACCAACCTTATGTCTGCTAGCGTGGGACCTAGCAACCCAGATCCTGTGCATTTCAGTTTAATTTACTTGCGCTATACTGCACCCTTTAATTTCCTGCACTGCCCATGGGAGTAAATGTATAGTTAGTGGTCTGCAAGTTGTCAGCATCACCTTGATGCATTTCCTACCACATAGCCCAGCATAGAGTTTATGGGCAAGGTCAAATGAGTGCATGCACTGTCAAGAGAGTGTATGTGTACTAAACTGGCATATAACATCAGCTTGATATCTAGTATTTGTTACGTAAGGCAACATAATAATAATCCTACTGTATAAAATAAAAACATGGGATTGGAGATCGTGTTTTTTCTCTTGAATTGATTGTCAGGAAATGTTTATATAAAATAAAATTATTAAATGTTTCTTTATTTTATTTAATTTCTGAAGGACTGTTTTCAATATTAAGTATACAGTTAATGTTGCTATCGGTTCTACCAGTTAGCTTAAAATTATTTTACATTGCTTAGCTGAAATATGACATAAAGTCACTATGGAAATGATAAAAAATGATATCCCAAGACATATTAAGAATCAAAGTACCATTTATATATTACAACAAAATTAAAGTTAAAGGTAAAAAAAAGTTACAAAATAATATAAATAAATCTACCTGGGTTTTAACATTGAAATTGTAACCATCCTCATAAAAAAAAAAAAACATACATAAAATAGGATCTTTTGATAAAGTTTCTATCATGCTGCATTGGTTTGTATACCATTATTCTGGAAACATCATTTCCAAAAGAGAGCCATAACCTGTCAAAGACACAAATCCAAAAGTGTTGGCTTTTCTTTTAAAATGGTGTTTTGAGAAGAAAATGCTTTGACAGGGCTGTCATTTTAAAGCCACATAAGGCCGTGTATGAAACCCCACACAGGATATTTGTGCCAGAATGGAACCTTTTGGCAGCCAGAAACACCACAAGCTTGAGGTGATGATGCTGGCTACGGTAGCTGACCCAGGAGCTGAACCATGAGTGACCTGCACTGTACTATTATCCCATCCCCTTAGTCTGAGTCTTTTTTTTTTGCAATTCTTTAGCGGCTTATAGTCTTCTATAGTGGAAAAACTCTCTATTACGTCAGCCTCAGAGAGAAGCTACAGTAAATACGCTGTGGTTTGTTTGGTAGGTTTACTGCTTGAACTTGTGAGAGTTTTTTTTTTCTTCATTCTAATTATGTGGGGCAATTTTAATACCACAAAGCAGTTTGTTAGGGTGTGACTGAAACGTGGTAACATCTGTATAGGATATTTTTCAAATTTGAGCACTCATTGTCTTTGGAAAACAGTTCTATTTTTATCTTAAGACACACAGTCAAACTACATCAGACTCTCTTCAAAAACAAAACTAAAGATGAAAATTTGAATCATGAACGCCGCTTTAGTTTTTTTTTTTTTATGAGATGCGCAAAGTGACAATTTCCTTCTTTAACCTTTATTTGTCCAGAGCATCTATAAACCCCACCTCAGCTCTACAGAGATACACACTCACAGTAGTTCAACCAGTTCAACCACATCCTTCTGCTCTGAGCCAATGAGAGGTTGCACTGGACCTGCTGGGTGTGCAGCTTGATGGCAGTTAATGAAGGAGGGTTGTGCTCTGGCAGGCTCATTTACTCAATGTGTATGAACAGTCTGCCAGGTTGCATAAGAGTACGTCTTATTGGAAGCTCAGAAGAGTGGTGATGATGATGATGATTACAATAGTGAGTGGAATCTACAGTTAATTAAGAAATGTGCCATATTTATTGTGTTCTTTAAATGATAGAAAGGCTGCCATATTTCCAGGGTTCATACGGATGATTGTTTTTATATTTTTCAGATCAGTGGTTAAAGTTATGGCCTTAATTTGATTTGACAGTGAAACTGGCAGTGATGTAAAAGTCCAGCAGGTCACAGTGACTTGTAAAGTCATTTCAGGCAGACTGCATCTTATGACTTTTTTAGTGAAATTACAGGCAGTTGTAGGCTGAAACTTAATTGATAATTTGTGGATTTGTCTGAAACATCTTTGATAATGTTTGTTTGCCTTGCTTTTCAGCATTCCTGATTTCAATTAAAAGGATGTAAACATACATTATGTCCCAAAAATAGTGTCATCTGGTGCTATTTTGCGGTTTCATTTGTCTAAATTTGTTTTAATTATTGAACAAAAAGTGATGGATTGTGGAGCTGATACAATCTGAAAACAGTTTCGCAGTGCAGCCTGTAGTCATTTTAAATGAACAATGGGCTCGGTTGGAGTTTAATTATTGTACTAAAGATAAATAGATGCCGTTTTTGCACTGAGGCATTCTTTCTATTTCTGCTTATTCCTCCCAGTTCAACTTGAACCATCTGTATTTGTGTTAATTGCAGCGTAGCCCCTTAATACCAGACTAGTAAGATTATTATTATATTTGTAAAAATGCACGTTTTCATATGAACAACCCTCTTGAGAAAAGAAGTGTGACTCACCATGACTCTTGACAGGGTAGGCACTCTTGCTCACTTTTGGCACATGGTAGTATCTGTCAGGGGTTGCCTCAGCCAAAGCTAGGAGGACGAGGAGAACGCTTGTTACCCTCAGGTCCATCTTGTGAAGCTAAACCTGCAAAGACAGAATCCATTAGTGAGAAAACATCTGCATGTATAGCATCAACTATTTCTGTTTTCCTCTAATCACAGTCTACAGCCATGTCTGACAGTGGCAAGTGCCTCTCCTACATTAGTTATGTAGTGCAGTGTGGTGATGCATCAGCTAATCTAACAGTCTGAATGAGGAGATTCAGTAGCTGCAAAATAAATGTTAGTCTTTCCTTTCTAAACCAGATAGATCATGCTCATCAGTCATTTTTGCCCTCCTGAAGCGTGCAGCTACTGTGAAAAGTATCCAAAACCACCTCTGACAAAAGATTTTTCTTTTAATTCTCATGTAACTGAAAATGGTGTCCAAAGTTCTCACAAGATGAAAAAAGCTACCTGACTCCCAGAAACTTCAAAATCTCTCTTTCAATCTAAATAAAAACAGTAGGCATGAATTCTGTCCCATTGTAAACCCAGCCACAGCATATGGCTCATTACACTCATAATGCCAGCCACCATCACCACCCTACCACTGACCCTCCCCCCCAGTGAGAGTCAGGCTGGAGATGGGAATCCCCCATGCAATAACCTGAAATCAGAGAAAAGCCACCTTACCGGTAAGGTTTACGCTCCGAAAGAACAGTGGGGGGTCGGGAAGCTGCTGTCCCGGCACGGCGCAGTTATATCCTTAGTTGTGAAGTCTGGCTGTCTGAGTGGCAGCTGCTGCTTCCCAGGGCATTGGGCTCAAGGTATTTATACCAAACTGCTCTCCAGCATCGTGGAGGATCTACCTCGCGTGGACGGCCCTCCCTGCTCTGATGTCATCTTTAATGAGGGGTGCCATGTCCTCAGGAGGCCTGTCACTCCAAGATGACGGTCCTCCCTCTCCTCCCTGTGTCTCTCTTCATCTGGTTTTCTCTGTCTGTAAGGAGCAGCATTGAGGGGATTCCTCTGAAATTACATTTGGGTGCCACTTTTCTTAAAAGTTAGTTTCTTGATTTATCTTGCTTGGTATGATCTGTGGTAGTGGCAGGCAGTCATACAGATCTTTCAAAGTTAACAACCTTTATTCAGTTACACATTTGACACATTAATCACTTTGTTTGCGCTTTTTGACAGATGACTCAGGAGTGTTAAATTGCTTGCTTTAGTGTCCATCTTTAGTCTTTTTAACTGCTCAAACACAGGTTTTTCTAAAAACATCAAGTTATTGACTAAGTGGCTTGTGACAGGGTGTTTTTCTGGAAAAGTAAAGACTGTGTGGGTGGGTCTGACAATATTTTCCTCCTGTCTGAAGACTTTGTACAGGTGAATCTGTGGTAGACAACATGTACCAGACTCCTATTTTTATGTCAGTTTTGGGTAAAAGTGAAATTTCACCCATCTGCTAATGGATGCTGGAAAGTTGTGGAATGTCTTTTTTTATCTATAATTTCTGGGTTTGAAAGACAGCAGTCGGTGTTTACTAGTCTAGACACATCTCTAAATACAGCAGATGAGTTTGATGTGTTCATATTTAAATTTCACATAGTTAAAGCCTATCATGATAATGGCAGGTTTATGTCTGTTTAATCTCTCTGGGATTTTTACAAGCTGGCATGTGGTGTGGTGCAGGGATCCACAGTACACTTTTAAGACACCAGGAGGCAGAAGTGAGGTTTTGTTCTACCTGCTTCATCCTCTGAAGAGCCTCTGGTTGGCTTACAGTTCAGATTCACTGAGCAGACCACAGTTCTGCACCAGTTTGGGTACTACTTTAGGAGAGTGGCTGTAGTTGTGCTGGAGTCGTCCCAGTTGTGAAAGTGTGTATGCATGTGATCTTCTTAACCGTGGTTTAAAAAGTTTACGGCAGGTTTAGGTTTTATTTTACACTGATATAGTAAATAGTGCTATAAGCTAAAGTTAACCTACAGAGGACATAAACATTGCTCAGTGGCATTCAGGGATTTTTATGAGCTTTTGTCATTTCTCAAGGAAATAACAGTATTGGGTTACTGTGCTGCAAAATTATGTCTAAACTGATGCCGGATTTTTGAGGCAGATACCAATACCTGTATTTTTTAAATTTTTTTGTTTATTTTAAAATATCTGGTAACAATACAACGATCAATTTTTTTCATAAACTTTTTTGATAAGGATCCTTTAATCCTTCTTCAATAAGGGATAAGGCTGAAGATATTCTGTTTTCCTTATTGTCAATAAATCCCATGAAAAGACTAAAACCATTAATATGTTAGTCCATCTCTTAATACTTTGACTTCCCTACCCTGTCTGTACACTACAGACAACTATTGAAGCCTGATATATCTTATTCCTCTGAGCTCTGTTGTTCAAAAACTATTAAAAACATACCAATGAGCCACACTGTTCACTGGGTGACATGTTCCTTCCTTACCATGAACACACAAATCAAATCAATCACACATACATCCTCCTGCTGCCAGAAACACTCACTAGAGCACCAAATGTGTATTAATCCACTGCTGAAAATGCACTATTTCCTCGTGTTTGAGAAACGTTTGTTAAAAACGACAGTGCCCAGCTGTTAGGAAATTATGGAACCTTTATAAAAAATGAAACTATATATTTGTGACCCACTCTTAGAGATTTATGCCTTCAGTAGGAACCAATAGGCTTGGTGCCAAGACAGGGTAAGTCAGAAAGTATTGAGAGACGGACTAACACATTGTTAATTTTGGTTCAATGGAATTTTTTGACTATAATAAACATAGTTTGTTTGTTGTTTGTTGTTGTGCTGTTGTATGTTTTGATTGTGATGGACTGCGGATGCAAATTAGCTTTGAGCTAACTCCGGTGCAGTGCATCTTTAATGTTTAAAAACTATAAATACAATAAATCAAATCAAATAGAGAATATCTCCAGCCGTATTGTATCGGTTATTCAGATCAACTCATCTCTAAAGTAAGTCTTTAGGGCTGAGTCAGTGATTACTTGTTAGACAAGGTTTTTTTTGCAGTGCATAGTAATTAACACTCCAGCCTTCATCAAGCTGTCATCTATAGTATGTAAAAGTTCCGGTTGGTCAAGCCACTGTGTAATATATGCATGGTTTTGGAAAAGCTTTCCTTCCCTTCCGAACGTCTCATCATCTCATTCATCTAAACTGCCAACGTCTCAGCAGCCGCAGATGAGCACTCGCTGAGCCTTGGGCATCTTTGGTAAACTCTTTGAATTAAATGACAGACTAGGGGGGGTGGAGTCGACATTTAACAACTTTCTAAGCTGCAGATATGCCATTGCATCTCACCATGAAAGTGGCTGTGACCGCAGTGAGACATGGCTGGCTTTTTATTTCATTTGGATTTTTTTTTTTTTGCCTTTTGGTGTGTCAGAATTAATACCTCTCTATCTAAATCTGGCCACTGTGAGGTTTAATTTGAGTGGCTGCCTAGATTTACATGCTGTGAGTAAGCTTTTGCTGTATATGGCAAAAAAGAAGTCACAGTGCATAAACATGTAATTAGAAGTGGAGATGTGCTGTATGGAAGATAGTACAGACAGTACGATATGGGTCGTCCTCAGTCTGTTGTCAGACACCTCCTGATGGCAGGGTGGGTGGTATTTCTGGGAAGGGTCTGGAGTAACCATTGTTTTGCCCCTCAAAACATCTTATCATACTGCTGCTTCACTCCAGACACGACTTAATGCTCCTTCAATGGCTTTCATTAACTCTGGTGATGACAGGGGTTGTCCCCCAATATGCAGAGCTTCTGCTTTCTACATTATTTTCAAACAATGTATATGCAAAAGTCACATTTGTATATCTGAATAGTTATGCTAAAGTGTGTTTTACACCATGGTTGTCTTTGGAGAGAACAAAAATGTCTTTTATTGATCCTTTCTCTGCTCTACACAGTATTGGGTGTATTGTTTAGTCATAGTGTTTGTGTTGCATAGTCTGAACTGTACTGCATTTTATTTTTTCAATTAACCATTCTGGTTATTTGTTTTTGTCTGAGAAGAACTGGTAGTTTGAAATTTGTAGGCACTTATGCTGATGCAATATGTGAGTTTCTGTATTGTATCACAATGAAAACTTAATTTGAGGAATATTAACATTTTCCTATAAAAGCCTTTTTCAGTCATTTAAGTCTGCATTAATTAACAACAAAATGATTGTTGGCCACTTGTGAGTCGCAGAAAAAGCTGCAGACACATTTTAAGTTGATCTATGAAGACTGTTTTAGCAAACAGTTTCCTGTTTACACAGTAAATAGTTGTGTACAGTTTCCAGTACACACAGAGCAAAATTAACATTCATTTGAAGTTGTGTGTGCTTGTGTCCACCTGGTAAATGTCTTCCCAATATTCACTCTCCTTTTAGCTCTGTTTTGATCCCCACCAACTCCAGAGAAAAACATCTGCTGCTAAATGCTCCACTTTGTTCACCATTTAGTCGCTAACTTTGTTTTGTCAGCTGTTTGGTGTTGGGCAGATAGTGTACGGTGATTTTATTAGCACTCTTTGGCTGAAAATAGCTGCCTGCTGCTGCTGGAAATTAGGTTGATAAGAGTTAAAAAATGTGTTTTCTGGTGGAAAAACTGCAATAGAGACACTGTTTCTAAATTACCTCCAGCATATCTTTGATACTTCTGTACTGTACACAGTATTGTATTTGTGTTATATATTCATATAGTTTTTTTCTGAACCTTACTGCATTTTCTATGTTTTCACTTTGTTGTGAACTAATAATTGTGGTTATTTTATTCTTATCTGACCAGTAGGCACTCACATTTTTACTTGTCATATAATCCTTAATTTGTCTATGTGAAAATGTTCCAAGTAAACATTGACAGAATTCTAATTGTAAAACTAAAAGTAGGAATCCATAAATGAGTTGTTCTTATATGCAAACATATAAAAGGAAACCCCTGAAAGATTTATATCTTATGAGCCTTGTGGTCAAGGAACTATGTAATTACAACGTCATTGGTCTATTTCTGGCAGGGAACTTTGTTGCATAGAACCCCCTGTCTCCCCTCTTTTGTTTTCCTGCCTGTCCGTATTGTTCAGTATCAATAAAGACTAAAATTCCAAAGATATAAACTTAAAAAATATACTGTATTTCTATTATTTTGTAATATTCAAATTATAATAACAATTTAGACAAACAATTAACATTTTTTCTCATATCTGATTAAGTATTTTTCTTTTTTTTGGACTCTGCTGTCTCCATTTGGTCCCAGAGATTTGAGGATGCCATGGTGGCTGAGGGAAAGGAGAAAATAATTGCAGGTTGATGTGTCTGAAGCCAGCAAGGAAGAGTGGAAAGCAAGAGCTAAAGATAGAGCGTTTCAGCTGGGAAGTGACGGTGGCTCAGATTTAACGTTTTAATAAACCAAATATGCCACTAAGAGGCACTTAGAGCTTTATGAATGGAAGGTCTGAAGCTGGACCTCCTGGCTGAGTGTTGGTTACAATTAGAGGGACCCGAAGACAAAAATCATGGTTGGAAGCTTGACCGACCTGAGGCTAACTGTAATTCAGAATAGCAACAAAAGCCTTCACTGCATTTTTTTTTAACATCTTGACAAAATCTTGCACAAGTCATTATGAGTTTATGGAAAGGTTGGTCTCATGAGAAAAGAGGAATTAAAGCCAGAGACGCTGAATCTTTTGGTTACAAAAACAGATTTTGCTCTCATTGTAGGATTTATTTTAGGAGGAGGTAATGGGTTACTTGAAAGGTAATTATCTAAATCAAAGTTGAGTAAGTGCTATAATGACCAGCACTTTCATTTTTACCGTACCTTCCACACTAGCTCATAATCAGCAGTGTTTACAGGGGTGGTGTTGCAATCTGTGTATCTCTTGAGCTGGAGAAGATGCTTAATGCTCATACACGTGCACACACCTTGTCTTTGATATGTCATGCTGTGCTGCACCTATGTTGTCATTATGTTGCCTGGGGTAGATACTGTGGAGCCCCAAAATTGAAATAAAAGGCAGTAAAAGATTATCAGACTAGCTAAAAAGATAAGTTATTCCATCAGTAAATAAGACTTAAAGTTATAATTAAAATGCAGTTTAATAACAAACATAAAACTTTATACTTGTAATAAGTTAATGAAATTAATCAAAAGTTAATTTATTTTCCCTGCTATCTATGTTTCACAAGCTCATTTTATTTAATGGGTAGGTGAAACTTACAACAGAAGTGTAAGCATTTTACCTTGCAAGCTAATGCTAACAAAGTTTTTAAGCTAATGCTGCTTAGACATTTTTAGTTTAGTCTGTTTGACATTATGAGAAAAGAGACATTTAAGATGAAGATAATGTTATGAAAATAGAAGCACAGTGTCTGTGAACTTCCAACTATCATTATCATATTGCTAGCTAACTTAGTTAGTGTTTGCCTGATGGCTAAAATGCTTATCTACTGTTTCAAAAGGTTTAAACAATGATGCTACAGCAGTATTAAGTAAATTATATAGATTAACATTACCTACACTATTATAATGACCTCATTAAACATAGATCTAACCCCAGACTCCTCTTCAGCGTTGTGAGTCGCACCTCAAGTCCAACCCCTTCTGTTATTGAACCATCCATTCACAACGGTGAACAGTTCCCATCTTTTTTCTATGACAAAATCAAAAACATCAGGAACAGTATTTCATTTGTAGCCCAGACTGTCACTTAACTCTCTCCTCCTTGCACCAACTGTGCCTTAACTTCATGTAACATGCAACTGAGAACATTGCCAAAATGAAGAACTCCACCTGCTCTCTTGATATCATTCCTACCTACTTCCTTAAAGAAACCCTTGTCATGACCTGTCCATTTCTGGAGGATTTATTCGACTCCTCACTTTCATCTGGCCTTGTTCCTGATTGTTTTAAAATGGCGGTAGTACAACCTTCCCTTAAAAAAGGAGACTAGACAGACTAGACCCAATTACTCATTTCTGGTCTCAAAACTGCCACTTCTTGCAAAGGTCTTATAAAAAGTCATAGCAGAGCAGATAATTTCCTTCATGCACATTAATGGTCTCTTTGAAAAATTTAAGTTGGGTTTTAGGGCAGACCATAGCACAGAAACTGCACTCCTTATGGTTTTAAATGATCTTCTCTTAGCAGCTGACTGTGGTCAACACACTGTACTACTCCTATTGGATCCGTCTGCGGATTTTAACACTGTTGATCATAGTATTTTAATTGAATGTCTTAAAAATTTGGCATTTCAGATTTGGTTTTAGATTGGTTCTGTTCTCATCTTTCAGGAAGATCATTCTATGTGGAAATTGAAAATTATAAATCAGCTGTGATACCGCTAAAATATGGAGTTCCACAGGGATCTGTTCTTTGGCTCTTACTATTTTCCATTTACATGCTATCACCTGGTCATATTATTGATGCTCATTGTGTTTAACTCCACATTAAATTGTTTTTTGTGCTTTACACATAATCACATATGTAGATTAGACGTTCATTTTACAACAATATGTATTGTGTGTAAAAGTGCTCATACAGTCGATTGCCCACCCCTTTTGCATTTTCTTATAGGCACTGAGTTCTAGCAGAATTTAAGGATGTACTCACTCTTTAAACTTACCTGGTCACACACTCCTCTGTTAATTGTTTCCCTGAACATGTGGACACGATCATCTCATTATTAAACAAGCCTGAGGAAAATTGGAAATGTGGTGATGAAAAGGAAATGTTGCATGGGGAAAATTGCAAATAATTAAATGATTAAGTGTGTGCCAAGAAAAAAAAGTGTAGGAAAACTAAGGAGTTGAAAAGTGTAAATAGCAGACGATATTTTGTCAGTTTAAGGCCTCCATACAATACTACAATTGCTTGTGTATTCCATGATGATTGGCACATAGTTATGATATGATATTCTTGCCGTTTTACTATGGGAAATGACATGCCTACAAACTGAAGGGTTGCTGACCACTGTATCCTGTTGGCCTAGGATCAGAAAACAAGTATGTTACACTATATCCTTTATAGTTCCCATAAGGCCTTTACCATCTGTTTATATGGTTTCTACACTCCTAGGGACCTCCTCCAGTTTACAAGATTTCATAGTCTGTGAAAGCTCAATGGGAGAATTTGCTACAGGGTTTCAGCCATTGCTCTGAGTATCATACTGACTTGTGTCCACTGCAACAGAAGTTCATGGTTTTCATAGTACGTTCCTTCACACATTCCTTCCCCTGGACCTCCAGTGTGTAGCGCAGAGGACTGTGGAGGTGGTGTTGGAGTTAGTGGTGAAAAAAGTGTTGGAAGCCAAACCCCACATCTTTAACAGGTCCAACTCTATTATGTTTATGTTTTTTTTCGAAGGAGTGCTGGTGTTTACCAAATTACGCAGAACTCAAAATAATTATGGTGCACAAAGACAAAAATAGAAAGATGGATGCTGGCAGCTCCTGCTTACACACCAAAGGCAAACATATAAGAGTTATCTGTATGTTTTGAGACAGTATAGAAGCATAACGTGAGACAGAGGTGAAGGGCGGGCCCACACTGATCCATCACTGTCATTTGACAGTATTTTTGTGTTGTTTTCGAATTCCTTTTACTTTGAAAACTCCTCCTTGATTTTGTTGACTGAGTCAAAGCTGGAAACTCCAAACATGCTTGTGAGCTCCAAAAAGTTTGTCTTCTCCAAACTCTTCTCGGAAGTGAAGTGAACACAAAATTGGTGAAGACAAATGGATTGTCAGCCCTGTACCACACATGTACACTATATACAAGCATACCATCCACATTGTACTGTATGTTTAAATGCCTCACAACCAAAAAGTCATCTCAGAGCTCAAAGTAAAGTTGTATTCAGGTCAGTTCAAAATTCAATTTAATTTAATTTTCACTCAAGAAACATCATTTATGTTCAATTCATGGGGGTATAATGAATGTAACTGCAGTCATTGCAATTGACAGTGAAGGTTAAACACATTTTTCAGTTATCCACCCTTCTTATTCAAGTCTATTTTTGTAGTTTTCTGTAAGCAAAATTGGCAACTACCCCCAAAATAATTCCCCGAAAATGTTTCAGAAAGATCATTTCAGAAAGAATGAGAATTGATTATTTCAAGGACAAACCTTTTTGATCAAAGCAGAATAAACAGATATACCTTTTTCAGCAAATGATTTCTAACAAAATCATTTAAGATCTTAAAGATGTCATGAACTTCACAGTTGGTCAGAAATTGTGATTGCTGGCTTGACCATCCATGGACCAGCCCTACAGCCGCGGTTTTCCATGAGTGACTGAGTGAGCGTTGGAGTTTCCCTATTGGCCAGTGCTCTTTCAAAATGAATCAAGATGATGGAACCCTGACGCTCTCAGCTTCAGTGTTAAATGCAGTGAAGTCGGCTAAACTCCTGTTTAAACAGACACGTACCAGCATCTCTGGTTCCATCCAGTGTGATTGACTCTCCGGCAGGAGAGACACTCCGTGGTGTGTTTGGATTTTATAACTAAACTAATACCAGGACTCAAGCTTTTTATTTCTCTGACATCACCAATGATGAACAATAGTGTTAAAACACTTGCAGGTCTTGCAGGTAAAACATGGGACTCTTGTAGCTGTTATATCATTTTAGTGTGTGGCGACTGCTCTGCAGGTGCACTTGATTTGACTGTAACTGTGGTAACTGGGTGGAGATAAACCTCATGAATTTGCACTCAAAATGCCATCAAACCTTTCATTTACAATTTCCAAAACAGCGTCCATGATCATCAACCGGGAAGGAGGCAGAAAAAAGGTGCATAGAGGCATGAAGGAGAGTGCACAGTTAAAGCACCACAAATAACCATCACTCTGACAAAACACTCAATACAGAGTGAAACAGATGAAAGAGCAGGAGGAGTTAACAGATAATTTCGATAGTTATAATTAGACTTTAAATAAGTTCTCTGTCAAATCAAACGTCCCAGGATATGAGTGGAAAGTATTGTTCTTGCAACTGCATTTATAAACTTTTTTGACTCAAGTGTAGCCTAACCATGTCATGTGATGCTACTTCAGTACACTATCAGCATATATTACTGGAACCACTACAGAATGAACATTTAATATCAAGGAATTTTTCCAGACTATCCCTGTAACAAACTGGCCACAATTTCAAACGATGACCATACACGGTCCTGACATATACTAGGTTTTGACCTGGTCTTGTTTCTATTGCTCAGAGAATCTCTAAGTGGGTTTGTGTCAGGCAGACTGAAGACTGAAGATAATGCTGTATCTGCTTTAGACAGACGGGCATAGACAGTGCTGTGATTGACACAGTGTGGGAAACCAGTGAGAGCTAAGCATTGCTCCAAACATCTTAACAGACTGTAATGTTTCCATCCAAATGTAGCACACGTTTTAACTGAATTCCCCGAAAATCAGCAAGAGAAAGCGCACAAGAATGAACGTGCGTTTCCATCCACTGCTGTTAGGTGAATATTAAGAGTCAGTTTATCAAGATAAACAGTCGGTGGTGCTAATTCTTGTGTTTGAAAATTAAACAATTGCAGAAGAGGAGGTTGCAAAGAGATGACATCATTAAAAGAGCTACAGTCAAAAATGTGACATTTTTTCTTTATGAGAACATTACAGTCTCCTCATCGCTCCACACACATCTGATGTTTTTGTCTGTCAGCATTTTTCATCTCTTAATTGGAAGCTTCAGCGACATAAATGTCACATGCCTTATGATTGTCATGATTTATTCACCAAGTCTGCTTACAGTGTAAAAGTTTAAGTGTGAAAACCTTTTTTTTTGAATTTCCAGTGTTTCCACTTTGTTTTGTTTCTTTTAGTGATAATTGAAAATGCATATAGGAACAAGGTTTTATTGACATCTTTTAATGAAAACCAAAGCATTTCTACTTACTGCCTGTCCTAGCTGGATGCATTTTTCAGACGTCTGTATCACACCCACATCCAATGAAATGGATATGCTTCAGTTTTAGTCAGTACAGCTGTCTGCAGCAGCAGCCTAATGGACTAAATGATCTTTTTAGGCTTAGAACTGTATAGGCAACTGAAACCAGGAAACAAAATTAGCACCATCGACCAGCCACTTGCATATTTTGCAAAAAACAATATTATCTATTGAGTTGCTGGTAAAATTTGAACATTTATTAGTCATTTGGCCGGTAGACAAAAAAGTAAATTTTGCACCCTGACAGAAACAGTTCAGTTTTAATTAACACAGCTTTCTCAACTGGTAGCAGTTTAATGTGTAAATGCACCTTGAAGCACACTATTAGCTAAGTTTTTTTTTTTTTTTTTTAATTTAAGTGTATAACTAAATAATATATTAGGCTGTGAGCACTACACAACTGATATATACAAGTAGAGAAGAGGTGTCAAGATGTCAGAACACAATACCATATAATTAGATATAAAAATAAAAAAATACCCTGTGTATAAAAACCCACAGGAATCTCTTGATGGTAGAGTGAATCTGGGCTTTTTTGGTGGAGAGTTTCCAAATTTAGGTAGAGGGTGTTACAGATTTTAAAACCCTCTAAACTTGTCATTTGGGCTTTGTAGATAAAACTGACTTCATTGTGGCAGGAAGTAATCCTTTAATACAACACTCATGAACAGTCTCTTCCTCATATGAACTCTTTACCTATTGGATGTTTATTTTTTATTAGTGCACTACCAATGAACTCAGGTCCTGGCATACGAATATGTGCTTTATGGTATTCTGAACCCAGTGCTTATCAGCCCCGGTGGCCTATGTCCTAAATATACTGGAATCTATGTGAATTTTCCTCACTGGGCTGCTCTCCTAGCTCAGGTCTGTTGTTGTTTTTCTCGGTTTTGATTTTATTTTAGGTGTTGGGCTGGGAGGGATCCCTGAGAACCATTCTTAGCATGGTGGGAAGAATGCGTTAAGGAAGTTCAGAAGCCCTTGACTGTTTTTTTCCCCTCCAATCCAAGGAAACCCAGCATCCCTCAATGGGCATGAATAAGGAGCAGGTCACGAATAGCATTTATCTCATGAGCAGTATAAATATCTCTGGTTTGATTCTAACCACAGCTGCTGATGAATAGATAGTACAAATTGGGATGTAGGAAAAGCTATTATACTGATTAGAGTGGCTTAAATAAGACTTAATATATACCCCCAGAGTAAGTATGCATTGTGCAAAATGAGCTGACTGGTGTTTTTCTTTAGATTTAGGGTCCTGCATCGCAGAATTGGCAACATCTGTGTACAGTAGTTAAGAATTAGATTTATATCTATTGTAACAGCATTGTTGTGAAATATTTCAAATAGTTCTATACTTCCTCTGTAGACTTTGGCTGCAGTCAGTTAAACTGTTAAAATAAAAAAAAGAAAAAACATCAAAGTATGTGTTGTTTACATGGGTACTTGAGAAAGAACACAGTGAGGCTGTGGAGGAATGATTCACAGCTTGAGCACTGCAGCCTCTCATCTGAACTGAGACATGTAAACACAGTCTGAAAGCTCTTGCTTTTTTCCAAAATGGGAGCTTCATGCTCCGAAAAGTGACTGATGGACAGCTTTATGGCCTTGAGTCTTATGCTGTTGACACCAGCGCTGAGTGGTGTAATTCACAGGGTGTTGTATCTAAATCCACTTATCTTCTATGTGCTGCAGTGTTGTGGGTAGCAATTTAAATGGAGTAAAGTTCAAACAGACAAGAGTGGATGGATTCAAACAGAAAGTTAACTAAGAAAAGAGTTGGAAGACTAGGCGCAGTCACACAAACATTTACAACAGCAAAAATTCAGACCAAAATCATTTCACTTCAGTGGAATCGCCATGATTAGTATGTTTGTTCCAGAAAGTAAATGAAATCTGCAGCTAGAGTGCAATTTTGATGATTCAGACTTGCGAAATCGATGCCACCCCTGCCCTCCCACCCACAGAATTGTGACCAGACACCAAAATACAATCTATAAGTTTTGATTATTTGGATTATATTGGATTTGTCCTTTTATTTCCCAATATGAAAGTCTAAGTGGTGTTTTAAAGCCCTCTCCACACTGCTAGAAATGATTCTGTGGTCAAATATGTATCATTTATTTATCTGCCTGCTGGCTTGAAAGACACATTTTAAAATTAACATTTAAATATACTGAGTCTAACAATACTGCAGTCAGTATAAAAAAACCCACCACTGTGTTATCTTTTTAAATAGTAGAATGTCCACTTAATGTCCACTGTCCAATTATATATCTAATATATGTTTTATATTAGGTCAATATATCAAATTAATTTGATTAGTTTGAATTTTTGTCTAAAATATATGTACCTCCAAACCAAATTATTGCAAAATACACAAAATGGTTACTTTCAGTCAAAAAGGAACATATATGATAGCTGGCTACATTAGCTGTCTTGAGACAATGCAACAAACTGTGTCATGAACAGAGGTATTCTACTTTGTTCAATCTGTCCGTACCTGACGGGATGCTACCGCCAGCTAACCAGCTATCATTTGGTACCGCCAGTCAGTAGCTGTATGAATAACCATACAGGCAACCATTCTTGCTCTTCTGTCTTGTACTTTAAGACCTAAAACATAATTCAGACTCTTTCCTTAGTTGATGTGAAGGTCATTCTACCACCTTCCATTAAAAAGTTATTCCTACGTCAGTTGGCGAGTAGCTGGGCAATCCCATAATCAGTCCCATGTATCACAGAGGGGGCTGCTGCCGACAGAACTGTAATGACCACTGGTTAGTTGACCTCAGCAATCCCTCCCCCCTCACCATAATTACTGGGAGGACCTGAAAGCCACATTCTCTCAGGCTTTTGAGAAAGAAAATCAAAACAAAATTACTGGGCAACTGGCTTTGTGTATGTGGACAACACACGTTTGATGTGATGAACGTGTGAGGGGAAAAACTCTCAATAATGCTAAAATGAAAAGTAACGAGAGTGATCTCAGTTTAACGAGATAAAAAGATAGAGAGTAGTAAAAGGAACTGAACTTTTATAAATAACATGTTTAAAACCACTGGAGCTGGTGTTGTTGCAATAAATGCTAAATATATAAAAGCATAAGAGCATTTAATTAGCAATATTCTCATCTGGAACTGTTAGTTTGTAGTCACCGAATATCTCCCAAGATAGGTGGAGCAACTGAAGAGAAGTAGTGCTTAATTTTCTCAGTAAAAAAAAAAAAAAAAAGGGGCAGCTTTGGTGAAAGGACATGTGCACTGGTTTTTATGGTGATCCAGTGAATCCAAAATAAGATGACTTTAAAGTCAGCAGTTTCATTTCAAACATGGTATTAAGCTGCAAAAATACCAAAATGCTCTCATCAAATTCACCACGTCTCCGACCACTCATTCACCTCAGTGTCCATTTCTAAATTGACTGCTGAATTTGTTTAGCTCCACACAAAGTAATTGTTTTGAGCTTCCTATATTTGATAGCCTGGCTCCCTTCTGGATGTGGAGGCTCTTTTAACCATAAAGATGAGGTTTGTTGTCTGATTCCCTCCCTGCACAGTAAATAGTAAAAATCTGTTTGCAATCGTGCAATTTATTCCCTAGATTTCTGTCTTACAGGCTGCCTGCTTTTCTCCAGAATACATATCCACCAGCGTATTACCCTTACATTCTGTTATTGGAGTCAGTTATAGTATTTTCAATTGCTTGACTTTGAAACTCGCATCTCCATTATGATGCCAGTTTTGTCATGGTGTGTTTTCCGATACATTAAACACACCGTGGTCTTAAATGACCTTGTCAGAAAGTGAGCATGTACATGTGCCACTTGTATGTTGACACAGCAACTGTATCCATGTTTTTACAGCTTCATAAAGATTTAAGTTAGACTATGAAGTCATCCACGCCACAAGCCTTCATCCTAAATTAGTCTGGAAAGTGGCAACTTGAGTTAATTTGACATCTTTATTTACAGTGTGCCTCCACCACTGGCTCTGAAATAAGATGAACCTCTGTACATATGTATAGAGAGATTCAGTAAGTTAGATTTAAACCTGTCACTGGGAGTTAATAGAATCCCACTCTAGGTACCTATAGACTAGGCTTTCATTTATACTTAAGCATGTGATTTCAACCAACCATGGCACCACCGCAACAGTCCATTCATGTGTTGTAATTGAACAGGTGGTACATACTTTAAAGGGGAACAGATTTTTACACGTTATACAGTATGTTTGCAGGTGTTGGGGAGTCCCACTATATATGTAAAAAAGCTGTATAAAGCCTTTTTTAAATCTGATAAATGACCTCAAGTGATGTCACTTGAGGCATTGTCAGTTGGGGCTGAAGACTACAAGCTTAAAAAAATCTGGGGATGTGGAGTTAGAAAGAAGTGAGGTTAGCAGACCTCTGTAACTGCTCCTCATCTCTGCTAGAGGCTAACAGCTCCTAGCTACATTAGCTGCTACTAGTATAACACACCTGAGTCTGTACAGTTGAGTGAATTGAGTTGAGTTGCATTGTGGGTAATGTACATAGGTGCCAGGTTTCAACAAGGAAGAAGAATACATGGAATAAAAAACACAATATCTCTGGTTCTGCTGCATTAATTTTTATCCTTTTTCAAATATTTGAGGAGTGTTATGCTAATTTGGCGGATTATTCTATGTTTACATTCTTCTATTTACTTAGGGAAATAGAGCAACAAGAAGAAGGTTTGCCTTTTTTTCTCCAACTGACTGGTTCACAGTGGAAATGTCTTAGCTACTTGTATGTTACTGAGACACTCTTCAGTTTATGAAATGTTACCATTATCAGCAGTCTCCACCAATAGAAAACTTGAAGAAAACATGATCCAAGCTGACCAATGTGTGGTCACATTTTTGAGAAGGTGCATGTCAGCTACGGAGGCTATGTGCGAAGGCTCTTTAGCTATACTGTAACCTCTTAATGCACAACTATAAACTCCTTTACACTGACAATCCACAGACCTCACTGTGAACTGTTTCCATAGGGACTGTTTCTTCGCCGCTCACAGTGTGTTCACTCGATTATCCAGAGAAACAGGCGCACTATTTCTGGAAAAGAAATGCCATTTTTCAGTGTTGTGGTCACCGCAAGTAAAATTGCTTCACTTCCACTGTAATGTACCTTGGCAGATTAAACTGCATGGACAGATACCAGTGCCAGATAAAAGTTTATTTTTATGATGTGTTTGAAACAAACCTTTAAGCCTTTAGACAAGTGAGACTTGTAAAACAAAAGTAGTGCAACTTGATATCAGGCTGCTTAGCACGCCAACCATCTATTTGACGAATGATGAGACAGATCATGTTTATCTGTTTACAAGTTGTTGTTCCGAATGTGCTCAATACTGCGTTCAGGAAAGGCAAAATTTACCTTCACCCCTCCTGTCTCTGCTCTCTGTCTCTTGAGGATATAAACACCACAAATCCACAGAGGAGATTTAAATGCCAGTTCTTCTCTTTCAGGATCACTGTCAGCCTACTTTCATATATGAAATGAGCTGTTTGGTATTGAGTCACTGTCATTCTCTCACTGCTTTGCGAGAAATGTATACATATGTTCCACGGTCAGACGTCACACATCAGGGTGGGGATATACACTGTTATGTCTGACTTGCTAAATGATGGCGTAGCAACGCCTGTGCTTTGATGTGGCTTGAGTTTGCTCTCAGATAAGCAAAATTTTTGTTTTGCATGCAACAATAACAATAACAGTGCAAGCATGTTCGGTAAAGTATCCAATAAACAAACACAGTCATAATGAACTGGTAGGTTGGGTTAAATCAGGTTTTTCCTTGGATGATACTGTTTTCAAAAAAACAAGGATAGATCATGTGTGGCGTGTTAACTCTGCAGATTTTAGTCTTTATTATCAAGATCATGCTAACTTCCCCATGAAGAAACGCAGAAGGCTGCGGAAAGAGATAGATCTGAACTGACCTAAACTTTTACTTGTGACATCATTTCCATCAGACAGCAACAGAAGGAATCTCCGGTCCCTGTTAGAGTCATAAAATGAACCATCATGATGTCGAAGACCGAACCGTGCAGTTATACATGGAGTCGGATGAAAGCTGGTAACACGAAAGATCTTATTTAATGTGTGTATGTTCTGAGAAGACAGTATTAGCCCCTTTTACACAGCCTGTTTAAGGCGGGAATGTTGCGCCGTTATTCCGCCTCGCCGTTCTGTAGAAAAGGTACAAACACATAATGGAGGGACCATTGTGGTTCAACCGTTAAGCCAGCAGTGGAGGTTGTCACATTGCCAGATCGATGTCTGTGTAAAAGGGACAGCCGGCATGGCGGGACTACAAATGCTAGACACCGACGTTGTTGTGTTACACGTCACGTCTCTGATTCCGGAACGTCAGCATGCTATCTAAAGTCACACACAGGGTGGCATTATGCTGACCTTGGTTGGTTCGGTGTAAATAAGCAAAGCCGGCATAATGATGGGTCTTCTTTACAGCAATGTTGCGGGATCTCTGTATAGAAGGGGCTATCGTGGTTGTGAACAACACAGTAGCCTCTTTTATACAGAGAACCCGCATTACAGCCGCAAAGAGGATCCGCCTTTGAGCCGCCTTCGCTTCTTTACACTGAACCACACAAAGCCGACATAAAGCCGCCTCCGTGTGGTTTTACATAGCATGCTGACATTCTGGATTCAGAGGCGTGACGGAGATCAGGCTGATCAGAGCTGTGAACTCTGCCATGAGTGAGTACAAAGACGTTACTAGGACGACGGCAGGACGTTTCTCTTCATTTTGAAAATGTTAAAAGTAAAATTAGACTTTTCCATCGACTTCCCGACTCATTTTAAAAAAGACGAGAGAAAGAGAGCAGCTGCGGTCGAGTGAGCCAGAGAGTGAATGAAGAGCGACGGTAGTGAGGAAGCTGGTGAATCAGATCAATAAAACGTTATTTTCTGATTGTTTCACAGTGGTTATGTTCTAGAGCACAAACACCCCCACACACCTCCGCCCAACCCTGCGACTGAACGCTGCACCACCTGATTTGGTCTGAATACGGGCTAACACAACAGCGTCGTACTAGAAATATGTCTAAAAATGAATGCATTTGAATTTACTGAGCACAATCCTTCCCACCAGTCCGTTAGTTTTCCGTTTAGGTTCTAACCAATTAATTAGCAGTAAAATTAGCCGCTCACATTTATGCTCATAAAGGGACAAACCACTTTGATTTTAATGGCAGCATGATGTTTTCTGTACTGCCACCTTTCCAGAATATTGTTGTTTTTTTATGTAAACCTTTGTCTGGCTTTGCCAAACCAGACTGCCCTCCAAATTTTAACGGTAGTACAAAAAGAAAAATGGGCTACCTGTTGAGACTTGTTACAAAAAAATTCAATATTTAAATAATGTTTTTGTACTATCTGGTTGGTTTGCCCATGTGGAATATTACAAGCAGCTAAAATGTAGCAAAAGCCTTATTGTAGACAAGTAAGGTAACATGAGTGAGTCTTTATATAAACCTTTGTATAAGTGACTCCACGTGCAGCATGTGAGAGCTCTACCTCCTTTTCATCACACGTCCCGCAGTAACCTCGGTCTGCAGCACAGTGCTACGTTACACTGAGAGACGTGGTTACTGTGACCATGACATGGCATATGCATCTGGGCTGGATATGGATGTGCTTGTTGGAGGTATTGTGCAAAGAGAAAAACAAAAGGCCAGTGCTTAAGAATATTTTGAGTCAGGGAACTAAAAATAGATGGAAAAAGACAAAAGAAGGAAGAGTTTAAATAGAAACTCTAAATCACTGAACAAGAACACAATGTTGTATTGACATTCATATTATTTGATGTATTTGGGTATTAAGGTGGAGAAAATATTTCTACACATATGCATTAACTTCTATTGTATCCCATATAAAAAGGCCTGTTGTGAAATATAAATGAACACTAACTCTTGAATCTCACATGTACTGGCTTCTCCCAGCATGTGGCCTGATGATAAGCTGCTGTTTATGGAGATTGCAACTTGAGATGGGAGGATAATTCATCACTGCAAGTACCATAAAACCCAAATGATTAAAACAAACCTGGCTGGACATGCTCTGGGTTTTTACACCTTTTGCTTTCATGCTTTCTTTATTGTTCTACTGTGAGTCAGCAGAATTCAGCCAAAATAGGGCAATTTAACTTGTGTTTGAAATGTGCAGGGATCATCAGAATCAAGCAGTTCACGTCTGGAGCTACGAAGGTGCGGAATTATTTTATCCTGTCAGGAATTTAGTATATCGTCCTCTTGAGATCAGACCTTAAAGTATGAATCCTCAGAGTTTTCTTAAGATAGCTCTGGCTAAATATAGCTATGGTTTGGTATAATGACAGATTGCAGTGTCTTCACATTTGCTCTAAGGGGAGTGTGACTGTGCAACTGGCGTCACTGTCCCCCACAGTGATCTGCTCTGGGTGTCCAAAAAACCACCATCCCTTTTTTCTCAGCTGCTATTGTTCTTTATGTCGCCTCTTCTCTCTGCACCAGTAGTACCTCTTCCAATTTAATTAAAGAGTCTCAGTCAGTAAGTAAGTTCTAAGTGTATTTATAGTAGCATCTTGATCACGATGAGACACCCGACAAAGTACACCTCTAAAGCCAGGCAGAAAATGAATGAACAGAATAAGCCTGATTTTAACCCAAAATTTGTCCCCCCCCCCCCCCCCAAATTATTTTAGAATCAGGCTGAATTTCTGCCAGATCAGTTGTTGTTTGACGTTCAGTTTGAGGTCGTGATGCCTGATTAGTCACCTGAACGATGCCTGAACAATCCGACAATGTGACGATCGGTTGGATTTCTGGCATGTCCAAAACTGATCGATTGAATTGATTTCCCACATGGCTGCTGTGAAAAGATGCATTTTAAACTGTAGTCAGCTTGTCAGTAACAGTTTATAAGTAAGTATAGTATTTTACATGTTGTGGATAAAACTGTAGTTGTGAATGAAACAGCTGTGATTGTCTCGTTCTTACAGAAATCTGTCTCCTTTTTTTTTTTCTCACTTTTCATTCATAGTAGAATTCCATAAACTAATGCTGCCTTTCTCTCTTTTGTCAGTATTATTGAGGGAATTATATTGGACAAAATCAACAGGGGGTTCCATGCATACATTCAGTGTGAGCTCCCTAACCCTAACCCCTAACCCTAACCCTAACCCTAACCCCTAACCCTAACCCTGGCCCTAACCCTAATAGCCAGTCAACTGATCACAAAGTGTCTGTGAGGATAAAGTTGTACGTTCTGGCAGTGTGAGTTAACACAACGTACAAGACTAATAAAAACATACAGCTCAGCTAAAGAGAGATCACAGAGGTCCATATCAAGGCTCTGGTGAACCTGCTTTCATATTTCTGAATCACCACCCACGTCGTTTTTGATACATTCAAGTAGATCTGGTGTTGTGCTTATTACTGTCTCTCCCTAGAGGAGGAAGTGAGCCATTCAGAGTTTGTAGATGGGATTTAGAATGGGGGGATGCCATCTTCCTGTTCCTGAGCCAGCAAAAGGGGGATATTAACATTGAGTCAAGCACAAAAGAGACTGATGTGGTTAATCAGGTTGTTGCATGTAGACTCGCGGACACAACAACTCTTAAATCATCAGACAACAATAAAAGTGATGAATGTTGACTTTGGACAGGAATTTATTGCATTTTTCTTACCACACAAGTCACAGTTAAAGATTCTCCCTGTTTGTCACAGACTGAAGACATAGAAAAAAAACATTGTGCACTATAAAGGACATGATGCAGCAATTTGCGGCCTGTCTGCTAAAAATGGAAAGTCCACAGACAAAACGGCCCGACTAGTGTTTTCCACATGGTTCCAACAGGTGCTGGGAAACACAGTTCATCTGGATGCCTTTTTTAGGAGAAAACACTGGCTGTTTGTTTATATATTATTGTTGTTTATTTATTTATTTATTTATTGATCATAGCTTCCCTCTAAACATCCTCTCCATGTGCTTTATATATACAGAGCATTTGGCGTTTTGACATGCTTTATCTTCCCCGCTGATTAACTGCGCGATAAAGAAAACGAACATGCATCTAGATTCTGCCCCTCATCACTCTTGGTGTGGCTGTTTGTGAAACGCTCCTGTGCTCGGCCCTAACTTGCACCGTAACTGTTGATTTGTGTATCCTGTCAGGCTGCTTTGATGTGCGAGATTGAGCTGCTGCCAGTCGTGGTTTTCTCTCTCTGAAGCCCGGCAGATCTCTAGTCATCCCGCCCCGGCGCCCTGCCTGCACAGCGTGGTGCCCAGCCACAGGCCTGCGGGCCCTCGGGGCACTCCAGTCCTACATTCACAGCCAGAGCATGCAAAGGCATATCTCCCTCCACCGCACACACGCACACACACACGCTGTAGTAAGCAGGCACTGCTGACAGCCTGAGCAGTGTTTTGAATTGGCTCCTCTCTGTGGGACTTGTGGACTGATCACATGTTGCTCTGTCCGAAAATGTCACACAATATTAGCCTGGTCTTTCTACTGTCAGCATAAAGACTGAAGAGGTAACAGATGACTGGACAGAATTCATGCAAATAGGAAAGTTGTCTTCGGGAGGTTATACTGGGGCTTTGTCACGACTTGTTTAGTCACGCAAGCTAAACAAACAGAGTTAAAGGACAGTTTCACCTGCAAATATTCACACAATCATAAGGAAAGGAATCCATCATAGAAGAGGCAGAGGTCCCAGCTTCTAGCATGAACCGGTCAACCAGTTAACTGCCACTGATTCCAGAAAATCAGAAGTCCTAACACCACCCATTAAGTGTCTTTGTGATAAAAGTGACACCTATTTCTTGGATATTCTATCCATACTCTAAA
Source organism: Thunnus thynnus (assembly GCF_963924715.1). Taxonomy (NCBI): domain Eukaryota; kingdom Metazoa; phylum Chordata; class Actinopteri; order Scombriformes; family Scombridae; genus Thunnus; species Thunnus thynnus. The sequence continues at coordinate 27,268,498 of NC_089534.1, forward strand.
ATACATTTGTATCTACTACAAGCATTTTGTGTTTTAAGCTAAATTTAACACCAGCATGGCTATGTCCATATTTACATATTATTCTAACAGCTTCTCTCTTAAGGGTCCAGTATGTTCAGAATAACTAAGTCATACGAGGTGGTGTCTGAACACCCTGTCATACCTGGTTTTGCCTCTGTAAGCACAAAACAGGCTTTGTCACAGTACATTTAACCCAGACTTGAAACAAAGTAGTTCATACAAAATGTCTTTTCAACATGTCTGAACGCAGAACGTTTTTATAATTGTTTCTGAATGTTCTTAATTGAAGACAGGGCAATAAGCCTGCAGCACTACCTACTCATGTACCATTAGGTACAACAGCACACAGCGTCTCTCCTCTAAGGTATTCATTGTGCTGCTCCCTGTTGTATGCACAAAAAGTGACATTCTGTGAAGACTGAAAAAAGACAGCTTGAGAGATAAGTTTCTCATCTCTGCTTACCCGGCTAATCACAGTGAAAAGTGGGTGTGATTAGTGTATTCAGTTTTGGAAGATTATAAAAGTTGTCAGAGGTAGCCTGCCCTATTCTGACATAAAGATGTGGAGGCAGAGAGTTTTCCTTTAACAATATTCACCCATTTCTGAGTCCACTATAACTTTATTATATACGCCAACAGGGTCTTCCACGCCTATGGTCATGTCATCTTTCTCACCTCTTTCCATGCTTTTGGGGAACATCTTTTAAAACGGTATGACAATGTACGGCTGTGGTGACGTTTTAGCTACAGTAGTCCTGGGTTTGTGGGATATCGTGCTAGTTAAAAATCACTAAAAACAGAAACGTAAAAGAAACAACATTGAATTGTATTTTCTTACTCCTCAAACAGAACTAACCGAGAAGTTCAAGTTTCACCTCGTCTCACTTTGGGGTGTCTCATTAGTGGTGTAGAACGTCCAGTATACTGTGTAACTGCAGCATCTCTTCCTCAAGCGGCCGAAGCTTTTGTTGCCTTTGTCTCCTCCTGTTCCTGCTCATTTTGTACTGTCAACTATCCAAAGCAAAAGCAAAATGCCCCCCTCCAGTAAGTAAAAATATACTTTTGTTTAAAATAAAAAAAAAGAACTGAATTATTTTTAAAAATTAGCAAACAAGTACGAATTACAAGAAGAAATCTAGCATCTGTATTTAATACTAAGTGAAGGGCAAATGGATTCTTAGCCATGAAGATGTTTTTTTAGATAATTGCTTTTAAAGTATAATGTTTATTCCTCTGTGGATGCGTTGGTTGGATATTTTGATGATCTTAAACCAAATCCACATCCTATTTTATTGCAGTACGCCACATTTAGTCTGTCCTATCCAACTGACTAAAACAGCTCCCGCGCCACATCTCTGCAGCACAATATTTGATCAAAGGTAACACAAAGGATGGGGGGGGGGGTTCAGTTGTTGTTTATCCTCTCGCACACATTACTGCGACATGGGATTTTGCTGACAGAAGAGCTGCTTTCCCTCTTAACCTCCCTCAGCTGACCTCCCTGGCTGTGGTTAATGAGGCAGGACAGGCTTTCTACTGCAGAGTCCCAGAGGAGGAACAGTCCTACAAGTGGAGGGCTAAGCTTTGATCAGCGCAACCTCCTTTTATTTTTTTTTGTTTTAACTGAGAGTGAAATGGTCTGTGCACCAAGTTTAAACTTCTGAAGACATTTTTTGAAAACCAAGGCCAGATGTTTATAAAATCATCCATCTGCGACATTTTCAAAGGTGTGAATTTTGGGATTCTGATTGGGATCTTAGCCTTTGCTTGTTTGCATTTGTCGTCATCTTCTGGTGAGAATGCTCCACTGACTTCTTAGAACCTAATGGAACTTTTGCCCTCCTCAAGATGCTCCCATGTTCCACCACAGGAGGGCAGCATGTCCAAACTTTTCACACTCACTGCAGGCTTGACCTGCTCCAAACCATCGTCCACTTTTTTTAGGCTCGTACACAAGAAGTGAGTATTTGTAACTAGATTTGCTCATATTGTGCTGTGTATCTTAATTGGCGGTTTCAAAATAGACCAGTTTGTGCCTGTAGTTTCAGATACTAGAGGATGTGAGAGCTCTGTGGTCAGCTCTTCACTGAAAGAAAAAGACACAATCAGCTCTGTTTGTCTCTGACTGTTTTAACCCTTCAAAGAAAGGTTAAAGCAGAGGTGTCATAAGACGCATTAACATTAGTTGATAGTCAGTACAGATTCCAGCTTTCTCCCCATAATTTCTCTCAACCCAAGTTTAACTTTCTCCACATGAAGATAGGATTTTCTAATGTGGGTAGCAACATGCTGTTCCATTGGGGGGATATCAGAGATTAAAGAGAAGTAGGTTTTGGGAGCGTGTTTGCTTCATTGACGGGTGTAAAAAGGTCAGGATGTTGCCAAAAATCCACTTCCAATATGATAAATCATGTGGGAAAAAAGTAGCAAATCTTCCATTACATCTGTTAGTACCTACAGTACACTTCTACACCTATTTTGAACATGTTGTGGAGACTCTGACTTTACAATTGAGTTAGGAAAGACGGACTCACAAACCTCAGCAATCCACTCTCAGATGTCCTTTCCATCACATTCTGACTGAATTGAAGTTTCTAACTAAATAGAAATCAAACCCTTCATTTCACCTCTGTGTCATCTCTGCCAAATTCAGATTTGAATGTTTTGTATTCATGACACATATAGTGGAAAAGTAACACACACGAAGGGTTGTAGTGAGGTGCAGATCACTGGAAGTAGACTTGAGAGTAGGAAGAAAGTGTTGCACAATCTGGCTCTATATGCATTTGTCTTTTATGATAGTAAAATACAATTATGATGTACTAAAAATATAATAAAAGATCAATAAAAGAGAAATGCATATGGGGCTAGAGTGTGTGACACATTTCCTACTCTCTTGCATTCATGACACGTCAACCTAATTGGAAGAACAAGACCTCCTAATCTAAGAGTGTTGGTCTGATAGGGACTGTGTTGGAAATTCCCTTATCTCCAACTCAAAATTAAAACTAACAGGCTGACGTGACGGTTTTTTTCACACTGCTTCTACTGACGGCCTGTACTGTCTAATGATGGCAGCAATGTTAGCTGACAGCAAGATGTTTCCGCAACTACGTGGCAGGATTGCCATGAAATTAGGTATTAATGTTCACATCCCAAGCGGATCATTTCTCCTGATGTTTTGTCTAGTGTGACCATCCGCTCAAAAATATATATCAAAATTGAGTCAGATTGCCATGACTTTGACTGAGCACATTCATGCTCCCAAGGGGGGGAACGCCCAATGACCTCTTTCCTCTTGAGCCACCTTAAGGAATCTTAAAATCTAGAAGTCCACTATGGATAGCAACTCTGTCTGTGTGTTGTTCATTTGGTTTGACACTTTTGTAATATGGGGTAATTATTGCAGCTTCTATGAACTCTTTTGACGTCTAGCCTTGTTTCACCACATCTTCATGTAGTCTCGATTGGAATGTTAAAAATGTGACTCCATGGAGCTTTTTGCTGTTCACACTGATAAGAAAACATCAGATCTGTGTCATATGTCAGGCAAAATAACAGAATTAAGACTCTTTGGGCCACAGTGTAAACACACTCCAACTCTGTGTGTCGCTCTAAGGACCCAGTGATGCTCCTGAGAGGCTGGTGTTCTCTGCCAAGGTAAACATCTAAGCTCATGAATACCCGCCACTCATCCACACCCTGCCCTGTTTTCCTAAGCTCTCTCCTGCCTGTGAAAGAAGCAGCACCACTTCTCACATATTGGTTACCTTCTACAGCTCAAGACCAAATAGTATGTGCAGATTGCCTAATTTCTCTGTTTTGATAAGGTTGCACATAGATTTAACTCTATTCTTGCTGAATTCTTCACATCTTCACATCATCAGATCATGCCTGTTAAAAGTAACTGCATAGCAGAGGAGGAGGTAGTGCTTTTCTATGCAACTCACCGGGAGTACAAAAATAGTCTTATTTCCTGTAACTGCAAACGCTCAAGATAACCATTTTATCACATTTCCCCTCATTACCAAGAAAGACTCTCGTAACCTAGTGTTAACACTTGGTATCATTATATGTTGCCAATCAGCAAGTTCCTGTATTCCTTACATGTTATGTTTTATTCATGGGTTTTTATATTCATGAGGCTGTGCTGAGAACATTAGGTCAAGAGTTACATTCTGTGATGGACTTGGATTGTGTAAGAGAGATCAAAGCGCTGCCATATTTAGCTCTGTACAGTATACTGACAGGATGTACTGATGGGCGTCTGGGGGGCTTAAAAGTAAGGAAATCCCATTGACGGAGCCTCAGAAGTGGGCAACATGACCCTGAGGTCCGCTTTGACTCCTGTGGACAAAACAAAGCCATGAACAAAACCGTAGCTCTGCACTGGTTTCTAGCTTCTGATTTGTTAGCATAATCCATCCACTCACCATATAAACCCAGTAGCTCATGGGAAGGCAATTGTTAAAGCCTTGGCTCAATCTGTAAATGCTTAGTTTGTACTAGAGAGAAATGAAAGCATTTGTACTTTGATCTCTGTCTCCTAAAAATGTAGTTCATTATTCAGTAGAGAGAGCTAGGGAAGTTGATGGGGTTCTGTGAAGAAGCTAATCCAATGTTATTGGTTTATTTTTTGTTTTGGCGTGTCCTCGGATAACAGCAGGTCATCTTTCTCTCAAGTTGATGTCCTGAGTTACTGACTGTCATTATATGACAGATAAATGTAACAAAATCAAAGCATATTTTTCCCAGTGTTGAAGATTTTCTAAAATTATTCATCACATATGTATGTGTCAAATACCTTCAGAAGCTGTGTTAATTTACCAAACCTTATTGACTTACAGTCTAATGTAAAGGCCTGGTCATCCGTGTGTCTTTGTGAAATAGGTGGTGCTCGCAGGACTAGTTGTTGAATTACTGTATCTGGCAAGCTAACCAATAACGCATTAGCCAGCCAGGAACATGCTAGCACCAGTCAGTCACAATAGCTCTTGGATGTAGCTGTTAGCAAGGTTGATAAATGACAGGTAACTTATAAGTTGGGCAGGAAGTGCATCGATATAGTGACTTAGCAGGTTGAGCTACTCAAGCCGGAGGGTATTGTGTTATTGCTAGCCTGCCACAATACTCCACCAAGCTAGCTGGCAAGCTATCTAACTCACTAACTGGACTATATGCTAACAGAGTTTATTCAAGAATGTAAAGCTATGCCTGAAATTATTCCATGGTTCACTCATTCACTACTAACTATTTAATAGTCGTTCAGTAGTTTACTCAGTGAGCAGTCAGTTGAGATTTTAGACACTTACAGATCATCATTTTGCATCATCACTGACAGGTGAAGTGTCACAAACATGGATGTATTATAAGAGCAGACAGAACAGACAGTAGTGTATTTGCCATGGACACGACTCCTGTCTCATAGCTGTCTGCAAACCGTTGCCTGTTTTGTGGAGCAGCTTGTATTCTAGCAGAGCAGATTCTATTAAGATGGATGGTGCAACACAGCTAATAGACTATAATAGCTTCCACTACTGTGGACTCTCTGGCTCTCTGTTCCCTCAAAGGCCAGCACTGTCAAGACAGTTTGCTGTTGATGAACAAGGCAAATTTGTATGTCAAAGTAAACTTGAGTTCAGCTCAATGCTAAAGATTTGGATGTACTTTGCCCCTGCAAGCAGATGTGATTCTACTCAACTGAATTGATTGTGTTCTGAAATTATGTGGTTATGAATGCTGGTGTGACCCAGCCATAACACTTTTCTCCTCTTTTCTTGCTATTTTTTTAGATCTAGAAACTTGATTGTAAAGCAAATAGCCACATCTTTTTGTGTGTCTTATAAATATGATATTCAGAAGGATGATAGATTGATGTTGGACCACCATGAGTATAGTAGAGTAGCTTCAGTGCTCCTTGGCATAAATCCTACAAGTCTGTGGAACTCTACCAGAGGAATGAATACCATCCTTTCAAAAGATATTTGGTGATTTGATGATGGTGGAGAGCGCTGTCAAACTGCTGCACTGTTCTAAAATCTTCAATACAGTAGTTGTTCAACTGGGAGCTGGTGACTGTGAAGGCCATAGCATATGATTCTTTTCTATACATCACAGAGCAGGATAGTCGCACATGTATTGTGTCTTTAAGATCAAAATCAACACAATGTACACTCCTCTAACTGTGTTTGTGTCTCTGCTCAGAGGATGCAGGGACCTACTTCCCCTGTGTGAAGAGGGACCCAGGCCGGTACCTGCAGCCCTGCTCCGAATCCGTCAAGACCTGGCTGCGCAGCATGAAGAATGCAGGGAAGGTGCTCCTCCTCATCACCAGCTCCCACAGCGACTACTGCAGGCTCATCTGTGAACACATCCTGGGGTAAGGCTGCCCACACAAGGACCACAGACTGACCCCTTCCTTAACTAGAGCAGGACACGGTCTGCAGTGCTTACCATAACAGCCCCCACAGGATTTATAACTTGAAAGCTCCGCTCAGCCCAAACTGGCAGTTTTTGGTTTTCCCTCGGCTCACAACATTCCTCACAGCTCTGACATGCCATCAGTCATTCCTTTAGTCAGGTCTGCTTCCAGTTAACCATCATCGTCACACACATATGCTACACACACGTATATCCCAGCAGCCCTCAGTGGTCAACACTGAACATTTAACCAGACTCACTGTTTAAATTAGATTATTAGATTAGACAGTTTTATTAATCCCCAATAGGGAAACAACAAATAAATAAACCCATAAAAAGCCATTTGAATTGAGAATTCAATTGAGAATTTTTTTCTTGAGAAAATGACTCCAAACAATTAACTGATTACTAAAATAGTTGGTGATTAGTTGAATAATTAGCAACTAATAGATCAATCAACTAATTGTTGCAGCTCTAAACACAACTCCAAATGAATGCTAATGTTTCTCTGTGTCTGCTGGATGTTTAAATAGGCAACTGTTTGCTAACATGTTCACCATAACTTTTATATAAGGTGATATTATATTAATATTGTGTTTTCAGCTTATTCATGTATGGCCAAATGCAAAGAGAACAACTAACAATCATCAGGTTTGCCTGTTAGTTTTACTGAGTCCAATCTTCTTATTTGGAAAAGTATATGATGACTGAAGTCCATCTGCTCAGAAGTAACAATTTCTTAGCAGCCTAGAATGAGCACTTCTCACTTCATTTTATGGTTGTAGATGTAGGTTCTTATGCAGTTTAGTGCTGTCTTTGTGCATTACTGGTCTGTTTGTAGTGCACACTGTGTGGTTCGGGGTTATTTTTGTAGCCTAAGCCTTGTTATACACTCGATCAAGCAGCAAGAGGGCCTTGCAAAAACACAGTGTCCCTGATACTGCTGTGCCTTTACAAAAAGAAGCCCTTGTTGTTCTTTTGTGGGGTGTTGTTATCTCACACTGCACTCGCCTGGCTTGGTGGTCTGCTTTTTCACTCCTCATGCTCAGAGCTGACTGTTCTCTGCAGTCAAGCACAGGCAGAAAGGAGGTCGAGGTAAAGCCGTTTTGCTCTGAATGCCAGTTTGTCTCACGGGGCCTCCGCTGCCCGGGCCTTCCCCCCTCTCACCATTTCCTATAAAGCAGCAAGCGGCCTGGTCACTCCAGTTGTTCCTCTCCCCTTTCCGCTGCTCCCCTGCTGTTTAACTGACACCCCCCCCGCCTCCCCTCCTGTCTCCGTGACCTCCAGCACCACAGCATGTGTCGCCTCCCAATGAGACCCCAGCTGCATATGGGTGTGTTCAAATCACTGCTTTACAAGGTCAGTGATGCAGATTTATGTTGCGATAGCTACAAGAGGAAATTAGTCCACCTTCATCTCACCAGAGGTGCCTTGTGTGTTGTTTCTCAGATTGGGTTGGCCTGCTGTTAGATCTTTCTTGTTTTAACCACAGCCAACCTACCTCTTCATTAGGGAGGCGCTTGATATGTAATTCAGGCAGCACAGCACTAAAAGCACGTCTCTGTCGGTATGTTATGTCAGCACTTCAGTGAGAAAACAATTTGTTGTGGAAGACTCCCTCTCCTGCGTCACCACACATTATGTCCTCTCCCAGAGAAAACCGTCACCAGCCTCCAGCTGTCTCAGTGTGGTGAGGTGGCTGGAGGCCAATGACAGTCAGCTGTCAGAAGTAGCACAACAAGGCTAGAGCTGTCTGACAGGAAGCTACTGGCCAACACCCAACAACCTGTCCATGGAGACTGCTGTTGTGTATGTAGATTGCTGACTGTTGTAATTTGGCACAAGCAGAAGTTGGTATTTACTACTCCAGCGCTGCTAAATGTGCTGATTTGTTTGTCCTCTGATGTTTTGGACTTCTTTGGTGACCAAAATGAAGTGATGCAGCCCAAAGGAGCTTCCTCAACAGCTTAATGAGTCAAGATGTCTGCAGTTACAATCTAAAAATATGACTGATAATTCAGAATCAGAATCTGCTATCTGAAATATTATACGGAATTTGACTCTGGTTTCTAGTGGCTCTCAATAAACTTACATACAGTTCCAATAATGATGTTCAGGAAGATATACAGTACCAGTCCAAAGTTTGGACACTGTCTCATTCAAAGCAATGGGAAGGTGTGTTCAAACTTTTGACTGGTACTGTGCATAGTCATACAGCCAATAATATATATAAAATATATGATAATATGTATGTGTTATAACATAATCTGTATGTTGAACTGCAATGTAAATGATTTTAGGGTGGCAATCCCACAATTGGATTCTGATTCTTAGTGTCACAATTCAATTCAGAATCAGTTCTCCAAATAAAACAGGTTCTAGATTGAATAGAGAATCAGTTGTTATTAGTGTTCTGTCTCCTGCAGTGGAGATCAGCCTCTCTGCTTGTTATCCAACATGCTGTACAGATGCAGGACTTTTGAAATGAAACAGACTGTGGGCTGAGTTATTTTCTTCTCCCCACCAGAGTTGGTTGGAGTTTTGTAATGTGCTGAAGTGTGTGTTGGTTGGCCGATTTATTTACTGGTGCTGGAGTTAGTCTTGTTAGTCTCTGGGTTATTGCACAGGGATTGTTTTCTGACATCACATGGCTGTTTAATTGTTCATAAGTGTTATGGCGTGAGGAAAAAACAGTTCCTCTGTCTGCTTGTTTTGCTGTACAGCGCTCTGTACCAGAGGTTAAAAGTTGGAACAGATTATGCGCAGGGTGTGTGGGATCAACAGTGATTTTCCCTGTGCGTTTCCTGACTGGGGAGGTGTACAAGTCCTGGAGGGTGAGCAGGTCAGCCAGTCCTGACTGTCCATTGCAGCCTGTTCCTGTCCTGTTTGGTGGCCAAGCCGAACTAGACAGTGATAGAGATAAAGAACAGACTCAATGATTGCACTGTTGAACTGGACCACCTGTGGCAGATTGTTGAGTATGATGAGAGGTGTTGAGTATGAGGTATGTTGAGCTCCTGGTCCCACTGTCCAGGGTGAGGCCGATGTATCATCTGCAACTTTCAGATATTAATAACTTAAAAGGACTTTAGACTTGTAATAACTCAAATTCAGAATATATTTCCAGTTGTAACAACAGGCTACATGCTAGCTCTGGTTAGCATGTAGCCTGAAGTTTCATCTGACTTGAAAGTTTCAAGTCGGATGTTAGGTGTGTCTGGGTGTGGCGCTCAGTTGCACCTTTGGCCACACCCAACAGTGATGTCACTGTGTACTGACACACCCTGGAGTCCACCTGTACATCAATGCAGCAAGTTGGGAAGTTACTCTTTAATCATGACGAGGTAAAGAGCAGCTTTACACAGAAGCTCATCACCTCTGAGATAGCACGGTCATACTCACTCCAGTTCTGCCTTATTTGATTCATCAATTGGCACAAAAGTAACATTCTCATCAACAGGTACTTTATTTTCAGAGTTATCAAAACTCTACCAACTTAAAGAATCTTCTTCATCCTGTTAATCTGTCTTAATTCATGGTATCAGTGACACAAAATGAGACTAAATAGGAAAACACATGAACTGATATTTCCTGCTGTGGTAACACTCTTACATATCTCAGGACTCTATAAACTAATTAGAGAAAAACATATTTTTAATCATTTTGACATTTTGACCCCATAAAATAGTTAAAAACAAACAGCTTGAGGAACAACAGGGTGTTGAGGATGGGATAAAATGAATGAATGAAGAGCAGGTGTGATGTAGTCTTGAGGATCTACAGACATGAGCATTTAAGAGTTAAAGTAGCATTTTGACTAGTAATAAACCCACTGTCATATGTCTATTTAAGGTAAGTCAGTATATGATGAAATAACTTGCCATACTTGCACACATACATTTCCATTCATCAAACTGATTAATGTACATGTTTTTAAGTTCCCAGTAAGAGCTCCTTCCTGTTTCATAAGGCTGCAGTTCACTGCTCTCCTAATATGGAAGATTCTGTAGATTCTATACTGTACTGTGTAACATCCAGCTCTCATGATGCTTACTGCTACATACTGTCATGATGGTAGCCCTGTGGGAGAGTATAGTGCCCTCTCAAAGTGTTTACTTAGTCTAAGTGTTGGACACAGTGTTGTACGTGTTTTCCATCATCTGTACAGCGTGTTTAGCGTCACTGCTTGTGTAACTCAAGTGTTGTTTGGATGCTGTCCAGTCATTGTCACGCAGTGTCCAGGCACCTATCACAAAGGTTCATGTTGTTTCTCTGGTCGTTACAGGAAGGATTTTGAGGAGCTGTTTGATGTCATCATCACAAATGCCCTAAAGCCTGGTTTCTTCTCCTTGGTGCCCCAGCAGAGGCCCTTCAGGACCCTCGGTGAGTACTGGCCTGCCCCTCGAATGTCCCACTGCAAAGCATCAGCACTGCACCATGCTGCAACTGCAGTGAGGTCTGTCAGTTATATGTTAAATAATGAATTATATAAAATCTAAAAAAAAAAAAAACAGTGTAAAATACTCATCTTAATTTCCTAGAACCATCTGTGATGTCTTACAGTCCAAAACCCAAATGATATTAAACAATGATATAAAATAGAGAAAAGCTCCAAATCTTCAAATTTGAGGAGCTGGTACCAGAGAATGTTTGGCACTTTTGTGCGATAAATGATTGAAACCATTAATCAGTTATTAAATTGTTGACTTTTCTGTCAACCAAAATAAATAAAAAATCTGACAGTGTCAGTACACATTAAGAAACAATATGAGGAGACTGAGAGTTGACCTCTCAATGAAACAGTTACCATAAACAACACTTCAACATGTGGATCTGTCCCCATGCCAAAGCTGAGTATATGGACCACTAGTTAGAGCAATACTCATTATCCAAAGAGTCCTTTTATTGCCATAACCAAAAATACAAGAGCAAACGTGTAAGGGATGGATTTAACAGTGTGTTTGTCTGCTTTAACATAAGCTGCTAATGTTAGGATTCCTGTTAACTAACACAGTTATTATAGCATTAACCTGGTGTAATTTTCAATGCCAAGAGTTAGCATATATTACCAGTGATCCACATTATTATGTGAAGTTACAGGTGACATTAGAAAAAGCCCTGACACATCTGCAGTGAGGAAGCCACTGTAACACCATCACTAGATGGAAACTGAGAGGTGTTAAACCCTAATTCATATAAATAGGATGGACAAATTAGAAACACTTCTCAGTAAAAGCCAGTATAAACCACACTTCACCTGCAACACAACCCACATCCTCCAAAATGACCATAAAAATAAATAAACACATCTTTGAAACAGAGGAAATAAAAACTGAACATTATAAACCTTCATTAAGGTCAGATTTACTGCAGTAGTGTATTATCCTGCATATAGGTAGACATAATAAACTGCCAAGTGGGTATACTTACAATGAAGCTTAAATCTAACCTTTGTGTCAGTTAACTGAAGATGTACTGACCGGATCTGGCAGCCTGCACTATAGCCAGAGACACTTTACAGAAGTGCTGAGCAGATAGATAAAGGTTGTTTGTCAGGAAACAGTTCCAGCACTTAACCTCCCTTAAAACCACAAATCACCATTGTTACATTCCTGTTTGTGTACAGATTAAACAAACAAGATACAACATGTTCATTAGTGAATTTTATAGCTGTTTTATAGGTGTGTCTTCAAAGTTTGGACAGAGCCAGCCTAGCTGTTTCCCCTGCTTCGAGTCTTTATGCTAAGCTAGGCTAACAACTCCGATCTTCTCATCTAGGGCTGTGATAATAACCGAATTAGTGCAATACCGTGGTCATGTGATGCCTACCGCTAGTTGAGCTCATCACCGCATTGTTTAAAAAAAAATGTCAACCACAACTGCCATATACTGTAGTCTAATGTGCTTGTGCATATACTGTGTAATATATGGTAACACAGTGGAGATGTAGGAGGCTACGTGATACGTTGGAGGATCTGCGTTGCCTAGGCTTGCTCCAGGCACCAGGCTGCAAGACCTCATCATTGTCCCATGAGAACGATCGCTAAGGGCAACGCCAAAAGCGGTGCGTGAGAAAGCGAGGGAAGTGAGCCGGCCACCAAACTACGCTAAAGGCTAACCCAAGTCGACCAGCTCTCCCGTCAATCTTCATCGCCAACATTCGCTCCATCGACAATAAACTAGAATACCCAACACTGCTTCTGACCTCCCAGAGAGAAATGACAAACTAGCTAGCAAGCTAGCTGGGCTAACTGCTCTCCGGGTCGGACAGGATTGCAGGTGTGGTCGGTAAACCGCCAAACCGTGGGGATACGTTGCTTTTTCCCCATGGTAAGAAAAAATCCATACTGTCACAGCCCTATTCTCATCTCACTCTCAGAAATACAACAAATAAGAGCATATCCCAAAATTTCTTTAAACCATAAAAAGTTCCATATTTTATACATTGCAGTCATTGCACTCATGTCCCTGGTGTTAAAACCTAGGCAAATAAAACCAAAACTGTCTGCACGACTAGATACACAAGAGATAAGCGATAAAAATCTGTTTGTTTTTCTTGTAATTAGCATGAACATAGCAGTGCCTTTTAGACATCTTCACCTGCACCAATATTATACATCTCTCTTTTATTATTTTAGGAGTAACTCTGAGCAATTCTCCTCAAGTTCTATATTTAATATGAAGATTTCCAGCAGCTGTTAGTTGTGTCAGTGAGATAAATATCTGCCAACATTTCATTGGCTCAGATCCTCATCATCAGCAGCCTGCATAACTCAAGTTACCTTCCTGGTAACTGGAGTATGCTTCTGATCCTGGATGCCGGTGGTGAAGGTGTGCACTGGCAGGGGCGGCCTGCCGGAATGCTCCCCTCATCTGGATTGTCTCGGTGCCAGCAATAACACTGGGGATGCATTACAATATGTGTGAAGACAGGATGATCCACTCACTGAAGTATTCTCTTCTCCCTCTCTCCCTCGCTCTTCCGGAGTTTTGCCACGTTGGCAGAAAAAAAGCATCAGCATCTGCTCTTCCTCTGGCCTCCACACATACTGGCCACTCCTGTTTTTACTTGTCATTCTGCATTCTTCCATTTTTCTTTTTTTATTAGCTAACAAAATTTGACACCAATAGTTTATTACCTTAAGACTTATGATTAAACACTTCACCGGCACGCTCAGTTCAACGTCATGCTGTATTTGTTAAGATGACACAGTGTATAGTTATCAGCTCATAAATAATGCAGGCTTTTCTTTTTTTTTGGGAACATTTTTTATTGGTTTGTATTTTAAAACAGAATGGAACATGAGTCAATGGTATCTCCTGTCTTGCTCCACTACAGTACATAGTCACACCGATGATGCATTCTCCCAGGCACAATGCCCACTTGCAATGTTTGTTCACAGCTTGTGCAGGGGAGTAGGAAGAACACAAGTCAGTACATGCAAACACATAATATCATACAGTGCATGACAATTGCAAGTGAAAGAAAATACAAAGCATGTAGGATACATTTTCATAATTGTCCGAAGACATGCAGTTTTGATTAATAGGTGACTCTAAATTGCTAGTAGAGGTGAATGTGTTAGCTCTGTGATATACCGGTGACCTAGTCAGGTGTACCCCACCTTTCGCCCAATGCATGCTGGGATAGACTCCGGTCCTTGTTCAGTCCTGAGCAAAATAAGCATCTGTAACTGATGGGTGTGTGGATAGACTTCTTTGCCAAAGTCAAACAACTAGTCGAAAATGGCTTTTTAGCTCATTATAATGATGTCTAATACCATACAGATGTAGTAAATGTGCCTCTCCCTACCAGACTTGACTTTGGTTCTGGAAACACAGGAATGGAAAAAACTGAGGGCTTTCACAATACATGTAACCCAGGGATTACAGTGCTGTATGTACAGTAAGCCCTGAGTCATTTTACAACCACAGCTTCAAATGTGTGATATCCCATTCTAATCCTAGGTCTTATTAAACTCCAGTCTAGAGCACAGTTTCCCTTGTTGCCCTTATGGGAGGATATTAACTAAGGATTTGCAGCTGGTTTTAGGCGCTAAACAGTCAAATAACTCATTCAATCACTGATCTTTTTGTTGATATGACCACATTAGGCTAGTTCACTCATATTTCCTCACTTATACGTTCTTCTTGTGAGACGAATACACACAAAAGTATATTCTCATCAAGCAGTATTCCAGGTTCAGCAGCAGAAAACACTTTGTGCTCTGTTGCTATTTAGACATGTACAACATGTCTTAAACAACCTGGACCTGATTTAGCAGCACTTTCTGAAAATCAGATAAATTAGACTAATTTACTTCTGTAGTCTTTTTTTTTAAATACTACTAATAGACTTATTAGTAGTATTATTGAAATTGAAAATAATAAATATCCTCCATAGAGTACTGGACAGGCTAGTCAAAATAGTCAGAATACACATCTGGCAGCATCTTCTCAAGGCCTGACATGACATGCTCACCATCCCCTTGTTTCCCAGTGACACAACCAGGTCTGTAGTGAGTCACCTCCATGTCAAACATGCTTTATCTTTGTGACGCATTGTAGATCTCTTCACTGTGAACTATGACATTTCAGCATTCAGCACTACATGACATCTGCTGTGAGGCCCCTACAACAGAGAGGTTTTAATCTAATAATAAACTGCAGAGAAAATAATTAGATTATTAGATCATTTTATTATATTACAGATCACATCAGAAAACATGAAAGACATACTGTATTTCATTCACATACAGTTAAAATTAAATTTCAGTTTTGTTTTTATGCACAAAACACTCTCTCTTTCTATCTTATGCCTGGAACAAAAATATATGATTTGTGAGCAAATCTGTGAATCTGCAAACATCTCGTAACGGGAGATCCTGTGTGTGTGCTGATTGGTTTTCTTTGCTTTAACCATCTTACCCCTTAAAGGATTGGTTCACCTTTTTTCAAGCCATTAAGAGAGTCCTTCCTAATGTGCTTCCAATGGAAGTCATGGAGGGCAAATCCACAGTCTTCATTCAGTGCAAAAATGTATTCCAACATGTATCTGCAGCTAATAACTTCACCAGCAGTTAGCAAAATCAAGTGGGTGCCTTCCAAATTTAGAATAATAAAAAAAAAAGTAAGTCCTGGATTAATAAATACAGATGTGAAGCAAGGTTAAACTTTCCCCAGGCTTTCTGTAGCCAATGCTTTCCCTTAGGGTTAAGACATACAGTTGAAGAATGTCATTTAAAAAGTGCTGTAATAACCATGTCAGAGGAAAGTGTGACATAAATCACTACTTAACATCAGGCAGTACATCATCATCATCATCATCATCTTTTATTTAAGTGAAAATGTCTCAGGACGTCTTCAAAGCTGTCCAGTCATCTCAGCTGCGCAGTTTACACTTCTCTGAGCTCCACATACCTCTCATTCCTCTTTCTCGCAAAGTCCAGTGTCCTCACAGCTGTTCCCCTGTGTCTGTGTGTGCGTGTGTGTGTGTGTGTGTATATGCAGTCCCACTAGTGCAGGGGCTCATTCCTGTTCTTTCACTCTCTTCTGTCACAATATTTATAGCATATTTAACCTCAGTTTGAACCTGCAGTGGACTTTACTCTGTAGAATAGTTTTGTCAGCAAGAGTGAGGATTTTCTTTTAACCAGCTGCTGCTCGTCTTAAATACAAGTCATTCAACTTAAAGACCGCTGTCTGTCCAGAGCAGCAATTACCTACTTCAAAGAAGGAAGTCTATTGATTCCTAGATAACAGCCAAGGAAAACATACTGCTTTTAAAAGCCCATTGATTAGTTTAGTTAGAGGTACTTCATGACAGCTGTCATATAAATCTTATACGATAGCATTGGGTAGTAATATTTGACTATGTTCATATTTCCATAATGTTTTTCCTGATTCATTATAGCTTTTCTCACAGATCAGAATGTGTTTTCCTTATTTATGGGATAATAATTTTACCTGGACACCAGTCTCTTGCTCTGTGCTGGCTAAATTGGCAGCACAGTACCAACAGATAGATGTGAGACTGAGAAATAAAGACAAGGGGAAAAAAGCATGAAAGCAAGCATTAAAGTCACACTGAAATTTGAATTCTCTTCTGTCTTCACTCACCCCGAAGAACACTAATGATGATGTATCAAACACAATTTAATAGGGAGCCATATTTGGCCATGAAAAAGTGCTTATTTTTGCAAAGTCATAGTCCAAACTGTGCCACCAGTTTTCCATTGTCATTACAGTGTATAATTACATGTGTAATGGCACTGAAGTAACCTGGTTAGTGTAAATGCCCTTTGATAATAAGCTATAGTCAGTGCTGACAGCAGCACCGCAAACCAGACCAGATAATAAAGACCGTCTGCAGACATGTCTGTGCCAACCTCATTATACCTCCTTCACGTTCCTGGGTGTCATCACCTCCATGGACTTCAAGAAGGAAAACATCAAGTAAACAACCACAAAATCTAAGGACAAAATGTTCCAATGGCTTGTGAAATTACAGAAAACCTTAAGTGCAGCCACAAGTGACTCATGGTGACATCATAATTATCTGATTAGAGTTAATGCTTAGTCTGATGTTTAATGTTAGTCTGATGCTTGCAAAAGCATACAGACATACAGAATATTGGAAACTTATTGTGTACATTGACATAAATGCACCCAATAATACCAATATAGTAAATAAGCAACGATAATAAGTAAAGTACTTTTTCACTGTTTGTGCATCGTTCAGTTCTCTCTGTTTGGAAGACTGAGGATTTCAGCAAACTACATGGAGTCATGGTACTGCATGGCATGAGTGAGCACAACCACTGTGGAACTGTAGCTTACAGCTGCAGTAATTCACATCGAGTGCCCTGTCTGATCAGTGAAGAGGATCACTGACTCCATCCTGCTGAACATCTATGACGTCTTTTATATCAAGTCAGCCTGCAGATAAGAGCAGCTTCTCTGTTTCTGTGGTCTTGGTGAATGACAGAATCAACACACCACTGATAGATTTCCTTCATACTACAAACTCTACAGAAACTCACTAACCTGCTTTTCATGTGCAGCATCTTCAGAAGGTATTCATCACTCTTGACTTGTGCATGTTGTTGCTACTTGATACCTGTATATAGTACCAGTGTGGACACACCTTCCCATTCACTTGAATGAGAAACTGTGTCCAAACTTTTGACTGATACTGTACATTACACAAAATGTCATGTAATGAGAGAAAATGATATACAGAAGAAAGGGTTTAAAGTTGAACTAATAAACATTTTTATGTTAACATGGGATCGAATAGCTGTACGTAATGTGAAAGGTGTTGCTCATGGTGACAAACTAACAGAGAATTATCACTAACTTTGCAGTTCCTCTCTGCTCCACAGAGGTTTTCAGCCTGTTTCTCTCTGTTCGTCTCATCTATTTGGTTTTACAGCCTGTAACTTTACTGTTTTGATTCAGTTTCACAGCTTTCATCAACTTAGTTTCTGGCAGCAGCAGTTCATTTCATTAAGTCTGTTAAACTCACTGTACACATCCTACTCAGCACCAACCAACAGACAGGCAAAGTTAGCAACCAGCCAGTGAACACAGAGGAGCATTTAGCAGCTAAAGAGCCAGAGATTTTTCTCATAAGTTAGAGGAGACCAAAACAGAGGTAAAAGGAGAGTGAATTTCAGATCAGCAGACAGCAGGTAGATAACAACATGGTTCCAAATGAAAGCTGAAGTTGCTCTGTGTCTGCTGGATGTGTAAATAGGTAACTGTTCGCTAACAACTTATGGGGATAATATGTCAGTGTTATATTTGAAGCTTGTGCCTTTGCTTCCTAATGGTCAAAAATCTATTACATGTCATGCTGATATTTGATTTTACTAGATTCGACCATTTTCAAGTGAAACATTTTTAGCCATGTGAGCAGCAAAGCTCTAGGGAAGGCATGGTCAGTCAGTCAGTCTACTACTTTGGTCAAGACAAATATTAGATGGAAAGACAAAAAATTGGGTCCAGACATTCAAGCCTGAATTTTCTGTTAGCACTTTCAGTTGTTCCAATACTTCAGTTTATGACTAAATACTTGCATAACTATTGACCATTCCATCAGTTAATTAACGAATGTTAGCATGCATCATCACAGGCTGACATTAACATTAAAGATCCTCTCCAGACATGTATTAAGACATACAAATACTCTGCTTGGAACAATAATCTGGGTCTGATATAATTTTTCCACAGAAAAATATAATTACCACTTTAAAATCCTTAACATGTCATCTACTCCTTCTCTCTCATTAAAAAATTCCAGAATCCATGAGTATGTAAATATTTTTCATCTCAGAAGTTTGTGTCTCCTACTTCACTGTAAAGTCCATTCTCAGTGTTTGTTTACTGGAGGCTTCAAGTTTCTGCTGGACCAGGACTGGCTTCTAAACTATTTGTAATCAAAATCATGCATGTAGGCCCACACTTTAAAATCAGCCCCCCCCTCAGCAGATGGATGTGAAAACACTCTGCACATACATCATTCTGCACGGTGAAGCTCAAACATCCAACAGTAGAGACAAGAAGAAAAAGACATTTTTGAGTGGAGTGGGACTTTAAGCACAGCTTCTCAGAGAAGCCTGCATGGCTGTAGACTCTTAGTCATGTTTAAACATCTTTTTACTTTGTAATTTGGGGTTTTTGTGTAAATTGTCGACTAGAATAAATCCATATTGAATCAGGATGCAACATGACAAAACAATATACTGTACCACTGTTTTACTACTGTATATCATTTGCAGTTGTTTAGACTGATGATTGCTTGTCTCCTCTCATTGTATAAATATTGTCTTAAGACGAAACTGCTCTCATACCCAGTTGGACTTCTTTCACGGAATCACTTTTTCTCTTAAGCAAACACAAAACATGTAGCCAGCAAGTGGAAAATCCTCAGTCATTATTCACGAGCTCTGTGTGATCGGGTGATTTGCACGGCTGAACGCATGACTCCGCCATGTTCGGAGGGTAAATGTGAGGATTTGGGAAGCGGTCCTGGTGGACACATGGCCTGTAGTGGGGTTGGATTGAGACAAGAGGGGCACGACTGGCCCGTCATCACTGCTCTGCTTTCACTCACAGCCTGGTTTTCCCCTCCACTGCTGAGCTGAGTTGAGGTAATGGCTGCTGGAACAACAGCAGCTCAGATATCTCTGTAGTGAGAAAGAATGTCCAAAATCAAATAAACAAGTAGACCTTTTCTCTGATGTTTGAGATTTTTTTCTCATATCCAAAGATGGTTTGTCATTAGTTATCAGAACTTTATTTAATCTTGAGATAGAAATATTTTTGGACAGAGTCCTGGCTAAAATGATGCATTGACAACATTTTATCCTTGAAGAAAATGTCAGTTTTCAAAAGTTACTTCTTGTGTAGTTTTGCTCTTGTCTGTTTCAACAAAAAATGTCATTGATCAGTATTTTTTTTGTCATATTTTTATTGAGATAGGAAAATAGACATGAGGAAAGAGAATCATGCCATTGAAGGTAAAGTTTCAGACAATTTAAAGTGGCAAAAGTTTCAGCAGGGTTACCATCAAAAGTAACTCCAGTTGAGTGATTCCCAACCTTACCTTGTAGGTGTGTGTATGTATTGTATATGTGTATATGTTATAGCATTTATTTGGGGCAATTAGATTGGTTCTTCTGGTCATGGCATATCAATCCCATGGTGTGTCTAGACTGGAGGCCAGGGGGTGGTTTGGCCATATTACGTGACCCTCAGATACATGAGTGTGCATGTATGTATGTATGCATATACGTGTGTATGTGCCTTATATGTTATATGTTGTATTATTTGTCTCAATCAAAAAAAGGCCAATATGTGGCCCCTTGTTGCTGTAAATGTCTGAGTTTTGAGCAGTTAATCAAAGAGGAGTTTTACTTATTTGAATGATTTTCACAGACCTAAATTGGTTAAAGATTCCCTCCAGACATGTTTTACGACACATAAAAATACTCTGCTTTGAAGAATAATTGTTGGCTTATATGGATTTTCTATAAGCATCACACTTCATATTGGACCACGATTGACTTCCAAACCAGTTGTGATGTCACAAAATCCTGCTCATAAGTACATGTGTTAAACATGTAAGATTTAAGGTGAGCACAGAGCAACTTTCCCCCTTCAGCAGATGAATGTGAAAACAAACAGAGACTGTCAAACAGCCAAGTGAAGGAACTAGAAGCCAGACACATTTTTGAATGGTGGGGGACTTTAAATTATCTTGTAATTCACAAGAAAAATCAAAGATCAGGACAAAGTCACTCTGCCTCTGCTGTTCTGTTTCCTCATGACCTTGCTGATGCTGCCAGAGAGGTTTGGTGGTAGAGGACTGTCTGTTCCTGTAGCACCTGGCTGTTGGGTCTGATTCTCTTTTCTTTCACCCAGTGAACGACGTGGAGGAGAGTGAGGGCCTGCCGTCGCTGGAAAAACCCGGCTGGTACTCCCAGGGAAATTGGCCACACCTCCACGAGCTGCTCAAGACCATGACGGGAAAACCAGATCCCAAGGTATGCCAACCGCCTCGTATATTACAGGAGCAAGTCAGACATCTAGGTGCAGAACATCTTAGGCTCGCTTTGTGGTTGACTCCAACTTTGCTTGTTGGCAGAGGCTGAAAGAGAGGAGGGTTTCACGATGAATCAGCTCAGGGAGATTCACACCGGTGTGATGGAGAGGAGGAACGTGGCTGTTGGCATGACTGTCAACAGGGCTGCTGTGTGCCAGCATGCTAGAGTTCACTGATAGCCTCCTATGTACAATGCAGCCCATTCTTAGTCATTTTCTACACAGATGAAAGACTTCTTTTTTTTACCTCTTTGCTATGGTAGAATATTACTTTATAAATGACTTTTTTTCTTGAGCCCTGCAACAGACAGATGATCAGAGAAGGTTTTAGTTTACTTGCAAGTTGGTGCCTCTTCATACTAGGATTCTGACTGGTCAAGGGTGCTGCAAGATTTGTTAAACTCCAATTGTTCGATCTATGGAACAATGTTGCATTACATATTTTAAACATTTACATAGTTTTTGTTTCACATATTTATATTTCACATTTTCGTGGCAAAATATAAAAAAGAAATAAGCATCAAAATCCTTCATATTAAAAACTTCGCTTTTAAAATCAGGTCAGACTTGTCAAATCACACATGACATTTCCTGGTTGGTTAGTAATGCAGCTGAGTTCATACATGTAAGTTTGCGTTTTGATCTCAAGATTCAATACTTTATCGTCACATCAGCTCTGACAGTTCTCAGGGATTTATGGTAGTATGCTCATAAAAATAAGAAATAAAACATTCAGTCAAAGAGTGAGTACAAATAGAAGGACAAAAAATGTCTCTTTAAATAGACCTAAAGGAACTGTTGATTCATCCCAGCCCCTCAACACAGTCTGAATCTGAGCCTGCCATGAAATCTCACATCAGACAGCACAGTGAAAGCTACTTGGCTTATGGAATTTTGCAGGGTGGGGAAATGAGCTGTCCCATACTGGAATGCCACATCTGAAGGAAATATCTATCAAATGGTGCTCTGGTCCCCAACTAAGCTCAAGAGGCATATGAGTGTTTTCGGAGAAGTCCTTGTGGTGCCTACTTTTGAAGTGAAAAAAATCTGTTAGATGATATAAATCATAGAATTTCAGGTGACAGAGTGAATTTTGAAAGTGATTACTGCTCATATAACAACAATAAAAGAACGTAGCATTTGTAACAGTGAAACTTTGGACTGAAATCAGTATGTCAGTGGAATTTCCACCTTCAGTGGATTCACTTGTGGCTGTGAAATGACTTTGCACAATACATTTTCTCAGAGTTACATTTTTGTGAACCTTGACAGACAAAATTGCGTCATTGACCACCATGAAACCATCTTAATAGTGCTGACGCTGAGGGAACGGAGAGCTGAAGAGACCAAAATGGAGGAAGCTTCCATAACAGTTGTGTTGCACCATACAATTTTATATAATCCTCCTCCACCGTACACCGCTCCACAAAAGATGCATGGTTAGCAGTCAGTCGTGAGACAAGAGTCGATGGCGAGCTAGTTTACTACTAGACAGTACTACTACTACTACATCGAGAGTTGTCATCAAGCTTTCAGCCACACCTACTTCACAGGTACACAAATACATTTTGTTGTGCCACTTTTTGGCATGACTTAGACAAGAAGTTTCCAAAAAATGCCTTTTCTGTTTGATTTAGTTACCCACAATGCCCGGGTTTGGTACAGGTAAAGGTCTCAGTATGCTTCAGACACACCTGCTTCTCTCTGAGTGGAATTGAAGGGGAGGCTATAATTTTTGACCAAGGATGTATTAAGGAGAACTGGATACCATGTTTTAAAGATGGCACCCATTCATTTCTATGAAAGTTCCTCAGTGGTGCTTGAAGCCAAAAACCTCTGCTGTGTTTCCACCATGTTTCCGCAGGCTTCCTCATGCTTCTGCATTTTTGAGCCCATAGAGCATGCTTACTGGAGTCCTGAGACTTCCGCTGGCCAAGCCGGCTGACTTAATGGGGATAAAATAGTTTGACCATGCGTCTCTTTTAGACTTTCCAAATGTTGTTGGAGTGGATCAAATTGCTATAATAAAAAGAGTCATTTTGTGGGGGTTGTATTTACACTATGTCAAATTGGCTTCACAGCCCAGCGCTATTTCTGGGGGCTTGTTTTTGATGGGCAATTTTTGCCTGACAGACAATCCAATAATCATGCCCACTTTACACAGTGATATCACCACTTGTGCGGAGGTGAGAAAGTAGGCAATATTTGAACTTTTCCCCCAAGCTCTCTTTTTCATTTTTCACACGACTTGTGGTCCCTTTTTGTGTGTACAACTGACTCGCAATAAATACCTTTAAGGAGAGACTGTCCAAAACTGTGCGCCCCTATCCTTACAATACAATTCATCGCGTCTTACCCCCTCTCTATGATGGAAGGTTTTTTGCTCTGTCTTTCAAGTGTGGCTCTTTGGAACGAATATAAACACTTTTACCTTTAGAAGAAAGAAATCGTATTAAACCAAGAAAGTTTTGTGTCTTGGGAGGCAATAAAAGCAAGCTTGAGCCTTGAAGTTAGATATATGAGAAGACATACAATCAAGTTTGCTGTAGGCATACTGAACCTTGATATTTCTGATAACAGCGACATCCATGAGAACTGTTAAACTTCTGGGCAGTGTAGTATTTCACAAGACTTATGAGTAAAAGATGTAAACAACTGTTAAAAATCCTGATGTTATACATAAAGCACAGATAGAGCTGCATCAGCCAACCCCAAGTCCACCCAGCAGCGCTCGTCATCATCCACATCCCCAGCTCCTCTCTCCCCCCCCCCCCCCCCCCTCGGCTCAATGCCCCCTCTGTTCCCCAGCCACGTGGAGAAAGCTCTTGTGGAATTCAGTGTCAACCTGCACTTATAGCTGCTTTAAGCATTCCTCCGGGGTGACCCGAGGCACTCTGTGTTTTCAGCTCTCTCCACTTTCACCTGACAGGATTCAGGGAAGATTACAGTTTGCTCTTAGTGCTCACAGTGCTGGAACAGCTGGGGGTCATGGCTGGGCTGACGTGTCGTTATCACACTGATTCAGAGGCTTAAATATGGCTAGTCTTGATCATTTTGAGTACAAGACGGAGGATTTGGAATGCGATGCTATCATAGTTGGTAATACTTTATTTAATAGGTCTATCATTTCCAACTTGATCTCACAGAAATACATGACCATGACCTCTTAACACTGCATTATGTAGTGGTGGCACATAATATGTTAGAATTATGTGCTGGTACCACAGAAACGATGCAAACGGAAAGTCAATTGGGATCCTTTGTCGTGCTAGACATATAACGCCGTGTTAAGAGGTCGTGGTCATTTCACGCATTTCTGTGAGATCAGGTTAATCATTTCCCAGTGAACATTTAAACTGACTGACATTTTAGAAAGCAAGATAAAGTAGTTGTTCAAATTTCAAGAGGCACTGGATCTTTCAGTCTAAGATAATGCTCTATCTCTTAGGGTTAGGGTTAATAAGTCGCCCTTTTATTTCTTAATATTAATCCCGTTTTGTAATCCAAGTCAAAATCTTTCAGTTTTGATATGATTTCACATGTTTTAAATGCAAATCACTTACTTTACAAGAACTTTCTGCTTCTGGTTCATTTCTGTATATAGATGTACCTCACTCTGCCTGGTTTAAACTGAAACTGCATTGAAACCATGTGCAATGATCTCATTTTGTTGGCAGAATTTGTCACAACTTAAGAGGAATATAACATTTTAGGACTGAATATAAGACAAATGACTATTGTCTCGTTGGCCCCTTGCTCTCCCTGTGCTCCCGGCCCCACACAGTGTGCAGCACAATGGGCTCATTAAGGTCCCTCTTCATGCCTGCAGCTCTGTTTACCTGGGCCCGGCTTTAGCTTTAACTGCCCCTCTGAGTGACGAGCTGATAAGAGAAGGGGCCCACATCCCCACACTGCATGTCATCTAAGACCTGCAGTAAGCTACTTCTGATAGTAAGAGCACAGGAAGCCTTGATGTGCTGTATGAGACGTTCAGCAGACACTGAGCCACATGGGTTTCCTATTGAAGTCCTCGGCTCTGACCTGTCGACTGTATAATAAACCAATAATCCCTAGCTTGTCTTGCAAGACTTTGAACTGTCTTCTACCATCCACTTGTTTACATTGGCTCTCCATCATCTCACTGCGGAATCAGTGAGAGCCCACATGACTCAACCATTCCAACTAAGACCGTTAGACAAACATTAACACTAAAAATGTAGCACCCTCATTGATTGAGACCACAGCAGTAGCGCCAACACAAAGGGCACCGGCAAAAAATGCATCATCTGGCAAAAACGTTGAAGCTGGCTCATCTTTTGCCTCAACACAACCCGGTAATGGTTATAATTGCACTGTTTACCTGGTGATTATCATAATGGAGGATGAAAGGACTGTTGCCATAATAAGTTATAGTTACATTAAAGAACAGTTAAATTCATCCATATAGTATTAGAACACTACTGTACAGTCCTTTAGACTCTGATAAATCCTAAAACTCATGCATCTATTACTCAAACTGGCCTTCCTGGGTTGTATTGCAAGTCCTAAATCAATCAAAAAATTACAATTCAGGCCACAAGTCTTGTAAAAGTAAGTCTCAATTCAAGTCTGGAGTCCTTAAGGGTAAGTCCAAGTCAAGCCAAGTTTTCCTCAGCAAATTGCAAGTCAGTTGCAAGTGTTTCAGGGCTGAACGCTGACCTTTAAAGGAGTACTTCACAGATGTAGCATTGCACCCCTGTAACATTGTCGGACTCACAATCGACAGTTTTTAAAAAAAAGGTCAAAATTGATGCAGCAGAACAGAGATATCTTGATTTTTATTCCACGCATTCCTCTTTCTTGTCAAAACCCGGTGCCTACATTACCCACAATACAACTCGCTTTGATTCCCTTGACTTCGGTGTGTTATGCTAGTAGCAGCCAATGTAACCTGCAGCTGCTAGCCTTCAGCAGAGATGAGGAGCAGCTACAGACGTCTGGTAACCTCACTTCTTTCTAACTCCACACCCCCATATTGTTTTCATTTTCTAACTTTCAGTCTTCAGCCCCAACAGACGCTGACTCGAGTGACATCACTTGAGGCAATTTATCAGATTTCACACAGCTTCCTCTGGAGACACAAAAGGCTTTATATAATTTTTTTCACATTTGCAGGCGTACTCCCCAACACCTGGAAACACTGATGTGTAAAATCAGTGGAATTCCCCTTTAAAGAAATAGTTCAACATATTTGGAAATATTGTTATTCACTTTCTTGCTCAGAGTTACATGAGAACATCTAACTCATATCTGTACAGTAAATATGAAGCTACAGTCAGCAGCAAGTTAGCTTAGCTCATTGCAAAGACTGAAAACGGGGAAACAGCTATAGAAGCTCTGTCTAAAGTCAACAAAATCTGCTCACCAACACCTCTTAAGCTCATTAATGAACACATTATATCATTTGTTTTATCCAGACACAAGTAGAAATGTAAAAACAACACTTTGTGGTTTTATTGGGGGTTGTGCTGGACTGTAGAATTCTATTTTGCTGTAGCCTGCAGTCTTATTTACTTCACCAGTGTAGTTCAGGCGAATGTTACTGTATCCATCCACGTTGAATCTCCTCTGTAAGATGTTGCCTCCGTGCTGGAATCTTGGCCTCTGTCAATATTTAGCATACTGATCCCATGACTCTAGCAGCAGACTGCTGAGCAATGAGAGGTGCTGGGCTTTTGGGGTACGAAGAGCAGCTGCGGCCAGTTCTGGGAAAGTCTGGTGGAAATGTGATTCCTCCAGACCCCTCCTTGAAGGCCCAGCCTGCAGCAGCCCCGATTAGCCCATCTGTTTGTTTACATGTGGCCAGACTGGCCAGCAGACTTCTGTGAAGGGGAGGGACGACGGGCAGATCCTGGAATGCCTTACATCCTGCAAGCTTTTCATATCAACCAGCAATTAAACTGCAGTACTATGCATTGATAATGTAACATAAATTAGTGTAATGTGCATTGTGAAGTATATTCTGTAGGAATAAATAGAAACCAATGGCTGCCTGTGGAGTACTTCCAAAAAATCTGTAAACTGTATAGTATGCATATGAAAATACCAATATTTTAAAGTATATATGATTTGTAGTAAAGGAGCTACTGTAAACTTGCAAAAGCACTTTCTGTGGTCCTTTATTAGCGATGTAATAAAACAGTATTGATTGCAGTAATGATACATTTCAAAGGGAAATGAATTTGCTGATCCCTTGTTCTTACATCTGGACACAAAATCATTTGAACTTTAGATTCATTATTTTTCAGTGTTCCTATAAACTGGCCACCGGTCCTTCCATTTTTAGCTTCTGCTGACTGTAAAGCCTTTATCTTGTGTTCAGGAAGTCAGCGGACTGCTGTGTCTTGTCATATTAATCTCCAGCACCCCTCACTCTCTTTCCTTTCCCACTTGAGAGAAATAGAAACAAATGGTTGCTGAAATGGGTTTTAAAGCTTTGAGCGCTTCAGTTTTGGAATGCGACTCAGTAAAGCCTGTCTCGGCTTGCTTTTCTTTCCAGACGTCGAGGACAAAAGAGACGTGATGGTCAAAGAGGTCGTGATGAGTTTTGCAGACTCATCGTGTCTGGTCTAGTTCACCCTGGGGGGCCATAAGACATATGCCAGCTTTAGTGACTTTGACTGCTGCTGAGAGAAGAATTTATGTTTTACCACAGCTATGTAAAAATAAACAAGCTGTCCTCTCTGTCACTTTCTTTTCCTAAACCTGCAGGTGGTGTATTTCGGAGATAGCATGAGGTCGGACATGTTCCCTGCCAGCAGCTTTGGGAAGTGGGAGACAGTGATGATTGTGGAGGAAATGGAGGGGGAGGGTGTCCCTAAGAGCGATGCGGCAAAGTCCAATGAGGCCCAAGTGGAGCCGCTGGAGAAAAGGGGAAAGTTTGAGGTAAGTTCACTGCAGCAGCTGTTTCCTCTTAGCAGCCATTCACCTCCACCCTCCAACCCCCAACTCTGTGAGCCTCTCTCCTCTGGCCTTCTGCCACCATATACCCCCCTGTGTGTGTTAGTCCATGCAGGTCTATAAGCTTCTTCTGCATCTCTGATTCTGTGTCTGTATTAGCTCCTGGAAGACATTCTGGGAAAGTTTCTACACTGTCATATATGATGATGAAACATGTGCAGTCAAGCATGTTGAGACACTAAATCAGCAATGAAGGATATGCTGTCAGTGCTGCCCTTTCTGTCACTGGGCAGATCAGGATATTAATCAGCAGGATGTTGAGATCCTGACAGTCATAAAGTGAGGTGTCAGCACATCTTTTGACGAAAAAAGGCCAGAACCAGCAACAGACCTCCTTTTTTCCCAAAATACAAAGGGCTTTCTAAGGATGTTGTATCTTAAAAGGAAGAACAAAGTAATTACCCTAAACTCTGTCATCCAACTAACTGGATTACCAGTACCAATGCAATATTCTTATGTTCCTACATACAGTTATAGCCTACAGTTGTACAATGAACACTCTAAGACACAGTACCACTTTATATTAAAGGATAATTACAACTTGGGTTTCATTTTCACAGTTTTTGCTATCATTCCTATCAGTTATAACAACATTGTACTTACCAAAGTTGCTGCTGAGATCTGGGAAAAACAAGTCAGTCGATGGGGCAGGTTGTAAATAAACCAGCAGTTTATTCAGATTATCTAACTGGTTTATTTGGAGGTGCAACTGAAATTGAGCGCTCTCAAAATGTTGGTAACAATCCCTAATTGCGCAGGAAGACTGTGTATACACAACTTGAGTAAGCGCTGTACAGACCTGCTGACTCTTCGACGGCAGGCAGGAACCGGTGGCTCGTGCAAAACAAATTTGGTGGATGCCTGTGCTGGATTTATGAGGAATTTGAGAACAACTCAGCAACAACAAAGAATCATGGATCAAGAGGAGATGTCAGAAACGGAGGCCACACAGACCGTCACTGGCGGAAATGACTTTTTCTAATGTGCACTCTCTGAATAATAAAAGAGATGACAGCAAAGGTTAAATATGATGGCACCTTCAGACAAAGCAGTTTATTATGTTTTACAGAGAACTGGCTTAAGGAGGAAACAAGTCCATGTATTGGAGAGGGATAAACTCACATCATATTAGTGTGTGGGTGGTGGACTGTGTAATTTTGTAGATGATAAATGGGCAAAGCTGTTCCAGATTCTTGAAGTTTGCACCCTGTGTTTTTTAGACCTTTTTATTCAGACAGCTGTCATCCTTATCTATGTTCCTGGACCAGACGATGTTATAGCAACAAACAAGATCTCAGACAGTTACAATAATACACTTGCTCACCCCTCTGATCAGCCAGCACTCATTCTTTCTGGACTCTTTCTGGAAGTTATAAATAGGGCTTTTTTAAACTAACCTGTAACTCCACAAACTGAGGCAGTTAATGATGAGCTCCTTGGCCTTCAAAGTAAAGCTCCTGCATCAGATGCATCCAGTAAGGCTGCATTACATGTTGATATATTTCAGTACAAAAACTCCAGACTTGTGTACATGAACAGCATTTCTGTATTGATGAGAGATGTGACACCTTTTGTTGTTTAATTAAGTCCTTAAATTTACATTTGATCTGCAGGAGTCTTGATATCATGACTTCAACTGCTTCAGTTTTGTGGTTCTTACCTCTGTGTTGTTGGGATAGCTTTGTTCTAAACAGACATGGTTAGTGTCATAGCGGTGTTTTGAGTTCTCACTCTTCATTACGGCCGCTGTTTCATTCACAAATCAAGCTCAGTGGTCTCGTACTTCCCTCGGGCAAAATGAACGCCTTAAATCCTCATCCCTCAAATGCATGTTTTTCACTGTCAACTTTTCTTCTTTTGTATTGGCTAAGTTTGAACGAACCAATTCACTTTTTCAGCCGGAGCTCTTACATTCCACAACAACCTTAATAACTGTGGAGTCTTGCGGGCGGCTGAACGATGACAGCTGAGGTGACGTGATAGAAATGTCTGGGTCAGCTTGTGGTTAAATTTTGTTTGAGTCTGCCTATTGCGTATGTATGATATAGAGTATCTGTCTTAGTATAGTCCCATTTACACTGCACCACATCCTTCAAGAAAAACATAGCCTAGCTTCATTATTGTAAACAGGGACAGTTCTGTACACATCCAGTATGACAGAGATGTTACAGCTTATCAACTGCATTGATGTCCAGGGGTTTTCACTTCTCTTCACAAAATTAAAACATCCAAACAGTGTCAGTGTGACCCTGCAGTGATGGGAAAGTTTAGTTAAGATGGTGTTGAAACAGGTAAAGGACAGATTTTCTATTAAGCTAAAGCACCTGTGCTTGTTTTGCAGGTTGTGGCACGCTGTCAGTGAGGATTTCAGTCTGTCACAATGCTGTATGTCAAGAATAGTTTCCACCTTTGCAACAAAGCACAATGGAACATTTGTAGCCCCGATATGACAGTTGGTATAGCCTGAGTGCAGTGGGTTAAAAATAATTCTGTAAAAGAAATAAAAAAATAAATTTAAAACATGCTTATATCAGCTCTGATACTGATCAGCTGGAGGGGAAATGATAATCAGCCGGATGAGAACAACATTACTGACACAGATGACATCTTGATAGTGATGCAAAAGTTCAAAGTTTTTTCAGTCTGCCTCTTCCTGTGGCTTACACTCTCTTTTTTTTATCAGCATTATCTCATATACACAATCTGATATTGCATGAAAGTAACACCACATTGGTATAATTAATATGCATGCATTGAATACTGCAGAGAACATAGTGTAGGTAGGAGAAAGCAGGATTATTTGCTTTAAGGGGTGTTCAGTATGTTTTGAAATGAGAAGTTTGATTTCTGTCATCTGTGGTGAATTAGGTCGGACGTATCTCCCCGTTTTTTTCTTCATTCTGTTTTTTCGTTCCCTTTCAAATATTAGATTCAGAAATACTTGATACAAATCTCCATAACAACATGAAATTGAAACCTCTCAGTGTCTAAATTGTGTAAAAGTTCCTGACATTTAGCTGATATTGTGCAAAGCGCTCATTTATAATATCACATCCTTCCTATTGAAGACCACATCCTGTTTTCATGTCGGTGGCTGTTCCTTAGCTCTGTCTGTCTATAAAACGTATTGATATTTAATGAGTGATTATTAGTAGGAAATCTCTTGGAAATAATGATTCATTCCAACTCTGAAAATATTCCTTAAAGCTGCTTGGATTAAAGCCAGTTTAAAGTCTCCCTTATGTTGCTCAGGGTGAAATTCCCACCTCCTTTTATCAGGTCTGCACACGTCTGAAAACCAATCTAAACACACATTTACACGGTTTGGTGTGCGTGTGTGTGTTGACTGTCTCAACAGGAGCAGGGCATGAAGTCACCCTCCGCCGTGTCCGAGCAGTGGGGCTCCTACTTTGTGGACGTGCACAAAAGTGGAGGAGGGGACGAGGAGAGCCAGAAACTGACCTGGTGCAGCCACTGCATTCACAAATACAGCGCCATGGCCATCCCCAGTGTTGAGCACATAGCAGGTATGTGGAAGGGGGCAAAATCCTGGACAGTGTCACAGATCTGCAGTGGTTGGACGGAGATTTGAAAGCAGTTGAGTCTACAAAAACATGGTCCAAACTATGTGTAAAAAGGCTTAAACAATGATGTCAGGAATGACTAAAGTAGGTAGACTGGATAAAATAGGAGAGACAAAGATGAATGTAAATCAGGGTAAGCTACTCAATAAAAGAATAATTTAGGATGTCATTTAAAAAAAGGATGCTGACAGCTAAACTAATCTGCTCAGGCAGATCATCCCAGAGTCCAGACTCCTACACACATTTACTCAGCTGTGAGGGAACTTCAGTTACAATACTGATGTCACTGCATGTTGAAAATATGAAACCAAATCATGTTAAACTCTTAATACTTTATGTATTAATGTAGCCTAGATGACCTGTTCAGAAATATGCTGACAGTCAATAGTAAGAATGTCTCTGTTGTGAGAGTGAAATTGAAGAAAAGGATTTGTTATCCAATGTTTGACATCAGTGAGAAGATCCTGTAGGGAACGCAGCATTTCAAGCTCAAAGGGCTTTTTTTTAGGAAGATATAGCTGCGTTGTCAGCATGAAAATTAAATGAGATGCCACCCATGGCCACAAATAATATTACCCAGAAGAAGCATTGAAAGGGAAACTAATATCGGACTGAAATTTGACCCCGAAGACACTCCATGACTGACTATGAAAATACAAAAAAGTCTGTTTTCCAGGTAGGAGAGCACCAATTAAGAGCAATGCCAAATATTTTGCCCGTTTTTCACCAAGT
The DNA here is from genome assembly GCF_963924715.1 of Thunnus thynnus. Lineage (NCBI taxonomy): Eukaryota > Metazoa > Chordata > Actinopteri > Scombriformes > Scombridae > Thunnus > Thunnus thynnus. The sequence continues at coordinate 27,300,861 of NC_089534.1, forward strand.
CCATAAGAATTTTCGTGTCAAATGCTGCACTTTGATGGTTTTCCAGTGTAATCATTTTGATATTTACAATGGGTGAACTGTGTTTCTTGAGAAAATACGAAATACTGTCTGTTCTCAAATAAAGCTGCAACTCAAATCATAACAGAGCGTGACTGGAATGAACAAATAAAAGCACAACGGGATCATGTCATACTCACCATGCTGCTGCTCTGAGTTTCTCTTTTGAAAACAAGTCCTTTTTTAATTCACTAATTCATTCCAGTTGCTTCAACCAAACCTGCAGTTTGGGTAAATAAAGGAGAATTTTTGATACACTGAGTGCCTTTAGCTTATTAGCATAGCGGCACGAAACAAAAGTCGCATTCAACCAGGCGTAGATGAAATGTTTATTTATGTGTATTTCTGTAAATATACTGATATGGAACACAGAACATGACTGAGACACATCAAACCTGTGATGTAGAAAACTGAAAAAACAATCCCATGATAAGCAGAATCAGAATCTGTATTCCCACATCAAACGTTTTCTCCATCATACTATTTCAACACAGAAACATTCACACAAATCAAAACAGCGGCTGAAGCTCCACAGTCTAAAGTTGGGTGCAGTTGACCCAGTTCACTCTGTTCCTGTTGGTCTACTTTCACCTTTGCATACTGTTGTTGTGTACTGTTGTTCTGTACTGTTGTTGTGTACTGTTGTTGTGTACTGTCCGTTTGCCTCCTCATCAAAGTGTGGTAGTTTAAAACGGTTTTCAGGAAACATCTGTTTTAATATCTTGGACTTCTTGCTAACTGACAAAAATGCCACTAATGATATTATCATGACGGCTTCCTGCGGGGTGACAGATTGCATTCTGACTGCACACAAACCTCACCACAGTTTCACTGGAACTCATCTCAGGCAATTTAAAGGGTTCAATATTTGTGTAAAGAATGAGAAAAGACAGCTTGATTGAGATGTTTGGCTTGTCTGTTTTGGAAAAATTACAAAAATTAGACACTCTTTGGTTTCAGATGCTGTTAGACAGTCTGGCAAGCACTTTGTTTAAAGCATACTAAATCAAGTCAAATCAATTTTGTTTGTTTTGCTCAAATAGACAGTCTATAATACAACACCTTCAGTCCTTAGACCCTCAATTCCCATCAGGAAAATCTCCCTAAAAACCTCTTTAATTACTGAGGCATGAAAGACAGTTTCTTTGTCCTCACCTGAGCTCATACCAAAGGTTTTTTTTGGACTAGTATACTAGTAGCTATTATGAAAGCACCTGAAGTGTTAAGATACTCCTGTTTCATCTGCCTGAAGGTCTGGTTTTTGGCAGAACTTTTGTAACTTTAGATGAAGAGTGAAGTTCCTGTAAATGTTGTGTAATAGTAGAGATGGCTGCCTGAAAGATAGGGAATAAATATAAAAAAGATGATAATACTCGGAAAATGGTCAGCAGGAATGCAGTTGGGCTACAACTTGCCAGACCACTGGGTATGGTCCTGGAAACATTGGCAGTTCCAGCAAAAGGTTGCTATTTGAAAAATGAAAGTACATCAATATCAAGGAATCGTGTTGTGCAACTTCAGTAGCTCCACCTGTTTGAGACCTGCAAACTTGAACAAACTTTAGCTGTGTTTGGCCAACAACAGCAGAGTTTACTCAAGGTGAAGACCCACTGACTGCAGTGCAACACAGAGCGAAATACACCCCTGTTTATTTCTTGTGGGACATGAGAGATTAGCTCCTTGGGGCATTATAGCTGGCTGCATTCAATGTGCATCAAAACGGCCATGTCTTTTGTTCTGTATATAACATCCCATACTAGCTGAATGATGTCACCACTGGACCCTTACATCCAAACACACATTTTCACATGAAAAGTACCATTAATTATTTGTGACTGAAAAAGGAAAGCTAGGGAGAGAAGTTCAGAACCTGGCTCCTTTCTCACCTCCGCACAGCTGACCAATCACTGCATGAAATGGGTGTGAATGTTGGCTTGTCTGTTTCGGAAAGTTACAGAAATGGCCGTGCACAACCACCCCATATCCGCTATCCGAAAGGTGCGGGGGGGGGGGGGATTTATGAGCATTTCCACCATCCGACAAGCATGTCTGAAGGAGTAGACAGCCACCGTAAAGGTTAGAGAAGCAAGCTTGTAACTGGAAGGTGGCTGGTTCAGTCCAGCAGCAGAATAAGTCTGGATGAGGAAAGTGCCCCTTTCTCATTACCACCACTGAGGTGCCCTTGAGCAAGGCCTTTAACTCCATCTGTTCCAGTGGAGCTGTTCAGTGGCCAGCAGATCAGACTGTGGTTGTACTCAGCAGCTTCCAGCTGTAAATGTGTGTAACCATGTGAATGTGGTCAGGGCGTTCCTGTGAAAGAGAAGCTGCCTACCAGTGAAACTTTCCCACATAAATAAAGAGATTAAGGTAGATGCAACCTTTTTCCTCGCATTGTTCGTAGTGTTCACAAATTGCCAATGGGGGCCCAGTCGTGTGTGACTGAACCCCTCCCTCCCCACACCTTTTCACTATAAGATGTGAGGGGACTGAGTCTTTTGCCTTCAGACATGGTCAAACAAATCATCCTGTGAACTAGTTCAGTTCAAGTATATCTTGACATAATGTTTGGATGGGATGGGATCCAAAGTCATATTCTGTTGACCTTTTGCAAGCTATCCACTGTAAGAATAGATTTTAAAAACTAAAAAAAAACTGAACCACATAATGCAGATCCAAAAAGATCCTTCCCCTCTATGATCATTCCCGAGTGCACCAGAATGCTTCATTTACAAATTATAAACACTTGACAAGGAACACCCCCTGCCCCCCTGTAGGAGCTCTGTTTGGGAACTTTTTGATCCCTCTTGAGTTTGCAGGCCTGTAATTTATGATTGTTTTATGCCAGAGTTGTCTCTTTGGAGGCAGAAGATCAAACGTGTGAATCCAACATTCTCTGAACTCAGTGATTACTACCTGCTGTTGAGAGCAAAATGTGCTTTTCCACCAAATAATGAATCATTACTCTTGAACATTCGCTGTTGCAACAGCAACAGTACAGCCTGCACATGTTCTGGATAACTCGCAGTTGACTTTTCCTGTTTCACTCTCATTTTTTTTCCAGATCTCCCTCTGGATTACAAGTTCCCCAGGTTTTCTCCCGACAAGCCCTGCACCACCGGCTACTACCCCAGGCCTCCAGATTCTTTGCTGAAGAGGTGCGAGAGTCTGCCATAAAAAAAAAAGAAAGAAGGAAAAAAGAAAAGAAAAAAAAAACAAGTCCTCCCTTACCCCTCTGCCTCAGGAGAGGAATGTGCCTCCATTTTTGCCTGTAGTTTCCCACCTGACCCCACCGCCATCTGTGGAGCACAGGAAGCATACACTCCTCACCCATTCAGAGAAACCATGTGAATGTAAGCCACAGTATCTCTCTGTAATAACACCTACATTTGAACGTTGTTTTGTGGTTTAGTGTACCGTACACATGGAAATACGACAAGATAAGTGTGCGTGTGTGTGTCTGCATACAGTAATAATAGGAAATGTAGTGTTCTTATTGTTTCATGTGTGAGGCCCCCCTTAATTATTTTTCATGGTAGATCGTTTAAAAATCTTCTAACTTTTCAGAAATAAAGTGAACATTTTACTGTCTCTTTCTCCCTGAAGTGATTACCTCAAGGATGTGTTTAACTGTAGGCTGAACCCAGGTTGTCACAGGTGTGCTTGTCCCTAAATATCCTTTGGAATCATTGTGTCAGTATTTCCCTATAATACTGTTATTGTGAAGTCCTCTTTTTTTTTTTTTTAAATATAGTTTTACTGTATGCATTTGAGTAACCTTAACATGAGGTTTAAGGTATAAAGTTTCCCCTGTGTCAGTTTTGTGGAAGATGTTAATCTTCAGGTTGTTGTCGCCAAAGATTTGGCACAATGCTGTCCTTTGTGTTGGCTGTTTCAAAAAACACAATTTGGGAAACACTTAATAATAATAATGGATGATGAAGACTATGCTAGATGTTCTCTGTATTATTTTGGTGCAACAAGTGACATGTGCTCTTTGAGTGATTGTGTAAAATGTGGACTACTTGTGCTTCATTCATATGCAGTACCAGATTGAGATATGCTTTAACCGACTTCTGAATGGTTATTTTGTCGGTGTGCATAGAAAAGTCGTGCCATGATATTTAAGGAACACTCGGTTTGGTGAAAATTTCTTCTTGCTTTCACCGAAGATTGATATCGGATTTATCTTTGTGGCTACAGGAAGTGATGTAGTTTCAATATGAAGTGGAAAAACACAACTTACAACAACTCCAAATCCTCTGTATAGCGATAACAAGCTTGTCACTAATACAAGAGTCACTTGGTTTATGTGACAGCAGAGTTCTCTCTATCAGATGTCATTGGGTAAGTTGACCACATTTTGGTTTGGATCTAGTTATTCTTGGTTCTATGTCGGACTGGTTCTGACTGTCCTCGGGTCCTTTTCCGGTTGGTTCTCTTTGTTTGAAAACTGATTTGTGTATGCCAGGTTCACGTACATTTTTCAAAGGTCTTTTTCGGTTGAGGTCAAAAGTTTTGGGCTGTCACTTTTCAAAAAGTTCAAAAAGTTTTCAAGTTTGAGTAATGAGATTTTAACAAGTAATTAATTCTTATTAATTTGAACACAACCCATGTAGCATAATCTTAAACTACCTTGAAGAATTTACATTGTTCCATTCACATGAGGTGTCTCCACTACCACTACTCAAGTCACAAGCTAAAAGTTAGCATTAGAGTTGTTGTTGCTATGTTACTGTAAGGCAGGTGTATTTTACAAAGCCTCACCTTTGTCCATGATTTTGCCATTTTTGACGCTTCCAAACTTTACTACTCAGATGGGTTGGTGTTAAGTAACTGTTCTGCATGGCTCACTAGTTTTCTCCATTTTGCGTTCACAAAGAGAACAACAGTACCCATATTTGCTGAGAGCAACAGGCCATGCAATAGATAGACAGTGAATGTTATTTTAATGTCTTTTTTTTTCCAGGTTTGAATAGTAGTTTGAATTTCGAATAAAAAGTGACAGCCCTTCTGCATACAGTTACTGCTCCCAGCTGTTGCTGGTCATGAAATAGCTCATTCACTTCAACATGTTTTACATACTCTACATAAGACGCAGCGTGTAAATAAAGCTGGTTTGGACTTGTTGTAAAGTGCTGAACTGTGATAAACACACAGAGATGAAACTGGTATCAACTTCTCATTTGACTCTTAAGCACACAAGGGGATTTCTCAAATGTCAGTGTTCCTTTAAAATGACCACATCTCACAAATGAAGAGGGAATATTTTGACAGCATGTACATGAGATTGGTCATTTTAAGTGAGTTATTACTTGTGCTGTGTGTGCAAGTGTTTTATGCATACACCTGTTGTGATTGTACTCTTCCTTTCTCATCTAACCTGGAAAATTTGACATGCACATTTGCCTTATGTTGGATTCATTTGTGGTCTTAAGTTCTTGAAAACACAGGGAAAGTTCAATTCTGTGTTGAAGTGTTGAAGTACTGTCAATGAAATAAAATGTTCTACAATTTTCTTACACATGGTTTTCTTTTTTTGAATTTTCTTTGCAAACATTGGCAAACAAAGACCTTGTACTGTACACCGGGTATACAGATGAGCTCAGCAGGTTTAAAGGCGAACACTTGAAGCCATGACTGAGATATAAGCTAGTTTACTCCCATTCATGGCAATGACCAATTCATCTAAATGGGAAGAAAAGCAACAATGTAATTTACATTTTGTGACCATATTGGTCACAAAAACAACAACCCTGATCCTCCACGATTTTGACACATGGCCTGATGTTAAAAGACGCTGGCATACCCATTGCAGGTGGTTTGTTGACCCTCCCAACTGTTTGAAGATGTTTCCGGAACTCAATAGCTCCTCTACCACGTTAGCATAAACAATATTCTGTTTGGTCTACAGTAAAGTAGCACTGGCAGCTTGAACAGGGTGTTACGCTTTATTAATGTTATAAAACACACCGGTGTTCGGTTGAAACACTGTTACCTGTATAAATATGCTGATTCCTTCTTATTTTAATGTTTTATGAATGTGGTTCCAGTTATTAAATTGACTCAGTGGTCATTGTGACCACATATGTGTTGAATGCTGAATCACTCTAACAGTAGCACAGGTGGAGAGGGGTCATTAAGTCCATGAACTGGTAGCAGCAACACTTGTACTGAGCTGAGGAAGTGTGCCTTTATTACTCATAATTTCAAGAGAGAAATAAATGTTTTATTTCTTCTTTCACAAGCTACTTAGTCTCACTTTAAATTTTAGAAATATATATGAAACAAAAGTAGCCTTCATCGCTAACACAAGTGCTCGACTTTTCAAAGTTTCCTCTATTCATTTTTGAGGAATTTTTGTATCTATCAATACAATCATCACGGCAAAAATGCTGAAATGAAAGTGATGCTCACATGAGAGATACACTGAAGTTCACGAGCAGCCATTACTGCTCAGCTATGAACTGGTGCTGGGGGGTGGGGGTGGGGGGCAATCTTAAAACCAGACCAGTACAAGTCAGGAGACATGAAGTCATGTAAAAAGAGCCTTGAGTACCATACTGTATGAGCTCCCTGTATTATGTAGCACTTTTTTTTATATTGAGTACCTGTTAAGCTGCTGAGTGGGAGGAGGGGGCTCCTTTAAGCCTCTCTGCCTGCTGCCCCTCCTCATTCGCCAGCATGACGCTCCCTCCGCACTCACACATTCCTTCTCTCTGCTCTCTAACTTTGCCTCGTTCCTAAAAAGCAAAAAGGACTTTTCAGCCATATTGATAACCTTGCTAAAAATCACCACTGTGACCGGGGAAGAAATGAGCATTGTGACGACAGGAACACGGCTGGGTGAGCGCCGCTTCTGACAGGTAATAGAAACGGATTTTTCCTTCACTGCTGCCGCTCTTCGTGGTCGGCAGGAACAAGGCGACTTTTGTGCGCAGATTTGGATCATTGATACCATCGATAAGTGATAGATTTGTGTAAATTCATTTCCACTTTTGGTGGAGAAGGCTGTCTGACACTTAGAAGAGCCGAAGTTAAACGATATGAGACTTTTTAATCGACTTGGAAGACTTATTTAAGTTTGACTAAAGTTTGAAAAGGAGCTTATTGCCATGAAGTGAGACATCAGTGTCTGCAGAGGGAGGGGTAGCTTTATGGATATCTAACCATAACAATTTCTGGTGGTTGACAATGAAACCTCTGCTGTTTTACCTTCTTACAACTGTGGAACAATGCTGAGTGACAGATATATAAATCACTCATGGCTATGTATTTAAATAGCACTTCACTTTATTAGTAAATTACATGGAAACAGCTGGTAAGGCCCAGGGTAAGTACAGATGTTGATGTAAATGCTTCTATTATTATTTTACTTTGACAACACAGTTGCATTAAATTGTCTTTTTTTCTTTTGCTAGGTTAAGAATTCTCTGATCTATAAGAGACGAATAGATTTTGCAAACATTACAATGAAGTTTGAAGTCCCTACAGTAATATTATAATGCTGCCATACAAACAACACTTAAAAGTACCATAAGTTGAGTAATGTCTCTAACTGACGAGTGTGGGCACATTTACAGTAGGACCATAATGTGGCTAAGCTTGTGCATCGTGAGGTCATGTCCTGTATTAACACTGGAGGAGTTACATTCTTCTATTACAATCTTGAACATTGTGGTTATTTTAGTCTGACTATAGTATGTTTATATACCTCATAAGCTTAAATTTAACTATTTATTGTTTGGTCAATGCAAAATAGATCAATGATGAGTAAGCGTTGGCTATTGATATCAGTGTGTATGCATGATACCTTACTTTGGATAATATTTAATATTTTATTTAACATATTTTTGGCCATTGAGTTTGACCTAAGGCTGCAACTAACAATTATTTTTATTATCGATTAATCTATCGATTAATTTCTAGAAAAAAGCTTCCAGCAGCCCAAGGTGACGTTCTCAAATGTCTTGTTTTGTCCCGACCAACAGTCCACAACCCAAAGATATTCAGTATACGGTCATGGAGGACTGTAGAGAACAACAAATATTCACATTTAAGAAGCTGGAGTCAAAGAATTTGGAAATTTTCCTCTTAAAATTACTCAATTGGTGATTAATAGTTGGCAACTAATTGATTAATCGACTAAAGCTCTTTTCTATCAACAAAATTATATTAAACTGCTCAGTGCTTCTAATAAATGGCTTCGCCTAAACCAATTATAGTGTAAAGATGGAAGTGTTTCCTGATTTAAATCACTAAATATTTGACCAAAGATTAAAACTGAGAATCTGATGCTTGGCACTTTCTGATCCCAGTACCAACACATTTCAGTCCCAATGTATTAAGACTTGATATTGAGCCTTATAAAGTGTTTTTCCACCAAAACTTTATTCCTGGCAATGTGGAGACCAGCTTTGAAACAGCATCTTGAACACAACTTTCAATTATTTCCATTATGTATGAATCAATCGATTGTTTTAATGAATAGTTTTTAGTTGATGGCTCAGTCCATCAAACGTGAGGAAAATACTCGTAACTATTTCCCAGCGCCTGTGGTGACGTCTTCAACCAACTGTTGTCCAACCAGCAGTCTGAAACCCAAACATGTTCCATTTATAATGATAGAAAAGCAAGAACAGCAGAGAGGCTTCACATGTGAAAAGCTAAAACCAGCAAAATATGTTTATGCAAAAAGGATTCATCAATTAGTCTTGTGTTTCAGCACTATTATTAGCTAATTCATAAAATATGACATGTTCAATAAAGCAGGGAATTTGGTGGTGGAATTTGGACTCATGACCTCAGTATTTCTAAACTCTGGCTATGGCCTGAATGTGACAAGATGGTAGATAAAAATGTATCATGTCAAGTGAGTAGCACAGACCCACTACCCGTCCCCACCAAATAGTCTCCAGTGAATTTAGTCAAATAGTCTTAAGAATGTAAGTTTTAGATCAGACTCATTTGACCTCTATAAAAAAAGGCCCAAGACTACTGACACAGTTACAACTTCTCAGTGATGAATTACTCAAGGGACCTCGTCTTGGCTATGAGTCGACCTAATGTTCACCATAAAGGAATGTGACACTTCATAGAGTCAAATGTCAAAATGAACTTGAACAGAATAACTTATTTTTAGATTCCCTTCTTTATCAACCACAACACAACACAACATGTATGTACAACCCTGCACAGCCGAGAACGGACCCCAGTCTAGACGTCGTTTAAATCACTACCAAATGGTTTTCCAGCAGGCCATTGCCAAGAGCTCCACTAAGGTCATGGAATTTACTCTCATGTTCAGAGCAGAGTCTTTCTGTAGAGCACAGCAGTTTGGTTTAGAGGTTGATTCGGTTGACCAGAGTAATGTTGCTTCAGTAATGGGCCATTTATGACCTCCAGGCCTGCTTGTCTGGCCATCTGGGTGTGCATGGCTAGACTTGTCTCACAATACCAACTCCGAAATAAATCTTGTGGACTGAATATTAGTAACACAGTGTGCAGAGGTGGAACACAGACTCCAGATTTGGCAGTTAAAGCGGAGATAGGAAGTGAAGATTTAATGTCAGCCATCATTCTTGGTAACGGTAAAGAATTTAGAAGAAGTTTTACCCTTAAAAAACACTGGCTTATACTTAATCGGACAGTTTTGTGATTAGTTCTTTACTGTGCGGCTCAATAATGGCCTACCTCAGTATGGAAAGGCCGAGTCATCAGGACTACAGCTGTATCTAATTATTCAAGGAATGCAGGGCTTTTGTAAGAAAAGGCTGTGCAGAATATGGGCTGGCTTTCTCAAATCCTTTTCTCCCCCTTCCTCTCAGCTGAGCTCCTTCGGCAATGCCACAGTCCCCTCTCTGATGAGACGATGAGAACCCACACCCGCGGGGCCCCCACAGTCTTCTTCATAAGTCTGCTGTGGCCCCTGCTCGCCCCGGCCGCAGCGGAAGTGGACCCTGGCGGAGGAATTCCCTTCATGGGAGGGAACTACAATGGTCATCCCATGCTGTACTTCAGTCAGGGGGATGTGGAGGAGCTCCAGTTCGCCGCTGCAGGGAGTCATCGGGAGATGGCGAGGCGAATCCGCCTGGCCGGGGAGACCATGCTGGAGCACCCGGAGGAGTACCTGCCCCCCTGGAGCCCCGCAGAGTTCAGTGCCCGCTGGAACGAGGTGTACGGAAACAACCTGGGTGTGCTGTCCATGTTCTGCCTGCTGTACCCACACAGAGCCGGGGCGCTGGACCTGGCCAAGGACTACATGGAGAGGATGGCGGCTCAGCCTAGTTGGTACATTTTCTGTCTTTTATTATTTCATCCTTTTGATTTGCGACAGTGAGATTTGAGACGACAGCAAAAGAAATTCAAACCACTAAGATCTCCTGCTCCTTTTTGTCTGCTTTTCTTTTCAAAGAGAAAAATAGAGAGCTGTTGAGACTTAACAGATGCTACCTGATCTCTGTTTCCACCCCCATGTGTGCATCAACTGGGTTTTAATGTTAAATCCTCCCCCTCAGAGGCCCTCTAGACAATCTCATCTCTCATTTTTCTCTGTGGACGTGAGCTTCAGCAAAGATACATTGTGGTCTGATAGCTCTGTGGTCCAGGAAATATGTTTAGCAGCTGTTTTCTCAACATGCCCCCCAACCCCTGAAAGGAAATGAAAAGTTCAGATGTGAGCTGAATGGCCCACTGCAGTGTGATGGAGTGGTTTGAACTGAGGCTGAAGCTCAAGGTCCAGGTGACCAGACAGGGACTCCACACTGCTCTGATTGTTTCAATCAGATCTCTTAATACTCTTGATATTTTTTTGATTAATTGTCTAAAATTGTCTTAAAAAGTCTGGAGTTTTAGCAAGGGTAGTGTTCAGTTTCAGTTCAGTTTTCAGGAAGAACAAATGTGTAGGGCTGCAAAACACAACTATTTTTAGTATTGAATAAAAAATAATTTAGTCTATGAAATGTAAGAAAGTATTTTAAAAAATACAGATCATAATTTTCCAGGTGACGTCTTCAAAAGGCTTATTCTGTCCAACCAACCCAAACATATTCAGTCATAGGAAACTAACTAAACCTCACATTTTAGAAGCTGGAAACTTCTTCATTTGCATCAAAAATCATTTCAATGATTAATCAGATATTAATTATTAATCTGCAGCTCTCTGTCCAGTATCATGTTGTTTTGCAGCTGACCGTGTAACTGTAGTTGGGAACCAAGTATTGCTATGCTGTAATAACAAATGGCCCCAGCTTTGCTTTGTCAAAGCTGGATTAAACTATAGTTAGGAATATGCATAATGTAAGCACTAGGAGTGTGCCCGAATACAAATACATAATTCAGCAAAGCACAAATAGTGGGTTTTATACGAATATTTGTTTCATACAAATATTTTAAAAATTATTTGTTTTTGGGAAGAAAAAAAACAAACATGTCAGATACCAGTTTGCAGGTCGGTTACATTGTTATCTCAGTCTCTCTCCTCTGCTCCACCATTACATCTATCAGGGGTAAGTCCCAAGACTCTCCATAACCTGTTGTTCCCCTTCTCCTTTCCACAAAGTTAGGTTGTAAAAAATAGGCAATAAATGAAAAGTGCAAAGCAGTAATCACCTTTGAAGTTCTACTACATGTTACATGGTGTGCTGTCCCTGTGGTATTGGTGTATAAATAGAGGTTTGTCTGCAATGAGTCGATGAGTAAAGTTTCAGCTCAGTAGTCAGTGCAGTCGTCTATGATGTGGGAGACCCCATTTCAAGACCTGGTGTGAGGACCTCCTTCGTAAGGTAGTTTATTCATGAACACTTATTCTAACACTTTAATTTTCTAAAATTAAAAGCGCAACACAAAAACAGGATTTTTAAGCCTCTTTCCACTTTTATTCAAATACAAATAATTTTGCTGCCTCAACAAATACAGATACAAATACAAATACTGGGTAAAAACTAGGTACACACATAGAGTATTTTGGGGCCCCTGTGGGGGCCCCTAAGGGCCTGAGGTAATTTCCTGCTTTGCTCAGTTGGTATTCAAGCTTTGGTAATATGTCTTTAAAAGAATGTGTTTTCATTGTATACTAACTTCAATTAACACAAAGCTGACTCTCATTCAGTGATTCTAACTAAATGTGATGCCTTCATGTGGAACTTGTGAGTTAGTTGTGGACATAGTGAAGCACATGTCAGGCTTGGTGCTCAAACGGTTGAACACAGCTGCACAACAACTGACAATAAAATTGATCCCATGAGTCTGACAGTCCTGTTGTGAACATGGCATGCTGCATGTCAGCAACAGTGCGGAACAAGACAGATCATGAAGATGACTGTGTATGTGTGTGTGTGTGTGTGCACTGATGTGTACATCAAGCGTAATGGTTATGATGAATTACTCCCTTTAGTTTCTGATGCAAATCAACAGGTGTGTTGATACTGACAGATTGAAAACAGTTTGCGCAGTCACATGAAAAATAGACCAATTCAAGCGTTTCTCTCTGCTAACAACCCCTTCAGGACCGTCCGTCCAAACCAATACTCTCCCGCCGTATCTGTCCAAAACAGCAGGTAACCAGGGGCAACAACTGCACGCGACATCGTTTAAGTATCTGGCAAAAGTGTCAACAATAAAGGTTGACGTGTGGCTGTGATGAGCATGTAATAGAGATTGTTCAGATTAAATTCACAGCCTCTTAACACAGTCATCTATAATGTATGATGATGTATCCTCTCTGATCCCAACCTGTATCCAAGTGCAACACAGGTGTGTCTGGCGAGCTTAGCCATTGCTCTCTTTTTAAAAAAGTGAACAAATCTATTTTTTCTGCTTTTCGACATCATAAAGAGAAACAAAAAGTATGCACTGAATATAACTAACTTCCATCTGCTTCACTGTGAGGAGAACAGCGTATGTCACAACTCTTGAACTCTAAGCTAAATGTCAGATGTGGAAAGTTTCCACAACTGAAATATGTGAGCACCACAGTGGTGAGTTGTTCATATGGAATCGTTCATGAACATGTTAAACATCAGCCTATCTGAAGACAGCAGTTTTTACAGTTCATGAAGCTCTTTAGGCTGTAGGCTTTGCAGTGCAACTGTGTTTTTCTGCTATTAAAAAAGCTCCTTAAAGTCTAAATTCAATATTCATACCAGCCACCCTGACTTCATGTGCTTGTCTCTCAGGTTTTTTTTCTCAGTATAGCTCAGAGTCAAAGATCACTTTTCTCATTTTTTTCTTTCACAGCAACAAATAATTCAACTCTACCAAAGGTGCTGTTTGAATTGGATAGAATATTCTTTGTCTAAATTCTTCGTATTCTTTGAAACACCTTGAATGCTCAACAGCTACACTCCCAAAGATTTGAATCACTTATACAAATATATGCAAAAAACCACAATTCAACAGGAACCAGTCACAAAATATACTATACTTCATATTGTGAGAGGCACAATCAACCATTCAGTTCATGTCTGAACAATCAACTGGCTTGTCAGAGTCGGCCATGGCTTAACTGTATGCAGGCATCAGCCATCAACAGAGCTTCCTTATTTCCCTAACAATTGGATTAAGTTCAGTGAACATTAGTTCTGTCTGGCAAGTGCAAAATGGGTGAAAAGTGGATTACAGCCATTCAGTGCGTCCCAGTTCTCCACAGCTTTTATATGGGTAGACTAAAGGAATGGAAGTCAGAAATGATGCTTGGGGAATGGTTGCATCCGGTGTTGGCGTCCATGGTAACCTGCTGTTGTTCATTCACATACATTCACATAGTCGGTGCTCAGCAGCTTGCTATGGTGTCTTAGTGAAATTACCCAAAGTTATACTTTTCAAAATATGGACAAACTATTTTTACCCAATCACAAGAAATCTTAAATGTACAAGACAACAACATTATTAAACATAAAGAACTGAATCACATACTCGTCCAGCCTGTATAGATATTAACAGTTATGCAATTTAACATACAAACCATCCAACGAGTTCAAACATCTTCTCTACCCAATGATTTAAAAGAACCCTGTGGAGTTTTTATTTGTTGATGCTACATGTGAGCAAGTCCTTGTTTTGTGGGTGAGGTGAATCAACTTCCTGTTGACAGTCTCACTTTATTTGCACTGAACAGCTTGGGGTGGTGGTAGTCACCAAGAAATGAAGCAAGACACCAACCAAGGCAGGGATTAAAAGGACTACTAGCAAACAAATAAAGATGGAAACAAGGCAGATTTCAAAACATTTGAAATCTGCTTTGCAAATGTTTTATGAGAAAAGAAAAGCATTCAACGTGTTTGTTAGGTCTTGGGAAACACTGAGTGTAAACATAATAGCTGTCATTTGTTTACACGGAAACTGCACAAGTCATATCTTTAACATGTGGTCTGTTCAAACTCATTAGATCTATTATGATTTCCAGCATTGTTCCAGTAAAACGTGTTAATATATTCACTTTAGAAACTGCCGTATGCTCACCATGTGTATGACTTCCAGATGGGTTATTGTGTTCTCTTCTTCAGCTATCATCTTATCCGTTTTGGATAATAATACATTTTAAATGTATTGTGAGAGGATTCATGGCTGTCCAACTTTGTATAGTTAAAGTGTACTGTAGCTGTTTTGAATGCAATTAATGAATATCAACATGACTGACATTTAATATCTCAGATATCTCCATTTGATATTAGCAGTGCTCCTAGTCATATTTGTCATAAACTTTATGGTCATGTATTATTGTAGCTGTACTTTTAAATTTAAGTCAGTTTATTGACGTCCTACTATAAAGATACTACTAAAGGAGGGATGACAAGAGGAATATATAACTGCAACACTGTGATTTAAATTGAAATATATTTAATAGAAAAGAATCATGAACCTGTATTTGGGCCAATTTAGCCTAGAAGCTAATAAATGATCAAAATACAAAATATTATTCACATTTATTAATAACAACTAATATTTTCCAGTTATGATATTGATAATTAACTCCTGTTAAGTCATGTCTAACAGTCTAGCGATATCTGATCTGACTGATACTATTGACTTCATGCATCAGCTTCACAGACTGTCAGGACATGTCACCAGTATTTAGGCAGGATATTACTCAGAAGAACACAACAAGCTACAACTGATGGTCACTGAATCATTATTTCACCTCTTTTAGCATAAGACATCAAGTTTAAAGCATCATAGAACTTGCACAAGACTCTGTCAGCTCTGACTATCAAGTTACTTTTCATTTCAGATGAAGAATTCATTTAAGAATCACATGACATGCACGGCTTTCTGCCATCAGAGAGGAAGTATTATAGAAAACAGAAGTAACATTTCCCTGCTGAGAAGTGAGTAGCAGCTGACCACCACACAAACACACCTGGAGCATCTCACAGAGCTCCAGACAACTGTGTTGATCCTGAGCTGAACGCCCAGGTACCGAGTGAACTCTGAGCTGCGGGACAATCCCCTCTCTCTCTCTCTCTCTCTCTCTCTCTCACAGGTACATCCCCCTCCTCCGTCATGTGGAGAGGGGGAGGAGAAGTCTAGCAGCTTAATCCTTTTTCATTTAGCAGCGTGGCTCCTGGGTTCCCTTCAGCCACTGAACAGAAGGAAGGGGATTTTCCAGCTGCTGTTTCTGGGAGTTTTAGATGGTGTGGTATTAGTTCGATTCACGGGACATTTTTCACAATATCAAGAGTGTGTGTGCCGCAGCGCAGAAAGGAAAAGCCACCGAACATGTGTTCTCACATCTGAAGAACACAATGTGAGTTTTCTTCTTGGCCACACTTGTATTATGGTCACCGAAGCTTGTGCAGAGTGGCTCCAGAAATCAGTCAGCTGTGGTATTCATGACCTTCAATTATGTCTCCAACAACTCGAACAACCATGTTCGGATGGAGAGCTTCTACTTTGTGGCATACTGGTGCCTGCTGCTTTCTGCACAGCCTAAGCAAACACACACACAAGTGAGATTACGTGATCTTTGGCATAATTAAGTACACAGTCCAGCAGTCACTTGGCAGTCATTTTGTTGCAGTTTTCCTTTTTGCCATATGGTCAAACTGCTACATAAAGGAGCTTTTTAAGACCTTTGGTGTTTGTTCACATGACCAGACAGGAAGTGATTTTCAAATAAACTTCAGCTGACACTTAACATGTGGAAATTCAGCATCAAAAGGATGTTGAATCTTTGATAGACTCTTCTATCTTCTATAGAGAGCTTTTTTTTCTCTTTTGTACAGTTTTAATCAGAATTTCAACAGAGATAAGTGGATGTACTCCGGGTTGTCGTAGAGAGGAAACAGGAAACAAGGGGAGAGAGCATTTAAGAGCACTATTTATATGTTTATGCTCACAAATTATTTACTTCTTTTTTTTCCCATGACATCTTCTGAGAGCTGGACTTTCAGCAAGGATAGTCACATCTTAGAAATGAAAATATTTCTGTTTTAAGCAGCCACTGATAAACCGCATTTTCCAGCAGCTCAAGATTGTGGGAATGTCAGCAGCTAACCCACATGGTGAGCTCTGACAGTGGACAGGGAGACATTGCTGAGACAGGTAAAGAGTCAGAAGATGACATTAGAAGAAGATATTGGTGGATATCATGGATAAGGGGGAAACAGTATTGTTTCTGCAGTGGTAAAATTGTAGTTTTTTGTATGCTTCCAAGTGAGTTTTTGTGCAACTCTTAAAATAAGAAAAGGCTTCAAAGTCTAACAGTGAGCGCTGCAGTAGACGCTCTCATTAGAACATGGATGGCAAACGTCAGGTGGTAGGTGACGTCAAGCCACTGAAGAATAGAATCTTTGTGTATATCAGCATGGTCCGTTGAGTCATTTCATGGCGCGGTTTGGTTTCATCACCACATCTGAGGCTGATTTCTCTTTCATTAGTGTGAGCAGAATGATTACAGAGCACCTTTCACTGTTTTACAGCAACACTTTGCACTCCTAATATGCAAAAACTTCAGTGTTGGTAGATGGTAGCAGCTCTTTAACAGGAGAGAATTTGCACACACCACACTTTAAAGTCTTGTTATATGTGTCTTTATTGGGGTGCAGTGGTGCAGCTGTATTTGTGGCTACTTAGCATCTTTATTTTTGCCTTTCAAATTGAATCCATGCTTCACAGCTGTGCTGGTTAAAAGCCTACTTGATCAAGACAAACCGTTTGCCAGGATTTCATTTAAAAAGTAAAAACTTCCCACCTGCTTACGTTTGCATGTTTTCCACGTGTCAGCCTTTGTGTTATTGTGTGTGTTGCAGGTTGGTGAAAGACGCCCCCTGGGATGAAGTTCCTTTGGCGCACTCTTTGGTTGGGTTTGCCACCGCTTACGACTTCCTGTACGAGTACTTGAACAAGGGCCAACAGGAGCGTTTCCTCCAGGTGATCGGCAACGCCTCGCGCCTCATGTACGAGAAGTCCTATGTCCGAGGCTGGGGGTTCCAGTACCTACACAACCACCAGCCCACCAACTGTGTAGCTCTGCTCACAGGAAGTCTGGTTTACATGACCCAAGGTGAGTGATGAGTGATTGATGTGTTTATAACGTGTATCTGCAGATCTGCCAACCTTGTCCGTCTCCGATATGACCGTTTTTTTTTTTTGACGGAGCTCTTCCACTCAGGCACAGAACTCCTTCCAGCTTTGTGTGGAAGTATTTTTCCAGTTTAAGGGTTAGAGTTAAAACCTGGCCTTCCCAGCATTAAGAAGCTTCAACTCCACTGAAGGAATTTCATTATTCGAGATTTTCCTGGAGAGGTTTAGTCTCACATGATCTGAAGGTTTCAGAGGATTTCCACACTGCTAAGGGTACAGTAGTGGGGCTGTAATACTGTTATTTTTGTGAGATATTTAAGATTTCTAAATAGTACAGTAAATACTGGCACACAACATTTATACCTGCTCCCAGGCAGGGCTGCAGACCTTTTTTTGTCTTGGTGTCATTGGTGTTTTGGCCCCTCGAGTCTCGCCTAGTGCAGTCTTTGGTCTTGTCCAGTGGGCTTTTATTTATTCATTTATTGGCTTTCCTTTGTCGCTGTCTTCCCTGCTAGCAGTCAAACTGTCATTTTTCTGTCATGTGTAAACGCAGGTAATTCTTATTTTCCACACCTTGTCTTTGTAACACCTCCTCAGTTTAGACTTTTTTATGGACAAATATGTGGAAAAATATCAGAATTTCACAGTTAGCTTGAAACATTGTGCCAGAATATTTTGTTTCTGTTTCTATCATACAACATATTTCCTCTCAGAGTTGTAATCATGATTTAAGAAAATGATGCATAGTGATTGAACATTTAGGCAAATTTATGTTGTTTCCTTTTTAAGACAACAATAGGAAGAATATTGATACCTGGTCTTGACTCTCAAAGCTTTGAAACTGCTGCAGAAACCTACTCTCTTTACATCTATGTTTGCTTGCTAGCAGTTGCTAGCAGCAATGCTACATTTCTTGGCACGTTACCGTAACCAGCTGTTGCTTAGTGGAGTTGCATAAAACTAATAATAAATAATCAAAACTTGGACCCGCTTTTAAAAACATTGCTTCATAGCACTACTAGTGTTCAGAAATCCCACAGGGTGCCTTTAAGTGGTCTTCACTGCAACATATCTGATTTCTAGGTTAGCTAGGGTTGTCACACAATTTCCTTTGTCTTCTGTCCAATGGTTTAAGAGGATTTTCTCTGTGATGATGAAAATCTGAAAATTCTTCTTCTTATTCAGTAACATTTTGTTACTGATTAAGATGGAAAATGCTATTTACTCCACATAATTAGCTGTTGGACGTCAGTCATCCCTTTAAGAATAATGTGTCTGACATTTTTCTTTCTTATCCAACTCGATATTTGTTGGGTATTGTTATTATGTTAAGTTACAGTTCACATCATTTGAATGACGTTTTGTCTCCTAATGACCGACTGTCATTAATTATTGGCATGGTGAGACTTGGAGGCCTCAATTTGCTTATGAGAGAAGCTTTGATTGGAATTTCAGTGCAGTCAGCCTGAAGTTATCTGCTGTAGCTGCACTTAATCCTTTTCTAATTGTTCTCCAGATGATGTTCTCCACATAACTCTGTCACATTCTCCTTTAAGCTTTTCCTCTGTGAGACCTGACATGATTATTCTCTGCTTATTCTTTCTTTTTCGCCTCCATATTCTTGGCTAAATACTTTGTGTAGCAGCAGAGAAAGGCCATCGGAAGGTGAACGCCTGCAGTACAGCTTGCTTTGCTTACAGGGATTTGATTTCTGGTACAAAAGATCCAGTCCTGATGGGAACGAAATGACAGCTGGCTTACAGAGAACCGCAGTGGTCACAGTGGTTTTATTTGAGGCTTTTTTGTAGAGGGCAACAACAGACGCAAAGCTCTGTGAACACTCAGGAGAGTTATAGCACAACCTCTTTTTTTTTTTGCTTCGTTTCATCTTGCGTTGAGCTCAGGGAAAAGAAAGAGTCAGTTTGCTTGGGTTTGGCTTCTCTGTGTTACCTGAGGAAAGGATTTCTACTCGGGGAGCTTTGTTTATTGCAAGTTTTCTTTTTTAGAAGCGAGCTTTACAGCAGACCTCGTGCAGAGAGCTTCATACTGAGCAAGGGTGAGAAAATAGCTTCTTAAAAGATTGCAAACACATGACGTATTAGCAGTGATAAAAGAAATAACATTTAGCAGACTCACTAGATCTTCGTGTCTGATACTGAGCAGAGATTCCATTATTGTATATGTATCATTCATTTCCTCTGCAGAGGGATGACATTACGTCTAAATATTATTCTGTCAAGATGGCGCTGAATAAATGGAAATTTTCCAATAAGCGCTGCCAGAGAAGAAGGACAAACTCTGCTTTCTTCTTCTTCTTTGGTTATCTGACACAAGTTTTAATCCCATTGCTGACATTCAGGACTAAACTATTAGTTTTTCATTGTTGCGTCCTAAAATAACACCTTATAAGGCACAGTTTATGTACCACTCACTGAAATGAAAAATGTTCCTGCCGTCATGTGAGTTTGGTTCTTAGAAAGTGTTTGTATCAAAACACTTGTATAAGAATGTGGCAGCAGCTTAGAGCACACATACATTCCAGATTCAGGTGTTTACTTGCTGGTGCCTGGAAGCCGAATGTGTAATTGGACGTAAGTGTGCACTGTTTACCCACAGTTCATCTGTAGTGAACCTAAACTCCCCCTGTCTGTCACACCCTTCCCCCCCCTAGCCACCCACACCGTAATGTAACACATGAGAATGCTGTTGGAAGATTGAAAAAGTCCAGTGAAGATACTGTTATGCTAAGCTCCCTGACAATATTTCATATTTCTAACTAAATAGAAGAATATAATTGACAACAGTTAGTGAGGTCAACAACCTTTTAACAGCTTAAGAAAACATGTTAATAATGTTGTTGCGTAGTGTTTATCTTGTGCTTCCACTTTTGTTTGTTAGGATGTTCTTTAGTTTACATTTGGATAACAGATTGAGCCTTTAAACATATTTACCAGAACAGTTATTCATCTAGATACAGCTGTAAGTTCCAATTCAAATGATTCAAATTCAAATGTCAATTTGAAAAATTTAAGCTCAGCTGAAGATTTTTTGCTAGCTACTTATTTTATTGTCTTTTGTGGAAGAGATTATTATTTGATGTCAGTTAATGTGATTTATGATCCTCTGAAGTCTGATTCATCCGTCCGTCTCATGAAAGCGGCTCCAGTCTGCCTGCTGGCTTCAGCACGGAGGGTTGGTTTGTTTTAAAACCAGCGCAGCAGGAGTGTTTGTTGGTCGCTCCTTGTTAACATTAACTGCTGTCTCCATGTCATACAAGTATACAAATCAAAACAAGCGTTCCTAGAATCTACTATAAGGACTGTGGTGACTGAGCTAACAGCTGTGAAGTGATGGAAAGTCTGCGTAAACGCCCAGGTTGAACTATGTAAACAGTATTTCAGAATTTGAGAGGTGAGTAAAAGGCATTTATGTACGTTTAGCCTCCACTACAGCACAGTGATGACAAACCTCCAGGAATTCAGTGCGCCTGGCCAAGAAGTAGTCCAGCACATAACCTCCCATAAAACCACCATGTGTCATTTTTGCCATTCTGTTTTTGTACAGATTAAACAAAGGTGTTATCTTGTAATTTGATTGTGGTGTTGAGTTTCTTATCTAACTCTCAACAAAAAAATGAATAAATAAATAAAATAAATTGTAAGAGAACGGCTGAGCACCCCAGCAGCTCATTTGAAATGTGCTGCTCACTATGAAGTCAACTGGCATACAGCTTGAACGACACAACACCGCTTTTATCTCATCAAGAAGACGTGTGGAACTAAGTACTCAGGTCCCGAACATGAGGAGAGACCTCAGAAAGCCTTGAATGAAAAGTTTGGTTTTTTTCTGCAATTTTAAAATGCTACACACAAGTAAACTATTACTCCCAGCTGAATAAACAGACAGACTGTTTCTAAAACATTAGAGCCACTCCTTATAATTATCTCATAATAGTTATTGAACATTACTCCCTGTAATGTTCAATAACAATAATAATGTAATTGTTCCGAAACCTCATTGTAAAAACCTCACCCAGTAATTACAGTATGATGAGAGAAAAGGTTTCATATTGTGCAGACTTTCTTTAATGTGTTACAAACACTTATAAAACAGGTAGTTAAAATCTCGTCTGATTGGTTGATAGTCGTGGTATAATGTGCGTATACTACAGCTATGACATTTAATGTCCTTTTACAATTATATTTTTTAATTATCACTCTGTGATAACCATTAAAATGTTGCAATCTGTAAGCAAGCAGGGACGACGCAGAGCTCCACCAACCACTGTCTCTGCAGCACCATGGTGCAAAAGCTTTCAGATGCAAGAGAGATAATGTGAGAGCTCTCTCCAGAACCATTGGCGACCGAAGCTCGTTGTCTGGAGAAGGTGGAGCAGCATCCTCACCACACCGAGCACTGTATCTCCTAACAAAATTAGTAGGCCTAATGTTATTGCCAGGAGTGAGATATTGCTTAATTAATTACTGATAAATCTAATAACTACTACAGATGCATGTGTTTACAGTACTTGTTGATGCCTTTATTTTTACAGGTGTGACAATGAATGTATTAATAGGGGAGGGGGCCCACTGAGGCTGCATATGTACAGGGTGCAGACACTGCTGTCACCTGTAAAGGTGTCCGTCACTAAACACTGATGCTACTCCTGTAATGAAGTTGTCCCCAAATATTGTCCTGATGTCTGTAAAGAATGGAGCTATCACAATGTAGAAACTGAGACATTGTAGCTTTATTTATTCTTATTTCCTCTGTAATTATTCAGTAGTTTTATTTCTTAATAAACCTCATCACTGCTCAGTAGTGTTAAAACTTTTTCTACAGTATAAACTGTACTATGTACATATATTGTATAATATTGTTTATTAGGTAGACCTAGATAAAACCAATGCAATACAACAGCCCTGCGATCAATCCTAAATACATAAAGGTTATAATGTTCAGTTTTTATTTCATCTTTTTTAGTGAGGTGTTGATTGATTTGATGGTCATTTTGGAGGTTGTTGAACTGTATTGGGTTATACTGAGAGGTGTTTCTAATATTTAGTTTACCCTAATTGATATAAATGGGATGGACAAAATATTAGAAACACCTCTGAGTGTACAATGGAAACTGTATTATGATTGTCTGTAGGGGGCAGAGCTTAGAAAAAGGATTCAAATAAAATCTTTACATACCTAGATGTCCACAAACAGCCTTTTCCTTATTTCTTAAGGAAACTTAAGAAGACAAAATTCCCATCCCAAATTCTTGTTAACTTTTACAAAGGAGCAATAGAAAGCATCCTGACTGGAAACATCACAAATTGGCATGAGATGTGTGCAAGACAGGAAGGCTCTGCTGCAGCAACATTATCGGTACCCATCTACCGAGCATCAGTGATATGGGTGAGGTTAGGAGCCTGCACAGAGCCCATAGGACACTAAAAGACAACACCCACCCCAACCACAGCCTGTTCACCCTGCTGCCATCTGGCAAGAGATACAGAAGTATCCGCTGTCGTACCACCAGACTACAGAGCAGCTTCTTTCCTCAGGCTGTGACTCTCCTCAACTCATCCTCTGCACTCCAATGATATAAAAAATACTTTTATTTATATGACTTATTATTTACTAATCCATTTATATCATTTCTGTTTTTGTGAGTAGAATAAAGGGACTACAGACTACATTTCGTTACACAACCTTGTGTTGTAAAATGATAATAATAAATGAATCTTGAGCTTCATTTAGGCTGTCTGAAAGCCTTCTTACATTGATTCAGTTCCTGCAGCCATCTGAGGTCATTATAATTAAAGAGTAAACAAGGTTAAAGTTCTGACTTTCAGCTGTAAACTGGTTGGACAGAGAGGGGTAGTTGCCCTTTTTATACATTCATTTTAGTCACACTGGCAGCTTTAGGCTTGGCAATGGCAGTTGTTGGTTCACCACTGAAATACCTCAACAAATATCTGAAAGATTTCCACGAAATTTTGTGCAGACATTCATGGTCTGCTGAGGATGAATCTCATAGAATAGATTTTTCACAAGCACCACAATGAGGCTGGCATTCATGGTGCTGAGTGAAATGTCATGACAACTAGCGGATGGATTTGGATGAAATTTAGAACAGATGTTCATGCTCCCCACAGGATGCATTGGAATGACTTTGGTGATCCCCTGAATTTTTCTCTGGTGCCATCAACATAAACATCTTCATTACTTTTATAACATAAAGGCTGTAGTGGGAAAGGTATTAGTTTTCACTTTCTGACATTTTATGGACCAAACAACTAATTGATTAATCAAGAAGAGATTATTCAATAATGAAAATAATCATTAGTTGCAGCCCTAATCTCTTCTCTTGATGCTTCTAATTTGAAGTGAGCAGTAACACATTCTTCCTCTTACAAATAAAGTTGAATTCAATATATAAGCAATAAAGCTCACCCTTGCTCAGCTAAATACACTTTTTGCTATAACAGTCATAGTTGGTCTGGTATGACCAGTAGCTTATGTTGGCTAATGTTAGCAAACTTTAGATACATGTTGCTTTAAAAGTGACATTCCTAAGTCATACTCTCTACTTTTTAGCATTTACCATTATCACAAAGTAATGTGGCTACAGTGACTGGGAGGTCAAACAGTAATAAAACACTGACATTGTGGAAAGATTCATGTTAATGTATTCTTGCGTTGAAGAGGATAATTTCAAACATCTGAACGGGACAGTACAAAGCACATGAATGCGCTGCTCCCACAATTGAGCTGTCAGCCTGTGGGAAACATTCCGTCAGTATTCCAATACTGACTCGGCACACGCCTAATATAAAATTCATTAAAAAATAATTACTAGCTTCACGGTCAATTATACACAAGATCCTTGCTATCGCCCCTCAGCCAAAAGTGTATGACACTCTTGATGTGAAGACAGACTAAATGAGCAGAGGGCGAGGCGAAGAGCGTTGCTGGAAATCCCCTGACCTTTCACATTCCTGCGGACTGCTGAGTGACGGGGCTCGAAGAGTTAACTGGCAGGGTCGATTCCCAGCACTTTAAGTGTGGAGGCATAATGTGTGCTGATGGGGGCATCTGGGTGTCCAGACCCGGCACCCTGGATAACAGCATGGGAGACAGTCAGGCTTAAGCCCTCAGCTTGACAGCAGCATTATCCCCTCTATAGTCATTAGGTAAACTAGCCACATTATTAGACTCTGGAAAAACAGAAGAAATTAGAGCTGAAACCAGTGTTACTGTACTCTATGTGTCTCTGTGTGTGTGTGTTAGTCTGGTATGTGTTTTCCTTTTAGTGTGGCGTAACGTGATGATTCCTCCTTTTTTGTTGACATCTTTGGTGTGTAATTCACTGCCGTGGTGTACGTCTCGACTTTTTCCTTCGTCTTTTTTCTCACATTTCCTGTTTATGACGTGTCAGGACATGGAACCTCTTTTACTCTGTTCAGAGTAACTATGATTCATTATTCATCATGCAACTACCCAGTTTCACTTCTTCTACTTTGGAAATATAAATGATTTTCTGTGTACTAGAGGATTTTTTTCTCGGAAAGACATGACACAGAGGGCCAGAATTACTAAGACAACGGTGTTGCGCAAATGTGCGCCGTGGTTGTCTGTGAGTTTGCAGCTCCAATCTCAGTGTATACAGTGTGTCTCAGTTCCCGGACTGATCTAGAGACAGCCCTCCAGACATGTTCAGCAGCTGGATTTCTATGAGGTCACTGTCATGTTGAGTACAAAATATATACTTTGGCCGCGGTTCAACTCTGCAGGAGATAAACTCATAAAAATATTATATTACATTAGCATATACAGTATATTAATACATTGGGGGGCAATAAACATGGGAAATGAAAAGGAGATGATGTGACATAATAAGACAAATAAAAGACGCACAGATCCAGCAATTCAGAGTGGAGAAAGTGGAGATGGTGTTGATATAGATGTTAATATTGAGGTAAATGCAGCCAAACAAACACTTCAATGTCTTGAAGTGTTTGTTCTCTGTCTTCTACATGAGTAAATGTTTGCTAGTGTTGGGGAGTGGCATTTCTTCAGCTGCACTGTTGCTACGCTGCAGTCTTTGACAATTACATTAATGTGATTTGTAGTGTAATAAATGACACCACAAACCTTGATGTGAAATTGTCTCAATATATCATGGACACCACTTATAGTGATCACCTCCATCCAGGTCAAATTGATCACCATAAGCAGATGATTATTATAACTGAGTCATCCATCACTAGCAGCCAGTTTCTCGTTATTTGAGTAGACTACACAAGTTATCCTGAGGAACACCAAGTTTCGCTGCTGCATCTTGTTGTCCTGTTTTTGACAGTTTGTCATAAGTTTCAAGGAGACTACCTTTTTTCACTGAGAGAAAATGACTTTCTTTTTCCTGTCATGATTTCAGTGTGCACGCAGCACCAGCCTCCTGCCCGGAAGCAGACGGGTTACTATAAGGCAATAATGGTGCTCCAGCTGCTAAGTGCATATCATATGTGAATTATGGGAGTAAAGTAAAAGAAATAGAATCACTGTAGTTTTAAAAGAAAATTCTGTATGTTGTCATGTATGAAGAGACCCAAAATGAACACGGACTACTAAGTGGACTACTTGATTACTATAAGTGAATTATATAAACAGCATTTGTATAGGAATGATTCTGTCCCAAGCTTTTTGATCCATATAAGCAGTTGATCACTATAACTGTGATCACTATAAGTGGTTCCCACTGTATTAAGCTACTTTTTCTATGTAGTTTATAGTGTAGCTTGCTACTGAAGTGTTGCTATAGTAGTTTCATAGTAACTTTGTTAACATTAGCCAAAATGCTCAGGATTCAAAGCTGCTCTGAAGTGTTTCTCTGGACTGTGTCAGCGCTGGTGAAGAGCTGTTTGTGTAAATGTGGTCTTTGTGTGGGCCCTAAGTTCCTGTTTGATGGTAAATACCTGCTCTGTGTAGGCCACTGGTCCCCAAACCAAACACTGAGGACGGCTTCAGTAGGCGGACCCGGCCGGCTGGGCGGATGCTGGCTAGTTACAGCCGACGGCCCCGGGATTCCTCAATGAACTGTGGCTGGAGTGTTTATGTGGTCGCTTGTTCTCATAGTAAACTCTATGTGTGTGATCCAGTGTGTGACAGAGACACAGTATACATGTTTTAGTGCCATAGTGCTGTCATATTTTCCAGACCCACGGCTAGATGATGTGTGTGGAAGAAGGAGTTTTGAAGGTTTCTTTAGGTTACGGACTGTTATAATGCTGTTTTGTATTAATTCCTTTGATAATAAATTGAAGTGACATAACACACACACCCAGTTTAAAACATGAGGCCTTGGTTGTTTTGCACCGTCTCTCACTTCAAATCCTGGTGAGAACATGTTCTCAATAATCTAAACACTGTCAAGGCTCCTGCTCTTTCTGATTGTGCAAAGCCGCAGTGGTATTATTGCACCTTTTCTTATTGTCATGATGCTGCGTTCTTCATCAGGTAAAAGTAAATTACTCAGATTGAAATAAGGTAGATTTGCCAAAAATGTAATTCTCATGCTTAGAACTGACACTTTTTTGGCCTGCTATACCTTTTGGCTCATCTTGAACCGTCAGTCATAGAAACAAATTCTTTTTGCACAGGATTCCTTCACTCACAGTTATCTAATGGGCTTGTAAATACTTATCACTTCATACTTTGTCAATACATGTCTTGCGGTCAACATCCGTGCTTTGAGCAGAAAATCGTCTCTTTGTATCTGTGATTTGATTAAGCCTTCCTTAACGGTTTGAGAATATTTATCTACTTCTCAAGGTGAATAAACTATTTAAAAGCCTGTTGGGTTAGCTAAAAAATGCATCGTCACAAAGCTGAAAACCATCTGTTCTTCTTGACAGTTGGACAGCATTTGCTTCAGGAAATGTTACTCTTGTTTCTTTCTTACTTTCCAGGTGCCTGTTGTTTTTTTCCGTTAATTTTAATATCATATGTATATCAACTTGAAAAAATACAGAAACTAGAGTCAGTAACTTAACTCAAAAGAGATAAAAAGTAAAAGTAAACCTGTTGTTTACTGGGATGGATTAGGCCTTCATGTCACAAGCAAGTTTAACTCTCTGCAAGCTGGTTTTCATATCTGACTGAATTTAACAATTACTGCCTGGGTCAGAAATCTGAAACACTGGTATGTTTTGAACAGTAATGCAAGATATAAATTATTTGTAATGTATAAATACAAATGCTCCTTTAAGTGAAATTCCTGAACTTGAACTTCCTGTGTTCCAGGTTACCTTCAAGAGGCCTACCTGTGGACCAAGCAGGTGCTGTCCATCATGGAGAAGTCCATGATCCTTCTTCAGGACGTGACGGATGGCTCCCTATATGAAGGAGTGGCCTACGGGACTTACACCACCCGCTCTCTGTTCCAGTACATGTTCCTGGTGCAGCGCCACTTTTCCATCAGCCACTTCGACCACCCCTGGCTCCTGAAACACTTTGCCTTCCTGTACAGGACTATCCTTCCTGGTAACTTTCACAACTTCAAGCACACTTGTTTACTTTTTAAAATGCTGTAAAATTTAGGTGATACACTTTTCACTGAAATGGATATATTTAGGCAGCCAAATACAGAGCAAGTCAACAATCCATGAGTAAGTGTTTACTTAGCTATGAATAGCTGACACATCCAGCTAGTTCCTACTAACATGCTCTATGCCAAAGGTTGGTCATATTAGATTAGCCATGAAAATACCCTCAGGCTGCCACATTGGAGAGTCTCCTCTGAGCTGATATGGGGTATGCATGCGTGTAGTTATTACCTTCCTGGATGCCTTTCAAAGCTGAGCCGAGACCTGCAGGAATCTGTGGTGCCCTGGAAGTTTCGTCTGAAGGTCAGGGGGAGGGCAGCGGCGGAGGAGGGGCCCCTAGGTCAGGCTCGGACATTTCACAACCCCTTGCTAACAGTTTCTGTATTGTGGCCGCGCCGGCACTGCTGCACTCAGAAAGCACCTCTAATTACATCAGCCAGGAGAGCCTCGGATCCGGAGAAACAATAGCAGCTTTCTCCCCCCACCAGACAGGAAGACAAGGCCAGATTATCCTAAACTGTCCCGTTAGCAGCCTGGATGACTGCTGTCCCCTCACTGCCTGTGTGTGTTCTTGGTTGTGTGTTTACATACACTAGACAGAAAGCAAATGGTAGTAAGAGTGTAACTAACACTAGAAAATTGTTTTCTCAGGAAAAGTAATGTGTGCTATTTTTTGTAAAGAAAATGCAGTTAAAACAATTGAAGCATTTAAATGTCTTGAAACGTATTGTGTAATTACTGTATATTGAAGTAATAATACTTGTGAAGCAATACTTTAACTTGTAGCTAAAGTTGAAGCACTGAAAGAAGTGAAAGTGAAAATTGAAATGAAACTACCGAAAGAGGCTGAAGAGTCAAGTGTAAGCATGAAGTGTAAGCGCTGAAAGGGGAAACAATATCAGTCAAACTGAACAACATTACTGTCTGTTCAAGTATCAGTTGAAGTGTAATCCCTGAATGGAGATGAAGTGTCAGTTGTATAATATAATAGTTTAACTAACATATTTCAAGTCAATTGAAGTGTATTGGGTCCTGAATGAAGTTGAAGAGTCAGTCAGATGGACAATCTGTAGTGAAACTAACATAGATGAATAGTCAGTTTCAAAGTGGGGTCCAGGGACCCCCAGGGGTTCTTGAGGGGGTTTCAGGGGGTCCCCAGCAAAAAGGGGAATAATTTATTTTCACTATACTTCCATCCATAAGTAACACAATGAAAGAATGTATGACTATTTTGGTCATGGCTTTTGTACACTTTCTGTACTTTAAAAAGTTTGAGTTAAAGTGTAAGCAGAAGTGTAAGCATGGGAAAGAGCCAAAATGTTAGTTGTAAGTGGAAGTGATCAAAGGAGTAATAAGTGGAAGTGTCAGTTTAAATGTCAAGTGTAAGCAGTGTTTCTTTAATTGTAAGTGCTAAAAGGAGCTTGAAACGTCAGTGGAAGTGTAAATGGAGTTGAAATGTCAGTCAGATGGATGATATACAGTATGCTGTCACCAACTTGGTTGAATAGAATAGTCAGTTGAAATGTAAGCAACGAAGTTGAGATGTCAGTTGTAAGTGTGATAGTGACAGAAGTTATTATAAGCACTGATGGGATTTGAAGTGTTAGTTGGAAGTAAGCTAATGGTAAAACTCTATGTGTGCAGTTAACATTGTTGCTCAAAGCCCACATTGAATATCAGCAACAGTGTTCATTTCGACTTGATTTTCGACGTGATGTGAAATAACCCATTCATTGTTCATGCATGCTCACTGGAATAGTGCTAAGAGACATAAGTAGAGTGTTTCTCTTTAAATTTATATTTACGAGTGTTTTTTGTACACAAATGATTGAGTGTGATTGCATACTGTCGTTGCTATAGCTGGTTTCTAAGAACCCTCTCACCACCAGAGTGCAAGCTTTCCTTACATAATTACAGACAACAAGCACAGTGTGACCAATATGTGCTTGGTTTGAAACTGAGCGGGGTCACATGGTTCATGGTAGGAGGGCAATTTTGTTACATATTCATGACCACAGGCAAATTTTTTTGTCCTAAGCTCTGTATGGTAGTGTGTAGGAATTTAAAAATAATTCATATAACATTTAAAATCCTGTTTTGATGGACATATGACTCTCCAAACTTCAACATAAGTCAGTACATTAGCATTCTATTTGTCAAGTCACAGTTGCTCATTATTTATGATATCAAGTATGTCTGCATGACACCTCTGTGGACGCCCACCACTGAGGTTGTGCTCTCTGTGTGTTTTAACTGTCTCACCAGGATTCCAGCGGACTGTAGCCATTGCAGATTCCAACTACAACTGGTTTTACGGGCCGGAGAGCCAGCTGGTCTTCTTGGACCGCTACGTGTTGCGTAATGGCAGTGGAAACTGGCTGGCAGATCTGATTCATCAGAACAGGGTGACAGACGGTCCAGGACAGGCTGGCAAAGGGCAGCGATGGTGTACTCTCCACACAGAGTTCATCTGGTGAGCTTCAGGCTTTGATTTCATAATAGGAAATATCTGACTGCAGTTTTTCTATTTAGAGTTATTATTAAAGGCGAAATCTACCTGAAAACTACTCTTATCTATTGGTGATGTAACTAAAACCCTTTTCACACATGCACTGCAACCCTGAAGTTATCTGGACATTACCAGGAGGAGCTGTATGTGTGAACGCAAATGTCCAAATCAGTCGGACCAGACATTAAATGGACTTGATCCTGCCAGCTCCGTAGTACAAAGTCCGTGTAATGTCCGCTTGAGGCCATGTGTGAATACAGCAGTGAATTCTCCAGAGAATTCACAGCAAGCGAGTGGGCTACAACTGCTCGCAGCTGTAAGTGCAACAAGGGCATTAAGGGAGGCAGTATGAGCAATTTGTCAAACAACTGAACAAGCAGAACATAAACTTAAATACGACTTCGTTGACTTCCAGCAGTCAACTCCTGTCTCATCCACAGCCACTATTTTACACATGTGGCTCTGGATAAATGCAGCAGGCCAGGTTCAGTTTACCTCATAAACTGGAAAAGTACCACAAGTCCTTTGATTAACTGACTCAAAATTGTTGTCGATAAACTCTGTCAATCAGCAAATCGATTATTTGACAATTTTTTTCAGCAGTATGCTTATTTGCGTTCTTGCCAAGAGTTGATAACACTCTCTTATCTGTAACTACTGTATTAAGCTACAGCCATCAGGTGAGCTTAGCTAGCTTAGTTTAGCTTAGCTTATAAAGACAGGAGGAAAGCAGGGGAAACAGCTAGCATGACCCTGTTTTTTAAAAGTTTTAAAAAATCAGCCAACCAACAATTTTTAAGTTCACTCATTATATTGTTTGTATATTGTTTGTTTAATCTGTACAAAAACCAAAATGTGAAAACAACAAGTTGTGTTTTTACGGAGAGTTGCATAGCGAGGTGTTTTCTTGGGCAGGCCAATGACTTCTTGGAGTCTTCACTGGTTGCTTGGCCTCATGGTGACCAAGAAATAGTTCCAGCACATAACTCCCTGTAGAACGATAACTTGTCATTTTTACATGTTGGTCTGTATTATGAACAAAGCTAGATTAGCTGTTTCCTCCTGTCTTTAAGCTAAGCTATGTTAATCACCTGCTGGCTCTAGCTTCATTTTTTTAGCAAACTGACATGACAGTGGTTTTGACATGACAGTGGTTCTAATTGCTGGCAAGAAAGTGAATATGTGTATTTCCCAAATTGTTGAACTATTCCTTGAAAGCAGTAAGGTCACAACTGTTCTCTTAGTGTTGTCAAAAGGCATTCTGTTAGGGAATCCCATACAGTAAGTTGGTGCATGTAAATGAGGCGAGTTGACAATAAGTGGGTACATGAAAAATTTAACTTGCAATATGTCATCACAAAATAACTTCATCAGTGTTTGCCTTTGAATTTAATGTTCATATTGGTATTTTAGCCATTTAATATCCTCTCATGGTATTCTGCAGGTATGACCCGGGCCTGAACCCCAAGCCTCCATCAGATTTTGGAACATCCCAGCTGCACCACTTTGAGGACTGGGGTGTAGTGACCTATGGCAGCGCTTTACCTGCAGACACCAACCGCTCCTTTCTCTCCTTCAAGTCGGGGAAGCTGGGGGGACGCGCCATTTTTGACATTGTTCACAAGAATAAGTACAAAGAGTGGATCAAGGGGTGGAGGAACTTCAATGCTGGCCATGAGCACCCTGACCAGAACACTTTCACCTTTGCGCCCAATGGTGTCCCATTCATCACAGAGGCACTATATGGACCCAAGTACACTTTGCTGAACAATGCGGTGTTGTTCAGCTCGGTCCTCTCAGGGAGTTGCTTTAAGCCGTGGGCTGGCCAGGTGACGGAGGCCTGTGACTCCAAGTGGTTGAAGTACAAGGTGGGGCTGGCGGCTGATGCCCAGGGCAGAGTAGAAGCTGCCATGGAGAGACAGGGAATGGTCTTCATCCGTGGGGAGGGACATTCCGCTTATAATCCAGAGCTAAAGATCCGAAACTTTCAGAGGAACCTGCTGCTCCTTCACCCACAGCTCCTGCTTCTGGTGGACCACATCCACCTGGATCCAGACAGCCCAACCAGGGCCATGAGTGCCTTCTTTCACAACACAGAGCTGCCATTCCAGGACACAAAAGTAGATGGTGTTCATGGAGCGTTTGTATCACACGGTGAGGACAAGTATAAGATGTTCTGGATGGATGACACAGGCTACAGCAGCAGAGGGATGTTAGGTTACTGGAATTACCCTCGAGGGTACCCGTATAATGGCTCCAATTATGTAAACGTCACAATGCCACTAAGGTACCCTCACACCCGGGTGGCCTACATTTTCTTTGGACCAGGTGTGGATGTGCAGAGCTTCAGCCTGCGTGGCGATGACCAGCGGGTGGATATTTACCTAGCCACCAAGGACCACACCTACACTATCTACCTACTCACCGGAGAGGTCACCAGCAAGCCTCTGTTTGCCATGGTGCTGCTGGATCACAAGAAGATCGTATTCGAGAAGGCGGCAGCTGTGATGGAGAGCTCGCTGGAGGAAGTAGAGGAATACGTCAACGTGATGGAGGACAACCTCCAGCATGTCAAGCCTGTCTTCCAGCAGATGGAGAGACACATCCTGGGACGGGTTCTCAACACCGCCAGCTTCCGTAAGACTGCAGAGCGCCTCCTCCAATTCTCTGACAAAAAGAATACAGAGGAGGTCATCGAGAAGATGTTCGCCATGTCCAAGAAACAGGGCAAGGGTAAGGCGGGGAAGAAAGTGAACCTCGGGGAGAAGCTTTCTGAGAGTCTACCTGACATTTTTGCACAGATTGAGGTGAGTGAAAAGAAGGAGAGACAGAGGACTTCAAAGCGTGTATATGAGGACAGTCCAGAGGAGGGAGATGCAGACTCGCGGGCCTTTATGGATTATGCAGACGGCCGCAAAAACAGAAAGGGGGGCTTTGTGAAGGGCCGCAAATTCAAGGAGGTTCACATGGTGGCCACGGCAGGGAGCGAGGGTCTGTCCAGCACAGCCTCTTACATAAGGCTGTTCCTTCTCCTCAACACTGCCACCTTCTTTTTGCTACTGGCTGTGTTACTGACTCGCTTCCAGAGGGGTCGAAGCTTACACACCCAGAGATGTTTCTACACCATCCTCCTGATTGACTGCTTCATCTTACTGTACCTCTACTCTTCCTGCTCTCACACACAGTGTTAACATCATGGATGTGTGAGGGGTCGTCCAACTACAGATCGACTGACCTGTTGTTCATGGTGAACAAAATGCACCCCACACCTCAGTCTGAGCCAGATCTTCCTCTGACAGAGTAATTAGGGCCACTGTTGAGGAACAAAAATAGATGTTTTGGGGAATAAAGTTGTAATATTTTGAGAATAATGTCACAATTGTACAAGAAAAAGTTGTAATAATCTGAGTTTTTCAATAGTCATATGTAGTCTGTCAGATTTTTACTGTAACAGTTACAAAAATCCTGTAACATGATGTTGCTAGAGCTAGCAGGTGATAAGCTTAAGGACTTTTTCTTGTAATATTTCAACAGTTTTTTCTGAAACTTCAACTTTATTTGCATAACATTGTTACTTTTTCTGCCAAATAATGTGACTTTATTCTCAAAATCTTAGATTTCAATAGATCTCAATCCAACAGTGGCCCTAATACTTCTAAGATCTACCTTATGGGTGTTCACAAAAAAAAACTGATTCCAAATAGGAATTGCTGAGATGAAACCAGACCACCTCTGATCTAATAAGCTTCTGTGGAGCTTTAGAACTGAGTCTGTGTGAAGTTTGTCCTTTGTAGCATTCAGAGGTCCTGCCTTGTATCAAAGATCTCAAGGTTAGCCACTATAATTCAGTCACCACATCTGTACTTGAGATTTGTCTTGTCTACATAGTTCATAGAAATACATTTAAATGTATATATGTGAAAGCAAGATATATTTTTATGGTCTCTTTTTTTTACCATTTGTAAATAAAATTACTACATGCATAGGTGTGCAGTCGTGTGTTGTCTCTAGTGATTGTGTGAACTAAAAAAATGTTGGTAAAATATATGTATTATGCAGTGGCCACGAGAGCGCCACACACCTCTACAACACAAGCAAAACACAAGCAAATGAAGAAGAGATCTTCATCACTTTGATAACACATACATCACATTCAGAGAAAAAACTCTGAAACTATACAGTATAAAACTAGCAAATTATGCACATTTATAAAACACAAGCTAATTTTTCATGTTTCCCAATTTAACAGCAAATATTTAGCTCAAAGAAATACACAGAAAATACACACAGACACACAGCAAGTCATACAGAACAGAACAAAACTGTGGTGAGTTCTTTATTTGCTTGTGTTGTCTGTATTTGTAGTGTGTAGTCATATTGTGTTCCTCAAAATTCACTTGTGTTTTACATAAATGCAGCATTTTTTTCTACTCGCCACTTATGTGTTGTCAAAGTAGTACAGAGATGTTTTCTTTATTTGCAAGTTTTTTTTCCTAAGAGATAAGGCTGATATTTTCTATTTTTTTATTTTCTTATTGTCAAAAGATCCCATGAAAACAGTCTTAATACTTCCTGACTGCCCTGGATGTGGCTCTCAGCCCAAAGCCCAATTATTTGTACTGAACATATATATAAATGTTTTACAACAGCTCACAAATATGTAGTTTCACTTTTTAAAGGCTCAGTAATTTCCTAGAACAGCTGGGTACTATAGTTTTGAACAAATGTTACTCTAACAAGAAATAGTGCATTTGATAGGGACTATTTTCAGGGGCGGATGAATCCACATTTTGTGCTCTAGTGAATATTTCTGGCAGCAGGACGGTGTGTGTGGGATTGAGTCTAAATAAGGAAGGAACAGGTCACCCAGTGCAACAGCGTGGCTCACTGATGTGTTTCTAATAGTTTTTGAACAACAATGGAGCTCAATGGCACAGAGGGATACAACATATCATCATGTACATCAATTAATTGTTGGTTTTGGTCTGCATATGGGATTTGTTGGCAATGTGAGAAACATGGAATATTACCAGACTTTTCCTTCAGGTTGTAGTGTGTTGCATTATCTTAGCCACTGAGGTATAGTAAATAAATGTATACTACAATAAGATAACATGGTTATCAAGCACAACTCAGCCATCAGTCAGTACTCATACTGGCATAACTGTATTGCTTTATTACATATAAACATTAACCTTGTTCTGATGAGCACCTGATAGTAAAAAAAATCCTTTGCATTAAATCTACATTAGACAATATGTTGTTCAAATGTACAAGAAGATAGTAGCAGCGCAGCTTTTGTTGTTTAAGCAGAGATTGATTGCTAAGCAGTTTTCATTTTCTCACTGACAAACACACATCTTGTTGCAGCTCTGCTAGTCAACATGTCTCCTCTTCATACCTCTAAGCTTCACATGCATCAACGTGCCTCGGAGCCACTTATAAATGAGAGCTGCTAAATCCACAGCCTCCAGTCCACACAGTAAATAACACTGGATAGAAACGATAAACAGTCATCAAAAATACTCCCATGCAAAGAAGCAGTCAGAGATCAGTACTGTATCATATCATCCACTGAATAAAATCATTTTCACAGCACTTTGTTGTTTATTTTTCATATTTTGATTTGAAAGAAAAAAAAATCTCCTCTCTGTACACTCTTCTGAGTTGTCTTTTGAGGGAAGCCTGCTCTGTGCAGAGTTGATGTAACTGAGAAGCATCATTGGCTGGCCTTTTGTTGACTTTGCAACTTTCATCAGCTCCTAACTCAGGAGTCGTACACTAGTAAGTGGGTGAAATGAAACGAATATCCTTCCATTCCTCTCCTCACAAAAATGCTGTGGGTTGTTTTGTTATGATTGAGCAGATGATCACTTCCAGATGTGCTCCATATGGCTTCCCTTATATAAAACATGACCTTTGTTGCCTGGCCTGCACTAAACGCTTGATAACTGATTTATTTACTTTGTCTTTGTACGCAAATTAAACCTCAATGTGACAAAAAGGCTTTGTTTGTATTTGAAACCAGCACTGATAAAAACTGAACATCAGAAAGAGGCTAAACACTTTTTTACGTCGAGGCCTCTTCGAAAGTTTTAGGATAAGAAATGCTGCCATCTGCTGGCAGTAAACTTCTCTAGATACTGTGCATGCTCCACTTGGAGAAATATCTCTTATTATGAAGTCACTATCTAAATATATTTTTTCAATGATCACCTCTGAAGCAAATAAATAAGATTTCAAGATTCAGATTAAATGGTATCCCTGTATCAATATTTATTAACACTGTTTAACACAGTGAAGCTAATTTAAAGATATTTTGTGACCTTGTTAAGTTTAATTTAAACAACTTGTTACATTGAATTTTAAATTTGAATTTAAATTTTGAGTAAAATCTAAATGTCTAAAGTAGGTTATAACTGGAAGACAGAACTGTTGATTTTTGATCGCTGGCAAAGTCTTTCATTTCCATTCACAAACATTGTGTCATATCTCTTAATTCAATTCCAAGTCTACTTCAACATGTCTGCATCTTGATTTTATTTATATGTTTTATTTCCTTTTCATTCTAAAAAGTAAAATTTTCCTTGATAAGATAATATCATTTGTCTTGTGTTTTTAAGATATGTCCATGGTGATTTTAATATGAAATGAAAATAATTTAATAAATAAATAGAGGGGGGGGGGGGGCATATCAGATGCAAATTATTTTTTCAAAATAGAGTATTTTATACACGTCTGGAAGGGGATCTTTAATTATATAAGCATGTTTACTGCTCTCTATCATTTTGCTCTCACCAATAATTCTATATTTTGTATATTTTGCAAAACTGCTATTTAAATACTGTTGTCAGTTTATCTGCTGTTAACTTTACAACCGTGTTTACCCTTTTGCTCTTTATCAGTAATTTTATTTGTTATTGTTTTATTGTTGGCTCTTCCATTCACAGATATAGATTTTGTAAATATTACCTTAGCTTTTATAATTTCTTGTACTTGTATTGTGCACTGTCTGGGAGTTTGACACAACAACATTTCACTCTACGTATTTGTATGCATGTGACCAATATTACATCTATTTTTCCCCATCAGATTAAATAAACCCTTCCGGCCACATGGTGTCGCTGTTTATTTCTATGTTCGCTTATTAGTGGTCAAACGAACCTTCTCGCTCGCCGTGGACAGTTTGAATAACCTTTATTGATACCGGTGTGAGGAGTGATAGTGAAACATGGGGGCTCGGGTCGCGCGTATGTTCAGAAATGTCAACATAGAGAACAGAGTACACCGAGAAATCTCAAAGGAGAAGCCGCGAGCAGCGCCCCGACACGCCGGCAGCACTGAGGGTGAGTGGCTCACAGCTCCGCTAACAACAATAATAACTTGTGTAACCGTCTCCTCTGAGGTCATGCCCACCGGGCTGGTTTCTCTGACTCACACTGACGAATGAAGCTTTCCAGATTAATCTCAAGAACAATGTCCCTATTAACGAGCATGTTGTGTGTTTCAGCGGCGGGAACGGCGGATTCGGTCCACCAGAAGAACGACCCGCTGCTCGCACTCCTCAAGACCGTGTATGTGGAGTCCACAGACCCGGCAGCAGCAGCAGCAGAGGTCAGGCTGAGACCCCGACCCTGTCCGTTTCTATTACAGCCATCTTAAATATCATCTGATAAGAATTACATTGGGAAGTTCTCTGTTCTAAACAATTAATGGTCATTTGGGGGTGGGGTAGGTGGTGGTGGTGGTGGTGGGTGGGGGGAGGGCGGGGGTGACGTGTAGGCTTCAGTATGATGAAGCAAAACTAACCTGATGTTTCCCACTACTCCTAATGAACTAAGTAGATGTAATTAACAGTAGCTCATGTGTTGAAGAATATGCAGTGCCAGTCAAAAGTTAAGACACACCTACTCATTCATTGGTTTTCTTTACTTTTACTATTTGCTATACTGTAGAACAATACTGAAGACATCAAAATTATAAAATAACATATAGAATCATGTAATAAACAAAAAAAGTGTTACGTAAACCATAATATGTTTCATATTTTAGACTCCTCAAAGTAGCCACTGTTTGCCTTGATGACAGCTTTGCACACTCCTGGCATTCGCTCAGCCACTTGGAGGAATATGAAAGATATTTTTGATGTCTTCAATGTTTTTCTACAATGTAGAAAATAGAATCTTTTCACAGACTGAAAGAATTTATGCCAAGGAGACACTTTATTATATACCTTTTAAGCATATTATAATGTTTCCTTTAGTTTATCTATCTATACAGTTTTTTCAGAACTTTTAGAGTCAACAATGAACCACCAGTGAGAGCGGAACAGGATGTATTTGTGTGTCTGAGGTCTGTCAGATAAACAGGAAATGATTGTTATGGGATATGTTGTAATTCCCTGTTGTTAACACTCTAAATGATTGTCTCCAGAACACTGGAGGACGGTCATGTAACACTTTCCTGCTCTTGGTCTCTTCTAGTCATGCTAGTGAAAGATCCCTGATGCTCTGCAGCCTGTTTATCATCTCATGTTCTCTTTAGTCATGCTGGTTCACCACTTTGGTCCAGACTAAAATATCTTTAGCAACTATTGTTGGATATTCATTCATTCAGTACAGTATCTCAACATCTACATGACAGATTGGCACAAAATTGGGTACAGACATTCATGATTACTGGAAGATTTCATGTAACATCAGGTCAAAATTTCAATTTGTCCAATACTTACCAAGACTGTAGTTTTGTTAGCTTGATTCTCTACTTTCTGAAAATGATAGTTCAGATATTTATTGGAACCAAAGTCAGCGTAACTCTCCCCATAAATCCTCATATTCTTTTGACAGATTCATTCTATTCTGCTTAATGTCTTGAATGGGCTTGATTAGTGAGTTTTTAATTAATTTTTTAGATGTTTACAGTATTTTTGTCAGGACATTTAGCAGCCTCGCTAGAAATATAAGAGAGCATTTATAGTTGTGACACCGTGACTATGATCTTATCCAGTAGTTAGACACCATTCTCTGGACCAAAGTGTTGGTTGGCTCCATATTTCATAGACATAATGTGGTCTTTGTCTAACTCTCTTCCCGATTTAAGTGTGAAGTGCTGTTAAGTATTGTAGACTCATTTTCTTACTCGATGTTGTCCTTCTCACAGGCATCCAAGGAGGTGACAGTGGGGAAAGAAGCGGAGCGCAGGCCTCTGAGATACAGCATGCCAGGTGACCTGTACGGCGTGGTGGAGCTCACAGACGTTCCTAAAGGCAAACTGACAATCGCAGAGGCTCTGAAGGCCCTCAGCAGCTACCAGCGTCAGCCTCAGACATGGACGCCGGAAAAGATCGCTCAAGAATATTGTCTGGATCTGAAAGACACAAAGGCTCTTCTACAGTTCTTCATGCCCTTCCAGGTTCAGATCATTCCGCCCAAGACTGACAGTGCCAAACAGATAAAGGCTTCTTAGGACTGGATTCATGGTGATTATTAACACCTGATTTATTTATGTATGTCAATAAAGTGCATTGGGAGAGTGACTTGATAGAAACTGATAAGCAGAGTTTCTCAAGCTTTGATATTTAACAAACAAAGAAAAATGAAAACAATACAATGATTAATACATACAAATATTTAAAGTTGCAATATATGACATTCATCCACTAGATGTCGCACTATAGCACCAACATCTCAGACCAAAATAAACGCGAAAGAAAGCCGCCAACTGACGAAACTCAGATCAAACTGTCAAACTAGGCAGAGC
This sequence comes from Thunnus thynnus, assembly GCF_963924715.1. Classification (NCBI taxonomy): domain Eukaryota; kingdom Metazoa; phylum Chordata; class Actinopteri; order Scombriformes; family Scombridae; genus Thunnus; species Thunnus thynnus. The sequence continues at coordinate 27,341,304 of NC_089534.1, forward strand.
TGATTGAATATAGATCAAGATTCTGTTAATGCATTGCTTATTTCTCACCTCAAATGCTTTCAGAAACATATTTTAGTGTACTGTTGAGCTGTAATTTGGGAAAGTTTGTGATGCGGCTGCCATCTTGGCAATGGACGTGGAGGACATGGAGGAACTCACATGTACCAACATGCAGGCGTGGCTGGTGTGGCTACCAGAACAGAGAACAGAGAAGCTCGGACAACAACACACACAGAGACAGTGTGACTTCATTCACTGCTCAGGTCACCATTACTCCACTATATCTTTACATAGCAAATAGTTGTTGGTTGACATCCAGTGAGGCTCAATGTCATTTATTGAACCTTTAAATAATCTTTAAATATAGTTTCTTTATAAAGTCTTCCTCCTTGCCGGGAATAGAATACAAAAGTATTCATACTCAGATTCTCATGAGATTTTTGGGGATGTTAAAACAAGTCCAGAGGTTCAAAACAAAGGTTGAGAAACCCTGTTTTAAAGGAATAGTTGGGAAATGCATATTTTTGCTTTCTTTCTTGTGACATGATTAGCCTAGCGTAGCATAAAACCTGGAAGCAGGGGGAAACAGCTTAAGTAGCTCTGTCCAAAGTTACAAAATACACCTAACAACACCTAAAGCTCACTGAGTAATATGTTGTGTCTCATTTCTTGAGTTTGTACACCAAGAGAAATATAAAATTGACAATATGTAGTTTTAGGAGGAAGCTGTGGTGCTGCACAGAAGCACTGGGTGGATGGATAAGCTGTGATTTGTCAAGAAATAGTTCCAGCACATAAATACAAAATGTTGTTTTTACATTTTTAGTACAGATACATCATGTTAATTAGTAGTGAGGGGTTTTCGCTTCCAGTCTTTATGCTAAGCTAGGCTAACCAGAACTATTCCTTAATGTTATAGAAGACTATAGACTATTGTATGAATATATATCCAGTGAAGGTATAAACAGTATATAGCCAGCTTCTCCAAGTTAAATCAGTAAACAAATCTTTGTGTGAAGTTGTTTCATCAGTCACTCATTCAGCTGAGCTGCTCTATTTTAATATTTGGGTGTGTTCCATGTTTGTGAGTGTAAATCTGTTAAGCTAACAACACGCAGGCAAAGTCTTCTTTTGAAAACAGAGCACTTTACAATGTCTAGATGGCTCCACTCAAGGCTCACACGAAAACTTCTGATAGATATTCTGCTTTGGATTTTTGATAAAGTTGGAAAATAAGCTGGTAGTTAAAAACCGATGACTTCGTTTTGTTCAATAAAATAATCTCTACAAATCAATGTAGCTTTGGTAACAAAAAAATCTCAGGCTTCATCGACAAAGACAGTGACATGCAATTGAAAGCTCTAAAAACTTTTTTTCAAAGCATTATTTTTTCAAGTCAAGGTCGAGAATGAGTTCATACTCAGTATAGATTTGACATATTTCAGCTGCAGAGACAATTCATAGAAATAGAAAGCTAACATTTAATAGCTTTATAAAGTCACAGTTAAGATAGTGGTTGTAATTGATGTTGAACAAATTTGTTGTCTGCATAAATTGAAAAAACTTGTGAAAAAGCACTGTATAAGGAGACACTGGTTCATACTTTCAAACTAAGAACACAAGGAAGTAATTACTGCATGAAGCTAAAGTTAAACATCACTGTCTGTCACATATTAAGAGCATTTTGTCAACAACAGCTTACAGATAGAAATATAGACTTCTGTTATTTAACTGGCTGGCATTTGTCAATGAACGCAAGGGGTTTAAATGTCATTAATTTGGGAGTTTGACAATGCATTTATTAATGTGTTTTAAGAAGCATCCTGTGAAAAAACTGACTTGATAGAACAAATCAGACAGAGCTTTGAAGTTCTGATGGCAACCCTAGATTTGCAAAAACTCTCAGGAGATTTGTAAGGAAGTTGTAACTTCAACCCACACCATGTTTCACATGATCATTTTAACCCAAACCATGATCTTTTCCTAACCCTAACCAGACCTTAATCACAGGGTTGTCACATCATAAAACAGCGGGACAAGAATATTTTGAAGTGGCTTAAGAGAGTTATGCAAATCTAGGGTTACCATTTTGGCAAACTACCATTTCCAAGCTCAAGAATGAACGTTCAAGCTCAACATGAGCTTTTGTCGATGATAAGAATGAAGTTGTGATACTTGAACTTGAATTTGCTGCATATACGCACACTTTTTACAATAAATTATTAAAGATTATTTTGTCTTTAATGTTATTTCAGGTGTTGCATCTGATGTTTACAGATGCAGTTGCGTGTGTTCTGTAAACTAGCACCTTCAATCTGAACTTTTACTTTTCCACTGTGATCAATGTGGTGATGCAATCATTAAGATAACTGTCATAGCTTAACCACACGTAAAGCACACAGTAATCATTTTGATAACACTGAGGTTACTCCCCCCCTCCAACACACATGCACGTGCCCCAAAAGGCACTTCCTCCAATAAAGTCACGACCCCTTTGCCTGGTTTGTAGTTCCTATTGGATGACGCTGGAAAGGGGGTGTAAAAGTGCACTTTTGCCCGTGTAACTGGCTTCTGTGGGTGTCAGTTCTCACCGAATACAAAGCTGCGTCAAAGTAGCCACAGAGAGCGCGAATGCTGCCGGAAGCTGTACTATTCTGCCTTCAGAATAACGTACATGTTATAAAAATAAAAACTACGGTACTGTATTACAAAGAGTTGTGACATTATGATATGAGATAGAAATATTAACTGTAGGCAGGCTATAGAAAAATATTTAGAAAATATGCCTATTGATGTGTGTGGGGAGTTTCTGGTAAACATTTTTGTTTCATAGTAAGAGTTAACTGTACATGGTGACCATATCAGTACTCTCTGATATCTAAACTCATACTTTCACTGATACATGTGTGGAGAATAGTGTTTTATCTTTTGTAAGACAAGTAGCCTGCCCATGCACTGTTACAGTAATCTGGATGATATCAGAATCATCTTTTTTGGCCAAGTATGTTTACACATACAAAGAATTTGACTCTGGTTTAGTGGCTCTCAATGTACTTACACAGAATAACAAAACAACAATCTTCAGAAATATACACAAGGATTGATGATATACAGGTGAAACCGTTTCTGTGAACTGTAAACAGGTGACAAATAGTGCAAAGAAGTGAAGAGTGCTGAGATGAATATTAAATGGTAAAAAAAAGAGAGACATGTTTATTCACATATAGTATATAGTAGGTGGTTATGTCTAGTATATACAGCCTGTTCAGATATACAGTAGTGAGTGAAATGTATTGCATTGGTTACATTCTTGCTACACTGGTACATGCACATACATTACATTCACTAGAGTAGCCTTATAGCTTACTCAACCAGTAGGCTTACTTCAACTCAGTGCACTCTTTCTACACTTATCATTATTATTATTATTATGATTATGATGATGATGATTATTTTATCATGGCCGTGTGGGTAGCACGTTGTGTTTGTGAAAGAGCAGTTATAAAAAAAACTTTGTGGGGACATTTATTTAGAAGTCCAGATAGGAAGTGGTATGTGTGTATTGTCGCTGCCTTGCCGGAAGTTCCCCACAGTGAGAGTAGTTTGTATCAGTGTGATGGTTATCTGGGTTACATACAGTAGATAGGCCGGTACATTTCACACTGGAGGACGGCTCGCTCGCACCTCACAGCTGTATGAGGAGAAAAGGATTAAAGAGAAGCCTGGAAACACTCGACTTCATATTTTCTCCTTCCTTATAAACGTGGATAATCTATGCTCCACTGGAAACAAAGCCAGACCAACCAAATGCGGCTTTCACTTCATCTACGGCTGCAGCTGTGTAGGTGGCGGCATTATTGGTCGTCGCACTGTTGATAAAACACACCGCAAACCACACAGGGCCCACGTTTAGAAGAAGCATCCCTGGCCGACTTGTTTGATAGAAGAACTGGTTTTATGTCTTCACTACAACGAGGAGGAGAAGATCGTTTCGGGGCGGCGAGATGCACCATTTGGAGGACTGAGCTTCAACACTTGGGCTTCATCATGGGAGACTGAAGCAGGTAATGTCAACAGAGAAGCGTTTGAAGACAGCAAGAGGCGATCGACAAAAGAAATAAAACATTATATTTCAGATACGTTTTCTAAACAACGAAAGTAAGACACAGACGTGGTTTCGCGCTCGTCCTCAGAGATGTAAACTCTCCATGAATCACTGTTTGTCGTCTCAACCATTTTGGTGGCATAACAACGGAACAGATGAGGCTGTAACGTTACACAGACTGAATGATAATAAGCTATAACAGTGTCATGGTGAACTGCTGGGGTTGGCCTTGGCCTCAGCTGCTCTTAGTGGGAGGTCTATGGACTGAAGGCCTGCTTTGATCGAGGTGTAGTTTTGTTTGGCACTGATTTTTCCTACATTCGGGAAAAAAATTGGTCTTTCAGGACACCTCGGAGCTCATTTCACAGATTTATAATCCGTTGTGGAAATGTTTGGATGTGATTTACCTTATATAAATTAATGTCTTTAACATATCGCCACTTGCTAGTTTATTGGGAAATATTTGACAATATCTGACTTATATTTCATAACGTTATATGCATAACAACACTTAAATTACAAACTTGATACAAAGCTTTCCTACATGGATTAATATGTCAGCAAAGATGAGTCGTAGAGATTTAAATCTTATCACACCTAAATGTGAAATGTAATCACTACAGAATATCATTGAAACATTTTACTATCTTACTCTAGAATCATCTATCCGCATTTAACGTTATGTAGTTTGAATTCCCATCTTTGAAGTTTCTTTAAGACACTTCAAAGTCTCGCAAATTGAAGAACTTGATTGTTTTTGATAAAGGTTCACAAATTCAGACAGAAAATTAAAGCATCAGGTTGCTCAAAACCATTTTTAAGGTCAAGTCAAAAAAAAATAAAAAAAATCAAGGTGCTCACATTGGAAACCCTGAACACTTGAATTTTCTGTCTGAATTTGTGAACTTGAAAGAAAATTTAAATGTCCTTAAAAATGCAAAACTTCAATCAAGTTCAAATGAATTGGAATTAAGAGGTTATTTCTTTGAATTTGCCTGTCTTACTTGTGTCTTACACAAGGCTGTAGAATTAATGTTCTGTTCATTGGCGGTGCCTCTGCTGAATGACTTGAGTAGCAAGCTAACATTACAGTGCAGTTAGCTAACAACCGTATGCTAATCCACAATTTATTTGAAATTTACAGTGTCTAATCCAAAATGCTCCCTCACATTACATCTCAGATGATTTGAAGTCATGATTATCTGTTCAGCTCAGCTTGCTAATTATCTAAATTTTGCTAGCAAAGAGAACAACAGTAGCCTAGTTTACTGTTAAGGTAGTGGATCATATAGCCTGTTGTGTTTATATACTGTTAATTTAAAATTAGAACAGATTATTATACATCCAGTATTTTTTTCCACATTTGTATGACTGTCAAATAAAAAGTGACAGCCCTCATAGTAGTTGAATTCAGTCATTCAGTTATAAAAAAATTCAAATTATTTCGGCTTTTCTTTGCTTCCATATCACTCTAGTCTCAGACTACAATCAATCAATCCATCACCAGTGTTAAACAATACCAACTGAAATAGACCAGGTACTTTCTGACAGGTTGTTATTGTGTTAACTTGTAAATCTTTTAGCATCAACTTGGACTTACTAGGCAGGTTGCCAGTGAATCTTTTGTCTCCTCAGTATACTTCTAAGTGATTCAAGGTTACAAGATGTGGCTGAAAAGCTCTCAGTATATTTCTCTCCACAATTCTATGATACATAATTGCAACATATTTGAACAATTCTCAGTCTTTCAGAATGCTAAGTGCCCGATCATCCATTTTAGTTCAGCTTTACTTGATTGCTCAGAGGCTGAAGTGGCAATTTTAACATTTTAGGTCACTCTGCCACGAAAGGAATGGGAAAAGATGTGGTATTACCTTCCATATAGAGGTACACTGCTGCATAGTATTGTGATCCACAAGGCCCATTTCCTCTAAAAAATGTGACGTGTATTGATGTGAAGTGAATGGAGCAGAAAGTGGGCCAAGATTAATCCAGTTTCTTATTTGCTCTCATTCACCAGGTCTTCTTTGTGATGGAGCAGTGGGTAATTGTGGCAGATGATATGCTTGTCATCACCATATGAATAAAGCAAAGTCTTCCCGGCTTCACTGCTGCCAGCCTGTTTATCTCCTTACTACAGCTTTTTCTCTCTTGACTGTCTTGGTGACAGATGTGATAACATTATCTGTTGAGTGACTACATATCTAGGTATCAAAGCAGCAGCCAACCTGTGTTATAGCATGGCTACGTGGCAGAAAAGGCTGATATGCTTTTTAACACCTGCACTGTGCACATAATTGCTTATAATTGAATTCGCTTGATTTTCACACACATGGGGCTAGAAATTAATGAAAAACCTTCTTTTGTGTGGAAATTAATAATTTTAAGAACTTACAAATGGACTCTTTTAAAGCTGCCCTTCACTACAGCACATTTATTTGGCATTTGCTGTTTAGCCACTGTAAATGATACCAGGCAGTCTGAAATAAGTGTCCAATGTTTGTACAAGTGATAAGGGTTTTTATTGCAGTATTTGACTTGTCCCCAGTTGAATACTCACTGTTGGTTACTGGCAGCGGTTGAGAAAAGCACTTTGTTTTAACAGGATCTGGCAAACACCAGAGATTCTTTATTTTTCCCCTCTTTAGACAAATGCTGTCCAGTCACATTTTTAGTTATATTCCTAAAGAAAATATATGTGTTAGCTTTCTTTCCCAGAGTTAGCGAAGAAGATGATATCAAGTACAGTGCTGCAGTCAAGATGTAGTTAGCCTAGCTTAGCATAAAGACTGAGGACAGAGGGAAACAGCTAGCCTGGCTCCTTCCAAGCTGAAACCTATCAACACCTCTAAAGTTTGCCTATTTAACACTGTGTATCTAATTCGTTTAAATTGTACACAAACAGAAATGTAAAAATGACAGTTTGTAGTTTTGGTGGGAGTTGCGTGCTGGAGTTATTTCTTGACAAACAGTGTATCCATCTGCCTAGCACTTCAAGGCAACATATTCTGGCTGCAGTGTTGGTTTCCTTACAGTTAGTGAGGACAGATTTTAATATATCGCTGTACAGGCACAATGACACCAAACCTGTTATTCTCACTGTGACAACCAGACTTCAGAAAGCTGTACACGGTCACTGCGCCTTGCTGTTCACCAAGAAATAGTTCCAGAATGTAACTCCACCAACAAAATGTTGTTTTCTATTTGTGTATTGATTAACAAACAAGATAGAACAAGTTTTAGAGGTGTTTGTAGGGGTATTTTTGGATAGAGAAGTTAGCTGTTTCCCTCTGTTTCCAGTCTTTATGCTAAGCTAGGCTAACCACCTCCTGACTCCAGCTCTGTACTTAAACGGACATGACATTGATATCAATCTTCTTATCTCCCTCTTTGAAGAAAGAAGAATACATACCAAAATGTTGAGCTACTCTTTTAACCACATTGACTTTGATTGTGTTTAGCATTGAAATCCTTAAAACATTTTAAACCAATTAGCTTTAGGTTTTGACAGTTATCATCAAACTCATTCAGCCCACAGCCAGTTTCTGAGGTGCTGAGCTGTAGAAAAGTCTAGAAAAATGAGGGGAAGTTTTTAGTGTGCAGGTTCCACGCTTCATTATTTTCTTTATTTATCGCACTAATTTAATTTGTCATGCTTTGATATGTACAAAATTAAAGCACCAAGTCGAACAAATTGTTATTAGCTCCTGTGATGGAAGGGCAGTAGTTTGCATGTTTATCAACTGGAAATGGCCACAATAGAAATTCTAACACTTTGAAACAATTTTTATTCTTAAAACATGGATTATTTTCTTGTGTCAGTACTAATAATTCTGAAGGGAGAGCTGAATTATTATATTCGTCACTCATTCTGGATAAACCTTTGCAAGTATAAGTCAAAGTGACATTTAATTTTCGTACAGTGGTCCCTGTATGTTTGAGAGAGATCATGGCAGCATAGAGTTAACCGGGGGGATGTAGTTATATAACCCTGAGTTGAAGGCTCACAGTTAATGTCATTACAACTCCAAGGGGAATTTTGATGGAGAGGATGCCAACTTAATCTGGTCCTTTCACACAGATGGTTTTAATTTTTATATTAACACTTAAGTCTTCAGATTTTCTCAGGAGTCAGAGGGAAATCTCAGTTACAGTCACAGTGAAAGGCATTGAATATCATGTACATTATGTGATATATTTTTGGATTTACTACATTTTTGTGTACATCATAGGGTCTGGCAGCCATGAAGACACCACCATGTTGTGTTGAGCTGGGAATACCTGCATCCACAGCATCATGTTCAGCATGAGCTCACCAGCGACGATGCCTGCTCACCCTGGGGAAGAATGGTTCACTCCGCTACTGTTCCCCTTCCAGAGGCAGGGGACGTCGACACCAGTCTCTGCTGCCTTGTTACGGGGCTGCTGAACCTTTCCGTGAGGCTGCCGATGGAGAACATCTCCATGGCAAACGTTTCCCTGGGCTCCCGGTTGCCCCTGGAGCCCATCACACCAACAGCGGACTCCTCGGAGAGCCTGCAAGGTGTCAGCCTACCTCTGCAGGTCTTCTTTGGCTTTGTCATGGTCGCCATCCTGCTGGTTGCCCTTTTGGGAAACGTGGTGGTGTGCCTGATGGTTTACCAGAGATCCGCCATGCGCTCGGCCATCAACATCCTCTTGGCGAGCCTGGCGTTTGCAGACATGATGCTGGCCATCCTGAACATGCCATTTGCTCTGGTTACCGTCATGACCACCGACTGGATTTTTGGAGACATTTTCTGTCGAGTTTCGGCCATGCTCTTTTGGTTCTTTGTGATGGAGGGAGTGGCTATACTGCTTATAATAAGCATAGATCGCTTTCTTATTATTGTTCAGAAACAAGATAAGCTGAGCCCTCAGAGAGCTAAAGTGCTAATAATGGTCACATGGGGACTCTCTTTCATTTTCTCTTTTCCTCTGGCTGTTGGTTCCCCTCCCCTACAGATCCCTCCCAGGGCCCCTCAGTGTGTTTTTGGCTACAGCATTGATCCTGGTTACCACGCGTATGTATTGATAATAATGCTAGTCTTCTTCTTCATACCTTTCATGGTCATGCTGTACACATTCATGGGGATCCTGAACACCATCCGCCACAATGCGATCCGCATCCACAGCCACCCGGACAGCATCTGTCTGAGCCAGGCCAGCAAACTGGGCCTGCTGAGCCTCCAGAGGCCCTTCCAAATGAACATAGACATGAGCTTCAAGACCCGTGCCTTCACCACCATCCTCATCCTCTTCTCTGTGTTTACAGTGTGCTGGGCACCCTTCACTGCCTACAGTTTGGTAACTACCTTCAGTGATGGCTTCTACCACAAAGACAGCTTTTTTCAAATCAGTACATGGGTCCTGTGGTTGTGCTACCTCAAGTCAGCCCTCAACCCTCTCATTTATTACTGGCGGATCAAGAAGTTCCGCGATGCCTGCCTCGATCTGATGCCCAAGTACTTCAAGTTTCTTCCTCAGCTGCCAGGCAACACCAAGAGGCGCATACAGCCAAGCGCTGTGTACGTGTGCGGAGAGCATCGCTCTGTGGTTTAAAGGAGCAATCGACCCTCAAACACTTTTACACTGTTAAAAACACATCTACTGATATGATGTACCTTACATTTCTGGGACTGTTTTATTGTTTGGTGGTATACTTCTCACAGCAGGTGTTCAGACAGAAAATAGCACTGCATTCGTTAAAGGCTATGGGCTGTGTTGGTGTGGATGTGTGGCTAAGGGTACCAGTGAGAAAATGAAATATGTATGGATATAAGTATATCCATGAGTTTTACAGTGTATCCGATACTAAAAAAAATATGCTCAGTGGTTTATAAAATTTACAATTCTAGTTCCGATACCTGAACTTTGATACAGTTACCAAAACACTACTTTTTTGATACCTTACTTTGCCAAAAAACTATACAATAACCTTGATAAAAAGTCTAAAATTGGGAACATTTCACTTGAAGTCAGGGACTGTCTTACTGATAAACTACTTTTGAACTCAAGGTTCACTTACTAGCTTTTTCCTGAGTTTTTGACTGTATGTCAGCAGTCTTCAGTGAATGGTTCTGTACCCAACCCTACACTGGAAAGTTATGGCAGCATCATTTTCTCCTCCCCCTCTGCGTTGCATTAGCAGATGATGTTACATTTCATCGCAGCAAAAATTGAGCCAGGTTCAACTTATTTGCTGGACGACCCTGTGTGTTTTTCTTTCTTTTTTTTTTTTGTCTTAATACAGCCTAATTGGGTCAGGTCCTTACAATCAAGCCAGGGATCTGTGTAGACTTAACATGTAACACTTAACATTCCAGATGTTTATGAAGACAATCTAGTTCTTACATAGAATTTAGTTGTTATCAAATATTCACAGCTAACTGCCAGGTGGAACTGTCATGCATACATTCACAAAGCATTGGCAGTTTAGTTCATGATTTCTTTTGGCTCCTAGAACTGTTATTTTTGGAAGTTATGTTACACCTCAGTGACATCCTATTTACATGGTTGATGGCTTCTTGGACGACACTACAGATTTTTCCTAGCAACTGATTAACACATTAAGTGTTAAGTGTTTATTAGATCAGACGTTATGGTGCACCCTGATTTAGTAAGTCACTAGTTGGAAAGTAATTGTAGTTACTAAGAACTTAAGAAAGACTAACACACAAACTTAGTGATGGATTTACGATTAGCTGGTGCAATCCGGTCCTTGTTAAACATACAATTTTCATTTTTCTCATTATGGTCTTGCAAGGTTTAATAGCTATTTGCTTAAAAGAGAGATCATTTCAAGCAACCTGTAAAATACATGACTGACTATTCGCTCCTTCAGCAACATCATCAACCTATTCTGCACCTGACAAACATGCCACTTACTGGTATTTGCTTCTCATGTAGAAGGGGGAAGAACATTACCACTCTTGCAGTATCATGCTTTGTTTTCTACCAAAATAAGAACTTTTTTTCTAGACTACACTGGAAGTCCAATGGCCTGTTGAGTCTGTGAAGATTGTCATGGTTTTAGGACAAGAAGAAGCACCCAGTCAAAGGCAGCTGGACTGGATGTTTGGTCTTGGTCTCAAATAGCAGAACAGACAGCAGGTCCGTTTGTGTTTGACTTAGTACCTTGCCCTGACTTACTGCAACTAGAAAGACAACCATACAGGGAATGATATATTATAAAAGAGGTAGAGACACTCATCTCCACCAACAGCAACCTCAGCAGTAGGGCTGGGTATGGTTGTTTTTAGTACCAATACAATACTTCGGTCTCTGTAATGATACCAAAAGTTCACAGATGTTAGAGGTGTAAACCCAAGAAGCCACAAAAGCTTTATGCCCAAATACAATCTAAAATTGGCCAAATCATTATTTAAATGAACGATCTTGTCATTGAGTAAGTCGGCAAGAATACCAAACTGTTTAAACATTTCCATCGGTACTCAGGTTTGATATCCAGCCCTACTACGTAGATCAGAATGCAGTGCAGGTAAGAACACAACCTTCTCTAAACCTGCTCTTTCTCCTATGATGTTATCACTATAGCTATCTCTGCACCTACTAAACCCACAGTACTCAATTCTTCTCTGAGGGTGACTCTGTGTCATCCTTGGCAATGCAAGAAATCTTTAAGTGAAGCAGTCGACTGAAGGACACCATAAAAGTAAATGAAAACACTTTATAACACCTGGAATGCACTGAGTGACAGAGTATCCATGGGTGAAGTTTTTTGCTTTAATATTGTACTAGAAAGACAGGCGCTGCTGGGTTTGACTTGATCATACGTATTTTCTTGCCACTGAAATCATGAGAAGTGGGGAAATGACCGTGTGTTTTAGCTGCATAGAATTTGTTTTACAAGGCATGTAAATTATCAGCTTCAATGGAATTTGAAAGTGGTTAGAAAGTGGCCACGACACATTTGAACGTGTTTTTATTTAAATGTTTTGAATGTGCCTATTGATTAGTCCATTTGCCAGTCAGAATGCTGCTATATCTGGTGAAAATGTGCAATTTCAGTGTACTGTACTGTTGAATGTAATAAAGAAATAGACATTTCTTACCTTGGTAAACTGTCTTAAAAGGGTCTTTTATTTGTCCGTTGTGGATCAATCAGTCATCACCTTTATTAGCTCATGGTAGGGTTGGGTAATGATGTATACCTGAAGACAGCAGAATTGCAATGGGAGAAGTTGCTGCTCCTGGAAATATTTAAGTATAGACAATTTGGCATGGTGGACACCTCTAAACACTACAATACCCATAAGCCTGGTCTGCCATTGCTATGAAGAGGAAGCCAGAACTGCAGTGCTTTCAGAATGCTCTGACATTACATTTGGAAACAAAACACAATGCCATACTTACTGAATTTATCCAGAATTGACCTGTAATGCAAAAGTGAATTTATTTTTAAAAGTACTCACTGATTTTAGCATTAAATTCCTATAACATTGTTGGACTCACAATGGACAGTTCTTTACAAAAAAAGATCAAAATCGATGCAGCAGAACCAGAGATATTGTATTTTTTAAAATATTCTATGCATTCCTCTTCCTAGTTGAAACCTGATGTCTATGTTATCTACAATGCAGCTCAACTCAGTTCACTCAAATGTACAGATTCAGGTGTGTTGTGCTAGTTGTGGCTAATGAAGCATGAAGCTGTTAGCCTCCAGCAGAGATGAGGAGCAGCTACAGAGGTCTAACTTCACATCTTTCTAACTCCACACCCCCATTTTTTTCATTTTTAAACTTGTATTCTTCAGCCCCAATTGATGCTGACTCAAGTGACATCACTTGAGGCAATTTATCAGATTCCACACGGCTCCCTCTGGAGGCACAAAAGGCTTTGTATATTAAAGGACAACTCCATCTACATTCTTTTCCAGGTTCAAATGGAAATGCCCACTTAGCCGTGTGTCGTGTGTTGGAGCGCTGCAAGCGATGTCGCAGTGCCGAGTCTGAGCGTGTGAAATGTTTATAAATGCACAGGATGGAGCAGAGGGACAGACAGCTGCTGAGTGCCGGGAGCAGAGCCCAAGCTTCAGGATGAATAACACCCACGAGTCACATCGGATTCTACTCTGATCTGGAGCAGGTGGGAGGAGAGCTCCAAGTTTATTTTTTAAACTTTGAGCTGCAGCAACAGTGAGTGCTCCATCTGTGTGTCGGTTAGTACATTTAGCAGAGCAGCAGCAACAGTGAGTGCTCAGTCTGTCTCTGTGTACTTTGACCAAAATTTGAATTTTCGGATTTGAATATTTGAATATGGAACACTACTAGGAAGCTATAGAATGATATAAAAAATAAAATAAATAAAATAATGGTCCCACCCTTTAACATACACAGTAGTACTCCCCAACACCTGTAAACACACTTTGATTTGTAAAATCAATGGAACTGCCCTTTAACAAGCAGGACAGCTTTGTAATATTGGATTTACATTTTTTGTTTTTTCCAGGCATTTAATTCACTGGATTAGTCAAACAGACATTATAATGTTACTTAACTGAATTTCCATAAAATATGATATATGTAAAATTACATATAGTGATAGAAGATTGGTTAGTAAAGCTGAAAAAGCTGCTCAAGCTCAGGGAGAAGAAATGTCTGCTTGCAGTTAGTATTATAATCTGTTATGTGAACATGTACAGGAAAACTATATCTTCTTACATAACTGTCTTCAGATGCATCATTCATACAACTCTGGATGTGTTTAACATTAATATCTCATTGATATGGAAACCTAAATATCTTGGCAAACTCATGCCCCTATAAGCCTGGATACTGAGGCATGTAAACACAGCCTGTTGATGATTCCTATTTGCAACTTTAATATTGCATTGAGGTACTACTACGTGACTGCAGTATGATACAAAACTGAAATATTTCCTCTTGCATTTGTGCACACTTGTTTTTAGATGTGATTTGCTGAAGTCTCTGTGTCCCGTATTTTCTCTAATAGCCTTTATTTACTTCAACTACAGAGGGTACCAGGCCTTTATTGGAAGGAGGCTTATATTAGAGAGAGGCCTTTATTTCTATTTCCCTCTGTTAGTATATTTGCTCATATTTTAGTACAATGCCTCATCGTTTTCTTATCTGCTTCCATTACCCCGGCCTGTATTCGGGGTCTCTATTTTAATGAAATACCAGCCACCATTAGAGAAATGCAGTAATCATTAGAGACTAGATACTAGAGATTTTCTGTCTGGCATGTGATAGAATATGCAAATCTCTGTGCATGTAAATACATCATTTTATATGTAAGATGTCATGTTTGGGAGCGCAGTGTTTGTGTGATGCCTCTATGCAAACCCTGCGTTAATTATCCTCCTCCCTGTGTGTCACCTGTGTCTCCTCTTTCCACTTAGGGACTCCACTTCCTGTCATCGTCTCCGCTGAGTGCTTTCATGAGGGCAACATGCGCCCACTGTGCATTTATGCATTACTCCTCCATAAGATGATTTCCCTCAAGCCTTGCTTTGACTTTGATCAGGTCTGCCAGTTATATGCCTCACAGTCACGTAGACAGCTTGTTGTGCAATGCAGCTGATAATAGAAATGCCACGGAGCTCGATTAGCTTCCGTGCCTGACGACAAGCCTCTGGTCTGTTTACAGTCTCACAGCTCTGTTTGTTGTGCAGAACGCGTCAGCTCCGATTTCTGTTTACAGTGTCTCGCACCACAGATGATGAGTTAGAATTTTATCAACGTGAATGTGAATTTCATATTCTCAGGGCTGGATTACTAACCTGGCAAAGTGGGCCCCACATCACAAACTTAACTGTGTGGTTTTTGGTAGTTTGATGAATTGTAACATTGTTTGGGAATATCAGAATATGCACAACTAATGTGCAATATTAACTGACATGATAAAAGCTTGAAGGTGGGTCTAGCTTTATTACCTGACCTTGGCAACTGTGCAACAACAACTGTAACGCAAGTTTACATTGTGCGGCATTCACATCAGACAATTCTAATTAAATCTTGGTCATGATCTGTGTCAGACTGTACAATCTGATTGGTCAGATTGTGAGATGAATACATGGTGAATTGTAGCACTACGGTGTAAATGAAAAAAAAAATTATGAAAGCAGAGGCTCTTCAACAGCTCATCATCCATCTGTGTTGCTGTGATTTTTTGAAAATGCAGCAAAGGCACAAACTTCCTTTTCATTTCATCTCCATTGTGTTGGTTTTTGTGTGCCATGGATGTTTTAAGGAGAAAATGTTTTCCCCCTAACCTTTATTAAAAAATGACATTTACAAAATGTTATGCCGGTCAGTGTATTCTGTCATTTCATGTTATTATATTGATTGGCTGGTTTGTAGACATGGGTCATAGCAGCAGTCACATTGTGAGTATTGTGAGATGTATTTGTTCACCAAAGCTCAGAATCAGTTGTCGGTGACAAATCTTGCGATGAGATCTAGGAACACCAATTGACGATTGATTGACGACCAAACTTTCATCTCGGTCAGCCCAAAATCACACAGTTTAAAGACCTTCATTATTTAAGTTGATATTGTGCTTACATGGTACATTTTCCTGAATTAATTTGTGTTTGATATATGGAAATAATCATAAAAATCCTGTACAAAATGCAAAAAGAGTGAGGGAGGATTAGGGCAACAGGTGGTTTGGCAATTAATTTTTGTCCCAGGGCCTCCTAGCAAGTTTGTCTAGCCCCTGAAATTTTGAATATGTGTATTATGACACAGAGATAATCCAAATGTGCAAAATTCAAGTTCAGATTGTGGTGGCTCTTACCATGCAGATTTTATTTTTTAGTTGTCCAGGTTAGGATTTGTTGAATTGAAAATGATATTTTTTTTAAAAATTCTCTTACCAGACAGTGTCCCTGTAAATCTGTGGATCAGCTCTATGCATAATCCACAGAATTGACTCAGCTCATGAGCTACACTCTATTTCATAGAGCTCATTTCTGAGCCCTGCAGCCTGCATAGGTGACTGTTCGCTACATGGAGTCTGACTCGGGAACACATTCTCGTTCACCTTGAAAATATCAGTCTTACACAAAAAGCCACTTGAGTAACTACCACCCCCAGAAGTTCTTTGTAGAAATAAAACCAGTTTTTAATTTCAATAAATGAGAGAGTATCTTGCTTAGTAAATACAATTCTCCTATTAGACAGAAAAGTTCAAAAGGCAAATGTGGTAATGTGTATATTTCTAAGAAAAAAAAAGTTCCTGTGATCATAAGCAATTTCACTTATTAAGGTTAATAAAATGCCGCTCAACCTAATCTGTAACTCAGAAAGTAATCACTGTCATCTGTGACAGGCCCTCACTGCAATGCATTTAAGTAATAAAGAGCCCCTGCAGTTGCTACTCTATCACGTACAGCACAATAAGGAATGTCAACACTGAAGTTACCTTAGCTGTGACCATAACCAGCCCCAACACCCAAGTGTGGAACCATACCCATTATGGTGAAACATATTTTTTGTCCACTTGACAGGTAACTATTGCTGATCGTAACAGAGCCATTGTCTTGATATGATATGAGAACAATGGCATGCATGTGGTGAGAAGCTGCAACCAAGGACTGTCTGTCAGGAAGATGGTTGAATCTGTGCTTGTTTGCATTTCTTAAATCCCCAGATGTAGTGGCTAAAACTTGATTGAATGTGAATTTGAAATGCACTGTGCCACCTCGAGTGTCAGAAAAGTGGGGAAGAGGAAGCCTTACAATCGATGCAAACCATCCATAATATAAATACAGATACTCTCGAGGGACTGCTACAATCTTCAAAGCAAGGGTCACACGACGGATGGTAGCAGCTGAGCTAGCACTACTGCCAGCATGTTTATCGCTGGCCGTGGGAGCTATTGTTTCAATGTTATCTTTGGCCCCATTTACACCTGTTAGTAACATGTGATCTTTATCTGGATACGTTATCTACATGATATCCAATCAACAACCTTTACACTTACAGTTCCCCTGCTATTAATGAGCAGTCTTGTTATATTGATTCTACCCACATTGTGATCGGACCTCAATATGCGCATTGGCTAAGTGGGCCTGGCGGACTTGTCAACAAACATGGAGCTTTTACTACTCTTGCTGAAGCTAGCTGGGAGAGGCAGGGTTAAATAGGTTGTTTTTAAACTTGCTTGGTAGATTTTCTTCATGGATGTATTAAAAGAACTGGATATGACACTGCCAGTCCAATTTTTCCTAGTGGCCACTCGTAGTACTGCAGTGAAAAAATCCCCTTCAGTCCCATAGACCACCATTATAAAAGAGACGTCTATAAAACTGTTGACAAGATGCCTCCAACTGCGAATAAGGTCAATTAGAATTCTTTGTACTATGAATTTTTAATCCATGAAGGTTTTATATTTGTTAAACTTTGCTTGAGTGTAGAAAATCTGTGATGTCATCACAATGTAAAGTCTATAAGCTGAGCAGGAAGTCGCAGGTGGGGCCAGCAGGAGAAACACTACTGTGCATATTCAGTGGGCCACACAATGCGGAAGCAAACCCAGAAGCTAGAAATGTTTTTTGGCTCATACACCAAGCAAGCAATTAACATTTGATTGAATAGGTGCCATCTTTAAGTCCGGTATCCAGTTCCTATAATACATCCATGATTTTCTTCTCAAGAATTTAGTCACACTGTACCACCTCCAAATGTGATCCAATCATTATGTGTTCTGAGTGCATTTATATCTGGCATCAACATGCATTTTTCCTTATCCAGATAACATATCCGGTCTGTTTGTTACTGTGTCTAACCAAGTCTCGCTCGAGGAGAAGTCTTGCTCTGAAATCTCATGAGAGTTGGCTTGTTGTCGAAATCAGCTCAATATTTAGCCATGACTTTGAAAATCTTTTAGACAACACTAAGCAATGGCATC
Source organism: Thunnus thynnus (assembly GCF_963924715.1). Taxonomy (NCBI): domain Eukaryota; kingdom Metazoa; phylum Chordata; class Actinopteri; order Scombriformes; family Scombridae; genus Thunnus; species Thunnus thynnus. The sequence goes on from NC_089534.1 coordinate 27,359,326, forward strand.
CAGCTGTTTCTGCTTCACTCACATATTCTGCACAGAGCTGGTAGAAGCCTTTTGCTTAGCTGAAGATCCACACATTAAAGATATTAATGATATGGATATAGAAATATCTATATTTACATATCTATATCATATATAAATTCAATTTCAAAACTTAATTTATTGTTTCAAAAGTATAAATAAAGATTTACATTTACCAAGGTCAAAGCTGATGGCACAACTACCTATCACATTATGTTGCCTGTATGAGGAATATGATTGTAAGTCAATATTTAATTTTAAATAGGATGCCTTTCAAAGCTGCCCACCTTTAATGTCAGCCCAAAAGACACATCAAAGAGAAGTTAATCTGTGTGGACTGTGAGACATGAAAGCAGAGCAAATGAGGTTGCTGGCAGCTTGTAGCATCATGTGGAAAACACCACCCGTCTAGAAAAGGTCAGCACAGTGTTTTTCCCAGCAGATATCAGACTGGCTAGATCTGCAGGCACCTCTGTGAGCCTCTGCAGCTGGGTCACATACAGATGCTTCCACTGAGCACTGAGATGAGATGAGTTTGATTCGCTCTAGACTTGTGATTATAAAGGATGGCGTTCTTAATCAGTTCCCTCCCGGGATTCATTATGCAGCCAGCAGTGAGTAATGAGCGTGCCCAGAGCTTTGAAGCTCACTTTAATCATAGCACTGAAGACTATTACTAAGCAACAGGAACTTGCAGACGTCTCAGGAGGACGCATGGTAATGGTGGATGGAGTGATATTCACCTAAGGAGTTTTTTTTTTTTTAAGATAAAGTTAAAGTGGCACTTGTGGTTTTCCTGTACCACTCTAGCGTTGTTATTATTTCATGTGCGTATCAGTCAGTTTCATGGTCCATGGTCGTTGTTCATTGGTTTGGAGAGTGAAGAAATCCCCCCACAGCCAGAAACCAAAGAACAACTGACTCAAACCAGGTCATTTGGAACATTTGGAGCTGCAACACAGTCAGTGAATTTGTGGCAGATTTTAAAAGATGCCCGTTGTGTGTTTTGTGTTTTTGAACCCACAAATAAAAGGCTGGTATTACAGTTTTGACTTGTCTTCTGATTTCAATCATCACAGCTTCAAGTATTAATTTGTTCCCCAAAACACATTGGGATTAAAGGAACATATATATCTTATATCTTAATAGCCAAGTCTTTTTAGAACAGTGTTTTTCTCTGTTCTTTTCTGTTCTTCACATTATGCATTAACAAACATTGATTGCTTTTATTTTTGTCTAACCTGCATTATTTGAAAAGAACTATACGAAATAATTTGTATAGTTCTTTAAATTAGATGGTATTTTCCTTTAAGGTTCAAGGCTAGGTTTGGTAACTTTTGCTGAACAGTGGAAAGGGTGGCTACAACTGGGGATTAAAGAATAACAATACACTGAATTTCCCTTCATTTCCTAAGATTCTTGTGTTGTGATGGTGTTAATTGTCACATAGTGAGACAAACGAAAAATCAAATTTATATAAAAAACCTCACGAGTTTTGCTGCTACAGCCTTAGCTGGTCTGGTATTACCAGTAGCTTGTGAATTTTAGCTAATGTTAGCAAATAAACATATACTACTGCTTTTTAGGGGACATTACTGATTCAGTTCAGTTAGCATTTAGCATTATCCCATTATTCTCTGTTGTGAACACAGTTGTTGCTGTTCAAAGTTACAAAGACAACCTGACTGAGAGCGGTGGAATGACCGCTAGCAGGAAATAAACATGTCTTGACAAAGGCCTATTCTGTATTTACTATGATAAAACCTGTTTATCTGTTACATGCTAAAATGTGGTGTAAAAGTAGCACAAGTTGAGAAGAGTCATAAAGTCAATGAACCGACTCAGTAATTTTACTTATACGGCAGTATAAAGTTTGCTAACATTAGCTAACATTAGCCACCATTAGACACTGGTCATACCAGACCAAGTAAAGCTGTAGCAGCAGCATCCCTCGGTTCAGTTGAGTAAGGGTATGTTTTATTGCTTATGAATTCAACTTTTCATTTGTAAGGGGAAAAATATTATATAATCTTTCAAAAGATAGTCTCACTTTAAGCTGAAAGCTAAAATGAATCATCGTTTACATAGTTGTGATAAAACTACAAGAAGGAGACGGATATTATATACATTCTTGGCTGGTAAAAGTGACATTGAAGCATTCAAAATAACTACGTTAATTGGGTAACTGATGTTGACACTGTACTGTTGAGAATTTGAGACTGACTGCCATGTTTGTTTTCCCCACCTCACAGCCAATTTAACCACTTTTAACAAGGTATTACTGCCGTCTGCTGAGGCTGTGATGCAGCAGAAGCAGCTGATTGTTGCTTCACACCTGCCATGCTGTGAAGCTGCTGTTCACAGGAACAGCGCCAGGTATTCTGGGTAACCTTAAGAATATCTTCTGAGAATCTTAAATCCTCTGAGATCATATTGTTACTCCATGAAATGAAGATGCTTTTGATATACAGTATTTTCAGTTCAGAGAGGATTAAGGCAATGTCTTGTTGCCCGTAGTGACAGTGACGCAGTATTCAAATGATCTTGCAAGGGCAGAACTGAAAGGTCAAGAAAATATAGAATTGCACTGCTTGAACAATGACCTGTTTTCTCCTCAATCAATGCAAGCACTGTGACTGCTCAGGCTAACACTGGATTTTAGAAATGCTTGTATACATAATGTTGCTATGCACTGCCAAGGGAACCTGTTAGAGTTACCCAACATCCCTACAATCATTATAACATGGTGTACAAAGGTGAATTTTGAACAAGCTTTTAGGGTTTTACATAAACAATATCAATTATATTGACTGTATAAACATGGATTATGTTAACTGCATGAGACACATACTCCTGTATAATTAAATGAGAAGAGTGTTGCTATTCCCACTGGGGGCAACTGTGTAATTAGTGATTATAAATTGACCTACTTATGGTATTCTAACATGTTTTTACAAAGAGAATCCACCATCTGTATACAGAGGTAATTAAATTAATTCACTCAAATAACTCAAAGTACCAGTTTCTATTTTTGGAGAAATTTCCCAGGAAAAATGTTCAGTTTAAATTAAACTTGCAGGAAATAGCTGAACAGTTACACAATTAATGAAATATGAAAAAAATCCAAATAATTTTATATTAATTTGAGAATCTCTATTTTTGGTGTCAGGGAATAGGGGGATTTTGTTGTGGAGGGTAATTTGACCCATGAACTCAGGATTTCTAAACTCTTAGCTACAGCCCAAATGGCAACATCCAGGGCTGAAAAATCAAGCCAATAGCAGAAATAAACATGCAAAACAGCCCGCTTCAAAATAAGTTTTTGGTCTCTATAGCTAATTTCCCCTTTCATGACAACTGTACATGGGGTGAATTTTTATATAACTAACCTGTTTAAATTTTATGAAGGTTTAAAGTTATGCATAATTAAAGGCATAGTTGCTTTGAGTGACAAGTGGGTGCCGTCACAGGTGGCTAGCTGCTAGATTCGGCCCGCCTCAGCTCCACCTCTTTGCCCATTTTTGGATTAGCTGGGAGTTAGGTGGAGTCAGGCACTAAGATGGTGATGGCCGGAGCCACCACACTGATCTTCAGAACTGGAAACCTATGGGTGACGTCACAGAGGATTTATCCATAATTTTCTACCATCAATGCTACAGTCCTGTGGGAGACTTAACAATTTTACTCTTCTGCATTAACCTGACAGCTGTAACTGCTAGTTACTTTGCAGACTAGTGTTTTACTTGCTAATGAAAATAATGTATAAGATCACCAATGTCTTGCACACTGAATTTAATAACCATCAAATTAATAACATTGCTTCTGCGTTGTGCGGCCCTCTGAATACGTGCAGTAATGTTTCCCCTGCTGGCCCCGCCCACAAGCTCCCCCTCGGCCCATAGACTTCACATTGTGATGACGTCACACACAACTTCACTTCAATGTATCTGAGTGCTGAGAAATGACAATTAAGTCTGAATCTTAATCTTAATATTTAGAGTGTTTTTCTATTGTGGCACAGCTGGTTTTAATTAAGTTAAAAATCTGAACATTTTATCCACCATTGAATGTATTGTATATGTTTATGCTTTTTTTTTTGGGGGGGGGGGGGGGGGGGGGGGGGGGGGGATGCAAAAGTAGTTTGTTATCCATGAGTCTAGTTTTCTTTAGTATTGGGATTGGTGTGGTTTAAATTCTGCATCAGCGTTGTATTGGTATGAATCATATCATGAGAGTAGGAGGCTCTGTTTTCGTATCTCTCATTTTAGAATGAAATTCCTCATTTGACATCTCTCACTGCCAAAACCCTCGGTGGAAAACAGAAAGCAAAAAGAAAGCAAAAAGAATTTGGCCTCCGCAAGGAGATGCTTGTTTCCATGGCGATGTGGAGCATGTGCTTGTATGTATGATGACCTCACCCATGCATGTCCTCCTCACCAGCCTCCTCTTCTGCGAGGATGCAGACAGTGTCTGCCTCCACGCGGCACATGGTGCAGTCACATGTCAGACTCCGGTTTATACGAGTACTTTGTGTTCAAAACGTGATGAATCCACAACAGAGGGTCACGAGCTGAAGTTTACCAATCATTGTTCACCAACATGTTGAGAATATTCATAATTCTGACAACCTGCGGCTCAGGTTTTCCTTCTATCTTTAAACAAGATACCTTGTGCTGATTATTCTCATTGTGCTAAATTCTCATTACTTGTCTCACACATTCATCACATTAGATGGTGGTTTTCAGGTGTTTTATACATTTTCATATCTCATAAAGACCCAGACTGTTTCACTCTTTTCCGACTTTCCTGAGCTTGAAAACAACCAGTGCATTAACTTTTGTGTGTGTGTGTCCACTTTGGGGCAGCGGAAAAAGCTGTAAATACAATATTGACCATATTTCTCCTTTAAAAAGTAATCACATTGCTTTACTAATTACTCAACAGCAAAAGTAATGGTAACAATACCAGGGTACCAGGGAACAAATGAGGAACAAATACTTCTATTGCTCAAAGCCTCCACAGACACATGTTCCATCTTCTGTGTTTAAGGAGGGAGCAATGCACCACCTCACGTGATCTCTTAGGGAAGCAGATGTAAACAAAATGGAGACTGACGCGGTGCAACGATTTGCTTTAGTAAAGCTCTTTGTTCATATGGTTATGATGTCTTGGAAGATTCGTTATACAGACAGTCGTGTTCTTGCTACATATCAACAAGCCTTTCCTCCATCTCAGCTGTCCAACGTACCTGTACAACAGCTTGTTGTTGTTGTTTCTTCATGGTCGTCATTTCAAAAGTCCTCTCATTCACTTCTGTCTCCTTGCAGACTTGTCTCTCTCACTGGCTATTGTGATCCTGCTCTGAAAGTAGTGACGCAATCATCCAGATTTTAAATCCTAAACATCAAACATGTTTGAAATTATCATGGCGGCCCTGATGAGTCTGCGAGCAGTTCTGGCGGTTTAAGATTGGATCTGTAAACTCCTCACATCACCAGATAATCTGGGCTGAACATCAGCACCAACCAAGGTCCCAGACCAGATTTCTCCTCTGATTGTCAGAGGAGGTGAACTGGGGATAAATTGGCCCAAAACTCCTGTAGTCTGAGCCCAGCTTTAGCGTTAGCTGCAGTGACTGCGTGAGGTCCCGTCCTCTCAGTGAAGCTGCTTTGTTCTCACAGCCTCCAGTTCTAAACTAAACTAAACCAGCTGATTCCTGGATGTAGCCTTACTGCATCTTTATGTATTGGTTCGGTCTTACTGCTTTCATCAAACTTGTTTCCCGCAGAAGCAGCAGGCAGCTTTTATTACTCAGTGAAAAACCTGTAGTGCTGGGAAAGTAGTGTTCATCAAATAGCAAGCAGGTGAAGTCAGCAACTGGGTAGTGAACACAATTGCTGAAACTATTGATGAGAGCAGCTTTAATCACGCATCTCTACTTTTGCTATTAAAAAAGCAGCATTAATAATATTGTCAGACTTGTGATGAAGAGTTAAGATAAAAGTTACAAATCAATGCAGCAGAATCTTTTATTCCATGCATTCTTATTTCTTGTTAAAACCTGGAGCCTACATTACCTATAATGCAACTCAAGTGTACAGATTCAGGGGTGTAATGTAGCTTGGAGCTGTTAGCCTCCAGCAGAGATGAGGAGCAGCTACAGAGGTCTGCTCACCTCACTTCTTTCTAACTCCAAACCCCCAGATTTGTTTCATTTTCAAACTTGTAGTCTTCAGCCCCAACTGACACTGACTCAAGTGACATCACTTGAGGCAATTTAGCAAATTTAAAAAAGGCTCTGTATAACTTGTTTCATATATGCAGCATCACTCCCCAACACCTGTAAACACACTTTGATGAGTAAAATATTCCTGTGTAAAGTTGGCCTTTAATTCCTCTATGGTGAAACTGGATTTACATTTTTCAATTTAATTCATTGGATTAATCAAACACAGACAAGAATGTTGTTATTTTAAATTTATCGACAACCAGTTTCTTTATTGAATTTCCATTAAAAACTATGATATATGTATATAAAATGATGTATACTGTGATAGAAGATTTTTCCATATCACCAACCTTTACTTCAGCGTGATGAGAGACATTTTGTACTTGCTTTTAAAGTTTACTAGAATGAAGAGTTGGCTGTTTAGGTGATCAATAAAGCTGAAAAAGCTGCTCAAGGTTAGGAAGAAGAAATGTCAGCTTGCAGTTGGCATTATAATATGTCAACACATGTACAGACAAACTGTATCTTCATACACAACTGTGTCTTCAGTTGCATAGTTCATACCACTCTGGATGTGTTTAACATTAATATCTTATTGTTCTGGAAACCTAAATATCTGGGCAAACTCATGCCCCTCTAACGCTGCCTCAGGTAACTTCACTTTATACAGCAGTAGTTCCCAACACCTGTAAAAAAACATGTTGATGTGTCAAATCAGTGCTGTTCCCCTTGGAATATCTCCCATTATCTTACTGTTCTCACTTGTGCTCACAGATGTAGCTGTTCAGCAAAGGTTGCATCACTTTTGAATGAATGTAACACAATAGTTTGCACTGAATAGACCATTTACACTATATGGCCAAATATATGTGGACATGTATGTCTACATACTTGGTTTTCATGGTTTGGATTAATGAAGGTTCCAGTTAAGGGAAATCTTACTTACATTAACTTTTTAGACAATGGTGTGCTTCCAGCAGCATTGTTGTGAGCCCCCCCCCCCCCCCCCCCCCCCCCCCCCCCCCATGTGGTGTGGAAGAACTTGACTGACCTGCAACATCAACATCATCCAACACCTGGGATGAGGATTTTCATGTTAATAGGACTAACCGGGAGACATCCCACATGGGAATTTAGAATTATGTCCACATGGATAAATCACAAAAATACAGTATTAACAGCTGATCTAGCTGTGTTAAAAGTACTTATCTGAGCATGTAAGACCATAAGAAGATTCATCATAGATCTGTACTTTTGTGATTGAATGGGAGTAAATCTTTGCAGCCTGGTTGCAAAATCTGAAGGAAAGCCTGGAACCAGAAGAGTGGAGGCTGTTAAAGCAGCAGATGAATGAAGATGGTTTTGGAATCACACTTCAACCATCAGATATGGGTATTTGCATGAATGTAGACAACAGTCAAGCATCTTTTCTAAAACTAAAACATTATCGGTGGGACGCTGTGATATTATGTTTATGTTGGCTGCTGGTGCCCCCCAGAGTTATACAGGAGTATTACACATAAAAAATTCGATTCTCCTATTTGACAGGTGGGTGCAGTTCCAAGTTTTACCACCAGAGGGAAACAAACAACTTCTATTTCTAAATGTTCATACTTTGCTGCTCTTTACAGTAATATGAAATAATGGGATTTAATGAGATTTCCACATTCATCACCTGAATGTTCCTCAACCATATGTTAACCTGCAGCTGGTTCTCAATATTGCATATATATATATATATATATATATATATATATATATATATATATATATATATATATATATATATATATATATATATGTATGCTCCTGAGAGGTAGAAATTGTCTAGTTCATTTTTATACTTATTCATGCTCTTGACAAATCTATCTCAACTCAAGGTCCCCCACTACTTCCCTTTGTCTGAGCTTTTGAGCGTACCACACAGTCCTCATCAGCAGAATGTTTGCTCAGTTGCCATGGAGCTATAATGTGCACCTCCAGACCTTAAGTTGACAGTTCAATCTCACCTCAAGATCCACTTACTCACATCTTGTGGTGCTCTTGATCATATTGCATGGTCATCATCAGCTGCAGAGAAAGTGAGTTGCTGTCAACCCTTGTTTCCAAGGTCAAGAGTGAACTGTAAAGCTCAATGTTTGAGGGCTGAGCAGGAACATCAGTGTTGCTATGGAGACATGAAAGTGTGAGTCATGACTACAACCTTGACAATGAATAACTTGACCACATGAAGAGGAGAGTTTTTTATTGAATGCATGAAAACCAGAACCTCATTGAGGATTTTCATGTTCATAGGACTAACCGGGAGACATCCCACATGGGAATTAACTTTAATAATTTAGAATTATGTCCACATGGATAAGTCACAAAAATACAGTTTTAATAGCTGATCTAGCTGTGTTAAAAGTATTTATCTGGGCATGTAAGACCATAAGAGGATTCATCATAGATCAGTTCCGACATTTCTCATTTGAAAGTGTTCAATCCTCGGTCATAGACGTCTTCCTCTGGGACAGCACCAGCTCCTTCACTTGAGGTGTCAGAGACATGAGCTGTGTGCGGACGCTCTTCGCCTCCTCGTCCTGCTCCTCTGCTTTGTCCTCCTCGCCCTCGGCCTCCTCCTGCTTCTTGCCTTGACTCTGGCTCACCAGCTGCTTCACCACCAGGCTCTGGTAGGCAGACAGCAGCTGCTGCTTCTCCTGCAACACATGGACGCACACAAACATTTCAGCACTTTAACTCGCTAAACAAACGCTCGATTACACCGACAGCTGCTGTGTCTGAATATCGGATGTAAACAATCCTAGGATGATTTTCATGTTTTTGCTCCTGTCACTACGGAAAAAAAAAAAATCTTCATGAACAGGTTGTGATGGATGGAAGGATGCAGGTCATCCTTTGAGAGAAAGAAAGCTGGAGCGATAAACAGCGGTTGACTCTGCTCTGAAAATGTTTCTCATCTCCAACAAAGTCATTTAAATAAGAATTGTATGATTTGCTGTTGTTTACAGATGTTACATGGTCAACAAAATGACAATATTCAAGTTTTGGCTTTTAAAATTCCCTTTCTAAATCATTTGTTTGCTATAGGTGGGAACTTGTTAAAGGTCAGAGTGACACTACTGATTGGATGCTTGGTTGCAGGTCAGTTGCTAATGATGAGTCTGACTTGAACACTCAGAGGAAAATCACTTTTCTTCACTTGTACCAAAGAGTTGTTCAAATTGGATTGAATTGTTCACAGTTTGACTTGACTAAAACTATAATTATTCAATTCCAAAAAGTCATTAGGCCACATTTGTCTATTTCTTTTCATAGAAATGTTCGCATGCCTTGTTAAACTGCTTCTTACATGAACCCCCTGCTGGTTTTTGGGGTGACTTTTCAATTAATTCCATTCACTTTAAATCGGCTGAGCTGAGCTGGTTGAAACTGACTCTGGTACGGTGTGTAACAGGACAGTTCCATTAACATCACTGCACAGACAAAAGCCACAATCAGAAAGCACAAATACACACAGAACAAGGGTTCCATACAGACTGACTTGGGGACAATAGATGGCTAAGGTGTAGAGGAGTTTAAGGTCTGTGGTGAAGTGGGGAGAAAGTTTTTTGAAGCGGTTTTGTCCTGGTCGGCAGTGATTTACAGAACCTCCTGGAGGGAGAGCACTTTCGTTCTTGGTATAGGGATTGTATTGATGGAAGTGGGGTGCAAGTGGTTTTAGATGACTTGATGAAAATCTTTTGTGAGTCTGGCTTTCTGAATTGTTGCACCAGACTGTCATGGATGATGTGAAGACACTTTCAATTATTGCTGCTAGAAGCCACTAGCTTCTGTAACTCAGTGCAATCTTTCATTCAGTCTTTCTTTCATCTGTCTTTCTGAAAAAATATTCATACTCTAGGACAAATGGGCTCAACTACAGGAGTTGCTTTTAGAAGTTGAAACCCTCGTAATTTTAACAAAGTTTAGTTAGTTAAGTCTAGTCAGACAGTGATTACTTTGTGAGCATATAAAAAAAAAGACTACAGCTCCCATGAACACTTACTAGCATGACAGTGCGGGAACTTACGTCATTGTAACTTTTTAAAAATTCACCAAAACTCTAGTCTGATGTCATTTTACCAACTTTTCAGCTGCTGTCTAAATAAAACATCTACAATGTTCTGTCCTGCTGTTATTATAGACATGTCTGAACTAACCACAACACCTTGTCTCGTCCATAGTTGTGCCTCTTTTGTCAAGCAGTGATGTTTAATCTGTGATGGTCAAGAATTATAGGACATTTGTTAAAGGCTAATAAAAACTGAAATACTGGATAAACAATATTAGATCTTTTTTCTGTTCATTACCATTCTCTAAACATATGAAGCAAGCCACACAACATACTGTTGAGAAAGGCTCTGTGTCAAGGCTGGATTTTTAGTTATTTGTGTTCTTACAAATTGTGTAGTCAATGGGATTTTGAATGAGGTTATCTTACTACTGGAGCAGAAACCAGTAATTCTGGGGTCAGTAGCATAAGTTGGCCTTAGACTGGTCTTAGATTGTCAGGTTAGGTGTCCTCCTGATTTCTTTTTTGGATTCTTGTAGCATATTCTTAAAACATTTCTGAACATTGACAGTTCTAACAACCGTTGAATTTATGCTGTTAACCTTTTCAGTTATTTTCTCTCAGACTTGGTGTCGCTTCAGATTTCTGTTAAATTGATTGTATTCCTCCAGCAGGTGTAAAATGTGTCAATCTCCTGCTGCTAAATGTTGCTGTTGCATCCGCCATTTTTCCTCTTCTGTGTAAACCCATAATGCATTGCGCGACTGGCTATCTAAGTCAGTCTTACATTAGTCACTCATAAGGAAGCTTTATGCAACAGGTAGATTAAAGTATGTATAGCATGTCTGACTTAAAGTTATATTTAAGTCAAAGACTGGGTTTATCTTTTAGGCAACTGAAGTTTCACTTCATCTCTCTATTCAAGGATTTGTCCATTTTCTATATTTTTCTTTCTGTCAACAAATCTCATGTGCAGAACCAAACCAACATGTCATCCAGTGCAGCAGTTTGGCTCACAACAACAGAGGTCTACGGCACAGAGGAATAAGATATATCAGGCTTTGGATACACACACAATACTTGTAAGTAGATGAGTTCATTGTTGGTTCGGCCCTTAGATTTGCTGGCAATAAGAAAAATATATTACATCACCAGCCAAATCCTTTAAATTGATAATCTTAGATTATAGATATGATATACAAAAAAATCTGTTGGCCTTGTTAAGAGTTTGGTGGTGATGCTTCTTTTAACTCACAAATGAACTTTGGCAGACACTGGTGCAGCGTGACCCCTCGCTGGCTTCTCATCTGCTAACATACTTACAGTTTTTAGTCACATTACTCCCTAGAGTCAGTAAGTGTGAGACATACCGTGGGTATCCTGCCTGTGAGCGTGCCGATGATCTGAGGCACGCAGCGTCCCGGAGCGTGCAGCATGCAGTGGGTGCTGGCCTGAAACAGCAGCACACAGGTGAGGTGGAGGACCAGAGCGGGATCCTCCGTCTCCTTCAGCTGCTCGATGAGAGCTTGGCGGTGCAGGAACAGGGCCTGTCTGAGAGGAGCGCACGTACGCACACAAGTCAGTAATTAAGAAACAGAGTCAAAAAACAAAAATCAAACAGCAGCCTTTTCATTACCTCTCCTTTTTCTTGTCTCCCTTCTTCAGCATGAAGCCACACACCTCTGCAGAGATCTCTATGTTGGTCACAAAGTCTTCAATTGTCTGTGAAGAACAAAAGGTGAAGTCAAGTCTCAGCTTTCCGTCTCTGTATTTGATGCTGATGATGTAACTGACTGGAAACAAAACTTACTTTGCCGTTCAGGCAGTTGTGCAGCTTCATCAGAGGCCCTTTGGTCTCCTCTGATAGCTTGCCCAAAATTTTCACTCTGACCTGAGGCGACACATCAGAGATGGTAAAGATGAACAAGTCCTAACGAGGTCCCATGGTGCATTTCAAACACTGACACACAGTCCTGATTTGATTTCACTGTGATCTCTGTAGCTGATTATCTCTTCCTGTAATGTACTGTCACTTAGAGCGGGAGCAGCTTCTCACCTCGTTGGTGATGGAGCTGGGGTTCTCCACAGACATCATCAGGTCAGCAGCCAGGAAGTTCACCAGGATATTGGTGACGTCTGTGCACACGGTCTTCAGGACGTGCTTGGCGATGAGGACCTGGGTTTCATCTGCAGGGTCAAAGTACGTTAGTTACATGAATCCTTGGAACCTTGAACTGTTTCTGCTGTTTTCACTGGATTATAATGTTATTTTCAAAATAAGTTATTCCAGATCAGACTACAAGAAATCAGCTCTATAATGACCCGACTCAACAGATGTGGGATGTCGGGAACAAAAATAATCATTGGGCACGACAATTGCTCATTTTACCCCATGTGGTGTGTCACAGTGGAAGACAACTGGGATGCCTCACAACTATAAACATGGTGAAGTGAAAAAGAAAAGATGTCCACCTTCACAGCAGAGTGTGAATGGTCACTTTTCATCCATAAAACCCTGATTACATACAGAAATATTTGTTGGAAGCGAGCTATGATTGGTTGAGGTCCAGTGTGTAGTCTGCCATGCCTTAATGCCACACGACAGCATGAATTTAGAATTTATGACTCTTTGATCCCCTAATTTGGCACAGTGATCTCGAAAGGTAAAAATAAAGTGTAATCTGATCCTGATTCTAGGCTGCTGAGAAACACCATCACCTGGCATGTAAGTGGTTCTTAAAATGTCCTTAGAACAGTGTGTTTGCACTATTTTACAAAAAGATGCTTGGAGTTTTTGTATGTCTACATGTTTTGGGTGATGTTAACAGGAAGGTTCATGTTGCTTCAGACTGGTGAGTTAGCTGTGAGCTACACCTTGCCCTTACAGCTGAATAATGTAACATCATATAAAGATGACATTTTGGTGAATCTGCACTATAAAAAGTGGTCTTCTTCAACTCAGCAGAGTGAGATAGATGAGTTGTCATGGAGATGGCTCAGTTGTCAACACATGACCAAAGTATGGAAATTCAGTCTTGTGTGTATGTATAGTGTGTATTTACACTCACTGGCTACTTTCTTAGGTTCTAATGCAATCCAAGAATATTAATGACTTTAATCTAATTAATGAGGCAAAGTGTGAACCACTAGGTGCTTCTGGATTTACCTGAGAAGAACTTGGTGCCTTTTTCAAACAGTCGGATGTTGTTGTAGAGGTTGGTGATCTCCTCCTGCAGATCCTTCATGCTCTTCTTCTTGTTGGCTCCAGATGGAGAGCTGGTGGAGGACATGAAGACGCTGCGCAGCACCTCCTGGTAGGTTTTAGTCAAAGGCCTGTAGAGAATGGACTTATTGTTCTCCGGCTTTCTTTGGAAAAGTGTTAACAGAGAAAACTTTAGACAAAAATCTCTGTATTACCGTACTAAATGCTCTGCCAGCTCAGAGAGGATTTCTTCTGGGCAGTCACTCAGTCGCTTCTCTAAAGCAGCTTCGATCTCCTCCTGGGTCATAAAGGGGACTTCAGTCTGTTTGTTGCGATCTTTACAAAGATAGAAACACAAGCTAATTAGTCTCACATGGATGCTACAGTTATCTTTGTCTTCCATGAAAAAAAAAAGAACTTAACAACCCAAGAGAGAGATTTCTACTCAACCAGCCATTATACTGTTGTTACAGTCAAACGCCTCACTGAACAGGCTTAATGTGCATATAGAGACATTATGTCCCAGTGAAGATAATATTTTGTTTTGGCTGTGAGTGTACTTTGCTGCGAAGGTCCGGTTTCTTCATCGCTGTCCTCCTCTTTCCTCCCTTTCTTCTTGGTTTTACGAATCCGGATCTCTCTGGCGTTGCCTCCTCCGCCTGCTTTCACACTGCCGCTGCCCTCTGGGAGACAAACAGCTAAACTTAATACCTCAAAGAAAAATAAGTTTCTTCAATGTATCACATATCACAGAATTTCTGCGTTTGTGTGTGCAGCGTCAAGCGGGGAGGTTTTAACCGACCTGTGGCCTTCTTCCTGCGCTCTGCCTCTCTCTTTTCCTTTTTCGACAGTGCAGAGTTCTCTGTCAGCAGGGATGACGGCTTCAGATCCTCTTCAGTTATCAGAAACACTGGATTGTTCTTAACTTCCTGAGAGCCGCATCACAGAAAAGTAAAGACGCTGTACTTTAAGTGTTTTAAACTTCATTACTTAATAACAGAATCTACATTCAAATCGTTTTATTTGGACATGAGTGACAGATGACGCTGTACCTTCTGCGCTTTCTGCTGCATGGCTTCATCGAATAAAGAGAGGCAGCTGCTGATGAATTTCTCGCTGACAACGACAGTGCCTCCCAGCACCCTGGCAGAGGACTGCACGTTAGTGTTCCTCATGGCCTGGTTGATCAACATCCCGATGTCCTCCATCGACAGGCAGCTCGGCAAAATCGGCTAAAACAGCCGGAGTGAGAATGAGGAATTGAAGTCACAAATATTTTCACCTAAAAATTAACAATGAATGGGGTTTACAGTTAAAGACAGAGCACCTGTATGTCAGTCCATGTGTCAGAGTTGACAGCTTCCTCCACAGAGGCCTCCACCTGGTCGACTAGAGCCTGACCCACACAGGCCGCTCTGAGGAACAGCAGCTTGCTGGACTTGAAGCGCTTCTTAATGTAGCTGGAGGGGTCGGGGATCCCCAGCCTGACCAACGCATCGAACTCTGCAGGAGGAAGACTTCATCAGTAACACCACACACACATCATAAAATTCTGGTTCAAGTCTATCTTTGTGTGGACTGGCTCTCCAAACAGGCCAGGGGCCGCCGTAAAATGACTCCTCCATGTAGCAGAAACCAGAAAGTTTTTTTTATTCCAGGCATTTTTCTTCTTGTTAAAACCTGCTGCCTACATTACTTCTACTGCAACCCAACACCTGGAAACACACTTGATGTATTAAAATCGGTAGAAAGTTCCCCTTAATGTTGCATTTTCCAGTCTCCCACCAACTAGCAGAAGGTTTTAGTGATTATTGGAATCCAATATGTCTGGATTGTAGACTTTGCTGGGAAACAACGTCATTTACAGCCTTTTGTGTGCTTTTTTAAAAAAAATTAAATTGGAATAATAGTTAATAATAGGATATCCTCTAAACATTATGCAAATTAAAAAGAAAAAAAAAAATCCAATTTCACTGGTGGTTTCGTTTGACTTTCTGTTCATTCTTGAGATGTTGTGATTTCTGCCCTTGACTGTTCATGTTTTGTCTGGAACAATTAGAGAGTGCTCTGGCTATCTGTATATGCTAAGTACAGTGGTGAGAACTGTCCATTTGAACAAGTCACAGACAGTCATTTCATAGAGTTTTATACTGGGACTGATTGTATGATATAAAGTCAGAAGGGGAGGTTCAACGCTGAAAAAAGGAAATGAGATGCAGCAGAAATGTGATAATAATAATACTAACAATAATCATACCTAAATATCCGTTCTGCTGGAGGAAAGAGTCCACCCAAGCATTCTGTGTTTTGGAGTAAATATCAGGAATATACACAGCTTTGTCCTGCCGCCCTCCAACCACCGTTCCTTTTAGGCGTCCAGTGTTCACCAGCTCTTCCAGGACAGCTGGCAACAACGAAACCCATCATCACAATATATCACACTGTGATACACCAGCAACAATAAAATATCACAGCTGTCTGTCCTTACAATACAGAAGATGTTCCTGAAATCCAAAAGCTCCAATCATGCTGCTGACAGGTGTTGGCCTACAGAAGAAAGTAAGAAAGGAGAGCGTTTAGTATAAAATACAAAACAACAGTTGACTGATACTGTAAAGGAGCAATGATTACCGTGTGATGGCACTGAAAAGACCTCGTATCCTGGCTTTGTGGCGAGCAACAAAAGCTGGAGTAAATATGACCCCTCTGTTGTACTGGTCCATTTCTCCTTGGATAAGCCTCCCGAGACGCTTGGACAACTCCTGAGATACATGAGAAAACACACAGTTATTTTTTTCCAAGTCATCTGAAGTCATCTGAGCGTGCCAAGAGGAATCAATCACCCCGACAACAAAGATGACACAATTATAATTTATTGCCTCATTCATCTTGAGATTTATTGTGTGATGCACACATGCCAGACAGGCTGCTGGCTGTGTGACTCACCTCAGTTAGGAAATCTCCCGGGAGGTCGTAGTTCTTACACAGCTCTGCAATACTGATCAAACCGGCCTCCTGCAGTTTGTCATTAACTTCCTCAGCTAAACGGTCCAGGTAGGTGCTACACACAACACAAGATCATCAAAATGTAAAGACAGGCGCAGCTGTGAAATGTAAAGATGTGCTGGTATGGTTGTTATGTGGAGGAAATGTTGTTGCACTTGTTGTGGGATTGACCACAAAATGGAAATTGTACAGGAGAGTATTACATGGGTTGGTCTGTCAGCCAAGCAGACGATACTAATGAACTGGTACAGTTCTAATAACACACAGAATGAGATTTAATACCTGTTTCACTGTCATACCTGCCAAAGTATCAAAGTATGATGGGAAACCAGTGGGAACAGTGTGACCTGCACAATCCACTGTCAAAGCAATCCCACTTTAATTTATAGATGTATAACAGCTGGGATTGAGTATTTTTTTTTTTTTTTTTTTTTTTTTACAAAGGCTGGACTAGGACATTTTTTGAATGGGAAAGATGAGAAAAGGGAGCAATTAAAAATATGGAGAATAAAAGGATTAATAGTATTACATTTTCCTTAAGAAATTGGAAAGGGACAATGTCCAAGGAGCAGGAGGAATGTTTCATTTTGTTCAAAGTTGCAAACAGAGAGGCAGCAGAAATGGCACTAAAGGAGCAGAATAGAGTGTTAGGTCTGTGACTGGCTGGTGGGTAGATGGAAAATAATATTTTGCCTAAAAAAGTTTAAAAAGCTGACATCTCCCATATACTGCATGTGCCTGATGGACAGACTGACTGACACTCTGTAGGGTAGAAGTGATCACTTCATACTCACTCATCGATCAGTTGTCCCAGAACAAGCTGAACACCTTTATCAGACTTTGCTATGTCACCTGCTCTGTTTTCAACATGGACCCAGTCCACATTGATAATCTGTAAGAAAGATGATCAAAATAACATTCAGTGGAAGTTTTAATATGAAACTTATGATAACATGAATTCTGTGTCTCAGCTTGCTATTGGCACATGGTACAGGACCGATGGTTACACACTGGGTTAATACACACCTGCTGGAGGTCCACGATGTTGACTCGTCCTGTGAAACAGAACAATAGGATTTAACTACTGTTATGTCCAATTCTGAATATACTACACTTAACAATAGTGTTCTTGAGACTGACTAGTGAATGCAGGGAAAGTGACTACACCCCACAGAAAGTATATGACTGTTACATATGTTTTTATGTAATGAGACAGCTGTTTTTTTTGAAAAACCTGTTCAGTAGATGTCGTTCATATTTCAGGAAGTTGTGTTTCACATGCTGCTGGCTGTTAAACTCACCTCCGTGTACGTAGAGTTCATCTCTGATCTCCCTGCTGATCTGAGCTGGAGTGATGTACTCCTTTCCATCCAGTGTGTGCACCACATCCAGCTTCTTGTCTTCAACCAGTTTTGCAATAATTTCAATGCAGTTTCTCTCCGACAGCCTGTGGAGAGAGGTTTACAAAAGTGCTTAAAGTGGCGTTTCCCTTCTTTTAGACCTATGTTTGTTCCTTGTTATTACCAACGACAACTGAGAAAGGAAACAACTCAAACTAACCAACTGACCGTTACTTTAAAATCAAAGTTCAATGTTAGCGTGTATTAGCTTTGCTGCTAACAGCTGCTTATTAAATGCGGTTACCTCTGCACTGTGTCAGCAAACTGTGCTCTCTGGAAGTCAGCGGCAAGCCGGCGAATTTCTTCCCAGTCAGCTGCCATTGTTAAACGTTTATGTGTCTGCAAAAAACGACCAGCAGTTTCGTTAACTACTATCACCAAGAAGAAGTGTCAGCTAGCTTGCTAAAGAGAGTACAGCTCTAAGCTCAGCCACACGTCAACATACGCTGACGTAGGACGGAGAGCCGGAAGGAAAACCTGACGTCACCAGAGAGCTGTGTGTTCAGAATCGCATTTTTTTAAAATGCTTTTTTGAACAATAGATGTACAAACAGCTAGGCAAGTCAGCCATGTTATTAAAAACCTCGGCATTCGTCTGAGTAAGAGAAATTTAAACACAAAACGAAAAAAAAGGACAGAATAAAACCATACAATTAAACTATTACAAATAATACAATAAATTAAAATATGTAAATGGTAAATAATACAACAAATAACACAATTAATTAAGTTAAAAAGATAAATTAACATAAATAGGTCTTCATTTTGAATTAAAGCTTAATACATTCTGTTAATTTGTAAAATTGTGTACATTTCAGCTGTTATTTGTAGATTTTAAATTCATATACCTCAGTGATTTACCGTACAGTCGAAACTCATTATAAAAGCTTGAAAATAGGTGCATTTTTAATAAATGTGGCTTGTTTATAATATTTTGCCATTATGAGAACTGTGTTAATCAGCAAATTTTCTCTTTTCTCTTTAATATCCAGTCTATACACTGGAGTGACAGCAAGCAGAGAAAATATGCTCCGTAGTTTCAAGATCTGAATTGCAAAATGAACCGCTATTACTTTCAAAACTGAATCTTAATCTAAGGAATTTGCTAGAAGGATATATGTCATTAATTATTTTAAAAATTAATTTCTTTTGCTTTGGGTATTATGGGGTAATATAAGAATTCTGTTTTTAATCTTAGTTCTCTGGCAGGATCCATGTCCCTGAAATCAGATAGCCTACACTGTTGAACTGGTTTGGATATAAGTCAACTTGTGTCTAATCAGACAGTTGTTACATTTTTATTTTTATTTATTTATTTTTTTATCAAGGAACTGGAATTCTCCAATATACAGATTTGGCAATGTTAATACTGAATTTGTATGTAAAACCACTCTTTAGCCAAGTAAGAATGGTTTTGGGATAGCATTAGTGAGGTTGACGAGAAGAAATCAAATTTAACACACAAAACATTATATGCTAACAAATTTCCATTTATGTCTAAGAGATCCAAAACTGACCAGATATTTCTGCCCACCCATCCTTTAGAAAACAAGGATTACAACATTCACCAGTATGAGAGGACTTGCTGGTGACAGCTGGGTACCTTATAGGCAGCTTCTTGATGTAATAATCACATTTCAAAATAAAATTTAAGCCTCTAATAGAATAATACAATTATCTGGAAAAATGTGCCATAAACTATCTAGTGACTGTAAATAGGATTTAAGCCATTTCAATTTTATTGTTCCATTCATACATTGGGTTTTAAGCCACCTTCTTCATAGTTTTTTGTAACAAAAGTGCCCTTAAATCATTCCAAAAATGTTTGTAAATGTAATTGGCAGTGAGCCCATCTGATCCTGGGGACTTGTTCAGTTTTATTTATTTTTATTTAATCTTTATTTAATCAGACAGTCTGAGATTAAGATCTCTTTTCCAAGAAAGACCTGAGAACAAGAAAACACTGATAAGACAAGAACACAATCAGCAGACAAACAACACAACTACACAATAAACAAGGAATGAGTAAAAACATTTACAAGAATCATAAAAAAAACATAAGATAATAAGGCTTTAAAATGTCCAAGGGGAATGTAAGACTTAAGTTTGAGGCCAGTTTACAGCTCATTCCATTTAAAGGGTGCATGGTACCTGCAACCAGTTCAGCCAACATTAGTGCATACATGAGAGATATCTAAGGTTAAGTAGTTACTGGATTGTGTACTGCAGATTTAATGAGAGAAGAGATGTGAGGTGGTTTGGAAGTGTCAACAGTAGAGCTTTATAGATGAATAACATGAGATGTTTTTTTCTTCTTGTCTGTAAGGAAGTCCATCCAGCTGTGTGATACAGAAAATAATGATGGGCACGAAATTTGACATTTGTGATGAAGCATAGAGCACTATGATACACAGGGTTTAACTGCTAAAGTGTTGATGGGGGCAACATGACAATACAGAATATCTCTATAGTCAAGGACAGACATGAAGGTTGTCTGCACAATAGTTTTACAGTTGGAAGAAGACAGACAACTTTTAATTCTATACATGAAGCTACTTTGATTTTTAAGTCTTGAGTCAAATTTTGAATATGAATCTTGAATGACAGTCTGCTGTCAAGCCAAATGCCTAAATATTTGGATGACTCAGCATGAGTAATATGGGTGCCATTTAAAATTTTAATGGCAGGATAATCAGAGTCACTGTTGGAGGTGGAGAACACTATGTACTTGGTCTTGTCTGTTTTAAAACTAGTCTGTGATTAAGGAGTGACATTTGAAAAGCATCAAAGGCAGACTGAAGATGAGTCAGGGCCTGGGCTGGGTGGAGCCTGGGGCATATAAAATTGTGCCATCTGGAAAAAACATGGTAAATGAAGTATCGATTAGGGAGAATTTTATTATGTAATGTAAATAGCAATGGACCAAGGACAGACCCCTGTGGCACCCCATTTCTGATGGTAAGATGGCTTGACTGAGTACCATCAGCAACAACAGTCTGAGTTCTCTCTTTAAGGTAAGAGTGGAACCAATTAAGCGTGGCTTTATCTAAACTATAGACTATAGCTTGTGGAGTAGGATTTTATGATTGACAGTATCAAATGCTTTTGAGACATCAATGAAGAGAGCAGCACAAAATTTCTTTTATCCAGGAAGGAGACAATGTTATCAATGACTGAAACTGGAGCCGTTATTGTGCTGTGACTCGAGCGAAAACCAGACTGTTGTGGCTTAAGTAAGTTCAGTGAATCAATAAAGGTGTGCAGTTATACATTGACCAATGATTCTAGGATCTTTGTTAGGAAAGGAAGTTTAGATATTGGACAGTAGTTGTTGAGATCGGAGACATCACCACTTTTGTGTAAGGGTACTACAAAGCTTGCTTTTCCACAAAACTGGAATCATGCCTATTAAAAAGGTTTGGTTAAAAACATGTGCTAAATGTGGACAGATTAAGTGGGCAGTTAGATGGAAATGGTGCTTAAAAGCATCAACTATTGATGATCTATTGGAAATATGACCAGATACTTGTTTGATTTGTGGTCGGAGATGTGACCCCGATGAATTCTTAAGAGATGCTACAGTGTTGCAAAATTTAGTGGAACTATCACAGGCAGAGAGAGCGGTCTGATAATAATTTGATTTAACCATCCTATCAAACTGGTGCAAATGTTTCTTTGTTGCCTGAAGGTTAACCAGTCCTCAGGGGTGCCACTGGATCTAGCCTTGGACCAGGCTTTGTCTCTGCTGTGGATGGCATTGGAGAGTTCTGGAGAGAACCAAGGACTGTATCTGTTTTTAATTCTATGTGTTTTATAAGGGGCATGTCTGTCAGCAATCACATTAAAAGACTGTGAAATTTTTTTTAATTAACTTATAGCCTTGTCCAATTCTTATATCAATATGTCAGATGCACAAAGTTCTTTTGATTCTTTATTAACCTTTGGGATATTGCTTTTTACTATATTAAAGAATTTTGAACATTGATTTGGTGAAAAACAGGATGTATATAATTCCTTACAAAAGGAGAAAAATTTGGTTATCATACTGGGTTCAGTGCATTCTTTGTTGTCGATGGGTAGTGCTGTAATTCCATTTTTTCCCCCTGTCTTCGTTTTTCTAATTTACAAAAGTAAGAAGTGTTTTTTTTTTCCTTCCTCTATCAATTTGGCTTTTGATCTGATAAAAGCTCCTTTTGCTTTAGCTTTGAAGATGCAATCTAATTTATTATGTGACTTTATGATTTTTTGCTTTTCTTCACTAGATGGATTAGTTATATTACAATATATATTTAATTCTTTAATTTGTTATTTTTCCTTCTCTTCTTTTCATTGGCCAATATTTTGCTAAATGTAATTGAATATTGTCTTATTTTATATTTTAAAGAACTCCCATTTGGACAAATATAAAGGGAGATTATTGTCCCTTTTGCCTTTTTCATTTGATCTAATATAGATCTTACTGTATGACAATAATCCTTGTGTAATAAAAGAGTTGCATTGAATTTCCAATATCCCTTATTTCTTCTTGAAAACATCTGGTGTTTTTAGTTCTAGAGATATAAGAGTGTGGTAAGTCAATGGGGCCTCATCAACAGATACTTTTGATACACTGAAGGAAATGCCGTTACTGACTAACCAGAGATCTACCAACCAACAACCATTTAGCTTAAACTAAGAAAACTGTTCTTTTCTTTCCAAACATCTTTTAATTTTAATTCATTGCAAAAGGCATTATATTTACTTGGGAATCGATCTAGCCAATCATCTGATGTAATATTAAAATTTGTTTCGTTCTCCAATCTCTGGCTGAGCCTGTGATCAGGGTCCATAACATCCTCAATTTTTGGTGCCAGATGTGGTACTATTTGGCAAAGGAGGTGGATGATATCCTGTTTTCTCCCTCCTTCTCTTTAAATCCATCGATTCACAGATTCCATCGCCTTTTATATCTCTCAAGCTCTTGGCTTCTCTTTCTCAGTACTTAATTCTCCTTTGACAGCGTCAGCAAAGTTTTGGTTATCTCCTCCACTGACTTTTTGCAGGAACTGATCTCCGCCATGTTGAATGCAATGCTGTCACAGTTTTCTTTTATCTTGGCTGTTTGTTCTTCAAGCTTTTGGTCTTGTTTGTCAAATCAATCAATCAAGGACTGAATGGCAGTTAGCAGGGTGGCATTAGATATCTGGTTTGACTCCATCTCACCTGTCTTCATTCTTTTTTGAGGTTTTGTTTTTCTTAGGTGTTGTAGGCGTTATCATTAATGGATGTTGTTTCTTTCATGTATTTTTTTGGTGACTTAGATGCCATAATGTTACTAAACACGACAGAAAATTGACAGATTGACATCAAATGTAGTTTTGAAAAGTTCTGTCGGATAAATCTTGGTATGAAATCGAATTTTCTGGAAAGTTTGCATCCGCTAACAGTAAAGCATCCACTCAGCCTGCCATCTTGCCCCCTTGGAATTGCATACAAACTACTATTCATACTAAGTATGATGTCAAATTGAGTATATAGTACATTCCAACTGTGTAGTATGTGGATTTTGTGTACATGAGAAATGCCCTGATGTATACTAGATTAGCAAGAATTTCTGAGTATGCGGCGTGAGCTTATTGGACATACTCAACTTCCCCAAAATGCATTGCGTCTCTTCAGACTGCGCAAGGGTGGAGATTTTGAGCCAGGCTAAAAGCTGTTAATACGTCACTTTATTAAGTTTTAATATTTTTTCAACCATTTAGATTCCCAATATGTGGTCAGTTAATCCAAACGGTTTGGAAATTTGCCGCAGCGTTTTTGGAGATGTGAGAGTCTGCTGGCTGGGTGGGACCAGCTGCCAGTCATGTGTGCAGTCACATGACTGTCTTGCTTAAGTATACTTCAGTGTGAACAGTCTGCTGGTAATGGCATACTTGATTGTTCATTTAGTAGGCAGTATGCAGTACATACTGCTTGAGTACGTAGTAGGCAGTATGTTTGTATGCAATTTCGAACACAACCATATTCTTATTAAAGGGTTCACTATTTTGCCAGTCTGTCTTAAAACAACAGTCAGGAGCCCAAATAAAAATTGAAACATGTTTTTCTTGCTGTAATCATTCCTTCTGTTCACACTGACCATTAGAGAATCCATTCATAATGCACTTATAATGTAAGGGGAGGAAAATACACAGTCCTCCTTCTGTGCAAAAATGTATTTAAAAGTTTATCTGACGCTAATATGAAGCTTCAATAAGTCAAATCGAGTAGATATCTTTCAACATTACAGTCTTTTTAATGCCAAAGTCCTTATTTTTGTTACTATACTCCCACCGCAGCTCAACACCTCACAGCCTGAAAACCACAAACTGATAAATTATGGCTGCATTCCATTTTGGTTTTCCAGTTTCAGGGCCTCGGTATGATGCATGTTGGGTCTAGGCATGCCTTAAATGGAAATGAGCCATCATTAATTAAAGTTATTAATTACACATGTGCTTTATCTGCGGTGAGAAGTGAAAATGTCTGCTGTAAAAAAAAGGTCCATCCAGCTGATGACAAATGAACATGTAGACTGAGAATAACATGGATTAGTGCACACAGTAGATTAGAAAGCATACACATGTTACTTGTGATCACAGTAACATGGTGCTGTTCATCCCTTCAGGATAGTAATTCTCACACTTATTACACTAAATTATAAAACTAGTGTATATTTTATCATATCTTATCACACACTTTATATTATTTTATTACTAATTGTTTGACTGACTTGTTTACAATGTTTTTTTTCTCATACTATGTAGTAGTATGTGTGCAGTGTAAAGTCAGTGTATAGTGTTGTGTATACTGTTCCAGTTGTAATGTCGCAAATCCTGCTTGTAGGCCCACTCCTTAAAATCTGATTTTTAATGAGCTCAGAGGAACGTTCTTCCTTCAGCAGATGAATGTGAAGACAAACTGCACATTCGTCCTTCTGCACATAGATGCTCAAACATCCAACTGTAGAAACAAGAAGAAAAACATATTTTTGAGTGGAAGGGGATTTTAAAATTAAAATTCTGACATACTGTATGTACTTTTTACACATTTAAATATACATTCTTTATCCTTGAGATTCATTTTTTCTAATTCTTCACATTTTATATAGTAGCCTTTCATTTGACTACACATATTGCTTGTCTATGTGACAAATAAACCTTTGAATCATTCAATCTTTTAGCCAACTGCAGCCTGATTCTGGACTCAATCAGAGCAAATGACCAAATAATGAGTGGAATGCAATTCCTGAATCTAAACTGTTTCCCAGCCGCTGCCTGTTTTCAGTTTGGAAATTTGGAAATCCCCATCTTAGACTATCCATCCTGCCATCTTTCCTACACAGTGAAATATGATATGGCATGTAAAAGGCACATACTGTATACACAGATGGAACATTCAAGTTGCAGTGCGAATGTCTAACCTCTAGGGAGCAGTAGAGTACAAGCCATTAAATGACTTCCAGGGAGGTCAACAGATGGTGCTGTGTTATATGAAGCACTCCATCATGCCAGCAAAGACCTGGTAGGAGTGAAATACTGTAATTATATGTCGTATGCATATTCACTGCAGGCCTATATGTAATTAATGGCAAGTTAATTTTTAAAAAAGCACAATCTCAGTGAGAAAGCTGTCCCTCTGTGTCTTGCAAAAGTGAGCTATGTCTCACAGCCATGTACGCTTTAAAAGCCTGCTGTGACAAAGAACTTCTTGAGATAAACTCTTCATAGCCAGCCTCCATATCCGCATACAGTGTGGCTGCAGTCTGGTCTGCCAGTTTGATGAAATACATACTTTCTATCAAGAGGGTAAAGAAGAAACTAATCACTACCCTCAAGCTAAGGTTTAGAATCAGGAGAAAGTTGTAAGTAGATTTGTTCAAACTTGAGGATATATTATATGATTCCCTCCATATAATTTCTGCCTTCAAGCGAAGATTTAAGTGACCAGCCAAGGTAAAGGAAAATGATAAGATCATGATATGTTATGGAGGGGTTTTGGACGGTTTCAGAGAAGTGTGTGGGTGGGATGCACCATCCCTGGAGTGGGGGTAATGGAGTAGAGAAATGTCCTCACTGCGATGTATTGAATCTTTTTTTTTTTTTGACCTATTTTCCAAACACCAAACTGGTGTGTGACATTTGCATGTTTTGTGGCAAATGCACACAGTTCTTTTAGTATAGTGCAGGTGGATGTGAGAGAGTTCATTATTGAATTAAAGTTAAAATGAAAATTAGTGAAGGTTTTTTCACACAACCAAGGTCGGCTTTTGTGCTCAAATTTGAGAAAAATGTAAATTGATACTGCAATGAGACATCGCATTCAAACTGTCATATGTGAAACTTTTTGAATATGCTGTACACTGAACACTGTGTCACCACATGGTTTAAATGAGTAATTTGACATAAAATGCTTCTTATAAAAATAATAAATATTAAATGTAATATCCTTTATCCCATGTTGAAAACAAGATGTAAAGATGCAACGCTTACAAAAATGCTATTTATTTATTATGTGCCCCTGTATGATCACATTGCACACATTTGTTTTCACTGTAAATTTGCAAAAATCTGTATTGTAATAATGTATTAACATTTTAAAACACCATGTATATTCAAGTACATAATAAATCTTTATCATGAGATCTCTGTATTAAAGGTGGAACTGATATTTTTTGTCTGCTGTTTGTTCACTTTAAGACCTTGAAGTTTGAGACATTGAATTGCTTTTAGTTTTTGAATTCAGAAGTAAAAGTAGAAATAGAAGAAATATCACAATGTAAAAATTAGCCTGCAAAAAGTCCTGCACTGAAATTTTTACTTACAATTTTTACAAAAAGAGCAAAAGATCAAGCAAAAGAACAGAAGTTTAATCAGCAAAATGTACTTGAAGCACTATTATGCAGGAAATTACGTGAGTAAGTGTGGATCAGTATTTGTGAACCATTAACATTTCCATTGTATTACATTGATGTCATGTAATATACACTGAATGTAATGATAGAGTACATTCACATGAAAGAAGAAGCTGGTCAAGGTGGAGCTGAGTTTACCTGCTTTATTTACTGTTGGGTATTTAAATCTATAACAATGCATCATTTTTATAAGCTGGTCATGTTTTGCATATAAAATATTAACTAGCGAAGTAGCTTCTAATAACAGCTGTCATATAAATGTAGTGAAGTAAAAGTACAAAAAAGTACAATGTCCCCCTGAAATGTAGTGAAAGTATACAGTAGCACAAATGGACATTTAACAGTAAGTATAACAGAACTGTACTTTAATACAGATCTTGAGTAAACGTACTGAGTCACAGATTTTTATGCACAATTTGTAGGATCTCTGAGGACACAAAGGTTTTTCTTTTTAATCTTGGTTTGGATTCTTTGTTTGCTTGTTTAGTTTTTGCACATCATTCAATCTGTTGACTCATCTGTCAGTCCCCTCCCTGACAAGGACCACAATAAAAATATCTTTTAGCTTTATTGTGTGTTTTTATCTTCAAAAATGTTGCTATGTGTCTGTCTCTAACACTATTGATTAACATTTTAAACGAACAAACAAACAAACGATCCACTTATTAGCTTTTTCCAATGATTTCAACAGCATCCCACAGTCTTCGTGGTCTTCAACATCTTCATGACAATTAAAGACTTTTCCATATGCTGATGAAGACCATGAGATGTGGTTGAAAGGTCTGGTAAAAGCTAGTGAGTGAACCTTGAGGTAGGATTTTTTTTTGCTTATACTACTATTTTATATCAATAATCAACTTTCACTCTCAACTGCTTCACAGTTTTTAAGTAAAAATATGGAAAACATCAACTGTAATTTAAATAAATGTAAGAAAGAAATGAAATCAACCTGAATAGAGGACACTGGAGTTTGCATAGTGAGGATGGACTCAACCCAAACACAATTATACTCACATGTATTATATATATATATTTTTTTTACAAAATATACTATCCTACATGTTTGTTTAAATCTTCTTTGATGTAAAGTAATCTAGACATTGCTGACTTCATTATTTGCAGATATGTGTGACTATTTCAGAAAAATGTTTGGTCTGTCTTTCATCTTATGTGCTATGTGAACTCTAAATCTCTCTCCGTCATGCTGGTTTGCAGCAGTGTAACCAGATTGCTCTCTTTAACAGATTGGAGTCAGATTGGATTTATGCACACACACCCAACAACCAGATGCTCCGCGGTTTATGTTGCTGTGTGATGGGCCGGGAATCCTGAATGATGTCATTCACAGAGCTGTAATGCTTTGCAAACATGCTCCTTTGCTGAAATATGCTGCAGTGCTTCCTACGAGATAGTGGCCGGAAACAACTCTAACAGCCTGTTTATATCACAGGCCCGTTCTCTATGTCCCTCTATTAAATCTTAGTCTAAAGTAGCTGTACGACAAGACCAGAGATGTGGCTAATTGAGTCTTCAAAAGCTTTGATATTAAGAATTAAATTTAAAAAAAAGTGTTTGATAAGTTGCTGCCTTCTAAAGGAAGAATAAATGTTCCCCGGTCTAATTTCAAACTTCAAAGCATTCAAGCTTCTACGACAAAATTTAGGTCATATTTCCACAGTGAATAAGCATTGTGAGACTGCCTCTTTGAATTGTAATCAAGTTGAAGTCCATAAGTACACACGTTTGTCTCAGCGGCAGAGAATACTTCTCTCCTGTGACTTCAAACAGTTGAACTTATACTGTACTGTTGATTGTGTGAGGAATTTTCTTTGAAGATGCCACTGAACAAAAAGGGAGATGCTTGTTAATATTAATCCTTTTTGTTCTCTTAAATGCACGTGAAAAGTGTTACACTCAACACATTTACATGCGAACATGAAAAGCAGGTTACTCTGAGAAATCAGGTGACATAGGAAGTCAGACAACACATTTACATGCACCGTAGTAACCTGGTTACCCCTTACCTCAGACTTTATTTTGGAACTATGGCTTATGTATTTCAGGAGCATTGTGATATAAGACACTGTGTTGATAGACTTATTGAAGCTACTTTTGAAAGAAACTAGTGCATATGAAGTGTCGTCTGACAATGTTTAGAGACAAAAGTGTTTATAGCTTGTCACACTTGTTGGCAGTGTTAAAAGCCTTCTGTACAAATGGGGATAACAGACAGTTTTTCCTCAAGGGCATTCATAATGTACACACAAAAAGTGACAGAGGTAGTTGTGTGAAGAATGAAAACAGAGTTTGAAAGAAGAGTTCAAATAAGAGTTGGAAAGTTTGGTGTTGTGTTTGAATGTTACCTTGGTATACCTGAGTCTGGGCCTCTAAATGTATCAAATTTTCAGTTTTGGGGTTTTTCAAGCATTGTTGCACACCTTTCAGCCCACAAGACTGCAGGACATGCTAACAGGATGTGAGGGTATCGAGTGGAAGGAAACCTGATAACTTATGAAATCAAATCATAATAAGTTTTACTTATTATGATGTGTTAATGCTACATGTGTGTAATTTTAACACATCAATAAATAGAAATCTACCAACTCCTGTATGCTGTGACAGTAGGACAAATAAGAAGAGACCTGGAAATGTTAAAGGTATTTAAATCAATATGCAAGACAGTTATTAGGCAGCCAGGAATGATATCCACTGGCTAACAGGCTAACAAGCTCTGAATGTACAGTCAAGTCATCAGACATCAGATATAAACAAACCCCCGGTAACTCAAATTTATTTAAAATTTAACAAGGCCTGTTGTCAATATCTACCACAGCGACATCATGGGTGTGCTAGCTTTTGGTTTTACCTCTAAGTAAAGTGGTTTAGATAAAGCAGGTGTGGAAAGTAACTAAGTACATTTACTCAAGTACTGTACACCAAATAGTGATTTTTCCCTCTAAACTTATCACATGGTTTTATTTCAATAAATGTTCAAATTATCCAATATTTCACCAAAAATCAAAGATTAGAGAATAAGTCTAAAAAATGAAAACAGATTTGTGTATCAGAACTTCTTTCCTCATTAATCATCTCATGACCCCTCAGATTTATCTGGTGAGCCTTTGGTTGGAAACTAACTATTGGACTTTACTAGCTAACTGTATATAAGTGTAAGTATAAGTATAAGTATTTTAAACTAGCTCCACCTCTAGCAGCTACAACAGTAACATGCTGCTCTAACACTGATGCTTCAGTATTAATAATCTAATGATGTCATATATAATAATATATCAGTCAGAGGGACCAAACCACTACTTTTACTGCAATACTTTAACTACATCAAGCTGATAATACTTATGCACTTTTACTTGAGTAGGATTTTTCATGTAGGACTCTTACTTGTAATGGAGTATTTTTACATCGCTGTATTGGTACTTTTACCACCACTGAGATAAAGTAGCCAAACTCTTGGCTTGTTTACAACCTATCTGACCTGTCTGACTGCTCTTTGCCCCATTGGGACTATTTTTAGCAATTCTGCTGTGTTCTCAGACCTCAGCAATTATTTTGGCGAGTACAATTTTATCATAACTGATAAAACTGATGGCCTGAGCTACGAATATGAATCCCACATTGTAATAAGCCGCAGTTTCCCTTTAAGTGCATATAAACATACTGATTTTCATGGTGCTTTGTTGTTTATTCAAGTTATGGAAGTTCAGACAACCCAAATCTGACTCAATGCCCCATTATCTCCAGCTAAAAATACAGCAGGTACAGAAGCAAAGCTAGCATGAGACCTGATACTGACACCAGGCAGCTCCAGGTGCATTCTCTGTCTTTTCCTGCCTTCCAATGGCATTGACACCTTGGTTCTCATCTTTCTCTGATTCCTCGAGGTGAGAGTGGGTGGTGGGAGCTGACAGTGATTATAGCAGTTGGTGGTGGTGGTGGTGGCCACATGTAGGTGGAACTTATTTATTCAGGCCAAACATTCCTGTTGCAGAACAAACACAAACCTCATTCATTTCTGTCCAAAACATGTGCAGAAACAAACAAGTAGAGAACACATTTTTGAGTGTTCCTTTTAAAGTATATTTTCATGAAAGACTGAGCTCTTACCCCAGTTAAATTTAGGTCTTTTCATACCCACTTCAAAAGACAGCAGTACAAAATGTTTGCTACCCCATGGCTAAGAGCCCCAGTTAAGTCAGAGTATTAAAAAAAGCTTCAGAGTGCCTTTAGCCTTGGGCTAATTTCACTGATTGCAATATAAAAAGGTGTGTTGAGGTCACAACATATACAAACAGAGCTCTTTAAGGGTAGACATTTTAATGTATACTTAGCTAATTTAACAATATTTCAATCTGTGTTGCATATCTGCCGAATCAGACAGAGCGGCGGCGGTAGCTGGCAAGAGACGGAAAAAGTGGAAGTGAGGCAGACAAAGGGGAGAAAGGGGAATAGGGAGAATGCGTCAGCTGTCTAAGTCCTGCTTTAGCTGGAGAGGTTATGGGTGTACATAATGCTGCCAAGTGTAATGAGGGTGCAGCAGGGTGACCACCAATCCACACACAAGCTCCAATAATTTCACTAAACTTCCGCCTGTTTGAAGATACTCTGACCTTATAACACGAAACACAAGTGCTTTTTAAAAGATCATTTCATACAATTGGCTAAATATACCCGGTTATGAGGATGCCACATGAAGAAACAGCTTTCAGTCATTTCACCAATGAGGCAGTGATGTCAACTGAGCTGAAAAAAACCTGAGTTATGAACAAGTTTTGGGGTCAGGACGAGACATTTCTGTGGGAGATTTTTGAGCTTCACGCTGCATTTTTGTGGCGCTCCACCTAGACAGCAGTCTCTGAAGACACAGTAAAGGTTGGAATTTCATGTTTTCCTCTTGTCAGTTCCCAACATTGCTAAGATATGTTGTGTTTTTACAGTCTCTGCAAACTTAGTCTTTTATCTATAGCTTTTTACATTTTTGCATGTTCATTCCCATCATGTCCTATCCTTTGTTTTAAAGTAAAGGAGGAGGAAAGGAGAGTAAAGGGAACAAAAAAAGGAAAGAAAAGGAAAGGGAAATAAACGAAAGGAAAGGGGAGGGAAAATGTTAAAAGGAAAAGAAGAGTCAGGGGAAGAACTGAAATGGGAGGAAAGAAAATGACAGGAAATAAACAGGAATGAAAAGTGTGGAAAGAAAAGGAAAGAGAAGGGAAAGTAAAGAAAGAAGATAAAGGGTAAGGAAAGGTTTTGAAATGTGATTTTCCCGGTTCAGTCGTAGTTCATGAGAGGATGAGTCTATCATCCTTCTTTGGCAAGGTCTATGTCCCCTGTCCTTGGGATCCAGATTGCTAGGATCTGTCATACTGGGCAAGAGACAAATTCCATCAGCAGATGTCATGTTACAGTTGTGGGTAAGGGACCTTGGACGATGGGTACATATTATTCTGTCGCACATACGGCTCACCAGAAAGAAAGCCAAAATCACAGTGAAACATTTGCATGAAGAAAGCAGCAGACTGAATGTCTAAACAATTCACTGCAAATCAATAGTGATAAACAAGCCAAACAAACAAACAATAAGGGGCAAGCCCTTTAATGACTAGGTTGGAATATTAGATCACATCCAATACCAATATGCCTGTGACAAATGGGAGCTGATCGACAATTTCTAAAGAGATAAATTGGGCTGTATGTACAGATAATTGGGCAAAATTGACCCCCTCAGATTCCCAAAGGATTCCTTTGATCAACTCCACTTTACAGCTAATTGCTGCACACAGTCCAAGATCTCTAGATTCAGCTACATGGTCTACATTAGCCAAAAAGTAGCCTGAGCTTTTAGCCTACAGATTTTCCAGAATGACAAAACGTAAAATTGTAAGCAACAACAAAATGAGAGCTAACATGACAATTAATGGATAGAAGTGTTGTGTATATATATATATATATATATATATATATATATATATATATATATATATATATATGTATGTTGAAGAAGTTTTCAGAATAAGAAAATTGAGAAGGCAGCTATTTCCTGATAAAAGTGTGTCGCCAGCGTGTAATATTTACACAGCCATGCTAGCAGCTCATTTACGGCTGCACTGAGGCACAGCGGTGCTTTAAGCTAAATGCTAACATCAGCATACTAACATGCTCACAATGACAATACTAACATGCTTATGTTTAGTAGGTATTATATGAACATTTTCACCATTTTAGTTTAGTGTTAGCATGCTAACATTTGTTAGCACTAAACACAAAGTACAGTTGAGGCTGTTGGGAATGTCAGTAAGTATTTCGTTAACAAAAGTACTAGGAAAACTGAAACCTGATGATGCTGCTAGATTAAAAGTAAGGTGATCCCAAAAATTATTAAAGTTCAACCTGTGGGGAGCATGAATGTTTACCAAATTTCATAGCAATTCATCCAATAGTTGTTGAGACATTTCACTCTGAATCAAAAATGGTAACCTGCTGATTGCACTAGAGAAAATGTCAGGGGATCACCAGTGTTATTATGATTCATTATCTTGGGACCATGAGTGTTTACAAAATTTTGTACAAATTCATCCAATAGTTCTTAAGATACTTCATTTAAAAAAACACAAATTTCAACCTCATGGTATAGTGGAAAAGTCAAATGTCTGTACAAAATTTCACAGCAATTCACCATTTGTTGAGACTTAGATTATTAGAGTATTAGAGGTGGTTAATGTTGGTTCTCTATCTTTCAGTTTTGAGGCAAAGACATTATCTGGAGAAGGCAACAGAGATACTAAAATCAACAGTGTATATACACCTGGTGTGCTCCCAGATTGCTCACCATCATGAAATCAGCTGAGCTGTTAATGAGTGTATATGGGAGATGACAGGTGCTGTACTTGCTACTACTGTAGCCTATGTGTTGTTTGAACTGCAACACTGAACTTAAATACTGATTGACTGACTCACTGACTGAAGGAGAACACAGTGCATGAAGGTTATCCTTGGAAACAGCAATATTTTTATTTTCATATACCATCTCATCATATTGCAAATTCATCTCAACAGTGCTAGC
Source organism: Thunnus thynnus (assembly GCF_963924715.1). Taxonomy (NCBI): domain Eukaryota; kingdom Metazoa; phylum Chordata; class Actinopteri; order Scombriformes; family Scombridae; genus Thunnus; species Thunnus thynnus. Next base: position 27,393,245 of record NC_089534.1, read on the forward strand.
ACCAAAAGTACATCCTGCAAGACTTAGTATTTAATGATACAAACAGCATCAGTTACTGTATATTAGACAATCTTTTTATATTTTTATACTTTTTATATTATTCTGAGAATTTTCATCCCCATACAAACTCATCAACTCCTTAGCTAAAGTCAGTTGGATTTAGAAGCACATATTGTATATATACACTAAGGCTATGTCTTTATTTCAACATATCTGTTTGACCGCTTATGATAGTTTGGAATTGAAATCTATATATGTATTTACTTCTCCTGGCCTGTTCTCCAGGCTGCTGTAACAATTGATCTTCCCCTCCTCGATCAATAAACTCTTATCTAAGAGAACTGATCAACCGCTCTCATTATTTGGAGAGACTCTATGTTTATATTGCTTAAATAACACCAGGTTAAGAAAGGCTGGTTTAATAAATTAGCCATTCACGGGAAACCACTAATAAGTGTATAGGAATTCACAGTCCCACAAGATTCAAGGTCTTGCTCCCGAGTAAGGTTGTGGCTAGGTTTTCAGCTCTAAACTACCACAGAGACAAGTTGAACATGATTGATTTAGCAGTGAGGGTTTTCAACCCCCTAAAAATCCCTTAAAAATGCAAGTAACCCATTAAAAATACCTAAGTACATTACAATCGATTAATTTATCTATTAATAATCTAATTGAAACATTATAAATGAATGAAATCTTAAGGTAAGAAAAATAGATTCAGTTTTATACTGTGAAAACACTCAACCCTGTTTTCCACAAAAGAGAAATCCACTTGGCAACCATTTATTAAAAGGCCTGCCCTGATTTATTGTTTTCCAGTAAGTCTGTAGAGCTCTAGTAATGGCATGCCAAGTTTTATCTTACAATAAAAACGCATGATTTTTCACCAATCCACCAGACCATTTCATTTGTTCATCACCTGTAGGGCGAGCTGTCAGTCTGTTTTGGGGGAAAAGTGGAGCATGAACTCAGACAAAGGTTGCATTTCCTACACAGAAGGACTCTGAGATGCTAGTTATTCTTTCACAGGCTGACAGGGGAGAAAAAGTAACCCCATGCTCGAATGTTTCACCCCTCACAAACTCCTAAGTCTCTAGAGGACAGCTGGTCTGAGAGCAGGCTATAGGTACTGTGACATCCACTTTTTATAGTTGTACAATTAACTGTGGGGCTGGGAATGAATTTGAGCGCAGAGGCTCATCAATCGCATTCCTAAGGACAGCAGGGCTGATTGTAACCTTGTCTAAAGTCCCCAGATTGTTTATGTTTTTCAGTTTATTTAACCTTTATGGAACCAGGTAGACCCCCAGAGATTTTCCCTTTTTTTTTTACACTGCCTTGAAAGTACCATCAAATTCAGAATTCCAAGAGCAGTATGACTTAATCAAGACCTGAGTCTGTTTCTTACATGATACAACATATTGGCTTTTGCTTTTAGAGTCTCAAGGATTTAGGATTCTACAGATTTTTTTTGTGTTGCATACTGTCTGCCTAGATATGCACCATGAACCACAGCCATAGGAATCCAGTTTTTGTGGCAATTTACTGAGAACAAGGCCTTTCAGATGTTCCACTGGCTTCGCCGGTGACGGCACTATTGCCTCTGTCTCAGCATGTCATTGCTGTTCCTTAGCTACCTGCTGATGGATTCTCTTGACTGGCCATGTGAGCAGTAGAAAGCCTCTGTGCACATCTACTGCCCTGACAGACAATCCTATTTTTTCGCCTGTTAAGGTGGCAGTGCACACCATTTACTTAAATAATGTCGAGTTTTTCTTGTATAAGTCATACAGTACAGTTGTCCTTGGGCTGGGTGGTGAAAAGCAAGATTTGACTCTCTCCTCTCTCACAGCCAGGAAAAAGAGACAATAAAAATAAGCCACTGCTCGCACCACATGATTACTTCATGAATCATTTACATTCTGGAAAAGAAAACACAGAGCGCGAATTAACAGAAAACTAGCATAGTCTACGCTGGTCGAATAATTAATAATTGGAGCTGTGAATCAATACCTGTAATTACTCTCACTATGCTGCTTTTTGACTCTTAGTCCTGGAACCATTTTTGAGTCCTTTCAAGCTTTTGTTTTCTTCCATGTGGGATTGGTAATGAAATACAGACAGGAATGTGTAGCATTTCAGAGCCCTCAATAAATGAGGGTCAAATTCCTAATTTCAGGATTATTTTGAAAAGGCTGTAATATTATTTTCCTTATGAAGTTGTGACATCTGAACTTATACTCACTTATGTAAATGAAAATGCAAAGTCACAAAGTTCAGAATGAGTGGGTTATGCTTAGAAGGTCCTTCTCCCTCAAGGTCTAGGGAAAAGAACACATCAATCTCTCTCTATGCTAACTTGCAGTATATTTGACATATGGAGCTGCAGGCTAACTATCAGAAATGGAAGGGTCAGCCCTCAGAAGCGCCGTGTGTCTCTGCAACCCTTGTATCAATACATAAAAATGTGGCAATACTTTCAGGCTTCATGTTTATGCATGACTGGGCTTGAGCTAAGATCTTTTTTGCATGGTGAAAAAAGCTTGCGGTTCAAGTGTCTGTAAATAGACTCTTGGCCGTTCTGTGTGGGAGGACTAGTGGAAGTCGGTGAACCCAAAAAGAATGTCGAGCTAAACGAAATGTCTTGCCAGTACACCTGATTCACATTAAACCCATTATCTTTGGTCATCCACTCAGCCTGTATCTATTTTTCATAGCTGTTACAGCAGGGAGTCGACAGGCCAGTGGATCTGCCATTTATTGTGAAATATAAGAGCTTAGTCCTCAGTGTTATGATTATGTGAGGTGGACGATTATGGAAATCAATCGGATAATATCTGGAGCATTATACTTCTATTTACAGAGTAGCAGCTATGGACCAGAAGGTCAGTCCCCCAAACAACATGGCTTAACATGTGCACAAACATACTTGCGTTCACCTATTGTTAGAAGCTTTATCTAAACCCTTTTTAAAGCAATAATAATATTAGCAATATATAATATGACGTGTAATGTGATAATAAAGGATTGCTTATAAGGACAAAGATAGACAGTGCTGCAGCTCTACTGAGCGTTTTAGCATCTTTGAACCTATGACTTCACTGTTTTGGTTCACTCTCACAGCTCTCATTAACCTCATTTTAGAGACTGAAAACATTTTAGAGACTGAAAACTCATTAACCTCATTTTAAAGACTGAAAATGTGATGACTGTTATTAGTCTTTGGAGCCATTTCTAAACAAACTGACATGCCCTTAACTCTTTGAAACATAAAGAACAGCCGCCCAGTGCAGCGGCGTGTCTCACTGACATGTTTTTAAAAGGTTATTCGACAACAATGGAGCTCTGTGAGGAATAAGACATATCAGGCTTTGGATACACACACTTGTAAGTAGATCACTTCGATTTTGGTTTGCCTCTGCACATGGGATGTGTTGACAATAAGAAAAATATAGAAAAGTGTGTTTAAATACAAAGCAAAGCTAATTGTTATCTTGCATTATCCACACAAATTTGATCACTGGCCTGGATGTTAACTATAAGCAACATACTGTATACACTGGCTGTGTGTGGAGTTTAGTTTAGTTTATTGCGTTTATTTGTCAAGGACGACGTCCAAAGGACATTAATTCATACAAAGAGAAGAGATATATTTTACCAGATCTAGCTACTAGCTACTAGATTCCAGTGTGCTTATGCTGTGTTTATGTGGCAGCTCTGAATGATCTCAGAACTCACCTGGAAGTTCTGTGATCTCCTTCTAGCCTCTCTCTTTTTTGCTTAGACTCTGTACATTTACATACACAGGAACATTCAGAAAGGCCAGGGATAAGTGAGCTGATTGTGTCTTTCCATTGACTTTGTATGCAGTTGCATCATGTCTAAAATGTGCTGCTTTCTGTGTGAAAACACCCTCAGAACACATCTTGGTGGAAGCTGATGCAGATGTTTGGCTGTAGTGTTATTGAACTTGAGTGCTGCTTTTGACACTACAGATCATAACATCTTAATCAACTGATTGTTGCAACTGGCCAGCATCTCTGCTTCAGCTCTTGTTAGACATTCCCTGGAATGTCTGCTAAGATCAGACCATTTTTGTCATTCCTGGATGCTGAGAAAGTCATTCAGGTCTTTATAATTCTAACTTAGACAGCTGTAATTCATTATTTATACATTATGTGTACCTTAATCATCCTAAATGTCTCTTTATCTTGTTCAGCAGTCCAGACCAAAGACCAGACCTTCTGTTCGCTTGTGTTTTCACACTGGCTATGTAGAATTGATCATATATTGTACTCTACTTTAAGAACTTAAAGTGTTCCTCTTACCAAAGCTGTCTAGCTTTTCCATCAGCCAAATTCTAAACTTAAGGAGATAGCATTTGCAGAGTATGGTCTTGAACTCCATCGAGAAGTGACAAGAAACTGAGACTGCGTCTGGACCCTTGTCCATAAAGGAGGATCAAGAAGTCAGAGTGAGAAAATCATTTTTGTAGAGAGGTCAGTCTCCTTAAAAAAGAAACACAGCTTTCAGACTGCCTCTGCATACTCTGACACAGTGTGGAGAGGAGAAAGACAACCTTGAGCAAAGAGCTCTTATATGTGCAGACTCACTTGAAACAAGACGACTCCTCAGAACTTCCAGGAGCTGCTGAACAGAAACATTGGAGAGGCTGATGTGAGTAACCGACCTTCTTTGACAAGTCCATTTCAAAGTCCAACATTCATGCTATCTCTTTACTGAACATTGCAGTTATAGTCACATCTATATTTGAAGAGTTTGAATTACAGATCCTTATCAACTGATCATAATTGAAAATATAGATTTGTCACAAAGCTATATGATTGAAACAAAACATTTAACAGCCTAAGAAAGTATTTAAGTCTGCTTTGTGGAGGTTAGCAGCAATTAAAGCCCCTATGTTTAGAATTTTTAGGTGCTTATAGCATCTTTCAAATTATTTTTATGGCATATGTTAATGGAAAAAATACACAAGATGCAGTCTATGGCTACGTCAGGATCTATATATATCTCCTTCAGCGTTGTTTTGACTTATGTACTTATTTAGTAAAAATTATAATTACCAAAAAGAAGAAGTGATAGTGATTATATTAACATTCTCCAGTGGGAAAGATTTTTTTTGACAGACTGACAGACCAAATACTTTAATTAATTGGTGAAATATCTGTGTAGGTGGGCTCTAAAATGATTTTTTATAACATTTTAATTTTCAGCACCACCATTGTTGGGGTATGCTAAGCTAGGCTAACTAGCTTCCTGTTTCTGAATGGATTACAAACCTAACAGTAGTGTTACTGGATTGGAGTAATATTTGGCACTAATAATAGTGTGTGTGAAAGTGATGGGAATTCAAATTGCAGGTTGACTTTAAACTGTTTTGTAAAATGTTATCATGACCAGCAGCAACATTTTGAAGAGATCTCAAATTTTTGCTTTAACCTACAGCTAAGATTAATTCTGTCTCCAGAGCAGCTCTGCCTCCACAAAATGTTTGTCGAACTAAAAGTCAATCTGCTCTTTACTCACCTCTGACTGGAATCATTTTACTTATCACCAGACCCTGAAAATGTAACCTACACACAATTCACTGTTAAACCTCAGACATCATGCACAATTAGCTCTGTTATTTATATTCTTGTGGGTATATTGGACCACACATGCTTTGCTAAATCACACTGCACACAGGTACAGGCTCTTACACTCACTCATATGTATGAGGGAGGCAGAGGAGTTTGACTCCACACTCTGCAAATCCAGGGGGTGGGGTGGGGGGGTCTCAAAGGGAGTGTGAAGAGTTCATTTCGATTTATTAAAAAGAAAAAAAAATCCAGTGCGAAGAATAAAGGAATGCGGTCCCTGCTGGGACCTGTATCTTCTACTTCATTTGCATTAAGGTCTGTACATCAAAAGTCATGGATGCCCTCTTTAAAATATTCAAATGCGGCTTGTTACAAGCTCCATCACTGCTCCAGAGCAGCTTCTATCAAAGGCAGATGGAAGCAGAGAGAGAAAGCTTTCTCTATCTCTCTTTTTTTTCTCCACTGGTCAGCTCGACTGTTCTCCTGCCTGCAGGGCTGACAGACTGTCATTCTATAGGGCATCCCTCCCTTATCTCCCAGGAGGATATCATGCTGACAAGTAATAGCTGAAGTGAGCATGACAGTGGACGTGTTGAGGAAGATGTTTCCCCATAAAGGAGGAGCTGCTCAGTCCACACTGTGGAGGAAAACTGCTGCCGTGGCATTTCTGCCCATATACGAGAAGGCAGCAGGTAAAGACCAACTGGCCTGCTTGTGTCCCACACTGCACACAACACGGTGCTCCTCTGCAGCTGCTAGCATGTCAAGATATTTAGAGCATGTTCAGGAAAGTGACTGACATTGTTTGACTACCACATGGGGCATAAAACATAATCATGGTAGTTCTGTTCACTGGTTTATTTGTTCATCTTTGCTGTGTGTGTGTGTGTGTGTGTGTGTGTGTGTGTGTGTGTGTGTGTGTGTGTATAAGAGTGTGAGGGAAAAGTGTGTGTGTGTGTGCCAGGTGCTCCTCTGTGTGGGTGTGGATCCTTTTAGCCCTCACATATGCTCAGAGTAAAGCGCAATAAATCAAATTAAAAAGTAATACTTCTGCTGTGTTTCTAGGCAAAGCAATCTCTAGTATGTATCATTAGCACAGATTGCCCATTCATCATGCACTGTTGTAGGTTGAACAGTGTTGTCAAATTCACAAATATCAGGTACGGAGTGAAGTTCGACTGAAGCCAGTACTAATGAACATATATTTAGAAAAATAGATGGGCCTTGGATGACTCTCCAGAATATTATTACAGTCTGAACGGCTATTTGGTCATTAATCATGCTGATTAATCAGCTGCAATTAACTTTAAGGAGAGGGTTGTATTCTTTTATGTGATGCTAACTCATTTCCTTACTGCTGGGAATGTTAATAGCACATTCATCGCTAATTGTTTCTCTTTTTTTTTTCTGTTTCTCACAGGCTTTGATTTTAAATGTCATTGTGAAGTATAATTCTCTCTTTACATCACAGTGGAAAATTTATTTTTTATTAATAATATGCAACAACTTAGAGGGTCAGAGTTCAATTCCTTAGCACAATCACTTAACCAACCCAACCAACCATCTAAACTGTCCGACAGTGGGAAAAGCTGCTGTATACAAAACAAGGACTACACCTTAAAAAAGTCTTAAAGGCTTGGTTTTCTCACTTACTTGTTATTATCGACCTATAACAATACCTACCATACTGAGTTCTAGTTTTATTTGCCCAGTACAATGAGGGCTGGATAGGTTTCATTGGAGAAACTTTCTATTGAAGAAAGTCCCAGTCAAAAGTGTTAACAGTGAGTTCTGTCAATTATTATTATTATGCAATGGAAGTGAATAGAATTTAGTTTGTGATGCTCACAGTATTGAAGAATTAAAAAAAAAAATCAATGGCAATCGAAACAGTATCCCTGTTACTCAGGGTAATTATACTGCATAATTTGAAAAGCTTCTATCCCTGTCTTTTATACAGGAAGCTCTTCCTGTAAGACAAACCAGAGTTGATTCACAATCAATAAAAGTCCAGGCTCCCCCTGCTATAAAGCCCATTGGAATCTTCCTCTTTCTGTTTGGCAGACTGCACCTTTACCTGAAGGTAAGAAGCATTGAAGGAAACATTCGGTAACTGAAATATGAGCAACAATACATTTGTATCTGTGTGTCTGGAATGTTTCAGACACGGAATGTTTCGGGAATAACAATAAGCAGATTTAACGCTGGCTCACAAGTGGAGCCCACACTCTTACTGAGGCTATTTACTCAACACTGAAGTAATAAAAGCTGACAGAAACAGTTAAATGTTTAGCCAAGCAAATGTAAAATGTATTTTTGTTGCTGTTTGGTAATTATGTTTAAAACTGAGTAATCTAATAATAATAAAACAATAATACATTTAATTTGTTCTGCACTTTTCATTCATAGTGACACTGAAGGTGCTACAGTATTAATATATTATTATACAACAATCAGCCATAACATTAAAACTACTTGTCTAATATTGTGTTGGCCCTTGTCAAAGTCACTCAGATCTTTATGCTTGCCCTTTTCTCCTTCCAACACATCAACTTCAAGAACTGACTGTTCACTTGCTGCCTAATATATCCCACCCCTCATGACAGGTGCCATTTTAATGAGATAAACAATTATTATTATTATTATTATATTATGGTAGGAAAATACCAACAAAATAATCTCTGCTAGAGTTCCCAATATACCTGCTTATTCCAGAGCTTTCAACTGCATCACACAGTCTTCATCAGCAGTTGGAATGTGCTCAGTTGTCATGGATCTATAGATGTAGACTTTCCATTATTCTCAGCACCTTTAGCACTTACTGTTCATGTAGAGGTTGAGCTTGACAGTTCATTCTTGACTTTTGACATGGCAGTCGACAAATGATCTCAACAAGTTTGTTCCGCAGATTTTGACCACATCACATGGTCTTCATGAGCAGTTGTCCTAAAAGTTTGGCCATCTACAGTTCCTAAACAATGGGGCAAACTCCATCTGCTGATGAACACTGTGATACATTTGAAAGCTCCTGAAAAGTAAGTAAGTTGACCTTTAGTTAAACATTTTGTATCAAACTACTGTTTCAGAATGACTGTCAAGATTTAACGCTGGCTCACAAGTGGAGCCCACACTCTTACTGAGGCTATTTACTCAACGCTGAAGTAATAAAAGCTGACAGAAACAGTTAAATGTTTAGCCAAGCAAATGTAAAATGTATTTTTGTTGCTGTTCGGTAATTATGTTTAAAACTGAGTAATCTAATACAGTATTAATATATTATTATACAACAATCAGCCATAACATTAAAACCACTTGTCTAATATTGTGTAGGTCTCCCTTGTCCCACCAAAACGGCTCTGACCTGTCGATGCTTGGACTCCAAAAGACCTCTGAGGGTGTCCTTTGGTATCTGGCACCAAGACATTAGCAGCAGATCCTTTAAGTCCTGTAAGGTGTGAGTTGGGGCCTCCATGGATTGGACTTGTTTTTCCAGTACATCCAACAGATGCACGATGGGATTGAGATCTGGAGAATTTGGAGGCCAAAGCAACACCTTGAACTCTTTATCATGTTTCTCAAACCATTCCTGAACAATTTTTGCAGTGTGGCAGGGTGCATTATCCTGCTGATGCTGGGGTGTACTTGGTCTGCAACAATGTTTAGGTAGGTGGTACATATCAAAGTAATATCCACATGAATGCCAGGACCCAAGGTTTCCCAGCAGAACATTGCTCAGAGCATTACACTGCCTCCACTAGCTTGCCCTCTTCCCATAGTGCATCCTGGTGCCATCTCTTCCTCAGGCAAATGATGCACACACACCCAGCTGTCCACATTACGTAAAAGAAAACATGATTCATCAGACCTTCTTCTTCCACCTTCTTCCATTGCTCCATGGTTCAGTTCTGATGCTCATGTGCCCATTGTAGGTGCTTTTGGCGGTGGACAGTGGTCAGTATGGGCACTCTGACTGGTCTGTGGCTACATGGCCCCATACACTGTGTGTTCTGACACCTATCTATCATAGCCAGCATGAACTTTTTCAGCAATTTGTGCTACAGTAGCTCTTCTGAGGGATTGGACCAGATGGACTAGCTTTGGCTTCCCACATACATCAACAAGCCTTGGGCATCCATGACCCTATCGCAGGTTCACCGGTTGTCCTTCCTTGGACCACTTTTGGTAGGAACTGACCACTGCATACCGGGAAGACCCCACAAGACCTACTGTTTTGGAGATGCTCTGACCCAGTCATCTAGCCATCACAATTTGGCCCTTGTCAAAGTCACTCATATCCTTATGCTTGCCCTTTTTTCCTTCTAACACATCAACTTCAGGAACTGACTGTTCACTTGCTGCCTAATATATCCCACCCCAAATGATGCCATTTTAATGAGATAATCAATTATTATTATTATTATTATTATTATTATTATTATTATTATTATTATTATTATTATTATTATTATATTCTAGTAGGAAAATAACAACAAAATAATCTCCGCTAGAGTTCCCAATATACCTGCTTGTTCCAGAGCTTTCAACTGCATCACACAGTCTTCATCAGCAGTTGGAATGTGCTCAGTTGTCATGGATCTGTAGATGTAGACTTTCCATTATTCTCAGCACCTTTAGCACTTACTGTTCATGTAGAGGTTGAGCTTGACAGTTCATTCTTGATTTTTGACATGGCAGTCGACAAAATGATCTCAACAAGTTTGTTCCACAGCTTTTGACCACATCACACGGTCTTCATGAGCAGTTGTCCTAAAAGTGCCCAGAATAATAGAAAGTTTGGCCATCGACAGTTCTTAAACAACGGTGAAAACTCCATCTGCTGATGAACACTGTGATACATTTGAAAGCTCCTGAAAAGTAAGTAAGTGGACCTTTAGTTAAACATTTTGTGTCAAACTACTGTTTCAGAATGACTGTCAAGTTTAATTTATATTGTTTAGTTTGCAATTGAAATACATCTGCAATACTGCAGAGTATTGCATGGGAGGAAAAAATTATGTTTGACCTGGTTCTTGAAATATGAAGAAGAAAATTACCCTACTCTAATAAAAACATGGATGTGATTTTCAAAATTAGCGAACTATGTGTCTCACAGTTAGCATCTCTTGATCAACCTTCATCAATCACACTGTTTTCTTTGCAATCAGGAAGCGTTTATTTTATTTGGAGAGTCTGTCTGTTTCTGCTTAGTTGATAGAGCCATAAAACCAATTGCCGATTCAATGTATTGTTTCATTTCTCAGGCTTTGCAGAAGTTACCCGTCAGGAGAAGTGCTCACCTCGGGCCCAGTGTGCTGCACTCCAGGTTATGCACCTTGAGCAGGGGGGCAGCAGCTATGCAAGTTTAATTGAGGTAATATAATATTGATTTCTCTTCACTTTTCCTCTTTTTTTCTCCTCACAGTTGCTTGACTTCAGGCGTTCGAGTGCCTGACCAGCCAGCAACACAGGCTTTGATGCACCCATAGCTGTGCATCATTGCTAATGACCTAGCTAATTATGTGCACGATAAACATTATCTGGTCATTTTTCACCATGTACAAACTTAACGGACATTGACTTAGAGACCTATTGATATCCCAAGGTGTGAAGAGGGCAGCTTGGGATAAAAGGCTTGGCTCACACAGTAAAGGACTATCTACTATGCATTTTCTTAACACATTTATTGCACATTATACCGTTGTCTTTACTCAGTGGATTTGGATCAATCTGTTCTTAAATCAAGTTTTAATATCCACAGGATTGTTGCGCTCCCTCTTTCATGTGTCTGTGAACAGAATGAACGAGGCTTTAATTTATGCCTATAATATCATAGAAAATAATTGACCTTCAGTGTGAAATGAGAAGTGCGGGGAGCAGCCATTCATCAAATCCAAGTGAAGGACGTTTTCCCCCAAGTCTCTTTAGTCTGGGGGGTCTGTGGTTTAATTGACCTCTTCCTGTGATGTGTAGTAGAGTAAAAATAGTCTCTGTGAAAGTTATGGCCAAACATAATGAGTTTAAAAGCAAATAAAAGACCACGCAAAATATATTTGAGGTGTTTTATTGACTCTGTACATATTTGTAAAAATGAAATATTAAAAACAAATGCTGTATGCATGGTATGGATTTTTCATGCTTTTCAAAAAGTGCATCTCAAAATATCTAAGATCACTCTGGGTAAGAGTTCATAAAGAAATGAACTTTTCACTATGTATATTTTTCACGGTACTTACAGTAAGGTGAAGGAATCCTTCTGAAACAGAAACAGGTTCTGTTAGAATCTTAAATGTTGAAGTTCTTGTGAGGTGCAAGCATGGCTGCAGATATAGGAGGACTGTTGAAAAACATTCAGTAACCTTGATGATATTTTAAGAAATGTTTTATTTGAAAAATAAAGCCACAGGTCATGGAGTGCAGTGCACAGCAGCATTTTTAATACTGCATTATTCACATTCTCACTTTCATCATTTCCATTTTTGCTTCTTGTGTGTCTGCTGGGTTTGATTCTCCCACAACAGAGTCTGTCAATAGGACTCTGTTCAGCAGCCAACTCTCATGATTCTCAGATTTCAGAGTCTCTTACCAGCACATGAATGCACCATAGGTCAGGAGTACACTTTTCATATGAGCCTGGACTTTCAAACCTATTACAATAAGGCAACCTTGACCTGAATACAAAAAGATATATAAAATATAATCAGTCAAGCGAGTCAAGTGAGTTTCAAGTCTCTGAAAGTTGATTAATATTTCGTACAGATTTTCACAGAGAGATTTTCACTACCTGTTTAATGAGGTTTAATCTTGCTTTTAAATATTTACTTACTCTTAATATTTGAAGAGAAACAGAAAAAAATATAATATTATTATAATATTTCCCTCTGAAATGTTGTGAAGTATGAAGCAACATACTATTGTCATGGCACAGGTAGTACTGGTGAAATGTTTTGTTGTAAGATATACCAGCTACTAACAGACCACAACATATACTAAATGCCTTCGATAGGCAATGACAAGCAAGGATGCAGGCCTTAGCTTAAATCTTTTTCTACAGTGGCTGCATTTATCCCCCTGCAGCGTTGCTCATGTCACCAAGCATACACTGAGCATGGCGGTGGTTTCAATTCATTTTGGTTAAACAGTAGATGTAGACAGACTCTAAAGCAAAATACTTCAGGGTTATCATTCATTGTCCATCACAGTCTCAACAAAAATCCACTCTCCTCTAGTCTCCCTCAACTCTCTCCTTGGTGTCTACCTTCTGAGAAGCTTATATTAGAAAACACCTGCCGTCTTGAAGCTTGGCAACCAACGAAAACACAAATGACAACCTGCAACAGTGACAATACAGAACCACTCAAGTAAAGTACAGGGTTTTTGTGTTACTAACTTGGTCTGCCATTTGGTGCTGGGCAGGTAGTGTACAGTGTGTTTTTTAAGAGCTTTTTCACTGCTGTTCACTCAGGCTGATGAGCTAAAAAATGCTAGGAAAAGAAACTCTGTCTGTGGATTCAACACAAAGAAATGACACATTTGATCAGTTTTTAATATAAACATATTAATGTAGCTTTAAACTTTACACCACTGCTACAACACTGGATCCAATAAGCCATCAGAAGGGTTTCCACAATGGCAAACTTGAATAAGATTACACTTCCTGTAATTATGCTATAATGCAATATTGTAAGCTGTGAGTGATGAAGTTCCCTAAGTGTGGAAAAAAGGAATACAAATAATTAATCATCACTGTTATGCTAAAAAAAAATAATTTTGTTGAAGATAAAATATGATTTTGTTTTCAAATTATACACAGCATGGTATGTAGAATAATAGGGTATTTTAGATAAGTGACAACTGTCCTTTCCATGTTTTTCATTATTTATATCCATTAAAACATTTGTATGCACTGTGTATTGTGTTAGAATCTGGGTGTTGGAAGTAAAATGTTTTTTTGGATTATATAAATTGTAAGCCTAACAGGCATCCTTTTTTCTGGAATACTGTAAAAACACTGCAGTTACACAGTAATTATTTTTTAATCAGTAAGGTTTGTCAGAGCTTTGGATAGCTACACTGACTCTCTGCCTGCTTGCCTGTGGCATGGGCAGGCCTTTGAGCAGCTACAATTACAAGCAGATTGAGATTTCTATTTCCACATCCAAAGGGGGATCGGCTGGCTCAGAGGAGCATTGAAAACCAGAGAGTATTGTTGTGCAACTGCAGTCTGTCTGCATCTGAAGCGATTCCACTGGGAACCCTAATCATAGCTGCAAATGCAGAAATCAGGGTCAGGAAATGTGAAGAATTCAGAAGGGGGCTTGGATAGAAGGCACTGAAGTATAAATTCTGTAGATCTCTCAATCCAAGATGCCTTTCAAACCTCTTTCTCTGAGGAGTGTCACAGCACTGGTTAACAGTGAAGCCACCACAAAGTAAAAAGAGAAAACTTGTTTGCTTGAAAGAAATTCATGTCTTACATGCTGTACTTAAGCCAGTTTACTTGTACCAGTAATGCCTTAAGTGAGAAGCTCTTAGATTTACCCTGCATATGCAGGCCATGTTCACTTTGTGTTCAACGAGTTTTTTATTTGGCAAACACTTGTACCTACTGATGGGGAATATTGCTGTTACTGCTGTATGTGTTCCTTGTGGTGTTTGTCCTTTTTCCTCTCTTGTCTCCTGCTCTGCCCAGGTCTTCTATGCCTGATCAGTCATCAATGAGGTGCACCTGGCCCAGGAAAGGAAGTGGTTAAATGCTCCAGGTTCCTGTCGCAGGGAGAGGCTTCTGGTTTGTGGACTCTTAGTCTTGCTGCCTATGAGCTTAGGATTTTATTTAGTGTTGCGGTTGTCTTTTGTAGTCTTTATTTAGTGTCTTGATTGTTTTGTTATACCTTTATGTTAATAATTCCAATGGTTTGGGTATTTTAAAAGGTGTTGTTAGAGTTTTACTTTGGGTCAATGGTGGGGTGTTGTTTGCCTCATTGGGCTGACTAAAGGTGGGATATAACAAATGAGGACTTGTCCAGGATATGAACATCCATGAGGTGAGGCAAATGTGTTTGAGTGTAGTGGTTGTCTCTTTTGTTAGATCATTTGTGGTTGGTGATGCTTATTTAGTTGTGCTTCTTACTGGGTAACTGCTTCAGTAGCCTGGAATTTCAGTTTTAGCACCCTCACTAGGTAGCCACCAGGCAGGTTTGGAGAGTTTCCTACTTTGATGTTTTGCCTCTCTTATTTTTGGTGGTAATCCTGGGTGGGGGCATGCTATTGGAAATGGCTTCATCTCTGGTCTTTAGTGATGCACTGAGTTCAGCATTTAAAAGTCGCCTCGAGCTCAACAAGCCACTGAAGACTATCTAGGTTAATTAGCCATCTCAGTAGGTAGATAGGGGTTGGGGTGCCTCTCTATAGATCGTTCCCCTAGTTTTTGCACTTTGCACAACAACTTGGTTGTGATCTCTTTGTGAGATGAGTCTACTTTTTGTTTGGTCACTTTGTCTTGTGCAACTGTGATAAATACTTTTGTGTGCAGTAACTTGTGGTTTGACCTTTGTGTTGTGGTAACTGCACTCTACATTTGTTGGGTCACTTGTGGGTTGCTGCTTAGGGGTAAGTTGGCAACATTTGTGTGTAGTGGTTGACTACAGTGTGACCACTCTGTGTTGTGGTTGTTGTAGTCCACTTTGGTTTGGTTGTTTTGGGTGTTACTGCTTTTGTGTATTTAATTGTAGCTGCTTTGTGGTTGTGGGCATTTTGTTTATGGGATGTAGTCTTTCCACAGATCAGTGGATCTTAGTGTAGTGGGATGGCCTCACAATTTGTCAGGTCACTTTGGATGATGCTGGTTCCCAACATCCATCACAATAACTTGTGTATGTGGTGGTGGCAGTTCACTTTTGTGTGTTGTTGTTGGTGTATGGTAGCAACTTTGTAGTTGGTCTACTTGTTGTGACCCTTCTGGTTTGTAGCTGTTGCGCTTCACTTTTGTGTTGGTCACCTGTGTTGTGTTTGTAGATAAATACAGTAACTTTGTTTGGTTTCGTGGTGTCATTTACCTCATGGTGGTAGCCATTTTGTGTCTAGTGGGAGTGGCACTCACTTGTATGTACTCACTTGCTTGAGTGCTGCTCATTCTTACACTCAGAGGCAGTAACTTTGTTGGCCTTTTTTGTGTGTTAGAATCTTGTTGCTGCTGTCTCAGCTGGTCTGTTTTATCCACCTTTGATCCAGGCTGACACCTTTTTTGTCAGTAGTAGTTCCAATTATTATCTTGTGACTTAATTACACATCTTGTTTGCTTCATATTGAACTGTCTTGACTTAGCTCTGAGTAATAAGTGGCAGAATTATTTGGTGCAAGAGTTTAAGTACAATATTGAGTGATATATGTTCACAGGTAGTGAGGTGTGTGTAGCAGGTGTGGACTGAATGCTTTTGGTCTGTATTCAGCTGTGTTTTTGTATGTGTGATTGTGTGACAAACTATTTATTCATTAAGGATTGGGGTGTTACGCTTGTATGTGTTCCATGTGGTGTTTGTCCTTTTTCCTCTCTTTTCTCTGCCCAGGTTCCTGTTGCAGGGAGAGGCTTCTGGTCTGTGGACTGCTTGTCTTGCTGCCTATTAGCCTGGGATTTTATTCAGTGTTGCTATTGTCTTTTGACTGTGACCAGTTCGGTTCAGCTGAGTGTGTGCATTTAGGCCAAAATCTAGCTGCATGGTTTGGACATGTTTTATTGCTGTCATTTCATTTCATTATTATTCGCTGACGTCCACAGTAGTTGGAGCTCCTCAGTCTGAGGTCATATATAGCTCTGTGTGTGTGTGTGTGTGTGTGTGTGTATGTATGTATAAAATAATAATTAATTAGTATCAGCTTTATTGCTTATTAGCAAATGTTAACACACTGATAGGCTAAACTTAGATGTTGAACATGATTAACTTTGTACCTGCTAATCATCATCGTCGTCGTCATCATCATGTTAGCATTTAACTCAAAGCTGCTCATTTAACACAGAGCTGTTATCATGACTGTACATTCATTGTCTTGTTTCAAAAAAGACTGCCTACCTTCCAGTGTGTGTGTGTGTGTGTTTGTACACAGTCTCAGGTTTCTTCCAGTAACAAATTTTCTAATTGCATGAAGCACTGAAAAGTCTGGGATGATGAATGTCTGACATGTATTATATAGTATGATGGCCCTGTATCAGGTCTACCATAAACCCAAAAAGGATCCACTGTGTACACAAAACCACATGATTGTCATAAAATAAGATTTTTTTTTAATCACTGTTGTGATAATACACAAAAAAACAAATCTGTCAATAACACAAGTTATGCACCAGAGGATGAAACCCCTTAAAGTTGTCATTCACACCATGTTCTGTCATGATGTAGCCTACACTATGTATCCATCATGTTTCATGTTAAAGTTTCTGAGGTATGTTACTGCAAATGTATTAAAAGGTAGTTCTGTTATGTTATTGTTAACTGCCATGTCCAGCTACTTTAAATTAAATCCTGCAGCACATTCCTACAGTCCAGATCAGTGGTGCGGGACGTTGCACCAGACCATGAATCCCCAAAATAAATCACACGGTGAGTGGAAGTGAAATGGGCAGCTTGTCACTATTCAGTCAGCTGTTCTTTGAATCTTTCAGAAACATGCTGTAGAAAAGCAATGCTTTCCCTTCTTTATCTGTCTATAGACTACATTTTTTATCAGTTTTTTTCTCAGAATACTGAGTTTCCTCAATATATATATTTTAAACAGAAACATGCATATTTGTGCGCTGTAGCATTGTAGCAACACAAATAAATCAGAGCCCCAGAACTGTACACTTAAGCCCATAATCAGCATGCATCTCTGTTCTCTGTTTAAATACCCATTTCTTTGCTCTCACTTCTACTCTTTTTGAGATGTCAAAAGTTTTTACTCAAATCAATCAACATGCAGACAGCAATAACTACCATTACACGCCTGGCAACCTGTTCCAGAGTCCTTCTCTTCCAATCTGTCATGATGAAATCCAAAAAGAACGACTTGAAAACCTTAGAAATGGGCTACAATATGCCATGTATCCTGTTGGAATGAGTTTCTCACCTTGCAAGCAATAAATCAAATGTGAAATTATGCTGAAACTAGCATTATCAAATGGGAAAGGATTAGGAACAGCAAATAAGCTCCTTCCACATTGCAGCGTGACAAGATACAACGCCAGTAAATATGTAAGAATCAAAGTGTTTCATGGCCACATTTCAGAGCAATAGAGGAAAGTGTTTGTGCATAATAGCGTTAACTGTCAAATGTTGAGGTAAACCTGGATACCTGTGATTCTCTGAGGGTGGTCTGTTAATAAAGAGTGACACAACATTTCATTATGAATAGCACAATACTTTTAATGTGAAAATGTACAGTTAAGAGGTTGGCACGAGTTAACAGCTTTTCATCCAAATGTGACACCTTTAAATCGAGAAATCCATTGAGTGGAACAGGAGGGCACGGCTGTGTTTGCTTGTCTT
Source organism: Thunnus thynnus (assembly GCF_963924715.1). NCBI lineage: Eukaryota > Metazoa > Chordata > Actinopteri > Scombriformes > Scombridae > Thunnus > Thunnus thynnus. The sequence goes on from NC_089534.1 coordinate 27,411,360, forward strand.
TGTCACATCAGGTAAACACAGTAAATTAAGTTGCAGCTGAGTGCAGACTAAATTGTCGGATCAGGGTTTTTATGCTGCCTTCAGTTTATGAATTAGTGTTTTCCCCACAGGAAGCCAAGTATTAACATGCTTACAGCTCAGGTGGTTAAACCTGTGAAAACCTTGTTGAACCTTGTTTATTTTGGAAAATGGTGAAAGGTTTTAGATTTTCTGCCTTTCAACAAGAGATGACAACAAAGATAGCTTGCTTACATTTTTAGAAAAGTCAGGTATGTGTCAGTTCAATCAAAGCTGTCACAAAGTTTCCACTTATGAAGTGAAACAGTCTGGGATGAATTTACCCACTAAGATGCTCTGTGCATTTTGTACATACGTATAGTATTAGTTCATGATTAGTAATTATTCTGTGGTGATTTGATAACACACTAATTTACAATGTAAGCACAACACACTATACCCTCAAGGTTAGGTTCAGTTGTGTACTTACATTATCCCAAATGTTTCCACCAAATCAAGGTAATGGTAATAATTTTAATCAAGGTAATGGTCCGTTTAATTTGGTTGGCTTTCAATGGTGTCATACCCCTCAACCAAAGAGTATACATACACAAGTTCACTTTTAAGCCACACTTTTATGATAAACCTTTTAGACCTTGTTTGTTTTTAAATATATCTTTTAACTGGATGAAGGATTTTAGTCATCGGACGTCTGGATCTTATCAGAAACACATATGCAAACGTTAGCAGTAGCTCGGCTCACATAGAGCCCCTCCTTGATGTCCTGCGTCCGCCAAACAGCCTCGGGAGAAACACTGTTTTTTTTTTTTGTGAAACTGCTTTATTCAGTATTTTTACTGGTTTTAACCCTTGTGTACGTTTGTTTTGGAGAGGAAGAGATCTCTACAGATAATTCGGCTCCCGGTAAAAACCTCCTGAACGTCTGGATCTTAAGTTATCAGAGAAACAAGCTGAACAAATGTTCAGCTTGTTTCTGTTCACGTCCTGTGTCCGCCGAACAGCATCAGATAAACACTGATTTTTAATTTGAAACTGATTTATTTATTATCCAGAATTTGTCAATATAACACAGAGCTGAATGGAGGAAATTGACAGACTTCCAGGGATATAAGAACCATGTTGATGTGTCATTCTGAGTCTTAGTAATTTCACAAAATGTATTGATTGTGCCAAATCAACAAAATACATAAACATCATTTTCATTGATTAGGTAACTGATTGATTTGTTGATTGTAATTGTTCTGTAACCAACATCAAATTATCAATTTGTTTTGTGATCATAAAATCATTCTGATTGAATGATTCTGATAATGACTGAAAGTTGTGATATCACATTTCTGGGAAAGAAAAAAAGTTTTGTTTATTTTTTTACATTCAGTCACATCAATTTGAGGCTTGTCATGTGTGAATTTGAGACAAATGCATGGTGAATAGTAGCGCTTTGACAAAAATAGAAAGACGGATATGAGAGCAGAGGAGTCATCAGCTCCCGTCATCCTTCTGCACCACATAAAACTTTAGCCAGAGTGCTCACACTCCTCCATCAAAAACTAGGGAAAAGAGGGTAAACATAGGATATCAGTTCTGCTAAATGAGACTGATGTATGTTTTTAGAATATAGCAGCATTTAGCTAGTGCTAGCTGGTTGGGTTGTAGATGCAGTAGTGGCAGTCACGTTTTGAGAATTTGGTCCTAAACATGGACTTTGGTCGCCAAAGCTCCAAATTGTTCATCAGTGGAAGTGTCTCATTTTGGATTGGCGACCAAGGATTTTATCACGTTTCTCTCACGATTGTGAACTTTGTCTCAGACAGACAAAACTGCGAGGTGGTGCAATTGAACACATTGGCACATTTAGTGTGAAACTAAGTTATTAAAACATAGCAGTTAGTGTTGACTTTACACTCAAACTTGTAGTCTGAATTTCGTCCTGCTGCTGCAACAGACTGCTGGCTCTTTAGATTTGGTAGCCATAGAGACAGTCAAGACTTGTGTGCAGTTGCAGAAGATGCTGCTATAATGATTGACTTAGCTATTAAATAATACTGTCAGAGCCACTGTCTTGCTAACTGCTTTCAGTTGATTAAAATCACACACCTGTTTTCAAACTCTTTGTTGACAGAAAACAAATTTCATTAGTCTGTCAAAGTGGCATCCACTGGTTGGTCAGTTTTATGGTTAATATCCATGTCTCCATAAAGTTCAAAATGATTCAGCTGTGGCTGTGCAGTCGAGGATTGAGCGTACTTGCTGCTTTCTCCGCTATATTGCCAGCTCCTGCATGTTGCACCTCTCCTCCCGTCTCTCATTGAAAATGAATGATTACCAGGCGGCTGGCGTGTCTTGTCTAAAAAGCCCTTAAAGCCTCAATCTGCTTGATTCTGGAGTCTGCTGGGTGTAAATCTGTTTTGTCTGCTGGGTGGGTGTTGTTCTGAGGGGGGCTCGCCCATCAACACAACTCATCCCCTGCAGAGCCCCTACACCGGAAAAAACCACCCTGCAAGTTAGTCAGATCCCTCTCTGACAGGATAAATGGCAGCTCCAAAGAGCAACAAGCAAAAACCACAACTTCACTGTGACCATGGCAACCAAGTTGGAGAGAGCACAGCAGGGTTTGCTGTCAAAATGTGGACTGGAAAAGGACAGGCAGAGAGAGAACAACACTGAGCATGGAAAGTGGCAGAATAATGCAGCTGAGGACTTCTTTTATTCCACAGCCAGAGCGTGTGGGGGCTGATGAACACATGCTCACACACACACACACACAAACGCAGTAATGATGACCTGAATTTCACCCCTTGTTGAAATATTCCCCACTGCAGAATTATTCCATCTATGACAAATCCATATGTGCCTACTGATGTGACACATATCAGCGGTTTAAAAAGTTACGAAGCATCTTTTTTTTCATCTGAAAACATATATTTTACTGCTATTTTCATTCACTGTGTTGTTTCTCTGTAAATTCCTGTCACGTATAAGCTTCTCATTCCTACATGGTCCTATTTCACTAACATTCCAGTTCTGTTATCTCGGGTTTGGCACACGTTTAAGGTCAGAAGGGCACGAGGGTAAGAGTTCGTCATCGGCGCGGCTAAAAGTTTATAAAAACAGCCTTATCTAAGAACTCTTTTGATGTCTGGAAGTGTATTCAAAATGCGACTATATGCTTGACACACATTTTAGAAGAGCATTGCCCTGGGACCAGCACTATGAAATTGACATTAATGAGAAATGGGAGGAAGATGGTGCTTCTCAACTTTGCCTGACTCCGTCTTCCAGGATGCAGCTCCAGACTGACTGTTGGCTTACGAAGTCATCTTTTTTAAGCACAATGCTGTTGATCAGACGCAACTATGTAATGTATAATGTGGGTAGACTTTAATGGCCAGAGGATGGCAATGTTGTTCAGTCTGTCTGTCCAACACTTTGGTTTAGAGCTACATATTCCAATAACTATATTCCAAATTGGCCTGAAATTAGGACTGAATCTAAGAATAATAAAACCCACTGCTGTGATTGTGTGATTTTTATGCGTTTATACAACAATTTTGTAAAGTCCCGATCAAAGGTGCATTTATAAACTTGATATTGATTCATTACTTTTGTGTGATCAATTTCATAATTCTTCTAGTTTACATAGGAGGCATCATTTCGCTGTTAATAGTCTTTTTTTATTCGTAATTGGGACACACCTTGTAAAGTCTGTTTCGATATGATAGGAATGCTACAAACTACAAGCCATCATATGTACACAGTTTTAGTCTTCAATCTATAGTGAGTTTTATGCATCTGGCTCCAGGTGTTTGTGTACAAAAATGTGTTCCACATATGTGCAGTTGGTGTGTCCAGAAGTCCATCAGAATCTTTGCAGACATAAGCAGATGATGAAACTTACCTCACGCCAACTCTTGTGGCTACACAGAAGCAGAAAGTATAATTTGTGCTTCAGACATGGGAGCTGTGTCCTAATTCCATACAACACAAACTCTAAACAGGCTTTGGGTATGTAGGGTGTGACTGGAAAAATGTAAGTAAACTCAAAAAGCCTTTATGTATACTAAAGCATGCTGTTGATGTAAAGTGCACTCTCGATTTTTATCCTGTAATGCATGAAGAAGGAGGAGCTGTTCACAGCTGCAGAACATTAAAACAAATAGCAAATGGTGAGACAGGTCCAGAGATATATTGTAAACACCGACAAAAATCTTTAGCTTTTTCTTTGTGAAATTCAAAGGTCACAGGCTGAATAAAAACGTCCGCCCTCCGGACATTTGAGCTGAGCCCTCAGGGACTATGTGCCGTGATGTCATCATGTTACGTTTGCGTGGGTGCTCAACTGCGAGGTGATAAAATGTGCTCGGAGACAGGACTTCAGACCTGAATCATATCCATGGATGTGAATTCCTGACCCTCTAATCATCCTGTAACCAAAGTATATTTCTGAGTGTTCTTCATGGTACTAACGTTGGTATTTTATGCAAGACATGTGTAGGGTGTACCAGAGAGAAAGGTTAAAGCATAAAGATAAGATAAAGGTTGGTATGCACAATAAAACTTCCCCTTTCCTTTGATTATCTGAGCATGAACACTTATATTCTATTCAGATCAAACCCAAAGCTGAGGAACCTCACATCGTAGGTTCTTTCCATTTTTATCGTAGTTGGATGAACTTTTGCCAGTGTAACTGCAAATTGTAACAAAGCATATGCATATTCTGTGTGTGTGCAACATTAAACCTCATAACATTAAAAGCAAAAAAACAGATCTTCTTTGAGAATAAATGTGGTACAGATTGACAATACCCTGCAGATTTGTTGTTCTGCATTTCCATCTCCTTAAAATTCACTTACTTTACTTAATTATCGTTTTGGAATTTCCCTTTGTGCGAATTGTCAGAAAAATACAACAACGAAAGACATTACAATCAACATCACAAAAAGCATAGTGCTCCACAACAACATCACCAATAATCAAAAATAGTACACACTGTATACTGTACTGTAACAGAGCTGGAATGTATGGAAGATCTCTGCAAAGGTGCTACCTTATACCTTTGTCCTGATGGTAACAGCTCATATTCACCAAAGAGAGGATGTGTTATGTAACTGAGAATTTCCTGTTAGTATAAAATGGTAAAGTATGTTGATTTAGTGTATAGTAGCTGCAAAAACATAATGATGAAACAATTATTATAGTAGAGCTGTGTACAATTAGAATCTAGTTTGGAATTGGGGCAGTTTTAGTCTACACTCCCTCAGCTGTATCCTCAGTGTAGAGGACAGTATTAATGATGACAGGCTTTGGAGTTTTGAAGCCAGCCATAATTGAAAATGTAGGTACACACAGACACTTCGCATAAAATTGACCACCAAAATCTAAGTGAACCTGCCAGGTGTGTCCTGAAGGTGATCTAAGCACTTTCGCCTTGGTCTCTATGGCCATCATATTAGTATGCACAGCCATAGAATCATCTCTAAGGCACAACTTGATGAAGCTCTACCTGCTGTGACACCATGCAGCTAATATTCCCTGTCAGTTTCACATCCCTTCAAGTAACACGCACCCACCCACACTGGACTATCTTTAGTTTCAATTTCTGCACTAATCTCTCTCAGTATTATGCAAGCCCTGCTGCTCACTTACCCAAGACTATCCCAAGGAGCTTTGCTTTAACGAGATAATCATACTGACGATCAGATTGACATTTCAGACACTCTCTCCACTCATTCCATCAATAGGGAACCCTACTTCTATCACTGGATCCATATTAGACTTGGCAGATTATCATTTAGAGCAATTCACACTTCATTGTGAAGTACTCACAGATGATTTTTTTTTTTTTTTGCATTCAAGGTTGCAGCCTTTCTGTGAGTAAGATTAACACATATATAATTTGAATTCAATTAATTTCCCCTCTTTTAATCCCACTGAGGGCCAGAGATACAGCGATCCTCCATTACTCTCCCTTATTGTCAGTTCCTCGGTGGCGACAGCTTAGGAAGCAAATCCAATTATTTGACTTAATATTCACTTAAGTGTGCCGGGATCCTGTCTGGGTGTCCTTGCTTGTGGTCATTTTGAGAAAAGCTGGTGGAAAGAATCAATTCTTTTGTTTTTGTAGCCGGGTTGTTCTTGTAAGAGAAGTGAGTCTCGGCACTATGATCAAGTACCTGACAATGTGACAGGACAGTGTAATTCTGCTTGTGTTTTTCCTTTTTTTTTTTAAAGTAGAGTATACAAACAGAAATTTCAAGGCAGTCTTTTCAGATTTCCTTAATTTGACAAGTGCAGACCAGCCACAGCAGGAAGCAATAAAAGCAGGCAGCGTGGATAAACAAAAGTGGGATTTTGTTTAGACTTTGTTATGAGATTCACAAAGTCTGGATGCAATCAATTCATAATCCACATAAGGATGACAATTTCAGATAAATTTAGCAGTGGATGAATATTGTGTATGTAGAAAACATACCAGTGTAGAAAAATGGCATTAGTGTTGTTGCTCTTCTAAAGAGATATTTAGAATGTAGGTTTATATGTGAACAAACCAATCTTTAACACCAAAACCTCAAGCTGAAGTGTATGTGTAGCGCCCCGGTGCCTGAATGGTTACTGCGGATGCCGCATAACCACAACGTCCCTGGTTTAATTTGTTGCATGTCATACCTCTTTCTCTTGTTTCCTGTCTGCCACTTAGCTACTCACTACACAATAAAGGCAAAATGCCAAAAAAAAATCATCTTAAAAAAAAGGACATAGTGTGTGTGTGGAGAGCTTGCCATATTAAATTATACCCAGTGGACTTTTTGACCACTAGTAGCACTATAGAGCCATGTTTTGAACAGTTGGTTTTGATAAAGTGCTAACAAAGGGAGTGAAGAAGACACAATTTAAATTATTCAAAAACAATCAACTTTGTTTTATGAGACATCATGTTTGTCAGACCTTGAGGATATGTATTTTGGTGAAAAATACTGAGTGCAAACATAACATGTCTGTGCAAGAAAACTCCACAGGGTACCTTTAAAATCACAGAGAAATGGAAATTAAGAGTGTCTTTAGCTTCTGTATGTGACATATTTTGCGAGTGAAATGGAATATGTAGTTGGGGGTGGGGGGTGTAAACCAAATCAAATATATAAAAATGATTTAAAGGAAGTGAAAAGATTTGTTTGGCATATTTGGCATGTAACAAGAGATAACTGAACTATTAACACAGAACATGGGATTAGAACTCTATGTTTTATTTCTGTGTCTTTAAGGTCCATCTCAAACTACTCAGTTTAGAGTTGAAGTGGACAATTATCAGCTCAGCAGTGATATACTGCATGTTAAACCACAATCATGGTGCCGTTACATGAAACCAACGAGGCACCAACCAGTATTCATAGTGACAGATGGCGTAAGTGCATCCCAGATTTTACCTGTTTATTTATACCCTCCCTCTTAGTGCAGAGTGTCCTCCACAGCTGAGTTTCACTTCATATGGAGTGACACTCAGTAGTGAAGGACCAGAGGGTCAAGATACTGCATCTTAGGACACTTCTGCTTTGTCTCAGCTGTCGGCTATGATGATAGCAACTTGGTTAAAACCTGTTCAGAAGTACAATACCTTCAGCCTGTAGTTTGACCCGGTCTGCCCTTGTGTGATCTCTGGTACTGCTCCACAGTGTGGCTGCATGTCAGTTCAGAATTGTTATCAAACCACACAGCCACCCACATCCCATATAGCGTGAGCTGAATCTGACGCGTGTGACAGCATATTGACAGTAACAGCGACTCACTTCCATTAGCTGATATCAGCCACTTCAGTGGCTGTTTGGCTGCTGAAGTTGGAGCAATCAGATTGTGGCGACATAGCCATTTCCTGAAGCTGATTTGTCGGAGCATGAATCTGTTTGCTGTGCATGGTGTCAGGAGATTACAGACACTCCCAGACTGACGTGGGCAGCCAGCCTTTTAATAACTCACAAGGCCATTAATTTATTTACACAGATAAAATGCTCAGACTTGCACATGCAATCATTCATATAAATACATAAATAGATATGGATACAGTCACACACACACACACACATGCACACACACACTAAAAAATGTTGAGTGTGAAACTAATTATTTTAAAGGATAGCAAAAACAGAACTTCCAGTGCTTTGTTTTTTTTTTAATGAAAAACATTATGTGCAATATTTCGCTTTACAGTTTTAGATTTTTACATTTTACCTTCATTCACCTTCTAATAAGGCGCCATTTAAAGATGGTTTATAAGTTATAACTAATGGCTATTAATGGTAAATAATACTTAATAAATCAATCATTAATATGAGCAACTTCTGGGATGTCAAGTTGTGAAAATCTCCTCTACTGGTTAGTCATTATAGTCAAGTCAGTAATGGAAGGTAACAGGCTAATGATTGTGCCAATTTTTAATGAGCCATCAAGTCTGCAAATACAAGTGTTAATAAAGGGTCACAGTTTTCTCACTTTCTACTGAGCCAAAAGTAGAAGCCAAAAGTAAAAGTTACTTTTACCTTTAGGTACAACAGTCCACCAAGTATGCTGTAAATTCTAATTATTCAAAAATTCTGGTCCACTTTTCCAGAGTGTCAGAGGTCAAATCGTCGAATAGAAGAAACTTCCTGATGATCTAAAGAGCTACAGTGACAAAGCAAGTGTCACACTAGAGAGGAACACTAGAGTGGAAGATTCATGACAACCTGGCAACCCAGACGTTGTTCTTATTAATGGCTTATAACTAATGTATAAAGCATCAGTGAATGAGTCATTAATAAACCATTGATGAAGCCATTAATTATAACTTAGAAATTCTTTATAAATTGTGCCATTTCTTAAGATTACAATAAAGATTAAATAAAGATTACAATAGTTTTGACACCAGAACAAGGAATTGTATGAACATTTTTGATTTAAAATAAAAGAATAATAGTATATTGGTCTATTAGATCACCTTTTTTCTACACCAGATTTTGCATTGCATGTTTGTATTGCATATAGCACAAGTGGTAGTATTTAACTCATAATACAATAAATAGACTTGCAACTGCTTGAAAATAGTCACATGACTGTATAATTTTGGTGAATCAATTGTAAACATGCACAACAGGTTCAATAAGTAGAACTAAAAACCAATTGGTTACATTGAATACATGTCAAACAGATCTAATAGCTGAAGGCATATACAAAAGGTTCTGACAGATTTTTTATGTTACACTGTTTTCCTTGTAAACTGAACAGTCAAAGTTACCAACATCTACCAGTTGGTATCTTTAGTTTTTTTTTTCATCTTTAATCAAGAGATTTCAAACAATACACAAAACTCTTTTCAATTTCCCAAAATGTTGCTCACACTCCTTTTGCACTCTGACTGCTAAACACAGTGATTTCAGGCAGCATGGTGCCTGAGTGGTTAGCGCTGCCTCCCCACAGTAAGAAGGTCCCTTTGTTGAAATCTTGGCCCTGGTCCTTCAAGTGTGGGGTCTGCATGTTCTGGCTGTGTTTGTGCCAGTTTCCTACCACACCAAAAGACGTTGCATGTTTCATGCCTCTTGTGGTAGTAAAACAATCACCGTGTGAATAGATCTTAACCATGGAACTGAGAGGCGAAATACCACATTTTGTATGTGACGCAGACCGGCCACATGGTCTGAAGTGAGACTAGATGCTGTATGAAACAAGAACTTTATTGTAATGCAGCATAAATAGTTTTCGCAAAGAAAATTGAACACACATCAATAAATATGTTACAAGGACAAATCATTAACAGACGGTAGGGATGTCTATCTCCATCACTGAGGCCAATGTGATGCACATCTCTGTGCATTGCCAACAATCCGATACATTAAAGATACAGTAAATATAAAACAACTATCAATGTGATACAATACAATCCACCCCTACTGTGATGCAGTGTGATTCAACATGATGCAAGAGAATGATGCTATGTGATTCAGTATGGTACAGAGAATCTGATTTTATTTCTTAAGCATACAGCAAATCATAAATTAATAAAAAAAAGTACCATTTTTACTTTACATATTTGTTTCTCTAGTACTGCAACTCAGTAATAATCTAATTGAAAAACACTTGGACCTTTCACAAACAGGCTTTTTCACAAGTTCTTTGTAGTGTAGTGTTGTCTATCTACAGTTTACATGCATACACTCTGTGACCCAAACAATTACTGTCAAAAACTGCTTCCTCCGATGTAAGGAACTATAATTCTAGAGCGCAAGTTCCCCCTGGAACGTTCTGGCAGCGCACCACTTAGCTGTAGCATGGTAGCACGCTTGAGAAACAGTTAACAGAGGAGGAATCAATCTGAATATCAAATTATTGGTCACAAATTGGTCACGTTTCTAAATAATAAAGGCATTTACTAATAATTATGTACAAGTAAATCAGATTTTACCGATGCAAAGATGTTAGAAACAATGCATTGCAAGTTCATCCCAAATTGTATCCGGTGCACACTTTTTTAATCGGGGCAATTGCATCGTGGACATTTATGCTGGCGCACGGATATTAATCTTCCTGTCCCTAACAGCTGGACACACATCCAATGAAAAGAATAAAATCAACAATGTGTTCGTCCATCTATCAGTACTTTCTGACTGCCCTACCCTCTCAACACCAAGACCATTGGTTGCTACTGAAATCTTTAACAATAGGGCAATAAATATATTATTTCTTTTTTAAATAATGTTCAGTAATTTCCTAAAACAGTTGGCTGCTGTAGTTTTTAACAACCTACACTGGCTGATTTTTTCCTTATGAATGTGGTCACGCTGTACAGATTGCATTTACACTTGCTGAGATCCAGTAATAATGCAAGCCTGACCACCTCCAAATGAGGTCTGGTCATTCTGATCACATTCCAATCACAATGCATTCTGAGTGGATTTACACCTGCGTTAACGTGTTTTCATTTATCCAGATAACGTATCCAGATACCAATCGCATGTTAATGCCAGGTGTAAATGGGGTAATAATCAGACTGAACGGCCATTTCGTTTGACTTCATTCATTCAGTCTGGATTTCTTATTCATGTTAGCTGTTGGAAAGGTTGTATCCTGTTTGTTTACCATATGTGTATTCGTGTATTCAGGCTTGTCGACATTAGCTTACTACTGGCTAGCTAGCTATGCAGGAAGAAGACGTATCCATAAAGTTATGATTAATTTCTTCACTTGGTTTCTCTTGTTTCTCTAGCAAGCGTAAGTAGCCATCAATGAGCACAACACCAGATCTATCTGAATTGCTGAAAAAATCGGAGATGAAGACAGTGATTCAAGGTTTGGAATCAGGCTTATAGTTTTGGATATCTTAACAATAAGGGAATCTTTGAATGTATTTGGAGTTGTCTTTAAACACCTCACAGAGGAGTCAGGAACCCAATCAAACACAAGACTGAAACTCAAAAAAATCAAACACTCACTTACACAGACTTTGTTTCAGAGAGGACTCTAGCTATATATCATGGTATACAGTTGTCAGTTGTCCTCATCATGACACATGCAATCAATCACAAGTGGCAATGCATGAAATCTTGCCTTCTGGCTTATGTCTACTGACTAGCTAAGGTCAGCGATATACCATGTGAAGCATTGCTTACAGAGGAAATTGAAAAGAGCCCTCTGGTCTGTAGGGTTGTATTTGTGGTTTGAACAGTCTCCACGGATACACACTGGGCATCACACACTCCCGCTGTGGGATGGTGGGAAAAGCTTTAATTTGCTCTCATTGTGCGTCTAAGACTTTTCCCCATAGATTTAAGTGGATTAAGGAAGTGGTATTGCTCAGTGTGAAGTAGCAGCAGGTAGATAATCAGATACTGTACCACTTAGCATTTACTTTGCAGGTCTAATGTTACGAGCTTGATCCCTCTATCATACTGTTTAGACTCGCCATGTGGAGGCACCTCTCATTGGTGGCTTGGCTTTTGAACAGCCCTCCAAGGTTGCTTGGGGGGTAACAATGGCTAGCAGGTGGCGGCTTCTTTCAAGGGTTTAAGGCTTACCTCAAGCCAAAACAGCTACTTAACCGAAGTGTCTCCGGATGAGAGGAATAGTAAGCAGCCTGCTCTATTTGATGAAGTGATGGGTGAGAGGAGCTATGGTGCCAGGATAAGCAACGTGCCAAGAAAATATTGTCTGGCTCCGAAATAAAAAAATAGCTTTGATCATTTCAGAATTCATGTTAGAGTAGATTGTGATTGATGCTTATTAACTGAACCATTGACTGGCTATTGGTTTATAGGACTTTATTTTGGCTGTCAAGGGAGAAGTGATTAACAAAGTCACCTCTCAGCAACGTGATTACCCTTTCCAAATACTGCCCGCTAATTAAGTGCTTTTTCAGTCCTCTTCCAGTCAAGACTGAGAAGGGCAGTAGTAGCTCAGAGGCTGGACATGTAGACCTGTGACTGAAATGTTGCCAGTTTGACTCCCAGTATGACACAGAGAATCTGGGTAGGGAAAGTGACAATATGGCTGTCAAGATATCTAATTAACCCCTACTGACCGCTGTGGGATTAATCACAAGAACCAACTGGGGACTGTGGCTGTAGTTGACACGTGCTACAAAACTAATGGTGATAATAGAATTTAGGATTGTGAAGGGGTACTGGTGGCTCATTTGGCTGAGGCTATCTTCAGACTCTTTAGCAGGGTTCAAGGATAACAAAGGTTTACTGTGCAAAAATGTTAAAACTGGCTCAATTCTTGCTGAAATGCAATGCTTAAGTTTACTTGTCTACTTGTACTGTAAGAGGGTGAAAAGTTATAAGGAATAACGCAACTGTCCTTGAAAATGTAGTTGAACTCTGCAGCAAAGGGAAAAACCTGCCACGTCTTTATTCTTTCTTTTCAGTTTCCCTATGACTCTTCTTTTATCACATCATTTTCCCTCTAAGTCTTGGATGTATGGTTTTGACACACAGCAAAAGATTTATACAAAGTCTGTTTAGAATGTCTTTCATGTCAAGTTCAACTTTGGTGAAATTTGTACTGTTGACTAATAACAAACCATCTTGACAGTCCTGACCTTTGAGAGAACAGTGAGCTGGGAGTCTAAAACAGAGGAAGCTGTCATAGTTAATTAGCTGTCCACTAACTGACATAGCAAGCCCACTAGCTTGGAGAGCTATTGTGACTGATCATCGACACATACTGTAGATACTGCATCCAGCCTGTGGGACGTGCCTCAGCCACCGACAATTTTTGTGCTGTGTTTGGATGTGCTACCGAGAGAAATGCCAAAACCAAGGAATGAGGAATAACATCTCAAAGGCAACACTACTGTCACGAACATGTTGGATTTAATATAGCCTGTCACTTTGGAAGAAGCATTTGATCTTGATGAACATATTGTGGAAACTCAGGATGGCGCTGACAACCATCACTTTAGCTTCATATTTTTGATTGTGAGCAACTTTCACAAATTGAGGCGACACCACAAAGCAAACGTCCAAACTCTGCAATTGCAGTGGCAGTTTAAGAAAACAGCTCTGTAAAGTAGTGTTGTTCCAGGGTTATTAATATTTGCAGTGGGACTTTCCTATTGCGAAGTGGACCTTCAGCTTCCATATTAACAGAAAACCTGGATACAACCACATGCCACACATAGGAGCCCAAGCACCTACCCGATGATCTTCCTCAAACACTCAAAGAATAAACAGTATTTTTACATTGACCAAGCTTTTCATCGCTCTCATACACAAACATGCAGCCCACTACTCAGCTTCTCTTTACATATTTTTTGTAGTGTGAGAAAGTGTGTGTGAAAATATGAATACAAAAAACAGGATTGTGAAGCTTCCCAATAGTAGCCATATCACAACTTCTAAAATAATTAGAAAATGAAGGCTCAACTTTGATTTGTTGTAATATTGGCCTACTGTTACATTGCATTAGTATTTTGATATGAAAAGATCAATTTTTGATCAACAAAGTATTCTGTATTACACATAAATTTTGTGGAGCCAAACTGCTGAAAAATCAGTGAGTTATGGTGGCTGTAAGAGCCGATAGACCTCTTCCCACAATATACTTGTATGCATTCAGAGGGTATGTCTACCCGTTCCAATATAGCGTCTGCATTTACACCACTGACTGTATATAATTATGGATGACGCGTCTCCACTTCCTACCGCTATGCAAAAGTGAAGTCAAAATATTTCCTTTCCAGGAGCTGCCATCTTGCTTGTGTGACGTCATTTGGAGCCAGAGTCTGCACAGTATATGGACAGAGGTTTGAGAGCAGCTGTCACAGCTTTCAATCATGTTGTCACGCCTCCTTTTTATATAGTCAAATAACTAATTAAAAACACACTTATCAGAAAAATGAGCGCTTGGACATACATAAGTGTGATGAGAATTACCTAAAATGACAGAAAGCATTTTGTGAAAATTTATTTGATGTGTACTTTGATTTTTTAGTTTGGCTCATGTCCCATCCGCTAACAGGGAGGGGGGGACTTATGACCTATACTGCAGTCAGCCACCAGGGGGCGATTTAGATGTTTTGGTTTCACTTTTGGGGAGTGTCATGTCGTCAATATTTACTTCACAAACGTCACTGTGCTACTTTCTCTTTGACTAAGCCTCTACTCTCAGCAGTATCTGTAACAACATGCCCACACCAACGCAGTCTCCTGCATTTTTTTTTTTTTTAACACAGTAATTTATGGTCTGTGTGACTGCTAACTATGCCATCCAATGTTAAAACCTGCCTAGAAAAGTCATCCACCTTTCTCTTTTCAAAGTGTTTCCTTCACACTGTGAATTGTCAAATAAAGGCATAAAATAATCAAAAAGTAATCTCTGAAAACCAATCATGCCAAGCTGATATGCACCAATAGAGAATATATATTCTACCTTATCTCAAGAGAGCAACTCTTGAGAAGACAATGCAATTCTATTTTGATCAGACACCCCCTCACCTGACTGTCTATCAAACAACCAGAGCTCAATGCTAGATAACAGTTTATTCAGTGTGCAAATTTTATTTATTAATGACACTGGCAACTGTCACCTTGTTGTGTCATCCAGCTCTTTGCTGTACAATGTATTGTCCAGACGGCATAAAGGGTTCATAAGAGGTGCTCCAGCCAAATGAGGGATAATTTCATTTGATCATTTCACTAGATGGTGGCACATAGTGACTATTTTGTTTGTGACAAATGTAGGAGAATCCTTATTTATGGTGTTTTTGGCATTTCTTTGCTTGTTTATTTTACAATACAGTTTTAGGTGATAAATATCCCATCAAATATTTAGCAGTAAAGATCTCAGCTTTTAATCTTTTTGTGCATGTCTCTCCTAATGGTATAGAGAGTAGTAGTACAGAGTGTAACACTCTTTACACTTAACTGGCTTAAATTCTAAAAGTAAAAGTTGTCTTTGTTCCCCAGAGTTTTATATTTTCACATAAATAGTATTGAATTGTAAATATTGCAACTGAGGAATCTCTCTAATAAGGCATATTTTATGAGGAGTTTATAAATAACTTTTGATTTTATTATTGGTCGATAAACAGCTTATTAACTAATAATTAGTGAATGATCAATATGTAAAAACAGGCTTACAGTGGCCAGGCTGTGAAATAATCTGTGGGTGTTTATCCTACTCCAACATGACACTTGCTTTGCCTTTTTAGATGGCTCTTTACTTAAAAATAAATAAATAAATAACAACTTATTAATATTTGCAACTGCAACACTTAACGGCTAATTAGAAAGCGAGAAACTCACAAGCCCCCTTTTTAACTACCTAACATTTATAACTGCAGACCCCCGGGCTTGTTAGAAAGTCAGCCATCAGGTCTGTATATGTTGTCAATACATTGATTTTGTTCTGCAACTATTTGGCGGAAATGAAGTGGGTGAACTGTCCATTAAATTGATTAATAAAGTTACTAATTATACAGGCTAATAAGCAAGTTATGCTGGTAGAGGAAGCACACCAACAAAACTGGCTGACACTGAGCCAGTTTAAACTACTTTAAATACTGTTGGGTGGTACAGTCTTTTAAAATATGCATATGCATTAACTTGTATGTTGTGTGTGAAAAATGTTAATCTTCAAAGTAAAATACATGTAGGTAAATGTAGTAAAAAGTACAATATTTCCCTTTGAAATGTAGTGAAGTAGAAGTATAAAGTAGCAAAAAATGAATACTCAAGTACCTTAGAATTGTACCAGCAGAGTACTGTGTGACTGTGTGAATGTATATAACATACAACACATATTTCTGCTGGGAATTGATTGGTGTCTGTGTGTGACAGTTTTAGATTCTGCTGTCATTGTGTGGTAGAATATCTCTCTCTGGGGGGTCACTGAGACAGTCCCACACTAGCTGCATGGAACACATCCCCTCTGCCGCTGTGTCCCTGATAGCTATTACAAATGGAAAACAGTCAATATCAGCTGAGATGGAAAAATCTATCAGTGTTGGGGTAATGGTGTCCGTGTCGACGGCTCAAAGGATCTCGCTCCGTCCTTGAGCAGGCGATGCTAAACCTGCTGAACAGTCCATGCCTTTGAAAACCATCATTAAAATTCAATATAGTTCCTAGATAGAAATGCTGAGTTGTTACATAATGCAGTCCTCGTCTGACTCATTGAAAAGCAATCATCCATTTGTGGTTGAAAATGAGGATAAATCCCTAATGTAAGCTCCAACAGGCTGGAACGTATATTCATCTGGTACAAACTGACAGGTAGAATGAAAAGCTGTTGAACACTCACTACAAACACATACACACTGCAAAAACTCTCTCTTTGACATGTGTAGTAGAATATACCTGATTCTACTGACTTCATACTGCTCAGCTGAACTTTATTTGCCTCCTTGGGGCACTAATCCAAAATGAGATATGCAGAAACATTCATTCCGGAATGTTGTTTTAATCTCTTTTGGTAAGAAAGCTAATTACTTATAAATGATTCCGTTTATGATTATGCAATCATAAGTGTAATTTGAGTAATGAATATCAGGAAACATGTGGTCTCAAAAGCATTTTGGAAATTAAAATTTTCAGTTGGGATCAGTAAAAAAACCCCACAAGATCAAAAATAAACACAATGAATAGATATGGAGGTGCCAAAATACACACACACACACACAGAAAAATCTTATTACTGTACATGGACACATGTCAAGTAAGAAGTTGTGAAAACAAATTTTTGGCACCTCTGAAAACTTTGCTTCAGACCCGTCGGCGGAGCAATTTTCTCCAGTGGAAACAGCAGAGTGGAAGTGATTCACACTGTGAGCCGAGTGCAGCTGTGGTCATCCACAGCAGCACTGACCCTCCACAGTACCTGCTGCTGCTGCTGCTGCTATGTTACACATCAAAATTACAGCTTTCTATCAGCTTCGGTAATGACAGCCAGCCTGAGGCATGACAGTGAAGTAAGTGGCTGCTTAGGGCCCTGCATCACTTAGGCCCCAACATTTGCAAATGAAAAGTGTACGGTCCCCTGTACACTTGTTTAAGTATTTAATTAAGAAAATAATATTTTTGTATTGTTGCGGCACAGGTAGTGCTGGTAAAATTGTGGTTATTAGGTCTAGGGGTTTTAATTACTGCAAAGCCTTATGGCTGTACCACCTCCATCCCAACATGTCCTCCAAATTAAACATCCATCCACCCTTTTTTATGCACTTCTTCAATTTACGCATAAAAAAACATTAGTGGAAATGCTGGAAATTCAAAAATAGTCAAAATGGAAAAGTGGATGTATCAATAAAAGCAAAGTGGACAAAGTGTGATGGAAGCAGATTTAGCAAATAAATGATGACGTACAGAGGGAATGTAACTTAAATGTCCCTGAAGCTTCTGCCCCGCTGGGGAGACGAAAAATTGCGGCTGCTGACGTTTCTCGCTGTCAGCTCTCTTCTTTGTTTCTAGGCAGCATTCAATTTGTGTCTATATAACTCACACAAGGCTGTTATCAAAATGCTTCTAAAAGCAAGATGCTTTGAAGTTAGCTGTTCTCTCCATTTCCACTGTCCTTTATGCTCTCCATCACCAGGATGTGTATCACGTTTTCAATCACTTCAGCTTTGACTGACGTTCTTTTGATCACATCATTGTCCTGCGCCATCTTCTTCTTTTTGTGGTTTACTGCACTCGACAGGAGAATCAGCGCTACTCTTTACTTCAATGCCCTCAACTATTAATATTCGCAAAAAACAGTAGTGGATGAAAACGCACATCAATTCACTTTTTCTTATATTGATTTTCAGAATTTACGATTAAAATTTGCTTAACATTTGGATGGAAACTTGACCATGCACTCCAGAATGACACATACAAGTGTTTTACTGAACTAAAAATAGATTTTAAAAAAGGAAAAAGGAAAAAAAATACAAAAGTTTTATAGCAACACTGAACTGGCACTGTGGGGGCACTGTGGGGGCACAGTGGGGGCACTGTGGGGGCCACTAGGACTCAGGCAGAGGTCAGCTGGGTTGGGCCCCTCTGCTTTTTACAGCGCCGACATAAAAAAGACATTTCAGAGTTCATTCTGTGGAGCTTTGCTGGTGTGTAGTATATTCTCTACATAGCTTTGAGTTGAGAGAATGTGTGCCTTATATTGTAAAAGCAATTATAAAAAGACTTCTCCTCATTTCAAGTCTCTTACCCATTTTTGTCTCACAGTATCCGTGTTTGCTGGTAGTCACCCCAGCAGTCTTCTATATAACTTGGAGATAGCCATCAATAGCTTATTGTTATTTGATTTTAGATGCTTTGGGTTTTTACAAGCAGCCTCCACTTGAGACAGAACTGAAAAAAACATGTACATGAATGGATGGTAAGCACATTTTTCTTGGAAGCTGATTAAAGGATATACTATTATCAAAAGGTGGGACACTTATCTAATTCCTGACTCATAAAGTCTGAATGTATCATCACTAAAACAGGAAGGAAGACGAGGATTCCTTGAGGGGTTCATTATGGCCCACAAACAGTTTCCATACATAGGTTGTTATTGTAAAACTTTTGGGATTCTTGTCAAGGAGAATCAAAGAGTATGACTGCTCTCTGACTTATGTGGACAGAGTGTATTTTAGTTGGAGGTCCAGACAGCTAGTGTCGTCCACAGTCCTCTCCTATTATCGACCAGCAGCAGGGTGTCTTTATCTCCTGCCATGCACTGAGCTCTTTACTCTGGCAGGCTGTTGGGCAACCCAGTTGCTCTGGCACAGCATCACAGCCTCAGTTTTGGAGAGAGCTCCACCGCCCTGACACTCCTGGGTAGCGCTGAACTTCTGACCCCTTCTGTTTTGGAGACAAGTGTCACCGCTCTGTAATCTCCTAATCCTTTTTCACCAAGAATTCATCGTAATAAAAAATGCACGGTGTCAGAAATAACAGGTACAGCTTTCTTTTTTTTCCTGCTGCTGCAGCAGCAAAGACAGGCGAGCTAGTCTCCATTTCAAGACGACATCATTTCTGTGAATTTCTGCTTGCGGTAGAGAGGAGATGAGTGGGCTCGATTTGAACCATCTCTGCTTACCATCTGTTGTATCTGCCTCATATTGCCTGTGTGTAAAGTAAGCCTTTTTCAGCATGTAAAGCTGCGAGAACAGGCGGAGCTGAATGCAGCTGAGCGAGTGACCGACTAATCCCCTTAACACATGGGACAGTGCCGGCACCAGCTCTAATTGATTCCGAAAATGACTGGGGCTGTATTTGCGAGGGAAATGAAAGCTTTGAGATTCCTGCGTGGGATGAGGCTTCCAGCAGCAGAAGCAGCAGCAGCAGCCAGACTCTCCAGGTGCTGCACGTCTCAATCCGTAATCAGAGATAAGAAATGCAGATCGCCACCGTTGCAGTGAACATAAATTTACCTATATGCACAACGCTCACTCAAACATGTTCAATTTCTGTCTTTCAGACTCAGATGTTCGATTTTTTTTCCTCCCTCCTCCTCTCACTCCCATCATATATTTATAGAATCTTTTTCTGGGGTTGAGAAGGCAGAAAAAGAGATTATGATGGTTCCTCTGAGGACTGTCCTTCGTGCCAAACCTCTCTATTTTTTCCCCTTTGCATCCAGACATCCCTCCTGATTAGGCTGTCAGAATTTCACTCCCAGACATCTCAATTTGTAAGCATCTGAAAACATTTCCATCTCACGCTGTGTCATTCTCGCAACAGATGCAACCAGGCACTGCAAATGAAAGCCCCGCAACATTATGCTATCAAATGTGAGCACTTGGCCTTGTATCTTTCAGCGCTCGCAAAAGTAAATTCATACAGCACTTTTAAGCGAGATGAGTGTTTGCATGTGTTTAGCAAAGAAGACCATCTTTAAAATCCTCTTTTATTCTTAGCATTAATAGTTGTTGATTGCAGCTATTGAATATTTACTGAAGTTTTCAAATGTGTCTTAATGATGCAATTTAGCAGCTGCAAAAATGCTTTTTAGCAATCAGTGTTGAACCTTCATTGCACATCTAATGTGACACACAGCCTCTGGATACACTGCCCTAATTGGCAGTTACTGAACATAGTCATGGATCCAATAGCAAATATATCACTGCCCTACATTCAAGTATAGCATCAATGCTTTCCTGAGAGTGAGTCAGTGAGGGTTGCATGTGTGATCTATGACTAAATGCCTGAGGAAAATACACCACCATCACCTCCCATTACACATGTTGTCACTTTTGTACCACCAATGTATTTCTCTTACTTTCATGTAATTTAACTCAAATTGCAAAAGTCATTTCATCAAAAATCATTATCAATGTCATTTTTAAATGTATTGCTATTATTTTTTTTATATTACTGATATAAAGAAATGTCTTTGATTTGACTCTATAAATTACTTTAGCTTCAAAGCCTCTGAGTGGGCGGGTCTGTGCTCATGTTTGATTGACAGCTGAGCTGGAAGGGGCACAGAGACACGATATAAACATGCAGCCAAAGATAGCTGCGACCACACATACACCATTTCCTGCACCTAAACTGGTATTTATAAGCGGTGAGAATATGTGGTAAGAATGTTTGCACCTCATGCATGCGTCAGACCAGGTGCACACATGGTTTTCCAGAGTCAGCTGTGGGTTATATCATAAGGTGCAGATGGAAAAATAAGGGGAGAGACACAATCTAAATATAATAAAACAGTTTGTTTAGGTTGATAACCAACAGCACTGTGTGATTTTTATGATATCTACACATTGATCTGTAAAATGCCGATCAAAGGCCATTCTTTTAATTTAGATAGGAGGCATCTATTTATTTTGCTGTTAATGATCTTTTTATTTTATCCCACTTTCACCCTGTGGGGTGGGTTTCAATATGAATGCTACAAACTAATCGTTAATTACATTTCTGATGTTTGAAAATGATGAGGAGATATCTGCTGATGATGGTTTACAAGTCCATGTGATGAATTAAGGTTAAGGACGTGTGTAATGGCAGCTGTTCTGGCTGCTGGAGAAACTCACTGGTGCAACACAATCTCTGAAACTGCACTTCTTCTTTGCTGTTTTTTTCATTGACAGGTGTACAGATTGGAGGAGCAGGCAGCATGTTGATATGAAAACGGCTGGTTCAGGCTGTGTCTTCATCCATTTATGGCTCTTTGCGGGAGTGGAAATGAGGCTCGTGCACGTACACTCAGTTCCTCTATGACTGAGATTTATAAAGCAGAAACATGCGTAAGCACAGCTTTATGACTCTGATGAAAAGGATGCGTCTGCATATTTCTGTCTTTGTGCATACACAGTTTTTGTCCTGAATCTACAGTTTTTCAGCTGTTCAAAGTGCTACAGCTGACAAGTTTATTAGCTATCTAGCCTGAAAACTGATGTTAGCATTACTTTTACCTCAGTAGATGTTTGATAGTTCATAACAAGTCCTCCAAACTAAATGATGAAATATGTTGTGGATGCCTTTTGACCCATGTGAGCATTTAAATCATTTAAAAAACATTTGCCTACTACAAAAATGATTCATATGACTGTTTCCTGATCTAACATCATTATGGTTAAAGCTGTACTAATCAATATTTTCATATTAACAATGAATCAAATGACTATGTGTCATGTAAAAGGCATAATTTCTAGTGATGAACCCACAGAGAATTATCACCATTTCAGTAAAAACAGCTCTGATAGATCAAGTGTACACTAACTGCCCAGCACCAAACACAACTAGCTGGTGAACATAGTGGAGCATTTACAAGATAAAGAGCTGTCTATTTCTCTCAGGAGCTGGTGGAGACCAAAACAGAGCCAAAAAGAGAGCGCATATTGGACCTGTGGGCAGAAACACACCTCCAAATGAATACTAATGTTGCTCTGTGTCTGCTGGATGTGTAAATAGGCAACTGTTTGCTAAAATGTTCGCCATAAAACTACTTTGTAATGGTAGAAGGGAAGACAGTGGTCATGTTTTAAAGAGATCAACAACCAGATAAACAATGCTACAAAACAGGACACGGACTGTGGCCTCCTGTATCAAAATTCCTTGCTTTGTTGACCAATGACAACACTACGCTACTGCTGCCATTACTGCTGACAGACAAGAGTCATAATGTGCTAGAGGTCAGTGTCATGTAAATGTAAACATAGGTCATATTCAACCCTGTTTCTTAGAAATCATGTTCATGCACAACTAAATTGTTCTCCCAATTTTATTGCGTTAGCAAACGTGATTACTGTATGGATTATCTTCACGGGTAACATTCTTTCAGATGAATGAAGCGCTACATGGATATATCACACTGGAGTCACATGGAGGAGGTTGGGGTGGATGTGGAACGTACAAGATGCAAGACTCTGACAGCAGAGACCCGGGGTCACATCCTGAGTCCTGCATGTGTTCAGGTTAGTGAAAGATCATGATGTTGCTTAAATGTTTATAATTATGTTGTACTTCAAATCATTGCAGACTTTTTCTGTACTAAACCAAGACTTTAACCAAGTGCTGCCAGTCTCTAAACTTAATCATAAAAAGTTTAATATTGTGGTAGATTCTATCAGCAGATATACTGCAAGATTGGATATTTGGGTGGAAAAAAAACACAACTAGGTACATTGTCTTTGAACATTTCATTCATACGTTCAGTATCAACATTTTTGCAACTTGCCAAATACGTTAATTAACATCTCCTCATTATGGTGAGAGAAAATGTAGGTCAGCCAGCTTCACGTTTCTAACAAAACTAGTATTTGCTGTTGCAGTTTAGTTGAATATGAATGTACTTTTTTAACAAATGCTGTGTTTTTTCTTGTGTTGAGCAGGCAAATGCACACGAGGCAGCATCCATGCATTTACTGTAGATAAGGAGGAGACATTAGCTAAAAAGCTTAAGTTGCTTATGTTTTCTCCTTCATGCAAAAACAGTTTGAAATCAAATTATTTAATTTGTATCATGCAAAGAAATTCTCTGTCTCTGTAGATAGAGAAACAACTGTATTTCTCCCTTATGGATTTGCACAGTGCAGAGCAGATCTGTGTAAGGAAATATCATTTCAGTTAAGGGTGTGTTTATGCGAAGTCAGCGTCTCCCTATGACATTTTACTTCACACATGACTCTGCTTGCATTTTTGGAAAAACATGATTCAGACTGACTCTTTGCACCACTTCACAGATAAACACCAGAGAACAGCGGTTTATTATGTCTTTCATTTATACTAAGTGCTACTTGAGATGTTTGGTGTCTGGAGTAGAGATCCATGTTAGAGATCAGAATTTCAGCAAATGTTACCTTTGTATGAAGTGAGTAATGGTTTTAATCCCCCAGTCAGATCGCCCTTTAAATAGAGTGATAAACACATAGAGTGGCTTAAGAGGGAGAAAGGGCAGCCGCTCTCTACAGAAAAACACTGTAGGAGAGCTCTGAGCACCAAACCAAGAGTGCAGAGATGAAATAGTTTGTCCTTGACATGAACATGCTTCCCTGTGTGGCTTCTGAAGGGTGAAAGTATATGAAGAGCTTTGCTTCCAAAGACTGGGATTTTACATGATAGTCTTATTTGCGACACTGAGTAATGAACAAACAGCAACTGTTTTTTCCCCAAATAAAATAATATTACAGCAGCTTCTCAGGTAAAGGCTAGAATTCCAGTAATTAGTATGCAAATAATATCTGTGTCTTGTGCAAACAAACTGAGGCATCCTCCAATAAATGCTGAGTGAAAACATTGAGTGCAGTGGAATTACCTACTTATAAGGCTCATAATGGTAAATTCGTAATAATGTGTGTTTCACTAATTCCAGCATTCATGTCACATTCATAATTTGTTGCTTTTGTTGAGTTTCTACTTCTACTTTGTTGATTTTTCATCATATGTTAAGCTACTATCAACAAAACTCGATACTTAACTTCAGATGTTTCACATTAAATGCTCACCAGAAAACTGGCCATCGTAAAAGGACGACACAAAAAATCATGGCAGCCAAAAGAAAAGAGAATATGTGGTCACTGTTGGACAGGTGAGGCTGCCTCAGAGATGCACTCACTCTGCTATGGCAGTATTGTTGTTGTGACATTCGTGCTAATAAAGCAACATTTGACTTTGAATTGAATCAATATGTTTTTGAGCTGTTGGGAGACTTTTAATATGTATTGTCATGTCACCCGGTGGAACGTTGTGGCTTATTGATCTTATTGATCTCTACTGTATAACAATAGAGCTCTATGGCACAGAGGAATAAGATATATCAGGATTTGGCTACACAGACAATACTTAGTAAAATCAGTTTGTTGGTGGTTCTTTTTATGAGATTTGGGATTTGTTGACAAAAAAGAAAAATATGGAATTGTTATCCTTTATCTTATCCTTTAAAAGACTCCACTTGTTCAGAAGACACATCTGGTGTTTCTTTTAATGTGAAACACCTGAAAGAAGCATTATGTTTCATTGATATTAGCTTATTGTTGAACAAAAGTCAAAGTTGGCAAAGCTGAGCTGACTGGTTTTAATTAGTGCTAAACAAATTTACTTTTAAATATACTTGTGAAACCTGCGACTGTCAGGACCATTGTATGATGGCTCATATGGTAAATGCTGCATAATGTCCACTTCCACTGTACTTTTCTATCAGTATGACGAGTCATGTCTCACCAATATGCACTTCTGACTTTTTTTCATTCACCAACTACTTTGAGTCACTTCTACTTTGTGGTTCTGATTAAAAGCCTAAAAGCTCTTTGAGTCACTGGAGAGCTTTTAGAGGATGTGTTAAACCAGATTTTTCTTACTGTCAACAAATCCCATGACAAGACCACAACCAACAATGAATTTAGTTTTACTAAATATCGTCTGTGTATCCAAAGTCTGATATATCTTCTTCCTCTGTGCCATAGACTTCAATTCTTTTCCAATATACAATGTACACACTGTAGATTATTCTGACTCAGTCTCACATATGCCATCCCGCTGCTGTAAATACTCATCAGAGCAACAAATGTGTATTAATCCACAGCTGAAAATAGTCCCAAACAAATTCAAAAAAATGTCTGGTAAAAACTGCATTGATTACTGAGTCTTCTTAAAAAAATAAAACTATTGTGAGCTGTTTTCAAAGATTTATGTCCTCAGTAGGAATCAATGGGCTTTTGGCTGAGAGTCTTGAGAAAAGTACTGAGAGATGGACTAAAACATTGTTGGTTTTGGTCTTTTCATGAAATTTGTTAACAAATCAATAAAATAAAACGGCAGCCTTATGCTTAAAAGTGAGACATCTGAGCAGAGAGTGTTGTGTTTCATTGACGGTAGCTTAACTGTGAATGTGTAAAAAAAAAACCCAAAAAACAAGGTGAAGTAAAAAGTGGAAACATGATCCTTTCTGACCTGAGCCGATCAGAAAACAGAAATAAAAATATATACTCATAAAACGACCCGGTTCTCTCTGCAGTTGAGGTAAATAATATGTGGAGAAAAATTAGCCAACGTCTGCCTTCACAAATGTGTGGTCGACTGTTTGTAGCTAAGCTGTAACTGGATTTGAATCATCTGTACTGAACAAAGTGTCTGAATGAAGCCATATGCCAAATAATGAACAATTTTCACGTCAGAATAAATCCCGCTGTGTGACAATACGCTGCCTGCTGATAAAATAAACGGCCCTGCTCTTAAAATGGTTTCCTTTTGATCACAACTTAATTATCTAATTTTCTTGTAATATTCAGGTCAAAATGGCACATTATGTCTACTTTTTGTCATTTTGTATTTTTTTCTCTATTCTTTTTTGAGATGTCTGTTCTCTCAAAAACATTGAAGTTGTGATCACATAAAAAAAGGTTGATATCTTTAGAATAATAATTAAACTGTGACCTCAAGATAATACATTCATTTGTTTTTTTCAAGATAAGTTTTGATATAATGAAACTTAGTTATCAACCTTTTACATGAATAAAAACCAGCATTTTGGAATGAAGAGAAAAGGGCTGTGCGGTTAGTATAAGCAGAAAAAGTCTCCATGTATGGAAACAAAATACACAGAAACAACACTAGAATTAATCTTTCAAGCATGACTTTAAATGGGATGGATGGTGACTGTCATTTATATGAATGTGTGCTTGTTATGTTATGTTAAAGTAAAAATCCAAACAACCCCGATGGCTGAAATGAAAAGCATCAGACCTCTTTATGACCTGTAAGCTTCAGCTCCATGAGAACTGACTGGGTCTTCATTTTAAAATGCGGGGCTTGTCAGGAGATGGTGCCAGTGGCTGTAAAGTGTTGCACATCCCCGGTGTGCTACAAAGTCCCCTGTCAGAAACCCACCGGGAGGCTGTCGCCAACACGGTGCTTTCTGCAGAGTTCGACACTTTAGAGATGAGTTATTTTTTTTCCTCTTTAAACTCAAGGGAAAGAAATAAACAAATAAAATGTAAATCTGAAAAAAAAAACCTGAGAAGGTGAGAAAGGGAAGAAGGATGTGGGAATTGGCTTTGTGGAACTTTTTTCAAAGGCGGTTTTATTTCTGTCAAACAATGTTTTAACATTTCATGGCTCCACATGAAATGGTTCAGGAGACGTAGCTAAAATCAATTATACAATGCTAAATCTTCTATTATCCAAAGCCCCTCTGAGAGGCCCAGTGATGTTCACATAACAGGTGCAGTGATAAGATCCACAGATCCCTGGTACTGATTTCTCCCTCCACAGACCAAATTTAACACTCTCTACTGCTGTATTTATACCACCTCTAAGACTCAGCCATTAAAATATTATTAAAAGCCGATACATGACTGATAAATTCAGTCTTCAGCAGCCTTAATACGCATAATTCATGGCAATAAAGTGAATTCCATCCCACCTTCATCAATCTCAGCCTTTTATCAGTTTTTCAAATTGAATTAAAGTCAGCGCCTCGCTCAAAAGGGATTTAAAGCAACCTGCTCGGAATATTCCGGGCTTGTGAGCCTTCAGTCTTCTGCCTGGAATGCCAAGCAACAGTTAATCCCCATGAAATGGAGCTCTGTGGCGTTGCCTGGAATTAAGGTCCTAACACGAAGTCAATCAAGAGGATCAGTGGGCTGGTGAGTGAAGTGCGGCCCTGCCATGTAGATATGCTAACTGATGGAAGATGAATGGTCGGCTTATATTCCAGTGGATCAAACAGACGTCAGCTGATGAGAGGCTATACCGAGTATCCTTGAAATCACTTTGTTACATTGAATTGACAAAATCTCAATCAATTAAACTGTTTTATCACGTTCACATTGTAAAATCGTTCTCTATTGTTGCTGTCTTGTGGTCCGGAAGTGATCTCAACACCACAAGGCTGATAGGTGGAGAATGAAGAATAACTTTATCATGATGACAAGAAAAGTAAAATCTTTACTCATGTCCATACTTTATTTCATTCAGTTCTTGCCTTGCTTGAATGGAGATTTTGGTTGGTTTTGGAGACCATGAAAGTTGGATGTGCTGCCAAAATGCAGGTGACCTCCACTCAATACTGTGCCTGAACGCATCCTACAATATGTAGACACTGACTGAGGCCGCAGCGATAGCTCTGCTAACGTGCTGCTTTCACTCTGCAGAGGACAGGAACAACCAATACTATTGTTTTTCTGGAGATTTTAACCTCTACAACACCCAATGTATCAATTCAAGGTGACATACTGCCACAGGACACCGGAGTTAAGGATTAACTGAAAGGAACATACAGTATGTTTATTTCTTTTATGGGAATAAAAATGTACTGTTGGCTATCCATTGTACAGATTGATACACAATGTCGGTTGTTATTTCCTTTGACTTCAACATCAACAGTATTGTGCTTGTTTGAAGATACTTCTAATTTTGTTTTTATACTTAGTGAGAACATACCACCCACATTTACAGTGTGCAAAGCCAATACTTTGTGCCCAGAAGTGTCACATTCCTGTTTGCCAGAGGACCTGCTGAGAGCTCAGCCATGTTAAATCTGCATCGTATGGTGTGTGAGAATGCCAATTTGAAGGACCCCATTATTCACTCAGAGGTCACATTAAAATGGAACACCTTGTGATTTTTCCCCACTTTCCTCTTGCCAGAAGCAGTCGTGAAATTAGAGGGTGAACCATTTCAAACCTGGCAACAAATTGCAAGTAGGAATAAAGCTGAGAGCCTGGCGAAGATAAACACCTTGTATAAATAGAAACAGGCAGGTACAGAGTGCAGAAAATGTCTGCCATGTACATCATAGGTGTAAGATGGAGTTGTCAGCTGGGTAAAGCCAGACGTGGGTCCACGGTGAGAATGGGCCACCCGCAGGATAATGAAGTGAGTAGGCACTAAGTGTAGAATTGACTGCACTGAAAATGTTTCATTAGCTGCACTCAGTCCTGGCATTGTTCCCCCCAGAGTACACCTGGAGCTCAAGACAGTTGAGTTGGATGGAAAATGAGAATGACAGAGAAAGAGAAAGATTTTCCCAGGTTAAGTGTCACAAGATTAAAGGATCAATTCACTCAAATTACGAAAAAAAAAAGTCAGAGAGTAGATGGTTTTATTTGTCCAGGTTTTGAGAGATCTCTGAGATTTCTGCCTCCACCGTAATACAATGGAGGGGAAAGGAATTTCATTTGTAGTGCTCACTGTTTTGAAAGAGGACTTACGGTGTCCTGGTGATTCTGGATAATCTACGGATCTCAATGTGGACAAGAGCTGTAATCAGGATTTCTACACCACCTAACCTCTTGGATTAGGCCAAGAAACAGCCACCTGCACCAGTATAGATCATTTAGATTGAGGGTGCTATGAACACCAAGAATGCATCAAGAAGAGTATATAATTGGGTGGATCAGGACAGGAAATGATTATTAGAAGAATGACCATTTCATATTTGAAATTATATTTATAAAAACATCATGTAGCCTAAAATGGTAGTAGGTTACCTAAAAACCTGTTGCCTGTATGTGAGCTGTCAGTATCCTCTTTCCACCCTACGATGTTATGAATTTGTTTTTCACTGCATGAGGGCGTGTGAAAAGTGTCAATTGTGCGAGTCTCATGGTCAATGCGTGAGAGTTGGCACCCCTGCTTGCCATTCGTATCTTCCCATTTCTCCATGAAGAATTGCATTTTCAATGTTATTTAGATGCCTTGCGGAAGAGCATCTTTGGATTTTCATTCCTGCTGTAGGGCTTCTTTTTGCACAGATAATCTGTATTTTCTAATTTGCCCTCCTTTTACCTCTGTTTTGGTCTCCACCATCTCTTGAGAAAGATATCTGTCTCTTTAGTTGCTAAATGCTCCACTATGTTCATCAGCTAGTTGCTAACTTTGTCTGTTTGCTGGGCAGGTAGTGTACAGTGGGTTTTTTCACTGAAAACATCTACCTACGGTAGCTGGAAAGGAGGCTGATGAGAGCAGTGAGAGTGAATCAACAGTAAAGTTGTGGACCAAAAACGCTCAGTTGAGCTGAGAGGAACTGCAGAGTTGGTGGTAATTCTCTGTGGATTTGTGACCCTTTTCACATCACACATAATCATTTGACCCATTGTTAATATGAGATATCGACAACTGCAGCTACAGTATCATTTTTTCCAGACAACTTGTAATTTTATGACAAAGAATATTATTTAGTGCGTTTACAGTGCAAGTGCTAAGCTGCCAGTCTGTCTGAATGGAATCTAAAGTCAAACTAATTCAAAACTAATCAAATCAAATTAATAAGCTGGTGCTGTTTGAGATAGCCTCGCCTCACTCTGCTTTATTGAATGGGGCAGCAGTACATTCAGACTTCAAACATGAGAGATTTCTACAGGCTGCTGCTCTGGCTCTATAACATCTCTTCACTACAGCGAAATGTGTGCTCACAATAAACCTGACATTTGACAGTGTTTGAGTCAGTCCAGTCATGATGCATCCATAAAGGAACCATCACAAGTAGCAGAGGTTCACTATGGATTTAGATATTATTTCAGTAAGAATTATAAAGTGGATGAACATCAAATCCTCCTGATTTTCAGTTAGGAGATAGGAAAGCATTCGTCCATCGTTATTACCAGAAAAATCAGTCCAGCCTCACTTTTTATCCCCCGTGTGTAAATTCAATTCAATCTAATCATAGATTAATAATATAGCATAGGCTGAAATTTGATGTGAACTATTGGGGGGAACAGTAGTTAGTGTGAGTGCTTTTTCTACCATGAGGATTTTTGGAATTCTTGCGCCAGTAAGCATTTTTAATTTGAGCAAGTGAAAGTGAAAATGACATGGCCAGGAGTCTTTCATTTCATCGTGCAATCATAGTGATCAAGCTAAATGTAATATGTTATGGTGATAAATTGTTGACTGTTCATATGATTTTAACTTCTGATTGGTGTTGATGTTAGGTATCACCTTTTTAAATTAGTCAAGCGTACATTCAGTTTTTTAAATAATAATTTACAGCAGGGATTCTCAAACTATTTCTAATGTGGGGGCCAAAAAAAAAAAATCTGTTGAATATGGTAAAATGGCTTGTTTTTTGTTTACTTTCTTAATCAGTTTCTGTTGTGCCTAAACTGCCATAGTTTTGACACACAAAAGATTCCTGTTGTACTGACACTGAACTTGAGAGCAAGATAGACTTCTTAGTAATTGGATTTAGCATCTGTTTGCATGATTACATGTGTTTTACCCTGTCCAACCCTGTCTCTCAGAAGTTGAGTTTGTATAAAAAGTTAAATAATGCTGTAAATACAGTAATGCTATAGTAGCTATGAGCGGATATTGTATTGCAAGACTGAATATCGGATACAAAACTTTGTCACGGTACATTTAACTGATAAGCTCAAAGTTTTAGCAACTTGCCAGATACATTTATTAATAACATTTTCTCATTATGTTGATAGAAAATGTCATCCTGGCAGCGTGAGAAGACAGTGTGGCTTCAGTCACAAAGTCCAAATCATGTTATACTTAATATTTTGTTATTCTTCCTGAATAAATCTTCCTAACTTGAATCTTGACGGCCTTGCTGGCATCAGAGCATTCTGATATTTATATATTTATATTAATAGACTTTTGTATGGTTGATTTTTATAGTAGAAAAAGCACATATGGAACAAATAACATTAATGCTGGCTCTGATTAAGAACTGATTGCAATGCAATGCAGTGATTAATAATGTCATGAGTTACACCTGTTTTATTCAGAGATAAGATCTGTTCTACTTCAACAACGCCAGAGTGGGAACCACTGATGTGCAGTACATTTGATGTTAAATCATTTCTGTTACCTTAAAGTTAAACAGTTTGTGTGTACATACGTAACTGTAAAGTGATGCTTGTTTAGGTATAGATCACCTACTGGTTAGTAAGACTGTCCTCTGTAATGAAATATGCAAGGCTGCAGTAGGTAATGTGTCCATTCAGAGTCATCTGTCTTACTGAGTGTCCTTCGGCAAGAAGCTGAACCTGATTAACCAAATTAAGGTAATAGTTATATGGAAGCATTTACATGGTTCACATTAATCTGATTTGCACAACAACCACACAGGAGTTGTTTGGTAATCACATCAGTGCCTGGAAGAATGTGTGGGCTATTTGTTCCACATTAAGAGAATGTCCATGTAGGCATGTTCTTATTGATTTATTTTCAAATTCATGAGTAAACTGTATACATAAACAGTACCTATGATCAGGGCTGGCCTAATCTTCTTTGGGACCCATAACCCCCGATCCACCTGCAGTTACGCCTTCAGTATCAGGACTGATACTGATAAAATAATAATGGAGGGTGATAATTACCTCCATAAATCATAATAAATAAACACATTTTTATAATTCAGTATAATTCTTTATAAGGTACAAAACTACAAACTTTTTTAGCCAACCTAATATGACTGATTTATGGTTAGTGCTAAGTGGATGAGTGTGTCAGCTAAATGTATGAAGCACGAATATTAAGTGAAACATGACATAGGTACTTGCAAAGATACAATAAGCATTTTACTTTATTATATTCAGACATTACTGCATAAAGCGTAATTGACTGTAATTAACACTGGTTATCTGTTGCTGACTTGAATTTATGTAATCTATGTCCTTGACTAACCTACACTAGTCTGTCACTGAGCCTCAAACTCACCTCCTTCTTCCTGTACGGCGCCTGTAATTAATATAAAGAAAGAGGTCTTATTGTCTAGAGACTAGTAAACACATATGGAATAACACACTCTTTTCATTTATTTTAAGACCTCTTTTGGATATAGGCTGGAAAGTAAGTTGTAACAAGAATAAGAGTCTACAGCCATGCTAGTGACTCCAGGAAGCTTTACTAAAAGCTAACATCAGCATACTAACATGCTCACAATATCTGTTAACATGGTGATTTAAAGCAGACATAATGTTCACCTTGTGAGCCATCTTAGTTTAGCATGTTAGCATGCTAACATTTGCTAATTAAAACTAGAGAAAATGTATAGCTGACACTGTTGGGAGCGCTGATTTTATAACCTATATGTTCAAGTCCTAACAACTTGTGATTTTATAAGAAAGAATATGAGTTGCTATTTTTGCAGTGCAGTTGCTAAGCTACCAGTCTTTCTGATTGGAATCTTGAGGCTGTCAAACTAATTAGCCGGTGCTGTGTTTGATAATAAATAAAACTATTGGACAAATTAAGACGTGATGATTTGCTAGATGAAAAGGTGGTTGTTGAAATTCATCCAGAGGGGGACCAGAATGGCTTACCCAAATATCAAGGCAATTCATTAAATAGTTGTTGAGATATTTCACTAAAAACAAAAAATGTCAACCTCATGGTGGCGAGGAAAAGTCAGAAGGTCAGGAGGCTTTATTCTCTGGGGAACGTGCATGTCTGTACAAAAATTCAAAGTGGTAGATCATCTAACTGACTGTCCGACTGTCCAACATTGCCATCCATAGAGCCATGCAAGCATACTGTAGCCAAAAGCTTAAAATCTCAGCAGATGGTGAAGGACTTCTTGCTAATTGATTCTATTGGTCAACAATCATATCAACCCCCTCTAGACATAGTTATCTTTTTGTTCTTCTGTGACCCCCATGTATTTCATGACTAGTCCTGATTTGTCACCAGCCCCTGATCTGCTCTGACACCTCAGCACACCGTCTCTTGCTGACCAGTGGCTCATGAACCTGCCCCGCAGTAAGTGTTGCTGTCAACAGCTCAACACTGTCAATCAGCCTCGATCCTCCAGGCCTGCAATCTGCCCACCACTGTGTCAGCGGCACCTCGCTGACAATCCCTAGAGTCACCCAGAGTTCAACGTTTTCACTGTAGGGAGGCATCAGCAAGTTCGTTGACAGGCTCACACAAGGACTGGGGATGATCCTGCAGTACCCATAATGTCAGGTTAACACTGTGTAATAAAAGATTGGGAGAGGATATTTAGTCAAGTAATCATTTATAAATGTTTGATTTGTTACTGTACGTTCTATCAAAAGCTGATAAACACAACAGGGATATGACCTATTCATAAAAGTAGCTGTAAATATTGTGTAACCTTCAATTTTTCAATTGTTCATTGTGTTGTGACCTCTGTCCTATCCTTGGATGCTACACAGTCTGGTTGCAGTTTGGAAATCAATAAAGTTGTGTTAACTTAAAAATCATAAAGCACTTGCAGGATCACATGACACCAGTAGCAGAATATCCCCATTTTCACTGTTTAACTATATACAGGACCAACATTTCAGGCCTAAGCTTGTACATTTTCTATACATAAGAGTTCTATTCATTTCATGGCTGAGTAAGAATGATTAACCTCTGAAGGATGCTTGATAAGCCACACTATGCCGTCTTGTATTTGACCGACCTGCCAGATCATTTATGTTATATTGTAGAAGTGGATTTCAGGAAGGGAAGATGTGTTATGAGATTTAATGGAGGGCTCTTTAACCTCTAAGAGGAGAACTTGTTAGGCACTTGAATGAAAGAGTAGCTGATGAATAAATTGCCAGTGGACAGTTTGCATATATATGTTGAATTGGATTGTTCAAGCTAACACAAGTGTCTATTTTGAGATAAAGTAATTTACATGTCTACTGTCATAGAATTTCACTCAGTATGTGTTTACTATATTTTTCTTACTTTGGGGATGTCCTTGGATAAGGTCAAGGCAGTCCTAACAACACTAACAACAGAAAAATAACAAAAGATGGAAATGTAGGTACATTTGAAAAATGTAATGTAATCTGTTTGTCTTTACATTAATCATTTCTGACCACCAAAACATACAGTTTCTCCTCAATAATGCTCTAAAATTTGGATATAATTTCTAAAAATGCCAGTCGTGTGTGACTGCTGTAAAGATGTGGTATGGTGGACCAATAAGAAATTTAAAGCAAGACTATGTAAGTTTTAATATAAGAAAATATCAGTCTTTCATTTACAAATGAAACATTTCATTCATAAACAATAAAACATACTCTTGCTCAATTCAACCAACTGCTACAGCCTTAGTTGGTCTGGTATGACCAGTAGCTGATGGTGGCTAATGTTAGCAAACTTTAGCTAGATATTGCTATCCAACTGACATTGCTGAGTCAGTTTGCTGACTTTTGTCTCTTTTCTACTTGTGTTACTGTTGAACATTTTCGTCAAAGGTATACACACAGATCATAGATCTGAAGTAGTAAAAAAGTAAACACACAGCATGTATGTAACCAGAACATGTTTCCTGCTCAGGTCGCCTTTAAAGCAACTGACTCACTCACTCTTGGAAAATGAAGGGAAATCCTATGTGCCATTGTGTTGCAATTGCCACTAGTGGCCACAGTGGCCACTGTTCAGCAAAAGTTGCATAGTCTCACTTAAAGTCTATTGGGAGCCAAAGCCCTGATATTGCTTCCTGGCTTTATAACTGACTATATAATGCTGATCAACTAGCTCAGCAGTAGATGGTTTTCTTTCATTGGCCTGCAGTTTACAATCCATAATCTAATAAATGAGTATCTATTACAGCATTTGCTATTATAATTTGAATCCTTTGTGATTTTAACACTAAAAGTTAAAACTACAACAGTTATTAATATATAACATAACTACAACTCCCAGCATGGCAGTGTGCAGTGTAATAGGGCATTTTATACCATTCTCTTGGTTTCTCTCTTATCCATGATAGTCCATGACACACTCACTTCCAGCTTTAGTCATTGGTTAAAGGCAGCTAAACACAGTAATATATTATAAATAATGATATTATGTCATTTTTTTGTAGAAGTTTACCATCCTTATCCAGAGATATGGAGTGAACCACCCTACATAGTGTCAAGTAAGGCTATATTCCACAAGAAAAACAATACAATAGGTTGTAAAGTCAGTCAACTATAAACGACATATAGTTACGTTTGAGTGACAGATGCCATCTTGTGGCCGTAGTGATTCTGACCTGGAGCACTGGTGTAGTTCAGATGACGTACAGAATATAGAGTATATGTGGACAGATTTCCTCATTCAGAGGATGAGGGGTGGGTGGAGTCATTAACCCAATGGTGGATTTTGCCACAGGAGACCATTGTTCATGTTCTGTTTCCAACTGCAAGGCAGACAGTTTTTAAAAAAATGTAACTACGATTGTCCCCTTACCCTAACCTCCATGGTTATTATTGTAGCCATGATGACAATGCTTCCCTAACTTTAAGGAAAAAGTAACTTTAACTCGCACCACATTTCTCTAACCTTAAAAAAGTGATAATTTTAAACCAAACCATGATCTTTCCCTGAACCTAACCAAGTGTATACTACAACATACAAATAACTACTCTTACATTTTATTCACACTCTTGTACGTATGACAGGCATCAGGCTAAATGACAGCTTATCCAGATGACTTGTTGTGGGACCAACTAAGACTGAAGGTAGGGACTAATACCTCTCTGAGGCAAGGTGAAAAGTTGTATACTATAACATTAACATTCTACAGGTAAAGTATTACTATAATAGAGTCTGCTATCTACTCTGTGTCTTGCACCGAACAAGGTCCTCTCTGTGTACCAGCCTGTATTAAACAGTGTATCAGAGTGTGAGTTGATAATCTGCCCGTATTCTAGTGTCACCAAGACACCCTCTTTTACATTCAGTGTGTAAAATGCCTCAGATGCTGATAAAATCATGCTATTACCCTGCAGTCGACTGACTTTTCAACCCCCCTGCTTGCTCAAAATCTTCTTAGAATCATAAGGGTTTTCATTATTATTTCATACACGTATAAAGAACACAATACAGTCTGCACTTTCAAAGACTACAATATAACAAAGCTGAAATCGAAGCAAAATTGTCCCCTGCTTATTTCAAAGAGGCAAATATCACATATTAATAGATCTTCATGCTGTGTTGCTGTGTATTGCACTGGCACAATAAATGCCAGACTTCTTTTGAAGAAAAGAGACATCGACAGGATTGCCTGGTGCAGTGTTTAATGTTTTATTTTTCTACACGTTGGCCCTCTTCTGTCTGTCTAGTTTTCAAGCTTGCACAAAAGCCAAACCCATAATGATATCAACACACAATGTACCGTTTTTTTAAAGCCAGTTCAAAAGGATTACGCAAGAATTTCCTGGTAATAAGGCGTTGCAGACTCTCAAGTGAGATGATTGATCATTTGGCTGGACCCATGAGAAATGTCATTCAACAGGGATTATATTGTTGTTTTTTACTGCATACTGCTTACTGTTTCTCCATATATGAAGCCCTACTTTCCATGCTTGTGTGAATCTCTAGAGGTGTTCTGTATATGAAGGAAATAATCTTTAACACTTACAGACAAGTATTGAATGATCACTGTCACTGACCTAATCATAAGTGTTTTTGGTGACTGAAGGTCCCAGTCATCATCTACAATATGTTAATTCCTACTTAAAAGTTAACTGAAAGACAGCCACAGAAACACTCAGGATGGGATAAATCTGTTGCAGATAGGTGGCTGCTGAGCTGTTAACCTTATTAACAGTGCTTAGATAGACTTAATTTTATACTTAACTGTACAAAAACTTTTTAGCCAGTTGATTCAATGTGATGTGATGCAATTGCTTAGTTTAGCTTAACT
This sequence comes from Thunnus thynnus, assembly GCF_963924715.1. NCBI lineage: Eukaryota > Metazoa > Chordata > Actinopteri > Scombriformes > Scombridae > Thunnus > Thunnus thynnus. Next base: position 27,448,884 of record NC_089534.1, read on the forward strand.
ACCTATCTTTGAACTAAATTCAACAATTCAAATTAGCAAAGTAAGTTGTAGTTTCCACATCTAAATATATCAGCATATTTGTGTTTGCTCTTAAAGCTGCATAAATCACTTGTGGCGGATCTCCACAAGCTGATATATTATATTATATACATATTATAACCTTATACTGTTGATATGGCTAGCTATGTTAGCAAACTGTTGCCTGTTTACACATCCACCAGACACCGAGCAACATTAGCATTCACTCGGAGTTATGTTTTTTTCCACCTGATGAATGAAATACAATAACTAATAAACTTTGGTGCTGGGCAGGTAGTGTACAGTGGGTTCGTCAGTACTTCCTAAGTGAAAACAGCTGCTTGGAGGTTGAGGAGAGCGGTAAGACTGAACCAAAACAGTTAATTTGCGTGCCAGAAAACCAAAACAAGCTAAAAGAGCCTAAAAAGCTCAGTAGAGCTGATAAAAAGTCAGATGATAATTTTGTGTGGATTTGTCACTACAAGTGACCCGTTTTACACTACACATAATTATTTGACTTTTTATAAAAAGATTGGGTAATGCAGCTTTAAAAATATGATAACTTTGCAGTTTGATAACTTTGCAATGTATTAATGGTGTGAGGGAATACTGGGAAAAGTTGCTGTCCTACTTTGACCAAGTTCATCTGTTGTGCATGAGTGGGAAAAGAAAAGTCTGTTTCCCATGTAATGTATCTGAACTTTGTTAAAGTTTGTAAATTATTCATTAACAGCTGAAGTTTTTCAATGGGGCTAACTCTGTATAAAGTTATATGCGCGGGATGATGTATATAATAAATCACTCCTTTGAATCCGAATGTGACTTGAAGGACTCGGCTCAGTCGGGAAAAAAAATGAGCGTTCAATTATTGTGGAGTTAGAGCGATTCGAAAAGGTTCCCCAGCCTGGAGCGTGGAGCTGCTGCCCTCTCTATTTTTTCCGTCTGCATATGTCACCTGTAACATTAATTTGAATAATAACTGAATGGTCTCTCTTCACTGTTACCTTCCCCTCCATTGCCCTCGTAGCCTCTGCAGGGTGTGAAAGGTCTTCTCATTTGCTTCCCCATTGTTCCCGACACGTCTGTGGGCGTTCCGAACTCTTTCAGTCTGGACAGATGCTGAATGTCAACACTCTGAGCAGTCAACATGGGATTTTCTACAAGCTTACCAGCACATGAGAAACCAGGACTTAACCTCTCTGATAGAAAAAAACAACATTTGATGGTGTGAAATGGGATAACTGGATTTTTTCTTTAAATTGCAGGTTATTCATAATGATAAGGAAAGGTACGTAGGATGCACTCTGTAATCCTCCTCCTCCAGCTCTGGTTAAACGATTCCGTTCCCATTCGTCGCCTGCTTGCTTGACGACTGCACTTTGCTGGAGTTTGGCCGTAACACCCATCTGAAACTCTACAAATGCAAATTGAAATAACAGCCTTGTTGCGCCGCAATAATTCTGCTGTGACAGATCAACGGGAACATTTCAACCATTCTTCTTCCTCCAGCTCCATGCCTGCTACTCATTAGGCCCATACATAAATAAAGCTCTTGCTGAAAAGTTTTGGAGAAAGAGCATCATGTTCTTATGTGGAATACAGACATCAACTTTCTCTCCCCGGCTCCCCAACATCATTTCTTTTTTTTCCCCTCTTTTTGTTTGGGATTTCTTGTGAAGTTGGCACACTTCAAAGCCGTCAGATTGACAGCACTGCAGACTGAAAGATCCTATTCATCTACCTGCTGGAATTATGCAGACATCTCTCTTGAGCACCACTTCAGAACCTCGCTCTCTTTACTTTAAATATCTGGCCTCCGCATGACACCCTGCAACACGCTGAAAAAAAAATGTCTGTGACGGAGAGGAGGAAGAGAAAAAAAAACTCTCGAAGAGAGAAAAAATGAGGTAGTTTAACACAATACAATCGCACATCAGTTAAACATCCTACAAGCTGTTAAATAGAACGACACCAGTGAATGTTTGGAGTGTAGGATGTTGGAGAAGAAGCTCTGAGGGGGAAAAACAATTCCCTGGGCAGGAGGGTAAATCTGCGGCAGTGTATGATGATAACATACACTGCCACAAAATGACAAATAAGATCCAGCACATATGCACAGCTAATGAATTTTTCTGCCTCATTTTGTCCCTGTCAGTCTCACATTCTTGGGTGTGCTCCCGTGCTCCCAGGTGTCTTCTCTGCGTTCAGACGAGGAGTCGGAGTCGTCCCTTGCCGACGGAGCATGTGCAGAGCGGCGACTCAACCCTGACCTCCCTCACTGCCACCAGCCTTCCCGCTCTGGAGACTGCTGCACTGCTTCTGTTATGTCATCCATCACGGATGTCATAATCCTATCTGCGCTAATATTACAAACAAAGCTGGGTTGGCGGGGTAGTTTATCTAATAGAGAGCCACAGTGCGGTGTCATGATGGAGACTGCAGTGTCTCTCTGGTGGAGTCTGGATAATAGGCAACATCAGCAGATTTAATATTCAGTCTTAAAAAAAGTGTTATTTGTTTTATTTCAACATATACTGATGGGCATTACATCCACTTAATACATTCATGAATATCCACAAATTTGTACCTACACTGGGGCAAAATTAGATATGAAATGGGAACCTTGTGAGATTTCTGTAGGTGTATGACTTGTCTATAAGCAAAGGAAAGAACAGCTAGTAAAATTCTCATGCAGGTTTTAACAATTATCTGCTTCCAAACAGGAATAGAGGTCAACAAAACAATCCCACATCAATGTCCTCCCACTTGCCTACTTTGGAACTCTTGGCCTGTGGCTGAAATTGTTTAAAGAGACCGGTCAGGAGAAAATAATGTGGATATGTGATGGGTATATGTTGATGAGGATCTTTTAGGCAGATTTTACTTGCAAGGCTTGGTACAGACACATGAGTACTTTCTATAGTTAATGTCTATTAATTAAAGGTGCTACCTGTGGGCAGTAGATAAAATTTGTAAATACAACATTGTCATATTACAAAGTTGTTATAGCAGAGAGTTGCATAATTAAACATCCAGCAGACACAAACCGATGTTAGTATTTGGAGTCGTGTTCTTGACAACCTGATGTATATAAGTCCAATATTCACTCTACTTTTAGCTCTGTTTTGGTCCTCACTAACTCCTGAGAAAAATATCTGTCTCTTTAGTTGTTAAATTCTTCACTATGTTTACCGCTTGGTCGGAGCCTTTTCACTAAAAACTGTTCTCTGCTGTTACTGGAAATTAGCCAAATAAGACTGAACCAAGCAGTAAAACCAAAACAATGAGCTAAAATGCTGAATGGAGCTGCAGGAAACTGCAGAGGTGGCAGTAATGCCTTGTGGTTTTGTAACCATGAGCGAGACCTTTCATATTACACATAGTCATTTAACCCATAGTTCATATAAAATATTGATTAGTGCAGCTTTAAAGAACTAAATAACTTCCTTTTAGATCACTGTCTTTATTTTTGGTTCTATCTTAAAGTAGCCACTCTTTTAATTTTAACCCAAGGTAGCCATTAGCCATTCATTAGTTTCATTCATTAGTTATTGTCGAATGTAAAACATGATTTTAAGAGTGACTATGCATATCCTGGATTTCATAAATTGGTGGAAAAGACTGAAGTACACTACAGCACAGTAAAGTTATTTTTAAAAGATAGAAACATTTTATAACATAAAAATGAATTCCAGCTTGAACAAGTAGTTACTGAGCTAACGAGCAGACAGTCAATATATGACTCATTTAAAAGATAACTGACAGCCTCCTATCACATTTCCTCCTCCAGCCTAAACTAGGTTCACTCCCACTGGCTCAGCTTTGTCTGGCTTGCCTGGTAAACAATGAGCATTTATCACAATGTGCTCCCAATTATTACCCATGTGGATCTTGTTAGACATTTTATGTAAAACTCATCCCCCTAACTATTGTCTAATGATGAGCGTACCGGTTTGATGACAATTATATTCAGTCAAGTTGAAAAAAGAAGTTTTGTGCAACGAGATCTAAGATTAAGACCATCCAGCGTAGATGCAATCAATATGTTGTGACGAATGTTGCTTTGTAGTTTAAGCTACGATGGCTGCAGCAATTACGACAGCATGATTACAAGACTAATTGGACATAACAGAGTAATTGTGAGTTAAACCAGCACAGCCGCAGTGGTATGAGGAACATCCGTTGAGCACAGCGAGGATGAGTGTTCTGCTGTTGCTGCTGAGCTGGCTCTTCCCTAAACAGCTTGTAATGATGTCGGAGGTACAGGCAGTGTTCACATTGCAGCCCCTCAGCGACCTGACGCACCCACACCCCTTTTGGCAAGACGCACAACAGCTGTTCTGGAGACAGATGAATGGTGAGGCAGAGGAACCCGTCTGACCATTTACCTCCGACATCATCCATCATCGATGACAGCTTTCGATCATTGCTCATATTAATAAAACCCTCCCATCAATATTGTGGGCCTGGGTATTCCCCTGTGAGCTGCTCTCTTTCTTGGTGTCTTTGTGTAGATGTAGAATAGAACAGAGAGATCTGCACACCAAGTAGCTTCCATTTCTCCTATTCTTTCTGACTTCTGATGAATACAGAGTCGCCATCTTAAATACCCATAGTCCATACTACAAACACATGTGAAAACTCATGTACCTCCAACAAAAGACTCAGGCTAAAAAGCCATCATACATACTACCTATTAGAGGTGCCTCAGTCTATTTATGAAAGAATCTATTATTTTGACATAGGGAAAATGTAACACCATATGCAAAAAAGAAAGACCACTCCGAAAAGATGAGAAAACATACAAAAAGACAACATTACTGTTAGAGACATGACACAGAGGGTATGCATTCACATATTCATTCACACATTCACTTTTCTTCATGACAATGACTTTTGCCTTTAGGTCCCTGGAGTGGCCATTAGGCCAAAAATGTCTCCAAGCTTTGCCTCTTAGTATGTGGGATTCTTTGAACAAGAGCTGATCAACCACCAGGCGAATCTATTCATTCAGCACATCTTGAGTTGGAAGAGGTATCTAAACAATGTGTTCTCTGTATGGACAGGACCAGAGACTTTGCTGCAACACCTTCAGTTCACTATGTCATGTGATTCAAATAAAGTTAACTTTTTAGACATACTGGTAATTAAAGAAAACAACCTAAAAACTGACCTATACCATAAGCCTACAGATAGAAACTCTTCTCCACAGTGAATCATATCACCCAATGGCTCTCAAAAAAGTCTTCCTGTCTCCCAGTTCAACCACATCAGACAGATCTGCAGCTTTAATGAGGACCTCAACACCCAAACCAAAGAACTTGAAAACCATGTCAGACAAAGAAGATATAAAGAGACTTGGATTAAATGTGCCTCATTATGTTTTTCCAACTTGTCACAAACTGAATGCCTTGCTACTACTAGACCAAAAGACACACAACACAGAGTTGTCTGTGCCATTCAGTATTCACTTGTATCCAAGGATACAGATGTTATTTCATGTTCTACTGTTAATGTCATATACATGCTTAAATGCCCATGTGAACCGGCATAGATTGATAAGACCACCAGACCCCTAAAAACTTGAATCACTGAATACCGCAGTATTATATATATATATATATATATATATATATATATATATATATATATATATATATATATAGATATAGATAGTCCAGCGGCTGTACCTTTTTCCAAGATGAAACACAACACTTCCACTCTCAGATATGTTGGGATTAAGGTTATAACACATCCACGCAGAGGGGGAAACACATACACTGGGCACAAAAGGCCTCAAAAGGCCTTAGTGAGGACTTCAACATTTGACCATTTTTGTGAATGCATAGCCTATGTGTCATGTCTCTAAGAGTAATGTTGCCTTTCTATATGTTGCATCATCTTTTCAGAGTGGTCTTTCTTTTTTGCATATGGTGTTACATTTTCCCTATGTCAAAATAATAGATACTTTCATAAATAGACTGAGGCACCTCTAATAGGTAGTAAATATGATGGCTTTTTAGCTTGAGTCCTTTGTTGGAGTACAAACTATTGGGGTTACATGAGTTGTATATTTTTCTTCATGTACCTTTTATACATATGTAGCTTATTTATAAAATTTGTCTATATTATAAAAATCTGTGTATATGTAAAATATGAATTGTAACATTTGCTACAATTTTATTGATGCCAATCTGCAACAGTTGTGTTATGTTATGTGTGTTTGTAGTGTGGACTATGAGTATTTAAGAAGTCGATTCTATTTATCAGAAGCCTGAGGGAGCGCCTTGTGCTCGAAATGTCACAGCAGAAAATAAAAGTCCTTTAAATGGGAGATACTTGGTGTACAGATCTCTATGTCCAACTCTGCAAGGTATTTTTTGATCCAGCACCCATCCTACTGGGTACTGGGATGTGCACGTCTTTTTTAATGTTTTTAGAGGTAGACCATAAATTGAACCTCTCAATGGCCAATGAATTAGACCCCATACACATGCACATAATGAAAGAAAAAGAATGCTGACTGTATTTGTATGTACGTATAGTTTATAATGAAAACCGTCCATTAAAGTCCCGAAATACCTGTGAAACTAAAAATATTGGGTCAAAATGTTCACATGTTTTTTATTCAGTTGTCAGTAGAAAATGTTAGCACCATGCAGCCAGTTGTAGAAAATGATACAGACAAACACAAACTACAAATTACCAACACGCCATAATGTAGATGTGTTTATCAATGTAGTTGTTAACTAAATTCTTCTCATAAACAGATAATGAATGATAATCTAGTCAAACACAATTGTATTACAAATACTGTACATTAATAAACTTACAGTATATCCTTATATAATATCCTTGCATCTTATATCTTATAACTACATTATAGTGCATTATAAACCATTTATTAAATGTCTATATACTGCTTATAAATGCTACATAGAGGCACTTTTAGCAGTGTTACCCATTTTTTCTCTAAAATGTTTAGTTACATTTAGACTTAACATGGTCTCAAAGCTGGTTCAAACCATCTCTCATCTCTACACTGCAAGGAATAAAATTTGTCAAAGGTTATCGATAAAAGTAATCCAAATTTAAAGTACTGAGTCCAACAATAATGGAACTGGCCTATAAAATACCTTTTTTAAATTATAGTCTGTAATCAGCATCTTCTTGGGACTATTTGTCCATTCATCTCCTCTGAGAGGAGGCAAAAACAAACAACCCCAAAAAATCTGAAATTGGCTTGACTTTTGGCTTGATGGGGGTCACCAAAATCATTTGGAACCATCCTCTGGGAACTATGAATATTTATACTAAATGTCATGGCAACCTGCCTGTTTAGTTTAGAGATATTTCTATGCCAAAGAGCAAAACTCATAGAGCCTCTAAAACAGAGATGGTTTCTTCTGTGGCAACCATAAACCTGATCAGTGAATTTCAGGACAATCTGTCCAATCACATTCCAATCTTAGAATTCTTTCATACAAGTGGAAATTTTGGCCTGATGTTGGCGACAGAATAAAGATTCATCATCTGGGGACCATTCATTTTAACGGCAAATTTCAGGATGACTTTGCCAGTATTTTTGAGATTCCTTGTTGTGCATAAAAGTGTTGCTCAAATGGAAATTTCAACGTGATTTTTGCCCTAATGGAAAGGTCAGGAGGATCACCAAAATCATTAATCATCCTCTCTGGAGACCATGAATATTTATGACAAATTCCATTGCAATCTGGCAGGTAACTGTCAAAATATTTTGCTTTGGAACCAAATGTTAGATGGATGAATGGATGGATGGAAATTACATTGCTCCTATCAGGGCCAAAAGGTGAAGCAGTTAACGGGTGAAGGATGCACTCATTGTGGAGCTAAAGGAGAAAACAACTTACTCTGTAAAGGCCTCATTCCAGTTTCCAGAGAGGGAAAAACATCAAGACAGACAGTTTCAAATACCATACAAAGTATTTTCCAATATTTAAAAGATATTCTTCCAAAGAATGAAGCTTTTTGTCTTCTTTGAGGGGAATATTTACTAGTCCCCTAAAAGAAGACAAAAAGCTTCATACCTTGCCCTGCAGAAAGAAGACAAGTTCATGTGCATTTAATTTAAAAAAATAAAGTTACTCTAAATCTGGAAAAACAAATATAAAAGCTCCGCTGCTGTTCCCTCAAAAATGGAGTGAAATACAATATCTGTACATCTTACATTTTGTAAAGAAACATTTTGCCATCACTTGGCAGCGGTGTAAGATGTTAATGTTACATGAATGTGTTCAAATTGAGTGTTCCATGCTGTTGTGTAGCCCTCAGGAAAGCTGGCACACAAAAGTGCTTGTGGCGCTCGGGATGCAAACTTGTCACTTTTACTTCTGTGGAAATATAGGTCTCAAGCAGATTATATAAGTGTTAGTTTTGAAAGTCTGTGATGCGTCTGCTTGATGCGGATGTGACTAGAATGAGGCATTGTTTGAGCTCTGTGCAGAACCTCTGAAAGCGGAGCATTCCTCAGATGTAATCTCCTTTGCCTGGATGAAAGGCCCAGTCGTACCGGACCATCTCCTGCTTACGAGGCCTCTATGGAGCAGGTCTGTAGCTTAGAAGGAGATTACAATGGATTTACCACTGATCTCACACACTCCTTTGCAACACCCCCAAACCCCCACTTACCTTCACCTCCCCAAAGTCTCACTCCGCGTGTGCTGCAGCCAATTGTCACCGGCTTTGTTATAGGTATGTGAAGCAACGGCGAAATCGAAAGCTTTGAGAAAGCTTTAAGCTAAAGTGGAAAAGTTGCTCTGCGGTCAATAAGAGAGAGTCGCATTTATGTTCCACACAACAACAGAGAACTGCCACAGAGTGAGTCTTTCTCTCAGCTCAGGAGTTTGTCAAAATCTGGGTCACTTCATGATAATGGGGTGAGGATGCAGTCATAAGGATGAGGTCACACTGGGGAATCGCTCAAATCCCGCTCTGCTCTGCTGATGAAAAACCCACTGTCTCTCCTCCGAAATGCAATATAGGTCAGTCGTGCAAGGATCTGTATGCAGCACATACAGAGGAGGGAGGGAGGGAGGGAGGTGAGGTAGGGGGGAAGGAGGGGGGGGGGGGGGTTTGCCAATGAATAATTAATGCATCCGGATAGTTGGGTGAAATAATTCGATGTTTGTGTACCAAATCAACGGGATGAGCAACACCTAGCTGTGCTTGCAGCCTAGCCTCAAAGGGCATGTATCAAGGGACAAGGCTAAGTTGCAAGTGATTAGTCATGTTTATTGCTACAGACATCAGGAATCTCCCATAAGGAGGAACTACAAAGAACAAGAAGGAGAAGCAAGAATTTCATCACGTTGCTTCACCATGTTCAGGTGAATTCATCATGACAACGTATTTGCTTATTTGGCATCCATTGTATTTGGCAGCAACCATTTCTCCAAAAAATTACATCCACATACTACTTATTTACAGTGAAAATACAGTATGTTTTACAGGAAAAGTAACACATATCTTGTTATTTTTATCAGCATAACAAGGACATTTTTATTGGATGTGTCTGCAAACACTGCCAAGGCAAAACGTTCATACTGAATATATTTCTGAAATGTTCACTCTCAGTGTATTTCATTTGTTTCCCTACAATAACTCCTGGCAACTATCAGTGTTTTTATGTTTATGTAGAGGCCAACTCAAAGCGTATAGTTAAATGTCCTGAACATGTCTCAATCAGCTTCTTACTCTGAACAAAGGGTTCCTACATGAACATGATATTTTCTGCTAAAGTTAAAACAATTTTGTTTGAAAAGTGACCGAAGTCTGTGACATCAGCTTTTTCCAGCAGTGAAAGCGGTGATGTCATAGACTTCAGGATTTAAAAACATTTGAATCAAAATCTGAAGACAGTTGGCAGATTGTTTGCTTATGTAACAAGTTCGCTGTCAATCCAATCTGATCAAACCACACACACACACACATAAAGTCCTGACTATGCAGATTAGCTGAGTGTTAAAACTGTTAACAAATAATACCTTTGTTGAAGGGGTGTTTTGTCTCCAACCTTTAACTTTGACTGTCGCTAATTTTATCATGAAAATTTGTTATTAGAAGAAAAGTTGTTGCGTGAGTCAGAAGGACAAAAAGTCAGGGCCATTAAATACTTAAATTTAAACCTGCAGTAACAAAGTTTGAGCCATAACTAATTTTGGAGCAACAGAAACAAACTGTAAACAAGATGATGTGTCACCTTTTAAATGAATATGGTGAACTTAGCAAACAGTAGCCTGTTTACACATGCGGCAGATATAGATCAATCAGATTGTTTGATCAATTTCATTTCAAAATGAATGATTATAGTTGCTTTAACAGCATGTGGGATGCAGAATACAAACTCTGGTCTCTAGTTGTCTCAAAGTTGTGAACTTTGTACAAATCATCCACTCTGATCTTCCTCTTTGGAATTTATGTGGGTTTAAGGATGTCACACTTCCTGGATTGGACTTTTCATAGGTTCATAGCATGTCTAATTAGACAGCAACATTAGAGGTTGGGATTTTCTAAAGAACTTAATGGACTAGATTGGATCATTGCATCTTAAAAATGGTTTGATAATATTTGGCATAATGTTTCATATACAGCAGAGAGAAAGTGACTTGTGTGAGTGTTATTTTACTTATACAGATTTCTTTAATTGCTGTATTCCCATTTGTGGTTGACTAACTGACAATAACTAAAGCTTGCTTCTTTTTTTTTTTTTTTTTTCCTGTGGTACATCCCTGCTGTCTGCTCCTCTGGAGTCTTTGTTTTCTGTTCTTAGACCATTTCACTTTTCAGTCCTTTGATCTAATACAGTGTAATTAGCTTGTTTCATTTGTTAAGACAATGTGATCTTCTGTCTCACTACTCCATTACAAGAATATCTGATGTGTCTGATGTGTCAGAGCATTTTATCGGGGTTCAGAGCGCGACTCTTTCAAGCTTATAAAGACCTCATTCACCAATTATGTATAGATGATTTTTTTTTTTTTTTTTACACACAAAACTTCTCGAAGGATTCAGGCACTCTTTTTGTTCCATGTTAATTTATTTTATGTTAATTTATTTTGCACGTTTGACAAATACCCTTATGTGAAATTCGTTCTGCTTTTGGAGGTCTTGTCTACATCAAATGAAACGAGGAGGGTCGTGAGCCCTGCTATATGCCAGTATGACGTTAACTGAGGATGAAGACATCAAACGGGAATAAAGATAGAATGAACTGCAGCACCCTGAAGGACCCTTCCTATTACAGAATAAATGAAGCTGAGGAAATACTGGATTTCTCAAAAATGTTGACTTTTGAAGAGGAGCACAAGTCATTACTTTCATGTTTCAAATGGAACATGCATACAAATCATACCCTTGAATGTTTGCAACTAAATGTTTCACCCAGTTAAAAAAATTGTTTTATACTGTCACTGTGACATGATATCCATCTGGTCAGTGGTGATAAGATGTAATACAGGGATTCATTCTACTCTTATTTTTGTAACCTTTGCCTGCGACACTCACGGCATACAAATTTCCACAAAGCTCTTTCTGAGGCCTCTGATGCTCCCACTCAACTGTTCGATACGGCCGCCCTTTGAAATACAGCCCTGTGCTTCTTCCTTCTGATAACCCACGAACTCAGAAGAGGTTGCCAACAGCTTCAGCAGTTTCCTCTTAATTATTATGCTTGCTATCAAAGAGGGACGGAAGATTTTGGTGTAGGATTTATTGATAAAAATCAACATAATTTAACATAATACCACTCAGATTTACATGTCAGTCAAGTGGAGGAGAGTAACGGAAAAGCACCTCCACACGCACTACTGCACACTTGTGCACGCAAATGTTAAGCACAAACAAAGTGCATTGTCTTGTAATACAGTCTGTAAACATAGAAACTAGTATACGGTGTGAAATGCATTTCATATTAACAGTGGATTGTTTACTCTGTTACAGCTTATAGTTCAAAAGTACCTGTTGATTATTAATCCTGCTAAAACAGTTAAAGGTCACCACTGAGAAATGAGTAAAATGTATATAACTATGTGTAGAGACACAGAATAATGAAAATAATCGTAAAACGTGAAGAACAGTATCAAAATCCGCAGGTAGATGTCAGGAGATGATGTTAAACATCATAGTGTTCACAGGTTAGAGCCACATACAGCAGCGCATGGCAGCTAAGTTGTTTATTACTGTTTATTGCATTGCTTCATTCTTTGGCTTGTTTACAGTATGTTTGGTTACATTATGGGTTCAATTAAAGTTGTTGTTGGCATTTGATAGCAGATAGTATAGAGGCAGACAGGAAACCAGGGGAGAAATAGGGAATGATCTGCAACACAGGTCCTCAGCTGGAACTGGAGCTTTCACGTGACAGAAGCTCTTAATAGCAAAGTGATGTGATGTTATTGTAGAGCAACAAAATTCATGTAGAGAGGTTTGGGTGGGTAAATGGGTCAATTAAACATCAGACTTTAACACAAGAGGTCACCTTCTGTTTCCAACAAAGTTTTTAAAAAACCATATCCACGATCGTCCCCTTATCCCCTATAGTGTATCATCATGGACGACAACTGATGCTGCATCTGGAATGCCTCACGACATCCCGACAAAAAGACTAGCAGGTAAGGATCATTTTCCCGTCTCTCGCCAAACACGACAACTTCAACAACATGTTTTGTGACTATGACCAATACAAAACACAGAGCGCTCCGCCGTGCAGAACTGTAAACATACTGAAGCGAAAGAGGAATGATGGTATTGGTGCGGCTTATGCTGCGAGGTGAAACTGTGAAACAGAGGAAAGGTTTGTGGTGCTATGGCAACCAGACAGCCAGATTACACACACACACACACACACACACACACACACACACATGCACACAACATACACGCTGCTTTGGACGCCATTGTTTGTTTACATTCTTGTTTCTGGAAGTCTGTCCCTGGCATCTCCTTCCGAGATGGCAAGCTATGATTGGTCAGGTACCAATGTGTAGTCTGTCTCTCGGTCAAGTCACGGCAAGAATGTATGACTGTATAATCACCCACCTTGACAGAGTGACCATCTTATCAGACAAACATACAGTATCATGGGAAATGTGTGTTATGTTTGTTTGTTTGGGAAACTGAAATATTGGGATCCTGGACTATTCACACATTGGACATTTTATGTATTAAGGTTATTAAAAGAAGCTTTCTGGCAGCAGGCTGCCAGTAACATGGTTATTCTTATGTTATATTGTTGTTTCATTCAACCAAACAAAAGAGTGTACATTGTGTCCAAACGTCTTCATTCATTCACTGCCCTTTCAGGGTCTCTATGAGATGAGAGACTGTATACTTTTTAAATTCTTGCTGATGTGCTTTTTCCAGGGATTTTGGAGTTGACTCAGCCATTAAATGATGATGCAAACCTTCAAATCAGGTAAGAACCAACAAAAACTCTCAAATAATGTTCTCACACGACAACAACCTCAGGCAGTGGATTGCAGTTTTTATCTTTTTATTTATGTTTAACATGGACTTCGCAGTATGAGTATCATCAGCACGCTGAATTATTTATGTACAGTGCTGCTAACTACTGGGCTAAATTTTGAGTTTGCATCCTATATGGGCGAGCGGAGACGACGTCTGAATACTAATGCAACACAAGTTCAGTAAGGACGTGAAGTTCCGCCTTCACTTTTTATGTCATCACTATAATGAGGCAACAAAATTCACTGTCATAGGAGCTGGCTTGAGAAGCTAAGGGTCACCATAAACAACAAAGGCTAGGACTTTATGAGACCCAAGAGATAAATAGGAGCTGCAGAAAAAGCATTCTTGTTAGAGAACATATGTTTTGCCTTGCATCCCCTGTGTAAAGGTCAAAGTGAGAGAGTAATGGCTCCAGCATATTCATTGCTGCGCGTCTTCATCCAGGCAACCATCCATTAGCCGCAGATGAGCAGGGGGGACCCCCACATCATTTATGATGGGGAAATTATGTACTCAGTTGCTGCGAGGGGAAAAGCAGAGTTATGAGTTACAGTGTTATGACTTTCCAGGGTCTAATGAAGACATCACTTTGCTGCTGAACTGCATAACTGTTGCTGTTTTATACCATATTTAAGGATATTATTGAATGTTTGGACACCGTTTGAGAGCCTAGGCAACTATATTACAACTTTTATAGTCATATTGTCACCATTAGTGCGCTCTTTTCTTTATTTCCTCTTTTCATGTATAAACTGTACACCCTAAATGGATATTAATTATTTTATGGTTTTTCTTATTGGCGTCCAATGAGCTGTAAGAACACTGACAGGTTTCTGGCACAGCTTACAGGGGTCTGCAGTTGACAAGAATTTAATTTCCTTTTTCACAATGGGAGAAATAAGCTAGCTAATTAGAGTAGAAATCCAGCAGAAGCGAGGAGGTAGAGTAGTATATCATGATGCAAAAATGCACTGCTTTGTAATTTGTGGGTTTGAGTTGAGAACAAAGTGATTCAGTGGGAAGAGGGGGGAGGGCTTAGTGGTGGACTGGCCATTGGGAGTATTGGGAGTTAGGTTCCTTGTGGGCTGCTATACAAATTGGGCTCATGCGGTGAAAAAAAAACAACAAAAAACACAGGAGGGAGAGAGAGGGCTGTGCTGATTGGCCGAATGGAGTGAGCGGCCCAGTGTGGTTCTGAGAGGCTGTCATCTCCTTCACTTCTGTCTCCCCATCTCCGTCCTGCAGCTCTGCCCACCTCCTTACTATTTCTATGGGATTATCTTTCAACATCAAGTAAAAAAACTTAAAGATGGGGCTGAAAAGCTCAAAGAAAGTCAAAATCAAAGACTCTAGATGCGTCAGAATAACTAGCTCTACTAAGATCAGAGCAGCTGAGAGGATTCAGGATCCAGCAGTGGATCAAGTGAAAAAAAAACAGTTTCACTTTCACTTGGTTGGGGCATGTTATTTAAGTGAGACAATGAAATACAATCCAGGAAGTCCAGTTGGAGGTACCCTTTAATGCATTTAAAGGCTTATCAGACATCAAAACACCACACAGCAGTTTGTAATACTCACAGACAGGATTTTACATATCTGGAAAGTTATCACGGTGGTAGCTGTTTTATCTTTATCTTTCATCCTGCATTTGCGAGGTAAACAGTCAAATACGGCTTTCACGTTACAGTCCACCAGGACTGTGTGCTTGCATGTATGTGATTGGCCAACATAGCACCTTGACAGATGGCATTGGCACCCCTGCTGCGTTGACGCATTGCCCCCATTTAAATGAATAAGAGGGCTGCATTTTTTCACACAGAGCTAATGTTAGTATGAACACCCCCTTACAGCTGAAATCAAGGTTGGACTAGGACAAAAAAATTGGCCCTGGCATTTTTGGCCCGGCCTCCCACAGTTGGTTGAACACCAACCATCCTTGTGGTCTCCTTAAATATGCGTATTGTACTATTCCCCCAAACCACTACAAAACTGAGTAGTAAGTGCTGTGGACAAGTGGACCAGTGTACTCACTCAATGACATAACAATGACATAAGGAGAGAGGGAGCAAAAGGCTGTACAATTTAAACAGTACCATACTGGTAATGACCAAATAGTTGTTTATTCAATTAATGCATGGAGCTGTTGTCCACATGCCTACCATATGAACGTGCATGCTTACTGGAGAGCAGATGCAAACAGTTTGAGCATACTGTAGGTGGAGAAAGGTCTGGAGTAGGCTACATGTAGGCCTATGTTACCCCACAGATAGTAATAACAGTAACAGAATCACATATATCATAATTAATAATACATACCTGAAAATAAACATTGGACAACTTTGTTGCCTGTTGTTGGAAATGCAAACTATTTTCTCCCTGAGGCTAATACATAAGCAGGCATACATTTTAACACAGTCGAATTACAGATGTAACCTATTAGACAGTCTTTTCGCACATCTTTATCAAGGGAACCTTAGACTAATCATTTTAATAATATTATAATACGATATGGACCAAGGTCACTCACTGCTTAGCCAACGCTAATAACTGGTGGTTCAATTCCTGGCTCCTCCAGTCCACATGTCAAAGTGTCCTTTGGCAAGACACTGAACCCCAGAATTGCTCCTGATGGCTGTTCCATCAGTGTGTGAATGTGTGTGAATGATTAGATCCTACTGATGTGCAGACTGGCACCTTGCATGGTAGCCCCTGCCATCAGCGTATGAATGTGTGTGAATGGGTGAATGTGGCTTGTAGTGTAAAAGCGCTTTGAGTGGTCGGAAGACTAGAAAGGTGCTATATAAGTGCAGTCCATTTACCATTAAGTAGTTAACATTAGAATAGTCAGCTGAAGTAGCAACAGCATTAGGGAACTATGCTAGGCTGCAAAAACAATGCCAAATAGCTTATTTGGTTATTGACTGACTGAGTGAGCACCAACAGCAGCTGATGGTCTCACTTTGTCATAGCGTTATATTTTTGTTATCTTATCTTATTATCATCGTCATTAGTTGAATTAATCATCTTTCATCATCGTCATCATGGCACACACACTACCTCTCCTCCCTGGCTTCCCCATCACATACCTGCTGCTCTGCCTGGCAGTGGCCATGGACAGCCACCCTCCACCTGTTGCTGCATAATGGTGGGTATTACTGTTGCCATAGATATTTAAGCTACTGCTGCAGCCCCTGCAGCAAACATATCTGTGATTTCTGCAAGCAAGCAAGTTCAGTTATATAGCAGATTTCATACACAGAGGCAATTCATAAAAATAGATAAAATAAGACAAAAAAAGATTAAGTATGAAAAAAATCTGCATCTAGATTCTTCTTCATTTTTCCAGTAAACTTCTCCACACCCCCCTTCTTTTGTTTTTGCTTATCCATCTTGACAATTGACAAAGACGCCCACTTTATCCACAGATGTTTGGCTCCGAGCCACGGCATCTGACATGAAACAGAGAGGACAGAGAGGGAAGGGTGGGGGTGGGACTGGCCCAGTGCGAGATGTGATTGGGCCAGACTAGAGTCATTATAGAAAATGAACCAATGGGCTGCTGCCCCGGCTTTATAGACCAGTCGTTAGCAATAATAATAATAATAAAAATAATAATATTGAGAATTAAACACTTAAATCAGCCCACTGGGAAAATGCCCGGTATGCCAGATTACCAGTCCAGCCCTGGTTGAAGTGGTTTAATTATCAGGATTTAATGTTATTAATCTCTGTTTTCTGCTCTGGTTTAATCAGAAATTCTAATATACTGATTAACCAAAATGCACAAATCATTTAGTCTGTGTGATTATCTCAGAACTTTGTTATAGAGGGATTCAGTGAAGGAAGAACAGACACTAAAATTAATTATATTGATGCTGTGTTTACTGCTGTATTCAGTTTGAATTCTAATCTCACACTAATGGTTGTAGTTAGTAGAGAGTGGAGCATGAAAAATACCTAATGTAATACAATTCAAATGGAGCTGCATTAAATATAAGCTACCTCACTTTATTAATCTCATGATATTACTTCAGTTGTCGTGTGTTGACTCAGTTATATGGTAGGTTTTGACAATGCAGTGGTGTTAGAGGGGGCTGTATCACATGAAAAGGTGTTTCTGATGTTTCTCACAGCTTCACAAACTGCAGTTAAATCAGACCGTTTATTCTTTTCACTTTATAGGCAAGCAAATGACTTTCAAAACTGAAAGTCTTACTGTCTTACATTTATACTGAATAACAACCCAAAAGGCCCTTGCATATTTTTTGATGCGAATTTTGTGCTTTTAAAGTGTGCATCTAAAGTCTTCATTAATGTGTCTTTCCTCCTCTAATATCATTTTTACATCATACATGCACCTTTTGATTGGCTCATCTCTGATATATTTTGCCTTCACTCATTAAACAGACAGCAAAAGCTTTTTTCTCGTCTGCCGCCACAAATTCGAGATGCCATTTTCAGCATTTCATTAATGTTCAGTACTTTTAATTGAGCTCGATGAGAGTGACAAGATGCTAAGTGTGAGAAAATTGCAGGGGTTGACAAAACAGTGACTCTTCTCAGAGTGAGAACCCCAAATATCTTTCTTGGCAGCAGCACAGCAGTACTACGTCAATGCTAAAGGTCAAAGGTTCAATCTGTTCGCCGCAGTTCGGATTCTTTAAGCGTGTCATGCAGGATTCAACACAACACAAGTCAGCAGAGGCTGAGGGACACGCTGAGAGCACACGGCTTATGAACTGGAAAATGCAGTAAAGGAGATAAACAGCCTCACATGTCCTCGTGCTTTGAGGTGAGCGAGAAAATATGATCAACATCAAACACAACACCAAATGGTCTTAAGTTATGGGAAACTGTATGTTGTTATAGTAAATGTACAATGTTCCGCTTGTACTTATTTACACATATGCTGTACAGTATGAATTTATGTTGGTGTAAAAGTGTATATTATATATATACAGTATTAGTTATGCATGCATGTTCCACATACTGGACACAAAGTAATTTGTCATTAATAAATTGTCACTATATCCATTTTTTATAATTGCCATAATTGCTGTATAACTACAGCAGAGAATTGCTGCCACCAACAGACACACAAAAAAATCTGATCAGTTTCTTCTTATAAGGAGAAATCTTTCTCACTATTACAAGACTCCATCTATCTGTCTATCCATCCATCCATCCATCTATTTATGTATCTATCTATCTAGATAATGAGTCAAAATCATCCTACATTTATACTGGTAACTGATGACGCTCATCTCATCTGTAGTTCACCTGGCCCTCACTCACTTGGAGAACAAGGGTTCTTACGTCAGACTGCACTTCTTGGACTTTAGCTCTGCCTTCAGTACCATCATCCCACAAACTCTGGTGAACAAACTGTCATTACTTGGACTGAGCTCATCTTTGTGCAACTGCGTACTGGACTTTTAAACAAACAGGCCCCAGTCTGTTAGGATCCACAACATCTCATCCTCCCCATCATCCTTAACATTGGTTTCCCCCCAGAGATGCATCCTGAGCCCCCTGCTGTACACTCTACTGACCTATGACTGCTCAGCCAAGCATCCAAGCAATCATATTGTGAAGTTTGCAGACGACACAGCAGTGGTGGGACTCATCACTCACAATGATGAGTCAGAGTACAGGCAGGAGGTGGAACAACTGGAGGCTTGGTGCAGAGCAAAAAAAAAAAACCTCTGCATCAATGTGAAGAAAACAAAGGAGATGTGGACTTGGCATCTTAGTCCTTACCTCCTTCTACAAGTGTACGGTGGAGAGTGTCCTCACTTCCTGCATCACCATGTGGTACGGCAACTGCTCTGCTGCTGACACAAAAGCACTGCAGCGGGTAGTGAAGTCTGCACAGAGGATCATTGACAACCACTTACCTACTATCAGTCATATTTACATTAGCAGGTGCTAAAATAAAGCTTCTTTATATATCTATTAACTATTTATTATAACTATTTATATGTGTTTGTCATGTGCCTGTTCTGATTTTATTGTTTTATTATTGTGATTTTCTGAACCGGGACCTGAGTACCTAATTTCGCTCCCTTTCATGTACCAACATGTTCTGGAATGACAGTAAACTTCCTTGAATCACCTACCTGTAAGCCCGACAATGCTTGTTACCATGGATACCATTCAATGCTATATTAAATAAACTTACAGTTTCCTGGACTTGGAGCAGGTGGTGACTCTGCGTGGCATGGCCTTATGTTGGCGCCTTACTTAGGCAGATAGTGTATGATTGAATGTACTGTATTCAGCATCATCCATTATCTCCTTGTGCTCCTTACATTCAGAAACTCATCCCATACATATGACTGACAAGCATGTGGAGCACCACTGTGAATAATAATGCCCAACTTTTACTCAACAGTATACAGTAAATACTACATAATGCACATTGAAATAATGCATTTTATACACATTAGATCTCTTTATTTTAGAGCAGTTTTATTTTAATTTGGAAGTGAGCAATACAAAGTAGTCCATTGGTTGCAGTTGATTTGTCTTTACTAAAAAAATCAACTTGCAAAAGCTTGCTTAAGCTGATTAATTTGGAAACTTTTCTCATCTATCCACTAAAGTAAGGAATCTCTGTCTGTATGTATGTCTGTGTGTATGTCCCTCATGTATCTCTTGAACCGTTCATCTGATCGACTCCGCACTTGGTGTGTGTATGGCTGGGGACCCAAGAGAGTGCATTGTCGAGTTTCGTGCAATTTACACACAATATGTTTTATACCACTAAACTTTGAATAAACCAGTGATCAGCGAGCCGCTCCGCTGTGTGCAGGGGCAGGGCAGAGCTTCAGGGCTCTGCCAACTGACTCCAGCATGTCAGGGATAGACCAGAGAAGAGGCGAGACACGAGTCAGAGAAAAGACGCCTAAATAGAGAAGAGTAGACAGTGAATACAGAGCTTTTAATCAAGAACTCCTACCCAATGTCTAGACAGGAAACGTACCGTTAGCAGCATGTTTAGCAGATCAGCAGCGAGTGACAACACAGGAGGTGTTCAGGTACATTGTTGAGCATAGGTTACCCACATTTTTGAAGTGCTCAGAGCCCAATACACAACGATGCATGTATTCCACATTCTGAGACCTTGGCGATCATGAAGCGTCACTACAGACAAAGCACAAATGTTCGGAGCAAACATACCCACTCAAATATAAACTGAAGGCACAGAAAATGATCTAAAACGATCTAAGAGCCCAATATGATTGATCCACTTTATTTTAGTATGCACATTATTTTATTTTTCAATGAAGCCCTTATTTTACTTGAAATTAGAAAAGAACATTATTTACTATTAGAGTACTCATTATTTCTAACATCTGTTTATAATAGGATGTTAGTTTCTCACATCTCACATCAACTGTACCTATTAATTTTTCTATGCATTGAAGAAGTGGCTAAAGGCCAAGCAATTGGTCTGTTCCAAACAAGCACATTCTTAACAAAATGATAGCATTGGTTGTTTGTATAAGGGAAAAGTAACGGACACCAAGGGTTGTAGTGAGAGTAGGAAAAAAGTGAGTGTGCAACACTTTTTTCCTACTCTCAAGCATTGGTTGCTTGGTCAGACAACCAATGCTACAACCTTACATTCCCTGTAAAGCAGCCTCTCATGGCTGTCTGAATAATAAGAGCGAAACATTATTATAGCACTGCAAGACTTCTTTGGGAGGACGTCAAGTGAATGGTGGGGTGTCTGACACTTAACAGAAAATTCCTCTGTATTTCATATTCTATATGTTTTCTAACATGTCATGCTAACTTTGGACTTTCCACCTTCACTGTAGAGAGGACTTGCTCAACTTGTCCAATTTAAAGTAATCCACCATCTACACTATTCCAAAAAGAAATTAAATAAAATATATCCCTCTATCTCACCCCTCTGTGATATATGTAAGATTATTGAAGGTAACCGCATGCATCTCATCTTGACTTGTCCATATTTTCTTAATTTCTGGAAGGACAATTGTTTTCTGCTATCTACAGGGAAATGCCTGTCAATGAAGACATTGTGCTTCTCGGTTGTTCAGAACAAACCTTTTTGTTCTCCTATGCTGTTTAGAAAGTTGTCATGTCTGGTAAATGATCACAGCTGAGAGACTTATTTTTAAACACTGGAAAGTTAACAAGCCTCCTACAAGCTGTAGGAGGCAGCTTGGTATGTAGATCCACATGCAGTTAGATGGTTGTTTCAGATAACCACATTTAAGGGAAATACACCAGGTTTAAATACTTTCAGACTGTGGTTTACATTCTTTCTCCTACCAACAGTAAACTACAGCTATGTCTTTCCCAAACCTTGACTTTTAGTTGCCTATATGTAGCCGAACTTTAACCTTAGAGTTGCAAGATCAGAAAATGGTCAGAAGTGTTTTTGTAATGGTCAAACAATGTTGCCCTGCTGCTGTTAGGTGTGCCAGATTAGAAAGTACTCATGTAGGTCATTTTGGAGGGTGGTGACAAATGACCTGAAGCCATCTTGCACCAGCTGTTTGTAAGTTCAAACTTACAACTTCAAAGTTATAACATTACATTTTATCTAAGTGGTGATTCACATACTGTATGGATGAATTAAAACATGTAGTTGTTGTTATGCAGAGATTAGTTGATACTAAGTAATTAGACCAACTAACTACCAAGTGTAACTGCTGCATAGTTGTCTGAACTGACTGACAGAACTAGCTTGACCCCTTTCAGACCTGCCAAATTTCCTGTTTCTCCAGGGTTTCTCCCATATTTTTACCCTCTCTCCTGCTGTGCTCCCATTTTGCTGCTCTCCTGGGAAACGCCCGTAATCGCCCTCAAACTTTATTATGAATAATCATCACATACACAGATCCTATAAGTTTTGTATGTTTGTCTGTCATCTACAAAACACAGTCCACACTCACAATCCACACACGACATACAATTTCAACCAATCTGTCACCACAACCTGATTCAAGGGACGTGTGCACAGCTGCTCTCTGCGCAGGCAGTCTTTCCTCCCTCTGCTGCTGATGTGATTCACTGCTGCAGGTACCGCTGGTAAAGAGGAGGGGCTGGTTTGTCTCAGCCAGCAGCGAAGTTTACAAGAATTTACCAAATTTTAAGATACGTGGCAAACTCAGATAAACAGTTTGGCTACATACAGACAGCTTTTGTGTTATTAGCTTAACTTGTGGTTGTGTAAAACATACCGGCGGTGGATGGGACACTGTGGGCAAAGCAGTTGAAAATATCGCTGTTCTACATGTTTATGCTTGTTGAACAGGTGGTTTGATTACTCATGATGGTTTTGTTGCACTTAAAGTAATGAGCATAGTTGTCGTCAACTCAAGTAAAACGTTATCCATCCTTCCCCCATATTTTGAAACCTAAATGTTGGCAGGTATGCCTCTTTCGAGTAGTGTTTTCCAACCTGGGAGTCTGGGACCCTGCAAAAATAAACCCATCAATGTAGATCAAGTATAAACTCTTCTTTATTCTAGATGAATCAGTTGTCTGTGACAAAATAATCCCAACTCAAGGTCCACCTACTCTGAGCTTTCAACCATATCTCGCGGTCTTCATGAATGACCTGTTTTACTAGCTGTAGGACTTGCTGAGAAGTCTGTCTCAGAGTCATGTAATGTTGAGAGGCTCTGAAATCAGAGTTATGTGGGAGTTGGCTGCCGTACAGCACTGCAGTGATGAGATTGTTGTATGCAAATCAAACCCAGACAACACAGTGTAAACAAACATGGTTGTGGTGAATTTGACAGCTGCTTGCATTGAAAATGACACTGCTCAGCAGCCAAGATGTTACGATGATAGTACACTCTATTAATGAAATGCGTAATTCTAGAACAATGAGTTAAATACATCATTATCCCAATAATAGGAATATTAATTACAAGACAAAAACATGCACATTTATATATTATCTGTAGTGTAAACCTTGCATCAGTGTAATCTTGAGTCATGTCAGTTCCTGCTGCCTAGTTAAGGTGCAGAGGACATGTATGTGTGTGTGTGTGTGTGTGTATGTGTGTGTGTGTATGTGTGTGTTGGGGGGTGATCATGACCAGCAGGGAGGCAGCTGGGGCCCTCCTGAGACATGAACTCATGACCCTGAAATCATGCGCTCCGAGGCTCCCAAACAACACCCCCGAGCGGCTGAAATCAGACACCTCCCTCCTCCTTCGGTCTCTCCAAACACCGTCGCTGCTGTTCTCACCGGTTTCAGGCACCGAGGTCTGCTAGGGGACAACCGGGGGAAGAAGTCGACGTCATTTAAATTCCAGGTCCCGCAATCCTTCACCCCCCCTCCCTCCCCCACCCTTCCCTTCACAGCGCCGAGCTGGTACTTCACGCCTGACATTGATCTGTACTTCAAAACCACAACAGAGCCTCACGTTCCATCCCTCAGCTGACACAAACGATTTGTTGAAATGGGCTCTCCGCAGGCGTGAGCGCTGACAACCGGTGAACCCCCCCCACCCCCAAACTTTCCCACCCCACATCTAAACTGACAAGCAGTGTTTTTGTTTTGCAATGCAAAGCAGGGTTTTGCTCTGTGCTTTTCTGGTATTTGAGCACATGACCAAACACATGTGCCACACACAGCCAGGAAGGAATGTCTTTTTCTATCAACATCTATCTATACAAATGAAAAAATAAAGGGATCAGGTTGAGGGTCAATTCAATTCACTGCAATTCATTTAATATTTATAGAACCTTTAAAAAAATAAACAAAACAACTTCTGTTGTGGATTTTTTCAGGAGAAAATGGTTTTAGTTTTATTCTGAAGAATACTGACAACAGTCCTGTGTACACGTCTGCATGAAGTTAAATAATATATACCAATATGACCTGTAACAACTCAGACAGTATGCAGAAATCATAGAACTTACAGGCATGGATTTAAAAGGGACTAAAATGTTAACTGCACTGCTCTACATCCGCTGGTATTTTTGTGCCCTTGATTTTGCTCATATCTTTAAATGTGGTATTAAAGGATTGTAATCCATGTCACACACACCAGATAGCACGTCCTGCAGATAACTACCATCACACTTTAAAGGCACTTCTCATAACCTTTCAGAGGACATTTCTTGAGTAAAATGATAGGATGTCATATGTTGAGGGTGTGAGTGAAAAGTCCAGTCTGTCTCTTTGTCACATTCCTCAGACTAAACTGCCACAAAGCACAATGGAGGACACTGTGTCCACATTAATATAGACAAATGTAAACATGTGATTACATCTCAAATGTCTTTTAGCTTAACGTGAAACTATGTAACATTTTAAAGAATAAATAACACAATCTTCATCCTATACATAATAACTTGAATTCCTAAGCAATAAAAGGCATCCTTACACTGTTGATTTTACTGTTACAGCCTTGTTTGGTCTAGTATGACCAGTTAGCTAATGGTGGCTAATGTTAGCAAACTTTGGCTAGATATATATTATATAAATATTACTATGTCAGTTTGATGACTTTATGATTATTCTCTGTGCTTGTGCTACTGTTACACCATGTATTAGCACATGAGAAATTAACATAATGGTTTTATCACAAAAGTAAAACATAAAGTAAACAGTCTTTTCACAGTGTCGACATGTTTGTTGTTTCCTGCTTGTGGTTCTATTCCTCGCTCTCAGTAAGGTCTAATAATGATGATGTCTTTAAAGCATCTGAAATAATTTGGAAAATTCAGTGTACCATTTTCTCAAAATTGCCACTCATGGCAACCGTGGCCGCTGTTCAGCAAAAGTTACACAGCCTTACTTTAACAACTTCTGGTAAGAAGTGTGTTTGGTTGTGATGAACATGGTCAGATACTCTGCTTGGTCTCAACCAAGAGGCAAGCCACCAGATGCTCTGACTAACTCCCATTCGAATTCTCTCAATCTCTAAATTCAGGCCCTCTAATAAGTGAGCTGGTGGTCATTTTGAAAAATATTGCTCCGTTAATAAGATTTGAAGACTTATAGTAGCTTTGACGTCTGTCATGTGGGCATTGATTGACAGCTGTGATTGGACAGTCGGCTCACCTGCTGCTCTCTCTGGCTCCAGGACTCGCACTGAGTTGGACTATTGTCGGAATATTTCACTAAGTTCAATGTTACTTGATAATGATACCTGTCCTGTTAGCACAATTTAGCTAAAGTAGGGAACGTTAGCCCAAGTGTACAGCGCTCAGTGTTCCCAGTAAGCTAGCATTAGTTTCAGTCCGAGGTAGCGGGGTGTGTTTCCAGAGCATGAATAACAACACCCTGCACTGCTCATTTGGAAAAGATGGCACTGATCATAAGCTGCAACCCAATGGGTGACGTCACACCTCACTACGTCCATCTTTATATACAGGCTATGGTCTCAGCAGTGTAAAAGCTTTGTTCTCCTTCCAGCTACTCTTTGATGCAGGTGTTGTCACTGACATCATTATGTTTCACATAAGAGACGACTAATATTTTCAAGTTAATGCTAAGATCTCAGAATGTAGCAGCATTGCTAAAACTAGGTCTGAGGGGGCAAACTCACAGGTTAGCTAAACAGATTTGGAAATTATTACCCAGACTGTCCATCATCTTCCATCACACTTTTACTTCCTGCTTCAATTCTGACTTACTGTACTTGCCATAGTTGTGTGTTTTCCTGTGCAGTGAGGGATTTTGGGTAGACAAACTTTCAGTTGTAACCTCAAATAAAGTGAGCGCTTATCTGACTAAACTGTCAGCTTGTTAACAACCTATCTAATAGTCTGACAGCTTATGTTTCTTTCCCTGTTGGACCTAATTTTAGCTATGTTGCTGCACTCTGAGAACTCAACATTAACTAGAGTTCATACTGTGTATTGGCCATAGTGACAAAAATAAATCCTAGTTGTTTTCTTTAAGACCCTGGATCAAATCACTACTTTTTCCTCCAGCAGTTGTCCAACAGCAGAAATATGAGAATATATCAGTGTTAGCACCTGCATTCTTTGATTGGCATAAAAAAGAGCCAGTCTTTTTGAACAAGTTTACAAGTCTGGACATTGTCTTAGAAGTCACAGAGAAAGATTTTGGTAATGTCATATGACTGTGATTAAAGACTTCAGTCTGTTTTATTTTATCATCAAAAAGCACTAATGAAATAAGCTCACATCTCTTAAAATTGAAATGAAATTCAGTCAGTTCTTCTCCACATACCACACTAAAGACTGTCTTGAGCTAGCTTGTCTTTTCCCTTAAACTCAAAATGTGACCCTGAGGATCATGGGACCCTGTCTGCTGCTTAACCTCCAAACTTGAACCTTTCCAGGAGTGGGAGTGTGATTTACTGAGTGCCAGATCGAGCAGTTCCCAGTGACATGATTTACAGAGTGCGAGGAGATCTCAAATCAGACTTTGAGCTGTTGAAGTTTACTACAGGCTTTGCTCCATTTCCTATCAGCGAACCGCAGATGTTTCCAAGCAGTCACAATTCATCCCCACTGATGACAAATTCTTTACACCTCTTCTGTGTTATTTATGTGTGTGATCCTAATTCGTCCGTAGCCCTCTTTATGTAT
Source organism: Thunnus thynnus (assembly GCF_963924715.1). NCBI lineage: Eukaryota > Metazoa > Chordata > Actinopteri > Scombriformes > Scombridae > Thunnus > Thunnus thynnus. The sequence continues at coordinate 27,475,965 of NC_089534.1, forward strand.
GTATGTAAACTGCTCCTAAAGAGAACAGCTCAAGTGGCTCTTAGATTTGTCTCTGCACCCAACAATATCCCCCGAAACACAGCGAGGGCAGGGGAACAATATTTCAGCCATGCATAATTCATGTCGTGCTTGACTTTTAACGAGGTGCTAAAAATCCTGACATGTGGCCCACTCAACACTCGATACGGCAACATAAATTCTTAATACTTTTTTATGTACTGCATCAGTGCGAGGTGTTTATCTATAATAAAATCTTGAATTGTAACTTAGCGACATAACATTGTTGCCCCGGAGCCCATATAGCATGAATAAAAGTCTAGTCCTGGGGCTTTTTTTACATCAAGATCAACATCACCTCGTTTCAGCGGCTCGCCTGTTAGCGATTAGCCTGCGCCGAGTGAGAAATACCAACCAAGGGTACACACTTTATTCTCTTTTATTCAAGACTATTTATCTGAATGTATGGTAAATTTGTGCCTCAATGCATTTTAATGCTCTTCTTTTTCTTTGTCGGTAGCTCATTGTATGCCTATACTGTCATTACAGCTCTGATCTTGCTGCAAAATGTATTGTTTACCAGGCTGTAGCTGCTTATGCCGCTTTTCTTTAACCAGGAGGAGTGCGTACATGTGTGGGTGTACTATCTCAATATACTGTCATAAAGAAGCTGTTCGCCACTCACATTCCCCGCCTCGCTATCTCTCAGCGTGACAGCTGCTGAGTAACTAGACGATATAGTCTGAGCTCATGATAAGAGGGGGAAAAAATACAAGTCTCCATGTTTTTGGGCCATGAAAACGATTCCATACGCTACATGCTCATGTCTTTGTCTGCCTGCCTGTCTTTATATCTCAAATACGAGTGGGCATGCATTTCACAGGGCGAGATGAATATTGTGACAAGGGTGTCATGGCTTTTGGAAATGACATGACCTATGAGCAACGTGGCCTTGTTTCAGTGGTTCACACACACAGAGAGCTTTTTCTTTTGGCAGAGGAGTGTGTCCTCTAATTAATTTGTCCTGAACAGTGTGATATGTGTGTGCTTTGTTGACAGGTATGAAAATATGGGGCTGCTGACAAAAGAGCAGCCAACAAAATGCATACATGCCAACACATGCATATCATTATTATTTTTTGCTTTTATTTTGTCATTTGGCAAGACATAGATGTCAGATATGAAAGCATTTAAAAAGAGAATGCAAACTAATAATCAAGTACATTCTTAAAATACGGAAAATAAATGTGCAGATGTCTCTGTCTTATACACTACCGGTCAAAAGTTTTAAAACACACCCGTTTCTCCAGTGTTTATTGAAATGTACGCAGTCCAATGAATAACCCTAAATGGTACAAAGGTAAGTGGTAAACTGTCAGAGCTAAAAAAAAAAGATGTAGAATTTCAGAGATCAAGTAATGGATTAACAACTCACAGTCTTTCTGCAGCATTGACATAAATAAAACCTTGAAAGTTGATGCAAACAATTCCTACAGGTGTCCCAACTTTTGTTGATTACTTACAGTTCTCTGTGTATAAAAGCATGGAGGAGGAAGCGTGATGGTCTGGGGCTCTTTTGCTGGATCCAGGGTTGGTGACTTGCAGTGTGACCGGCAGCCTGGACCAAAAGAGCTTCTACAGCATCCTGCAGAGCCATGCAGTACCCTCTGATCTATGCCTTGCTGATCAGGTGTTCATCCTTCAGCAAGATAATGATCCAAAACAAACCTCCAGGCTGTCAGAACTACTGTACTTTAGAAGAAAAGAGCAAGACAGTAGGCTTCAAATCATGCTACCAGCACAGACATCAAGCTGGTTTTGGATGAACTGGACAGGAGGGTGAAAACAAAGCAACCTGTAGGTGCAACACATTTAACTTCTGCAACAGAGTTGGAAAAACTTTCCCAACAATATTTGATTTCTATTGTAGAAAGAATGTGTATTCGCCTGTCATATCTGTAAGAGGGGGCCACTTTGATGAGTCAAAAACTTTTTTTTTATGTTTTATTAAACAAACAGACAAAAACACTCCATGATTACTTGTTTGTACACTCATACATTTCCATAAAAGCTGAAAATTGAGGTGTTCTAAAACTTCTGACTGGTAGTGTATATACCATATATACAGTATTTATTTTTTATTTTTTGAATTTTATTTAAATGCTGAACAAGTTTAACAGCTGATTTGATAATGTCAGTTACACACAGCAATATCTACCTAAAGTCTGCTAACATTAGCCACCATAAACTACTGGGCATACCAGACTAAGTAAGGCTGTTGCAGCAAAATCTCTGAGTGTACTAAATAACTGAATCAGTCAATGTCACAAAACAAAATGATTTCATTTTTAAAAGCACAACTTTTCAGGCAGAGGTCTTAAATTTTGACTCATTACTTCAGAACCACTGGCACTGCTTTGATGCCAGCCATCATCTTATGTTGGCTTTGTAGTACATGTCATGAAGGAGAGAGTGGACAGCTAATGCTGGGATGAAACACTCCAGTATAGAGATACTTCACCCTCAAGTCACTGCGTATATTAAACCTACTGCTTCAGTGCTCTTTGCAGTTATGTAATTACCAGAAGGGCCATCTGAAGCTTGATCAGACACATACAGTATAATGAGCATCGTGTTATCATGACTATGCTAGTTACACATACACATGACCCGGCCTAGTTAGTAGATTGATCTGAATAGAGAATGAGATGTATTGACCAACCAGCACTGACCTTGTGACAGCACTCCACCATCTGTTAGCGTGGGTCATAGAAAAGAGTTCCCCACAGAGTTCTATTGATCTAGCTGTGTAAATACAGCAATAGTTTTCTACCTAACACGCTGCAGATGTTTTCCAGGAAATCCCCCTTATGTTAGGAAGAGAAAAATTTAATTCAAACTTAGACTGCTCCAAAGTCCACAGGCTGAAGTCATGCTTAGGTAAAGGCTTGTAATTAAACCTCCCTACCAGCCATTCCAACACGTCACCGTCTCCTTGACTGACTTTTATTGTGCGTGTTACAGTGGCCTTTCATGCCTGTGTGCAAACATACATACACAAGTCAAAGCTTGAACCCTAAAACAAAATGTCCCACGAAATGATGCACCTGCCTGTTGTATTTGCCTGCTTCGGCTCCCATAGAGCTCACCCATCATCCTGTCCAGCGACAGCAGTGTCCAATGTTTCTGTTGGCTAACTTGCCTTCTGCTCTATTTTCTTTCAGCATCAGGGGCCAGCTTACATGGAGCCTTCACACGGGGACTTGTTTCAGACATAACAGTGTGAAACACTGGCCTGTTGCAAGCTTTGGGAAATATCAACTCACCGTTTCACAGAAAGAATTGCATTTTCAACTTACCAAATTGCACTTAAAAGTAATCTTCTTTGACATTTTAACACCGATATAGCAAACATAACACTGATGCAACCCGCACCCTGAACATGAAAGCTTTTATATTTGTAGCTCCAAACACCTGGGGCTCTATTATCATGACGCAGCAGTTTTGATGCACAGCCATGACCATGAAATTGCTAAATGGCACACCACACTGTGTGCACCACTGAGTTCATTTACATGCATGCTACTGTCCTTGTTATGAGTCATTTTCTATTTTTAATCATATTTGGGATATTATGCTTACATGGAACACACTGCTAGCAGAGAGCAGGTCTCTGATCACCGTCTGCTGTGTGTGCAGGCATGTCTTTGACTGCTGGACATTTCTGCCAGGTTCAGGTCATCTCTGAATCTAGTGTGGCTGCTTGTAACTATAAAAGCCTTGTTGGTCCTATCACTAGTAATATAAGACAATAACAACAAGTCAAGTTCACCATATCTGGATTATTTTCTGGCAATACTATAATATCACCTTTACTTTCCTGTGAAAATAGGCAGCAATCAGAAACCTAAATCAGCTGTTTACATGCCTCAGTATAATGATTTCTTTAGAGAGGACCCGGCATAATCTGGATACAAGTTTATTTGGGCTCCTGTGACCAAAACGCTGTTACATTTCTACATGGAATAGTCCAAAAACCTGCATGTAAACATATTCATGAGATTCTGGTGTCTGGTTCAATGGGCTTCTTACGTTTCTAGAAGCAGTGTGGATTTGTTGTAATGAATGTGTGGTTATGTGTGGTCAAAAGTCTGTTTTGTTGCACCTGTATTAACACCTCATAGTGATGTCATGGGGTCCTGGAGTACACCTGTACATCACTGTGGCAATGAGAGAAGTTAAACCACTGGAGGTCAGCAAAAACAAGATTTTCACCAGGTGTTTGCACACTATTAAATGACATTCTCATCAGCCTCAGCCCTACCTTGTATTTAGCCAATTTCAGCATGCTTACACGCAGGTCTAAGATGTCGACCATGGTAAACATTGTATCTGTCACATCAGAATGTCAGCGTTGTCACTGTGTGCCTATTAGCATGCTGATGTTAGCATTTTGCTCACTGCTGTGTACGATCTCACAGAGCTGCTAACATGGCTGTAGACTATTGGTCTTGTTTAACATTAAACACCATTGGTTTTCAAATTTTAAATATTTTGTTAATATCTCACATGGTAAGCACAGTATGGTTAGTAAAGCTAAGGGTCGATTTATGGTCGCTCAGAAGCGGTTCTTATGACGTGTTGTCCAGCCATACCAGAAATCAAATGTGTTCATAATTTTTTTTCTGAGCAGCTTCAACAAAAGGTGGACTGAAAAGCCAACCATCACAGCGAGGGGAGGGAGAGGGGGGAGATGCGATATCACTTAAATATGGGGATAATGGCAAATATTTTCAGACAGTCTCTTCTGGAAGACATTCATACTGTTGCACTCGGCTGTTCACATGAAAAGTGACATAAATAATTGTGTCATGAATGAAAAAGGAGAGCTAGAGAGAGAAGTTCAGACCCTGGCTCCTTTCTCATCTCCGCACAGCTAACCAATCACTACATGAAGTGGGCGTGAATGTCGGCTTGCCCATTTCGGAAAAGTTACAGAAATGGCAACCCCCCCTTATCCGCCATCAGAAAGGTGCGGGGGAAGGGGGTTTAATGGGCTTTTTCACTGTCCAACAAGCATGTCTGAAGGAGTATACAGCCACCTTAGCAGAAGTGGTTATTCCGCAAAAGTAAAAAAAAGCCAACATCAATAGTTTGAAAGAAATGGGACTAAACTGCTTGTTCAGCTTGGTCTCCACAGCAATTACATTCTGCCTGTCTTCAAAACACACCTGTTCTTGTACTGGCACTGAACATTGGTATTGGAAAATCATCAATCAAATCATGCACTGGCAATTCATCAAATATCAACTAAACTCCTTGGAATACTGGGCTGTCACAAAATTGTGACTTGTAAATATGCAGTTGATTACAACTTGGGCTTTTTTTCATTGCTTCATCATTTTGGTATTTAGCTTATCATAACATTTTACCAATTTACAATTTACCCTCCAAAGTAATTGCTTGCAAACTTTTTTGGAAGAGAAAACAAATGAAAACAGTAAAATTATTACCCAGACAGTCTGTTGTAAACATTAATCACTGTTTACAGACCCAAAGCCATACTTGTGATAGTTGTGCACACTCGCAATTTGTCTGTGCTTTCTGTTTTACCTCCAAATAAAGTGTTAGCTAATTCAGCTAAACTGTTAAAAACTAAATTAGCTTATAAACTGTCTTATCTAGCTTAACTGACTGCTGGTGTGTCCTGGCCTGTTGGATACAATGTCATCAGACCCCAGTGAACAACAGATATATGAATATAAAAGTAATATACCAACGTTTTCATTTAAATAATTTTGGTCCTCATTTGTTTATTAAGACTTCAACTGAGTATCAATGAGTCAGCAATACAAAACTATGGCAGTTGTAATTTTGTGTTGATATGTTCATATGGTTGTTCTGTCACAGTATTTCACAGTGTAGCTCTGTTAAGAAGCTACACTCTCTGTAGTGATGTAATCGGATTTTATTTGCTTTCATAATTATTATTATCACCCCGGCAAAAGGAAGAACGTCTGTCTCTAGTCTCCACTGCACTTTGTTTGCTGAGAAACAAAGTAAATTACAGGTTAGAGAAACAGACGGGCTTCTAGAGAGCAAAATGCTAATCAATACAAAGTTTAAAAGGAAATGTGAAATGTCTGCAAGTTTAAGCATAGAAATAAGCATGAATGGGACGTGCTGACAGTTTGTTGAGGTACGTGACATGTCCCCTCCTCGTGACCTTTGTTGCATGTCATCCCTTCCCTCTGTGCCGTCTCCGCTGTCACTCCCTGCTGTCACTGTCCAGCAGAGCAGAAATGTCATGAAAAATAATCTCAAAAAACAACTAAGAATTAACCATGACAAGCCAGTGAAGTGCTTCAGAAACTTCACACGCCGTGCCCTGTATTGAGCTATTTTTATTCGTGCTCCGATGCCAGTCGATACATCTGTGACAACAACTGGAAGCGGCTGTCATGTGTAGCGTTGCTCTGTATATTGTTCAAATTAGCAGGGCCGATATCTGATTTCCAGTCAGATGCAGTCATGTGAAGTCATGGCATATTAATTGGCTTGAGTGCATGCGTGTCAGCAAGATGACTTTGAGCAAGTGCATAGAGAGTCATTAGATGGAGAGCTGTCTGCTAAGCGTGTGTGGATAATGTGTCAGAGAGGCCCTGTAGTCACACAGCAGGATCTGAGCTGCATCGAGTGGAACTGTCACACTATTTTAATGATCAATCCAGATGATGATTGCCACATCAGCTTGCATGCAAAAGCTTGAAGTATGAAGGACTATTCAATTGTTAATCTTTCCGGGTTAGGGTCAGGGGTCTGTAACCAACAGAGAGTGCTAAAGTGTTAAAAAACATGAGCTTTTGATCCCGATAAGCTTACAGTTCTATTTTTACGGTCTGCAAATTTGCAATATGGTCTCATCACTCTTCTCACTAAAAAAACTCTGATAAACCCACTGTACACTACTTGCTCAGGACCAAACAGCAGACAGACACAGTTAGCATCTAGCTGGTAAATATAGCATAGTGTTTAGCAGCTTCAGGAGTTGGTTGAGACCAAACCAGAGCAAAAAGGAGTGTGAACATCAGATTTACAATATGCGAGGTGACCAGAAACACAATTCCAAATTAATGATAGTTGCTCTGTTTCTACTGAATGTGTAAACTGGGAACTATTTGCTAAAGTGTTAGCCACTGCAACTTTATAAGGTGATGATTTGTTAATTTTGTGTTTTCAGCTTGCTTCTTTGCCAAATAAATGGGAAAAAGCTGCTTTAAATGTATTAGATATCAAGGCATCCTGGTGGCCTACGGGTTAAGGCACCAACCATGTACAACAGTACCCTGATTAGCATCCAGCCAGAGACCTGTGTTTTCCCTCATTTCCTGTCACATCTCTACTGTCAACTATCTAATAAAGGACTAAAATGTCCAAAAAGTGCTAAATAAAATAGTGCAAAAATATTTGACTTATTGCAACACAAAACAGAAAAAAAAACTTATGTGAATGTCATGAATCATAGCTCTTGTGTGATGCAATACGCATCAAAAATCGTACCCCTGCTTCTTGGACTCATATACTTGGTCAAACCAGAACACACAGATGTCACATATGGCTGGAATCAGCTGAACTCAGTCTTTGCAGTGTTATTAGTTTATTCAGGATCCTTCAGTACAAATATTGTAAAAAGTTGCCCGCTGTTCCTGAGAAATCATTGCCCAGAAATGCGCTCTTTATATTTTGCATAATAATAATCAAATTTAGACTTTTTCTTTGGAATCAAAAGTAAAGCAATTGATTAACTTCATTGAGATTAGTTAATGCAACACTCTTGGTGCAAACCAGAATGCACAGACATCAAACACATACTGATGTGCCTGATGTCCATCAGGAAGAACATCCCTAAAAGCTGCTCCATGTCCTTGAGAAATCATGTTAGAAAATGTGCAAATCATACCTTTAGATCTTGCCTCATAATTATCAGATTTAGACCTTATTTATTGTCGCAACACAAGGCAAAAAGACAGTTGGTTCTTGGTGAAGGCCATGAATCTTAATGTATTCACAGTTGTAGCATGACAGCATTTGGCTTTCATGGATTTCATGGGTACATGAATGGGTAATGACAGCAATTGTTTGTTAGCTTTGGTCTTTAATTATTTGTTGTAATTGTTTGCACCAGTGATATTATTGTGAAGGAGGAGCAAATGCTCAGAAATCATTTTTCAATTTTGGAGGCAAGGTCGGTGAAATATTTCATTTAATTTGAAAAACTGGTGGGTCGTGCCATCGCCGTGTCTTGACTTTGCTTTAATTTCCATCAACAAAGATTAATAAATTGTATTTGCTCCATCTCCTCCTGCTTAAATAGATGACAAATGCATATAATGTGGCAAAACAACACTTCTGGGCCAACAATGAATCTCACAAGATGAGAAATTGTTCAACGGAATCATCGGCCGGGGCGTTTGTTGCCGAGGCTTTTCCAAAAAGGCAACCATGCAACCACTCAATCTCCCTCCTGCTCCGCTTTCGCGACACAAGCTGTCATATTTTGATGGCAGCCCTCTTATTTGGTACAAATTTATGTGTGGAAGTCCAATAGAAAATATGCTGTCCGCTTCTTGACACGCTTAATGAAAATGGATGGCTGGGTGGCGTGAATGGGACCGGACACCTGACAGTCTATTGTCTCTCTCCATCAGTGCACAGGAGTCAGCTCAATCCAGTCGCACATCTCTCCAGATGGAAATGAAGATGTCCCACATAATGGGAAGCATAATGGCTGTGGACAGATGGAAGACATCTCGCGTTAGCCTGTATTCCCTTGCTCGGTAATGAAAGCAAGGCTTGTTGACATAGCCTCAGTGTAAAAGCAAGGGATTAAAACAAGTTAGTTCCTAATAAGTTAGATGAAAATAATTCAATAAGGCAATTAAACTGAAAGTAATTCAGTTTAATAGGGAAAGAAAAAATGGTTAACTCAGAGATTAAGATAATTTAGTTATAAATAAGATAGGATATAAATAGTTGAATAAGTAGTTAAAATAAACAATTCTACACAATATTGAAAGCAAGCGGTGGGGTAAACTAAATAAAAAAAAACAAACAGATTGTGCCTTTAGTTTCAGCCATTTTTTTTGATTGGTTACTGTAGGTATCAGTTAGTGTCACCTGAAGCAATTGGCTGTAGGTAAGTAAGAGAATGGTAGAGGGCAGAGTTAGTGCTTGTGTAGATAACCTGGTGAATGTTTAATTAAATGTAAGAAGAGTGTATCTGTAGACAGTAACGCACCTTTCTTGCTTAATCACAGTTGATTAGGGCAAATATTTTGTACGAGTGTGTCTGTGCTAAAGTCGGTGAGTCTCTAGACAATAGGACACCATTACTGACTGGAAAAGACTTTTTGACTGCTTCCTGACGAGGATTCCACCTCCGCTGCCATCAGCTTTCATCTCTCGGACCACAAACTGTTCCTCCCAGACTGATGCTGAACTGTGAGTTGGGCTTTCTGTGTCTTTGCTCTACTGAGGCTAAGTTGGCTGCACCGTACCTGAGCGACGCACAGGCCCGCAACTGTATGAGTGTGTGTCTGGTCCTACTGTGGTGTTTAGAGTGTAGTTTAGTATTCGATCTGAGTCTGCTATAGGGGAATAGTGGTAAAAGGGGAAGTAGCAAACTTTGCCAAAGAAATCTGAGGGGATTTAAGTTTTGTGTTGTAATATTTTGGTTTAAGCCAATATTTTCTCGGGTTATTAATTGATTTGCTAATTTTGGTGTAGCTGAGGGTACTTTAATCTGACATTAAATACCATTATTACTGAATTTCTTGGCTACCACTAGTTTCTTATATGTTCTGTTCAGAGAAAATATGTTCAATTCAATATATTTTGCCATATAGGGTAGATTGTTTGCAATGTATTGGATGAGCCTATGGTGTAAATACAGTACAACCTATGTTGTTTAGTTTTTTTATATGTGATTGGTTGTTTATGAGTCATGTCATGTTTCCTGCATTGTGATTGGCAGAGAGCGGGAGCTAGCGAGTATGCAGTGAGTCAGGAAAAACCATAGCCTGTATAAAAATATGGACGTAGTTACCGTGACGTCACCCTTTACCTATGTATACATATAGAGCCCCAGAGGCAGCGCTGTTGTTCTGTCCAGTAAGAACATGACGTTTCACTTTACATTCAGACAAACTAATGTGGCAGTTACAATTGTTAGATTTCATCTGTGAGACCAACATTTATCTTCCAAAAGGAATTATATCATATAGAAAAGAGCTGCGACGATCAGTTCATGGATCATGTTCTCCCCAGGATGACGACGGACGTTGACCACCCAATCATCTCAGGAGTCGGGCTGCTAGCACCTGAGATGATTGGCTGGTCGTGGCTAGCAGCTCTCATTGGCGGCTCCTCATATCTCTGAAAACGTCGTAGCAGATTTACAACCAGGCGTTATTTGGATAAATTGACCCCATATTGTGAATAGTGCGAAAATATTAAAACGTACTAAAAGTGACATATTAACAGTCTTACACCGAAAATGAAAACAACTTTTAGCCCGGCTAATTTTCGTTTTATAACGATAATAATTATCCTATCCAGCCCTATCCTTAATATTGGAATTTGTGTGAGTGTACATAATGGACCAACATATGTGTGTGAATGCGCGTATGTGTGTGTTCAGGAGAAATAATGGTGGGCTCTCCTGACTGTTGCCTGTCTCAGAGCATCAGGTCAATACACGCACACCAGGATGTGAAGCCTCTGGCAGGCAGGTCATGTCACTGTAAAAATAGCAGCTGGCAATCCAATAGCTCTGATTTATGAAGCATGTCAATACTCAGACTGTAACAATGCATCGGCTGGGAGATGATTGGTGGTCTCTCAGCTGGACAATAAGCACAGCCTTGCTTTAAGATTGACACTTTATCCAGCAGCACAAACCCATCATCTGTGCTGTAAAGGGACTCAATTACTAATGGCAATAACTCTCAACTTTTCTTTTCCTTTGCTATTTATTTATTTATTTTTTGTGTGTGTTTTTTTGTTTGTTCCGGGGAAAGGGGCTTTGTTCACATTTCTGAATGCGACTTCTGAACAATGTCTGAATGTCTAAAATCAGCTACATTCCTGAAAAAGATGACAGCTGTCTTGTAGCTGAATTGTGTGCTATTGTATAATTGTGAAATGATAAAATTCATTTATTTGTGTTGTCAAGATTATTATATTTTGTTGTCTGTGCATCAGTAACACTTACAAGATATTTGCATACGTAAAGCTGCTTCAACAGATTTTTGGCCACTTGGGGGCAGCATATCATTCAATATTGACATATCGCCTTTTAAAGCTGTTATAGCTAACATGTGGGCAAACAATTAGTCATTTACACACCCAGCAGACACAGAGCACCATTTGCATTAATTTATAGTTGGGTTTCTGGTCACCCAATTGGTCTGTTTCTGGTCACCCACCCAAAATATTTTATTTTAAAAATAATAGTTTCAGAGCTTTTGAGGATAGTTCATCTTTTTACTTTGGAAACAATCTCACTCCTAGATTCTCTTACTTGGTTGTTCAGGAGATTTCGACTGTATCACACTGTCTTTATTAACAGTTTGTTCAGTTGTCACAGAAGTGCAGATGTTAAAACATTCCATGATTCTTGATAAACATGATGGAAAGCTGTGCAGTATGGTGGAAAGCCCCAGAACAAGTACGTTGACCGTGTTGAGTTACTCTATCAGTGTCATGCAGTACGTCCAGGGAGCCTTGAGGTGCTCTTAAAGATGAAAAAGCTGGACACCAAAAAGAAATGTTCTTCCAGCACTCTTTGCCTTAGAAAGAGTACTTTAAAAGCCTGTATTAATGGTTTAAAACCCTGAGCGGTTCAGACCTCACAGAATGTAGATGATGATTGATATCTGCTATTCTGTGTAAAGATATTGAAACCAGTCTGTATGTAAAACCATTTATATGCCCAACTAAATAAAGGCTTTTCAAGTTATCCTTGCTCTGCCTTTGAGCGACTAAAGAATGTTTCAGTGTTGAATTTAATTGAACTGAATGGGTATTGGCACTGAAGTTACTTGTTTTTCTAAAACTATGTGTTCTTGATAACCTCAATCAGTTTCTTAAATCTCATGTGGTATGAGGTAGCAAACATATGATATTAAAAAACTATGTGGCTATTTTTTTGACAAAGAAGAATTTTTCCTGTTACATAATATTTCACCAACCTGAACATCCTCGTCCTAGTTACAACGACAGCAAACCCTTACCTTTAGCTATATGAATTTTGTGTGGCGTGGCTGACTTTTTTTTGTCCAGCATCAGCTCCTTTACTCAGGAGATGTTTCACATTGTCTGGACACTGGGATACACCCTTCCCCATAGGAACTGGCTGAAGTCAGGACTGGGAAAGTGCTGAGCAGCAAAATTGTCAATTATGAAAAATGGAGACACAGAGGAGAGGGGGACCGAAATAGCAGGGGGGCTCGCACACAGTAAAAAGAGTGGCATATGTTGGCTTTCAGGGGTGTTCCTGTGTCTGTGGACGGCAGAGACACCATCAATCATCCTTTTCGTCGGGGCTAGTCTTCACACACTGACCCCGCCCCTTGAGTGTTGGACATCAAAGACAGGCTGGAGGTGCAGGGGAGTGGTGGCTGGAGGTGCCAGCCATGAGGAGCGCTTCAGGGGTGATGAAGCTGATTTTACAGTTTATCTTTTATTGATAGCTTCTTCACTCACTGTAAGTGTAACTGCAAGTCAAAAGACTGTCACACATACTAAGATTACCAGCAGTGTTACTCTGCTAACAAATATAATGAAAAATCTTATTTACCTTTTATCACAATTAAAGGAGACTAAAACTTAAAGTAACATTTGAAAACAAAAACTATGAAACGTGTCAACAAATAAAAACTAAATGATAATGTGTAAGACATAAATTGAAAACTGAATTAATTACTGTTTTAATTTAGTCATACATCGTACACTCCTGATTGAGGTTGACTTAGCTGCTTGACCTGTTGTACTAATAAGCAGCATCTTGTATTTCAATAATATTATGTCTCTGCTAGTAATGTTAGCTAATGTTGCCTGTTCTTTGAAGGAAAAAAGACAACAATCCCACTGAATATTAGACAAGAAACAGTAAGAAAACAGCTGGGACAAAGCACAATTATATGCATGCCAACAACACTCAATAATGTCACCGTCAGTCTGCTATCTTTCATATTTATAGGCTATCATAAGAACAAGCACAGGGTTAATGTCAGCTGGCGACCATCCAAATCTTTATCTAGATGTTCACTAATGAAATATTACTGTATTAGTGTTATCATGCATGCTTCTTGACTCAAGTTGAATCCAGACAGTGGACAGTGTTTTAGTGATTAAGTTAGCTTCTGCTCTGCAGTGGAGCTCACAGGTAGCTGTGGTACTCACAGTAAGTGACTTACAACTTTGTTAAAAAGTGCATTTGGGAGTTTGGGAGTAAAAATTGGATTGACTGAGGATAGTCAGTCTGTTGTGTTACTATAGAGCTGAGGGATGTGTGTATTAACAGTCTCTTACAGTCTGGTATAAAAAGGTAAACAGTTTCTTTTCCACTAACCTCACGAGAAACCAAAACAGCACCAAAAATGCATCTTTTGTTGACTAAAACTGGACAATAATCCAATGAAAGAAAGCTAATCTACATTTTGGTCAAAGACTAGACAGGTGCCAAAATAACACAGACCTTGACTTCTGTACAGATTTTGAAAAATTTGATTTGCACTAATATCCCTGATGTTATTATTTAAATAGCAAGTGTCATCTGAAGGGCAGACAATGCCCTTTAATTCACAATGAATAAAATGCGGCTACAAAAACTTCATATGAAACCCACTTCTTTCATATACAACACGAAACACCCAGAAGCCACATTTTTACAGATGCTGGCCCAAAATTAGCAATGAAACATTTTTTAGGTGAGAAAGAGATAAAAGGTAAAAACATATCTTGGTTGAAATGTCCTGCATGTTAGCAATTCATGGTTTATTGATGGGGTTTACCATTCTCACCAGCTCAATAATAAATAGCAAAAGAACATTTTGGCCTACTCCAACTGTCATCTCCTAAAAAAAGCTCCCCAGCCTCCAGTGATAACTATTATAGGACGAGTGGCGAAGGAAAGAAGGAAAGGAAAGGAAAACATCTTGATTCCTCCAGCGCAGAAGCCTCACCCCATGGTGAGCTGCAGAATGGAGTGGTGGCATCATTCCATGCATTATTCAGGAGTGTAAATTAACCCTGAGTAAGGATACTCCATCAATCAAGGGGGGCTGCCATAACAGGGTGCCGGCTGGGGGCACGCTGGAGTTGGGGGGGGGGGATTGTATGGATGGAGGGTGGAATGCTGGTAGTGGTTGGTTGGTATAGCCGGTGGTCTGTCAGATGGAGTGTAATGGAGAGGGAGTCTGAAGGCACTACTAGAATTAGCCACCCACCATTTCAACAGGTGGCCCCGACAGCCATGCGTGGCATGTGGACAGGCTCAGGCAGAGACGCTGCAGCCTGAAGACACCAAATACTGTCTGAGCCAGAGTGGAAACAAAACAACAAGTGGACCAGGATTAAAGCTTTAGAAATGTTTATGCCTCAGAAAAATAGTTTAAAGTCATGATCTGTGACATTTGCATGTATATAATGCCTGTTTTGCTACTTGCAGACATACAGATGACAACTGATGTAACACCACAATGATTCCAACTATTTCCACTTCATGAAAGCTTTAAATCTTACTCTTTATTTCTGAGCGTCAGGGTGAGAAAACATCCTTTGGTTCCATGGATGCAGGATGCTGGCCCTAGCCTTTTTGGGGCCCCAAGCATAAATTTAACCCCCCTCACAGGATCTTTTTTGTGCAAAATGTAGATGTTCACATTTCCATTCTTACTGAACACTCAAAGGGCAAATTAACATTAACATTAAAATGGACTGATTCAGCTATGTATAAACATAAGTGGAAATTTGTAAAATTATGACTGTACAGTGCTCTTTGACATTATTATAAGTGATATGTGTATAGTGAAAACTGTAGCACAACAAAACAATACAAATTCAAGGTCCACTCACTAGCTTTTTCCAGAGCTTTCAGCTTTCCTCTTTCTCTTGCTTTACTTTATTTTTAAGCCAACACGGATGAGAAGTCCTAGAAGTGCTCTAGATGAAATCATATCCATGACAACTGAGCGAACTCCATCCACTGATGACAACTGTGTGATATGGTTGAAAGCCCTGGAAAGCTACTATCTCAAGAGCCAGAGAACTTTGATACTTAAACCTGCGATTACTGATCATTTTGGCCACTTGGGGGCAGTGGAAACCAGCAAACAAAACACTGACATATCATCACCTTTTAAGCTGGTATGGCAGGTTTACTGGCAGTGTTTCCCCTAGGTTGAGTGGTTTGGCCAACTATATTAGAACTGACATTGTAAGCAACAAATACACAATTACAATAATAATAATAGAAGGACAATATAAATCAAAAGAAAGAAGACGGTTAAGTTGGTTAAAGGCAAAATCTGTTCAGGAAAGATTCTTTCTCATTTAAAGTACACATATAAATACACTAGAAGAAACACAGCAGTAAGCATTAGCACTGAACTACTGCATAATGGCTAAACAGATTAAGAAAATGTCTAAAAGTATAGCTACTTTAGCAGCCACATGAGGCCAATGGTTATTACAAACCCGAAAATAAAATTGTTGGATGGATGACAAATAAACAAATATTCCTGGTAGTCTTAGATCTTGTGGGGCATTCAATTTTAATCTGTCCCGGGCTCAACATCCATCATCTTCAGCAGCGTAGTCACAGCTGTGTGTGTGTTGTAAGCACATCATGGGAACATTATTGTAACAAAAGATGTTGCTTTGTTCTCTTTTCAAAAATGGTGAATGATTTTGTTTTCTGGATGTTAATGTCACTCATAGGAATGATACAAATGTAAGCAACCAGCTACCAGTGAGGATGCCAAGGTCATGTCCTTAGTATTTTCTCTTTAATTTGAGGATTTCAGAAATGAATGTGTCTGGAAATGATGAAGCTGTATTGCCACAGTGCTGCTAGTTGAACCATAGCAACAGCAAGTTCATTTAGTTTTGTCTTGTCATTAACCAAAGTGGTGGATGAGACCTACTGGTGGAGCTGGATGAAAAGTCAGAGTTTCTGTAGAATTCATCCTTTGGACTATATGACAACTATGGACATCTGTAGCAAATTTCATAATAATTCCTTGTAGTTGGTATATTTTACAGTAGATAATACTGTATCTACTGTATGTCAGTAGTCTTAATGTACTCACATGTGACAAACGCTGTCATAAGGCTTGTTTAGACTGTTAAAAGTGTTTTCTCTCTTACTATGTATCCTGGGACTTGCTGAGATTTGGTTGAAAGGAAATGTCTTTGCCCTTTGCCATTAATTTATTCATTCCTTCATTCCCCTGTGAAATTCAGATAATATTTTATTGATAGGCTCACAAGCCATATGTGGACATTTCTTGAGGCATTTTTGCACCTTTTTGCAGATTCAGTGGGAGAGTGTTTTTTCTTCTCCCCCCTCATGTAACAGAATTGGGTTGGGAGTCAGGAAAGGTGAGCTATAACAGAGGTTATCAACCCTTTCTGTCTAATGTACAACTGCAGCCCTATCAGATGACCTTCAGAGGACCACCATTCTCTTATGAATGGATTATAAACTGGATGTTATTTCATACTATTAATTAGATAGGAGAGGATACTGTTACAATGGGGTTTTTTTTACACACAATTTAATTGTCAATATTTAGGTTGCTCTGGTCAGGTTTGCATTCATACCACTACCAATTGGAGTGGCAGAAACTGGACCTTTCAACCATTTATCCATTACTTTTAGCTATTTCCACTGTTTATTCATTATTTTTAGCTAACTTTTTAAACCATTGATCCATTGCCATAATGATCTATTTCAATCATTTATCACTTTTAGCAAACTTTCAACTTCTCTGCTCTCTTTCTAACCAGTTTTTACTCACTTTCAATTGCAACATATGATGACAAGTGACTCAGCTGGGAAACTTACTGGTTATTGTATATTTCCTAAAGATCATCATCACCCTAATTTTTTATTATTTCATATTAAAACAAAACAGACAAAACAAGGCAAGGAAAACAAAATATGAGACATAACAAACATGTGGCAACTTGGAGGGAAAAATAAAAGGTCAATAGAGTAATAGGGCTGGACGATATGGTTGAAATCCATATCATGACAATCACAAGGGTCTTTCTCAATGTCAATATACACCACGATATGGTTCATGTGTGCAAAAAACCATGCCAAGTATTTAGACTAATGTTCATCTCATTGAACCAGCTGAAAATGCTAGCTAGCTAGCTTGCTTTCCAACAACAGAAACAATCAAGTAATATTTCTACCACACTTCACTTTATCAGTCTAAGTTTGTCTATCATCATCATGTTAAAAAAAAAATATATAAAATAAAAAAAATCTTCATATCACAATGGTATTATTTAATCAGCCCAATGTTTTTAAACCCCATTTGATTCTTTATTTTACTTCTCAACACAAATATGTGGAAATATTATTTTAATCAAATCACTATATTTCCACTTTTTAATTGAGTTAATTAGTTGAACTTCCAATGCACTCCCTGGCAACTGCACAAATACCCCTAGTTGGGAATCACTGAGCTAAAACACTCAGCTGGCTGGATTATAATGCTGAGCAGCACCAAGGCGATCATCATGATGTTCAGAGATGGATTACTGTCTAGAAACTGGACGGTGTCTTCAACTAGACCTTCCCTTAAATTGAAAAAATAAGCTCACTTTTTCATCGTTCTGCAGCAGAGGAAATGAAGTTCTCTCAGAGGAACATTAAACTGCACTCCTGTGTATGCGCCACATTACACATTCAAAGCATTATTCAATAGAGAGAAACGCTATTAACTCTGCTGCTTTCTGGGATGCTGTCCAAGTCAGATCAGAATTCTGGTATGGTTAAATCCCCACAAGGGTTCCTGAGACGAGGCTGGCGCTTTCTTTCCGTTGACGAGCCGAGGACACTGGCATAATGACGTTAGGCACGGTGGTCCTGTTTGGACGGCTGTTTGTTTAACAGCATATTCATTGGCGGTTTGCTGATAAAACTGGCGGGAAACCTCTCCAAGCCACCGCTTATGAATTGCTGTGGAGCTTTCTCGGTGATGTCTATTGTTTGGTTCTCCTCGCTGGCACACCACGAGTCAGGATGGCTAAATTGACTTTGAAAACGGGGATGAGGCCAGTGTCAAAGGATAGACTGTGGATCCCTGCTACACCTTATGCTGCAGGAATCTGCTTTAGATGGAAATAAACAGGAAAAATAAAGCCGTGTGCCCCCATTCACAGGCCTAATCTCACCAAGTGTTTTGTGTTTCTTGCTCATGAACTAAAGCCAGACAGACACTTTAATGATTAGGTGACAGTGTATAAAAGTATGTTTGTTCTTTTTCACTGAGAAAAAGGAAGAAAAAGACAATGACAGCAATTAAGATGTGCACTATCTGCACTTGTGCAACTGACATCAGTAGGTTGATTAAGTATCTTCTCCAGCCGTGGCCTACATCTGCCCTCATTTCTCTGTTTGATGTATTTTCCTTTCTTGTTCTTTCTTCAAGGAGGAAAATAAAAGAAGACACCCAGACAAATTTCCTTTGGGACACTGAATCATCTTTCATGGATTCTGTGGGTGGCTATCTACCTCCATGACTAGGAATCTTTGACAACTGCTATTGTCCCACATCAATACCAATTCCTACTTGTTGAGATAAAATTGGTATTCATGGTGAGTCAGTCGATTGTTTCCTTCATTTTTTTGATTGATTTCAATGCACTACAACCCATGTAGCTCATCTTTATAACTTTTGGGTGCCTCTCTGTAGCTTTATGACAGAACAGGCTATCAGACCCCTAATATTCCAGACAGCGAACCAGATACAAATATAGTGTTTTGGTATTGTATTGTACTGTTTTTACAACACATCCTCACAATGAAATGACCACATAGGTCGATTGTACCATGCACTCCAGAATGACCCATTGGAGCGTTTTCCAATATGCTGCCTCTGTGTGTGCTTCCCAAAACCGTTACAAACCATATTTTATTGTGTGATGATGAAACATGGTTTTATTGTCTGTGGTTAAGGTCTGGTTAAGTTAAGGCACAAAAAACACTTGGTTAGGGTTAGGGAAAGATCATGGTTTGGGTTAAAATGATCACTTGAAACATGGTGTGGGTTAAAGTTACTACTTCCTTAAAGTTAGGCAACCTTTGTGATAATGGAAACAGTAAACACCACAACAATCATTGTTACATTTATTTAAAAAACTGTCCCAGCTTGTGGTTGGAAACAGGGTGTGAGTTGCAGTCTCCTGCAGGTAAGTCACTTTTTAGCATCATTCTATCTATCATCCACCTAACAAATCCACCTCCAAATATGGAAATTTGTCACCTTATATTGATGTCATTTGTTCTGCTTCACTTCTCCAAATTATAATTACTGTGGCTGCTAGATGGTATCTGTCACTCAAACCTAACTATAGGTTGTTTTTGCTGACTGAAATTTTGACCTACACTGTTGTCTTTCTTTTGAGGACAGCTGTGTTTTTACTGTCAGTCTGTAGTGACAGTGCAAATTTGATAAATCTGTTTGTATGTTGCTGTGACATACAAATGGAACATCCCAAATGTCAAAACTAGCTGCCTAACTGTTTAACTACATTATCTTATTGTCATTATATTGTTAGTTACTGGGTCCTTCTGTCCATTTACAAAGCAAACATTACAACCCAACAGCAGACAAAATGTAGATATTGTAAGATTCTGTAAAACTCCAGAATATTTTCATTTTTAAATGTCTTGCTCTCTACAATATTTGCATATGGCAATTGTAACATGGTTAAGCTTATATAATTGTGGTTATGTCAAATAAACCGTTTAAGGTATGGCAAGTAAAACACTTGGTAAAGGTTGGGGAATATTGTGGTTACAATGAATAAAAAAGTTGTTGCAGGTATGCGATGCAAACTCTGGTCTTCTGCATAAAATCACACACATTGGACTGAACATCAACTGGTTTTAAATCATGCAGTGCAAATTGTCCAAAATGAACATAATTCCTTGGGATATTGTGCTTACACATTGAAATCTGAGACACTGGAGGATGAAATATTTTACACTATATTCCGGCATTTAAAAAATAAAGTAGTTTTTGTACAAATAAAGGGTCAAAATTTGTAGAGTTTACATTTACATTTTTTTTTTACAAAAGTAAAATAAAAAATAAGGCCATGCAATAACTGCTAGGTGTTGCCTACTTTGGATCTAATTTAAATAATATATTTGAAGATTTTTTTTTTCGTGATTGTCCTCAATGTGACTGACTGGAACCAAACATGTACTGCTTTTAAAAAGTACTAATGATTTATGGAGTTGGAAAATTTGTGAGTAAAATCAACGCAAAATAAGCCCAAGATATCCTGACTTTAAATTCCTAGTATGGGGCAATCTCAAAAAACACTGAATCCCATACTTCCCAAAAACACTCATGTCCTTCAAACTCCAGCAGAGTTTGTTATGCAGAGAATTTGTGGTCTTCAAGCCCAAGCTCAGATACCTGGGTGATGTCACTTGAGTTATTTTTGACAAAGCTCCTTCAGAGACATTACACAACTGCTTTGACAGTCTAAGATGTACTCAACATGACTTAATTGACTTCGACATGAAATTGATGGACTGTCATTTTAGAAATAATAGATTTAGAGTGAATTTTTGTGTTAAAAATAGCACAGAAAGACGAACATTAAAACTGCTGCCCCAGAAGTACCGCAGATCGCTGCCAAAGAGAGGCAACCATCAAACAGATGAGACACAGAGAAACATTGGAGGACCTTCACTCACACTGAAGGTATGGAAGAGCTGCCCTGTCCTCTGTCAGAGCCAACAGCCACTTTCTTTTACATTTTTATTACTCGAAGTTTCCCTCATCAGTCTACAGGCAAGTCCAGGAGCAAGGTATTAGTTCTGTGGATAGGTCCAATCCTGAGACTCCATCTGGCTAAACGTGGGCAAACAGTTCAGCCTCTGGTCTGATTACACCACAACCATCTGGTGAGAGCCTGTAGCAGTATATCACAAGTGCAAGGCAGAGCATTCTGCTTTTACAGTGTTAATAAGTGAATTGTCATTGTTGCATTTACTTCTATTGCATTTAATTCATGCCTACAGGACATTACACAGCAACCAGGTGGTGCAAAAAGTGTCAATGTGTCTAAGGACTTTGATTATGGTGCTTATATTATGTTATTCCCAGAGAGTATTACATACTTAGTCATGCAGTTGATACAATGACATTTATATACACTATAGTAGAAGTATTTTATGTAGACACCCCTCTCCAAATACTTCTGTGTACTTTTGGCCTGGGGCTGAGCTCTCATGCAATGTTTTGGTATCCACAGACCTTTGGCCATATAGATAACATTTTTGTCTGTGGTCTTATTGGTTCCTGTTCAGATTTCAATTTGGTTTTTTTTGTTTGTTTGTTTTGCTCCTGTCAACCATGCCTGTTTCAAATGTGCAAAATACTAAGATGTCCATAAAATCAAACAAACAAACAAACAAAAACCCCCAACAATAAAAATAAAAATAAAAGAAAATCTAAATTATACTTAACACAAGAATTATTCGCTTATTTCTATGAAATAAAGAAAATATGGATCTATTATTAAAAAAATAGAAAAAAGTAGTATAAAAAGGAAGTAAAGCTGTGAGGCACAGTATAATTTTTCCATGGATGTGACAGTTTGCCTCTTAAAAGAGAAAAAAACAATTTCAAATTAAATGAATTCACTTAAGGTCTCAGTATGCTTCAAACAAAGTGCTCGTCAGATCATCTCACAGAGTGTTGTGTCCAATAATTTGTCTAACTCTCTGAAGCAGACACTTTAGTAATCACATCAATTTTAGGCAGCAAAAGTAGGCAGGGTCTCTTTCAAGCTCCCTCTTTTCATTCTTGATACAATTATGTCCCCTAATTTTTGTATGTGCAACTGAGGGCAACACAACGACTGTTTCTAAGCTGATATTGTGAGAATGTATGTGCCACTTTGATTTTGTAGTGTCAAGACTACAAAATCATGCAAAACACAGAAGTCTTGGAGATCAGCGAAGCACTTCAGTGTGTTAAATGAACATACTCGCCATGTCTTGCAACCTAGTTCATTAGAAGCATACTGAGGTCTTTAAGAATTCCTCTCCTGGTTAAAATTCCCTATCAAGATTCCACACTGCAGGCTGCACAGGATGTGGGACTGGCAGCACCTCAGCCTTTGGCCCTGATGTCTTCCTCCTCAGTGGCAACAGCAGCCCACCTCCCTGCCTGCCTGCCTGACTGAAGAGGCTGTGAAAAGTGTCACATCCATGGCCCGGTTCCACAAGATAACACAACTTTAATAGCGTATCGCTGGAGCCCCTGACACCCTGAATGAAAGAACTTGACATGGCAACATGAATGTGAACACAATGGCTTTGACAGGCAAGCAACAGCTCCAACAGGGAATTATACAGTGGCCCCTGGATAAGAAATAATGCACATTCTTTAACTATTCATCAGCCCACTGACACAGAGGATGATTTGAATGCCTTCAACAGTATTAGACCTGACAAAATTTTGCTGTTTGGTAAGAGTTCAAATGCAACAGCAGGCATGGACCTTGAAGTGTGTGGATACTGCTCATTGATTACATTCCCTACAGGCTCTGTTACTGCTTGAATTCATCAACAAAATGTCTGTTGGGGCAAAAAATCCCTTTTCATCACCGAACCAATTGCACCAATCTGCCGCTGATGCCAGCCGGCCTGTTGGATAAACCCCAACCCCCTAAAAGTTTTGAAGTCAGTCTCTGGGGTTGCTGCAGTGAAAACACACCACCCAACTCACACTCACTGTCTACACTGAGGTCTGCTGTGTGAAAGGAGTGGGGGGGGGAGGGTTTGGGACATCAGGCCAATTGTCTGTCACATCAATCAGGGGGATGTTCATCCAGCAATCAGTCAGTGAGCCAGTGGTGGCATGGGCATCAATAAAGGCAGGCTGACAGCAGGTTTGGAGAGACTGTAACGGTCCTCTTCCTCCTGGAGTGTGCCCCAAACACACAGATATTCAACGGATAGAATGGACTGACCGCCATTCAAATCAATAACAGCTCACAATTCAACCGTTCCTGCTTCTTATTCAAGCTTTAAAAAAGTCATTTGGCTCAAGGCCTGACACACTGGCAGAAAACCAATCTCCTTTTTTGGAGAGCTACTTTTGGAAGCAAACCAAGTTTGTTTTTACCGTCATCTCCACACACCTACAACGTCTGTGTTTGATAATCCTTTGCATCCCACATTGGTGCAACAGTAAAGGATCATAGACTAACATATCTTCTATTTTTAAACAAGGGCCTGAATTGTAATCTATCAATATTATGATGTGACACTATATTTTACTTCCAAGTTGGATTCACTAGAGAAGTGGGCATCCAACAATACCTTACTGTTGTGTTCCAAAATGAACATTTAAAGCTGCACCATTAATATTCTTCTAAATATTCTTTATATTAACAATGGATCAAATAACTAAATCTAATGTGAAAGGTGTAACTTGTAGTGATGAACATACAGATAATTATCAACTCTGATATTTCCTTCAGACCTTTTTAGCCACTGTCAGCTAATTGTTTTGGTTTTACAGAAACAGCATCATTACCAGCCACAGAACTACTACCTGTCCAGCACCAATAGGCAGATAACTAACTAGTAAAGAACTAGCTTTTAGCAACTAGCTAGTGAAGAACATTGAGCATTTAGCAAGCTAAAACCCTCATCAAACTCGTTTCCAGCTGGAGCAGCCAGCAAATATGCTCTGAAAAATCCACTGTACACTTCATACTTGACAACAAAGACTAGCTAAGAAAATCAAATATCTAGCAGCTAAAGAGACAGACATTTTTCTCAAGAGTTTATGGAGACGAAATTGGAGCTAAAAGGAGAGTGAATTCTGACTCACATTTAACAGGTGGCAGAAACACGACTCAAAATGAATACTTATGTTGCTCTGTGTCTGTTGGATGTGTAAATAGCCTAAAATGTTAGCCATTACAGCTGTAAAAGGCAATAATATATCTTATTGTGTGTTTTCACCTTGTTCCTTTACCTGTCCAAAAAAATCTATGAATGCAGCTTTCAGTGTTGGGAATTGGACAATTTTGTACCATTTACCCATATAACTAAAACGTCCTTTAGAAAAGATGGGCTGCAGTTGGATGTAGGTTCAGATACTTCAGAAAAGTAAACAATCTCTACTGATGTAGTGGTGTGACCATTTTATTCAAAATTCAATTTTGGTTACTTTCACTTAGTGACAACTAGACAATTAGAGTGAGTGGGCACTGTATTCAGAGAAAACTGAATCTGCAGATGTTTAGTCACTCTCAACCTGCTTTTGTATAAACCAATTACAGACTGAGTGCAGTTTCTGATTGCATTACTAATCTACGCAGTTCTGTGATTTCATGATTTCTAGAAATTAAAATATGACCTCCCTTTGCCAAATGAAGCTACTGTTGTACAGAGTTGCCAAAATCTACTGTAATAAAGTGACTGTGGTTCCCAGAGGACAGGTGTTTTTGATGTAGGAACACTGCCATGACACACTATAGGTCTTTTCTCATCTATCTGGTCTAACTCTATCTCTAGAGTGCTCCCTCTGCAGTGAGGTGCCAACTCTGTGCCTCTTATTCAAATCAAGTCACGGATCTCAGTGGGAGTCCCTCTGAGGACAAAAGCAAGGAGGCCTGGACCATGAAAAGAGATTACCATTTCACAGATTTGAATTCTGAGCAGCACTGCCACCGCTACTGTTTCCAACTAAACGGATGGAGTGTTTGTTTACTTGGTTGTTTCAATACTGATTAAAATAATAATAACCTGTATGGACTGGAGAAGGCATTACACTGGCTTTGCCACTGATGTGCCATGAGTTAAGGGCTTGTTAAGATGAATAACTATTGACAAGTCTGTTTGAAACTCATAGTTGAAAGCTTCATGTTGCTGGAAATGTTCCAAATGCTGACTGGCTTGTCTTCATGCTATTCTTTGGTCTCCCTGGCAACTGCACAAGATAGTACTTATTCAGTTGTTAACATATTCATCTTAACTAATGGAATAGTTATGTTCTTTAGATTTATGGTGATTACCTGTCATACTTACTATATGATTACTTACTGTATCATGTTAGGAGGAAAACCTCTTTCAGTGTTCATATGGGCACCTGACTGTTTTAAGACAGACTTGTCTTAAAAAAAATTGGGAACCTATCCTTACAGTTGTCATAGTGTGCTGTATGAGCTTCTCAAACCTTAATGCAATAAGCATAAGGCAGTGTAAGATTTATTTCTTCTGAAAGAAACACTAAAACCACTAGATATATGCTCTCATACTGTCAGACTACATATAACACTGTAAACTGATCCTATATTGCTAGATGTGCTGTGAGCAGCAGTTGTAATGTCAACTCAAAGTCTGCACTACAAACTGATGTGGAGTTTGAAAGACGTGGGTGTTTACCAAGCAGGAAAGGTCTAATGAAAGTCACTATTGAACTGCATTATGGGAAGGGAAGGATACAGTGTGTTTTTGGAGCTTGCCCTGCTTGAGACCAAAACTGGAACCTTTGCTCACCAACCATATCTGACAAACCACAAATAAACTTATTCAAAGAAACAATTCCACCAAACAACTCCCTGTAAATACAACAAATTGTCCATTTTACAATTCTGTTTATGTACAGGTTAAACAAAGGAGAAACAATGTGTTAATTAGTGAGTTTGTGTTTTTTTCCTTTAAATATAGTTTGTCAGTGCTCTGAACACCACACACAAACATCCATTCACCACCACTGTATTGGGGTGGCAGCAGAAATCACAGATGGGTCCAGATGGACAGTATCTTGGGGTGACAGATCACTAGATTGCAAAGCAGAAACAACACTGATTATGTATTGAAGCCAGTGGTTGCTGTGTGTTTCATTCTGCCTTCATCCTTGTTGCTAAGCATTCACCACTGTGGTGTTTTGGCCATGCAATTTGCAGACATGAGTGGCAATCAAGCATATTTTTACTGAAACTTCTGTCTTGCTATCATGCAAATTATCCAGTTCTTCTCATTTTTATTTCAAAGAAACTACTATTACTCATTACTTCTTGTTTGCAAAATATTTTTCTCTACAGCAGTCCCACATGACACCAGGCCTTTATATGCAGGTCATGTACTAAATGTAAGAGTTGGAAGAGGAGCAGGACAGATATTCATGTGGTCAGTTGTGTGGGTAAAACCTTTTAGAAATGTATTACAATGTGAAGGAGAGTGATGGCTAAGTGACCAGGAAACACCTCAGCAGGAGAGCGTCACGCAGTTGACAAGGCACAGGTGCCTCAGCCAAACACTGCACTGTCCCATCCATCGTGTGCTCTGGTCAGTCGTCCTAAAGGCCACTTCGTCACCGTCTGTCAATGGAACAGAGCTGATCACTGTTTGAGTGCACTGGCCTGAGATGGGAATGAGTCCTCCATCAGTGTCTTTTATACCACAGATCCATGAGCTGTTAGAGCCAACATGACTCATACAGCATTGATTTAATGAGAAGAAATAACAAAAAGTAAGACAAATATTGTCATGTGTGACCTGGGGCCAGATGCATAAAACTCTGTGTAGATTCATGACTAAAACTGTATGCATGCACAGAGCCAGAAATATGCATGCAACCACTCTTTTCATCAGATTTATAAAGCCGTGTGCGTGCATGGTTCTATTTTATAAATCTCGTGCACACGTGCAAGAGCCTCATTTTCACTCCCACAATTAGCCATAAATGGATGAAGACACGTCCTGAACCAGCTGTTTTCATAACAATTCGCTGCCTGCTCCACCAGTCTTTACACCTGTCAATGAAACAAAAGAAGTGCTGTTTCACTGATTGTGTTGCACTGGCGAGGTTCTCCAACAGTCAGAACAGCTGTCATTACACGTAATCATTACGCACAGCTGTGCGGCTCTTTATAGCGTCCATATCATTAATTCATCATATGGACCTGTAAACCATCATCAGCAGTGATATCTCAGTAATGTAATCAGTGATTAGTTTGTAGCTCATATCTAAACTGATTTTACAAGGTGTGTCACAATCAAGGGTAAAATAAAAAGAAGAGCAAAATACAATGTCAACTACAATGTCAATCAAAAGAATGACAAAATTAATCACACAAAAGTAATGAATCAATGTTACATTTATAAATGTGCCTTTGATTGGCATTTTACAAATCTCTGTGTAAACACACACAAAAAAAAGACCAATCACAGAATCAGTGCAGCAGGTTATCAACCTAAGCATTGTTTCACTAAAAGATTCTGTCTCAGCTTATATTTCATCTCCACCTCATCACATCACCACTCAGATCGTTTTAGAGAAACATGTGTACACCTGGACTGAAGAATGCGTGAGGTGAGCACATTCTGCTTTTATAAATACCAGTTTATGTGTGGGAAATGGCGTATGCATGGTTGTTGTGCGCACACATCGTTTATGCCTCTGGCACCTGGTGTTGGTTTCAGAATCTGCCATTGCAGTGTATAGATGTCTTTCAGCTCGTTGATGATTTCTTTCAGCTTTTCATGTTCACCATCCATTTGCAATGGTACTGTAAAGGAATAGTTATACATTTTGGGAAGCACTCATATTCACTTTCTTTCTGGGAGTGAGATGAGAAGACCGATATTAATCTCGTTTTTGTGCTTTAAGTACAGTCAAGAAATGGTTACTCAAGCTCATCATAAAGACTAGGGGCAGGAAAACAGCTCGCCTACTCTGTTATTAGTTCAAAAATGCACCTAGCAACATCTCTACAGCTCACCCACTTACACAGTGTATCTCATTTGTTTAACTTGTACACAAACAGAACTGTAAAACAGACAATTAGTAGTTTCAGAGTTACAAGCTGGAACAAGTTTTATATCTGCCCAGAACTTAGTACTAAGTAATAGTTCCCGCACGTTACTCCCCCTAAAAGCACAAACTGTTGTTTCTACATTTCTGTTTTTGTACATTTTTATTAACTAGTGATCTTTAGAGGTGTTGGTAGGTATATTTTTGGACAGAGCCAGGCTAGCTGTTTCCCTCTGCTTCCAGTCTTTATGCTAAGCTAGGCTAACAAACTCTCTCCAGCTCTGTATTTAAAGTTTGCTATCAATCTTCTCATCTCACTTTCAGTAAGAAAGCCAGTAAGCATTTAAGGCCATTCTTTACTAACCACGCAATTTTTTTTAACATATGATAAGGCAACCAATCAACCCTCATAGACTGGAACCACCTACAGACCATGATGAGCCTAAAGGGCGTTAGGGTAGAATACTATTTGTTATAATAAATGTAATATACACAATATTTGCTGTATGCTATAGCAGTTAGCAGGAATACAACAATCAAGATGTCACTTTAATTGATGCACTATGACCTGTTCAAGGCTCAAAGACTGTTGTTGTGACACATGGAAGACAGAGTTGTCTAAATTTTGGCCTGAGCATGTTCATCTTTTATGAGTTCCGGGGAATCTCATGTGTTGTAATTTCTCCAGAAACCAGCTGGTGAACACCTTTTCCCCTAATCTTCTCCCTAAGAGTGAGAAACTTGTGAAGCAGAGCTTCATCTTGCAACTCATTTGGGAGACATTTTGGACGATTACTTGTGTGGGATGTGGTAATGCAATTATATCTCTACACGCTGTGCCGCTCAGGGCTCCTAGAATGACATTAGACTTGATGGATACAGCTAGCAAACACATTTTCATGATCGTCATGTGGCAGTAAATAACAATGTCTCAGGTTTCCTCCCACACTATCCTATATCCCAATAGGAAGCCATTCACTTTACACTTATTGAATTATGAGTGATTGAGCAAGGATAATGAGGACTGAATAATGAGGTATATAAAATAAAGCTGAAAAACTATAGTGATAAACATTTGTAGTCCTTCTGCTGTGTTATAATGAGCATAATTAATCAGATGCAGCAAAATAATAATTTTCTGCATCCTAATAAACTTAATCAACACTAATTATCAAGTTTGATTTAATGACTTCTTCCTCTTTGACAACTTTTACAATTTTGACTGCTCCTATGGCTCAGAGACTTTGACTTGTATTCGCTTTGAGATCTCCCCCTTCAATTGCTCATATTTTCATAGGCAGCTCTTGCAAATTCCAGCAAGAGTTAGATCACAATTTGTTCCAGATTGTCTGTCCGGCAGTTTGTTGGAGGAGCAGTTTGAGGCAGCTATTTTGCAAACTCTGCTCTCCTCCGGCGCTATGGGAGGTTTGCCACAGAGGCCAAGTTGTATGTATGCACTCCCAGGTCCTTTTGAAGTTCTGGCTCTTACTCCCACACACACAAACGCCACTTTCTTATGGTCATGTTAAAACAAATAAAAAGCCAATATGATGATGTTTTTCTGAAGATTTGGGTGGTTTTATGAGTTTTTGTTGGTGGTGTTTTTTTTGTGTCAGTACTTACAGTAACTATCCTGTTCTTCTTCAATGTACAGGAGTACGACACATACACGGCAAAATAATCAGTCAGGACGATATTCTCTATTTCTGTTATTGTCAACAAATCCCATAAAAAGACCAGTTTGTTTTAATGTGTTAAGTTTTTAAATTAGTATCTGCATAGATACTACTGAGGGTAAATGGGAAAATACACTTTTTTGAATGATTTTAGACGTAATTTAATTGGGGGAATCTGTAGACGACCTAAAAGAATTGATATTTAAACATAGTAGTGGATATTTTCTAAGCCTGTCGCTAATTATTGTCAGGAGGGCAACGTTTCCTGATTTTCCGAAATTAGGTGATTTGCATAAAGTCCTGTTAAATGCTATCTGATTCCGGGCTGTTTTGACATGTATTGTGCATTTCTGGGAAGAAATAGAGCACAAAGTTAAGTGTTTTCTGTGGCTGAAGTTGGAGTACTGGTTGAAGAGAATACACTTTGGGAACTGCAGGCGTATTCCTCCCACAAGAGGAAATATTAGTTTAACAGCCTACTGTCATCAGCTCAACAAACAGATCAGTGATTGAATAGGTTCTGAAAAATAAGTGAGGGAGATTTTTTGTAAAAATTTCAGTGGTGCTTTTCTTCCATTTTCTCCTGTGTACTTCCCTTTAGTAAAGGGAAGTGGGGACTTTATTCCCTTTAGTAAACAAGGACAAACACTATTTGACTGTTAAAAGGGGCCACAAATCCTCAGTAAATATCCCCCATTGAGAGTAAAAATACTGGAATCAGCTCATTAAATACCCACATATGTTTTTAGGGGTAAATTACCTTCACACACACACCAATAACAAATACTGAAGGCATAACCTGTGTGACATCAATTAATATGAATCTTGTCACTTTACAGCGTGTATAATCCGCAGCTGAAAATAGTCCCCAACGGACTATATTTCTTCCTATTGTGCCTGCTGTTTTAGGAAATTACTGAACCATTTTTTTTAAAAAGTGAAATTGTATATTTATGATTTACATCTTCAGTAGGAGTGATGTGGAGCTGAGAGCCGTAAGGGAAGTCAGAAAGTATCGAGAGACGGACTAACACATTGTTGGTTTTGGTCAAATGCCAGTCTTATCCTTTAACAATGCCATAATAGATTTCACCATCAAGATGTATTTTGTTGTTACAACCGCACTGAATCTTCATTGTTCTCAATGCAGTTTCCAAGTTTTTTTCTTTATGGAATATCTTGAAACAAAACAGAATAGCACAGATTGCAGCACAAGTATCAAGAAAAGGACAACCCGAATCAAGGAAATGAATGTATTGGAAACAGGTGAAATAATCTAACCCCACTGGCAGATTTTTTTCCTGTTGTTTTAAGAAAATAAGATTTTCATAGTTCAACAGACAAAATGTTACGATGGAGATTTTTCCTGCAGTGTATTCCAAAGAAATAGCTGTTGCTGCTGCCAGAAACGTAAAACACATGATATCCTGTGCGTTGGATGTTTGTTTTTTTCCCCCTAGAAAAGAGCTATATTACCAGACATTTAGAACAGCAAATGTAAAGCTTTCATGCATTGGTTAAATCATTTTTATGTTCTATAAAAAGCAGCGATATGGAAATGTGTTTATTAGCAAATGTCCCAGATTGTTGCTACAAATTTCCGTAACAACCTGCAAATAAATTACAATTGGAAGTGAAGGATACACAGAGCAGCAGTTCCTCCACACTGTGCAGCTGCCAATAGTTGCTGACTCCCAACAGTCCTGCCAACTGCTGCTTGTCACTTCTCTCTGGCAGACACGTCTTTTCAAGGCCCCTCGCCACTACAGCCTTTGAACACGGCACAGGCTGCAGGACACACTGTACTGACAAGATAAACACTCCACATATTAAAATGTCTCAAATTAAAAGAATTCATGTCTTTTCATCTTATGAAATGAGTCTGTTAATTTCACGCATGTAATGTTATTTATGGCATTTTTATACGCTACGAGATTTCATTTTTATTCATCGAAATTTTCTCTTTTGGCCGCAAAAACCAGACCACCTTTCATCTTTGACTTGTTGCCTCCTGATCAATACCATCTTTGTGTCTTTGATCGTTGAGCCTATACACGCATGAAGTCTGCATTTAAGTGATTTTGGTACTGAACCATAGATATTGCCAGCGGGTGGATCTGAACTCTGAGAAAACATATGGGGTCAATTAGGCAGAGTTTGCTCCTGGACGGGGTTCAACTGATCCACAATAGGGACCTGCAGAATAGGTGGTCTCAGGCCATTTGGCAAGGCAATTGTGGGCAGCCTGCGAGTTAGCGACATGAAAGTATCAGGTGTTAGCCAGCAAATGATCCAGGAAAGGTGAGGCTGGGATAGCAGATTGGCTGGCTCAGGCCCCGTGTGACCAGTGTTTGCAGATAGAGAGGAGAGGTAGAGGAGGGCATCCATGCACGATACACTGCTCTTTACACTGTATTAATGCTCTATTTAAATACAATTAAAAGTCACTTACCACTTTGTAAAACTGCCTGTGTTATGGAAGTTACTTTCATTTAACACAAACAATACACAATATATTTATTACATTAGATATAGAGCTGGAAATCTACCGTATGTTTCAAAAGTAAGAAAACTTTTTAAAAATCACATTGACATTTGTAATAACAGAAACAACTAAAAATATCATTCCATATGTAGAAATAAGGATGCTTTTTTTTTTTTTTTTTTAAAAAACTACAGTATATATAAATATATTATTGTTGTTTATTCAAATGTTTGCTTTTAGCTGCCTGTAAGCAAACAGTGTAGATGTTTCAGACAGCACAGATCACAGCTATAAAGTTGAAAAAAGAGAAAAAAATAGAAATGGGTGTTAGTGGTTATTATGGGGAAAAAAACCTGATAAACCAACTAAGTTACAATTACATAATCGTATGTCATGGGAGCTCATGGGAGCTGTAATTTTTTATGTGCTAACACATTAATCATTGTTTAACCTTGAAAAGAAAGTTTCAACTTGTGCTGTAGTGGAGGCCAATTTTGTCTTGAAATATGGACAGAAATAGCCCAGGAATATTTTACATTTTTTCAGAAAGATTGATGAAAGAAATGCTCAATGAGACACTGCAAGTTACAGAAACTAGTGAAACAGGGGCTAGCCTGTAGGTGCTTATCGTCATCTCAGCTTTAATAGTAAATGACATCTACAGTGAATTAAAACATTTACAAATTACTCATTTAAAAAGTAATTACATGATTTTACTAATTACTTACATTGTTGCCTTCCATTAACCTTAACACATAGAAATAGAAAAGAAACACTTAACAAATTGCCAAGCTAACGTTACAGTTTGGAAGTGTTTTCTGATCATCAACAGCTAGCTTAGCCGTGGTGACCGTATGCAGCACTCAAGAAGTCCTCACAGTGAAGCCACGAGGTTCATTCACACTCCAACTCTGAACAAAACCTACATTCCATGTACTGTACAGTAGATAAGACAACCTTGGAGCTACAGAAGGACATGCTGCTCCTCTTTTGGCAGAAGCTAGCCACCCCTGCACAAGCTAGCACACACTGGACCAGTCTCACTCAACACAAAGGGAGTAAATGATATCAATCCTCCATCCAACTCCTGTAATTACTGAAATTCAGATTGTTATCCTTTATATTACTTGTTACTGAAAAAAGATAATCACATTACTGTATCTCATCATCAATGCCTTAGTGCCCAACACTGGAAACTGCTCATTCCATTTGGAGCTTTAGCGGTTCTTAGCTTAGGATTCTGGAGACGACAGACAACACCGCTGATGTACAATAATTTAAAACACACACAGTAGCGACGTACATTTTTTCATATTGCGGTTAGATGTATTTTAAGTCGAAGCTGAGTTGAACCCACATAATATCATACACATGCATGTGGATCTAAAGTTGGCTGGCTGGTGTTGCATTTGAGGTGAACTTAATTTTGAGTGAAACACGATAATGTATTCCATGAGACTTCAGCTGAGGTTAAGAGCATGTTCTTGGATCTCGATGAACCCTGATGACATCAAGTCTGAGTGAAACACACAACAGCACAGTTCTATCTGTATATACGTCCCTCAGAACAAACAAGCTCGATGCTTTTATACTCTCCTAAACATGCCTTTTAGGTTTATGACTCATCCACAGTTTAGAGTTCAAACTGTGCTTTCAGCGCATAAAGGGATTGGAAACCACAGTTTACAGTTCCCAGTAAAGCTATCCATCAGAAAAATGAAACCATGGTTTGAGCTTTTCAAATATTCACTTTGGTCTGCAGGGTGAAGTCACAAGTTGTCTACATGTTGTGTAAATTGGGGAGTCACAGTGGAAAATGGGCATGGATCGAAAATAGAACGGCTACTCAGCGGAATCAATGGATGTCAAAACAGTCAGAGAAAAGTTAAAAGAGCCTTGTGTGCTACCTACCATGAAAAATTATATTGATGAGCCCATGAAGGAGTTTTGATTGATCTTTTTTTCCCAAAGTGTATGTTTTCATTTTTGAACATGAATTGGTCCTCATGCTTGTCTTTGTTAGAGAAACCTTATAGGTGTAACGTAGAACCCAGAGGTTGTCATTAAAGTCAAACATATTATTCTGCCATGAACCCTGAGATACCAAACACTTAATTACAAACAGACTCATTGTAAAGGGAAAGTCCGATTTATTACAACTTGGGTTGTACATGTGTAGTTTTGTCGACATATGTATTGGCAGTAATATGGAAAGACTCAACATCGCTGAAAAGAAGTCTGATGTGGCAAGAAACACAAGCAGCCAGAAGATCAGTCAGGTTTTAAACAAACCCCTATACAAAACTGTCCTGACTCGCGGTTGGAAACAGGAAACGATGAGCGGTCTACTGTAGCAAAATCACTGTTGGGTTAATGCCTCCATCCACCCCTCCTTCTCTGAATGAGGAAATTTGTCAAATGTACTTATTTTTGAGTGACTGATATTATGACCTGTTGTGTCATTTTTTCTTCTTTAGCAAGATAGCAAAATTGCAATATGGAAAATCAGGATGACAAAATTATAGATAGATTGTAAACATGATTGAAGAATATGATCAGTATGGCATCGGGCAACTTCCAGGTCCTGCCAAACCTCTTCTCAACCAAGGAGATGTGGAAAGAGGACAGACTACAAGTACAGAGAGAAGACAGGGAAAGCATACACACAAGAGATAGAGAGAGAGACACGACGTAATTTACACAGAGAGGAGAGAGACAACAGGTGAGGCTGAATCTCCTGGAGGATAAAAATCCAGACTCATAACCTCTAGAATAAAGTACCAACAGTCAAGGGAGTGAGAGAGGTTCAAGGTCCAGTACAGAGAAGCCGGAGGAGATATCAAACAAACAGAGGGGGAGAAAAAAGTTTGCTCTTGTCCTTTATACTGGTTAACAAATAAGACGAGAGACGTCTGTGTCTGGTTCTGTTGCCTCACTCTTGATTTTATTCAAATGTACTTTCTTGATGATTTTTTTCCTTTAAAGATGTTTATTTCTTTGGTATCTTTGAACATAAGAAGGGAGATGAAAGCAAATATTGTATTTCTATTTGTATTGTCCCCTTTTTATTGTGTTAAGAAATGAACTTAAAAGGGCTTTTGATACAATTAAGTTTTCCAAAACTGTTAAGGGAATGCAAACAGTGCTATTATTTATTATTTATGACTTTTGTTGTAGATCTAATGTATTGGGCCACATCCACAAAAGGATTGTGCAGCTTTTGCAGCTGCTAAACCTGTGCAAATGAGACAAAAAGATAGCGTGTAATTCACAAAGGACCTAGAAAGGACCTAGAAATGTACATATATTTGCATGTATGTACATCAGGTTCAGTGTTTGGCGCGAAATTGGCCCCTTTCTATGCAAATAAACCTTGTTGTAAAAACAGTATAATTCACAAAGACCAGCACTAACTGCCATTTGCAGTTTGGATGGAGTTATTAGTGTCTTCAGATAGTTGGTGATAACTGTGTGCACACTCACTCCTCACTCACTCTTTCATTCTCTCTCTCTGTCTCTCTCTCGCTCTCTTCAAATCTTTAAGCTTGTGAGGCCTGAATGATATTGAATTGATACTGAATGATATCAAGGGGAGTCTTCAGTCAGACATTGGGGGGGTGTTAAAGTGGGTAGGTGGGGTGGTGGGTTTATCTCAGACTTTCAGCTACTTAAAATAAAAATGTTCTGACAGCTCTGACAGAGCTCAGGATTCATATAACGGCTGCTTTATTACAAACAATTCCACTGTATAAATCTGAATCTGTATGTAACAGCTGATCTGTAGATGTGTAGCAGAAGTTACTGCTGCTGTGCCGCGTGCATAAATGCGTACAGGCTCTTTCTCAGTGTGGAGACACAGGTATCGTTTCAGCTGCTGTGTGATGCGGCAGCCAGCTGTGACACACAGCCAGATGTGGGCAACAAACAGAACATCAGTACTGATGTTTCTGTGAAATCCTGGATATATTCAGTGACACCTGAAGAACATTACTGTAAGATTCAGACATTAATCTGACACGTTTCAGACCTGCCTGAGTCACATTCATAGCTGTATGTTGACATTTGACATTTCAGTAGATCATGTTTTAGATGAGAAATACTAGAGAAGCTAAAGAAGCAAAATGCATGAAAGTTGGTTTGTGATTGTTGAGAGCTCTGTGTTCACACCTCTGCTAATTAAAGACACGATTTGAGGCTTTTGTGCTCTCTGCAGTTTTCATTATGGACCAATCTGTGTGCTAAAATGTGGAAAAAAGTCTGAAACACTGGAAACCGCACCGCTCACTCAATGAGACGCAAAACAAGTGCAAACTGCACTCAGCTGCAAAACTTTATGGGCATTTGGGCCGGCATATCACTAGCGCAAAATCTTTTGTGAATAGGACCTCATAGCGGGGCAGGTTGTGGGTGTAATTCATTGTGCTATTAGCAGATGCAATCCATTCTTTGTGGATTTGGTCCATTTTGTTCTGTACTTTGTATTTACTACATACTGTAATTGTCTGTTGTATGTGTTCCTGGTTGTATAAAATTAAATTGAATTTTTTAATTTAAAAAGAAGAAAGTTTGAAGACTTCTGGATTTAACTTTGACTTATTTATCCTAGTTGTGCATACACCCAGTTTTTTCTGTCAGTGATGGATTATTACTAACATTTTGGGTGTGCTCTCTTTGAGTTTTACCGCCTAAAAATGGTTTGAATCACTGATTCCACACTTGTTAGCCCTTAAAGTTAGGCAATACCTTCTTTTAATCCCTCATCACAGGTTGTGGTCTTTTAGTGGAGTCAACCAACGAGTGATTCTTACTTCTCGGAATGTCTCATCCGAGGGATTTTTAGAGACCTAAAGAGAAAGATTTAATAGAAGAGATTTAATGAGAAAAACAATTAAAATTACAGTCAGGAAAACTTGTAAAAAGTAAATATGATTTTTTTAAACCTACATATACAGGGTCGGACTGGGAACTAAATCGGCCCTGGCAAATTTCATCTGGACCGGCCCCATTATTCCCCAACATACGCACTTATGAGTTGCAAAAAGTAACAAAAGGCTATTTATAATATATAGGCCAAGCAATAGATATCAAGTTGGCACCCTAACAACAGGTGTACTTACAGGGTTTCATACAATAATATAATAAATAAATAGCCAAGAAATAGCCTAGAGGAGAAGTCGGCACCCCAAGAGGCGCACTTAGGATTTTATTCCTTTGATAATTGATATGAGCAACTCAACTGTCAGCGCACTTATGCTACGATCCATAACTTCACAAATCAAACAAATATGACATAATCATATGTCATGAATGAAGTCAATGACAAAATGCAATGCTGTCATCATGAAATAAAATAGCCTAAACTTAATTTTCATACCGGACAAAAGCTTTCCTATAGGCCTAGCCTAATGGTGATCGGGAAATGTGTCTGAAATTGGACATTAATTAACAGCACTCTATTTATAGTTGATCATTTGACATTGCGTGTGCAGCTGATCTGATGCAATTCACACATAAGGCTCAACAGTCAAGATTTCATGCTATGGACACTATTTAAGCGTTCATTCACTGCTATTGTCAGACAGTGACAAGCAGCGTGCCTGCACCCTATTGGAGCAGACCCAGAGTGACTAGTCAGCTGACATCATTTAAAAAAACAGCATAGCACGGAGGCCTTAAGCAGCGAATAGAATAGAATAGAATAGAATAGAATAGAATAGAATAGAATGTCCTACCTTAAGTGGTGAGAAGATGTCTCATCAGTGTGCTCTTCTCTGCCTTCCTGTCGATTACGTAATTCCATAAGTGTCCAAAGCCATGAGAATGTATTTTTCTGTCGCCATAAGCATGAATGCTTCAATATGCTCTTGTGATGTAGCACTCCGCAATCTATTCTTCATGAATTTTAAAGCTGAAAAGCTGCGCTCAGTATGATAATCCCCTCTGGCCTAGCTCTGCTCTTAACACTGTCACTACATAAACTAGCAGTATGACCTGCTGGGAGGTTGTTGTCATGCACCTTTTGCTCGTCCTCGGCAGCGGCCTCCTCTTCTTGCCCCTGCTCTCCACTGGAATCAGCCTGCTCATCTGTCCAGACTCTTTCCTCCTCTTCTCCGCTTCTTTCATCCTCTTCATTTGGTGCCAGCGGACTGTTAATGTTATCACTGCAGCTAGCAGGATTTTGCGTGGCACTGGCACTGGTAACGTTATTTTTGAATAATAAATGTGTTGAATTTTTGCAGCATCAGCCTCAAATTTTTTTCCCTTATCTCTCTGACCTTTTCCACGCCACCTTCCTGCTTGACTTCTGACATTACATGGATTGACGGATCCAAGGGGTGAGGAGAAGTGACAATGGTTGGGACCACTTCTTGGACCAGCCTATTGACAATTTTGGAACCATGTAACCCCCAATCAGATGGGCTGTTCCAACATCAAGTAGATCAGTCAGCAGGTCAAGTTTTTTCTTCATATTGCCGGTGGTGGCCTTGCAGCCCACTAGGTGGGTCGGCCCACCAGAATCACCAGATCACCAGTTTGAGCGGTAAAAACATCCCAAATGATTAACACTGGAGTAATCCCATCCTGGTGAAGCTGGTTATTTAACACATGGATGTATAAAGAGAACTGGATACAGCGTCGGAGATGGGGCCCCGTTCATTCCTATGAAAGTTGCTCAGTGGCGTGTGAAGCAATAAAAAATCGACTTCCCGGTATGAACGTATCTTCCGCATTGTGCAGCCCATAGAGCTTGCGCACTAGTGACTTTTGCAACTCCCATGATCCCTTGCTATTTCACACCGTCATCACACTCCGTCTTTTGTTATTGTTTTGATTGAGAGACCCCTAGCGGCTGAAATTACATATTGTGCGTTTAATTATCTTGTGATCCCTCAATTTTATTTTGGAGCCTCATATGGAGTCCCAATCCCCAGTTTGGGAACCACTGGTTTAGATCATCTGACTAAACTGTTGGCTTGTTTACAACCTGTCTGATCATCTGGCTGCTTGTGTTTCTTGCCCCATGTTGCCATTTTCCCAGAGCAATTATCAATTACACTGATAAATTCAGTTTTATCAGAAAGAATAGAATAAAAATTCCAAAAGTATGAAAGTAAGGTTCAAGTTGTAGTAAAACCAGAATTTCTCTTTAACAAAACTAATTGAATGCAAAGGTCAGAGTCCATGTTGAAGGTTAGGTCAAGTCTTTGACAGTTTATGTCTGTAATACCTGTTGCAGCATCCTGAATTAGCTACAACTGTGACTCATTAAATGGGCTGCTATTGAGACATAACTCACTGTGACCTCTGATCAACATGCAGCATCTGTGTGAATTATGTCTCGCTTTCATCTCACTACACTTTGAAGCATTCCGCCTTTTGTAAGGACTGGCATTTCACGACCAGATCTCCAACAGCAAAGCTGCAAAAGCTGAAGAAAAAGTTGAAAATTACCATTTTCTATGTGGCAAAATTGCTTTCTCTTTATTTTGGGGGTGACATTTTCGTCCTCATGCATCATTTATACTCCCCCTAGAAAACGGGATGGGAAAGAGGAGACAGAGGAGATGAAATTATAAAATACCAGCCCTGTTTGGATTAAAGCTTGTGTGTGTGTGTGTGTGTGTGTGTGTGTGTGTGTATGTGTGTGTGTGTGTGTGTGACTTAAGTCACTTTCAGGGACACAAACCAAATTTAAGACCACTTGATTGGGGACAGTTTGTGTTATTGGGGACAAATGCCATCTCCCCAATTAGTAACACACTGATTTTTAGGTCAGTGGTTAAGGTTAGGGTTAGGGTAAATCTCCAGGAAATTAATGTAAGTCTATGTAAATGCCCCAAACCTGTGTGCGTGGGTGTGTGTGTGTGTGTGTGTGTGTGGGTGGATAGGTACCACTCCTGTCCGATTTTATCTGTTTCTATCTGTGTGTGTGTGTGTGCGTGTGTGTGTGAGAGAGAGAGAGAGAGAGAGATTTTTTCATTGCATCTGAGAATGTCACAAATGTACATGAATGGAAACAGTGGGGCATTCCAAGCAATGTTGCAGGTCCGGGGGATAATTCTGCCTTTCAACTGCTTCCCATTTATTTCTGCAGCACTGTCATCTCACCCTGGTCAAGATGAAAAGCATCGTTGTGTAAAGAAATTGAAATGAAAATCCTTCTGGACCCAGCAGGATGGGGGGTATTATCTATGACTCAATGGCACTTCCCTGGGATAAGATCTAATTCTGGGAGGAAAATTTCTTTATATGGCCACCTGCTGTCGTCAGCTTTGTCCCAGGATCACAAGTTGTTCTGGGTGACCGGTCTCGGGACACGGCGAGAGGAATGCACTCAGCTCCCCGCTGACATTTAGATCTCTTTATTTTCTCTTTCATTCAGCCCAGAGCTGGCTGGGAAGGGTAGGGGGAGTTGGGGAGAGGAGGGTGAGGGTCCTGGATGAAGAGTCGGAGGGATAGGGAGGGGGTTCGCAGGGGGCTGCAGCACACTGACGCCGCACACACACTTCAGTAGCAACCTGAACACCATGCCAAACTGCATTCACCAGCTCGTAAATTCCGCAGTAAAATACACACTGTGATAGTTTTTTGATACAGAAAATGTGCCTGATAAGTTTTCATTTAACTACATTTAGATCTGGATTCATAACAAAAACAGTTCCTTGGCCCATGGCCTCACAAATTTCATTTAAATCTTTAAGTTTCTTAAATCATAATCCAGCTAACTCAAAGATGACCATACCAACATTAAATTTTTGGCAGATATTCAAAAAAAGTCACTACTTTTTTTCTGGAAAAGTTTAATTTGTTCCTCTTCAAAGACTTTGCATCAGTCAGTTTTGAGTTACTGTATCACATGATGGAATGTACTGTAGTATACTATAACATGCAGTGATGGAGGATACTCAGACGCTGTACTAATCAAAATTTTATCTTAATAATAGATCAAATTACTATATTTAATTTGACCTTAATGACCTTGTAATGTAATGTAATGTTGCTTGTAGGAGAGAGAATATTGACAATCATCAGTCTCCAAAAGAAAGCTAATATTACTGCATATCTGCTGTGTTAACATGTAGCTGTTTGATAGCATGTTAGCCATTTCAACTTTAAGGGAAACTTCTGGGTTTCAACCTGGACCATATTCTCCCATCTTTTTGTGTCTAAGTGACTATTGGGAACAACAATTCTTGAAACTGGTCCAGTATTGAGTGAGAGCACTGCAGCCGGCAGCCGCAAAACGGGCTGCAAAGTAATTTGCAGGGCAATTGCACCTGACAATGTAAATCCACTAAAAGTGCTTGTTTTTACCACTGACAGGCTCACATTGCTGTTATAAGTGTCTGACAACATTATGGAAAAGACCATACAGAGAAATAAAACTTTTTTCTTTACCCATCCGGTCTGTTTGTTATTATTGTGTCTAACCAGGTCTTACTCAAGAAGAATTCTTGTTCTGAAATCTTGTGAGAGTTGAGTTGTTGCAGGAAGACAATGGTGGAAACATGAGTGAGAGTTGGAGAGAGGAGTGCCCAGAGGAGCTTCTTGTGTTGGAGTACAGAAAGCGTAGCTTAATGTTATCTAAAAGATTTTAAAAGTCATGGTTGAATATTTCATTTTAAACTGTATTTATTGTCTACTTGTACAAATATAGAAATGCTGTACAGTAAGAAAAAGTAAGGGGGGGGGGATGAATAAGATTAATCTTTGTCCCAGTAGGCTGACAAATAATACCATATTGTGTTCCACGCTGTTCTATGTTAGAGTCTATAATTCCCAGAAGTGACATCAGGAGATCTAAGTCAATAGGTTTATGCAAAATTCTTGTTAAGGTCTGAAAAGTATTTCTCCAATAATTTGATATCCTCAGGCATCTCCAGAACATTTGAGCTAATGATGCAAGCACTCAGCATTTGCATGAAGAATCTATTTCTGGAAATATCTTATTGAGCTTTTGTTCAGACCATTGAAAACAAGTAGTATTGACTTGTAGGAGGCCATGTCTTGCACACACTGAAGAGCTATGAATCTGTTCTAGGACTGTCTGTCACTGCTCCTCTGCAATCTCTTTACTGAGGTCTCCCTGCCAAGCTGATTTCAAATGTTGCATAGCTGTTGTACATTACAGTATATTTGATATACCTCATTTATTGTGAGGATCTCGATCAAGTATCAATTCCATTAGGATATGATGGATTATTTTGCTTAATGAAATTCTGCACCTGCAGATATTTAAAAAAATATGACTGAGGTACGTTGTATTTTTTTTTTGTACCTGCTCAGACGATGGAAATACATTATCAATAAATATATATATAAAGTTATGAATTCATTTTCCATACCAATCATCAAATATTGTATTTTTATGAGGGTGCAAAATAATGATTTTCAGTTAGAGATCTTTGGATCCATAAAATTTTCGGACCTGAGACCAAATCTTGAGTGTATGAGAGACTACTGGATTGTGTAATGCTTCAGGGTATACAGCGGGTAGAGCTGAGAGTATCAAAGCTGAAGGAGAAGAGGGGGAGCAACATGCCCTTTCTATGTTTAGCCATAATGTAGGTCGTTTTTGTAGCCAGTAGGCCATTATCCTTTTATTACTCGCCCAATAATAAAGCTGAAAATTTGGCAACCTCATTCCTCCTGCTGATTTGGGTCTCTGCCTTCTGTATTCTGAGTACTTTTTTTTATTATTATTCCAAATATCATCTCTGAGATAATTTTATCTATGCTATTAAAAAACATTTTCTGATGTATATTGGAATACACTGATATAAACATAGAAATACTGGAAGGATGGTCATTTTAATTATGTTGATTCACCCAGCTAATGATATATGGATCATTTTTTTAAAAAAGTTCTTTTTGTAATGTTTCAGTGACATTGACTCCTAATTATTTAAACTGGGTTGAGACTTTAAAAGGCCAAGTTTTAAAAGATTGTTGACCAGCTATTAATTGGGAATAATATACTTTTACTTATATTATAGCTGAATATTTAGCTGATTATTTAGCTGTCTTCCTGCAACAACACAACTCTTTGTGATTTCAGAGACTTCCCAATGTGGTTTGGAGATTCAGGTGTGTTATGCGAGTAGCGGCTAATGTAGCCTGGAGCTGCTAGCCTCCAGCAGAGATGAGGAGCACCTACAGAGGTCTGCTAACCTCACTACTTTCTAACTCCACACCCCCAGATTTTTTTACTTTTCAAACTTGTAGTCTTCAGCCCCAACCGATGCAGACTCAAGTCAAGTCAATTCAAGTCAATTTTATTTGTATCATCCATTATCACAAATCACAAATTT
Organism: Thunnus thynnus; assembly: GCF_963924715.1. Classification (NCBI taxonomy): domain Eukaryota; kingdom Metazoa; phylum Chordata; class Actinopteri; order Scombriformes; family Scombridae; genus Thunnus; species Thunnus thynnus. Next base: position 27,519,535 of record NC_089534.1, read on the forward strand.
GCCTCAAGGGGAATTACAGTCTGTATAGCATACAACACCCCCTGTTCTTAGACCGTTGATTTGAGAAAGGAAAAACCTGCTAAAAACAGGTTGAAACAGCTTCCTCTGGAGACACAAAAGGCTTTATGCTACCTTTTCTCACATATGCAGACACTGATGTTTAAAATCAAAATTAAAAAAGTTCCCCTTTAAAGGATTAAAGTACTCATTTTGATACAATTTTTGGAATTTTTTTATTATCACTACATCCCACTGAATATTATTAGACTCTTATTATTGAAGCATTAATATGCAACTAGCAATTTATTGTTGGACTGCTTAAGTCTGAGAAAATATGATTCACAATGTCACAGTGATGTCATCAAGGTTATCTCTGCTTGGAGACCACACATTTTTAACTTAAAGCCTGTGTTACTGTACAAACTTGGGCTGTTGAGTTTGAAAGATGTGGCTGATCACAAGGCAAGTAGGGTGTTAGGAAAGATGCTGTTCAGTTGCATTACGGGAACTGTAGGATCCAGTGATTTTGGGGTCATTCTAGGGACTAAAAGTCAGGAAATCTCAGCATCTGTTACATAGATTTTTCCATCCTTTTTTATTTTTGTATCTCAACTGTAAGAAACTTCAACACTAAATAACTGGTGTATACCTTTAATCTGAAAAGCAACTAGGAACAGAATGTAGTGGAGTAAAAAGTACAAAATTCCCCCCTGAAATAAGTATAAAGTAAAATAAAACATGAATAATAATTGATTAATAATTAATAATCAACTAAACAAGACAAGTATAAAATTCTACTTGTGCTCTGCTTCATTGTGAAGAAGCATCACTACTGTCTTTATTTCCTCATGGAAATAAAGAAAAGAAAAGCAATCACACAAGTGACGCTTTGTGTAGAATCAACTGGTGGCCGTGCAGCAGACCACTTACTTATCATTCAGCTCTTTGAGGGGTGGGAGGGGGTTTCTGTTGGTCTCAGTGAGCCTCTTGTGTCTCTGCAGCAGAACAATAGACCCTTGCAAAGAAGTCAGCTCAGAGCCAAGAGACAAATCTCACCAAAAGACACCTTTTGTTTCCCCTCAAACCAAATCTGCTGCTCCATGCCAGATAATTAATGCCCAGACGTATGTTTCTCTTTTCTTCTTGTGGCTGAATGGGAACTGTACCGCCGCCATTTGTCTTTCCCACGCATGTCATCGCAAGACAGGCTCCATATAAAGTACGCCCTCGTAACTTATGCGGTTGTTGTTACTGGTAGATATGATCTTGTCAGGTTTAAAATGTCGATATATATATAAACCAAAGCGCTGTTGTGTGAAAAGTGCTGCCAGCTGATTACAGCCATAAAAAGATCTCTCGAGCTTGTGTTTTTTTCTGTCAGGAATAATACCACCATCTATCTATACATGCTGCAAAGACATGAGCCTGAAAACAAAGACACTGATCTGAATGCTGTTAGCTGGTGGCTGTGGAGGTTTTCAAGGCCTTCATACACTCACACACACACATGGAGGGAAATATAGATAGGATTACAGTACCAACCTGCAGCATGTCCTAGAATATTTGCATTCTGTGGAGGAGGATTAGGACCATGTGAAGAAAAATGTAATTCTAAAATCAGAATTCTGAGATTTAAAAAAATGTATATTTAATCATGTATAATTGACTCTTTCTTCCTCAGAATTTTGAGTTTTATATCAGAACTCAAGCACTTTTTTTGTTTTTCATCACCCTGTCAGGGTTCATTTCACAATAACGACCTACTCATTGTACATTATCCCTTACATAATGTGTTTTAAACCATTTATTACATATTTACATACTGATTATAAATGTTAAATGGGGATAAAGTGTTACCCCTGATTGCCAGAATGAATTTTACACACACATTACAATGAAAAACAGATTAAAGAGTGAATGTTTACATCAGACTTTCATGCATTAGAGTACTCCCATTACTAGAATAATTTGCTGTATTCATTTCATGTTAACTCAGCTTGACAAGTTGCAATTTGTTTTTCAGTTCTTGTGATTCATGATGTGTTAAAAAAATAGGTTATTGTCTGTTTGATAATATAAAAAAACTGTATTATAAAATGTTACAAATTCAATCAAAAATAGAAGAGCATAAAAATCCATAGAAGCATCCCAAATTGCTGCTAACTGACAAAAAAAGTCAATATAGCTGATGTAATTTTACTATATTCACAACAGCGTAGTGAATGCCTTATGAGGCAACACAAGCCATGCTGCTGCAACATGCAAAATGACATTTTAAATGAACTTTTTTTACACTCAGGTCCTAATGTGTATGAGCAACATATGGATATACTGTAGACAGATCAAGTGTTAAAGACTTAAATTCATTACTTCTTCTCAGTTCAGCTGAGACACTGGCTGACTCTGGGCCCTGGAAGAATGTCTATCATCCACAGTGACTGCTGCAGTGAGGCCTCTCACTGTAACTTCAGATGTTTTGTGTGGATGACAGTCTGACAGCTTTAATATATGAATCTAAACCCTCTGATACTATAAGCTTGCCTTTTAACGCAGCACTTACACATATAAAATGCACCAGTTTCATCAGCTGTTTTTTTTTTACAGTGTTAGGCTGCAAAAAGGGGAATCCCATCCTCACTAATCCAGCCTATATCCCCTTTATTTGCCAAAATGAAATGTATGGATACTGCACTTTCCAGTGGGAGTGTCAGATTAAACGTTAAGGGAAAAATACAAACCATGAGGTAGACTCAATATTAGCACAGCTGGACTTAATAAGTACATTTCAATCTACAGTAAATGTTCACGCAATTTCACGCAACTTCCCCAAAAGTTGAGGTAACTCTTCATTTTATGGTTCTCTAATTTCTCAATACTGTCCTCGTAAGTTTCCTGAACACAACTATGTAATTTGATTATAATTATACTGCAGACACAGTGTGCAATTGGTGAACTTCCAATGAATTAATTACAATTAATTGCTAGTGTAACCTAGAGTCTTTTAGCTCAGCAGGTCAGCTGTATGTGCAAAACTGTAACTTTTGTTCACAGACAGCATACCAGCCAACAAATACAAAGAATAAAGTTTCCAATAATTAACAAGTAAAGACAATGGTTCCTATATTTTCCCTTAAACGACTACAAATACTTCAAATTGCTTAGTTACTTGCAGGTTAGGTTCTAGGACATTATTAGGTAGTTGCACACTCATAAAATAAAGCACTACCAAAATGCAAACTAGTGTGCATTTCTGTCAGATAGTATTATGCAAATATGCTCAAGATTACATGACAAAATGACAATATCTTGACAAAATAGTCTCACCTCAAGGTCCATTTACTGGCTCTTCTGGAGCTTTCAGTGATGATTCACTTTGCCATGGAACTGTAGCTGTTCCAACTTTCCATTGTTCTGACTATGTGTAGGAGTTCTATTCCAAGTTCACTCTTGATCCTGGAAACAGTGGGTGACAAAACATCACAAGGTCAATTAATAGCTGTCCTGGAGCTTTTGACCATAAACACACAAACCTAAACATAGTTAATTCTTTAACTCTTCTGAATCGTGGCAATTCATTGCCATTTCTAATCATTCATTTTTTAAAAATGAATTTGTCTCCTCAATGAACACACTCTGGTGGTGTTCGTCTTTTTGTTGCCCTCTTGATTTTTTTTTCTTTTTTTTGGCTTTCTGGTCAAGCAGAACCATGTCACGGCAGGCGGTAGCAATACACTGATTCTGTCTTTGCTGCCAGAATGAAAACAAGAAGAAAAAGAAGCTTCTCACATCATTGTTTATTGTAAAAATATTTGGCCACTTGTTCACACTTTTGTCTTTTCTATTCAGCTTTTTTAAAGTAAATGTTCACTGTAACTGATAAACAAATTTATCTCAACCAGGGGAGACTTAAAGTGCAGTCTTGACCTTGGAAACCACAGTTGACAAAACAATCTCTCCTCAAGGTCTATTTACTAGCTTTTCTGGAGCTTTCAGTTGTATCATTCTATCAGATGGAATTTGTGCAGTTGCATGTTGGCTGAGTAGCTCCAGAGCAGCTTATCAACAAGAGTTTGCGGTGAGATTGTTTTGTTAACTATTTTCTTGTAAAGTCTTGACTGTTTTCTGTCATGTGGTATTGAGAAATGACACAATGGATATGTTTTCAACTATGGTACATTTCTGTCTCCCTGCCATTTGGTCTCCATTAGTCCACTAATGTCAGTTGTGTTAAGTATGTAGTTTAGTCAGGATGTGTTCACCCTAGCTTAGCATAAAGACTGGAAGCAGGAGGGAAACCCTGCTCTCGTAAAAGGTAAAGAAATATGCCTACAAATACACCTCTAAATCTCACCAATTCATGTTTTACTTTGTTTGATTAATCTGTACACAACAATACATAACACATACACATCTATACAACAAAAATACATGAATAGCAATGTGGCTTTAGGGGGAGTTGCTTGCTGGAACTATTTCTTGTTGATTCTTCAACTACGGTCAATTTCTGTCTGCCAACCATTTGGTCTCCATTAGACCGCTGATGTCAGTTTTAGGGTTAGCATTAAATTTATGCAATATACACAATATCAAATGTTATTTTCCAATTACTTTTTACATTTGAAAAAAATAGACATTGTTTAGAAATGATGCACAATAAAGGTACTACTGATTGAATACATATTCATCTTTATTTTTTTTATTCTTTCAGTTCATTCTTTGGAACTGAAGCCCAGTCATGTGCTCCCCTGTCACAAGACTATTGCTGTGGTCACCAAGTATACAAAAAGCCTAAAAAACCTGACAGTTTGGTGGTAATTATAGTGACTAATTAAAAGTCCACTTATCATAACAAAATAAAAATAACAACTGAGATGGGTTTTTTTCACCATCAAGTAAGTATGAAAAAATAAAGTAGAAAAATGCTTTTGTTTTTCTAATATGTTCCATTGACACTGAAATCACAACAGTTGAAGAATCAACCTCAATCACTGAGTTTTAGGACAGATAAGACTTTACTGATCACCAGAGGGGAAATTCATGTTATGTTATGTTACATTATGTCACTTGTTTGAACTGTGCAGCTGATTGTTTAGCTTCTCATATGGAAGGACCCTTTAAAACCAGCTCTTCATCTGTCCCCCTGTGTGCTCTCCACATGTCTGCATCCACATGTGACTCTTTATTGTGTGCATCTCAAGGTCTCTACTTTCATGGCTGTGGAACAGAGAGGTGTTTCTTTGGGAGCAGAGGCAGCGGCCTGCAGCCGTGGCCCTGCGCTGGGATCGCCTTACCCCATACAGCTTGGCTTTGTTATCGGATCTCCTGGGCCGAAGGACACAGTGCATCATCTAACTCGCCTTAATGCATGCAAGATGTCCAATCAGCGCTGTGTTTGGTCATTACGGCCGCCTCACCAGGCCTCCTTCCTGCAGGCTGTCGCGGCTGGACCCAGGAGACTCCTCCGATGATCTCACGAGCAGATCTCTGTTTCTCCACACATAAGATCCTGGTCCCAAGACTTATTTATGCTGAGAGAAACATAGACATGGGTGCCCACCTTACATCAAACTCGTTAAATATTCCATCCGAGTGGAAACGCTGTTGACTCCAATATCACACCCGATACGGAACCAGCCTGCTCTGGAAAGTGATACCTGTGGATTCTTTATGGCCCCCGAAGTTTCTCTGCATTCAGCTGAGAAACAAACACCTACAGGGTCTGGAAATATGTGACCTGCATTTTTTCTGTCTTTATCACACACAAACAACACCATTTTTCATTTCTTTCTTTATTAGTGAAAATCTGAGTTTTAAGCTTTGTCCTAAGTGCATACTATATACCAAACTCTGCTTTGAGCATATAGTATATTCACACTTAAAAATGACAAAATGAAATACATGCATACTAAAATCACTTGATCACATAATGGAAATGGAGGAGCTACTCACGGCTGGGAAAAAAAGTGATAAAATGTTGGATGGTGGAGCGATGTCTCCAGTGACAGCTTGGAAAATGAAAATAAAACTAATAACTCAATTTCAGCATTTCCACATTTTAAATTGGAACTGGGAGTTCTGAAACTGCAGCTTGATTGATTTCTATGATGCAGGCATGTGTTAAATGTATAGTGATGTATAAATAGTTATGGCATATTGGCTCATAGATGGAGGTAATAACTTAAAGGAATTGTTCAGTATTTGGGGATATTTACTACTTACTGTGTTTACTCTAGCTTAGCATAAAGGCAGTAGCATGGGGAAGAGCCAGACTGAAAGAAAGAAAGAAATATCTCAAAACACCTCTAAAGCTCACTAAATAACATATTTTATCAGAATCAGAATCATCTTTATTGGTCAAGTATGTTTATGCATGCAAAGAATGTGACTCCTGGTTTAATGGCTTTCAATGTGCTTAGACAAAAAAAAGAACACAACAATCATCAGAAATAAACACAAGGAATGATATTATTCTGTACATAAATGGAAATGAAAAAATGGCAATGTGGCTTTTGCATGCCAGCTGTTTCCTTCTGCTTACAGTCTTTATGCTAAGCTACGTTAACCTGATTAATTCAGCTTTTTAGTTAACATGCAGACATGAGATTGATATTGATCTTTATATTTCAGACTCAAAAACAATGCTAGTAAGTTATTTTCTAAAATGTTTTTGGTGGACCAAAGGAGTTTTTGAGAATACAATTAGCCACCTGTAGAAGCGTCCTGCCTAATAGTTAACAGCAATGTTCAATGAATAAACTCAAGTCAGAACAGCAATGCAGTCAGTGATGTTCTAAGGTCAACTAGCCAACTTAGCTTCACTGCCACTGTTACAGGCTAGCATGTTGGCCTTGAAAGTTTAGCTGTAGGTTTTCTAAGCTAAAGGTGAGCTAGATGGCTAATCATTTTAAACGGTAATTAATGTTTACTTTGGTCTATTTTAGTATCTTCGGACATTATTACTAGCAGTTATGATAACATTTGTAGTCAGAGCCAGAGTAATTGCTGAGATCTTGGAACACGGTGAAATTGCTAAAAATAAGTCAGTTTAGCCAAATTATCAGAGCAATGAACTTGGTGAGTACAGTGTTATTATTATCAACAGGAGCGATGGCCAAAACTACAAAAACAAGATGCATTTTGTAATAAACTAGAATTACCTTTCAACTAAGTAGAGTGAGTGCTAGGTTTTATTGCATGCATTTTCAGTCTAGACTTCAGCTTATTGTTGTCGAGCTACAAATTGTCTGAATCTTACAAAGTATTTCACACAGTTGACTGACAACTGCTCTGGCAGCTGTCGTTGACAGTGCCGCTGATGATGGATCATGAGTGAATGCATCTCTCTTGCTCTCTCTGAATCTTCCTGCCTCACCTACGGCACTTTCCTCCTTTCTCTGTAGAGTGATTGAAAAGTTGAAAGGTGTGTTCTCTCATTATCAGTGACACTTCATCAACGGGCTCCTTTTAGCATGTCCTCTGGAGTGCAACAGCTGGTATTCATATTCTCTTTAACTGTGATTTATTTTATGTTTTCACTCCTGCAAATACCTGCACTTTCACTAAATCCAAAATAGTAATGATCTTAATACACTCTGGCCAATTGTTGGCAGAAAAGTTGCAGCTAAGAGCAAATACTTTTTCTTTTCATTCACACAGACATAGTGAGCTTGGAAACAGTAATGGTAAAAATGTGGTGGCACTTCTTGATAGCGGTGGGAACGCTTTCCTCACTCAAGAGAGAAGTCATGATTTACAAGGCGACCACAGAACAAATTCATACCTACTGCAGTGAAAAAGACATGTATCATTCCTCCCAAATGTCTCTGTGACGTTGGCGGCTCTAAATAAAATATCAGTCAGTAAAGAAAGTGTTGTCTGCAGTGTGCATACAGAGCTGCAGACCCAATTCCAAATCAAACAGATATTTTTTCAGTTTCTCTGCAGCAGCATTTTTTTTTTCTGGAACTGATTTGAATATTGTAGGAAGGGAATCTGCCAACTGGAAAAAAAGAAAGGAAAAAAAGTCAGGAACAAAAACACAAACTGGAAGGCATTTTCTAACCAGCCAGGTAATCCGAAACAGTAGCAAGACCTTGAAAAACACACATGCACGCGTGCTAGAGGAAGGCATACCAACTGGGAGAATCAATCACACGCACGCACACCCACCTGATTATGGAGTGAAGTGGACCATCAACACAACACGCAGCCTCTCTCAGTCAGGTTTGCTGCCACATCAATCACCTGGGCTTTGGCCAAACCAAATATGAGAATACAGAATACCGTCAAATAAGGGTTTGTTTTTGAACTCAACTAAGCACATTTCCCTGTTTCTGCAGCCAGATGCTGAGTGCTGAGATCCGGTTGGGTGTGTTGGGTTACATGCATGCCTTTGGAGCTCGCTGCCCCCTAATCTGCTTAATGCCTTTGGCTTCCTGGGATGTGATTAATTAATAAGACTTACAATCAGACCTGATTTCTGTGGATGGCTTGCACACTTCTGCCACACCGCATCAATCCCCCCCAAACCCGTATTGCATCTTAATACTTTCAATGATGTCACCACCCTGTAATTTCACACTGTTGTTACTGTATGTGGCCTGAATGACTGGGATAAAGGGTTGTTCCACCAAAGCCAGAAAAAAAACAACAGCAGATTTTCCGCTTACCTCTACTGGAGGCCATTCAGATCACTCTGATTCACTGCCTCCACCCAGTACTGTAAACATTTAAAACTTCAGTAGGCATCTAGGATAAGAAAATGCTACAAAACAAATAAAAATATATTTGTTCAATGTAAGAAGTACTTGGTTTTCTTACGTACTGACATATAATATCTGTAATATATTAACAATACATTAATACATCATTAGTGCCTTTTAGACGCTCAGTACAGGAAGCAAATCCTCATCCTCTTCAAACTCTAATATGTGAAGTCATTATATACTTAATTTTAACACAAACACAACAAGACAGTGTTTTAAATGCCAGTGAACATGCATATATTTGTAATTTTTCAGTCATTTTGCTAACAATTCTCTGAGCAATTTCCTGTATAGACCTACTGTTCTGTATGTAATTTACTGATTATAGGGAAAACACAATGTTCTGAGACAGTTATTGGAGTAAGAATTGATTTAGTTGTGTCAAGTTCATCAGCAGGTGGTAATTTCCTTCTGCATTTAAAGCCTAGTAATTATTCATTTATTATTGGAAGCTTATATATATATACTTCACTTCAGTTGAATTCTATGCTGACTTGTTCTGAACTGATCAGAACAATCTCAAGTTTACACAGCAATGAAAATGAGTGAATAATTGGAGTTTCTCCAGTTTGTCTATTTTTCATTATATTATTGCACACCGTCAGCATACATTCATTTGATAGCTGCATTCTAGCAGTGGACTTCAGCAGACATTTTATAGCTGTTGCTGTACCAAAATGTAGCTATTTAATAAATTAAAATTGTATGTGTTTCTTTTCAGGAAACTGAAAAAAAAACTATTAGGAAATGATTAAGTGTTATTTACAGTGATTTAACTACTGTATGTTTACTTGTTTGTTTAGTATGTATGTTTAGTTCATGTAACAATGTGGCTGCCATTCACCTCTGGTGAAAGTGAGGGCTTACTGCACAAGTGTATGTGTGTCCTGTATGAGGGTATGGAGGAAAAGAAAGAAAAAGAAAAAAGGTAACAGTAATTATTGATAAATGAATAAATAAATGAATAAATAAGAGAGGAAAAAAGAGTATATAATAAGCAGATGACTGTATTGGGGGTGGAGGTTGGTTGGAGTTTTGTAATAAGTTATGTCAGGTCTGAGGCTCCAGACCATTACATTATATAACATTTGATGCAGGTTCAACTTGCTGCCTTAAAATATGAATTCACTGATGTTGTGAAAAACGTAAAAAAAAAAAAAAATTTAGTTCACTATTTAATTACAACTAATCTAACTATGTATGTTAAGGTAATGACAAAAGATTAGTTGATTCCACTAAATTCCAGCATGATGTTTAACAGTGTAGAGGCATAGAGGAGAAGGTGCTATACGCTGGCTGGGAGGGTTATCTGATCATAAGCTTTCTGTCATAGAGTCCATGAAAACAGAGAGTATAATTCCAATGAAAATATACAGTGAGATTATCCACATGAACAGACACGCAGTTTCTGACTATATGGTCAAAGGTATGTGGACACCCCTGCCCCTCACTAATGCTCCTGTGGCTGACTTTTTTGTAATTTGCCTGAACCAGTTCTTTAAGTTCTGTTTAAAAGGTGTCTTTTACGAGCCTCCAGCTCACTTTTCTCTTCCCTGAGCGAAAGTGTCACCAAACATCGACACCCTTGAAGACTCCTCTGTGCACAGACTGCAGTTTGCTATCAGCCAGCCGACAGTAATGTACACAATGTGTAAATTACTCAGCTTTCCCTCAGTAGCGGCGTTCATCCTTGTTTGTTGATGCTAAATCACAGTGTGACTTGTCGCACCTGAGCTTCAAGGAGATCTTCTTACCTTTCAGGGTCTGATGCAACTTTAATGGCTGGCTTTTGTTTGGCGGAGTATACATGTCTATTCTTTCTAGGGAGGGGGGGGGGGCACACCCTGAAATATTTCAGAGAGTGAGGTGAGGTGGGGGGCGGGGGGGGTTCAAAGGAGCGACAGGCTTTAAAGTCAACAACGCAGCTGTGTTTACACAAATGCCTTCAGAAGTGAGGGCCAGTGTGAGGTGCGGGGGTGGGGGGGCCGGGACAGGAACAAGATGAGGTAATAACAGGCACTGACCCACTCACCCCAAAAACAGCAGCAGAAGAAGAAAAAGAAGAGGAAAAAGGGAAAAGAGGCCTATAAATATAGAATGACTCAACTCAGGGGCCTTAAAGGAAGACTTCACAGATTTTCAAGTTGATTCCTATGGTTCTAATGTGGGTAGTACATACATAGCACATACATGAATTGCATTAAACTTTCTTCTGTCTTCCCTGTAATAAAATATTCCTCTTCATCCATCTGCAAAAGTCTGCCAGATGACAAGTTTTGCATTACCTGGAGCATATGCCAACACTGGACTCTGGCATATGCACTGCATGCAATTTGAAAGTGTAAAGTTGTGATCTTGATTGTGGGACTGGGTTTGTCTCTGCTAACCGGTCATTCTGCTGGGAAATCCACCTGCTTTCAATAAACACACCATCAGTAGTGGATTGGACAGGACTGTGCACAGTGCATTCTGGTTGTTGTAGGATTCCCCCCTTGAGAGCGAAAAGGGGAATTTACAGTCTTTTTCTTAGTCTTCTCTAGTCATAGGGCATCAATTTCAAATGATTGCACATGTTTTCTACATACATGGATGATCTAGTTTTAAGAAATCACCATATTTACAGCAGTGAAATTTCACTTTGTGTGCACTAAGCTCCACAGGGATCACTATTACTTCACGTGTTGAGTGAATAACGGCGGATTAACCCAAACAACATGGTGCACAATGACAACGCTCACCTCGGCATACTGGGAGCCAGTCTGACCAGCTCCGGTTGTTTTTGGTTCTTCTGAAAAAAAAAACACAAACACCTGTGGGGTGACGGGGTCGGTCAGTGAGCAAGGACTCATGTCATGTGCTCACTGCACTGTGTGTGTTTGAGTCACACTTTTATGACTTTTATGAATACAGTAGGACAAACCTACAGTATGTCAGCACTGGAACCTCACAATACAAAGTGCATTGCATCTATACTGTAAGTAAACAACAACATATTTAAAATGCAGAGAATTCACAGTGTGGAGGAGCATTGTAGAGGCGCTCCGACACACAGGATGTGTCTTTTTTTTTTTTTAATTTTGCACTTTTTTGTATACATCTATACTCTCCTTTTCTTTCTTATTGTGATTCTATAATACTCACAGGTGTGGAGTTGCAGGCCAGGAAATAGAGCTGCTGTGACATGTGATGTTGCAGGACCATCGTTGTCACTGAGGACACTGAGGTGGTCCTGGGTATTTTTTCTGTTAATTCAGAGGTTTTAGTGACGTAGGGGGAGTTTATATATCTACAAATAAAATATATACAGTATATATTCCACCATATATTGTATTTACATTTGATTACTATCAAAAATCTGACCAAAAATTTAATCCCAACTTTCAATATTTCACACATTTTGGTATCTACTATTATTTGTTTTACTATTATATTGAGGTTTAATATCCTACCAAAATGTTATTCCTGGTAGTGGCAAGATGGCTTGAACAGCATTTAGACATTTATATTGGGAAATATAATTTGCAGAAAATATAATATGTAAAATCCCAATCATTTATATTTTTTTGGGGTAGGGGAAGGGGCACATTGTGGGTACTTGGACTCATTATCTCAGTATTTCTAAATTCCTGTCTACAGCCCCCAGTGGTGTAATGTGCTGCTGGTTTCTGGACTTCTAATTTTAGTTGTCACTGTTTTGTTGGTCTTATTTAGCTTTTTTGAATATATACATACAAACTTACTTTCCTTTAAGGATCTAATAGCAGACAGAATGAATCATTTAAACGACCAATTAACTAAATTAAAACACACTTCTTAGCTACTATATTTGAACCACACATGCAAGTGATGTATGACATATCACGTTAAATACAGAATAAAAAACACTTTCATATTTCACAAACATTTGCCAAATGATTTTTTGATGTCTAATTTATTACCTTCATTTATCATTTTGTGTTGGAGTCCTATTAGTGCTGATAAGGTCAAATCTATTGAAATGATTTCACATAGAACACATGACTTGTAAGACTTTACAGCTGAGACATGAGAAGCACATGAGAAGCATGTCTTCTAGCCCATATTACCTTTTAAAGCGACATTAGTTGTGTATTTGCCTCCTTGTGTAAAACCTGTGTTCCTGTTTAAAGACAACATTAAGACTGTGTATCTCTTGTGTCTCCACACTGCAGCAGTAAGAACAGTCGGGACAAACAAGTCAGTTTAGTGAAGCTTTTAAATGGAAGACCACCTGTGGATTGTATTTTGAGCTAGAACTCAACAAAGCGCTTTGTTTGCATACAGCTTGATTGTAATCCATAAATTCTGTAAAAATAATCAGTAAATATCTATACAAGTGAGACCACCAGAAAAGACACTCTTGATATTAACATTGATAAGTTTCTAAAGTCCACCATCTTTCTTTTATCTTTGTGTTTCATACACGCGTTTTGTTTCTGTTGTTCCTCATTAAAGTCAGTAGAAAAACTATAAAATTCTCCATTTAAAAGTGTAAAGAAACATCTGTTGTTTGAAAGATACTGACTTTAAAGTTAGTTGGGTCAGTGAGGAAGGAAGCATGCTATGTAATGCACTGACATCTTGTGATTGAATTATACTTTCATATAATGAATAGGGCTGCAACAAACAATTGTTTCCATTGTTGACTAATCTGATGATTATTTTCTTTATTAATTGTTTAGTTAATAAAATGTCCATCACAGTATCCTAGTATCCAAGGTGACATCATCATAGTCCAAAACCCCAAATATTCAATTCACTCACATTTGAGAACCTCAACCTATCAAATGTTTGGCATTTTTGCTTGAAAATAACAACTTAAACGATCAATTAATAATGAATTATCAAAATCGTTGCCAAAATCGTTAATCAACTTATTGTTGCAGCTCAAGTATTGAATGAAATGAGCTGTTGTCAACACATGAGCCCTACAGTACAAACTATCCCTCAGACTCTCAGGAGGTTACATTGTGAAAGTGAACTAAATTATTCAAACAGTAAAGCACAAAATGTATTTCTTTGAAGTGTTTGATATAATGCAGAAAAATGACCAGATTAATTTACCAGATAACCAGATAAAAACACACCTCATACCATATTTGAACTACACAAGCAAACTTATATAGAGCTAAAATATCACATATAAACCACAGCTTCACAATTCACGCTTTAGATATGAATGGATGTGAATTATTCTGAGGAGCACATTTGAAACAGTTTTTCTTCAGTATAACAGACCTTACTTTCTACCTCAACTGTGTCTGATCCTGTGCAGAAATAAAACTCTGAATATCTAGTAACCCACAGCTCATATCAGTTTAGATCTCAGGAGTACAATGTCTGTCTGTCAGTGAGTGAGTAAGTACACTCACTGACAGACAGTTCATATCAGGACTTTTCCATTCATTTTGTGGATATGTCCTGGCATTGAAATGTTACAAGCTAAACACATCTGAAACACACAGACACACTGGTATGACAAAGTCTTATGTAATTCTTATGCATTTGTATAGCAACATTAGATGTCCTCTCTGGAGCAAAGTCTGTGCCACTGGTTTAAGACAGCATTAATTCCAGCTGATTACAACTTCGGCCTTATGTTTGTAGTTTTGGCCTTCATTTCTCTCTGTTATTACTGTACTGAACAAAGTCATTGCTGAGATCTGGTCACATGGTGACAGCTCTACAAAGCTGTAAACAAGCCAACAGTTTATCCAGATGATCTGAACCACTTTATTTGGAGGCAACATTGAAAGTCAGTGCATCTGAAATGTCTGTAATAATCCCTCATTGCACAGGAAGACTATGGCAAGGCCCAGGATAAAGCAGGAAAAACTGGGTTTCTTATCAGCTTGTCTGATTGAGTGCTCATATTTCTTGGCCTGTCGAACTTCTTTTTAGCGATATCATTGCATGCAAATAGGGGTGTAGACGAATCTGAATATGCTATTCGGAAAAGCACAAATAGTGGGTTTTTTTTTACAAATATTTATTTCATACAAATATTTTTTAAATTATTTGTTTTCGGGAAGAAAAGAAAAACATGTCAAATAACAGCATGCAGGTTGGGACCAGTAGTGGTAGTGGTCTTTAGGTCTGTGGGTCTGACAGGGTTGAGCTTTGGTTGAGTGGTCAGTGCAGTTGTCTGTGTTCTGGAACATTACAGTTGGAGACCCGGTGTGGGAACTCCAATTTGCAAAATAGTTTATTGAAGAGCACTTATTTTAACACTTTAATGTCCTAAAATTACAAGTGTGATAAAAACAAAAACAGGATTGTTACGGTGATTTCTACATTTATTCAAATACAAATAATTTTGCTGCCTCAACAAATACAGATACAAATACAAATACTGGGCTCTCTGCACATCCCTAATGCAAACTGTTATGTCTCCAGTCTAGGGGAAACCTGAACACAACATGCTTAGAGTCCCCACTCTTCCCAATCCTAAGAATGATCAGCCCAACAACCATCAAAGTTCACAATGTGGCAGTTTATAGTTTATAATTATAACAGTATGAACAAAATTATAAAAGTAAGACCCAGATCAATCCCAAGATCAATTCTGTGAAGTTTTTAAATGAAAGAGCACCCACTGACTTTACTTTTAGCTTTTATAGAACCAAAAACTTTACTTGCATGCATTACTAAAGGCTCACTGTAACAGCTTGGCTATAAACTACAAATTCTGTCAAAACCATCACTGTTTCACTGTTTCCAATAGTAAGTGACCACCAGAAAACTTTATACTAAAATTGTTAGGCTTCTATAACACACCACCTTTGTTTTATTCTGATAAACTGTATCTCTTAGATCACTTTTATTTCTTGTTTTTATTATCGTTTGTGGTCAAACAGCAGAAACTTCTTGAAATCTCATATAAAAATGGAAAGAAACATCTGTTGTTTGAACGATAGTGGCTGTAAAAATGTGCTGAGAAAGACAACAAACCCTGCGCTGCTAGACGGCCCCAGTCCTCATTAAATGAGAATTATGCTTTGTCATATTGACTATACACACACCAAAAAATACACAGCGTCCTGCTTTTTCATGGTCAGTTATGTATTTGCCTTTATTGGGGCTGTGTGTGGTGAGAGCTGTGCGGCCACAGAGAGAAGTAAAGCCCTAAACTCTGTCACCAAAAGACAGCTGACAGTTATTCAATAAGAGGACAGCGTGGGGTGTTAAAGATTTTACTGGGAAGGGATTTTCACTGAAGGCAGGGCACATAAATCTGGACAAACAGGGCGCCCGGCCTGTTTCGGATGACACAAATCGCCGCCTCGTTAGGATCAATAAAGTAAAACACAATGCTGCAAAAGCACAAGTGCAAACTGTGAGGCTCCGGAGGATTCAATAGCCCCAAAGAATGCGTGGGAATGGGGAGCTCAGGTTAGAGGAGAGCTTCAATGCCACCAACTCTGCCATGAAATAGAAAGGGAGAGAGCAATTGACCCATGAACCAGGCTGAAAGAGAAATCACTTGTTCTCGTAATGACTGCCTTCCACATCGCCAGAGAGCTGGCGGATATATGGCTCGCAGTTGGGCGACTGTGCTGAGAGGGAGGATGAGGAGAAGGGAGGTTTGTCCAGCTCCTACTGGTCTCCAGCTGGTGTGTAGAATGATGATCAGCCTCCTTAACACTCACCCCCCCCACCCCCCCTCCTCCTCCTCCTCCTCTTTTCCCTAACCAAACAAGCGCTATCAGATAAACACAAACACGGCTGCATCTTGTAAAACTGAATCTGAGACAAATTAGCCAGCTCATTAGGCAGCTGAGGTGAGTTTCCTGAATGAATTACTGAATTGGGAGGGTTTATTCAGCTCTTGTTTATTTACAGAGAACAGCCCGCTCATTTGCATTCTCCTCTTCAAGTACAGGAAGACTGAAGTGGGTGCTTATGTCTTCGGTGATAGAGGAGCTTATCCGGCTCTTTGGGGAGCATCTGTGGACTGCTGTGTTCCAAAAAATTCCTAGCAACACTGCACGGGTCGTCTCACTTCCAGACCCGACCGGTGCCTGTGCAGTCAGAGAAGGGAAGGCCAAGAGAGAGGCGAAGTGAAACCAGAACATCCAGGTTCTGTTTCAGAAGTCAGAAAATATCATTCAAAATCACACAGACTTTTGTAATAACACAAATGACTGAAAATACAGCCCTGGAACATAACTTCACTCAACAGAGTTCACTCCACAAGTCTAGATAAGGGCAGTACATTTTGAAAAAATGATCTAATGTTGTAGTTTATTTAATATTTCTGTCTGTGGGAGAGTCGAGTGGCTGTGGTTAGTTCAGACATGTCTGTAATAACAACAGGACAGACCGGCCTCAGTCCATTATTAAACAGCAGAGAATACAACTAAAAAGTTGTAAAGGCGACATTGTTGTTAATTATCATGGATGTGGAGGAAACTAACTTAGGATGACGTAAGTTTCCATGCTGCTGCTCTGGTGAATTTTCTCAGCAGCTGCAGTCTTTTTGTATGTTAACAAATGAATCATTGTTTAACTTTCTCACAGTACGATCACTTACTTCCACTTCAACTAGCAGCTGAAAGCTAGCAGTGCTGTAGTATTTTAGAGTATGGACAGTCAACTCCAAGAACATGGCCAACGATAAAATTAAGAGACTGCATTGCAATCACAATTTCTAATAACACAAAATTCCTTCCTATAACATGACCTTGCTCAGCAGAATGTTGTGTTGTTCACTTCATTTGTCTAAAAAGTAAAAAAAAACAAACAAACAAATAACTATAATATTAATGTTTATTCAGTATTTATGTTTTAGGGACCTTTAACGAACACATTTTCTCCAGCACTGCCACACTGGTGAAATCTAATGGTATTTTTTTCTATGTTAAAGGAGAAATCTAGTGATTTAGCATTGCACTCATATAACATTGTTAGATTCATGATGAACAGTTTTAAAAAAAAGTATGCAGCAGAACCAGAGATGTCATATTTTTTAATTCCACGCATTCTTTTTTCTTTGCAAAACATGGCGCCTACATTACCCTTAATGCAACTTAACCACAGACAGTTCGGTCCTAGCCCCCAGGAACAGCGCCGGAGTGTGAGGCCATTTTGACATAGTGGCCAAACTGTGTAATTACAACTTCCGTGTCGGTCACATGACGCGCACTGGCCCAAAAAGCCTTTTTGACTTGTATCTGATCCATTTGGTCCAATAACATTTAGTAAGTCTAAAAGAGCTGCATGATTAAACTATTTTATCTCCATTCCAGTGAACGAGGAGCCAACCAAGTACAACCAAGGAGAAGGACTCTACTAAGCATGCTCTATGGACCCAAACACGCCTTCAGTTTCATTCTCAAACTTGTAGTCTTCATTCCCAACTGACACTAACTCAAGTGACATCACTTGAGGCAATTTATCAGATTTCACACAGCTCCCTCTTTGGAGACATCAAAGGCTTTATACTATTTTTTTCACATATGCAGTATAACTCCCCAACCAAAGGAAACACACCTTGATGTGTAATCAGTAGAGTTCCATTGTAACAAACAAAGTGCTGTTTAACTTTGTTAAAATCATGAGGAGTTTGGATTCTAATAGCAAGTGCTGTACACACTTTAATGTAGGATCTAGATAGTCTAGATAGTCTCCAGGAACTAAATAAGAGACTGCATTAATTTACAGGAGCTAGTGGAACAGTAGCTAGCCAGGAAGTAATGTCAGGATTTTGGCTCTCTGTAAGGGGACAAGCAAATGGACAAATCATTAATCTAGTCTATCTCCGGCTGATTCCAGTGTTGAGTGCGTGTCCCCATGTGTTAAATTGGTCTCATCCCAGCCTCCCAAAGCCTCCCTGTGATCCTGATAAGCAGCATTAACTCCCCCTTATGACCCCGGCCCTCCACAACCCCCGCCAAGCAACTCCCACCCCATGCCTCTGGTCGTGTATTAATCGCGCCCGGTGTTCCATTTGAGAGTAGCATCACTCCCCTCCAACAACCCCAAAGCCGCCTTGCCTGCCCTTCACACTAATGTCCCCCCCCCCACCCCCCTCAGCCTATCTGTCGGGGAACTGCGCTCCCTCTCAGTGACAGCCTCTTCCAAACGGCTCCTTGATAGTAGGATATCTCTCTGGCCAAACCCCACCCCTGCTCACACACACTCAGCACTGCCCAGCACAGGTCATCTGTCTTCCTCAAATCTATCTAATGGCGTGTTTCACGGCCCTCTCCATGTTACAGCAGCAGGTCTTTGAGAGGGCTGAGAATCTGATGGCCCCAGGATATTTTTAGAGCCGCAGGAATAGAAATATAGCGGGGAGGCATGAGCGAGAAAGGTTGGAAGCTGACAGTTCAAATGCACAGGACGGCTGCAAAAATGTTTATAGTCTCCCAGCGCATTTTAGACCAGCCTGCAAGTCTTGGACATGTAGAGAGTCAAAATAGATAAAGAAAGAATCCATCACAAAGCCATAGTGTTTCAGTAAAAGCCTATGAATTTTAGAAAAATTGTTATTTTATATATAGCTCTCCTGGAGAAAGTAATTATTTATAGGAAAGGTGGGAAATGGGCTTTCCATGTAGTGTAAATACATCCATGTATGCGACCATTTGGAAAACTAAAAAGGTAACACTACACAGCACAAATGACAAGATAATGCATCTTTGGAACAGGCTGTATCAATTATCTCTCTACTCTTATCTCTCTCTCTCTGATGATAACTTTTAAGTTTCCCATGTGCTGTAATTATATCTCAGATCGCCTTTAATGCAGCCTGTCGCAGCCAGAGTCGGAGGCGGATCCTCACGCCATTCAAGAACGCCTGTGACAAAGACGTCAACTTCTGACAGTTTAACAAAGAAGGAAGGAGAGGAGAAAAGAATATATCAACCAATGCAAATATTGACCCAGTAGCATGATTGCAAATTAGTTGCAAAAATCAGAGATAAAGTGACAGCCTCTAATCTGCTCATTTCAGCAACCCCCCCCCCATTTAATTGTTCTGGGTAGAAAAAAGGAGAATTCCTCAAAACACACATCTGCTGTGTGTAATGGCTTTTTCATTAAACAGATTGAACCAGTCAATAGAATGTTCTTTCTCTGCATACTAAACCTGCAGTTACTTTGCTGAGCAGTGTCATTTACAGTTCTGCTATAAACGTACTGATATTTGACAGAAGTTGCAAATGACCTACTGATACTTTCTATTTTGACACACTTTCTTTTGCTCTTTTACACATTGTATTTTGTGGTAATTAAACTTTCTCTTAAAGGGTCAGTTCACCTCAAAGACAATCTCTCTCTCTCAGACCCCTTGTGGTATCTATCCATACAGAAACTTTGGGTTCAATTTTTGGTTTTAAAATATCTGTCTCTGGGATTTCTGACTCCATCCCAATATAATGGGAGTGAATGGAATTTATTTAGTGGTCCTCTCAGCATTGAAAAGTACCATTAAAAAAAAAATTGAACAGCAACATCTCTTTCCATTAACAATATCCTGGTTCCTCTAGATAATCCACAGGTCTCACAGGAACCACAATAAAGAACTAAAGGATATTGGTACATTAAATTTGACTTCATTTCCCAAGATTCTCATGGGTCCATTAAATTTTTTAATTCCTTAAAACATCATTATCAGTTGACCTAATCGGAATAGTGTGATCATGTCTCTAGATGAGTTTACTTGTTGCTTTGCTTTTATACTAAAACCTTTCAAATGTTTTGCTGTGTCCTGACAAGACATAGTGTGACTGTAGCTCAAGTAGCGAAGAGTCATAAAGCCAGTGAGTCAAGACCCCACCCAACTAGTTCTGACAAAATTTGAGACCTCAAGCTAAATATTTGCTTATCTTCGTCCATTACGACCATTAGCTCATCAGCCGAACATATGGTTACAGTCTTTCTCTCCTCCCAAATAAGCTTTGTGTTTCTACTTGTAACACAAAGGACACAAATATGTAGACAAAATGTAGAAGGACATAAAAAATGTATGAATAAATTACATTTTTAAATAACCAAACCTGAACCAGACCAGAACCCGAAATTTCCTATAGGCAACACAATGACTTGGGTCAGGTAGCAGGGCTGTAATCTAAGGTTTGCTAGCGTTAGCCACCATAAGCTACTGGTCACACCACACCAAGTAAGGGCACAGCAGCAAAGACACTGAATGTATTCAAATGGGTGAGGGCGGGGTTTTTTTGCTTATGAGGGGAATTTTTCATTTTGTTCATGTAATTTCTTCTCTCAAAAAGCATTTTTTAAATGCTTTGAGCACCTCAAACAAAATTCCATTAGCTGTCTTTGTATTGTGCAGAAATCTCAGATAGCTCAAAACCTGGACAAATTAAATCAAATCTATCTGGATGGCAAGATACCACTGGAAGAAAAACAGAATATGTTTTTTTTGTTTGTTTGTTTTATTTGACTATTGGCATTTGATATCAGTACAAAAAGAAAAAGAATCACAAATGCTATATAAAAACTTTGGCCATACTAAAACACATGGTGGTGCAAATGTTTTGTGTACATATGTGCACATTTTCCGCAGCTCTACTTTGGTGAAACCTGAACGCTGGAATGCAGCGTTCCTTCATTCACTGGAATGTTTACTTCCAGATATGACTGGGCATGGAAAGGGCAAAATGTCAGAC
Organism: Thunnus thynnus; assembly: GCF_963924715.1. Classification (NCBI taxonomy): domain Eukaryota; kingdom Metazoa; phylum Chordata; class Actinopteri; order Scombriformes; family Scombridae; genus Thunnus; species Thunnus thynnus. Next base: position 27,540,953 of record NC_089534.1, read on the forward strand.
TCTCCGGGGGAGCTTCCAAGAATAATTTGGAGGAGATGGTTGGATTTCACTCAGGAGGAGTTGAAAGGAAAGAAGAGGTCAGAGGTCACTGAAGGATGAATAATCAATTAAAGGGGAATTACAAGCGTTACACTTATTTGCAAACAATATAAGTTCCCTGATTGAATCTGGCAGCCGGAGAATGCCCTATACCGAGGCGACATGCAGCCTCGCTTCACATATGAGTAATGGATATGAACATGGCTGCTTCACAAAGAGCAATAGATACAGGCAGCTGAAGGGATAAAATGGCACATTTTTAATTGAATGTGGAGTCTGCAGCCCAGCACACTGGCCCTTTCAATTGCCCATAGATGACTTATGATCTGCAGTTTTCAATAGTTTCGTTTTGCACGTTTAAATTGCTTCTATTGTTATGTGTCCTCACTTTGCTCAAAGCATTGCTCTCCAGCCTATCAAGTTAAATATTAATTGTGTGCCTCAGGAGGATCGCCTATCAGGCTGAAATCAAACACTGCAGTTAGTCCCTTTGGTGACAACAGAAAAACTTTGCCTTTCCTCCGCACCTATTGTTTTCCTCCCATCGTTTTAACATTGAATGTGTGTGGGATGACATAATGAGGAGGTTTTGTCCCTCAGCAGAATTTGAGCCTTGAGAAATTCTGAAATAAAAGTCCACCACACACACACACACACACACACACACAAAACACTTTTATTGGAGAGGAGAGGACCTGATGGGCATTCTGTCTCTCTTTTCTCTTTTTTGATTCCTTTCTCATCTTGAATAACAAAGAATAAACCAAGTCAAAGGTTATTTATGAACCATATTTTGAATGCAAGTTAACTCAGAAATAAAGATAATATAAGACTGCCATGCATAAAAACATATCTAAAAGTTCTTTAACCTTCAGTAAACTGTCTTTGAACTTTATTCATTCCAGTCTCGATGGTGTAGTTTTTTGTGTTGGGTTTGCTTTTAGCTTGTGTGGGAGATTGTAGGGTCAAGGAGGTCAAGGAGCTTGTGATATCACTGGGATGAAATGCGCCTGATGAAACTTCTCTTCCCAGGGTGGCCTGAAACACACACACACACACACGCACACACACACACACACACACACACACACACACACACACACACAAACAGGCAGCGAGGGAGATAGAAGCATGCTCCCAAGCCAAAAAAAATCACACTGAGAGATTTCTCTTGAATTTAAAGGATAATTCTAGTAATTTCCATCAGATTCCATCAGATCTGGGAACACAGCAGCATCACTACAGTAATAATAATAATGGAACAAGAAACACTAGCAGTCAGACAGATTGTAAACAATCCATTACTTTATCCAGTTTATCTAAACCACTTTATTTGGTAAAAAGCCTTCCAAACTAAATGACAAAATAATCTGAACTCAAGAGCTACTTGCTAGCTTTTTCAGGAGTTTTTCTGTCACAGATGGTGTGTACTAGGCAGCAGGGGAAGGACCCAAATGCAGACTATAGAGGCAGTGACTCTGTGGCACTGGGGTCCACGTCTACTCTACAGTTCCCTGTGAAAATGGCAAGGAGAGTCCCTTCAAAAAGTGACCACTGGACATCAGATGGCTCCTCAGTTGATCCATATAAGGCTCGGGGGATTCAGGGAATACAGCTGGCTCAGGACAGGCAGGCCGCAGGCTCACAAACCTGAGCCTAATTGACTGGAGTGCAGGCTGGTTGCTAACAGTCTGGGGTGCAGGCTGAGATGAGTAAGTTCAAACCTGGCGTAGTCTGTATTGAGAGAGGCCTCTAGACTGACCCCTCATTGCACAAGAAAACTACAGTAAGTAAAGAACATGGTCTGTAAACTGTCAGGGATGATCAAGATGTATTGAGCGACCCGTTTTCTTTTTACGACCTACCTGATCATATTACTGCTTGTGCTTCTGACTTCTTTTTAATTCACTGTTATCACTGATGCCATAGAAACGACTTTGAAAAAGCAAAAATCAGACCCAGGGGTTAAAACACTGTAATTTTCCTTTAACTGTTCATCAGTGCTATTTCTCGGTCCGATGATCATGACACAGATGTTACTGAAAGGAGACGAGACCAGCTGTCAACTGCAGTGAAAACAATGCATAATTGGCACAAGGTCATGAGGCCTACAGGCAGATAACGTCAAGGCAACTGCCTGTTAAGCATGTTAGATGCAGTGTGATGTGATCATTTATTGATCCCAGCGGGGAAATTCTCTTTTCCCTTCCACAGGGAGGTCAGAGGTCAGGGTCGGCCACGCACGCAGCAGCATCTTCAGAGCAAGCGGGGATATAGAATGCAGCTCAAAGACACTTCAGCCAAGCAGGTGCTTACTGGCTCCATCACGTTGTTTTTGTATACTTTGAACACATACGTGGAATGAACAGTATGTGCTGTCCCTTTGTTTCAGTCTGAGTGGTGACGGAGTTGACTGCGTGCCGTGACAGGCTTCTCTTCTTCGGTGTAATTTAACACAATGGTGAAGAGCTTCTTTTAATGTGGCGGCTCTCTGCAAGGTGATGAAACGAATGAAGGGAGAGTTCAGAGGGAAACAGTTCAAACAAACAATAAAGAACGAGTTCTCAGTGATGCAAAACGTTAGCAAGAGCTTCCAGGTTCGTATATGACGCATTTGACATGATACAAGATTTCCCACACTTGTTTTTCTTCTTTCTAATTCCTGAATGGGAACACGTCTTTTAAAAGATAATTCTCTGTTTTTTTCTGCAACTTGTGTCTTACTTTCAAAGATTTGGCTATCCGTCCTATAGGGATAATAATTGGATACTCACCAAGTTATTTGCTGAGAACATCGCAACATCGCTAAAGAGAAGTCAGATGGTTTGAAAAACATATGCAAGCCGACGATCAGATAGGTTTTAACAAATCCTCAAGTGACTCAGACTTATTTGGAAGAGAAAATGAAGGCAAACTTTAAAATGATTACGCAAAATGTCTAATCTATCACACCCACCCTGTTTGACCAAGTGGAACCAGTTCTTGCCCCCCTTGTTGCAAGGGTGTTTTTCTTAGGTGACTAATGTGATCATAACTGATAGAAATGATGGATAAAACTATGAAAATAAAGTAAACCAGAATGATCCTTGTCCTCATACTGTATTTCTGTGTGTTAAGTACTGAGCTGGAGTCAGGACATGGTTAGCCTAGAGTTTAGCATAGAGGCTGGAGCAGGGGGAAACAGCTAGCTTGCTCCGTCCAAACTACAAAAATACACCTAACAACACCTCTAAAGCTCAATAATGAACACATTGTATCTTGTTGGTTGAATCCGTACATAAACAGGCAGGGGAATATGACAGTTTCATTCTTGCTGAACAACAGTTTATTCATCCACCCAGTGTTTCTGTGTAGCATCTCTGGCTATAGCTCAGGTTGCACAGGTTTTTGTTTTTGCACGCAGTCGCTGTGTCTGTTTGTTTTTTAAGAAATAGTTCATCAAGAAATAGTGCCAGCTCTGTATTTAACACACATACACCTCAATATTTTCATCTCACTTTTGGAAAGAAAGCAAATAAGTGTATTTTATAAAATGTTGATTTATTCCTTCAATGAAAACAGGAGGAGGAAGGCTCTCTCCTAAGTGCACACTGGTGGTTGATGTTCAGCAGTCAGGTGTAATTTTATTCACAATGCTGCCCCACTGTCACGGCCCTGTGCATGCAGACCTGTTAATTGGTTGTCCTGTGTAAAGTACTGGGGGAATTCAAGTGTAACCTTTGCCTTTTCTTTCTAATCTGAGACCAAGTAATCTCAGATCTTCAACATTTTACCCGGCTTGTGTGTCTGACGTGAATGAATCTTTCCCACTGCTGCCTCAAGCATTGCTGTTATTTTGGGAAACCATGCCGGTTCCCCCGATAGTGCAGATTAAATCCCTCTGCTGTCACACTATGCTTATTTTAGCATCATTTAATGTTTACCTTGAGAAGACAATTAGCATTGATTTGCAATTTTAACTGCAGAGGGGTGTTTGTTTAAAAAAAAAAAAAAATCAAATTTAATGAGGTATCTCTTTCCCGCTGTGTATTTAGCTAGTGTAAGACAAAACTGGAGACAGGCAGCAAAGCTTCTTGTTTGGATGGAGGGGTTTAGGAGAAACATATGCTTCCTTAGTCAGAGTTTGACATGTGTAAGCAGGTATGGGGGTGTGTAAGTGAGGAGGGGACGGCGAGACAGGGAGAGGAATGGCTAAAATCACAGCGCAGCAGATCAAGAGTATCGGGTGAGAAACATGAACACGGCTCTCAGCGCAAACTGAGATTTTCATGTTTCCTGTGGCCCGGACATGCACGCACTTTCTCCTCCCAGCCACGCTCAATCACAGACCGAGTCTTGAGGAAGCAGACAGAAAGTCAGTGGAGCGTAAACAACACTGAAGTTTTCTCAATCCTCCGGCGAGAGGCTCAGGTTCAGGCTTTGGTATGCCCCGCTTGTCCCCTGGATGCCAGACGGACGTCCGTTTTCTGACATGCCGCCTCAGAGTTCCACCTTCTGAATATACAACCACCAGACGTCCAGAGAGACGGAGCGTCAGAGCACATGGAGATCAGCGTGACTGCACAGACCTGGCTCGTAATCACTCACACTGATGATGTGCACGGTCAATAAATCAGATCAGCCAATCTCAAACTCAATCAGCCTCCAATCAATATAATCCTCCAGTCTGTCTTTCTCTCTGTGTAACTCTTATGTCTTACTCATTTACACAACATATACCAGCCTGTTTATCTGTATCACACTGCAGGTTCTCATGCCTCAATATAAATTGCTGCTTGTATCTGATTTTTTTTTTTTTTTTTTTTTTTTTTTTTTTTTAATAAGACTGTTGATATCTATTGCATTCTTGGATGAAAACCATACTTGATACCAGTATGAACTGACAGTAGTCTAAACATGCTCAAAGTGAAAATAAAATGCATGTCTCATCCGCTTTGGTCACATGTTTGTTTAAGAAAGTGTTGAATTCCTGCACACTATCAAGTTTTTGGAAATGCAACATTGAGTCATGGAGTCATATCACTGTGTGAAACAACATCATGCTTGTACTGCAGCCACATGCTGGTATAACAGACCAAAAAAGGAGTCTAATCACAAACACGCATCAATATTTGATTAAAAAACAATATACATCTCAATTTCCACAGAATGCAATGGGAATTGGAAATAGAAACCATTGGCAGTTCAGAAATATTTTTTTCTACTTACACTATTTCATTTTTCTATTCTATTCCACGATACACAGAGCCTGTGACTCTAGTACAAAGATTATTTGCATGAGAAATCAAATGCAAACTGTGTGTTGAAAACACATGTAATTACTGTAGTTGTGTGCACACCTGCGCAAAGAGTGATTATTAACAATATGTCAGGTGTGCTTGCTTTCAATTTTACCTCCAAATGAAGTGTTTTAGATCTGGATTTTGGCTTAGATTGCTCATGTTTGCTGCCTGCTGGACTTTCTTGTAGGGATGTCGCCATGTTCCCAGAACTTTGGTGTACTTTGGTGAATACAGTATTCTCATAACTGATAAAATCATGATCAAAACTACACAAGGCTCAAGATGTAAAAATCCTGAACTTGTTTTGATTAAGATTCAAATTCAAAAATTGTTTTGAGTACAGGTAGGTTATTTTGCATGATCTTCTGGCCACTTTTGGGGCAGCAGAACAAGCTGTAAATACAACACTGAGATATTGACCTTATAAAGTTGCGGTGGCTAACATGTTAGCTAGCAGTTGCCTATTTAAACAACAAGCTGACTCAGAGCAACATTAGTGTTCATTTGGAGTTGTGTTTCTAACAACCTGACCTCTATTCTCTCTCTTTTTAGCTCTGGTTTGGTCTCCTAAGAAAAATATCAGACTCTTTAGCAGCTTGATGCTTCACTATGTTCACCAGATAGTCGCTAACTTTGTCAGTTTGCTGTTTGGAGCTGGGCAGGTAGTGTACAGTGGGGTTGTCAGTACTTTTTTAGCTGAAAACAAGGTTGACGAGAGCGGTGAGAATGAACTAAAACAGTAGAGTTGCCATCAAACAAAAACAATGAGCTGAAAGACGCTAAAATGCTCTGTCGAGTTACAGGGGCAGATGGTAATTCTCTTGTCGCTGTTCACTTTACAAATAGTCATTTGATCCATTTTTAATGCTAAAAATAGTGAAGCTAAAAAGTGCTGCTTGTTTCATTTGCTTTATTACAAACCTACAGTAACAAAAATATGCATTATACTTACAGTTAAGTTTCATATAAGGAAACACATGTTTGAACACGTTTTGCTTTTGCTATGTAGCTTTAGAATTTCATTCCAGTTTTGTTCTTCTTATCAATGCTGATGTTTAAAGACTCATTTAAAAAAAAAAAAAAACTGGCTACATGCAGGTTTTTGCTCATCGTGTTAATTAGGAAACATTGTATCTGCTGGTAGAATCATGACACTTTTAGCTGCACTGAACATTTCCTCTCCTTCTCTTCCCCTCTCACTCTCTCCGCGTCTCTGTGTGTAGCTGGATGCTGTAGGCCCTGCAGAGGTGACCTGCTGCCAGGCTGCACAGTGTTGTGTTGGTAGAGAAGGCGGGTGCAGTGCCAGGGGCATCTCTCTGACAAACAGAGCAGATGCCTTACACTAACAAACAGCCTGGTGGGGCTCGGGCGGCCTCCCGTCAATCCTCCAATGCTACATCAAGTCAAAGTACTGAGACTTGCAGCTGATGCAGTAAAGACTCTGTGCCCTTACCACTCACTACCACAGCCAACATGCAAAGCACCCCAATGGGTCACTTACTTTTATTTGGCTACGGTAAGCTGCTGCCTCTGTCACCTGCAGCTTTGGTGCTTCATATGATTGTATTTTTGGTCATGGGCAAAAGGCTATTGTGAATATGCAGCTTGTATTTATCAGCACAAAGGGACCATTGTCAAAAGCTTATGCAGACATTAAAGTTAAGCTGTTTATGCACTGTGGGCTGTGGTGGCTGTAATCTCAACTGACTGCACAAAAGTGTGGAGAGATTGCGATTTAACTGTTTTAAACTCCGTCCTCTGCCTTCCTCTGTGTTTTTAACTCACTGCAGTCATCACACATGACCAAAACATCCGAAGATTCTGACTTTGTTAACACAACTCTTTCTCTTTTTTCATCAGCACATCCCCCATATGGAGATTGTTTGTTGCTTTAATTGTCGGGTCGATCCCAACTTCAAACAAGGACGCCCACCCACTCACCCACATTTACACAAAATCCCCAAACACATTCAGTATATCCACATTTATACACACACACACATACACACACATAAAATTAATGCCAATACAGAAGCTGAAATGAAGTCCCATTATTAGGAATTTTGGGTTCGGCCAAAGTGCACAAGAGCGCCTTGGGCTTTGAAATAAGACGCAAACAGACATTTAATTAATCTATCATGAATTTTTCAAAGTTACACCCCTTTAAAGTAGGATTATTATTATTATTTATTATCTTGGGTTATGGATAAATTATGAAGAGAAACAGGCGCAGCTTGCATGCATTTTAATTAATCTCAGACTGCAGGGGAAGTAAAAAATGACTTTTTATCTGCTGCCAAGTGGTGGACCACCTACAGCAGTGAAGCGTTGTTTGCAGTGATGAGTGTCGCTCTGGCCAACACTGCAGCCTGGGTGTAGACAGTTTACAATGCAGCATGGCAGCTTAGTCAAGCATCTTCATACACAAACCATGTGTGTGACGTGGGATGATGAACATGAAGTCGACACGCTAAGAACACTGTTGGAGATAAATCCCAGGCCGGCACCTTCTACGCAGATCCAGGTCAGCAACTGTGGTTCCACAAACATTAGTGTTAAACCCTGTTATTATAGCAGATCTTGTATAATTCCATGTGCATCACAGGTCGTTTTGACATCAGTGAAAGTGATCACTGTGTTTTCACACTGGAGACTCAACTGGATACACTATGACTGGGATTTTGAGGACCCCATAATGAAAGGTTCAGTTCATAATATCTTTGACAACAGAGCTATTCAAATTTCTCCAGCTATTAGAGCACATGATGCAGGAATCTGGTCAAAATCTGAATCACGATTGTTTGCGCTCAGAACTGAGATCAGGATTTTCTCCCAAGATTCTTACAGCTTGTCAACAAAGGAGGTGTTACAGGCGTTTTTCGGTAGTCCCTCTCACGTGCATCTGACCACACAGATACTTTTCATTAATGCACAGTGGTCTACACAGGCTGGGTAAGTTTTATACCCACATTACTGCCACAGGAAATAATTCTGACTACTTCCAAGAGCCTGACAAGAGAGAGTGTGAGTATCTGGCTATAAGCTACGCAAATGAGGAGCCTATGTTCTGCTTTAATGCAAGTATTTCACAAGAGAAAAGGCTTCAAGGATGAGGACTCTTCTCCTTGGATTAATAGTATCTCTGGGAAACACTGCCAACAAGACGAGTGTGAACATGTGTTCCAAAAACAGCTGCTGGGAAAGGCGGGGTCTTTTTATAATCAGGGTCATTTTAAATTTGGGTCAATATAGTATTTTTAAGCTTCAAGTCTACACAGTCCGTAGTCCCTTTCTGATTCCATAATTTGTCTCGATCATAAATCTGCCGTATCCTGTAAATGAAGCATTTTTGACTTTTCTGCCTCGACTGCTGCTCAACATTTGACGTCAGAGCCAGTAGTTGCGGGAAGGCAGTGAGTAGTGTTTGTTTAGCACAGCATGAATCTTTCGTTTGAAGTGTTGACCAGAATCACTTAAGTGATTTGTCATATAGCCTCTGTAGTTTTCTTGTGCCAATGAAAGCTTGTTGGTATATGGAAATGAATGCAAGCCTCCAATTCTGGATGTTTGTGTGGACGGGCATTAGGGATTTTCAGGTTTTCCTTGTTTTAATGAATTTTTTGGGGGATTTTTTGGTGATGTTTCAAGTGGTTGTACACATTTGTGGTGTTTTTGTAACACGTTGACTGTCCTCATCTTGGAAATCTTGGAAAACTGCACACAGTACAAACTTTTATGGTTCAAGATTGGCATTTTTGTCAAAACTGGGTATGGATAAATTCATTTGTCTTTCCTCACCACCACTGAGTCTGTTCTGACTTGTTTTTTGTTGAGTCTTTTCTGTCATCATATTTTACTCGGATTACTTTTACTTTTACATGGATGTCCTGCTCCCTCCCATTGTGCTGTCATAAGGTGTAATCTTACAGTCAGGCTGAAATTTGCTTCCCATTCATGTCAATGTGAGACACATTCACTGACCCGCCTCCTTCACTTTGTGCAGAGTTGTTTTGACTGGCGGAATTGCAAGGCTCTCCAATGTCCAGCCACTTTGATAGAGGGAGGGATTGAGTTGAGAGGTCACAAATCAGGAAATATTGTTTGTTTATATTCTTGCATTATAACTGCACAGTGAAATAATACAAGCAGCAGAGGAGAAGAGATGCTGTTTGACTGCAGTGAGTTTAAGGACAGCGACAGAGATTAATGACAATAAACTGTTTTTAAGTAAACGCTGTATAATTTACATCTTTGTGGACTGCTATTGACCACTACCCACGCTATTTCCATGACTATTTTGGTCTGACTGTGCCATAAGACACTTTTTGGTTTGATGCATAGGCTTAAATGATTAGAGGTGCAGTCCTAATATGCAGACGACTTCATGAGACTCTGTGGTCTTGATAATAGAACAAAATGCCATATTCAGATTCAACTTCATAGTCACAGGCCACAAAAGGTTGAGCAACACATTCTTTAATCATCTTGAAGTACCTTTATGATTGAGAAAAGTGGAATTTGTACTCACTGTACATACTGCAGAATTTTAACAGAAGTTCTCAATCTGCCGGTCAGGACCTCCACTGAAGTTCATTTTTGGGAGGATGGTACATTATTCATGGAATTGAAAAGAAATGAACTAGACCAATTGACAACATTTGCTGTTTATTCTGTGCTTTAGTTGACCCATCACTTGCATTAAATAGAGTCCCTTAAACTTCACTGCCAGAGGGTCAGTCATCCAAACTCTTCATTAAACCCACACACCTTTATCTTAAATTACAGTGGAGAGCAGCTCTGGGCACTGAGCCAGGTCACATCACCTTTCTGACCTATTTACAACAGAAGGAAAATCAGAGTTGTTCAGGTCTAAAAAGTGGAAATAGTGATGATCTGTAGACACATTCGGGCATGCTTGGAGCCATGTCTTTGTAAAACACACAGCAGAAGAATCATGACAGCTGCTCTGCAGAGGAATGCATCTTGGATGTGATGGAGCTGAAATGGCAGAATACCTGCTCATGTGTCTCCTCTCGCTTTGTCTGGCCATTGAGGAGACGTCAAAACAAATCTGATCACACTCTCTGTAACCTTAGCTAAGCATAATGTACTTATTTCAGGTAATTTACCCTCACTGGTGTCCATAGCAGTTAAACATGCTTGAAGAAATAGCTGACTATCAGTCAAGACTGGGAATTTGCATCCTTTTCCCTTTTGTTATGCTAAGCTTCTCAAGCAGCAACTGCTAGGTAACAGGTGACAATTTCTGTCTTCTTATACCCATGAAACCTTGTACTTTGGGAAAGTTTCCATTACTGTTTTAGGTGGGTCCAAAACTCTGAAAATTGCTCAGCTTTTTTCTCCACTACCTCCATCTCCTTCAGGAAGCAACGTTCTCACAAAGCCAGCCTGCATCTTGTGTGCCAGTTATCACTACAAGATATCAGTCTGAAAAACGTGCACTAGTATTGCAAGGTGCTGAAAACTAAATAATTGTCCATCCATGTGCTCACCAAGTTGACTACAATTTACAGGCATGGGTACAGGTACAGGTACAGTATGCACCTTTTGTACCATAAATCTTGCCAAACAAAACTTGGAGGTAACCATACCAATCAAAACCAACAAGTTCTCAAAATTAAATGACTAAATCCGTGGTTGGTCCACACATGCCAGAACAACTCATAGCAGCATTTTCTAATCAATGAGCACTGTTTCAAATCACTGTTAAAAATAATGATGTTTTATGATGTGGCAATGCTGTAGTTAAGGTCTGGTTAGGTTTAGACACAAAAACCACTTTAAAGGAAAGATCACGGTTTTGGTTAAAATGACTAATTCCTTTATTGTCATGATTACAATAATAGCCATGTGGTTAAGGTGACGATTGTAGTCATGATATAAAAAACAAATAATGTTGACTCGTGATTGGAAACAGGAAACAAACTGTGTTAAAGTCATTTTTTCATAACATTATTGACAATGAATGTATGGTGAATAATCAGGCTTCTTCCAAATCTGACTCAAACTGTGTCATAGTAGTCAAATTCACTTTACATTTAGGGAGATTTAGACCTATTGATCATACTGAACAAAGTGCTACATTATCTTACAAGTATGATAATTATTGTGCCCCTGGTGAAACTGAGATGTACTAAGAATCGAGCTTGGCAGCAGGAAGACTGACAATACAGTGAATTGTTGTGAGTATTGTTTAGAAGTAAGTTAACAATTACTGCCTCCTTAATAATTCAACTTCAACTACTGTAAACAGGCTTTAAACCAGGGGCCTCACACTACTTGCCCCAAGAATTTATTGTTATAGCTGGCACACATTTTTTCCCCCAGTTTTCTTTCTCTAGTAATTCAGTTTTTTCATTAAAGCTGCAAAATCTGAGCATAAAAACTGTCTTTTTATTTTGCAATTAGGGAGTGACCCCTATCTACAATACTTATTTACAATACTGCACTTGGATTTACCATGGTGCATCTGATACCAAAACTCTTTCTAAACCTAAGTCTTTCGAACAGTTTTCATCAATATTATTGTTGGAAAGAAAGCACTGTAGTGTTCAAGAACCCCATTTTGGGATCAGCTGATTTGTACTGCATCTACAACTGCATATGATTCAGCAACTGCAAGGCCTTTTCCTCACCTCAGATTATCATGACCAGTTTTCATGGATAATGTAAAGGAGATCTGACAATCTGGTACAGGAAGGTTTTTATAATAACATTTGAGTAAAGGTGGACACTTCTGGTCAGTCATCTGTGATTTGGTTGAAGCTTTTTAGTCTGACACTATCCCTAACTCAATCAAACCTCTAAAGTGCTTTATCAGGCCATTTTGAGCTGAAGCTAAATAAATGCATAAGGCTAGAGGAGAAGAGGAGGAGTGAACAAGCTTTAGTATCAGCCAATTCTCTCAGCTAACAAACTGCAGGCTGTGAGTTCAAATTGCATTGTTCTAATCTGTCCAAATGAACCCAGATGAGAAAAAGGTTCCAGAGTTTGAACAAACCGGAGCTAGAGGCGAACACACTCACCGAATAGATAACCAAACACCATTTGATACAGCCAGTTGTCTCATTTACACTGTTTAGCTGTCAGCATTCCCACACGTCTGTATTACAACATGACAAACTAATCAAGTACCATGGGAACAGGGTGAGCCTGGGAGCCATCTGCAGCCGTATGGAGGGTGGGACTGAGCAAAGCTATTCTATTCTCTACGCCTCGTTCTGTTTCTAATAAGTCATGAAGTAGCGTCCTGCAGGCCTCCTGAGCTGTTAAGCTCTTGCTCAAACATGATCCTTGCCATGTTGGTGATTTGCAGGACAATTGGCCCACTAAGGATGTGAAAAGGTCAGGCTAAGGTGCTTGTCCAGTGCCCCACGTTAAAGCTGATACACAAGCAGCCCTAATCTCTCTTTAACCATGCTACTGGCCACCTAGCTGGGAATGGGAAACTCTGCTGCTTCACTTTCTCCCAGACAACAGACGAAACCTCCTGGTCTGGGTTGGGTTCAATAAGAGTGAGCTGCAAATCTAAAAATGACTCTCACAGTCCTTGAACCTGCAATTTGCTTTGTTTCAGTGCCAACACACTCCAGTCATCAAGGTCAGTCACATTCATGGTGCTTGTTCACTTGGTCAAACATGAGGACAGACACCAGACAATCAGTTCAACAGTTCATTTAACTTTAACTCCAAACTTTATAGGTGTTACACACAAATGTATGGGTTTTTTTTTTTTTTAGCTACATTAGCATCTTGGCTCTGGGGATGGCAGTGTTGATTAGCTGGTCCACTATTGGATGGATTTTCATGACTTTAGTGATCCCCCCACTTTTCATCTAGCACCACCATTAGCTCAAAATTTCACTTTGGTTTATGACCAAACATTTTTTAAAACTGATGACTTTGTGTTTAGTGCTAATTAGCTCACTTTTGCCCACTAACACGCTATACTAACATGGTAAACATTTATTGCTGTGATTAAAAAAGTGACACCCACACACTGACTCTAAACTCTAAACCACAAAAGTATTTAAATATACGATGTTTCCATTCCAGTCAGAGCTTCATCATGTCAAAATATAGCTATATTGAAATGATGAACAATTCAAGCAGTATGAAAACTGAGAGGTACATTAATCCCAAATAATAAGAGTACTAAGACAATAGCACATCAAATATAACAAACATTTAGGTTAGGAGTTTAGAGTTTAGATGAGAAGGAGATATACCATAATGACATAACACAACTTATGAACTTTTCACTTTGTCATAATACTGCTAATTAATATTTCCAATGACGATAATGTAATGTAAAATGTTCACCATGTTGGTTTAGCATGTGTTACAGGCTACAGGCAGTGTTGCAGATTTTGATCATAAACCAAAGTATTGGACAAAATGACCAGACCAGAAGATGTTGTTATTGAAAACTCAGGAGATCAAAGTTATTAGAATCCAACCTGTTGGGGCCATGAATGTGGATGCCAAATTCAAAGCAATCCATCAAATAGTTATTGAGATATTTCAATAAAGATCTAACAAATTAACTTCAAGGTGGCGCTAGAGGAAAGGTCATAGGATCACCAAAGTTATTGGAATGTATGAATGTATATAATGGAATGTAAATGGAATGTATCCTCTAGGGACCCCGAATATGTGTGGTAAATTTCATGGCAATCCATTCAATATTGAGTATCTGAACCAAAAGTGTCAAAGTCATGGTGGCGCTAGAGGAAAAAGTCAGAGGATCACCAAACAATAGGATTCATCCTCTGGGGAACATGAATGTCTGTACAAAATTTCATGGCAATCATCTAATAGTTGTTGTTTGGACCAAAGTGGTGGATAGACTATAATGAAAAAGAAACAAAAAACGAAAACTACAGACAAGCATAACCAGTAGCTACTGCAACCAACATCCCCAGGACAAATATTAATTGGGATGCCTTCACCATCTCATTTCAGTGTGTTGCTGGGTCAGGCAGAGTACGAACAAGGAACAGTGAGGCAGAACAGACTTTTTTTCACTCATTTTCCCCAACCTTAAAACCCACTGTAACTTAATAGGTAGTATAAGTAAAATGCATGCAGTGCATGTATTTGGACAGAGGCAATCAGAACATGCAGTTAGTGGTAATTCACCAGTTCCCAGATTCCTTTTTTATTATTTTACTATGGTGATGTCTTTGATGCAAAGCAGTCATCACTGTGCTGTTTTTGCACTGCATTTCTCAGGGATCTCCTGTCAAACAGTGTGGCCAGTTCGTCTGTTTTTCTTGGATTTACTGTTAATGAAGTTTGACTCTGTTCAGCCATGTTCATTCTCAGGTCTTCTTCTACTCTATTTATCCCAAACAACCCACTGCTGCTGCAGGCACTATCTGGTGCACCTCTTAGGAAACTGAACTTTTGTCAGAACATTTTCATGTTGTTCAGAAAAGAAAATAACACATATTAAGCTTTCATAAGTTGTTTTGTCACACCACTGATATCAATGGTGATATTGGTTGACCATATCTTTGCAAACTTATTGTAGCAAAGTTTAAATTTGATTAACAGGCTACAGAAAAAACGGATTTTAATTCCTCCTCCTTCCCATTTCCCTGCATGTTGTGCAACATTTCTCTGACCCACGAAGACACAAGCTGCTGACACACTGCATAGCTGATTCAGTGTGTGTGTGTGTGTGTGTGTGTGTGTGTGTGCGTGTTTCTGTTTGTGGGTGTGTATTGGGTTGCATTGTCACTGCCCTGAAGATAAACTGTGTGTGGCCGTTTTTGTTTTGCAGTTCATTCTTGACTGAGTGGGATATAAGGGAAGCAAGTCGAGAGCTGTTTACCAGAGTTAAAAAAAAGAGGACCAATTGTAATTTTAATGTCTCATAATGGAGAAGTTCAGTCACAGCCAGGAGGCTAAGCTAACCCAGCTGGCTTCCTATGATGACACACACTGTAAATTCTGCACTGTATTAGTTTTGACTTGTTTACCTCGTCAAAAGTCTTTCAACCTAAGTGAAGTTTTCACGTTTAATCCACACATTTGTGACAATGGTTGTATGAATTTGCCAAAGCTGGACACAGTATAAGCAAACTCAGTAGCTGCTTAGAGGTCATCACAGGTCGACTTGGCTTTGAGTATTCGAGTTGGGTCAGGTCCAAATTATATTCTGTCTGATTGGGTTGAGTTGGAGCCTGTTGTGTTGCTATGGGTCTCAGATCTGTGTATCAATCAGTGCATTTTAATACACTTTTGTTTACAGTCAGCTTTTCAGATTTCTTAACTGTAATGTAAACCAGACACCTGCATGTTACTGTAATCAGTGTAGGGGACTCTGTGGGTAGATTCATCCTGGACAATGCAGATTTCCCTGCTATATATACAATGAACCAGGTTTCTAATCGGCTTTTTACAAGCATGTACATGACAAAAGACTCCAAACAGGAAAAGTAACAGGAGATGAAAGGAGAGGTAATCACTCTGAGCTATGCATCCTCATATTCAAAATAATCCCTAATGACCATCCAATGCAACTGATACAAAGTAGTCTCAACATTTGACTGTTTGTTAAATTAATGCACTTTCACGCTGTTAGGAAGAGCTCCACTCCACAACAAGTGTCTTCTGTCAGTACAGTTAAAACAAGTAGGCTACACTTCTAAAACAAGGTTGGGAATAGAAGAAGAATGTGATGACCGATCTTCTGCATGTAAACACAATTTACAGGAACCAGGTTACCACAATGCATATAAACATGTTCTCTGATTACCTGCATAATCAGGTTATGCAGGTAATCAGTGCATATAAAGATACAGAATATGTGTTGTAAAATACCTGACCCAATAGATCAGCTGTCATGTGATACATCATCATCATCATCATCATCACAGGAGAAAAATGTGTGTTTCGCTGCAAGGTGGAGAGTTTGGACTGTGAAGTGTGTGACATGACAAACTGACATGTATTTAATCTACATGATATCTACTAGGGATGTGCAGAGGTCCCAGTATTTGTATTTGTATCTGGATTTGTTGAGACAGCAAAAGTATTTGTATTTGTAACGAATAAAAGCGGAAAGAGGCTTAAAAATCCTGTTTTTGTTTTTATTACGTCTCTAATTTTAGAGACTCAGACTGGAGTCTCCCAGATCATAAACGACTGCACTGACTACTGAGCTTAAACTTTACTCATCGACTCATTGCCGACAGACGTCTACCTATTTATACACCCATAGCACAGAGACAGCACAGCATGTAACGTCTGCATAGGGAAGAGCTTCAAAGGTGATTATTGCTTTGCACTTTTCACTTATTGCCTATTTTTTACAACCTAACTTTGTGGAAAGGAGAAGGGGAACAACAGGTTATGGTATTTGACCTTTTTTTTTATCCCAAAAACAAATAATTTTTAAAATATTTGTATGAAACAAATATTCGTATAAAACCCACTATTTGTGCTTTGCTGAATAATGTATTTGTATTTGGGCACACCCCTAATATCTATCACTGCTGCTTGTTAATTGCAAGTGAAGTGAAGCATCACACAGTGTTGCTGTTCTCTCTTTCTGTTCAGGTCAACATTTGGATTCATAATCACGCGCTCTATTTGTATCTACTGTCCTTTTTTTTGTTTTAGCTCTTCTGTTCATGTTCAACTTCAAGTAGTCAAAGGGTAATTGATTACTTGCCTTCTGGTAAACGTGCTGCTGAGCATCTGGACTAAAATCTGCTTAATGACAACTTAACAAGTGTATAACTGCTGGCTTGATGGCTCTTTAGAAGGAGAAAACCCGATGAGGATTGATTAATGAATTACAAACATTTATAACAGGATCATTACCACATAGAACAGATACACAGCATCTAAAAGGATTTTTCGCAACCTTGCAACCCACATTATGTTTAATGGTTTTAATCATTAATAACTGATCTATAAAGATCAAGACAGAAGGAGTGGGAAACCTATAGGTCACAGTTAAGATTCTACACTGGAAAAGAGCTATTTCTTTTTGTCTTTTTTTACACTACTGGTTCAATAGTATTAATAATTTTATGCTGTTGTTAAAGACGCTCAATGAGTTTAAGAGTAGATGTGAAGTAACTCAAGATGAGATGATATTTTGAGGCCAAAAGTGTCACAGTTGAAATTAAAACGTGACTATGAATTTATAAAATATTTAACACCTGTGTGAAGAAAGTATATGAAGCAGATCAGAATGTGTGTATCCGACTGTTGCGGTGAGAAATATGAGAGAAAACGTTCAAAAACCGTGTTTGCAGGTGATGTAGTGTGAATATCTGAAGGAAAATTTCCATTCTGTCGACAGTGTCCCTGTCTATTCAGAGGAGGTTGCTGTGCAGAAATTCAATTCACTCTTCATATGTTTTATGGATCGCCATAACTCTGACACTGATACTGACTATTTTGACAGTGTATTTTGTTTCTCCGGTCTGCCGCAGGAGCACAGCCACTGTTATTTCAGCCCTGCATGCGTCCACAGCAGTTTTCCGTGTGGGAGGGCACCTGCAGGGCTACAGATGAGACTGCTGATACGGGGTTCCGGTTGTCCCCAACCTTGATACGCCCGGGCGCCACCCTGTGAGCTGCCAGAGGCCCCCCTGTCCTTTTCCATGCCCATAAATTTTGAGCGAGGGATTATGGGTTCATTTGGCCAGCCGTTTAGCCCCGCAAAGCCGCTGTCGGCCTTTGACTGCAGGGGCCTCAAAAACATGAGCCCAGCTGCGCGGGGTCTGCATGCTAAAACTGAGCCCGAGATTCAAGAGGCTGCCCCCTTCTCCATGACAGTCTCTGCCCCGGCTCTTGACGTGGTGTCAGCCCGGGTTGCTTTGGCGGCTCAGCTCCTCTCAGCGTCCCAGACAGGCCAGATCCAGGCTCTGACAGCCTCGGTCTGTGGGGAGAGGCTGAGTCCAGACGCTGCTCTGACCCTGCTGCCCTCCTGTATGTTGTTTACCTTCAGGTGTTGGCACCTGCTCAAAGAGAGAGAGAGAGAGGGGGAGGTAGCAGCCGTGTCTGCTGCTACCTCTCTCAGACAGGAATCAGAAATTGACAATGCTGGGGCTCAAAACACCTCAGCCAGACCTTGTGGGCCCTGTGGGGCTGCCAAGAACTGACTGGAGCTTGACCACGGCTTAAGCAGGTTCTCCAGGCC
Organism: Thunnus thynnus; assembly: GCF_963924715.1. Taxonomy (NCBI): domain Eukaryota; kingdom Metazoa; phylum Chordata; class Actinopteri; order Scombriformes; family Scombridae; genus Thunnus; species Thunnus thynnus. Next base: position 27,559,460 of record NC_089534.1, read on the forward strand.
AAATGGACCTGGATTCATCTTCTACCTTGAGAAGAAAAATCACAGTTTAATCACAAGTTTCTGTGTTGCTGCTCCGAGAGGGAAAAAACAGGACCAAACTGCTACCTTGTTTCACCTCGGCTCAGTGTGAATGGATTATTTTTCATTAGCTTGATTTGATATAATTTCCTGCATTTTGTCCAACAATGTGACGTCTAAATGAGAATTTAAAAATACAATGCCAATTTAAATACATTTGGCCTTTCAAATTGGAGGTTAAAAAGAATGGACAGCAGTTACAGAAAATATACTTGCTGCTCTATTCTTGGTGAGCTTTAGTGCATGAGTAATTATGGAGAATTATTCAACAGTGGCATAATTATGCAAAGTCTTTTAAATGACGGACAAATCTGTCGCATTATGTTCATTGTTTTGCAAATGCGGTTGATGATTCTGTTATCTGTCTCTTGCTCTGCAAACACCTGTTTTGTATAATTAAAACAAACTTTGACATTGGATTTTGACTGTGGCAATCAACAGAATCATAAATGCTATTCAACCAAGAAAATAGCCACCTAATGGCTGTCCACAGGTGATTTTTTTTCCAGATAGAGATTCTGTCTATAAGCTGTGTGGGCAACACACACCAAACTAGATCACAAGGGTTGATTTAAATTTACGCATCTTGGTCTTGGACCTCAGAATTCAGCATCATATTTTTAGAACCCTCACAAAAGAGGGTTTTTACTCATCATTTGCATATTACATGTAGAATTACATGCCTTCATTTTATGTTATGCTCAAAAACACCCACAATCCTGCAGATCCTTCCTCATTTACAGAAATATTTCTGAAAAAAAGAAGGAAAACAGAACTCAGGAGCACTGCTGAGGTGTTTTTTTGGCTAATTTGTTTTTGTGAATTCTTTTATATTTATTTATTGTGAAGAGCTGTATGAGCCATAATTGATTTTATGCCACTCACAGCTATTTCAACTTCAACATCTAGTTTCATACTCACACTCAGATATTTTCACTCTTACAAACATCTTCAACCTAACAGTACAATAATATAAAGTAATAAGTATATTTATATACACTCACCAAGCACTTTATTAGGAACACCTGTGCAATCTTATGCAATCCAATACAACAGCTCTGCCATAAATTAAATTCATGTATGTTATTGGTATGGTCAAAACATTAGGAACACTTTTCAGTATAATGCACTCCAGTACACCACCACCACCCACTACAACCTCAATAATAAACATCAAGTAGAATTATCACCTTTCTGACAATGTCAACAAAAACTGAAAATGTATAACTTCATAAATGTAGAATTTACAGCAGAGCTGTTGTACTGGATCGCATTAGACTGCACAGGTGTTCCTAATAAAGTGCTTAGTGAGTGTATGTAAAATAACAATGTAAGTGTAAATGTATATGTATATATTTGAAGAGCTGCATGTTTCATGTTTAAAGAAATATTACAGAAATATTATCAAGCCAAGTCAGAAGAGAGAAACAAAATTCCGGAAGCAATGTCCCATGATATTTACAAGCCAAGCATATGTTTCCTTGTTCCTGGTGAAAAAGTCTTGTCTCGTGCCTCACGTCAGTGTTGACTTTTCCAATATTTAACCAAGACCATGATATTTCCCAAACCTTATCTGAGTGCATAATGTTGCCTAACATAACTCTAAAATTATAAATTATGCTGTAGATGCCATGAGCGGACTTTGTAGAAATTCACTCTCAGTGAACATTTTGCTGACATGTTCATTTAAAATGCACAGATCCCAGGATGAGCCATGGAGAAAAAAATAACAAATTTGTGTTCTTGATTTAATAATTAGCGCTCTCGATTTATCTGTTTTGCTTGTTCTCTTCTTGTGTAGGGCACCAAACACATTCAGTCAGCTGGAAGCAATGAAGGAGAACATTTCCCCTGTGACGTCAGTTACTTCTTGATGTGCTGACGCGTGGTGAATGAAGAGTGGGTAAAACTTGTTAGGTCAGGTTTGCGTACATTTAAGAGATCTCAGAGATAACACAGTGTTGTGCTTACAAGCCAAAACCCAAAGTATATCCGCATGTCTAAGTCCGTGATCAAAATAAAACCTTAAATCCAAATGATCCCTAGTGACGGTGTACGCAGGACGAGAGAACGGCATGAGGGGAAATTCTGTTAAATCAAAAGCACGGATTATTAAATTGAGAGGACAAATGACTAAATCGAGATCACAAATAAGTCATTTGTTTCTCCGTGGCCCCTCCCGGGCTCTGTAAAAATGATTAACAATGATTTTGATAAAACAAAATGTAATTCTGGCATTATGATTCTTTCAAAACTGATTTGCTGTTGCAAATCTGCACAATATAAATAGAGTGCATATATACAGTATGTGAGTAAAAATATTGATGTAAAAGCAAAATTAATGCATGTGAGAGACCCAGAGTGATTAAGTAGTAGAGGCAGTAATGGTGCTAGAAGTAAAATTGAGCTACATTTCTACCATTTAATGGGTACAAAAGACACTATTTAGTCCTCTCAAATAAATGGCTTATCTGCAGTTGTGTCAGAATCCTAAATGAATGAGAGTAAAGGTGAGAAAGTGGAGGTGTTGATCCATTTTGATTGTTCTATTGCTTAAACTGTAGTGTGAGTAAAAAAGTGTCATCCTATGTCTGCAAATATATTCCCCCTGGGGTCAAAGTCAATAACCCATTACATGGATTAAAAGAGCCTCTTCTGTCCTTCACCGTTCAGTTCTGAACAGCAAATACCTTCTGATTTTTATTCATTGGTTTCTATCACAAAGAAATAGTTGGTAAAGTATGTGTCAAAGCAATTTACTCCCTGACATATACTCCCACACACAACAAGACTCATTCTGTTCACCTAAGCAGGACTTCCTGACTCAGAGGCAACAAAAAAGACAGAGATAGAGAGAGAGAGAGAGAGAGAGAGAGAGAGAGAGAGAGAGAGAGAGAGAAATCCCATTTTGAAAGAAATCTTAAGCAGATGCATAGAAGCAGGAAAATCCCACTGGATAAGCCGTTATAGTGTGAAAACCTCTCTCTGGTTATGAGCTGACAACACACTACCTTTATTAAACACGGGTTTCTTCTGTGACAGATCTAGAAAGGTATATTCAGAGATGCACTGCAGGTTGCATCTAACCCGAGTGCCAGATCCACTGGTACGGGCCTATTGACAGCATTTAAACCACTGTGGCAAAGAAATGAGACGAGACTCATGCCTCCAATCTTGCTGCTGGAATTCCATGTACATGCTTAACAATGTATTTACCACTTGATACGTGCACACTGAGTACTTGAGTCTGAACAGACTTACATTTCTCACCACTGTTACATCCACAGGTTCACAAAGTCCTTTCAGAGCCTATTTTGTGTTAAGCTAAGGTATAATCACATCACTCCTGAGTAATCCTTTACATGTATACTATAGTAGTGGAAAGTTACTAAGTAGGTTACATTTACTCAAGTACTGTTTGTAAGTGCAATTTTGAGGTACTTTACTTGAGTATTTCTATTTGATGCTACTTTATACTTCCACTCCACTACATTTCAGAGGGAAATATTATACTTTCTACTCCACTACATTTATTTGACAGCTTTAGTTACTTTTCAGATGAAGATTTGTTACAATGGATAATATAACAAGCTTTTAAAATACAACACTTTGTTAAAGATGAAACCAGTGGTTTTCAACCTTTTTGGTTTTTGATGTCTTACAAAAAGCAGTGTGTAGTCGGGGTCACGTTTCAGATGTCTATGAGTTGTTAACAGCTCCACCAAATAGTGATTTTTCCCTCTAAACTTCACAAATGGTTTAATTTCAATAGATGTTCAAATGATCCAATATTTCACTAAAAATCAAAGATTAGAGAAAAAGTCTAAAAACTGAAAACAGATTTTTGTATCAGAACTTTGTTTTTTCTTCTTTCCTCTCCCATTAATCATCTCACAACCCCTCAGATTTATCTGGTGACCCTTTGTGGGGGGCCTGACCCCTAGGTTGGGAACCACTGGACTAAACTAGCTATAACTGTATATAAAGTAGTTCAAACTAGCTCCACCTCCAGCAGCTACAACAGTAACATGCTGCTCTAACACTGATGCTTCAGTATTAATAATCTAATGATGTCATATATAATAATATATCAGTTAGAAAGACCAAACCACTACTTTTACTGCAATACTTTAACTACATCAAGCTCATAATACTTATGTACTGAGTAGGATTTTTCATGCAGGACTTTTACTTGGAGTATTTGAATTGGGACTTTTACTTCTTACACCACTGGTGCACTATAAAGGCTGTGGATGTAGCACTTTTCTAAGGGTAATTCCGTTTTTTTAGTAGTCAAGCTCGAATGTAAAGGAAGGTGGTAGGTAGGTGGACTCAGCAAACACCTTAACTTCGAAGAAGTGAATATTTATTTACAGTGTTCTCCATTATATGTGTAATTAAAAAAAAAAAAACACACACACACCCAACAAAACTAACTAAGAAAATGAACTCATAGTAAATCAAACAAAGGGACATGATTGTGGCAGCACAGCCTTAACTCCTTGACTCACCTCCTCCTCCTCCTCCTCCTATTTGAAACAGAAAGCAAAGGTGAAGAGTAAAATTATTACCCAAACTGTCCATTTTGGTTTACAGACTGACTTCCTGGATCAACACTGACTTGGCATGTCGCACAGGTTTTTACTGACATCTCATTAATATAATCTGGCTAAACTCTTGGTCTGTCCAATCATCTGACTGCTCTTGTTTCTTGCCATGTCGGACACTTGGCGATGTTGCAATGTTCCCAGATCTCAGCAATTACTAATTTGGTGTGTATAATGTTATCATGGAAACTACTGCAAATACATTTTACAAGAAAGGCTCCTGTACACTCTGTGATATCAGCTATCTTGCAAATTCATTGTATGTCACATTGTGTTTCACAGTCAGAAATTTTGAGGTGTCCCGACTGATGAATACCTGGTGAATTGCTGAGCTACAATGGAAATAGAAAAAAAATGAAAGAAAAACACGTTATCTATCTTTACTGCTTAAATGTTTTGAAAGCTCTGGCCACAATGCAGGTACTGTTTTTAGCCATGCTAACAGGCTCACGGCAATTTTGGTGTCAGTGTGAAAACCACTTTGGTCCAGACTCAGATATCTCAACATTTGATCAATTGCCATTTTGTAGAGACTTTCATAGTCTCCAGAGAATGACTGTTAATGTCGTTGGTGATCCCCTGACTTTTCTTCTAGCGCCACCAGCAGGTTGACAGTTTTGGTTTAGAGTGAAATGTATTGACAACTATGGGATGGATTGCCATGACATTTGGTGTGGACATTCATGCCCTCTCAGGATTAACTGTAATTTTGGTGATCCTCTGACTTTTCATCTAGTGCCATCATTGGATCAAAATTGAAATTTATCCATGACTTAACAGTTACAAAACTAATTCCCATTAACTTCAGGTATACTTTAGGGTTAGTGCTAATTAGCCAGTGTTAGCATGCTAACTGGCCAAATCAAGATGGTGAACATGCTAAACATCAGTATGTTAACATTGTCATTGAGAGGATATTAGCATGCTGATGTGTTAGCCTTTGACTCAAAGCATCACTCTGCCTAAGTACAGAGTTGCTAGCATGGCTTTAGACTCTTAGTCTTGTTTTTAAAGATTTTTAAAACATGCTGCTTACAATGTTGTGTCAGCTAGTGTATTGGTAGAAGTCACACTGTGAGAATATGGTACATTTCTGACCAGAACATGTGTTAAAGTGTGATCAAGAAACACCATTTTTGATCAATGACCAAGTTTTCAAAGCTTTCTTTTGTCTGGAATAGCCTAAAATCACACAGTGTATAAGAGGCTTTTGACCCAAGTTGTAACCCACTTATCCTCTAAAGCCCTATCACAACACTTTAAGCTGAACTGCATAGTGAACTGCTCTGTACCTCAGTGAAGTGTATTCTCAGCTGGTCCAAACACAACCTCAGCATGTCCTGATTTGGCTTTCACAAGCTAGTCAGGGACTTGGGGACTAGGGAATCATAGCTCGCTAGGACTTATAGAGAAAGCTACTGTAGGCTATCCTAAACTCAAATAACCCTGCTGTTTCTCCAATATGTGCAGTTGACCTCAGGATTTCAATATCCCTTTGCCTATTTAGTTCGAGACACACACCCCACAAAGTTGTTAAGGCAGAGTAGTCATTTATTTAGCCAATTAAACTTGTGGATAATTAGGTGGAGACAATGAGGGAGTCGGGCAGGGAATTTGTCCAGTATGCAGAGGTTAATGATAATCCTCTTTGAGATAAGTGCCATGTGACCAATGGGAGTTTAGACCAGAGTGCCTGATCCAGCAGACATCACTAGGGCCTCAGAAAGCAGAGTGCATAAATTAGCATTGGGCAAGCCCCTGACTGATTTACTGTAACTCCCAAGTGTCACGCTCATTATTGCAATGTCTTCTCCGAATTACAATACACCCTTCCACGTACTTGATCATGTTTATTTGAACCTGATTAGTGCCAATGTTTAGTTTTTTTTTTCTTTTTTTTTTTGCACAAAATTATGAATAATGGAACATGAAAACGCAATTATTTTCTCAGTGCACATGGTGAGTGTGGATTAATTGAATGAAAAGAGACGAGGCCTCCTGTGTTGTGCAGTGGGCTAACAAACATCACTGGTCCTCTTTTGCCTCTTGAAACATTATCGACAGCAGTGTGTATAATGAAATAATCATTGCCTAATCAGACAGATTAAGTGCTGTTTTTCCTGCACTAACTCATTTAATGGCAATTTTGAGCTGGAACAGCTAAATACAGATGAATGTGCTGGCTGATCCTTTAATTTTGGGTAATCACAATCTGGGAGATAATAGTGACAAAAATTAGTGAAATGCCAAATCAAAATCAGAAATAATCATACTCAGAGTTCATGTTCAAAGTTTAAAGTACTCTTACATAACCAGAATTAAAAGGCAATTATAGCATTTAAAATAATAGTGGGTAATTTAATTCATTAGCTGGTCTTTGGGCAACATTTTTCCCAGCTCTACACTGTATTTTCATTGGTGTTTTCAGCTGAAAACCTGGTATCTCATGTCATCTCATGTCATGTCAACTTTTCTTTTGGAAAAATTAAAATCATTAAAATCAAAATGTGCTTTCTAAAATTGGATTACAGATAAAAAAGAAAACCTGTATAGCCACCTGCTAGCCACACAGAGTCAAACTTAAGTCTTATATTCCTCTAGGAGATTTTAAAGCTTTATTATCTGATGGTTTTTATGATTCTTGTAAATGTTTTTATTACTTCCTTGTTTATTGTATAGTTGTGTCTTGTCTTATGAATGTTTCTTGTTCTCAGGTCTCTCTTGGAAAAGAGATCTTAATCTGAATGAGACTGCCTGGTAAAATAAAGATTAAATATAAAATTTAAAAAATACTTGAACATGTGTCAGACTAAAATCCAGAAACTGTCATAATAGTTTTTGGTTTGCCTTTCGAGTTAGGGGAACAGGTGGAGAAGACAAGGTTCAGGCTGTTGATGGAGAGGCTGCAGTACAACCGTGCCCAGCCTGGCTGCAGTAGAGAGGCTGAAGCCAAGAGTTCTTGGACTGGGCCCGGTCAGGATCCAGCTGACCTCAGTCCAGGATAAAGTTGTGCTATTGAGAAGGAAGCGGAAACTAAAGGATGACGATCAATACAAGAAGGTATATATTCGCTTGGCAAAATCACATGCAGAGAGACTATTGGATTGGAGGTTTCGCACCATCTTAAAGGATATCCCTATAGAGAGAGACTTTGTTGTAACAAGGGATGGGCGCCTTGTGAAACAGGATGAGAATCAGTCACGCCGTGCTTTGGATTACAGAAGATGAACTGTTTCTCTGGCCCATCATCATGATCAGGAATCTATTACTCTAGCACACTGGATGGGCTGTAGGAAACTGTAAGTTAAGATCTGTTATTCTGCATAGTTTGAAACTGGACATTGTGCTAATGGTTATAATGTACATGGTTATAATAGAGTAATACATGTTAATGCCCCTAAAGGTTAAGAGGGGGTTGGCTTTGAATGATCTGCTGAATGTTAAGAATGATCTGTTGGAAGAAATCAAAACTGATGTTACAGACAAACAGGTGGATGGTATTCTTGGTTTGAAATTTCTGCATTTAAAATCAGGATATACGTTTGATGTTTTCACCTGTTAATCTGCCACCCAAAACAACAGTATGGGGAAAGGATGCCTCATTTTTTTTTAATCATATTTTGAGTCAAATTTATTTATGTTCAGTAGTTGAGGAAATTTTTGTCTGTGGAGATTTCAACAGCAGGATAAATGCTTTTGATGACTAGTTAAAAGAAGTGGATGAGATGCCTCCTCCTTGGATGATTCTGTAAACAAGCATCAATAATTGGATTTTTAAGAGAATCAAAGTTATGTATTGTTAATGGAGGGATATGCCCTTTGAATGATAATTATACTGTACATTTGTGTTAAGCTGTGGTTGACTACATACTTGTACCATATAACTGCTTATAAACTTGTGACTCATTTGAAGTATTAGCCCCAAATCAATAAATTAAATTTGCAGACTAATTGAAGCAAGATGTAGAATTCCAGATAATTCTTTATTGTTATTGAGATTTTTAATAAAGACTGAGGCTCATTATTATGCAGCTCTTCAAGAGAGTCATCTAATTTCTCCCACAAAAAAGATAGTCAGCAAGACTTTACCAGCTAATTTCTAATCTTCTGGTTTACAACAATCAACTTTTTCAAAATGAAGAATGATTTACAATTCTGTGTTAGAGAACAAGAACATCTAGGTAATTGGTATGGTAGCTTTTGCAAACTGATTAAAGAAAAAAAAGAAGATGATAATTAAGCTGGAGACAACCATTATCCAAAAAGGAAGTTATTTAATAAGAAGCCTTATTGGAATAAGGAGTTAGAAGAATGATGGCAGTCTATTCATAAAGCTGAAAATATGTTTCTGAATTGTTCAAGTAAGATTCTTAGAAGCCTTCAAGAATAGTCAGTACAGGTTTGATAAAAGATACAGATTCTATAAAAGTTTCAAAGAGGAGATGTGTTAAACTTGAATAAAATTCAAACATCAAATACCAAGAGATTTTGGTCCGAAATTAATAAACTGGGTCCAAGTTGGGTTTGGTAAATACCCATGGAGGTACTGGGACATGATGGCAATCCTGTGATTGGGTTGTCTGAGGTAATTAATAGGTGGGAGAGAGACTTTAAAAGCGTCTTCTCCGGTGAGATCATAGATTTTGATGATAAGCATTATAAAGAAATATGTATGAGGAAAAATGTAACAGCGAGCCAAACATTAAAAGAGGAATATTGTGTAAGTGAGGACCTTAATAAGGTTTTACTCATAATGAAGTTCAATAAAGCAAAATTGGGAAAAGCAACTGGAGTTGAAAACATACCAAATGAGATATTGAAATCACACAAACTATTTGATATTTAGTGCAAATTATGTAAAACATGTTTTGAATCTAGTAAAATGCCATCAATGTGGCTTAAATCTATTATGAATCTAATACTAAAGTCCCAAAGTGAAGACTCAAGGGTGCCATTAAATTACAGAGGGATCAGCCTAATGAGCACAGTTTACAAGCTGTATCTCACTATACTTAATGAGAGGCTCATGCTGTATCTACAGAAAGAACGGCTCCTTGTAGGAGAGCAAAGTGGGCTTTGTAAGTCAAAGTCATGTCTTGATCACATCTTTGTATCATCTACAATTATAACAAATAGAATTAGTGAAAACAAGTCATCATATGTATGCTTTATTGACTTTCAGAAGAGCTTTGATATGATCAGTAGGGATTGTTTAATGCATATGGGGTGAATGGAAAATTCTACAGGGCTCTAAAAGCTCTCTACAGTGAGCCAATAGCATGTATAAGACTGCATGAGTATCACACACACTGGTTCTCAACCTCATCAGGGGTGAAACAAGGTGATGCTTTGTCCTCTCCAATGCTTTCAATTTATATAAATGATTTGGCCAAAGAAATTAGATCTTTAAATTGTGGCGGCTAAGGTGTGGAAGGGAAATGATAAGTATTCTTCTGTATGTAGACGACATAGTTTTACTATCACCATCCCAAGACAAAATGCAGCAGATACTCTCCTAACGAATGATGCTTATTAACAAAGAGAAAACTGAAATAATTCACTTTAGAAAACCCCTCTTTACCTGCAGTACTTACCAGTTTAAAGTTGGATCACATAACCTGAATTATGCAGACTCATATAAATATCTCGGTTTCTATATTGATGAACATATGGATTTGATAAAAGGTATTAAGATTCTTGGTGAATCATCTTGGGAGGAATCATTGGTAAAAGTAAAAATTTGAAGGATATGAGTTTTCAGACTTGCTCTAAACGGTCTCAAGCTTGTGTGTGTCCTGTGCTTGATTATACTGCCGGGGGTTAGAGGCCTTAGCAATATCTCTGTGTGGATCAGTGCATAACAGTGCTATAAGATATTTTCTGTGTGTTCACAAAATATGCGCCAAAGTCGGCTATAGTGGGGACATGGGAAGGGGATCATGTGAGGCTTGTTGGAAGATGTGTATGGCTCAGTTATGGAATTGGTTACTTAGTATGGGAGAAAGTAGGTTGAAGAGACAAATATTTATCTGGGATAAACAAATTATCGGTTCTGGGTCTAAAGATGTGAGCACATTGTTCTGCTACCCGGGGTTTGGTGAGGCTTTTTTTAAAAAAATGAAAAGGTCAACATTTGTTTGTTTAGAGAGTCTGTGTTTGCTCAGAGCAAAGGGCAGTGGGCTGACAATATATGGACTAAAGCAAAACTGTGTATTTTTATGATGATAAAAACTGAATATGGTATGGAGAGTTATGTTGTATGTAATTTGTCTAAAAAGCAAAGATCTCTATGTGCCCAGCTGGTATTTTCCCTCTGACTGTTGAAACTGGACAGTTTGTTAATGTAGAAGAAGAAAAGCGGATTAGTCCGATGAGCTCTAAATGATATAGAAAATGAGTTCCTGTTTGTTTGCTACTGCCCTTTTTATTGTGAAATGTGCCATGCTTTGTTTTGTATGATAAAAATAGATATTGATTATGTTAATATGGATGATGCACAAAGACTGAGTTGGCTGTTCACATATGAAACATGCAGTTATCTGTAGAAAGCCTGGGAGAAGAAGAAGAAAGCTCTGTATGGAGACAATCCATAGATATATAATAGTTCTTTATGTGAACAGTTCATTTGGGATTTTCGTTTTGTTTTGATTTCTTTTCTTTCCCTTTATCCACATGCTTTGTATATGCAATACCAGAAGATGTATGTTCTATAAAATAGTGGTGTCTTGTAATCCCAAGTGGGATGGGCCAAATGTTTGTCATGACACAGAAATATAAATAAAACTAAAACATGCTGGTGTTACAGTAATTACAGGGCCATGTTGTTGCCACCTTGCGGCACTGAAAATATGTTAAGTGCTAGTATCTCTGCAAACATGTTAATACTTGTTTGTGCCTATCCGTTGCCTCATCACAGCTGTTCAGGATATACTGTATTAGCATCACAGCAACGCAGAGTGTGACAGTGAGTCACAGCTCCAGCTAAATGAGTAAAACACCTAGCCTTTCCTGTTACATGCTGTGCAAAACAGGCCGCCACACTACTTACAAGAAACAGTCAGATTTGAGTCAGAGCAGACGCGTGAGTGAGGAAGGGATCATGGTGTAGAAATACATCCTAAACGTATTACCAACTGGAAAGTTAAAATGCAGGTCTGGACTGGAGAAAAGTAAAAAGTCAGACTTTCTGGGTAGATCCCACGCCTTGGGAAAGCTGACGTCATGTATTCTGTGTTGCTCAGATGTCGGACATAAACAGGGCACAGCGGTCTGCGGATGATGATGACAGGTTATATGATGCACTACTGAGTACTGTTCTTTCAACCAACACGCACTCCCAAGTACATGTAGAAACTTCCTCACGGGGAGTACAGATAAGTGGGGGAGGGTGGCATTCGATCCCCAGGTGGACAGAGCAGCAAACTGGGGCTGTGAGTGTGTCCATTTCTACCTGCTGGGAGAACTGGGGGAGGGAAGTCCTGTGGGTATTGAGCCTCTCCCCAGCCAGTAGAAAATGTTCCATAAACAGCTCTCGTCCTTCAGGCAGCCAGCTTCCATAGGTGGATCAGTAGCAACTCAAACAAACGAAGGAAGCACTGTGGGAGGAAGAGGCTGGATGCTTACAGTATTCTCAGACAAACACAGCGTTCCTTACTGTAAGACTTCCTGAACACCTCACAGAGGCATAAGCACAGACTGAGGGCTTTAATAATATCCCCATATTCAGATTCCATCATTTTATTAAAGCGGGGCAAATTGATAAGTAATGCATTTGTAAGGAAATGAACGGGGGAATTCCTGAGCGAATAATGTGGTTTTGCATATTGTAGAGTGCTTATTAATTCCAAACACATCTGTAAAATTTGCCAAATGGGAGTAAAATTACAATTTGTGTCGGCTGCCAGCAGTTAAAGACAAATGTGATTATTCTCAGTGATTTATAATCATCTTTGTACTGTCTTACTTTATATCTGCCAATGTAAAAGTGGTTGTCAGTGGTAATAGTATGAAATATGTTATTTTCGCAGGGCTAGATTAACCTCCTATGGTGACAAAGATTATACTGTATGTCGACCCCACCCCCACCATCTATTTCTTACTGTGCAACTGTGCATTTGTGTATCTATGTGTTAGCAATTAGCATATAGTTTGTGGTGATTTGATTACGCCCACAAGCACCAAGCACAATATATATTCTGAAATATTTAAGGCCATAAAACTAGAATTTAACTCTGGGCCCCTCTCCAATATGGCACTTTAATATTAGGCAATAAGACAGGTGTCACCTTAAGGTCCTGATAATTTCAGTTTATAATGTAGTTTAAAGGTGAGTAAAGCTTTTTAAAAACAAAATTGTGATTACTTAAATACACTATTTGCCAAACAGTGAATCGGGTGCCTTTGGGCCCCTGAGGGTATAGGACCCCTGGGAAATTGCCAGCAGCCTTGCTCTTAAGATATGGCACGGTAGTGTTAGATAAACTATATTAACTAACAATGATGAACCAAAATAGCAACATTACTGGCTTTATACCAAAACAATGAGCTGAAAAACATTAAAATGCAGAGTAGAGCTGAGGGGAACTGCAGAGTTGGTGGTAATTCTTTAAGGGTTTTTCACTATGAGCCATTTTTTACTTTATGCTGCACATTTGATCCATTGTTTATATATATTCTTTTCTTAACTGGTTTTATGCATGAAATATATTTCCAGGAGAAACTCAAATATCAAGGTAACAATCAAATATGAATTTCTGTTCATCTTCTCGGATTTCTACTGATTTGCTGCAATCATATACTTAAAAGCTCGACAAATATTAAGCACATCAACATACTTCATCCTGGATGAGAATGCTTGTTGAGCTATAAAAAGCACAAAACACATTAAAAAGTGGTATAATATATAAAGTGGAAAGCGTCCAAGTTAACCAAGCTGTCATCTCGGTTTCTTTGCCAAAGTCGGAGCTGTCCCTTCCAAATTTAATGCAATATATTAACTAACAGTGGGTGTATAGTATAAGCACTCATATGTGTGTGTTGTGGGTATTTCTTTCCGACTGAAAAAACAGAAATGGTCTAAATGGACACTGCTCATATTTGTCATCTGAGAAGCTATTAGCTAAAAGAGATACACATATGCTCTGTGGGGGCATACTGCAATGCTTCTAATGAACATAGGTTGCATGTGGTGATGTTGTGACTCTAATAAAACATATCAATCTAAAAAACTTTGAGATTGAAATTTAATTACTAAACACAGCTGGCGGATTTAAAATAAACTGTGATAATCCAGAAAACGTAATATCAAATATATCCTTTCATATTGTCTGCATTTTTCACCATGTTAGCAGTGGGTCCTTATGAGGGTGAAGTTAGCTGATCAGTCTTCGAGTCCTTATCTCTGTCAGAAGCAAAGGCAGAAGTGGCATGATGTTGATAGGGGTGAGGTAATGGTGGATAGTTCCGTGTACAAAGTATCACACTCGACACCAGAGACTATCATCTCCTAGCAACAGTCATTGCAATTTTAAAGTGTACATATTATGAACATTTCCAGCTCTATATTTTTGACCCAGGGCTCTACTGCAATATGTTTGCATGATTTACAGTTAAAAAAGCTCCTTAATTATCTTATATTGGCTCTTTATGCAGCCCCTCAGTTCAGCCTCTGTCTGAAATAGGTCATTTGAGCTCCTGTCCCTTTAAGGACCCCTCCTAAGGAGTCCACTCTGTTCTGATTGGTCAGCTCTCTGAAGCTGTCCACCAGCTCCGGACGTTACATAAACAAACAGTAGTAGTAGGATTCCGCTTCTTTTTCTCCTTCATTACTCAAATGGAAACTTCTCTAATACATCCTTACATGTTCGAGCCCAAATCTGATCCAAAATATGCAAGTGGACAGTGTGAACAACCTTAGCAACAACCTTAGCAACCATGGCTACCAACGGATGTCCATTTAAGGGCATGCATTAACAATCTGACATCAACATGAGAAGGAAGTAGAGGCAACTTTGCAAACAAAGCGTTCAGAGCAGGTTGGAGCTCTCGCCTTTTGACTCTCAGGGAATATTTTACATACAAGTGTAGGGAACATTTTGCAACCGCAGCAGCAGCCGCTGTTTACTAAAATTTACATATCTATAATCTTTACCTAAACTTAACCAAGTAGGTTTAGTTGCCTAAACTTAACCAAACCTTAACCATAACTTAATTGTGCAAATTGTTTTAATCATCATATGGTTAATTTATGAAGGCTAAGACAAACCATGAAATTACATGTTTAAGCATGAGGGCTTTGTGTGTCACTTATAAGTATCTATTTCATCCCAAAATATGCCTCACGATCAGTGGGTTAACATATACAGTTTGTCTTCAGGTTGGCTCTAGGAAAGGCCATGGGGTTATTAAAGTCAAAAGGGTTAACCACCCACAGATAGACCCTCCTGGGTTCATCCTCTGGGGAGCATGAATGTGCTCGGTAATGTCATTACAATCTCTACATTAGACTTTGAAATTTTAGCCTGACAGTGATGCGTATAGAAAAGGTCAGGAGGTCACCAACATCATCAAGAATTGTCCTCTGGGGACCATTAAAACCTGGATCACATTTCCCAACAATCTGGCCTGTATCTGTTGACATGTTGTGTTCTGGATGAACAGACCTACTGAGCAACCAGCAGATATCACCATCCATCTATAGACCTGACTAAAAATCTCCATACAACTCTTCTCTGAGGGAAGTATCATACATCCATGACCTGCAAGCACCTCTGGAGCAGTGCCCTCTCAAAGATCATTTTCATGACATTTCTGCTTTATTAGACAGTTCACGGTGTGACAAGATGTAGGGAAAAATGGGAAATACAGCAACAAAGGTCTGAAGCAGAATTTGTATCTGAGTCACCAGAAAAATTTACAAATGCTCTTTATGGAGATTTTGGCCCGTGCCCCTCTTACAGTCCCTGGCATGAGAATTAGTGTCCCATTTCAGGTTTGAACAGCAGCTGAGCAGATTTTTGTATTTGCCAGGAAAAAAAAATGACCTGAAATAAATTCCAAAGGGAAAGTGTCTGTGCTCTAATTCCTGTGATGACAAACTGCAGGTAAAAATAAAGTTGACAGCAATCTGATGGAATGTCTGAGCTGCTTAGTTTTGTGAGACATCAAAAAGATGAATGATCGTATGTGACAAATGTCAATGTGGGATATGTGGAATTCTAAACAAATGATTATGAACTGCAGTGAAAGACGAGTGGGGACAGAGAGAAAAGGTGAAAACTCGTCTATGTGTGCAAATTCTGTGGGCGGGACGCACTCAGTACATTCTACACACTCTCGCAGCTCACACTTTCATGGTTGAGTCTTGGTGACAGGTCATGAAAGGAAAGAATGTTGAGAGAGATATTTATCAGGTCTGAAAGATGAGAAACGGCGACAACAATCAGAGGAGGGAAGAGAGGAAGGTAACAACAGGTTTGGTTAAAGGAACATTTTTCTGTTGGATACACTCATGACAGCAGGATCACATTAAATTAAACTAATCGGTTGGCAACAGCTTGTTACCTCACAAAGATTTCATGTTTTGCTGAATTCTGAGAGGTGGTGAGATGGACTGGTTACCTCTTACCTGCTCACTGATGACCAACTTTGACTACAAATACGTTGTTGTTGGGGGAGTGATATCATCGGGGGTGATGAGGAAAGAAGCAGCACAGACAAGGTATTTTTACTATTTTCTACATTGTAGAGCAATACTGAAGACTTCAAAACTATAAAATAACACATATGGAATTATGTAGTAAACAAAATACTGTATGTATATATTTAGATCCCGCAAAATAGCCACCTTTTGCTTCGACGACAGCTTTGCTATGTGAGGGCTGTTTGACCAACGAGGAGAGTAATAGAGTGCTGCATCGGATGATCTGGCCTCCATAATCACCCGACCTAAACCTGACTGAGATGGTTTAGGATGAGTCGGACCGCAGAGTGAAAGAAAAACAGCCGACAAGTGTTCAGCATATGTGGCAACTCCTTCAAGACCGTTGGGAAAGAATTCCAGGTGACGACCTCATGAAGCTGGCTGAGCGAATGCCAAGAGTGAGCAAAGCCGTCATCAAGACAAACAGTGGCTACTTTGAGGAGTCTAAAATATGAAACATATTTTGGTTTCTTTAGCATTTTTTTGGTTTACTACATACCATAGGTGTTATTTAATAGCTTTGATGTCTTGAATCGTCTTGAATGTGTCCAAACCTTTGTCTGATACTGTATATATATATATATATGGCTCCAATATAGTTCTTTTAATCATTTTATAGTATTTGAATGTATTCCAATTCAAATATGAAATAATATAGAAAAATTACAAAGGCAGGATTCTTGTGATTTTGAAGTGAAAGCACATATTCAAAAGCATTTACTGATTAGGCAATATTATAGTCAATAGACTACAAAATCTAATCTAACTTTTCTATTACAAAGTAAAATGTTCCCCCCCAGCAGTGGTCAGTGCTGACACTCATGCTACAGTATTAATGAACCATGGCAGCACTTTCACTGGTGCCTCAATTAGTCGCATATTTGTGGAGGCAACACATTTTCTCTGCCATAAACTGTACAGTGGGGACACTGTGTCTCCTTACTGTATACCTGAAGTGCAGCGGGCAGCTCTGTTTGACCGCTCAAAGCCATGTGGATGGATGTGACCAGCATATATATATTTTGAAAACACGTCTCCCCCACAGAGGGAGGAGAAGATCGGCGTGCCCGTGCAGGACTTGGATTCAAGCCCTCTCGACTGCTCGCCTGAAGTCATGACACACACAGAAAAAAAAAAAAAAAAAATCGCTTTAAATCTAGAAAGATCATCAAGCCCTGACAAGCCACCGGAGAGGCAATCGACACATTTAAAAACACTGTATCCGCTTGTGTTGCGTCGTGCAAAAGTTTTGGACTCTGAAACACTGCAGCGGAGAGACTAATGGGATTATCATGAATATCATGTGGCGATGTGGCAGCTACACTGATGACTAGCCCAAGGGTGCGGAAAAACAATTATTGTGCAAAACCACCAAGGGGAAAAGAGGGAGCATTTTCAAAAGCCATGCATTTTCTCCCCCTTCATCTTCATAACCTGTGGAGAGAGATGCTCGGGAGACGCTGTGCTTTAATCGCTGTCACAGGATGTCACTCATGTTTCAGCAGTTTTGACAGGCCCAACATTATCCCTCCAGCCACAGAAATGTAGAGCAGCGCGCACGCCAGCGGCTACTGTAAAGTTGATGAGCTGTTAAAGTGACTTATTATGATTTCAGATGCCTTATCTATTATGTCAAGGGAACAGGATTTCAATTTAACGGCAAATATAACTTTACAACCGGTCCGGCCCATAAAGTGTGATTTTCACACTCCCTTTGTTATATGGTGGCTATTATTAAGCAAAGCTCTCGAAGTGAGGAATAAGTGCTTCTCTTGTTCTTTGTAATCCCCTGATGCTTGTGATACGTCCGTCCTCGCCCCTTTTGTGTGTCGGAGTGACAGTTTCCATTTCACATGTTCAATCGGACATGTAAGAAGACGTGAAGCACAATTGTTTTGAGATTTAATTATCTGATAACATTGTATGAAGTATAGCTTTTCCAATTATTGTAAATTCATGTGTGTTGCCCTGTCGTGTCAATCCTGACTCCGGTCAAGCTTTCTCCGTCTTCTCTGAGCATCTTTCGGATCATAAACTGATCGGTATCTCTGTCTCATTCTGCGTCTGTAGTCCACGTCCTCATATTTATCCTCTTAGTCACAAATCATACTGTCACTTTTTTATTGCTTTTATGTATTTTGATTCCACATGGTCTGCTCCCCTCAAGCTCTTCTTTGCAACTGTGTGTTTGCTCTCAGTGGTACAGGCCAAAGTTATTGTCATGTAATGTAGACAGAAGTCAACTCTCTGACCTGTTGTGTACACTAGAAACCTACGCCTCTGCTGTTTTGTGTTTGCTTCTTTTGCAAATCTTTCAGAGGGGTTTCCTAACTGAAACCACAATAATTCATAGATTTTTGCATCAAAAATCACATCAAACTGATATTGTTCATGTTGTTTTTATCATTGAAATGAAAGAAAGAAATCTGAAATGCTCCTTTACCCTCCAAACAGAGGCACAATGTAAAGGAACTTATGCTGGGAACTGTAGTTTACATGAGAAAGAGCGTTCAGTTAGCAGTGGTGTTGAAGAATAAGGATCCACAACATTTAGTGTTTAAAATGACCAGTGTTGTCATTGGTAGCTAAATTTTAAGCTGTTCAATGTACTACAACTGAATTGCCACTTATCTATCTATCTAGTCTACAAATTGTCATTAACAGTGTCACTTTTCTCTGGTTGTTAGTGCCCTGTGCATGTTTACCTACGTACAGCCTGAACAAAGCCCCAAAACACAGAGAAGATGAGTTTTTACTTTGTTCCACATCAGAGTGGACATGTCCCAAAAGTCTAAGAACAGGGATTATGTTCGTTTTAACCATGGCTGTATTACATGAACTGGATATTGGACTGAAAATGGTGCCTATTCAGTCCAATAAGAATGTCCCCACTGAATGTGTACAGTAGCATTTCTCCTGCTGGCCCCGCCCGCCAGTTCCCTCTCGGCCCATAACCTCTCCATTGCGATGATGTCATGTATTTTAAAATCACTTTTCTTGGCTCGAGCAAAGTTTTACGAATATAAAACCTTCAGGGATCAAAAATTAATAGAAGAAAGAGTCATAATTGACCTTATTGGCAGTTAAAGGTGTCCTGTCAACAGTTTTACAGATGTCTATTATAATGGTTGTCCATGTGGAAAATGCTTTTTGGGGCGGAGGGGATTTTTTTTACTGCAATACCGTTCGTGGCCACTGGGCAAAATTGGAAGCAAGACAGAGCAGCAGCTCTGTATGCAGGTTTTATTATACATTCATAATTTTAACACATAGAAGGTGTAGCGTGAGCAGCATGTTTAGCAGAGCAGCAGCAGCAGCGAGTACTCTGTTGGTTTGTGTGTCTACCATGAAGGCGTTCAGGTACAGTGTGGAGTGTAGGTCACCCACACTTTGGCAGCACTCAGAGCTCAATACACAATCACATAAAAACAGAGGAAAATAGACTTGAAGCCTGAAAATACGCTTCAAGTCACGGTTACACACGTATAGCACGAGTGAAACACGAGCCGTTATGCGGGCATGTAGACAGCTGGGTTGATTAAAATAGGAGCGTATCTGTTGGCAGACGGGCTCGAGATGGACGACTAAAAAACACGGCTGAGAGGCTTTCAGTGTAGACACGGTGTAAAGGCTCAATCTGAACGTGTTTCATCGTGAGTCCTGACTCAGTTGTCTGCTCGGCAGATTAATTGTAGTTTAACCCTTTGTGCCCAAGGGATGCAGTTTTCATCAAAATTCATACCTCTTAATCTCAAACCAGAACACACTGTAATATTCCATCTTTTTTGAGATCATAGAGAACAGTCACTTCTTATAACTTGAGATCTTGGTTGTTAATCATTACATTTAGGACTTTTTCTACAGTCAAAGTAACACAGTCGGTATTTTTTTCAGCTGCATGTCTGTGTGTGAACAGGAAGTGTTGAGAATGTGACTCCATGGAGCAGATTCAACATGATGTCAACAACAACAACAAACACAACTCTCTTTTCTTTCCTGAAAACATGACATCACAACTTGATATCAGTTACAATGATGTCACTAAATGTATTGATCCTTGCTGGCTGACAACAGAGTGATCTATCAGAGTGATCAAGCTAATGATCTTTTTTATAAATATATTTTGTTGCTTTGACACTATCAACATATGTTTTGACATGAATGTCCCATCAGCATGGTTCTTATATCCCTGGAACCCTGACAATCTCTTCTATCTATTCATGGACATTTGCACCATACTGAAAACTTCTGAACACAAAACCAAAATTTCAATTAGCATTTTATTTTTTATTTGTCTTGTTTATGTATAAAAGCATGTATAAAAAGCATGTATTGTGCTACTCACATGCAAAGTGATGACTGCATTTCTGAGTAGCCTAACTTGTCATGAATAAAACAAAATATACCAGCCTGGGTGACACATACAGTATAATGACTAGGCCCTGAACCTATAAATGAAGGAAATTAAAAACAAGCAAAACCACCCTTGGGTTCAAATTGTTAAGGTGTTTTACTTTTGTGTCTGTCATCTCGTGGAAAATTCATAATGTGGTAACAGAGGATTCAATGTTTAAATTAAGCCGCCACACATCCATGCTGGATTAAACAAAGTGATGTGATGTTGAAGCAATGAATTTCATACCTTGGATTTCTAATTTTAGAAGGAAATGTCTGTCTCAGAATATTCTTCCTTGTTGCACTTGTGTCTCAAACTGTCTCTTCCTTCTCGACATCCCATAACAGCCTTTAATAAACCCATTACTGGTTTCTCTTGGAAATGCTTATTGGCATAGTGGTGGGATTTATGCATGAAACATGCGAGGTTACAGGCTTCACACTATTTCACACTGGATATGTTTGGTGACAGCCAGCTGTAATGGATTCAAAGGTGTGAATCCATATGGATTTACTATAGGGAAGTAATAAAACATGTTGGCTCTTTTTTTTCAGGGGGGGAGTGGGTGACCCAGCTGCACACCCTAGAAGATGAACAGTCTTTTTTGGCTTATAGCAGGAATGCAGACAGATTTCACATAATCACAAATGTGCAGCTTCAATCCCCAACGTTCATCCAACACATTGAAATAAGGGGCTGCAGAGGTTTTACCGTTATGCTTTGCAACTTTATTATCAATCAAAAAGTTTCTGCTGTCCTTTTCTGCATTTATGTAGTCCATTTATTATTTCAAAACAAATGTTTAACTTGTTAATTTGCTCACATTTGCTTCCATATTATTTTATTGACTGTAGAAAATGACATTCTCTCCTCCTCTCTCATATAAGGTTTCCCAATTACCTGTATCGCTGTTACATCTCTGTTTAATCCCTCATTTCACTGTATCTGTGCTTGACTGCTTATTAAACTTAACTTCTTTTTTTTCTTTTACTTTCTTCTGTCTTGTTGAAATGTGTTTTTCAAAAGACCATTGTGGTTTCTGTCTCTAACCCTCACAGTGTTCATTTATTCACTCGGTGCTCTGCTGCTATCAGTTGTATGCAATTAGAGTAAACATGCAAAGCTGCTAATTCCAATGAGCCTCGAGCATGACGATATGTGACTAGATAGTCATCATAACACTTGGAAAAAGGAAGTGGGAAAGTCTCCTGGGCTCAGTATAAAAGCCATTAACCATCTGAAGATTTATTTCTAAAACACTGTTACGAAATAAAAAGAAAAATTAAAAGTCACGACCTGCAGTTCTTTGCACAATATCTATCAAATCTAAATGCAACAGTCTCTTGACGTATTATTATGTCGACCAGGGCCAAGGACATAAGTTACCTGTTATATTCCATCATATTTATGAATATTTTGCCATTTTCTGAGAGCAACTTCTACATTTTATTGAAACCATACAAAAGATTCTTTATTGTATCTTTCAGACTGGTTGAACATCTCTCTTCCTCCCCTCCAGGGAGATGTCAGTACAATAAAGTATAATCATAATAATAATACAGGATGTTGAAGAACAATAATATACATTAAAATGAAGTATAAAAAAAAGCAATGAGTAATCATTTTAAAAGCAGAAACAAAAAGCAGGACATGAAATAAAATACTCCTTCAGGGTACTGATGCATTTACTGTGAGTGTAAGTTTACTTTTTTATATTAAAGTTTTTCACTTTATTATTTCACTTAATATTTCTGTTTTTATTTCTTGTTGTATTTTTTTAAAAACTTTTACTGGCAAATCTGAATTTAAACTAGTTTATGCACCGTATTAAGCTGAGTCAAGCACAGTATTTAATATGTAAAATCTTGATTGTAAAGTAACTGTCAGATAAATGAAGTGGAATAAAAAGTAGAACGTCTTTGTGAAATGTAGCAGATTGAGTAAATGTACGTTGTTCACTTCTACAACACTGGCTTCAATCCCGCAGCGTGTTAACTTGGCATGCTACTATCAGCATAATAAATGTTATATGTTAAGCATTACAAGTGTGCAAATGTGCACATGTTTATACATTAATGTCAAAAGAATAGTTTAACATTTTGGGAAATATGCGGAGCCTATTTATTTCCTTTGAGGGTGAGATGAAAAGATCCGTATCAATCAATCAACTTGATTTGTATAACACTTCCAGCAGGTTAGTGCAAGTGTTTCACATATATCAAACTCATGTCTGTGTTATGTACAGCTGGAGTCAGAGGGAAGCAGTTAGCCTTGCTTTGTCCAAGGAAAAAAACAACACCCATTAAGCTGAATTACCACATTGTATCTTGTATGTTTAATCCATACATAAACAGAAATTTTAAATGGTTAATGGACTGCATTTATAAAGCCTTTTCTAGTCTACCGACCGCTCAAAACGCTTTACACTACATGCCAACATTCATCCATTCACACATATGTTCATAGACTGATGGCAGAGGCTGCCATACAAGGTGCCAACCTGCTCATCAGGAGTGATACAGTGCTTTACAATGTTTCTAATGCTCACTCACCCATTCACACACACACACACACACACACACACACACACACACACCGATGGATGGTGGAGCCATCAGGAGCAATTTGGGGTTCAGTATCTTGCCTGAGGGCAGACTGCAGACTGGAGGAGCTGGGTATTTTGCCACCAACCTTCTGATTAGTGAACGACCCGCTCAACCTCCTGAGCCACAGCCGCCCCAAACTGACATCCCCAAAAAATGATAGTTAGAGTTAGATTTACACCTCTTGTACTTCTTGGTGAACAGTGGTGACAGTCGCAGTGACTGTGCACAGTTTCCTGGAGTTTTATCGTCATGACAACATTGCAATGTTTAGTTCCAACACGCCTGCACACAGGCCAAGACCTGTCCTCACCAGTAGTATCTGAGATGATAGACTGTTATTCATCTGGAAATATTATGACATGTTGCTCCCGTTAAAACATCTAGTTGTCATGTTTAATGTTTCAAATTAAACAAACCAGATACACCATGTTTATTAGTGAGCTTCAGGTGTAGGCGTAGGCGGTAGGTGTATTTTCCACTGATGCCCAAGTTCAGACCAACTTAATTAAAAACACAGCTTCGTTTGAATGGGGGCAGTCCCCCCGCAGCTGGGGTGCGCTCTGGCAAAACAACACAGGGTTGAACCAGTTGAACCAGACTCAACTTTTGCCACAACCAACAAGGCACTGAGCTGACCAGTTAAATATGTGCACACGCACATTCCTGGCAGATTACTTTGTACCATGAAGGCCAGTTTTCTACTGTTTAACTCACCATTATCACAACAAAAGATAACAATATGCCTTGATAACTTAAAACCTTGGTGCGGAGTATTATCTGTCATATAAACTGGGCTTTCTGTGTTGTATTTCATGTCTGACTGGTACCTGAAGCAACACGCCCCCCACCAACACAGCCCCTTGCTCTGCTTTAACGCAGTGCCGATGCACTGTAGATCACAAAATAAACACACAGCTCATGTAAATCCCAATGAATCTCAAATAGGTCTGACAGAAATAGTGCGCTGATGACATTTTTTTTCTATAACAACACTTTCAATCATCATAAGTGAAGCAGGCTGCTGTTTATCATGTGTTGATAACAAGTAAAGTACGTCTCCAGTCTTGAACTGCAACACATGACATATATATTCACTTATGAGTCATTTTTAGCCAAACAACTAATAACTCTATTAGCCCTCCCCTACTGATGGGTAAAATGACACCTGCCCTTAGATACATAAATAAATTAAAAGAAATTAACAAAACATACAGACCTGTGTTTCCACTGCACTTGTTAACGGCTCCCTAATGAAAAATCCTGAAAAAACTGGCCCATGGTTGACCCTCAATGTTGACACTAACTTATAGGCTGAACAGTGGGAATCGACAAAAATCAAAAAATGCAAGAATCAAACGTGTGATAAAGATGTGTATGCAAACCGACTGAAAACAAAAGCTCAAACTTAATGTACTTGATGTAGAGAATTTGGAAAGTGAGAGAGATGCTCTCCTCTCTACTCATTCAAACAGAGCTGTGTTATAGGTGCTGTCCATCTCCTGCTTCAAAGCTACATCCACTCAGCATGTCTAGCATTTCTCCCTGCTCCTTCCTCCGACCAATAATTATCTCAATCAGAAGATAAAAAGGAGGAGAGGGGCCGGGGCTAGATGTGGGCCGATCTCTTTAAATCTTACATAATCCCTCTTGTTTCCCTGAAGGGGGAAAAGAACTGAATCTGGAGTCAAAAGTGCACACGGGGTGTTTTAATGACAGGCACGAGCCGAAAAGTTTGGAGCTAGCCAGTGGCGTCTCATTAATATATACACACAGGCTGGAGCCGGTGTTAAAGGATGACTACCTGCTCCCATATTCCACCTCAGTCGGTGCTGATGTACTGCGGTTGAAACGAGTGGTGATGGGGAAGGAGTTTAAGAGAGCCGAGTGGCGATTGATGTTATAATGATAGCGAGTTTCTCCCAAGGCTGCTGTCTTGCTGCCGGAAAGCTGTGGGCCTGAGTAAAAATCTGCTGAGGATTCTACACATTTTCTCAGATTTGTCAGATGATGAAGATATTCTGTGAGGGCTAAAGTCCTCACATAGTTGTAACGTATACAAGAAAAGATTGCAGAGCTGTAGCACTTGAGCATAAAATTCTCTCTTCTATTGATGATGTAAGGAGCCATCTTTAGCTGCTTTTGTACTCACAAAGGGTGAAAAGTGATTGATTTCTTCCGATAACTTTAATCCTGGTTAAACCAAATGTCAAATATAAAAAAGAAAACTTCACAAATAAAACAAAGGATGCCCTGCATAGCCACAATCTCACCCTAATGTAACAAAATGTACTGAAAGCGATCGATATTTGCTCAGCGTCACATTAAGTTAGGCATCTCTAACTGAATTCAGTCTGTGACAGGTGGAATAAATAGCAACACAATGCATTAACTAGGTTTTTTTTGAGTTGCTGTAATTTGCAGTAATCCAGGCGAGCTGACAGCAGGCATGCACTGCATAATGTGTTTAGAGGAATTTAAACAGCCACATTTGACATCACTGTCTGGTAACTTCTTCAGAATAAAATACACCACATTTGATTTTATATTCCTCTCACGTGTTGAAATATGTGAGTTTGTCCTCTAAGAAAATACAACATCCAAACATATCACCTGAAACACTGATGATTTCACACACACCTCATCCAGTTAATGTGGGTTTAATTACTTTGAAGGGTGGACTTCTGTATTATGAAGTGCCAAGTTGGATATATCTGAGTGGTCAGAAGAATCTGAATTTCCTAGTTGTTGACATGGATGTCCACATGGACGCCATTTACAAGTCAAAATCTCGTAATTACGACATAAACACAGCTTTACTTTCTTCTCCACTTGAAGGGAACACTATGGCCTGTGTTAGCAAGAATTCTGGTTTATTCAAGTAGGTAAATAGTATGTTGCACATTCATCCAATACGAACGTAACACCTATACTGTGTTGGGAATAGAAAGGTTGAACTCTTGTCATGTGACCAACATTTTGGGCTGTACAATTTTCACACAAATTTCAGTTTACTGTCTGCCCACTACTCCAGAATAATCCACACCACAGTTTATTCCCTGTTGCTATGACATGTTGGGATATAATAGATTGTTCTGAGTGAATCTGTAGGAAATGACATGGCTGACTTTAAAATAACTGAGGAAATATTTCCACCTTGGTGTTGTGAGAGGGCTCACATTAAGTCAGTCTTGGTCGTGGGCCCATTTTAAACTTGAACTTAGTCTTTAAGCTTAGACTTACATTGTATTGTCTTCTCTACAGCTCTCAACTCTACACTGTTGCTCCTGAGGACACCAGGCATCTGCAGTCAGGGCCCCTTCACTCTGGAACAACCTGCCAGAGCAGATCAGGTAAGCTAGCTTTTTATCTTCATTTAAATTAGCCAAAAAACACGTTATTTTGCATTTTCTTAAACTGTTTTTGTTCTCTGCTTTTAGTGCATGTGTTCTTTTAATTTCATCTCTTAAATGTCACTTATGATTTAAATGATTTGTATTTTATTGCACCATACATGTGTTGGTTTTATGTCTTTTGTAACACATTTTGTAACTTGTTTTTGAAAAGTGCTATTATTCTTACTCTATACTAAACAAAAGAGAATAGATTTTGGCATTTTTGGCACATGGTTTGATGCTTGTGTGCTGCACAGCACAATGTTATAGAGTACAAAATGTTAGTTGAGTTCAAGGTTATACTCTGACTTCTGCATGCCTCTAAGCTGTACTTGTGAATGCGCGTGTCCGAGTCAAAAGAACAAAGGGCAGGAACTTTTCTGCATGTTTTTGGTATTTGCATGGACATTAATATATTTGCATGCCGTTAGGTATGCTAATTTTGTGTGGTTCACTACAGTGAAGTCATTTCAAAATGGCTTTTGCCTGTTGGAAGTTGTTACGAAACAGAGAAAAGCACTAAAACAAACTATTCTTCCAGTGGCAAAATGCAGCAAAATTCAGACATTGGATAGAAGGGAGGGACACAGAATTTAATTTTCTCATACCTACAACAGTTTCAGCTGCATGCTAAAACGCTCAACCTATTGTGCAGGCAGCTGATTAAAGAGCAATTGTAAAAAAAAAAAAGAAGAGGAGGACATCTATTTCTCAGGGGTTGCAAGTGCCAGACAGGCAGCGTGGCTGAAGGCTGTGTCTGGGCCGAGGACAGCCGCTGGACAGCCTGCCCGGGGGACACGCAGGCCAAACATCACCAGAACTGAATGCTTTCAGCATTGCAGCACAGGCAGCTGGAGAAACAGTGAAATAAAACACCTTTCTGCTGAGCATCCTTCAGATTCAAGGGGGCAACCTTCTTCTCTTTCATGCCATGGAAAACGCTAACTGACACAGCCTGTACCCTGAACGCTCAGCTCTCAATGAGAAAGTTCATTTATAGGAGACAGTTAAGTAACTCGACACTGTTGCTACATTTGGATCTGGATGATATACAGTATACCTAACAGTCTGACGTGTTCAGTACCTGAGCAAGGCGATAGCAGCCTCGCGGAGCCTTGTTAATCCTGTTTCACTTCATAAAAAGAGATTTATAGCTCAATGAGCAGCTGAACAATCCTATCACTAAAGTGTGTTTGCAGTTGTGCCTTCACATCTCCGGCTGTACGGAACTCCAAAAGTATTAAATACATTTGAAATACAATTTAAAAAATAAATTATGAAATAAAGAATCATGTGAATAAATAGAGAAAAAATCAATACAGTAAATCCCAACCTCTAATTGTAAAATTCTCTTTTTCTTATCAAAATAGCTATTATTATTTAGAAATGTGCCCTTTTAATGCCTTTTACTTATTTCCTCATGGCATTTTTTCCTACTTAAGATGTGTTCAGAGTGAATAGAACTCAAATTTTAGAAGTGGTGCAATTACATATATATAAACTCAATGCAGACGTGCTAGTATATGCTAATTTGCCTATGAGGCTAAGATAACTCTGTCTTAGCAAAATTGTTGAACAAAAAGCTGAGCAAAATTTTAGGGTAATCTCAAGGCTCTATGACTCCACCTGAGTCATGAATGTTCAGAGACAAGAAGAAAAGAAAAGGGGTCTAATAGTAAAGTGGGCTAAGCTCACCTCAAACACACACAC
Source organism: Thunnus thynnus (assembly GCF_963924715.1). NCBI lineage: Eukaryota > Metazoa > Chordata > Actinopteri > Scombriformes > Scombridae > Thunnus > Thunnus thynnus. The sequence continues at coordinate 27,587,950 of NC_089534.1, forward strand.
AAGTCCTCCACAGTAAATGACAAAATACATAGTTTCTCATTTAAATAGCTCCATTTTATTATACAGTCATATGATCATTTATTTTATACATTTAAATGTATTTAACACGGGCCCTTTGGAGTTCCATACTAGCATCAACGTCCTCTACATGCAATGGAGCAAGCTGTATGTCACACCACCAGCTATTAATATGTATAACAGCCCTATGTCAAAGCATGCACACATTCTGCTTTGGTACAGATAATTGCAAAGAAAAATATGGTCCTTCATATAGCTAGGGTACTACTGCAGACACATTAACATTGACCCAAGAGTTCCTGACTTCCTCCACTCCTCATGTTTCACTGGGATCGTTTCTTCGATTTTGTTTCCACAAGTCTGGACTGTGGGACAAGCTACAAGGACGCCATTTTAATCACTCCTAAATAAACAAACAACACAATGACGGTGGAAGAGGCAGGCCCTCCGTCACGCATGAATGATGTCGAGTGAAACTGACCACATGTTTCCCATAACCGTAGATGTCTGCATATCTTCATTTGTCAACACTGATTTCGACAATCCCACAATCGTACCGACGAGAGCAGTGACACAGGAAATAAAGCGGTCGTCAGGGCGACACACCGCAGCGTTGTGACATTTCACTAACTGGAAGTGATGTTTCTGTAAAGCCCTTGTATTAGTTTAAAGTGAACGAGCAGCCGTGATCCTGGAATAATTTGAAATTGGACTATAAAAGCAGTGTCTTATGTGAGCAAGGCTGATAATTAGCACTTTAATTAATTTTCATTTGCATGGAAATATCAAACTGGAATTAAAAGGATTGCCTTCAAATGCGGTTGTCTTTAATGTGGATACTTCAATTACTACATTTCTGTGTTAGGAATAGTGAGAATGTTGAGTCATTTGAGGCTCCATTAGTCATGTTTGTGTCTCATTTTCCATTCTGGCTGCTGTTCTTCCTGTAATTACAGCAAAAAATGTATTTTTCTTCTGTTCTGCGGCAAAAATTAGTTAATTAATATCTTGTTCACTCTGAAGTTGCAATATCACACACCCTGTGACTTATTAACTTAGATACAACACACCAAACTTCTGCTGCACCGTACCTACATAACTTAAAACTAGAGCAACATACCAGACAGAAATGTGCTTAATAAATACAACTGCATATTCCTCTCTTTGAATCGCCTAATTGGATCACAAAGAAATGTGGATTTCTGGTGTACTTCCTTATCTTCTGATGAACCAATTTTCATAATTGTGACCCAAGGCACATGTGAGTTTAAACACAGGGGAAATGTTGAGTGGAATGATTACTCTTTCTCCGGCGCTTTGCATTTTAAAACTTCACCAGAGTCACAGACAGACTCCAGCAGGAATGTGATTATATCAACAAAACGGTGTCAGGTGCAAATGGCTTTGAGCTGCCCCACAACAATACCAGTTGAATTTTCAACACTTGAGATTTCCTCTGGGACAGGCATTCCATATTACTGATCTATAAAAAGAAGCAAATTGCCTGCTTGCACAACCAAACCGACAGGGCCTCTGGGCTGCTTCTCATGGTCGCTATTAAAGCTCTGGGTGGTGTTTTCCTGCAGGGCTTGACAGGCAGACTTCAGACTTCCCCCACCCTGCCTGCTGGATGCCAGGATCAGCCTGCACGGAGCCCAGGTTGTTCGCTACTTACTGACACAGCCGGAGAAGTGCATGGGAACAAGATACAACTGTGTACATAAGTATTTCCAACTTCTTTACACATCTCTGCAGTCTGTGTGACTCTCTCTTAGACGTGTAATTCGAGCCTGGAGGGAGAAGGCACTGGGAGAAGAGTTAAGTACTGCCTGCTGATGAGGACACTAGATGAATGTTGAACAGATTTCTCTGGACAGGAAAACACGTTGTAAATGTTTGTGTATGTGCTTGTGTATTTCATATGTTTTCCCACTCTTTTGAGAATTATGGCCCTTAAAACACTGAGAGCATCACGGGACACTAAAACTTTCCACTGACACCAGAGCTGGTGAAATTTATTGTGGTGTGTTGGCAACTCCTTAAGGCAGATTGACCCGCTGAACTGGTGCAGATGGAGGGGGAATCATTGTTATAGTATGAGGGATCAGGGCCATATGAATTTATAGGAATCCAAATTCCCCCACATTTCTCACCAGTGCCATAAAAGCATTTATTCATTTAACTTTAGTTTGACAGAAACAAAACTTAACTCAAGGTCCACTTATGAACCTCTTATGGACATTTCAAATGCATCTTGAAAACTTTATCGGTGGATCAGAGGAGTTTACTCAGTCATTTTCACTCACTAACAAAGATCATGAGATGCATTTCCTTCACAGAAAAGTAGCAAATGAACCTTAACATCAAAAATTTTTGTTTTACAACAATTTCCATGTTTAGAAATGAACTTTCATGCTCCATGTTTTCTGAAAATTAAATCTCATTACATGCTAGTCTAAATGCTGTTTCAGAGCCCTCCATAAATTCTGTCTCCAGGAAAATACATTTTATGGAGAAATATTAAACCTGTTGTATAATTACTATTATTTTATTTCAATTTACCATATTATCTAAAAGTTTTTAAAGATTTCGATACTGAAACATATCAGTTTCTGTCTGGAAAAACACTAAGACTGCAGTCTGCATGATCCCAATTTACAGTGTAATGTTTTGTACAAGATGCATAGTTAGGGAATAATGGGATAACAATCATGGAACTTTATACTGTAAGTATTTTTGAACTAATGGGTACCTATTCTATTATTACAGGTACAGCATGACCACTATGTCATTAAAATGACCACATTCTGACACACAATCAGAACATGGTTATGTGCCCTTAAAGGTATAGGGGCAGGTTAGGGATGTTTAATATGATATTTGTTAATACATAAACAGTGCATTTTATGCAAATATTTTTTCTTTCTGAATTTGTTCAGTATTAAAGTGCTGTAGCTATCATTGGACCCTGGGTTTTTTTTTACAAAAAAAAAAGCTACACAAGGTGTGTGTTTTATAGGCTGATTCCAGTATTTTTAGAATCAGTATATTTATTTAGATAGATAAATACTTTACTATTTTAGGCTAACAAGAATTAAATTTTCTTAGTGTTGGGTGGTTGGGAGGTGTTCAGGGAATTTGTCCCCAGTATACTCAAAATCTTGTCTATGGCAATGTTTTCTTTGTTATTTTCCAAAGCATACAATAATACTCTGGGTGTTTGAATGTGTCTTATCTTACCTTCCAAAGAGTCTTTGGTTTCAGTTCATTTAACTTACAGAGACTTGAAACATATAGTATTTAATCTAAACTGAAATCAGGGCACCAGCACACTTGACTGACAGACTGTTATTAATGTTTAATGTATTTTTATTTTATTTTCATTGTTTGTGACCTGTGTTGCTATTCTATATATATTATATACTATTTTATTACAGTTGTCTTCCTTTTTCTTTAGCTTTTGTCTATTTTTATCAAGTTGTACCGTCTTGGAATGACAAGACTATATTTCATTGTATGCAAGTATAATGACAATAAAGATGAACTGAACTGAATTAATTTATGTAAGTAACTGTATTATGGTGTGATATCATTCAAAGTATGGACTATAATTTGAGAAGTTTAAGTGTCAACAGGTGTCAATTCCAAAGTAATAATAATAAAAAACGATAAGTGAGATGGGTGTGAACTGGTCCTGTGCTGTCCATAAGTGAAGTTGTGTCATGTCAGTGATATCTGCACAACTGGGGGTCCTAGAAACACTAACTGGGTCTGTTAAGTGTGTGTCAGTCCACAGTTTGCCTCAGCGATACTTGCTGCGACAGCTGCGTCTTCTTTGAGACACTCCCTCCCTCGTCATTGTTGCCTGTTATGACAGACTGCCTACTGAACCTAAATTAGCTTGAAAAGGTTCCGTTGGAGCTTGCACACACTTAAGGTTTCACAGCTCTATCTATCTATCTATCTCCGAATGACCTTTTACCGTGTCACACACTTATACTTTTCTCTGTTAGCCAATCAATTTGGCAACAACAAGGCAAGATGACACCAGCTTCATTACTGTCAGAGCTGAACATAATACCTCTAATGCTTAGTGTCACTTCCATATGAGGATAACAGGAACAGTTTAATTAGAGAATGCCATGGCAACAGTGAACATGTTTAAGTTAGGTACAATGAGGTGAAACAGACAGCCTCCAATTTGGTGAGATACGTCACACTAGTCAAGCAGTTAGGACTATTGTTAAGATACTCAGTGTGTTAAGAGAATGACAAAGGGACAACAGTAAGGATGCACAGGCACTGTTCCCTGGGCTTCATCTTGTCCTTAAGGTTGAAGAAATACATGCCAAAGAGGAATCACTGAATCTTGAAGTCGATATTTAAGGAAGAAGCTTTAAGGAAGAAGATGTAGGATAATTGCCATTCCTTACATCTTGCGTCTCACTTTTGTAGGTCTGGCCATCATTCCATTCTATTGACCATTCTAATTTTATTGTTTCCTTTATTCCTATTCCAAATAAGTTTGGATAACCTGAGTGTTTGTCTACAACCTGTATTCTCATCCAGCCCTGATCCAGAACTGTCATGACATCATGGCATTTTATGCCTTTGGTAAACAGTGACAGTGGAGAGATGACAGGAGTCAGAATCAGATGGTGGTCCATGCCCACCATCTTCACCCCTAATCCACTAGGGTGTCCCCTGGGAGATAGTAATCCATAATTCTGGTGCAGGAATACAAGTTATATATAAAGACACCGACTCTTAAGAATATCAGAATTATCCATAAACAAGGCTAAAAATGTACAGCCATGCCAACGGCTCTGAGGCTGTACTTGAGCTAAATGCTCACACCAGCATGCTAACAGGCTCACAATGAGAATGCTTGCATGTTAATGTTAACAGGTATAATGTTTACCATGTTCATAGTGTTAGCATGCTAACATTTGCTAATTAACACTAAACACAAAGTAGAGCTGAGGTTGATGGGAATGTCAAGAGTCTTGCAGGTAAGTCAGTAGGATTCATCCTCTAGAGGCCATACATGTCTCTACAAAATTTCAGTTCATGTGATAGTAGTTGAGATATTTCAGTTTGAACCAAAGGTGGACCAAATGACAGAGTGACGTAGCCATCCCTCACAAAACTGAGGACATGACCTCAGTGTCCGCCCATGAAATGGTTGCTACGGCCTTGGTACAATGTCATTGTAAGTGATAAAAATGATGTCCAGAGCTACAATAATAAGACACAAGTTGTAATAAATTATAGTTATCCTTTAAGGGAGTACAGGTTTAAAATGTCTTGTCCTTAACTTTTAAGAAAAGCATTCCTAAAAGGATGATACCTTGCACAGGGGCAAGCAGAGAGCTATTTTGCCATCCATAGTTTTTCCTAATAGTAGACCATATTTTCAGAGACTGTGTTACAAAAGGATTGTTCTTAACATAGTGTAATTACAGAGGCATTGAAGAAAACAAAAGGGCAGTCAGGGATGTCAGATAGCACAAATTGTGTTCCATTTGTACCCAAATTGGATTTTCAGCATGCTCATCAGATTGAGCCCAAAAGGAGAGAGCATGAATGTTACACCCCCAATAGTAAAACTGTAAATGAGGTAGTCCCATTCCCCCACCTGGTCTTGACCGCTGCAAATAAGCTTTCCTAATTCTAGATGTCATCTTGTTCCAAATGAAAATAGAAATTAGTTTGTCAATGGATGTAAAGAAGGATTGTTGTATTAGTATGCAAATAGTTTGAAACGGAAACAATTTTTTTTGAAGGATATTCATTTTTACAGCATTGATTCTGCCTGCCAGGCAGCAATAGGGAGATGGGACCACCTTTCAAGTTTATAAATAGCGCGCTCAAATAGCGACTTAAAGTTTGCTTGCCAAATATTTAAATTAATTTCTTGTTATATTGAATGGTAGATGTGAGTATGAAAGGCTTTGGGCACTCTCACTGATTGGGAACAGTTCACTCTTTGACAAGTTTAACCAGAAATCTCGGTATATTCTTTCAAAGTAGACCTTATGTTGGGGATGGATAGATAGCGGTTTGTTACATATAAGAGCAGGTCATCCACGTACAAAGACACTCTGTTTTCCACCCCTCTTCTACAAATTCCCCCATAGCCCTTGAGAGAACACAGAATAATAACCAAAGTTTCAATAGCAAGAACAAATAAAAGCGGGGGAAAGGGGCAGCCCTTCCTTGTCCCCCGTTGCAGGGGGAAATAGGGAGATCTGAAGGAGTTGGTTAGCACAGAAGCAAGAGGGGACTGATACAGCAGCTTGATCCAAGCTATAAAATTATCACCAAGGCCAAACTTTCCAAGAACACCAAAAATAAAGTCCCTTTCAACTCAGTCAAAGGCCTTCTCAGCATCTAGAGAAACTAGAATGGTTTTTAACAAACCCAGTCTAATCTGTCAATATGATTGATGGGAGAATTTTTTCCAGTTGAGTGGCAAGCATCTTGGTTAATAATTTGGTATCTACATTTGAAAGACTAATGGATTGGTAGGAAACTGGCTTCCTAGGGTTCCTTCTTTCCTTTAATAAAACTGATATGGATGCCTGATAAAAGGTAGGAGGAAGAGTTTAAGCAGCAAAGGCTTTGTTAAAGGCATTGAGTAATACAGGGGAGATTAATTTAGAAAAGCTTTAAAGAACTCAGAGGTAAACCCATCAGGGCAAGGGATTTTAGAGCGATGCATACTTTTTATTGCATGTGTTAAGTCTTGAAGCGAGAGAGGCTCATAAAGACTGGCTTTGTGGCTTGCTTCTATTATTGGAATTTGTAGTTTATTTAGAAAGTCACTTATTAATGAAGGGTCATATTTGGACTCCACAGGGCATGGTCAGAAATAACAACTGCTTCATAGTGCACAGTGCTTGACATGTGACAGAAGTTTTCAGTCTATAAGAAAATAATCGTGAATATGATTGGTGAACGGGGTGGAAGAAAGAAAAGCAATGAGGAGATGGATTTTTGAACTGCCAACGATCAACAATCCCATAATCCTTTGGAAAAAGATTCTATATTCCTGATTATGAAAATATTCTATACTCCTTGCTGAGTTGGAAAGAGGTTGAATGGTTTTGGAGGATCTCTCCAGTTTTGGGTTTAGGACACAATTGAAGTCTCCCTCCATGATTAAACAACTCAAATTCAAATTGGGAATTGAAGACCATAAGAAAGAGAAAAATTGATCGTCATAGTAATTTGGAGCATACACAGTGTACAGTTAAAGACCTACCCTGGCTAGAAAAAGATTGGGAACAAACAAACAGAGTTTGCTGCCCCTCTGGACTTAAACTGGAAGCGCAACTGGTACACCAGGCCCACCCAACCTTTGTGTGACGGCCATGGTCTTGATTGCTCAGGTGAGTCTCCTGAAGAAATATTATGTCTGCATTTTTTGAGATGTGAAAGAGAGACAGAAAGGTGAGGGGGCCCTTGCCCTTCTCTCTCTTTCTGTACATAATAATGTAGCTGGACAATAATGGGTCTTGGCCGGGCTCCCTTTTCAGGTAGTGATGGACTGATGGGCATGGTCAATCACTACTGGGGAGGGAAAGTTCTCGGCATGCAGAATCTCTGGAATGAGCTCCATCATAAATTTAGTGGGACAGGAGCCGTCTGATCCTTCCATGATGCCGATGAACCGCAAGTTTTTTCGCTGACTCCTTCTTTCGAGATCAAAACATTTGTCCTTTAGCTGCTTCAGCTCTTTCATTTTCAATTCATCAAGGTGCTCCAGTTGAATGCCGTCAAGAGTGTCTGTGAGACTGTGTGCCATGTCAACTTGCTCAACTATCACCTGGGCATGGTCCTGGCGGAGTCTGTTTATTTCTTCTCCCATCTCATGGTGAAGGCCTTGAAAACTTGTTGTTGTCTCTGAACGTATGACCTCAATTTATTGCCTCAGCTCTGTGCGAAGGGTGTACATTTCTGCCCTGAAGTCTGTCAGGATAGCCTCATGGGAGAGCTGAAGTTCCTCACGAAGAAGTTCCACTGTGAGTTAGCCGCCATTCGCCATCTTGTCTCACTCGTTAGCTTAGCTGTCTTAGCTGTTCACTCTTGTTATTCTCTAGATTATTTCTGTCCGAGCAAGGTGAGGTGGACAGTGAATTTTAAACAATATCACATCAAAATAATTCAACTATGGTTGAAGAAGTGTGTAAAATAAGTAAAAAGAATCAATATATGTGCAGTTTAACCAAACACTCCTAAATCCTGTTTCTAACACTGACTTTCCACTGACGGAGACATGGTGGAGTGATGGTTTCATGCAGACAGTTTATGATAAAGGAAACATTAATCCAGATTAATTCAACAATCATTAGTAATACAGTTCTGTGCAGGACTCGACTGTGTATCAAGGGCAAAAAGGATTAGCTGCAATTTGCATAATAAACAGGCCAAACAAACAAACACAAAACAAAAAAAAGCAAAGGTAAATAAACCTTGAAGTGAGTCCTTGTCTGCCTCTGTCCATTTTTATGTATACAATTTATTAATCAATATTTGTGGGCCATAATTACAGCTGTTTTGCTTGTTGGGAGGTAATGGAGATTAATTAGTGACCTGCAACAAAAGCTGTATGTATGAAGGGATAATGAGCTCCGCTTTACGCTTTAATTTTTAAGCGATATGCCAAGTCATCTGAGAAAGTGGAAAATTAACTTTAGACTTTTAAATTATGTTTTTTTTTGTTTGTCTTTGTTTGCTGTTTAAGACCCCCGGCGGTTCCATCTTCATGGTGAAAGTCTCTCAAGCAGCAGCGCAATAATGAATCAAGTCCTGCCGCGTGAATAGTCTGTCTCAGTGGGACTTTCCCTTACTTAAGGTGACCTTCCACACATAAAAAAAAAACACCATTTAATGTCTCTCCATCAGATGCAATATTTGGATCCAACATTAAAGGAAACACTGAATGAAAGCCTTTAACACTCTTCCGGAAACTTTTCAACTTGTTAATTAGTATTAGATCTTTGTATTTTCTTTTCTTTACGTTATCATTTTGTTTCTCCGTATTGTGATTCTACTGCTGCCACTTCTGTCTACTCTGTACACCCTTTGTCCCTTTTGTCTCATTAAAGGCTTTTTGAGGGAATTGCTTCTTAACCAAATCAAAAGTCTAAAGACAGAGGGCATCATATGATCGTGCAGACTGTAAAACATTAGCAACACATAGTAACACATAGCTGAGCACAAGCAGGCAGGATGAGTAGTGTTCTTTTTTAACCAATATGTTTTTTATCTCTATTTTATCTGGTAGTTTTACATTGTGTCTTTATTTTGTCTTTTACTGTGAAGCACTTTGTGACATCTGTTCTAGAAAGATGCAAAAATACATACATTGTTACTTACTTACTGTCTCCTCACACACACACACACACACACACACACTTACAAGTAGGGGCTCTCCAAGATGCCACTAAAATATATATTTTAAAGCAGCACACTTTAGCTGCAGCCCGGTGCTCTATAATCATGTATATACAACACTGTGCAGGTGATCAGTGTAAGTGTCGGGCAGATGACGTCCCACTTCAAAATAAAGGCTTTCTATTCTACATTTTTATTTGGCCACAAGCTGGCTGTTTATCTGTTGCACTGCATCAAATAAAGAACAGCATTACAGGTATCGATGATAAGAAAGGTTGTAGAGACCATGAAATGTATTTCAGTTGATTTTTAATTGACATTTGAGTATATTTTTGTTGGTTTGTAGTGCTGTCAAATATGCGATTTTGTTAAGTTGTTACATCTTAACAAAAAATACCACATATTATGTTTTTTGTTGTTATAAATTTTACAATATTTTAAATTCAATAAAAATAATAATATGCTATAAAAAACAGCTTGTGCAGGGCTAGACAGTTTCCTAGTTTGCCTCTATAACACCTCCTCCTCCTCCTCAACACCCAACATGTGGGGCCAATATGTTGTTTAACACTCAGGCTGAAGTGAGTGAGTCACACATCTTTCATTAAAACAAAGCTCAATTCTAATTCATAATCTTTGATCCAGGAAGCAGTGAGCTCTGAAACTTTAAGTCTGTCAGTTAAAATAATAAAGCACCAAAAATAAGAAACAGAAACAAGATTTAGAACTAATTCCTCACTAATTCCTGCTGGAGATATTGGTGTAAAGTGTGTCTTTGGAGGATATAAATCTGATATAAAACTTTAAAGACTGTGGAGCTCGTTGTTTGTTTGTTTGTTTGTTTGTTTGAGGAGCTGTTTCAGTTCCTGGCACATACTGCTGTGGTGTGTGTGTGTGTGTGTGTGTGTGTGTGTGTGTGTGTGTGTGTGTGTGTGTGCGTGTATGTGTGTGTGTGTGTTATGGAGACACCAACTGTGCTACAGCATCCCTTGCCCTTTTCCTGAAGAAAACCAAAAATATCTGCTCTAAGTTGTGACAACATCTCCTCCGTCGTGCATTCCCTAAAACCCAGCCAGCTCCACGCGCCTACTGGCCCTCGGTTTGCATGACGTTTCCTCTTCTTGCTTACGATTGGACAAGCTCTCCGCCTGTCACTTTGACTGACATCACCGGAGCCATAGACTCCTCCCAGCGGCAGCAGACGCTATTTGAGTGGGGAACAGCGGATTGTTGTACATAGAGCCGGTTTAGTGTCGTCAATGGGAAGCACGCGAGACGGTGGCAAAGCGAGTTACGGTCTAGATTGAAACCCGCGGCTGCACCATGCTCTCCACGTCTATCTCGTGTCTGTGGATTACATTTTGCCTTCATGTATGCTGTTTTGTAGACAGCGTGGAAGCACAGAATGCGAAGGAAGGTAAGTTCTTAAAGTTTGGACTCTCTTCCATCCCATCGCGTTTACAGACATGCGCCAAAATTAATAGAGATGTGTCCAAATCCAGCAGTCAGCGTTATGGCTTTTTCTCTTGTTGCTTTTTTATTCCACGCGATTTTTTTTAATAATTCCCAAAAAAAGTGGATGTTTTATGAGCCCGGCGCAGTCAGATGAGGCCAGTGTGCGGGGATGACAGCGCTGTCGGCTCCCGGGCTGTAGCGATGAGCGACCTCTCGGTGTTTTTACGCACGGCAATTAAACGCTGTAGAGCACAGATTACGCAGAAGCTTAGTTTATATCATACTTCATCACCAGTGCGATATTGGCATAAGTAGCCTGCTCATTATAGATTAACAATCTATCTTGCCAAACAAGGTAATATCAGCGGATCGATCGTCCCAGCAGGCTCGCCTCGATGGCAGAGAGTGAGCCGACTATCTGGACGCAGTTTTCGGAAGGTTATTTCCTCCAAAGTGGCCTCGGCTCTAACAGTCCTGTTTAGTCTTGTATCTTGGAAGGAAGATGCCGCAGATTGACGCGGAGATGTAATCTATCTCAGACGCTCAAATTGGCGTGAATGAAGGCTATAAAACACCAAAAAAGAGAGGATTTAAATAACTCAAAATGGCAAAAAAAATTTGGCACTTTTAATTTATCGGATTCCGTTTAAATTAATGACATTATGTTATGCGTAAAAACAGAAAATCACACGATAGGTAATGATTTTCTCACCACCAAAACTACAGTGTAATAACCGTGCGCGGTGTGGATGTGAGGCTGATATGAATTGTAAATCCTCGGTGTTTATATGCGGGATTTCGTGTAACCTCCACATCAGTCTCCTGGTAGATAGAACCAGAGCATTTTTTTTCTTTTGTTTTACGGCGGTGCGTCCTGACTTGCGTCCCCTCTTTCACGACGGAGCTGTCTGCTGACACTGAACACAATTAAAACAAGTTCTTTTTTTTAATTTAAATTCGATGAAAGCCGCCGCGTCTCGCCGCTTTGCGCTCTCGCACGTTTTTCTAGAACATAAATCAGACTGCAATGACAAATCTTCTTCTCTGGTTAAAACTGAAAACAAGCCGCCCGGTTGGAAGGTTTCACTGTAGTTTTATGACCGCTTCCAACGGAAAATATTCCTCAGTTTAAACACATGTACTGTGTGTGCGTCGGGATGGAGGAAGACGCAGCTCGTTTGACCTTAACGCAACTCCAAAAAATGAGTTTTAACAAACTGGTGTGTAAAATAAACCATCGATAAATAGATCCAATGCGCGTAAATCCTATGCGTAATGATTCCCATCCCGTTCTGACCCGTCTCTATTTCTAGAGTCTGTATTTCCTCTTTATATGTAATGTCAGTGTCTTCATTTGCGCCGCAAAAAGTTCCCCCCGCAGAACCGAGGACTTGTCTGCTGCAGCATACTATATATTCTTATTGCATGTTTTTGCTTTAGCTGCTGCTGGTAGAAATTAGGTCACGGCTATATGCTATAGATATAAATGTGTGGCCTATCAGTGATACCCAGCCCCGTGCCCCGGTGAGATTTAACCACCTGCCTCTCGGTTTCCTGTCACTAGTGATTCTGCTGGACTCCAAGGCACAGCAGACAGAACTGGAGTGGATCTCCTATCCTCCCAATGGGGTAAGTCTGCAGAATCTCTGCATCACTGGCACAGGAACTGACTCCATATCTCTAAATATATGTTTCCTGCTTTCTCTGATGTCCCACATCTGTGATAGGAATAATAATATCCAAAGGTGTTAAATATACATCAGTAGCCTATATTTCTCTGCTCACAGATGTCTTTACATAACACCAGATACAGAATGCAAGATGTTGTTTCTTCTACTAAACTCTCACGGCTTTTGACATTCAGAGCACAAAGGCCTTTAGCAAACCACTTCCAACTCGCTAGTCTGATTAAAAGCATGCAGGCTGTGAAACTTTTTAAATAAATAATGTGAGTAGAAGCAGATAAACTGAGCGCAATCATTCTTTAAAGATGTGCGTGTGATAAAACTGCAACTGCTGATCTCCCTTCATTCACTGCTTTTTATTGTACATAGAACCATCTAAAATAACTATATTTCATACACCTTTGTCATATTCATTGCACTGTAATCACTTCCAGTCGACGTTTGATTGCCAATCATTAGACGTCTTTATGGAGGTTTCAGTCTGATGGTTTTCACTTTTTAAATTGAACATGGTGGCGTTCCCTAATGGACTGTGTTCATTTACAAATGTATGTCTTCTGTTTTTTCAGTGGGAAGAGATCAGCGGTTTGGATGAGAACTATACACCCATTCGCACATACCAGGTTTGCCAAGTCATGGAGCCCAATCAGAATAACTGGCTTCGGACTAACTGGATAGAGAAGGGCGATGCCCAGAGAATTTTTGTGGAACTGAAGTTCACCTTGAGGGATTGTAACAGTCTACCTGGTGTGGTGGGCACTTGCAAGGAGACGTTCAACTTGTATTACCAGGAAACTGATTCAGAAGTAGGCAGGAGCTTGCGGGAGAACCAGTACGTGAAAATTGACACGATCGCCGCAGATGAAAGCTTCACTCAGGGCGACCTGGGTGAAAGGAAGATGAAGCTGAATACCGAAGTGCGCATAATTGGCCCGCTGTCCAGGCGGGGCTTTTATCTGGCCTTCCAGGATGTAGGGGCATGTATCGCCCTGGTCTCTGTCAAAGTTTATTACAAGAAGTGCTGGTCTATCATCGAGAACCTGGCCACCTTCCCAGACACCGTGACGGGATCGGAGTTCTCCTCACTGGTGGAGGTCGAGGGCATATGCGTGAACGACGCCGAGGAGGAGGCCGACAACTCTCCCAAGATGCACTGCAGCGCCGAAGGGGAATGGCTGGTGCCCATTGGGAAATGTATATGCAAAGCAGGATTTCATCAGAAAGGAGATGCATGTGAACGTGAGTGCCTGTATTTATTTATTTTTTCATGATCACAGTGAAACATATTTTAAGTAGTAATTTAATTTACTCATCAGAATTCCCAGAGTTGTTTTCTTGTTGAACTAACTTTTAGAAATCAGTCAGGGGCGTCCTGGATTTCACACAACAAAAGGTGTGCCAAGAAAAAAAAACCACAGGCAATAAACTGGGGAGTATTTGTGATTTGATTATGCAAAACAGGTAAATGACAATTTAGGCATCATTGGCTGAATAGTTGTGTTGGCAAATGGGATTAAAGCAGCTGATTTGACAGCAGTAAAGATGGATAAAATATTGAGGCCAGGCATCCGCAGTGTAATAACTGGAATCCGTGTTAATTGATTACAAGGCTTTTAATTTATAGCCACAATTCTGTTGACACTGGGATTAAATAATAACTGGAGTTTAGCTCCTCAGCTCAAACACTGCTCTCTTTCCTACTGGCAGGGATCCAAGACAATCACTAGCAGAATACACAGGTCTAGAGGAAGTCCAGCCAGTCTTTCAGTATCTCTCTGCCCCGGCCGAATGACCCTGACAGAAAAGGAAAACAAATAGCTGGCGAACTGTGGCATTTAGGCCTCGGGATATTTATGAAGGAACCTAACAGGAAGGGCAAATACAGCCTCGGTGGAGCTCATTTTTTTGTTATGGTGCAGGATTGTGCCACCACAATTAACAATAACATGCTTTCTGTCACTCTAAATGCTCAGAGGATTATTTTCAGTGGCCACCTGACTTGAAAGATAAAAATCACTATGGATTAAGGGGGGTGGCTTAGGTCACAGAACTTAAGTGGCCTGCCTTGTCAGCCAAGCCTTTCTTTTTCTTTTTTTTTTTTTTGCAAAGTGGGCAACCGCAATCTAAGCAGCTTATGAGAAGCAGCAGCCAGTAATAATTGAAGGGAATGCGTCTAAGAACAAATTAGTGTCCCTGGCAGACAAGCTTTTATGCCACGCTGTCATCCATTAGGGACCCCAATGAGGGAGGTGTGTTAATGAAATATATTAGGCCATGTAATTTAGAGCAACACAACCCACCTCAAGTTGTGCTATGTCTCTAATGTTAGCAGACTATCGCTGATTCAACCCCAAGGAGTTCCTTTTTATTGTTCTTGTTGTTTTAATATGCATAGATGGAAGATCCAGTTGTGCTCTTAGGTGGAAAGGAAGCCCATGATTTATTTCCACAGGGAGAGCGATGCAGCATAACAGCCAAAAGCTCTGGCTTGTCAAAGTAATTCTAAGCTACCTTTTCTTATTATGCCCTGGTGCACAGCCTTTCAGATCAGAAGACTGTTGCACCTCTCTATTAATTAATTGTTTATGTGTCACTTAAACAAATACCTGTGGATAGAGGTGACAGTACAGTGAATACCCTACCCCTTAGGTTGTTTAAAACCTGAAGAAGAAGCCTCCTTAATGTGTATGTGGATCAAATTCCAGTCTTGACACTGCACCTTTATGAGCTTTATCTCCACTGAGGCATGAGAAGCCTTTGTATTAAGGGGTAGTTAATCTAAATAAAATGAGAATCACGGTGCACCATCAGCACTTCTTCCAGCGGCTCCACAGACATTAAATTGTCCATTCAGTAGTTTCCCCCAGAACAATCTAAAAGCTATTCAAAGTATTTCTATCAGCTGAACAGCAGAGCAATAAGTCCAAGTGGCTGTGACCGTTAAAAATGTGAGATCCTGGTTGTTGGATGTCGGACTTGTCTCGGTTGCTGTAAAAGTCTTTCAGCTGAGGGGACTTTCTCTAATGGTGCCTCATGGTGATTCTGCACCTTAACTATAAAGGGTTCAGTGTGCTTCAAATGAACTATTTTGTACAGTCTGTGGTTTGAACATCTCTAAAGGATAAAGTGTTTATACATGTTCCAAATTGGTTGACTTGAAAGCGGCGTGGAAAAAAATGCCGTCGAGACGTTAAGAATCGTACAAATTGGGATAACAGTGCACGCTTTCAAAAGCATTCTTGGTGTTGCACTCGGTTGTACACATATAAAGTAAAAAATAGTTGTGTGAGGAATGAAAAAAGACAGCTTTAGAGAAAAGCCAATGATTGCATAAACTAGGTGTGCATGTTTTGGAATGTAACAAAAATTGTTGCAAATCCCCGAATTCCTGCATCGGAAAAAAGAGTTTAGACAGTCTGACAGGTGCATCATTTTATTATACTGAGGCCGTTAAAGTGCTGGAGCCAGGAATTTAACATTTTTGACTAGCCACCAAAAAGGTGCAAATTCATTTAACCGTTCAAACATATTTTTTGTAGATGATCCAATGGAAAAACATTAAAATTGTCAGATGTAGCCTTCCAAAGTCTGACATGGAAAAGGTGTGGGGGGGGTTTCAGATGCCGCTGAATGATCTGACAGTCGCTTATTTTGAAGCAATCTGGCTCTTTAAGACAGTCCTCAGCTGGCCTATTTTAGTATCTGCAGTGTGCTATGATTATGACATGGCTGCTGAGTAAAATATTCAGGCACAGGGTGGGTGCAGGTGGAGTAAGTGAGTTGAGCTGTCAGTCATGTCATTTGAGGAGCCCCCTGTGTGGATGCAAAGGCCTCCTCCGAAACGTGTTGTGATCCACTCATTCATCACCGTCAACGAAGAGGGACCCCTTGTCTTTTCACTCCAACCCCCCCGCCCCCTTTCCCCTGTCTCTCTTTAACTCTTTGTGTGGCAATCTGTGGCAGTAAATGTCACTCTTCTTCTCCGCCCGCTGCGTTCAGTGGTCTCAGTGTAATGGGTGTTGAAAAAGGCCAGTTGAAGTGTCCCCGCAGCCTGCGCGGGGTTCATTTTGCGAAGTGCGTGTTGTGAAAATAGCGCCCATTCATTCGCTGGTCCTGTTTAGCACTGGCTTCTGGTTGCAATGGAGCCACAGAGTCATTTGGACAGAGAGAGGGCCCTTGTGGGAGGACATTGGCGCCTTTGTTCCGCTCAATCCCGGGAATGTATGTTGTCCGATTTTGACACATCACATCATTGTGGTACTAAGTAACCAGTGCCTGAGAAATGATTAACTGTTGACCCTCACCCAAAAAAGGGAGAGGTCTCTATCTGGTGGAAAACAGATAAAACAGGCTGTATCTCACTGCTATCGGTGCATGCTAACAAGAGAATTAATGAGAGGATACAGCATCCTGTAGACGCTGGCACCATCCATCTTGACTGTCAGAGAGTTGGACAGAAGTTAGTTGGAGACTGATTGATGACTGGGCCCCTGAGGGAAGAGACTGAGCAGTCGGGGTCTGACCACGACAACTAGCGTGTATGGAAGCCACCAGGCAGCCTGGGCAGGCCAGGCCCAGCTCCAGGCCTGTAGAAAAAGCTGCACTTAGCATTTCAAATGAAGCCAGGAAGCCAAGAGTCAGGAGGTCCTCATACATCTTGACGCTCCACTGATTGATAAGGTGTGAATTTAATACACCAAATGGCTGTCTTTTACAACTGCTCCAGAGCTTAATTATGCAAATGACAGGTGTGCTTGGAATCCACAGGAGCACCAAATGGACCTAAATCACTCAAGATTGAAATAAATTGGTGATGGATGGGAGCTCGTCCTGTCACTGCCAGTGTCTGCTTCCTGTGAATAGTATCATTCTTCTACAGCCCAGGGCTTTTCCTCCTTGTTGTCCCGGCCTGGCAGGTAGCAGTCAGACTCACAGATGTGGTATTCTCTGCTCATGATGGTACTACCAATACATACAATGGCAGTTTCCAAAAATTGGTCACTCAGGGGAGGACTTTGAGACATGAGACACAAAAAACCTAAAATGATTAGTGGTGAACCAATTAATTAATTAAACATTGAAGTCATTCATCGAGTAAAATGCCAAACATTTGCTGATTCCAGCTCCTCAAATATGACAATTTGCTTCCTTTCTCTGCTTTATACCCTTGTGAATGGAATGTTTTTGGGTTTTGGACATTAAATCAGACAAAACCGGCAGTTCAAAGGCATCATCCTGAGCTGTGGGAACGCATGATTGGCATGTTTCACTATTTGCCAATTATTTTTCTAAGCATTTAGAGTGAGCTGAAAGTGACGTTTTAAAATGTCTTCTTCAGTCCAAACCCCAGAGATATTCACTTTACCATCCAAGTGAAAAGTTAAAACCAGTGATTATTTGCCATCTGTGCCTAAAAAAATACTAAAACAACGAATCGATTGTCAAGATTTACTTTTCTGTCAATCGTTTAATTTGATAATCAAATGATTTTTTAAGATCATGGGATTACTTATTTCTAATTTGTATGTTCCGTGCAGCCCAAGAGTTACTCAACTCTATGGTCAACCATTGTCATTCACTTTCTTTCTTCACCCACTGTTGCCTGCATTGTCTCTACTTCAGTTACTGGAGGATTTCCAATGTCGCCCCAGAAAAGAAGGTTGTGCTCAATATGCTGTATGAAGGTGGACAAAACAATAGATTGCATAGTAAGTTTCTGCAGGAAAGGAGACAATGGTACAAAAAAGGCCGAGGAAAAGGGTGTTACGTTTCAGTTGACGTGATGCTACTAAGAACATATTCTGGTCATGTAGACTTGTGTTCATGACAGGACGATATTACTGCATCTAATTCCTTCTCATTAGACACAGCGACTTCTTCAGAGGATGAAAAGAAGGCAGAATGTTTGAAATTGTGATTTGGCAAGCTATGATAAAGAGTATTTATTTTCCACATCCAGTGCCCCCTTTTTAAATATAAACTTCCAAATGAGAAGTAAAAGCAAGAATAAGTCGTTTCCCGGGATATGAGGACATCTTGCTAGAGCCGGTGCCAGCAGTGCTTTCTGTGGGATCCGGCTGCACTGTCAACACGTCAAATTAAGTACAAATGCCTCATTTTGCATACTGGGAGGCTCATTCACATAGTTGTTTGGCTTGGTAAATATTTATCTCCAAGTTATATTCATATGAAGCGCTCTAATTCATATGCCGAGGCAAATGCAAAGAAACAAAAACCTTGTCGTGACTAATTATTTGCTCCAACTGGTTTTCAGGTTTATTGATATCACATTAAGGCTGGATCTAAAACGCACTATCTAAGCACAGAGAACTGAGCTTTAAGAGGGACAAGAGGCTGCCAGCGTCTGGTCACTGGTAATAGGTTTGTCTCTCACCTCTGCTGATAAGCTACAGCAACTGATTGCATACATGAATATCAAGTAGCTGATGGAAAAGCTCAATCCACTCAGCTGTTGTAGGCGCACAAACCTTGTTAAGAAAACACTTTGAGAAGCATCAGAAACAATCTTATCGTTACTTTCCTTCAAATTAGTAACCTTAAGGTTCTTTACACTTAACCCGTTGAACCCTGTGATGTTTTCACTGCCTTTATTTGCAGGCATATTACATATATATCATTATATAGTCATATATCATATTTTCAGTGAATATGTTAAGCTACTCAGAAATACCATTCATTTGCATGTTAGTGGTGTTAGGACTGAAAAAAGGTTTTCCCAATTTGAAACTGTTTGATAAGGGTTTTCAACAAATGGCAAATACCTGAATATGAATAGAGATGAGGAGAGTGTCCATGTATCAAGGATATAAGAACACGTTGATAGGACATTCCGGGTACATCTCAAGTCTCTTAATTGCGTCCACGTTACCCTCTCTTGCATCTTCTCCTTGCGTCTAAGTCCTTCCCACTGAGGATGCATGGAGAGATGTGAGGAAACCATGCGAGGTGGGAGGAAACACGGAAATATGTGTTTTAGAGAAATGAGACGTCACGTGAAGCGACGTCAGCAGATCACAGCTGATCAGCTGTCAGCTTTAACAGCTATAGAGACTTTTTATGGAGTTACCGTCTACACACATGTGCACTGTACTGATACTAATAAAAGGTGTTTGCAGCTGTTTGTAGCCTGTTACCTGTGATGTTTAACAAACATCTGCACATGAATACAAACCTGCATTCTGTATTTATATTGTGTTCTGTGTCCTGCTCAGAGGCACAGGAATCATTTCAACTGGCAGAATACATTTATATTATTTATTCATTATTTGCGTCTGTATTTATTGATATTCTGATTGAGAATTCATTATTTGATAACTCAGAATATGATCAGAGTCTCTTTTGAACACTGGAAATTATTTATTAGGCTAAATTGTTCAGGCAAAAAGAAAATTATGAGACTCAAACCCCGAGTTTACTCTGTCATCTGTCTTCCCTCCGATACGCAAACCGCACTGATGTTGTGATGTATCAGATCAGTCCGATCAGCTGTAGCGTCCAATCAATAACTGATATCCAGGGGGAGTGTCAGCTGATAAAAGACTTCCGTGAAGGCTGCTCTCGTGCGTCCTCGCTCATAGATCCTCAGAGATCCCTCTTCACTCCTCACCGCTCAGAGCAGGAATAAGACATCTGAGACGGCCTTCAAGATGTCGGACTGGAACAACTTGTGGTTCAAGCGAGGATCGAGGAGTGAGGAAATATCAAATAAGAGACTTGAGATGTACCCCATAAGCCTTAAAAATGTCAACAAAAAAACAGATGTACAAAACAACAATCAACTGGATCAATGTTTAGTCTTGATTCAAATCAGAGGTATGACTCTCAGAAGATGTGGTGAGATTTTGGATGCAAATTGCGCCAAATCAGCTCTTTTATTGTGTTTCAAGTAGCCAAGAAAAAAAAAAAACAGAGAGTGATGACTTATCAGTATCCAGGTCTTGGAATCTGACCTGCTAGTCCAAATTTGAGACCTTCTGTTGAATACACAGAATCAAAGCAAACATTCCTCATTCTCACACAAACAAAGGCATATGGTCAGCTTTACTGGTAAGAGACTTTGTTAACCCCCTAAAAGGGAGACCTCTGTGACTTTGTGTCAGATAGCATTATTTCCAAGGTGACACCAGGGTCCACATTTTGCCATGCATAAGGTCAGTGAATATTAACTTCATTTACACATGGCTGCAGACCAGCACAGCGCCACAATGGAGGCCTGCCTGTTGTGTTTAGTAACGTGAGCGCACCGGCTGACAGGACACTGTCAAGACGGAAGATGGATGATCGCAGCAGTTGACCCCTGATCGCTAGAGGAGTCACCTCTCCGGCCCCCTCTCCCTGCATGACAAAAGAGCCCCCCTCCCCGTGCAGCAGCCCTCATCTCCACTTGCACTAACAGGTTCAGACATCTTCATCGATCCCTTCTACCATACCTCTTGCAATTCTAAGCTTTTGCCCTTTTTAGCTATCCAAACTGTGGTGCAGATGTCTTTTTTGTAATTGCTTGCCTGCTGACTGCTTGAGAGGGATGTAATCAGACAGGCGAACTCCATGTCAGAAGACAATGCCTCTGGTGTTCTGTGTTGTGTCCCTGTGGCATGAGGGGGGAAAGTGATATGCGACTGGGTCCGGGGTCTCGCCACCTTAAGAGGCAGCAGGGAGGGCCCTGTTGTCAGCGGAGCAAGCTCCTCTGGGAGTCTTCAGACCACTGGCTCTGTACTTCAATCTTCCTTTAAGAGGGAAATCGATAACTTATTACATAACTTCACACTTTTTTTTTCCACTTACACCCAGAGCAGAGGAAGCAAAACTTAAAATGTGCTTAGCATGGCTCTGTTGTGGGAAATTCTGCTGTTTCTTCCAGAGAGTGCTCAAAACCACTTTTTTTGGGGGGGTATTCAGGATGATTTGATTAAATGTTTGGTCTATAAAATGTAAGCAAATAGTGAAAAATTCCCATTGCACATGATGAGAATGCCTGTTAGTCATTTTCTGTCTGTCTATCTAGATTATCTGCAGGACTTGATACCTCTAGGTGTGAATGGTAAATAAATAACTATGTATATATTTTGTTATTTGGATGAACTGACCCTTTAAGAGCAGACCCAGATTTGAACAACCACTCGTGGGCATCTGAGGCCAAGCTGGTGTCTTTGTGTGTCAGGGGAGGCCATGGGGGCCTGGCCGCAGCAGTGATGAGCGGCTGGTTTGACATTGTTCCATTCCTTTCTGTCACAGCTCTGGGACCAGAGGGAGGGGGGGGTGGCGGGGGTGGTGGTGGTGGTGGATTGGGATGGGCGGGGGCTGGGTCAGGAGGGTTGGTAGGCATTGGCACAATTCAGAGATAATGCTCAGTTGCTGACTGGGGACATTTTCACTGCCGATTTCGCTTGGGCTGCAGGGGGCTTTGGATCAGTCAGACCTTTGGACCCTGTGCTTTCATCCCCAGAATGCAGAGTCCTCGCCTCATCTGCTGTGTCTTTTAGTACAGCTCCCTTTTAGAGCTGGCCACCTCATCCATTAAAGGTAGCCGCCTGGCTGGCCTTAAGGGCCCTCTCTCCTGTTTCCATGTGAGTTAAATGAACTAAACAAAAGACGATTAGGCAGGGACATTTTCCATGTCACTGAGAATCCATTTCAAAAAGCTCACTCCGCATGATAACTTAAAGAAGCAGAGACCTCTTAGGAGGACTTTGCGCACTCATGATACAGCTTCTGCTCAGAGGAGAGTGAGAGGCCATAAATTCTCTGATGTAATGGGTTTAATTTTAAAATGCCCTTCATTTTCCACATCCGAATCCATGCAGTAAATCAGCAGGAGAGCTGGAAGAGAAAACAGGTGTTCATGTTTGTTGTTTGTAATTTGTATTGATGTCAGCGGTGACCCTAATGCAGCTAAAGCAGTTGTCTTTTGTGAGATCATATTACTTCCTCCTGTGTATTTCACTCATAACCTTTGCAGACGCATTGATTCTACGGTCTCGGTTTCATACGCATGGCTTGATAGTTTCTTCATTTTCTCCACGACAGTCTCATTTACAAATGAACTAAAGAGACATTGGAGTTACAGTTCATTACGGGATCACCCCCCACTGAGGGGCAGGGCACAGCCTGTTGAGTTATACACTGTGAATTCTGAACTTGATACAGTTATTTCAGATTAAACGTTACATCTTTTCCCCACATTTGAACATTAGTTTAAATTTCAGAGACAGATTTAAGGGGTAGGTTCACAAAAATGCAGATACAATGGAGATAAATGGAATTCCTATTGCTGTACTCACAGGAATTTGAAAAATTACATTAGAGAAGAGTATTTTTATCTGAACTCACATGTACGTATAAATCATCCACCCGCCACCCACCCAAACCAATTATTTCTTCCAATTTAGAGACCCGCATCCGATTATCATTACCATTACTTCTCAGTGGGATATATGTAAGTGTGATGATATGGTAACGTATTACACTGAAGTACGCTGGTTTTAAATAAATAAACGTTTTTTTTTAAGTAAAAGTTCTTTTTTGGCGTTGCAGTGCAGGGAAAACTTTGCTTTGCAGAAATGTTGTAATTTATTTATGACCAAACAGATGGTGGCGCTACGTTTCAATGGAAGAGGAAGAAGAACACAATAATGACATATGGCTTCATGCAAGTGTTGATCTCTTTATGGTCTACTAACATCGATATTATTATTAATATTTTCCTCATTAATAATGTATTAATTCACCCACCCACAACCCATCTGCTATTAATCACAATGTTAATTTTTATGACCCTGCCCGCCCGATCTGCGGATTAACTGCGGTGCCCGCGGATATAACTGTGAATCCGTGCATGACTAATAGCTAGTGTCCTGGTTACTATGGATAATCTACAAAAAAAACTTTTTACAGGGACTATTTCTTTGGTAGAAAGAAGTTCCGTTGACCTCCATGTTGTTGTGGTGGAATCTCAGAGAAAGATATCTTTAAAATCTGAGCAACTAAAACCAAAACTATGTAGATAGCTTGATAGCACTAGTGAGACTAAGTGAGAAAATGTTTTTGTGTTATTTGGGTGAACAACCTCGTACAATTTTGAAAATGTATAAGGCTAAAGTTAGTGGTTTCATGGTGAGAGTAGTCTGAAAGAAATATAAATGGAGATTCTTTAAAATGATGGTAATCTCCACTTGTTCATTAGAAGAAGAAGAAATACTTTATTGATTCTCGTGGGGAAACTGATCCCCATCCTATTTACACACACTAGGAGCAGTGGGCAACCACAGTGCAGCCTTGGTCAGAGGCACTGAAAGTAGTATTAACCCTAATATACATGTCTTTGATGTTATTAGTGTTAGTATTAGTATTATTAGATTGCTGTTTAATTCTAAATTGGCCCACTTTTAGGCTAAATGTAGTGAACTGGCTGTAGCAGTAGTAGCAGTAGTTAGTAGCAACATAGCAAGAGCATTAGCTTAAATTTTAGTATAACTTAATCAGTGGCTGACTTTGATCTTTACTGTGTACAACCAATCAGGCACTTCCTTTGGGTTTTCTCTGCTTAGAGGGCAAAGCTGCATGCCCTCCAACACAGTGTAAGGGAATGCTAATCTTCTCTTTGTTTCTCATGGAAAGCTACTTATCTCCTGCTAAGCACAGGTACCTCGGATGAATGGGCCAGTTGTCTGTATGTGTGGAGTGCAGCAGCAGCCAGACAGAGCCATTCCAAGTATGTGTGGGGCAGAGGGAGGATTCGGCAACAATATGACATCAGATTTTTTTTAACCGTTTAAACGTATGTTTCAGCGGCTCTGACTTGTTTTTTTTTTTTTGACGTCATTGTAGCCATGTCCTACCTTCTCTGCTTCCTCTGAAACCCACGGGGAGGTGTTGGTGTTGTTTGGAAGGGGTTTGACATTGAAACTCTATCTCCGTCCCATGAAGAGATTTTCAGCACGGCCTCAGTTCTTTTCCCTTCTTCTTTGTGTGTTCTGCCACTGTTTCCAGGAGCTGGGTAGGCGCCTCGCCTCTCATAGGTGGGAGATTAACATGTCTGCGGGCAAAAACCCAGCTGCTGAGCATCTCCTTCTTTACTGAAAGAGAAAAAAAAAAGGAGCTTTAGAGCAGTGCAGAAGACTCATAGGAAAAAGAAACATTTGACAAACACCTGCTGCTTCCTTTGTTGCTCCTGTGATCACACTCAAACACAAAACATGTTTGAATATGAAAAAAATTAGAGTGTAAACCACACAAATTCTGTAGCATAAAATGAATTCTTCCATACTTTGAATATGGTTTAGATGATACAAAGGTATAAACAAAATGTTAGCCTGCACTGCAGTAAGCTTAATAAATAACTCATGTCTCCCTTCAAGGTACACTTGATTTCTCCAAAACCTTTGCAGCTACAAAAATCCACACATCACCCACAAGATGAGATCAATTGAGCTGTCCTTTGGCTTTTCAAGTAGAAGAAATACACTCAGCTCGGATTTTTCTCAGGTCTGCCTGCCTGCTTTGCTCTGAAATTACTCACAAGATGTACTGCCTCTTACATTGCAGGGGAAAACACCACGGGCTTTAGTCCATAAAAGAGATGCAGCCATAGTTCAGCATGCATAAAATGTAGTAAACAGAGTCTGATGAATGTCCACACTAAGGTCTACTATTTATTGAGGCAAAGAACATAAGTCACATCTAATCAGAGCTACACACATAGGCCTTAGGCTACATTAATGCATAAGAAATAAGCTCTGTGTGAGCTATTGACATCCCTCTCTATAGTCGTAACGCACGGTCATGGTCCTAATCGTATGCCCTGAAAGTAAAACCGAAAAACATAAAGCAGGAGTTGGGTTTTTAAATAGCATTTCATGGTCGTCTGAACAACCAGCTAGACACACAGCATTTTGAAATATCTGACAGAGAATGTTTATGGCAGCATTGACATCAGATTGCAATGTAATAGAAGTGATCAGACAGGTTTGAGGGAGAAAATATCTTTGTTTCTCACAAAAATGTGAGCGAGTATCCAACTGTCACATATTTTGATCATATTTAGGCAATGATCTTGTACAGCTGCTTGTTGTTAGACGACATTTAACAACTAAGTGTGGTCAGATTACCCTGCTAGATCCCCTATTAACCCTAGTAACCCTCTGTTCTTCCCCTATTCTTAGTGCAATGTGGATGGTATTCCCGTGCAAAAATACTATTCAGCCCCAGGCTTACTGTATGCTAATTTGATTTAACATATTAATGTAGGAATAAAGAACATATAAGTGAAAAAAATGAACATTTTAAAAAAGATTTTGACACAAGGACCCCCTTCAAGTCAGGGCCTTGAGAAGCAGGATCTGCTTTAAGGTATCTGTTATTCTTGTGCTTTAGTGGTGCATATTCCCAAATTAGCACAAACTAGTTGACACACAGTAAAGCTGCAGCTTTTGTGGCCCCTGGACTTCTGGTGCCCCAAGTAGTTTATCACCAAAAAGTTCTGTTTTGGGTGTCTGTACCAAAACTCATATCAGCAAAAACAGTGTAGAAGACTGATCACTATCTGAGGGTATGTGTTGAGGACCGTGCAGCACTGGATGTCACAATCAAGCAGACAGAGGAAGAGACGCTGGAAGGAACCACACTCATGTAAACCACTGGTGACAGGCTCCACATCTTACCAGGCTTGTGTTTAGAGTTGATATTTATAAAGACATTTCCCTATCGGAGTGGCAGCAGCCATGGCGACCGTTTTTACGGAAAGCAATGGTGTCTTTTTGAAATAAGAAAATAAACTGTTTCCTTTATCACGCTTGACCCGTTCCACCTGGCATTCATCAGCGGCGGGGCCTGCATGTTGGTCCTGTCGGCTGCTCTCCTCCCTCTGCCTCTTTTATCACTCTAATGGGGTGCTATCTCCAGGCTGCTCTCTCCGGGTCTCCGCGGCCCCGCTCAGCTCCCTTCAGCGCGCATTCTTTCCACATCCATCCCGACACACGGGCGGATTTAACACATAATCAGGCCGGACGGGAGGGCAGCCGGAGAAAGGGGGAGGCTCGGCCCTGACAGGACTCATCATGCTAGGACCGTGGAGACAGAAAGGCCCACACTAGTCATTCTCACTCTCTTGCTGTCTGCAAAAAAACTGAGGGAATCTCCCACATTCCCACACTGCGGCTCACTTTGAGCCCCGTCCGTAGGAATATTGAGACAGATGGGGAGAAACTCAATATCCCAGCTGCCCTGCTTGGACCAGTTACTCCCCTCTGTGCTCAGCTGTAATAAGGACAGTAACCTTGATTGGATTTGTGGGCTGTAAGCAAGCAATGAAGGTTGTTTTCCAGTCTCTGAGAATACTAAGACAAAGTATTGTTAGAAGTTTTTTGATATCAGGACCAATACAACACAACAACACATTGTACCAACATTGAAACAATACTTTTTTGATACTTTCGGACAACTAAAGCTCAAATCATATTTTCTGCATCCACATAACCACAACGGTCCGCAAAAGTAAGTTTGGACATCTGGTCACGTCAATGAGGGTTTGTATGAACGTCTTTGCCGACATGTGTTGACTGTACACATGGACCATTCTTGTTCAGATTTGATGATTGACAGTTCTTGATACTTGATACTATGAACAGATTTAGGTCTGTACTCACAAAGTTTGGGGATTCAGTAAACAGCCCTAATGAATACATAGAAAACTAGAAAACTGCATAGAAACTGAAAAGGTGCCACTGCATCACCCCATAGAACTTGGTGAGTACAGTGACCTAACTGGATTTGTGGGTTGTAAGAAAGCAAGGAAGGAAGTTGACTCCCAGTTTCTGTGAATTCTAGGAATAGATAAGGTTTGGAATTTTCTTGCCATCGTGATACCTGAGTTTTGGTCCCAATACCATGATGATCACTTTTTGATATCTAAAGCTCAAATTATACTTTCTGCATCTGCATAGCCATGAAGATACACATGCCACAAATAGTGTCATCTGGTCACAAGAAACGAATCTGAACAAACCTTTGATTCATAGTCAGATTCCGACCAAGCATTCTTGATCAGTTTTGATATTTGATGCTACGGACACATTTCAGTTGGTACTCAAAGAGTTTCAATAAGACTGAATAACCAGCTGTAGTGAAAACTGCGTAGGACATGAAAGGGCAAATTTGGAATCCGATCTGTCAACAAAGACACAAGATTAACTCAAGAAAAAAAAACCCACTGAGTGCCATGGCGTCACCCCCAGACAAGGGAAATAATTATTTTCTATTTTGGCCAGGAAGGGATATGTCAGACGGGCGTATAAGGAGTCACTGCCGCTCTCCCCCCCCCCCTCCCGCCCTGTCTGTCCCTCACCCAGAGTGTCATGACACTGCCAGAGCGTGAGAGAAATTGGATGTAATTCAAGAATGTTAAGAAGCTCAGCTCGGAGGAAAAAGAAATAAACCGAGATCTTACGAAAATACAGAAATCCGTTCGCCCCCCTTTTTTTTTTTTTTTTTGTGTATGTGTGCCTGCTTAAGATAAGGAGACTTTGTTTTACTCTCTGGACTGTGATTGAGACACCATAGTCACAGGAGCATTTGATTATCTCTATCCCACCGCTCTCAGGACCTCTCCTTTCTCAGGCTCCTCTTCCTCTCCGTGTATAAAATTGCTGACTGCAGCTTGTCCCCCCACACATCACTGAATGAAAGTGCTTGACCACTGGAAGGGAAATTACAGATGCTGGTTCTGTAGCTTGCCGAGGAGTTGGCTGGAATGTAAGACTTGTATTTTTTTTTTTTTCTCTGCTTAACCCAAACCCGCTTCTCTAGGGACTGACTAATTTTTCAGTGTCGTAAATAAGCCGACTGTTGTGTCTGCCGCTGAGCTTTTTTAGCGGGCCCGTGTCAACAAGCACAAGCTATTAGGCGGCCTTTATCTGCGCCAGAAGAGGACCAGACTTACATAAATGGGAGTTTTTTTTCAAGGAGTCACTCTTATACACTTCATCCTTACAAATGTAATTACACGTTGGGCTCTAAGTCCTCTTGTCAAAGTCAGCACAAGTTGTAAAGGGTCTTGGGTTTTGTATGGTGTTTTAACATGTTTGCGTGTCAGTGTTTGCCAGTAAGGTGTCAGTCATTTTGTCAGGTGAGAAGGCTATTGGGTGAACAGACTTGGTGTAATTGCTTTGTAGGTATTTCCACTCAGAAGGGAAGTGTTGCTGCGGGGACAGTCAACAAAGAACCTCTCACTCAATATCATCCCATCTCAGTGTCGGTTTTACAGAGTCTCTTCAGCATCTGGTGCCAGGAAGGGGAACCAGCCAGCAAATCAGTGTTCACTGCTGCTGCTGTTACTGCTGCTGCAGCCGACACTGGGGCAGGAATGCTGGGCAGGGACGGCTATGTTTGTACTTGTCACTCAATGCACTGGCAGCGGTGGGAAGAGCTGCAGAAACACTTAGTTGCCTATGTCATACAGGCATTTGATTTTGAGGCCTCATTTGCCGCTTTGTTGCTTCTGTAAATATTTCTGGGTGCCAAACTCGGTCGGACGCACTGATAAACACATCTGTCACTGAAAAAGCAAGAAAAATGAACCGTGTTTTGCTCATGAGCTTGAGTCAAAGGATCCAAGTTCATTACAACAGAGGTCTGGTTTCTGTAGTTTTGGCCATCGGTTATGATAACATTATCCTAAAGTAATTTCTGAGATATGGGGAAATGGCAACATTGCAACAATGACGTCCAACAGATGATCAGGCAGGTTCGATACAAGCTGACTGCTAGATTGCTTGGTTTTCTGTACTTACCTGTTCATTCGCTGCTGTTTGCTAACGTTGCATGTTCATGTAAAGTCAGTAGTAGGCCTTAACTGTTAACATGACATCCATGATTAGCTAATGTTACCTGCCCAGCGACTGCAGATGGGAAGTAGCTGGTTTGTTGAAGAGTGTATGCTGAGCAAAGCGTTTCCTCTTAAATATAATTTAAAAATTTCACACACCTAAAAAATATGTTGGTGTGTGAACATCTCCTATTACAGTTAAACAGTTTTATACATTTTAGAAAAGAGGGCACTAGTTGGTACTCAGCTAGTGCTTTTAGCTTGGGTATTGAAATCAGTGTTGGGGGGGAGAAGCATAATCATAATAAGTAGAAATCACAGTCAAAGCTACAAAAATAATTTGCAATAAACTAGAATTTTCCTTTAAAGTTGTGTTTACTTCCGAAAGACCTCCCCTCCCAGGCCTTATACTCGTCGTAATCTGTCCTGCGGATCCCTTCATCCGCTGTCGTGGTGGTTGCGGTGGGAGACAGCTCCGGTCCCTGCCGGGCTTTCCCCCTCTACACACTGGCCACCCAGCAGACGGACTCTCAGAAACCCAAAGGCAAACAGACATGCTGGCTTATCAGAATGTTTAAACAGCCTGGCATGGTGGGAGAAAACAGCGTCTTAAACTGGATCTGGCCAATCTTTAACCTGCTGGAGAAAATGCTTCAGTGTCATTATCAACATCCATGGGGGAGTGTATACACAACGTATCAGATACTGCAACTAGACAGGGTTTACTTTGCTGTTTGTCGAATGTTATCGCTCATCAGAATTGTACATACACTCAAAGCTGCTAAATATAATGAGTAAGCACATACAGACTCTGCGTATGTATTTTTCGCCTGGTCAGCATTCAAGACCCGCCGCTCGCAGCCTCCTTGTGGCTCTGTTTTCAATTACTGGCTCAAAAAGGTAAAGAAAGATTAGAGATAAAATCATGTCTTTTTCCTCTTGGAAAAAAAAAGGTCTTGTTTCACAAGGCTGTGGCAGTGCGATAAATGGAGAATGACAGGGCTTTCATGTAGCTGAAATGGGGATACCCTGTGCCTCGGCCTCCTCTTCATGCCGCTGTGGAAGCGTTAAAACTCAAAAACTCTGATCCCTCTATCCTTCTTATTGCCGCCCTGTCACAAGAAGTAGAGGCCAATATTTTTAAATCCTCCCGGAAAAAAAGGAAATAAAAAAATAGCAGAGCAGAATTGAGATCTGAAAATCGGGTGGGGTGACCCACTATGAAAATCACTGCTCATTTCCCACAGTGGCTCATGAAAAATGCATTTTAGTATAATTTGATAGTTTGTATGCAGAGCTATTCGTAGAAAATATAGATTTCTTGCAGATTGTTTAAGAAATCATGTGGCCTAGATTGCAGTTATTCACCAGGCTAAGCTCTGTTTTGCAGTGTGGATTAGCCCATTTGGAGGCTAAAATAGCCAGACCCAGATTAGACATTTTACTCCTTAGTAGTATTTAAACATTAACTCAACAAATGCATGTGATTCACAGGGGGGGGGGGGTTGCCGTATTTGTTTGGCATTTCCTTTCTGTCTTCGTCATGACTTGTTATCATGGCTCATTTGGAACCTAAAAATCACTTGTAATTTTAGACACATGGTAGGTGGATGAATTAATTGAGTTTAAGAGTGTTATTTATTTTACTGTCTCACTACACAGACAGTGAGGAGGCTTCCTCGATTAGTCAGATCAGTCTTAGGTTTGTTTACCTACTTGGTCAAAGGTAAAATGTTGAAAAGATCCACATGCTTTCTGCTAAATGTAGACTTATCTCTGCTCTGTTGGAGAATGTTTCCTCTAAGAGATAGGACTCGTTATAAACAAGTCGGACCCCTTTACTGACCTGAGGATTCATCAGATTAAAAATAGTCTTGTTATTTTCCTTTTGAAGTGAGAGGTTGTAGTTTATCCCTTGGTGAATGCTTCAACACAAGATTTTTGTAACGCTGTCTCATGGCTCAGCCTGCTTGATGAAGCCTGAGGGGGAAGGTTCATTCAAATACTGGCTGCATCAAGATGTGAACACAGTGGTTTGTTCTGTCATGCCCTCCTCGTGATGGGAATTCAGGTGCAAAGTGAAGACTCTTTCAGACAGTGTTTGCACAGGACTAATATAACCTGGAGACATCCACTTATTTGTTAACTGCTGAGATCATCAGTGAATATAATCCTGTGTGAACCCGGCTCTGCTGGGCTTTACTAAATAGAAAACGCTGTGTGAATTCCAGGTTGAATTTCTGGCTAGGGGTGGGTATCCTAACATGGCCGTATTAAGCCATTAGGGGGGCCAGGTGCAAGAAATGAGCCCCCACTGACCCCCCTCCCCTTCATTACTACAGTACTGGAATACTAATTTTGTCTTCTTTTTTTTTTTCACTAGAAATATATTTTGAACAGCCCTTCCCACCAGAGGACCTTGTTTTCTGTAAACTCTGGTGAACATTTTCCTCTGGCGGAGAGAAATGCATTAACTACTGCTGCAATATGAGGATATTTCTAAATTGACAATATAACAAGACAACAATTTAAGGGATCCTTATCAAAAATACTTATGTTATGAAAATGAATCACATTAAGTCTAAAATTGCCTCAAAAAACTAATACCAGTCTGGCTACATTAACTAGTTAACACATGGTACAGCTGAGACTTTTAAGGGCCTGGGTGGTCTGGGGCTCCAGGGAAGTTGCCCACTTTGTTTGGTAATGAAACTTTACCATGACAGGAGTTTTCATCCCTGTACCTAAATAATACATTTTTCAAGTAGAAAGTTTATGAATGTAAACATATTTTTCCATGATATACCCATTTATTCGTTTAACAAAATACATCAAAATTCTCAAAATGTAATATTGTTTTGACATAAACAGTTGGATGAGAAATTTTCCCAAACAAAATATGAAATAAAGAATAGGTAGACAAGCTGGCGGCCATTTTCCATATTTTAAAGTTTTCAATACTTTCCAAGTCCAGTCAGTTTTATTTGTATAGCCCAATATCACAAATCACAAATTTGCCTCAGGGGGCTTCACAATGTGTACAGCATACAACACCCTCTATCCTTAAAAAAACTCCTCCAAATAAAATGTAAGTTGTGCTACACAAATGAGTTTTTTCATTTTCTTTTTTTTTAAGGTTGAGTTTTCTCTAAACTATGATATATTTTTCTAAAAAGTTTTTACCTCATCTGGCCTCAACAATTATTCAAATGAAACAATCTGAGATGTTTTGAAAGGAAAATCACTGGTGGAACTGTTCACCACTCATAGACGTGCAATCTGTAAGAAGGGGTCGCAAGTAGACACTGAATCATTTTAAATGGTCAGAAACCAATAATACTCTATTCATCATCTTTTTCTTCTTCTTTTTTTAAAATAAGGAAGTGAAAATTGTAAAAAAAAAAATTTGAGTACTGTACTTTACTTGTATTTAATTTCCACAAATTTCCCTACACAGAAATGTGGGATCAACTGGTAAACGACATGACATTCCCATTTGATTCTGTACTAGTTTGTGCAGAGCTTTCGACTCAGTGTTTCTGTCTTTGTCTTCCTCTCTCCCCCGGCCTCAACCCTTTTTATTTCCTTCCACAGCGTGCGGTCGTGGTTTCTACAAGTCCTCCTCCCAGGACCTTCAGTGCTCTCGCTGCCCGGCGCACAGCTTTAACGACCGCGAGGGCTCTTGGCGCTGCAACTGCGAGGATGGCTACTACCGAGCACTCTCTGACCCTCCGTCTGTGGCCTGTACAAGTAAGTCTGCCATGCCGTTGCTAGGTAAACACAGCGCAGATCACTTGCCGGGATCTGAATTTAAACAGCCACACATGCGGGGGGAAAAAAAACACACGCCAGACCTGCTCAGTCAGTCTGCAGTGGCCCCATGAAAGCCCCAGATGTGTTCCATAGCAGTTCCTCTGCCTCCCAGTATGTCATTATAATTATGTTTGCAGGCTTGCATGTCTGTTTTCTGTCTTAGCTGGTTGCTAATGATGAGAGGTGCAATTTGCCATTTCCCGTCTGAAAGATTGCAATTACAGTCAGCAGCGGCAGCCCAGGCAGCACCCTGCGTCTTCATTTGTCCTGGCTAGTGTAACAGTTATGTGACAGCCATTGATGGCTTATTTACACAGGCCGGGGGATTCAGTCTGAAGGGTGGGGCTCATTTGCTTCCAAATCCATTCTCTAACACGTTTATTTCAAGGCAATGCTGTAGGTTTTTTTTTTTTTTTTTTCTCCTGTTGCCGTCAGCTACTGTGCATGGGGAGTGACACACCCTGCCGGGGCAATGTTAGCACTCTGCTTTATCTCTTGAGGTAAACAGCACCCCTAAACATAATCTGTGCACCTTATCTGTGTGCCTTCATTCTACTGATAATCTATCACAAGACTACTGGATAGGCCCACACGCTTCTGGCTGCTGGATACACAGTTATGTCATTCTTTTTTTGATGTATCTATTAGGAAGGAGACGGGCAAATTAACAATTCAGATTGTGGTTATTTATTTTGTACCATTTTCTGTTGATTAAAACACAACAAAGACACATATGCATGTGCGGGAAATCAGCATGCCTGGATCACATCCTGAGCAGAGCTGCTCTTTTCCTGCCAAAGTAGGCCAAGTCAGAATCTTTAATGTGTGTGTGTGTGTGTGTGTGTGTGTGACACAGAGAGAGAGACTGCTGCTGAGATATTATTCAAATAGTAGAATTTTATAGTGCTGCATTAGCTTGTCTATGCATTAAATCAGAGAATCAAAGAGAGGATTATACGGATTGGAGTTTGGACTTATTGTTGTAAATGTCATATGAAAAACAATTCTTTGTCATTTATGAGTGTCGGTAAAACAACACATTGAGCAACATCTCTGTTGTCCCTGCCTGCCCTTTTGCTCTTCCCATTCATTTCAACATATCTTCAGTACACAGACATGTTCATGTTGCCCCAAGTGTGTGTGTCAGTCATGAACTATTTGGTACAAGTTTGCACCTTTTCTTTTTTTAATTCCACCCCTTCGGAAGAATAATGTTGAGCAAGTTGTGGCATTATTATACAAGTGAAAATAAATGATCAGGAAAGAATATTTTAGTTACAACACTGGGTGAGATAGAGGATTTGCAAGAAAAAATGAATAAGATTATAACTTGAATAAGAGAAGCTGAGCTATGATGTCCTACAAACATTATCTATCATTAAAACTTCAGCCTTCTATTTTGCATTTTAGCTGGCTGTTCTTCTCCATGTGCTCCACAAATGTGGAAGAAATGTTCTCAGCAACAGAAACTTTGCCTGTTTATAGGAATACTCCACAGGACACTTTTTATTAGCTTGAAGTCATTGTTAACATGTCATTTTAAGAAAGATGATGTCACTTTTGAAAAAAAGAGATAGCACTGTCTTCTTCATAGACAAAGTTAAATTAATAAGAAATAAAACACCCTCTTGTTCAACTCAGCCCACTTAGAAGTTTTGTTGCTACAGCCTTACTTATGGTGGCTAATGTTAGCTAATGTTAGCTAATGTTAGCACTCTTCTGTACTTCTGTGCTATGCTATGTTGAGCATGTCACAAATAAACATTTCAAGGGTTTTATCTTGGGCTGCAACTAAGGCTTATTTTCATTATGTTATCTGTTGATTATTTTCTCAGTTGGTTGTTTGGTCTATAAAATGTCTGAAAATGGTGAAAAATGTTGATTACTGTTTCCCTAAAGCCCAAGACCTCAAATATCCCAACCAAGATATTCAGTTTACTGTCATAGAATACTAAAGAAACCAGAAAATATTCACATTTAAGAAATGTTTAATCAATTATCAAAATAGTTGGTGATTAATTTAATAGTTGACAACCAATCAATTAATCAAATTAAGTATATGAGACATGCTTGTTTGCTGCTTGTGGTAAGATTTTTGCTCTTAGAAAATACCATTATTGTATAATCATAATCATGTTCAGCAAAAGTTACACTGTATAGTTTTAATTTAGTGAAGAGGAAAAAAATGTAGCTAGCTGTGTCAAATGGTTTCAAACAGGTAAGAACTGTGGAATGTTCTCACGTTGAACTAGCGTCACATGAAGCAAAACAGAGAGCAATATTATAGTGTTCCTTTAGCAAATTTGTCTTTTTAACTCCATTCCCAGAACCATCTGACACAAACAAGGACATAGCTCAGACTAAGCAAATTGAGGCCGGCCAAAGACCACAAATCACCAATCTCTCCGTGTAGCACAGGGGCAACCATACAGATCTTGTTCTAAAAGACAGGTCCATTACTCACTTCTCCAACCATCCTAATCGGATGTTAACGCTTCACTCTAACGTATCCCACTGATCAAGGGCAGGACACACATGCGATGGTAAGAAAGAGAAAGTTCCCACTTCTTTGCAGTGTCCTCTGGCCGTTCCCTTCTGGGTAATCACCTTGGCCAAGTAGCGCAGTAATTACTGAAGTTGCCTAATGCACACTTTCCATTATTCATTTTCATTAACTTTGGGTCTACACTTGATGACCCCATACCATTATATGTAAATATGTATTTTTAACTTGTATGAATAGCTTCGCCCTCCTCTACATTCGCCCAGTACATTTTTTTTTGCACAGCTTTCTGTACGTGCATTTCCTCATTCATCACTGGATTAAGTCAGTGTGACCAATAGTTACTGTGATTTCCTTTTTTCAAGCCTTATCCAGGCCAGGAGTGAATAGTAATTGAAAATGAATTTGCACTGCCTGAACAAATAGCTTGATTGACAGATTTTTTTAAATAGGGGTTTGTAAAGCTACCATATCGTAGGCCTTAGCAAAACAGTGAGATGGATCTCTGGCACACAGAGATTAAGAATGTGTCTATGAGGATTTGAGAGGAAATGAGATGAAGATGTAATGTGGGGACATGAAAAGCCAAATCCACGTTGAATAAAGATGAGGGAAGAAGAAGTTCCAAAAACATAGCTCCAAATACATTGTTTCCCATGTGCTATGTGTTGAGAGGAGGCGGAAGGAAGAAATGCTTTTGTTTGTCGAATGTTTGTCTAAGCCATTCATATGCAAAGTTGTGAGAAAATGAGATATATGGGGACAGCTATGGGGAGGCATTTTCTCTAGAGGCAGGGCAGAGACTGGAGCTGTTGACAGGTTGGGGAGTGGGCATCAATCATGCAACAGCTGTGAGCAGTGCTGGTGCAAGCTCGGGGCTGAAAAGGGCAGTCGTGAACAGTCGTGTCTTCCTTTCAGCCCTGCCGCCCCCCTTAAAAATGTGCCACCTCAACAAGTTGACGTCCATCAGAGGGTCCATCCTGCCTGGAGTTGCTAGGGGACTGTGATAGAATGTAGGGGCTTGTGTTGCTACGAAATATCAGAGCCGGTGTTCAGTTCAAAATCTAAAAAAATATATTCTTTTTCATTCTGCTGAGGCTCAGACCCAGATTCACTTCAAGAGGATTCCAGTTTCCTTCATTCTGTTTTCCTGTCAAATGAGGATATTTTACCAACATTCACTTTCAGTTTTACCTCCAAGTAAAGTGGTCTAAATTGTTAGCTTGTTTACAACCTGCTTGATTGTGTATTGTCAGACTTCATTGTAGCAATGTCACCACAGCCCCAGATCTCAGTAATTACTGTGGTCAGGGCTGGATTAACCCAACGGGATTGCCCGGGGCAAAAACCCCTCCCCCAGTTCCCCAAGTTAGTGTGGACATAATTTAGCAAACTTGTTGAAGAATATGCATTGTGTAAGTATACAAGGGCCATTCTAAATGATAGGGTAGGAAGTATGGTATAGGTAAAAAGTGTAGTAAAATGTATATTACTGGCAGAGATGCAGAGAGAATGCCTTTACCATTTTATGGTGCTTCAGTGAACCAAACACATTTTCAATTAACTTTGTTTAAAATACTTGCTGCCCAGTTGATTTAAGGCCTTTAGGGCCCTTAATGGTCTGGGGCCACTGGGCATTTGCTTGCTTTGCCCAGTTGGTAATTCATCCCAACCACCCATCTACTATCCATACCAAAGTTGTAATGACCCACGATTGTCCTGTAAGATTTATGCGGGGAAAGCAAACAACACATCACCACAATGACCAAATCTGCAGTGCTATTAATTACATGGATGCGATACATGGAAATTCTGTTCTGTCCCCGTCCTGATCATGCATATGTAAAGTCAATGTAAATGACTGCATTATATTTCACTTGCATTGTAATTGGATGAGCTCATGCACAGTGTGATTGCAGCTTGTTAACTCACAACAACATTTACAATTACCACCACATATATGGTAACTGAGGAGTTTGTGTAAAGACATTACACAGTGTTTGACCACTGACAAGGGCTTCTGTCATTGTTCCAAGATTCATTGTTTTACAGATGTGACAAGGGAGGCACCATGTAGCTCCATAATGCTTTCATCAAATGTGTTTTGGCATCAGAACTTCATTTATGTAGATTTGTTTGCATATTTTAGTTGTTTACTATGAGTGAAAACTCTGAGCACAGAAAACATGTATTGTTCAAATGCATTCTTAGTGATTCTTTCCTTCAGTTTTTTTATTCATGTCCATGTGCCATCATGCACTCTCCAGAGATGGGGCTGAAATGGAATTTCAGCTTGCAGCACACATTTTGTGCAAGTAGCAAATCCAATATTGAATTCAGTGTGGTAGTATTGAAGTAGTATTGAAATTTTAGATATTACAACAACAGCAGTTGGAGGTCCTTCAGCCAAAAACTCTTCTCCGAGCTCTTCTGCATGGCTTCCCTCGTACAGGTTTTGCTGCAGCCCCATCATTAGAGGCTGGGTCACGGGGTCACAACACACATTTGTAGAGTGAGGATTACCTCATGGGCGATTTGAATACCACTCACCCCTGCCGCCCCTCTTCCCACAGCTCCCCAATTAGAGCACAGCCAGCTAATAGGCTGTGGAGGGTTAAGGCAGCCCCGAGCACCTCTCAAGGCCGATAAGCGCCAGATTCTTCCCTCTTAAGCTTGGATTTACTCAGGTCTCACAACTCTGCACAGAGTCGAGATGGGCTTTGAAACATGACCTAAAAACTATCAGCTACCATACTATATTTTCTATATGGTAGATTATTGGATGTAGTGGATACTTCAGTGCACCAGGAGCCTTTTTCTCACTACTTTTACACATGGGAGTGCTTTGTTTATTCCACAAAATCACAGGTTCTACCTTAAAATCTCTGCAATGTTAGCATGCAAATGATTTAGCAGGAAACATAAATTGTACGCACATATACTTCATACTCATGCACAACAACAAAAACACCCTCACACACATGCTAACCCATGCTCGGTCACAGCGGCAGCGTTGGAGGGAAGCGAGCAAGTGATTGAGACATTTCAGGCTGTGGGGGCTCTGGCAGGCTAATCCGTGAAATGAAACTTGACTGGGAGGAGGGGTGAGAGGAGAGAACACGAAAAGATAAGACAGAGTGGGGGAGTGAGAGACAGGCAAAAAAGTAGAAAGAAGAGGGAGAGCAACAAGCCCTTGAGCTATAAGGATGAGCAGACAGACAGACAGCGGAGGGCTCAGGATGCGGCGCAAATCTGTGCTGCAGGTGAAGTAGGGGCAGAAGAGTTTCATATTCCTCAGTCCAGACAGAACATATATGGCGAAACAAAGAGACGCCAAGGAAGAAGAAGAAGAAGAAAGAGGAGTGGAGGGTTTGGTGCTCTTCAAACGAAATATGATGTGTCGTCTGACCATGACAGACAGAAAGTCTTTATACCATTTCTGAAAAAGACCTTTCGCAACCTTCTCCTGTCTGCTTCCTACTGCCCTGATTTCTCTCCCGAGAACTCTCCAAAAACACTTTCAGACAGTCTCTCCTCAAGAGCATTTGTGGTGTTGCACATGTGGCATTGTACACATAAAAAGCGACGGATGTCATTGTGTGAAGAATGAAAAACAATAGCTTGAGAGAGAAGTTCAAACCCTGTTTTGGGAAGTTCCAAAAAAGATTCTGCTTTTGGAAAGGGAGTTTCAGTTTCATGATGTGACAAACACTTTGTTGGAAGTAAACCAAGGCCTTCAGAGGAGGAAAAGCACAGCCTGCAGTGTAGTGTGCACCTCAGAAACAATACAAAAGACAAAGGTCATACAGATACGGGGTCAGTCTAATCTAATTTCCTTTTTGGCCTGTTGTTGCAGAGAAATCGCATATTTGATCTGTGGCACCTGAGACACAAATAAGAGTGGCATGGGCAAAATGAGATGTTATCATAGCCTACCGTGGTCATGGAAATGCAAGAATAAAAGATCCCTGAGGTTTTGGGCGGGGGGTGGGAGGTGTGTGTGGGTGTGCGAGTGAGTGCGCACATGTGCGTGGGCGTCTAAGTGCATATGTGTCGAGGCACACCTTTCCCTTTGTCCGCAAGGAAGATTGAGAGTACGGGTCGAGTGTCAATGCCAAGGCTGAAGTCGAGTGGCGCTATCAGCAGTCACTCCTCTCCACTTCACCTGCCACAGCAGGCTCTTTCATCTTCCCAGTCCACAGTCTGTCTCTTATCTTAGCCGATAATCATGAATATGGATGTCTCCGTTGAGCCCTTACTTCTAATGGGTGGAACAGGGAAAAACAACTAAGTGCTGTATTAATGAGCCTGAATATTGTGATAGCAGTTTTGGCTCTATGCATACAGTATGCATGACCTATTTTGTTAGTTAATGTGACAAATTTAATGAGTTGAGAGGTCCCTCCCCAAGATTCCCTCAAAGAATATTTCCTGAGCAAACAAAATGATTTCAGTGTCCCAGTGAACAAAATGAAGATGTTCTTAAAACATTCATAAATAAAGAATAAAAGTCATATAATTTTTACTGCGTTGGGGGGCGATTATTTATATCAACATCTGGGCCATAAAAGGCAACATCCTGGAATTTGAAAGATGAAAGCCGCAATTTGTTATTTATTGTTTTACAAGATGAACTAATCTCTTTGCCATTACGTGAACGTTTATAAGGAAATGGTCTGCGGTCCTGTGCACTTTTGATGCCACAGAGCTAGTTGTTATTGTATGTCAAGTGAAACTGTATATGGCAGTTACAGGGCGGTGATAATCCAGGTTTAAATCTTGTTCATAAATTGTGTGGGTGAACCAGGCTTTAAGTCTTTTTTTGGGAGACATTAACTTTAAGTGTCCTGCTGTCTACATGATATACCTTTGGAAGGAAACCCAGTAAAGCCAATCTCTCCAGCTGGGATAGTGGTATATTTTTGGAGAAAAGGAAAGACTTGGAGAGAGACTGTTTGTGGCTTCTGATTCCATGCTTAGCATTTGTCTGACCGTGTAACCATGTCTCCATCATTTCCATAGCAGCTGCAGCTTTTATGCTGTTAACAATCGCTTTGTAAACAAAGCCCATAGTCCATCTGGATGAATCACCACCTACGTTTGCATGCATGAAGTACACTGTAAAAACAAACATTTGATTATTTCATGGTTAAAGTATGAGTGACCAGGCTACCTTACAGTTTCACTTTTTACCCACCCAACTCTGTACTTCCCCTCAGCTCCACAGAGCTTTGCAGTCTCTTTCAAATCATTGTTTTGGAGTTCAGACCCACATACTTATATTCAGTCGCAGCTGTCATCAACCTAATTTCCAGCAGTCAGATATTATCAGCAAAAAAGCTCTAATAAACTGACGCATGCTACCTGCTCAACACCAAACAGCAGGCAGACAAAGTTACAGAACAGGTGGTGAAAATAGTGGAGCATTAGAAGAGCCAGATACTTTTTCTCAAGAGTTGGTGGAGACCAAAACAAAGCTGAAAGGAGAGTGAATATTGGACAAACATTTGTCAGGTGACCAAAAACAATTCCAAATTAATGCTAATGTTGCTCTCTGCTGGATGTAATAACAGCCATTATGACCTAAAAAAGCCATAACATGTGAAGTTCTAAAACTAACCCCC
Source organism: Thunnus thynnus (assembly GCF_963924715.1). Taxonomy (NCBI): domain Eukaryota; kingdom Metazoa; phylum Chordata; class Actinopteri; order Scombriformes; family Scombridae; genus Thunnus; species Thunnus thynnus. The sequence continues at coordinate 27,629,290 of NC_089534.1, forward strand.
TAACCCTAACCCTAACCCTAACCCTAATCCTAACCCTAATCCTAACCCAAGTGGCAAATATGAACAAATAAAAGATTAATGTAGCTTTAAAATTTTGAGTTAACTGAATGGTTTGGTCTCTTTAAGCCAACGTAACTATCACCCTCTAAATATAGATTTGAGAATCTTTGAGAACCGATGTCAGCCAACATCTGTTTTGCTATGTTGACCACCGTTTGTAGTAAGGCTTCATTTCTAGTTGTATTTTTTCAAAGGTAAAGCAGTTACAAATCTAATCCCTCATGCACTGCGGTGACTAATCATTACACCTTTTGCTGCACTGTTAGTATAAATACTTAAGTGCTTTGACACATGTATAAAAGGAAAAATATCAAAAGAGAATTGTATTCCAAATAAAATGCATGCTGGGAAGTATTAGCTAATAAGATAGCAATGTTTCTAAAATTAATTGGATGAGATTAAGTAACAAGACTGAAACTCATTATAAGTTCTGAAATGGTTCTGATTGTGGACCTGACTTTAAATAGAAAAACCTCTTGCACTGTAAAATCTCATAATCAATTTAATTACAAGACTTTACAGTGTGTAGAGTGGTGACGGTGCAATGAGGTGGAAGTGAAGTGTGGGGTTAGATGGGTACACAACCTTTTTAATGACAATTCATAAAAACAGTGACATAAAACTGTGTTGCATGAACTCTGACAATGAAATTATTCTCCCTTTGAAACTCTGGACTCCAACTCTTTGATTTCACAGCCTTCTAACACTGACCTTGGCGCCTGCCAGAGCTGACTTCCTTTCAGTGTACCTGTACCATTTTTTCTGGGTCTGAGTCTTATTATAATTGAGTGTCAGTGTTTGGCTCTAGGGCTGGAGCTGGCATGTCCTGTAGTGTTTTTTTTTCTTTTTTCTCTCAAAGAACAGTGAAAGCACAGATCCAGTCAATGCACACTCTTGGCTGTCACTTTCCTTGGCACGCAGTTATTTAATTCTGGCTTTCTCTTTGTCCACCTCTGACAGGGCCTCCCTCGGCACCACAGAACCTGGTCTACAACATCAACCAGACCACCGTTACCTTGGAGTGGAGCCCACCGGCAGATACGGGTGGCCGAAACGATGTCACCTACAGGGTTATATGCCGGCGCTGCAGCTGGGAACCTGAAGAGTGTGTGCCGTGTGGGCCTAATGTGGGATACTCCCCCGCACAGTCAGGATTAGTGGACACTTATGTGACCATCATGGACCTGCTCGCCCACGCCAACTACACTTTTGAGGTGGAGGCTGTCAATGGGGTGTCAGACCTGAGCCGCACACAGAGGCTGTTTGCCGCGGTTAGCATCGCCACTGGTCAAGCAGGTAAGGACTGCATAAAAGTATTAATAACTGATAATGTTGTGCTTCTGTGGGGTAGAAGCCCCTTTTGATTTAACTGTTGTGAAAGGAAATGTGTCAGTTGATCTGCTGAGTTTTTCTTGATAAGGTTTCAGTTTAAAGGAATAGCATAACATTTTGGGAAATGTGCTTATTTGCCTTCTTTCCGAGAGTTGGATGAGTAGATTGATGCCAATCTCATGCCTCTGTCTTAAGTGTGGAGCTAGAGATGCAAGGCTATTAGCCTAGCTTAGCATAAACATTTGAAGCAGGGGAACTAGCTCGCTCGGTCCAAAGTAAAAAAAAAACAAAACACTTACCAAATCACAATGTATTTAATTTGCTTAATCTGTACACAAACTGAAATGTAAAAACAAAAGTTGTGGTTTTAGGGGAAGTTACATAAACTATAATTATATATTGAAAGAAGTGCTGGGCAGATGCATAAACTGTTCCTTAAGAAATAGTTTCCTGTCTCTGGCCTTAATGCTAAGCTAGGCTAACCAAATCCTACATCCAGCTCCGTACTAAAGGCACTGACATGAGGTTAGTATTGATCTTCTCATCTCACTCCTGGAAAGAAAGCCATATGTGTTTTTTGTAAATGTTGAACTATATTCTTTTGGAAAGTGTTTGGCTCACACTAGTCCATGCACAGTGTACAGGATTTGATATATGGTGGCATAGAGCTCATCTTTTGCTCCAGCTGAGAGAGCATTAGGCAATAAGGAACATGGCAATTGACAGTTTAATTTTGAAAACCTCTCACATGCAAACTACAGTAATGATTCCCCATTAGCATTAATGACCATAGTTTGATATGATCCATAATATTTCCAGTATGCATATTACCCAGATTAATTTAATGTGTATATCAGCACTACAGTGGCAAACATTATTAGCTTAGCAGTGATGTAGATTCCCAGTGGCACCTTAAGAGCCAGTACTGTATTTGCAGCTTGGTCTCGAGGGAATCCGCCGTAATTAAAATGCTGTATTTTGCGGTGACAAACTTTATTCATTATTTCTATGGATCCAGCCAACAAGATTCCTCTTTCACGCTCGAGCATCCATGAAACACACTTGGCCCAAAAGAGTGTACTGACTATGGTGATTAAAAGAAGCCCGGCTACAGCAAGAGCACTGAAGCTTTTTCTGAATGTTTTATTATAACCACTAATTACACCTGTCCTCTTCCATGTGATGGCCAGTCATGTCCTGCTGTCTTCTTACACCATCATCATACAGTACTAGTTGAGACACTGACATTATTTTAGTCATGTAAAGCTGCTCACTTGCCGCTTTTTTGCTTCAAAGTTCAAATTATACCATCTTTTACTACCAAAAATCAATAACATGAGAACAAAATGATTTATTGTACAATCAGCATCTTAGTTTACTAGATGTGTGCGTTTGTAGGAAACACAGGGCAGCGAAAGGAAGAGGTTCAGTTGTGTGTGGGATACAGTGTTGGGGATGATGTATTGGAGCTGGAATGTACTGAGGGGTTACCTGGTCAAGGAAACAAGGACGTCAAAAGAAGGACGACCTGCCGGAAAAAGTGAGGGAAAAAAACAAACAATTAACTCATGCTCTTTTAGAGTCACTCATAATTACACTTAGCATGTTCACAACAGACAATTACTCAGTTAACCCAATGAAATATTTAGCCATTAGCTAGTGTGGAAGGGTGCACTTGGCCAAGGTGGTTTCATGTTTACCATTGCAAGTCAGTGGCACCATTTATAGTGCTATAACACAATGATCAGGTAGATGACACGTTGCTGATTCAATATGGGATTTTGTTGATTGATTCCTTGATTCACTTGAAGTATCACATGGTATCAGGATGGAATAGGCTCTGCATTAGTCTACAGACTATGATGCAATACTAACACCCCTCTTTTAAACCCAGACTTTCAAATCAAATTACTTGATAAGATGTCCCTATTGGCCTGATAGTGATCTAATCCTAGAAGGATGTTTCCAACTAGTGCGCCGGTGTCTTTCTAGTACTAGTACGTGGAATAAAAGACAGAAAATCTAATTTCTCATTTCCTTTTAGAACCACCCATATTACTTTGAGTTATTGCAAAGCTTTTAACAGCGTCCTACAGACTCCACTAGCAAATGGAGTTTGGTCAGTTGTTATGGAAATGGCTCAATTATCATCACGTGACAAGTTTCATAAGACCGCTCATAATCTTGACAAAGGTTAAGGAAAGATTGCAGTTTGGGTGAAAATAAACATGTCATTAAGATTAAGAAACAATGCGGTCATGGTTAAAAGAAAGCAGCACTGAAAACAGGACCTGGTCAGTAGTCTTCAATGTCAAAATAAGAGGCTTGATCATCCAAATGCCACTTCCTCCCCTGTACAGGGTTTTGTGGCTCTATGGCACCGCACTAATTCTGCCTTTGCTTCTTGGTCAAAAAAAGAATACACTGAAAGAAACAAACATTTGATGGCCTAACTATCTGAGAAAAGTACAAAATTGCACATCTACATTGGAAAAGAGAGAAATAGTGGAAAAGTCCCTGGCATTCTGTGACCCGAGGAAGGCGGCAGAGCTACCCAGCTTTTGGCTAAAGTGCAAATCAGTAGGCAGCAGTAGGCTGATGTTGACGGCCATGTGAACACTCTGTCTTGTTTCCCATCTCGAGCAGACATTAGCTCTATGCTGCAGTGCTCATTGTCCTGCTCACTGGACCCTCACTGTGTCCAGAGCTCTCTGGGCTGTTAGGAATTGCTTGAGTGCTTTGTAATTGGGACGTCGGAGCTTCCTAAAACAATCGGCCCTTCCTGAGCGAGCATGCAGGACCACTCATTAGAGAATGACTGCATTATTAAAGCTTTTATAGCTCATCATTCAGAATTGATTAACCTTTGCGTGGTGAGGCGCCGGAGCCCCATAGCAGTGAAAGAACCTTAAAAAAGAGAAGCTCTCTCCTCCATGCCTCCCATCTCCACCTCCTGCATGATAATCAGCATGTACATAGGTTTGTAGCTTGGGACTAAGGGAATGAACTTGCAGTATGTGAATACAGATGGTGATCCATGATGAGGAATTCACACCTCCCCTAATTACACCAAAGGAAACGTCTGAAGCGAAGCTGGAGCTACACAAGGTGCTGAGTGCTTATTGTTCCCAGAAACCTAATTACCTCTCAGCTCTGTCTTAAATGAGTTTAAGTAGAGGCTGCAAGTTCATAAGCTTGATTTCCTCAGCTCCGTCCTTGTAGCCGCTGAATGGAAATCGTCGCATCGAGGATTTTCGTTGTCTTTGCCGCCGCCATACACCGCGAGTTAAGAGTGTGTTTCAATCAGCACTCCATTGTGAGCCGACAGCACCACAGAGCCGCCCTCGGAGGCACTCGGCGCCTTAGCTTTCCTCAAGCGCACTTGTAAACAAGGCCTTTGTTCTTCCAGCACACTTGTGAGTGGGCACTGCTCATAGAATAACCATTAATATTTATTCAAGCGGGTGTTCACATCTCTGAGCCAGAAAAATCACTGTGGAGAAGGGCACAGAAATAGGATTTGAAATTGGTTATGGGGAAAGGCTACAGGACCTGTGTGTGTGTGTGCATGTGTGTGTGTGTGTGTGTATACATGCTGTGTGTTCACATTCAACTTGAGACCAGTGCAATGGGGTTTAGGTGCGATCGGCAAGAGGTATAAACAATATAATGAGTGAGAGGAAGAGCCTGTGGAAATTGATTTTAATGTTGACTGCTTGTATTAGCCAGCAGCACAAAGCCTGTTACACTCAGATAGCAACTTTCACAATAGTTGAGCTGTGCTCCGAAGTATTCACAGACTTCATGGGTGAGTCAGAGCAGAAAAACGGGGGGTGTGACTTAGCCAGCATGCATGATTTAGACTGTGGCAACTAGAAATGCCTCAGAATGTAAAGAATGCCACGGCACTTATTTGAAACACATGTGATAGATAGAGACATCATTTCAAATTTCAGATCTAAAGCCCCTTTTCTGACACCAGATACATAACATCGCCGGCTTCATCTATTTGTTAATGTGTTCAGACAAAGCTGTCCTTTACGTAAATCTTTGTCATGACTTTATTCAGACATGACAGGACTGTTATTGGGATTGAGCCGCAGTGCTCGCGGGGTATTTGGCACCCGGTGCCTGAGAAGGAGTGGTGGAACAGCTGGAGGAGAGCGGTGAGTTCAAAGAACCCTCTTTACAGGCTGCATCAGCGATGGATTTTTAAAATGATTTTGCCATTAAAGCCTTAATTGATGAGTGTCATAAATCTGACGGTCACGAGTGAGTGTACTATGAAAATGTGTGTGTGTTTTATAATGTCTGATAGTGCACAAGCACTGAATGACAAGACGTTTAGTTGGGACTCCTTGTTTACTTCCTATTTGCATACAAGCTGTGTTTAAAGTTTGTTCATAATTTCAGGCATGCCAACTGCTAGCATTAAACATGTAAATCTAATAGAGAGAAGGCACATGTGATTGTTATTGTGGTTATATGTGGGATTGTTTTTAATACAATTTTAGGCAACCTCTTTTGCTCTGTAGTTCGAAGGACAAAAAGTCATATTTCTACACACTGATCTGACATAAACCTCCTCAATTTAAAATAGTCTCATTCAGTGTTTTGTATTATAATTAATTCAATGTCAAATTTCTCATAATGCTTGGATATTTGATTTATTTTCTTTCATCTCTCCTGATATTTTATTCATTTATTTTATTTCTATATTTTTCATTTCTATACCTCGTGATTCTTTTATAAATTCAGAGTTGAAGGCAAAGAATTTCATCATCCAGGGAAACTTGTTTTAACTGCATATGACAATACAACAACTTGATGTGCATTTTCTTTACCTTCATTTGACTGCATTCAATTCAGACGTGTGTGTGAGATGTCAGATTCCCTTCCTGACTTTTTTTTTTTTTTTTTTTTAAGTGGCATTTATTTAGACACGAGCTCAACATGTAAAATGACTATCACGTTGATGTAACGAGGTCTGTCTGAAAGAGAACTGTAGATTGTGACTAAAAATGTCTCAGAATGCCAAGAATGTCATGACCGTCATTCCAGAACATCTGATAAGACAGAGATATCACTCAACTTGTAAATCAGCCTTTGTGTAAAAAAAACTGTGAAGTTCAACACTTTATACATGCGAGGAATTTCAAAATCAGCGAGAAGAAGTTATCTTCTTGTGGTTAGTGTAAGTCATTCTCCACTTCATTTGTTGTGCAACACTGTGTGAATGTAGGATGATGTTATAGCCCCCCTCAAGTACCAACCTACTTAAACATTCAATGAAAAGAGCACACTATTCCCTTTAGTACAATCTCTCTGTGCAAAAGAAGAAAAAAAAAAAGAGGCACCCAAGAATGTAAGCTAAGCATTCTACTTTGATCTGAAAAGCCTCTCTCCCTTTGCATTGCATGAGACACAAATATTCCTGTTTTGTTTGGCTGTTTCAGTCAAAGTCTGCTTCAGTGTCCTCCAGCAGTTTACTGTCTGGAGTTCAAAGAGGTAGATAGCAGAGAGTTTGATCATTATTTACCTCTACAAGACAGCAGTGATCATAAAAAAAAAAAAATGAAATGTTGAAGGGTGCAAATTGATACCCCAGCTCCTCCTTGGTAATCTATACGACTGCTTTATTGACACTTTATCATCACTAAAAGGATATTTGTTCAGTGCGTTTGTGAAAGTAACACTTGGGGAAACAATAAGGCCATTGATTTATACCTTTTTTTGTTCTAATCTGCCATGGTGGCCTTAAACAGAAGGATTGATTGATTCTGAGGAGTCCCCACTGACCAGTGCCAGCCAGTGTAATTTTCTAGTTAAGCGGATCCTCCTTTGTAGCATTTGTCCCCGGTTTTACGTTACCTGGGAGCCCATTCTTTTCACCCCCGCCTCCCCTCCCCGCCCCCCCCGGCTCCACATGCTCGCCGTAATTTGATGAGAGCTGGGCAAAGCAGTAAGATTCAACAGCTGCAATAAAACTGTGGTGGTCTCAGAGCAGCAGCTCGGAGCACTTAACCTGTAGCTTTTCTGTAAATGCCTCCTGATTTGTCTGTCACCCAATCCGTCAGCAATGAATAATTTTCATGGAAGGTGCACTTTAATTACTTTCCCATTTAAATGGCATTATCGTGGCCTATCTAGGTAATTAATCTCACCAAGTATCCTGTTTCAGCCTTTTATTGCTGGCAGACGAGCTCCCTAAATCCCCCTGAATCTACCGTGCTTGAATGAGCCCTCCCTCATAGAAGCTGGCGTTGCCTCTTTCCCCTTCACTTGGTCCCTATTGCAGCCATTGGACAGTCCTTTTCTCTTGGTGCAGGCAGCCTGTCAGAGCAACGGGCTGTTTCACTGCCTTGGAAAGGACACAGGCAGACACATCCATAAAGGGCTATAGTCAAGACCAGGCTTCCACCAATACCAGCTTAGAGGGCCAGTAATTGCAAATAGCTATATGTTGATATTCAGAGTCCTTAAAGGATAAGTCTGGTGATATTCTATATCTTTTTTTATTGTCAACAAATCCCATGAAAACACCAAACCAGCAGTGAATTGATCTACTAACAAGTATTGACTGTGTATCCTCTGCACCACAGAGCTCCACTCTCATCCAAAAACTGTTAAAAACACATCAATGAGTCACACTGTTGCAATGGGTGACATGTTTCTTCATTACCATGAATAGACATACTGTAGTTTAATTCGACTCGGTCCCACACACACACACACACTGTCCTGCTGCCAGAAATACTCACTCAAACAAAATGTGTATTAATCCACAGCTGAAAATAGTCCCCAACAAATGCACTATTCTTCCTTTTTTAGCTACATTTGCTTAACAGTGTCCAGCTGTTTTGGGAAAGTACAGAGCCTTTTTCTAAGAATTAAACTATATATTTGTTACCTAAAAATGTACATCTTCAGTAGGTCTCTGTTGACAATAGCAGCCTTATCTGGTAAAGTTGACCATTTGTGCGCCTCAAACCTTCGAAGACATCAGTATTCACATGTTAATATAGTGCTAATCAATCTAGAAAAGCACCATGAACATCATTCATGAGACATATTTTTCTCATACTAGAGGAAGATCATATAGAGTGTATGAAATAAAGGAGTCTTCCTCTGGGTAGCAGAAATGGAATTGGTGATTTTAGGTGAATCTGCATGCTGTATTGTTAGACTTCTTGTATTATTGCAGATTTTACAGACTCACCTGTACTGTCACTATCAAACAATGGCAAAAAAAACACTTGAAAAAAGGTGCCTGGAACTGTTATTTTTCAGTCAAGACACAACTAAGATCAGAGCGATTCTCCTTTTGACATCACATCTTTTCACATCTGAACAATAATATTCCAGAGCTTCAGAGATGCAGACGTGTGCCGGAGCTCTGAACTGGAGCCTGCAACGTCCAACTAGTTATTACAGAGGATCAGAAAAGAAGTGGAGTCAGCATTCTGTAGTGGAGCAAAGGAAATCCAAGACATCAGCAAAAATCGTCTAAAGATTGAAGACATGCACAGAAACATGTTCATTCGTTCCAACAGCTAAAGAAAAAAACAACAAAAAAAAAAAAAACAGGTGGTTCAACTGGTCGGCTGCCTACAATATTCACTCAAACATCATCGGAGAAAGAGTTAAACTAGAATGTGATCTAATGTTTAGTTTTACTCATGCTGGTATAAAGCCAAACATATCATCAAATAGATTATTTCTAATGGTAGCAGCATTACTGTTATTACTATAATTGCAAGTCCAGTTATTAACGTTCTGTTTTTCTTTGATTCTCCCTCATTTCCCCTTGATTATTTGTGCTTCTTTCTCCCTCCGACCCTGTTTGTTGGTGTTTGGATGCAGCGTTATTATTAATTTGAGAACTTTGTCGGGAGAGCCATCTTATTTCATTTCTGAAAACTGTCGGAAAAAGTTGCAGCATTCTGATGTTTTGGTCTCAGCTGGGGAATATGTGGAAGTTAAAAAGGGAGCGCTGATTCACATTCAGCTTCATCCTATAGGCTGTGTTCCCCCCCGGAGCACACACAGACACAGCTTTAATTATTCAGACCAGCAGCAGAAAGAGATTGAGGCAAGGGTTTTTTTTTTTTTTTTGGCAGTCAATCTACTGTTTACCTTCCACATAGCCGCTCGGCATCTCAGTCAGACCCTCACCTTTCTGGAATTACGTCTTTTTTTTCTCTCACGGACGTCAGCAGCTCTCATTTATCAGCCGAGACATTTGACAACTCATTTTTGCAGAAGTTGGCCACTTAACAAGTTTCCCAGAGCATTGTTGCATTTATCAGTGTGTGCGGGATATTAAATGTGTGTTAGTGTGTGTGTGTGTGTATTTTACAATATCTTAAACACCTCTGTAAACAAATAAGAATTTCTCTGCAGGCGTAAAAGAAGAAAGCCCAGACATTGAAAAAAATGTTTGAATAGAATCGGCTGCGTGTTTACTTGTTGGCGACAGGCTGGCCGAGTGGTTAGACTGACAGACCGCTGAGTCAAAGGTTACAAGTTCAGCTCGCGGAATTACAGAAGACGCTTTGAACTCGTTTTCACTCGTCATGAATTTATTTCCTCTGTGGCAGAAAAACATGTTACACGAGCCTTCAGACACTCCTGCAGGTTAAACTGGACTAACCAAACACTTTTAGTGCTGACTGAAAACTTTTCAAATGCATACAATTCCTGAAGTAGTCTATTCTTTATAGTGTCTATAGTCTAAATGTCTATCTTCATCCCAGTGTTGTCATTAAGAGTCTGCAGCAGGAATATCGGTCGGCATGCAGCAGACACGTCATTCTTTATGTTAAGCCTGAGAGAATAACTAATGTTCCGTTATTTGAGCCGCTCAGTCAGCAGTGAAGCGGTGATCAGCTTGACTCTGTCATGGATGTGACATGATTGCGTTACCGCGGCGATGCAGTAACCGCAGCAGCTCTACTTATCTGTCCATGAGATCTCTGAACCTCCAGTACGATGGATTGTATGGAATTTCATTTTTGGTGCTAAAAGTCTTGACATGTTTAGTTTATTTACGGTGATTTTGAAAAATGTTACTTTTTTACAGGTAAAAACAGGATTTTTCACCACAAATGAAGTTTGATTTTAAGAACAGAACTGTGGAAAAATAAACGTTGTAATATTTGTTAATACATTTTTAGTGGAGCAGCAATTCCTCTTAAAATGATGGCTATCTTTAATGTTGAAAGAACACAATGCCACACAGCAGTAATCACAGTTTAAAAGTTCATCCAATCATATATTACTGTAATAACAGTATTTCAACAACAGACTTAGTATATAACTACAACAATTAATGAAGAAGGTGAAGAGGAACACCATAGTCTTTAGTATGTGAACACACATACTGTACATGCATATATACAAACAAGATGAACAATTTTGGTGAGAAATTCCATTTTGGAGAAGTTGGAACTGCTTTCTACTGAAGAAACTGTTCACAGTGAGTTGTAGTAAGTGAGTTGTGGAATGTATAGAGTACCTGCAACACTTATTCTGTAAAGATATGTCATTTTTCAATGCCACAACCACCACAAATGCCATTATATTGGAGCGAGGTAGAAATATGACAGATATCTCAGAACATGGGTAAATAAAACTAAAACTCTCCGCATGGCTTGATACTACTGGAGGTAAGTGAGAAATCATGTTTTTTTAATTTGGGTGAATGGACCCTTTAATGTGCTTAAATGAACTGGCTGTGTGAACAAGCGTTAGCTAACCTTGATAAAGGCTGCAACAGATACATACAAGCTTCTGCCTGAATTTGAATAGTAATTTCTATGTAAATAGAATAACATACATGAGCAGATTAAGGCATGAGCGCCTGAGCCTTCTCCACACCACCACCACCACCACCACAGGGTGACAGATTACGAGCAGGGAATATTCGCTCAGTGAAATTACAGACCTGAGGGGTAGTTGATGAGAAATGTCACTGTCGACAAAAATGGAACTCTAATATATTCCATCTCAGGTTTGTTGGACACTTATTAATGTCTCTCAGTGAGTGCCAGTAATTAAGGTAGTCAGTCTGGTGCGGCAGATGAAGCGTGGGACAAATAACAGCGTGACCTGAGAACAAAAGAGCTGCAATGAGAATATACATATTTAGCACTGCCACGGAGCCCTCAGAGCGCACAGTGTTCTCAGGTTGAGCAACAAAAGCCCTCATTGTGGCAGAGCAATTATTCATCTTCTCACTTTAAATGTTGATGATCTTTTTCACAGCTTGTGAGAGTTTCATCTCTAGCAACAAAATTGGATAATAATAGCGCCGTTTGGAAAGCGTTTGATGAAGCTGTGAAAGTTTTATAGGTTATAAATCGGTTAGTGCATCAGGTGCAAACAAAAAAAAAACCCCAACGTCATTAAAGTGTAAAGACTGTGTAACTTTAGAAGAGGAAAAAAGACACTTTGTTCTTCCTACAAATAAAAAGGCAAAGTCACATACAATAAATCACACCCTTTCTCAGTTTAATACACTGTTTTGCTGCTACAGCCTGGTATGACCAGTAGCTTATGGTGGCTAATGTTAGCTACTGTTAGCAAACTAGACAATTACTGTTTAATGGAAAGTACTGAATAAGGTCACTGACTTCATGACTCTAATCTACTTGTGCTTAAGTTAGTGCTACTGTTTTAGCTTGTCACGCATCTACATTTCAGTGGTTTTATCACAAAAGTACAACCGGAGTTAAACACAATATCTCAACAAGAAACATGTTTGTTGTTTCCTTTATGTGATTTCATTCTCCTCTATGTCTTTAAAGTAACCGACCCAACAGAATCTTGGGAAATGAAGGGAAATTCATTGTGCCATTATCCTGCAAAAGTTTAGGAAAAGTTACACAGACTCACTTTAAACCGTTTCATATTACAGTGATCTTAGCATGCTAAGGTTTAGCAAATTTCTGTTGCCAAATGAGCAAACTAAAATAAAATAAAAAAATGTTTTTGAAGTTTTAGGTTTACACATATGAGTTTTGTTTCTAGTACAACAGTTAATAAATCATCACTTTGATTATATTATATGTTATTTTTGCATAAATTGACCATATTGTGCATATCGACCTGATTTGTGTGTAGAAGTTCATTCTTGACATTAGAAGCAGTAGTTTGACAACAAATCTAGACTTTCAACTCCATCTCATGGTCTTCATTATTTTTTGGTAAAATATGTATTTAATGAACATGAAAGGGCACAATAAAGAGTCACAGCCAACTAGTGCTGACACAGTCAAGCAATCTATCAGTCACTTATTAGGAAATCCATCAACAATATCACTGAATTATCAATTATCACTGAAGTCATTTATCAAACAACAGTGGGAGGATTTGCATCACTTCTCTCTTTTACATCACTGTAAACAGACTATCTTTGGTTTTGAGTGTTGGTCAAAACAAAACAAGTTGTTGTCAGTCTCTGTCAACTTTTGATTGCCATTTTCCACAATTTTCTGACATTTTAAAAAACTAAATGCTTAATTGATCAATCAACAGATCAATCAAAGATGAAGATAATTGTTAGTTAGTACAGCCGACAATAAATCACAAGAAAATCCAGCTGTCGTTGTCCTCTTTGAAAAAGTTCTAACTAAAAAGTTAACTTCAGCTTCCATATTTAAAGTTGCACTGTGTGATTTCAGGCGCTTACCGGTCAGTGAAGGCAGCTGGCTTTGGCTCTGGAATGCAGCAGCTCTCCATTTTACTGCCCACGGGTGACTGTAAGGCCTCAGTAAACACCAAAATACTTTCTTTCCTTCTCTCTCTTTATCTACTCGCTCCTGACTCGCATATACATTCACATACACATACACACATGCACACACACATACCACACGCACCCTGCCGGCATGCACCTGTGACTCCCAGAGACTCTCTTTATATGGAACACATGCTCGGGAATGTCACGGCCCTAGCTGCAAATGGCTCCGGCACTTTGCAATAGAGCCATTGGAGTGTTTCATTTCCTGCTGAAGGAGTTAAAAGGACTTCCAAGGGTAATAAAAGCCAAGCAGGGTTGCATGCCATAGGTGCCCAGTAGGAGTGAATTCCCTGGTCAAAAACCGGACAAAAACACACACCCACACACAAACATACACACAGCAGCAATCCCAAGTCAATAGCTAAACTTTGATCGCTGTTTCCTGTAGGCGATGGTATTTTGTCTGGCGGTGCAGAGGGATTGTTTATAGCCCAGAGAGTGTTAGCATGCTAGCTGGCGAGGGCACATTTCATTTGTCTCACACAGGAAAAGAGCAACATCAGCCTGCATTTATCAAACTGTTGCAAGTGAAATTTTTAGAGATTGTAGTTTTTGATTAAAGAAAATAAGTTTAAAGCTGCACTAATCAACATTTTTATACCATCAATGCATCAAAAGACTATGTATAGTGTGAGAGAATAACACCCTAACTCTGCAGTTCTCCTCAGCTCTATGGGGATTTTCAGCTTCATCGAGACAATAGACAAAGATGCAGTCACTCCGCTAAGTGGCCCCGTGGCAAAACTGAGTTGCAGGTCCCTAGGTGTTGACACCAGGCCCCTCGACAAAACCGGGCCTTGAGATTAGATGATACTTAATGTCGCACCCACTTTAAGAACCTTTTAATTTTAGTTCATATTGTTCATTAGCAGTACATATTCAAATGTCAACAATCCGTTTGACACATAGTGAAGTTTTGGCTTTTTGGGGGCCCCTGAAGGTCTGGGGCTCCTCTACCATGTTGGTAATTCAGCCTCGCTTCTGAGACATGTTTTGGAATGACTGTACAATGTAGATAATATGTTATCTGAAGCAATATGTATAATTCGGAATTCAGCTTTTTCTCACCATGTGTTAATTACTAGTGGAGATATTAAAGATTCCCCACAAATGAATTAATTTAACAAATTAATAGCACACAGGCTTTAAAAGAATAATAATCAGAGAAAATGTAAGAATGTTTAACAGAATGAACAGGCAGATATAGATGTAATCCTTGTGTCTTATTGGCTATTCCAGCGCCGAGTATAGTACATGTGATTAATCATGTGTTCTTGAAAGCTGCTCTTTAAGGTTACTCCTATACTTTCCATGAAGTCTCTTGATAAATGTGTCCTATTCTTAACTTTTAGTGAAGAAATGTTTCACTCTTAAGTGAGCTCTCCAAGCATTATCAGAAGTTATCAGAACTTTGATTGTTTTGACCCTTGTATCAGATATATTTTCTATCTATTTGCGGTCTTGAACCTTTTTATTCATTTCCAGCGCTGTGACTGAGCTTGACCCAGATCATGTTTGCTAGAAAGCCTCGCTTCTCCAAATAGTTTGTTTTTCTTCCTCCTTGAGGTCTATGAAATGGTTTATGGTTGTAGGATTGGCAGAGGTTTGCATTGCGTAACACAATTGCGGTTGCAGGGTTTGTGGAGATTTTTTTGGGGGGTCTGTGAGCATTACTCACTGGTGCTTTGTGAGATGAAAGAATCAGGGGAGATTGACAGCTCGGCTTTTTTTCCCGTCTTTCATTGTCTCATCAGCATACTGTCTCCTGCAGTGAGGAAAACTAATTATGTCTTCAACCCCCTGCTTCACCCCCTCCCCTTTTATTCAGATCATCACACTTGGAAATCATAATGAGTTTGTGGCAGACCACTTTGGCTTTGGAGAAAGGAAGAGAAAAAAATTCAGAAAGTCCATTTGCCTCCACTCAAACAGGCCGCTGGCAATTATGGACAACCTTTTAACCCTGGAAAGCTGTCGCCTCAAATTCTTTCAGGGCCTGACCAAGACTTAGTTTAGTCCTGCACACCTGCTAGCTTCCTCAGCTGTATTTCTTGTGCTTTAAACCAGCGCTGTACCAAAACCTTTTTGTTATCAAAGCACAGGGTGTGTATGACAGCCATCTGGTAGACTGCTTTTAACTATTTGGTATAAAACAACAGTAAAAAGATTATGGCAGCCGAGGATCCGAAAGGACGTTGGTATTCGCCGTGGAGCAGATGGGCTTCACATCTGGACTAGAGGAAGTTAGTGAGGGCACAAGCAATGCTGTGACAAGGTAACACGGCCAAGAGCTCATCTCAAAGCTTCCCAGTCCCTTTGTATCAGACAATCTCCTTCACCCATCCATGCTCTCTGCTCATTCTGCTGCATCCTTGGACAGCCAGGACAAAGAGGTAGTGGTGTTTTGGTCTAACTGAGACAACATGATTCCTGCTGGCAGAAAATAGTCGCCTGTTTAACCTTGTGATTTCAGAGATTTCAGAGATGACAGAATGCAAGAGCACAACACAGTTTAGTTGGAAATAGATCAATTAGAAAAAAGAGAAATCCAGAGAAACAACTTACAGGCAGGTGGATGTAGATAAGAAGTGTCCAATCCTTGGACAACAAGTTTTTTGGTGCACTTTCTTTGCCTTAACCTGCCTTTGGTACTTTTACTTCATTTAATGCATTCTTATTAAGGGTGTAACAGTATGTACCTCAGTTTTGGGATCACAGTTCGGTACAATTTCAGTATAGCGGGGAGAAAAAAAAAGGTGGAAAATAACATTTATTTTTATTTTGAAAAATGTAGACATCCAACAATGGCTGACTGTCCAAAACTACTGAAACAATTTAGTTGTGCTGCAGTGGAAAAGGAAAACAACCTTTCTGTTTCTTGCAAGGAGTCAGGACACCTGCTGACAGCTGTGTTATGATGATTTATGGTCTAACTGTGTATAAAGTAGTGTAAACTAGCTCCACCTCCAGCAGCTAGACAGTAACATGCTGCTCTAACACTGATGCTTCACTATTAATAATCTAATGATGTCATATATGATAATATATAATGTATGGAAAAATTTAAAGCCATGTGAAAAGTCCACGTAACTGAGAATTGCAACTGCCTTATTTGAGCTGGATGTGTTATTTTCACTATTTATTTTGACACTCTTTACACTCTCTGGAACCAAGCAGCTGGCGTCTATGCGTGTTGTCAAGCAGTGAGGCTGAAGAGAGCTCTTCTTCTGTGAAAACTGTGTGGTGAAATGTATTCTCTAAAGAAAGATTACATCTAAATGAAAGTTGGAAGAGCTTGTATCCTTAGAGACCAAGCTAATTAAATTTGTAAATTCCCCCCCAAATCATCTCCCTATCACGCTGGTGGCTCGCCATCGAACACTGCCAAAAAGTATGTCACAATGTGTTAAAACCAGTATACTTTGGCAGTAGATATCTAGATGAGAAATGAAATTAAAGGCGTGCAGAGACCCCCGTGTTTTTTGTAAAAACACTCCTCTATATAGTGGCCAGGAAGACAGATAATCACTTATTAATGTCATGACGTTATTTGATTTTGTCTACTATTCAAAATTAAATTACATCTCGCTTGCAAGATTCGGCGACTTAATGCATTGACTGGATGTATTTCAGCTGTATGGGCTTTTTAATCTGACACATTACAGATAACATCCTCTGCTTTCTGGCTGAAATTAAATCGCGGTTGATATCACAAGATGAATTTAGCCCGGAAGTCCAAAGTGTGCACAGCATCTGACAGCCGCTGGAAACAAGTGCATACTGTAAAGTCCCCACACACTGAAAGCATGGTGTGTTGGAGGAGGGGAAGACTAACTCCCCCAGACTGCCAACATGGTTTTTGTTGTTTTGTCACCTCAACCTAACTGAAGGTAGCCCGCTTTAAATTGTGTGAACATGCCTGACATTTGCATCAGAATAACTTACTGCTCTCCAATTAACTGGTGACAAAGTGGATTGGAGATACGCTAAGTAAACACACTGGACGTCTGACACAAAGAGGCAAAAAGCTGCTGTCTGTCATTGTTCAAGGGGTAATTGGGATGAGGTTTGGGAGAAGCTCAGCACCCTGAAAAGCAAATTCTCGTCCGGGCCCTCCTGCTAAGTCTTAAGCCTCGTCTCCCTCGCCGCCTATCAGACACAAATCACCAATTACAGTAATGGCAAATCCTGCGGCCAATACACAAAGGCTGACAATGATGTGACACCTTGCCAGCCTTAATCAGGATGTTGGGCTTCATTTCTCAATTTGCGAGTCTACTGTCACTGGCGTTGTTATGCAATTTTAAGCTGCTTTTACCCAATTTCAAATGGTGCTGTTATCCTTTTTGGACTTTGTTAGGAGAGAAACCGTCTGTAAGTGGGTTTAGTCTGTGTACATTCACAGCCATTAACTCAGATTTATATTTCTTGTATGAAAACCTTGACGTTTTTGTGTCACATCTTTTGAAAACTCCTGAGTCTGTTTTTTCTACTTTTGTCAGATGAAAAACTAAGAGCTGCCACAATATTCTTTGCCTTAAGTTTTTTGGGGGTTGATGTAAACTTGAGAAAAGTTGATATGAGGTGAGGTTGGTAGGCTCAGTGTTTCATGTTAATAAAAAAAAAACCCACCATAGTCTGTGTTACAATTCAACTATAATGTGGTTAAAGCTACTGGTAGCTGATATTTTGTAGCAATTGTCAACATTTATCTATATGTTTTTTCATATCACTCACAGCTTTTATGCTTGTCAGGGTGTGTTTTTGACCTATTGTTAATGTCAAAAAAGCTCCATCAAAGGCCCTGTCATGCTAGCATGTTACACATGTTTGCATAATTCTTTTGTGTTAAGTTCATCTATGGTGAACTTTAACACACAAAGGTTTTGAGAGTTGAGCCTTGAAGGAATGGAGAGCAGCAGAGTCCAAAACAGAGAAAGCTATCTTTAACTTTCAGCTAGCTTAACTGCCAGTTAGCAAAGCAGCTAGCTTGGAGAGCTATTTTGGCTGGTGAGTGCAAGCATGTTCCTGGCTGGCTAGTCTGTTAGTGGTTAGCTCGCCAGCTGTGGTACTGTAGTTCATCAACTGTAACCAGTCACTATGTCACTAAGCTTGTAGCACTACCTGTGTCAGATGTGCAGATGATCCTTGATGTGCAACTTTCTGCTATGACCAGGTCTAAACACTAATTTTATGCTATTGCTGATATGATAGCTGAATTCCATACATATACCAGAATGACTTTCTGATATCATACTTTGGAATCCAGGACACAACTAGAAAATCCTCTTTTCATTTCACAGTGAAACCAAACTTTGTTCAATGTTGTTTAAACAGACATATCACACATAGGCAGATAGAACTTTCAGTACTTGACAGTGCGACACATTTCGAGCAATACCAAAAAAAGTACTGGGGTTTGATATTCAGCTCTAATTAACACCAGTATAAATTAAAATCTTTCAGCAGCTTGTTAATGCAGGCTGAGGCAAGTTGACACCTCTGCAGTCCGATAGGAGTAAAATCCTAAACCTCCTTCCATCATATCAGCAGGGGACAACACTGCCTGGCTGATATATGACTTTTAGCACAAGGCCAGGCTCAGCCTGATATACTGACAAACCAGCATACTGTATGAGTGTGTATGTGTGTGTGTTTGTGCTCCACACTGCTGGTGGTCCTCTTCTAGTGGGGAATCTGCATCACAAACAGCCAGCACCCCCTCTCACCCCCTGCTGCTGCTTTCTGAGCCTGAATCCACACAGCTCTGCTAGGCTGCAGCGCAGCACAGAGCGACTGCCTATATAGATACGAATGGTCCCACCAACTATTCTAGAGTTTAATAGTGAAGGATTAAGGCAATTCAGACAGATTTACAAAGGCAGCTTTTTTAATTGTCCCTGTGTGACTAATGGCAGTTGGGTTAGGCCGGGTGTTTTAGGAGACAACACAATGTGTTTGAGGCATTGACTGCTGATTATTTCCATGTGGAGGCTGAGAATGTATTTGACCAGAGCATGGCATTTGCAGCAGGGGAAGATTAAGAAATAGTTTTTTTTATTTCCTCTCCGTACAGAACCACTTTGACAGCTTCTCTTTGTGCTGTACCTGCTTCTTTTTCCTCTTAAAGAAAATAGAAATAGATTCCCAGCTAAAGAAAAAAGCAGTTAAGTACAGATTGAGCTTTTTTTTTTTTTTTACTTTTAGTCTGGCCAATCTCCAAACTTTAATCAGTCTGCCGACTTCAAGGAGGTCCAGCACTTTCCACAGGCGTCTTTCTTACCCAGTACGGAATGCGATTCATCTCCTCAGCCTGCAGTTTTATTTGAACGTTCCCTGCTTCTGTCGTTTTAAGCGGCTCTCCATAAGCTCACCACAAAGCCATGGAACAGCCAAAATGAGAAAACATTACACAGCTAATAGAGCTGTTACAAAAACTACCTTTCTGGATTGCCTAATGCCACAAGGTGCCACCTTGAGCGCACTGGATGTATTATGTTGCTCAGCTTATGCTAGTGTTTTGAAGTCCTCTGTTCTCTGGCCGTTATTCTCTCTCCAGCTTCACTGATGATCTCTGACATCTCATTAGACTGTCTGTTATCCGTATTACCCACACTAAAGCAAAGTGATCACGGTGGATATTGTTAACTAAATTTCTGTAACCAGCCAAAGAAGAAAAGAGTCATTATCAAGTCCAATATATAGTTGGCAGCAAAACAGAGACACTTTGCTCGAAGGAGAAAGTATGAGCTATGAGATTGTTTCCCAAGATACATTTTCAAGGCTAATTATCTCGCAATAATGACATCATTATAATGATAGTGAGCCGGGGCTCAGACTGCTAAAGAATGAAGCTTTGTTCATGCAGCACTCACACATATTCCCCTCAACGCGCAGGTTGGTTTTTTTTTGTTTTTTTTACACGGATAACAAATAATTTCACACACAATAAGTAAAACATTCAAAGCTGCAGGTGTTTTTAAAAGAAGCATTTCTGCTCAGATTTATGCATCCAAACAAAAGCTTTCAAAGAAAACAGCAGCTTCAGATACAGTCCTATAATTAAGCTGGGATGTCCCATACATAGATGATTGAATTCTATGAGGAAATATTGTTTTTTTTTTGTCACATTTGTCCCTCAAGATGAGTAAGTTATTTCCTACATTTCCCAGACTTTGACAGCCCACAGAGAGCCGGTGTGAACTTGCTGCTGTCAACTGTGGGTTTAATGCACAGGTGGAGAGAGCAACAGTGAGAGAAAAAGTCGAGTCGAGAGAAAGTGAAAGTCACGACCCTGACGGAAATAGTCTTGTGGCTGCAAGGGATTCTGCTTCAGTGGCTGGAGAAACCGGTACCTCTATTTCTTCTGTGGGTGGATTTCTCCCTGTATGATCATTGAACATTGGCGTGAAACGGCCGTTCTTACTTTTTAGAGCATGAAGCATTTCCATTTATTGTTATTGTTGTACTTTTTCAGTCAGTTTTTCTTTGGAATATGTACCATGTAGGGGTGTTTGATATGACATTATGTGCTGTGAGACGTTGTAAATATATCTACTGGACTGCTTTATGCAGTATGGGGATTTTTTATATGATTTTGCATCAATGTGATGAGCTACGTTGATTTGGAAGGTATTTAAATGAACTGGATTTGCCAAAAAGATTGTATCAACAGGAAAATAATCAGGAACAATGGATTCATCATTCAAGTGAAACAAAAAAATCTGCACACTGCACAGATAGCTCCCAGTAAATTGAATTTGACAGAGCAACATTTGGATAGATCTTTATCTTCATTGTCAAAAACTGTCATTTTAAAAAAAAATTATTTATTAATTTTGCCCTCAAAGTGTTATTTGATCCATTTTGGATGTGCACGCTCTACACTCTCTTTGCTTTTAACATTGCATTGTATGTCAGTGGTGCAATCTCCCTAACAAGTTTGCACTTGATCAAGATACCAAGAAACAACTGACCTCTGGCTTCTGGAGCCCCGAGGTTAAGTAACTCTTCCACCCGCTTTAAAGATACATCTCTGAAAGCTGTTTTCATTTTTTAATTTCAACACTGCAAAGGCTATAGGGCGGATTATCCCTTTAACTCAGAGCAAGCACAGCGGCAAACAGCTGCATCTCCCACCTCAGCGAGCCCTCCTGCTTGCTCTCTGTCCTCGGTCAAAGGTCATATTTGGTGGGAGTCCCTCGCAAGCGCTGGCATTGGTTATTATCCTCTTCCTCCAGAACAGAATAGGAAAAGAGGATTTAGGTCCTGCTTTCTCTGGACACGCTGTTTATCTAGCAGGTGTTACAGCATTACCGGGCGTCTCGCCACGCAGTGAATCTGACTGTGCCCGGTGATTATGGCCAGTCACTTACCCTGGAAACCAGCGGTGGTTGGAGGGTGGGGCAAAGGGGGGGGGGGGGGCGTAGGTGGGACAAAGGACACTGGACGTGCCTTTGTAGGGCAGTGGGAGCCAGGGGCTGATCTGTGCCGAGTTCAGCCGGGCAACCTGAGAGCTGGCTTTGTCTCTACAAGCAGCCAATCACTCAGCACAGTTTCGGTTGAAAACAGTTCGGAGGGGTAGAAGGCAGGCGATGCTGTTCTGAGCCTGGGAATAATCAGCTCTTGTTAGACTCTGTTGCTTTTTAGCACCGCAAACAGCTTTTACATGACACATGATAATAAATCATAGTTATGAATTTGATCTAAACAGATTGTTACACGCAGCGAGTTGTGACAAACCAACTCTGAAATTGTTTCAAAAGCATGTGATACTTTTTTTTTTTTTAAAGAATCCCGCAATATCCATAAGTCTCACAGAGATGGAGTCACCGCTCGTCTCTCTCCGTCATTAATCATAATCAGTTAGCTGCTTCCATAAGTTAACAGAACATAAAAAAGAAAAGATGTGGCTCAGGAGGTCAATCATTTAAAGGATCAACACTCTCTACGCAGTGATACACATGAGTTATCACCACTGTAAAGTATTCCTCAAGGACATGCCTGGTGTGTGTTTTCGTCGAGCGTGAGGCGACACACCCAGTCGTGAGCGTCGGTGCGCTGCCGTCTGGTTCCCTTCACGTCCTGTCATTCGCTTTTTTGTCTAAGCATAAAGAAGACATCAAGTGAGCTCATAGCAGACAGATGAGTGATAGAAGAGCTCACCGCGAATGACAGACACAAAAAAGCCAATCCCCAAAACTACAGTCAGCCACTAAGTAGGCTTTTGTGCAATCTTTTTTTTTCTCTCTCTCTCTCACACATGCCGTCTGGCTGGAGGCCTGTCTGGAGTGTCTGGCCCGGGGGTTACTCATCATGAGCGTGGCTGCCAGCATCAGGCCATCCCCTTGATTACAGGGCTGCTGCTGAGCCGGCTGGGCGTTCCAGTCTTATCCTTTATCACCAGGTGCATTTACTCTGGCTATGCACTGCTCAATTTCCTGCAGATGCACTCAAACCGAGTGTGCAGTCAAATGAGTTCTATACTCCCCCCCCCCCCCATAAGGTCATTATCACCGTCCAGTTTCTGTTTTCTCTGGCAGAATTAGGTATTGTCAGACAGAGCTTAGAAGGAGGCATTTATTGGATCAGTGTGGGATTTATTTATTTATTTAAAAGTCAAAGCGTATACCTCAGAACCGCCAGCGTGAATGTGACCTAAGCATTAATACCTTCAGCATGAGGTACTTTTTTTAAAACAGAGAAGTCAGAATCACAAGGGCATCAGGAGTCACTGCTTCATTACTCTCCTAGTTTGCCATCTTTTAAAATTTTCCCCTTTTATTTCCCCTTAAGTTGCTTTAAGGTTGCTGAAATCCTCTTATTTCACACCGTGTGACAGTATCATACTGTATCTATATTGTAGCAGCGTGTTCCAACCCTTCACTGAGGCTGTGTGATGTTTACTCAAAGTGAAATATTCACACAAGACACAAGACTCCATGTTTTGATGCCTGCATCCATGGCCGGATTAACCTGCTACATGGCAAAAATAAACTGAGATCCCCCAGTCCACAAGTTCCCAGAGCCAAGATGACATATTTATACTGCTTGTTTTATCCAACCAGCAATCCAAAACACAAATATAATCAGTTTACCATAAAAAGATCCAGCAAATATTCACATTTCTTTGACATTTTTGCTTAAAAAATGACTGAGGATCAATCATTTTTTAAGATTGTTGCTAATTAATTCTATGGTGGTCAACTAAAAGATTAATTAAATAATTGTTTCAGCTCTAAATAAATTGCATTTTTTTCTAGGAATACTACTTGGCTCCTTTGCTGTTGTGTTAAATTATTTTGAAATTTATTTGTGAATATGCAACATTTAAACACAATATGAAGGTCTTAAAATGAGATTAGACACGTAGTGAACTCAGGGCTTTTGGGGCGACTGGGGTACAGTTGTTAATCTAGATCTTGGTCTTGATGTTGGTGGCTCAGGGCAGCGCTACTTCTTCTTCCTCTTATGTTGGACTGAGGGCAGACTGGACGCCACAGTGACTCACTATCACCTCTTGAGGTACAAAGTGGCATTACGAGACAGGACGGGCCGGGGCTAGCTGGTTAGCATGCTAACTTCAGTAGATATCTCTGCAACAAAATACACAGATGTCTTTGACATAACATCAAAACTGTTATTTCTTCACATTCTGTTGATTATTTTGGTTAATTTTTGAATGTTTTCAATTCAAATTCTGGCCAAATCTGACATAGTGCACCTTTAAGCCATGACTAGGGTTTTTTTTTTTGCTGTTTTTGTCTCCAACTAGTTTATTTTCAGTTTGAAGATGAAGGCGATCCCCCTAGAACGAGGTATGTTTGCACTCTTGCAGATCTGTCCCGCTTGCTGTGCGGCAGATTGTTTTCTGTCCTCTTGCAAAATGAAATATCAAAACATCAGCCTAATGCGGAAAATAACCAAACTTGGAATGTGTGGCTGTCACTTCATCCGGCCGCGTACTGAACATGTTGACAGATTCAAGGTGCTCAGCAACCCGACTACAGCACCGAGGGAGCACATTCTGCACCTTACACAACTGTCCACAGCCATATGAGCGGGGTCATTTTGAGTGCTTGTTGGACTAGTTTCAGACTGATCTGATTTAACTGTATGGTGTCTGGGAGAGCTGCAGGCCTGGCCTCGATCTGTTGGCAATCAGCAGAGTGTGTTGGAGCAGTCTGCTCTGAGCAAAATTACAGAGGCGGCTAGAGAGGCCCTGGATATGATTTCCCTGGGATGGAGTCTGTCCAAGACTGTGATTAAAGAGCATATGAGTGCTGATTAATATGATCATCTTCCTGATGACAGAGGTATTTCTATAATAAATGGATGTTTATGATGCCAGCCCTCAGCGATCATATGTCCCCCCCATTCTGCAGAATGGTGGCGGTGGGTTTAATTTGAAATTTTAATATTTCTCCAGCCGTATGCCAAACATTAGATTTATTCGCTGATAATAAGAGAAGAAGAGCAGTGTTAGGAGCAGCTGCCTCTGTGTGAAGCCACAGATAAGTGTGACTATAGGGGTTGAAACCTCAAAATAATAGCAGCGCCTAAGGATTGTGACCCAATGTGCCATCGGTCTGCAGCACAGCGCGTTTTGTGAATTATCTCACTTATCAATCCCCATAGAGCTCAGATGTCCAATCAGGGTTTCTGATTGGAGCGCAGGGGCCTCGGGGTGCGCTTTGACATTTAAGGGAAGCAAAGAGGTGGAAGGCCGTTTGGCTGCTTAGCAGCTCCTGTAAATATCCACAGTCACCGCGCTGGGCTCTCGCCATAATCGGCTCTGTGCCTTTTCACTCCACAGTCTTTGTTTTATTAAGATAAACGATAAAGCCACTGTGTATGCAAACGCATATCTCTGCTTAGCTTGGTCATGTATTTGAAAAGACATGCCTTGCAGCTGCTTGTAGCAGAAAGGTCAGTGAGGCAGCGGATAAGCAAAGCCAAGCGTGTTTATATTATAACAAGTACCAGTGCTTTCATTTCTCATCTGGCCTGCGCCTGTTTGTTTCACAGTGTATTCTCTCTGACAGTCCATGTGCTGAGCCTGAGTTAGATAGCATCATTATAACACAGCTCACTAGCAAAAGGGATTTGGACAAGCATGGCATATTTTTATGACTTCATCAGGCTGTCTGGGCAATGAATTCTGTAGATCTCAATTCTGCAATTAAGAATGAGGATATCAGGCTATACATCATGCAGCCAGGCAGCTCTCAGGGATTTACTCTGATTAAGTGGGGTCCGATGGAAAGCGGTCCGTGGACAAAACCCAAGGTTTATTTACAAACTCACAGAGCTTTTCCTCTGTTTTTGACCCTGTCATTTATTTCCAGCGACCTCCCTGAAACAAGTCTACATCTCAAAGCGTTTAGCTCCATCACCCCACACCACCTCACATTACATTACATCCAGTACACACATGCTGGCCTGCTGTGCTTTGTCACTATAATTATGAGTGCCAGAAGAAGTCAACAAATGGTCTTATTTGTCAGCCAGGGACATTCATTATAAACAACTGGGCCCTGTGTTGCTTAGGTGAACGGTAAAGGATTTTAAATCAAGAGGCTCAGTTTTATGTCTGCGGTAAATACAAGGTTTTGGCACGATCAAGCTGCACTACACATTTAGTTTATGCTCCATGTCATTGTTCTTTGAGTCATATTGCTGTTTCCCATCTGTCCAGCTAATCATTACGACCTTCTAAAACATGACCTGGTTTCTGTGAGACAGAGGAGGAAATTACAGTTCACACCTGGCATTATTAAAATGCATCTCAACTAGAGCTGCACCGTATATCGTTTCAGCATCAACAATGCAATGTGCGTATGTGCAATGATGAGGACGCGTGACGTCAAGGAAGGCAAATGAACTCAAACACGTCATGCTACATCTTGCTGCTTGATACAAAAGGAAAACTTGCAAGATTCTCCTTCTCCATGAGTTCCATTAGTCCAATTTAAGGGTTTTTGGATACATGGAGTTGGATCAGTTCCCAATCTGCTATATTGTGATGTGTATTGATATTATGGTTATTGGCTGATATTAACTCATCACAGATATATTAGCATTGGCATGTGCAGTATGTTGGTCAATTAGAAGAAACTGCAGTAGAGAAATACCAAAGATAATATCACATTACACAGGTTTGTCCAATGACAAGTTTATTTTAGAACTGTAAAACCTTCTGTCAGCACATATTTGGTTACAATCCTTCAAAAAACTAATTTACCAACATTTGTTAATCAAAAACATTCGTATATGTAAGTTGTTTATTTCAAATGATTCAAATTCATGTCAACCAATATCGGTATTGGATCTTTTAAATGATCAAATATCAATATCCGTGTTGGCAGCATTTAGTATCGCTTGGGCTCTAATTGTGGTATCACATTTTATACATGACGCTGGAGTATTTTATGTTGCCTAATGAATTGGGACATTGAATTGAGTGAAAATGACTTTGAACTGGTATTAAAAATATGGCTCTCAACCTTATATCATGTCAATGTGTTTTAGGCACACCAGTATGTAGACATGTCCATTTGAGACAGGATCACCCCAAGATGCATTTTAGTGCCCAATGTGAACAGGGCCATCATTTCACCATTACTGGTATATGATTATGTAAATTTAGACTATGGCACAATGGAGTGGAGACTCTATTCTTGCCCCACATGAGGGGAAAATAACTATGGCTATTGCAACCCCAATTCTAGCTGACTTGAAGAAATCAGGGAGTGTGCTAAGAGCCGCTGATGATAGGCTGCCAGCCCTGCTCCCTAATTTGGACACTGACACGGGAAAGCTGAGTGCTTCTTCAATAAACGGGGTCCCTGCTGGCTTAACAATTATGTAACAAAGCTGACCAATGATTTCTGCATCTGTTACACCACTGAATGGCATTTTGATATTTTATGAGAGCGCTCTGTGTGGGACAGCACTGCAGGTTAAAATGAGCTCCCTGTCAGGAGGCATTGAAGGGGCAATCATGCACAGTGCGCCTTATGTGTGCATGTCAGTGTAGCATGAATGCAATTTCCCCCACTGACCTTCCACTGTGATTCTGATTCCTGGCTTCACAGTAGCGCACAGGGCTATACTTAAGCTGTTAGGTGTGGGTGATGCACTCAGCAAAAAAACATTTACTTGCTTGAGCGCAGGGAGGATTCAAGGAGGGATTCTATTAACTGAAGAAATTCTCATTGACATCTAATGCGCCTTTGATAAGCACAGCTCAGACCTCAGACTGTTGACTGTTACACTTAAGAAAAGCTCTGAGGCAAAGAGAATTGGATTTGATACCTCTCTGTTGATCCAGAGAATTGATGTGAATATATGATGGTGGGGTCCTTGAACTGGGAAATAATGAGGAGAAATTTGATGGCTGTGTTGAGCTGTCAGCGGTGAAAGCATCAGATATGTATTAATAATCATCCCGTCACCTCTGGAGCTGTCAGCCCTATAGAACATGAAAGACCCCGCCTAGGTCTCCTTCAAATCAGGCCTAGCTAATTGCTTTCAAACGGAGCCGCCTTTGACCTCCCCGCATGGTCACTAAAGGTGTCCCTGCCTCGACCAGCATTGTTATGCAGCCGGCACTCCGTCCTCTGCCAGGCTCTTTAAAACTCTATTTTCAAACACACTTGGTTCAAGGGTATTTCATGCACCTCTCACCGAAGTGTTGGTGGTGAATAGGAATCATCGGGTTATCAAAACATTTCAGAAATTATACTGTTAGCCTTTGATGGGAGGACACGCTGCAGCTTTGGCCACAATGTCCACCCAATATCTTCATGATCTTTCTAATGGAGAGCTTGTAAAGGAATGAGATTGATCAGAGTGATTCATAAAAACATCTACAAGGGTGTAGGTTTGGTTTGAAAAGTGGGAGGATACAATTGTTTTATGGGTTCATCAGAATTTTAGCAGAGTTTGCAAGCTGTAAAACCAGAACAATGAGCTGAAAGAGGCTAAAAGCTTTGTAGAACTAAGGGGAACTGCAGAGTCACTGATTCATCATAGTGGGTTCATCACTGTGAGTGACACCTTTAGCATTGCACGTAGTCATTTGATGACAAAAGTATGATTATGTCTTTGGATGAGGCATTGTAATTCTTTGAAACACTGTGGGATGTCCACAGTTAAAGCCCTGATCCCCTCGCAAAAGGAAAAGTGCTACTGACTGGATCAGCCCTCCCCTTTTCTGCCTGTTTAGGTCTAAGCAGAGGTGACACAGCACTGAGCAGCAGTTGCTGGTGAAACACATTTCCGTGCAGAGCCTCAGAGCCACGGGCGAGACACTGGCTCTGTAGCCCAAGAGCAAGAAACTTGTCACACCAGTTTTGACAGTTCCCCTCACATTTATCAGAGCCTGGGTCTATTATTGTCCTCCATCCTTTACTTTCTGACTCACTGAGCACGCTCCGAGAGTGCACACGGAAACTAAACGGAATTCTGTTTTTAATTCAAGTATGCTCAAGTTGCGTTTGCCCACCGAGTGGACGAATGGCCTCCAGAGCTAAGCTGCAAGTTAGTTTCAGTCTGGCCAGCTCTGCAGCCAGACAGGTGGAGAGTAGCTTGGGGCAGATAACATCCTCCCACGCACACACTCTCTCTGCTGGGTTCACACGGGCAAGCAAACACCCACACACCCACACACAAACATACACAGGCATTCCAGCTGTAAAAACCAGCTGGGGTCGCATGAAATTTGGTGAAACGAGCACTTAATCTCAAAATGCAAATTGCATCCTCCATGCAGGAAGAGACAAACTACGAAAGGATTACACAGAGAAGAGAAGACGAGGAGCAGGCAACAGTTTGACACTGAAACAGAGTGGTAGAAAGAGAGGTTATGGAGGTCAGAGGCGGGGCGGATTGTTCACATACATTTTCTTTTGAATCCAGTGAACCACGTGCAATTCTCAACTCAAGCAGACAATGTTTCTGAGCGAGTGAAGTCTCTATTTTGATTTGTAAGCAAGATTTAACCAAACTGCCTAGCCTTGACCTTAAAAGGGAATTCCACCAGGTGTGCACATAAAACTCAGTTTACTAGTGATGAGGAACACTCCTTTGCCTGAGAAAACAGTTGTATGTGTCCCGTGGCTCCGCAGGAACCTTGTCAAGTCTGAGAAATATACCTTATGATTTTTCAGGGTTATCGTGCTTTGACTTGGAGATGTAATATTTTGAATGGAAAGCCTGCAAAACAAATTGGATATTTACCAGGCAGGCAAGGTCTAATAAAAAGATGGTATTGAATGCATTATGGGAAATGTAGGATGTAGTTGTTTTGGGGCTTGCTCCATACCAAGGACCAATAGTACAGATATTTCAGAATATCTGAAAGACTGGAAGATAGTTCTAGAAGTTTAATACCCTTGATCATAATACTACAGAGTTGCATCATGGGAAGTGTAGGACACTGCTTACTCCATGATTTCATGTATCTCAAGATATCTAAAAGACCAACTCTGGCCCCCAGGCTGGTGGTTTAAACCCCTGGTCAAACAAAAGGCACTGAGCTGCATCATGGGAAGTGTAGGATCCAGGGTTTTGGGGCTTGTCCCTTACTAGGGACTAATAATCAGGATATCTCAAATAATATCGGAATATCTAAAAGCTGGATACCAGCCTCCAGGCCAGGAGTTTTCACCCCCTGCTCTAACGGAAGACACAACCAAGTTGCATCATGGGACATGTAGGAACCAGTTTTTGGAGCTTTCCCCTAAAATATCTGTGTCTCCCAAGTTGCAAGCATTTTAACAGCAGTCACTTTTTGCTCCGTTATGGGAGTCACAACATCAAGTAGAAGTAATCTTTATTATGTCATACCTCGTTAGAGTCAATCCAGCCAGAGACCGTACCGTCGTCAGTCCTTTGTTTTACAGGCTGCTGGAGATGATGGGTTAAAAAGGCTTCAGTCTAATAACCAGACTCCCCTGAAATGTAAATATTCAACGCTGCCGTGATGAAAGGGGAAACTGAATAAACCTACAGTATGTTAATGACATCAATAGCTGTTAACTACTCCAAATGTCTGCACAGTTTCTTTGTCAAACACATTTCATTTCCGCTGTTTGATATTATAAGGTAGACATGCTCTAAATGTGTTTATGTGCCCATATTGGACCCAGAGGATTCTTTTCTTTTTATTATTTTTTCAAGGAGACATTGTATCTCCTGTTTAAATTAAAAACCTGTTAAAAACCTTTCAAACACTGTTAAACTGCAGCAATCTCGCGCGCTTCGACACAGATGGAGCCGTGGGCATTAAGATACACGAGCACATCTTGAAAACAGCAGTAATTAATATATGAGTTTATAGCATTGGTACGGTCCATGAGGCAAGCATGGAGGCAGAGAAAGGCGCTTATGTAATGAACTACCTCCGCTCTGCTGTTCGCCTCAGTCGAAATCAGCCGGCTGAATGAAAGAAGAGGATATTAAAAACACACTGTCTAATATATTCATAAGATATTCAAATGCAGAGCACGGTGGCGACTGGCTTCTGGATCAGTTAGCTTTACAGGAGAAGGTGTTCAGGGTCACTAACACATTTTCTAATATTTCAAAATGAATGCACAAATGCCTTCCCAAACACTCTCTTTAAGAGCAGCATAACAATTATACAATTTTCCGCCGTGCTAAGCCCCACAGGTATGTTAAAAGTCTGAGAGTGGCTGACTGGTTCTGGTCTCCATGATATCAAGTCAGTCATTAACGGCTGTCACACAGTGCCGCCTGAGCGATCCGCGGGGGAGACAGACAGAGCCAGAGGAGCAGATTTTTTCTTAGAATTAACGCTCAACTCCGGTCTTCATTCAAGCCCCGAGAAATGGAGAGTGACTGCTTTTCCGTTCTGAAAATCACCTTCCTGGAATGATCACCTTTTAGCCTGTGGAACACGGCGTCTGTTCACTGATCTCATGATCTCTGTGGAAACACAGGGCCTCGGCTCTCTCTGTCACCCGTGGCGGGGTAAGGGAGTGATGGAAGGGGCGGGGCTGGGCTGAGTCATTGCTACTACAGCTGTGGGCCAAAGCGGGGTAAATGGGGCAGATCTGGTGTCTGAGCCTGTGTCACACTCTGGAGGGAGAAGAAGCTGTGTGGGAAAGTAGCTCATCATATTGCGCACCGGCTCTGTGACTCAGGCAGTATCGCTGCTGCTGCTGCTGCTGCTGCTGCTGCTTAAAAACCACATATCCCTGACGAGTATGTGGTTTTAGGAGTGAGGAGTGCTTCCTCTCTCAGCAAGAGCCATCATTTTTTTTAATTAGAGCAGGGCTGACAAAACTCTTAAGTACATACAGTATATGACATTTCAAACTTTTATTTCAGTAAACACAAAAAGACCAAGCACAATAGCACAAAAAGCACAAAAGACCAAAAATAAGTTGACTACTTAGCAACAGAAACCAATCTATGTTCTGAGTTTTGTTGTAGCTCGCCCCGTACCAGAGACTAAAAGTCAAGATATCTCAAATATCTCTGAATATTTTTCAGGGTGGATCTGGCCCAGAGCGTAGCAGTTTGACACCTTTCCTCAGACCAAATACACTACTGAGTTGCATCATGGGAAGTGTAGGATCCCACATGTTTGGGGATCTTGACCCATACCAAGATCTGAAGGTCACGATATCAGAAATATCTCTATATTCAAAAGGCTGCATCTGGCTTCTGGGTTGGTAGTTAGAGACAACTGGTCTACCCAAAGACACTACTGAGTTGCATTATGGGAAGTGTAGGATCCGGTGTTTTTGGAGCTTGTGCCATACCATGGACAAAAAAGTCATGATTTCTCTGCCTCTATAACCAGTCTACAGTATGTTTTATCTACAAAAAGAACCAATACAGATTAAATCAAAGAGTTATTTTAGATCTGGATTGTATCATTAACGGTGCTGCAGTAAATCAATGTGTTTGTTTTTCTACTTCTTTCTTAAAAACAGCATGTGGGCCCTTTTCTATGTAGTTTGTACATTGATTGATTTGAAAATCCCAAAGCATCTCACAGAGACAACACAAGAAATAAAGCATGTATTTTAAAGTGAAAGCTGTATAACCTTCAGCAGTATGCAGCTGAATCAATTCAGTCACCATTTAAGTTGAGACAAACAAAGCTGTCTCATAACGCCATGAACAACTGAAAAGTTAATTAGAAGAATTTTATTTTGTGATGTATTTAGTCACAAAATAATTATTATTTCCCCAGTTCAGATCATAAGCATAGACCATTGGACCTATAAGAAACTATATATATTTTTGTCAGAGTCCAGGAGTTTCTAACAGTGTAAATATATATCCTGAAGTAGTGTCTCTCAGTGCACATACAGGGTAGCATAAGACATCCTGAGGGGATGAAAGCAAATGTCAGATTAAAGCAGTAAACACAGACAAGAAGCATCATTTAGTGCCCATAAACCCGAACCAGAATTAGGAGCGGGAATAGAAAGGTCCATATTTCAAGGACACCGTCTGGATGGGGGCAGAGAAAGCAGCCAAATTGGATGAAGTTAAGCTGCACTAACTGCTTGTTGTGACTCGAGAGAGAAAACTCAATCGTCCCTTTGACCGGCAGACTGCGCTGAAAAAGGATACATTGTTCTATGTTTTGGGTGGATTATGAGGGGACATGTCACAACAGCAGGTTTTTGACAAGGTCTTGGGTGTCCGCTGTCGTGCGCATTACTGTCAGGAATGCCGATGAGGCCTAATGAGGTTTTAATCCAGCCGGAGTCATTAGTGGCAGGTCATTTTAAAACAATCTGGGGTCAGGCTGCATTAAGGCTGCAGAGGTCTGCTCTCAACGGGTCACTGAGCATGGTACAGACACTTCAGCACTCCAGAAGCTTCAGCTAGTCCAGGGGAAAGGATTTTGTCTCTTGTTGGTTGTTGTTCAGTAGTAAAAAATATATCTCTGTCACTTGACACTTGTTGAGGCTATATAATTTAAAGGTTTTGGAACATATGACTCTGCCAAATGGCGCGTAAGCTTGTTGTTCAGTTTCATCCTTTGTAAACGGCTCAAAATGAGATGATCAACCCGAGTTTCTATCATTACAACACCATTCACATCTTCTTCCTAGGTGTAAATTCCTCATTCAGAAGCTTTCCTTTGGTTTGAAAGCTCTTTGCTGATCTGTGAAAGACCCAGGAAAGGAATCAAAGTACACCTCCTGACAAGTGGCTTTTACCTCGGAGTTAAAGTCGTTCCCAAGACGGCTTTTCAAACTTGCTAAGACGTGTTAATTAATATGTTATGTCCCAAGAGCGGCATGAGTCATCAAAATTTCACAGTTTGTTTACAGAAAGGATTTTGGGGATGTTTAGAGTGCAGATTTGCAGTAAGCATATATTTTCCTGAGCATCATCTCCTTGGGGTGAGGTTTAGTAATCCAAAAAGCTTACCCTTTTCCTCGCTGAGTCTTTAAGAAAAGTGCTATAAATGATGATGATTATAATTAAGATGATGATAATGATGTAAAGGTAATGGAAGTAGCACTAGAAGCAGCAGGCGCAGCTGCAGAAAGTTTTTTTTTTTTTTTTAAGTCCAAAAGTGCAACAGGAGTGTTTCAGTCGGTTTCTAATACAGAAACTTGTTTTGAAGAACAATCTCAAAATTTATATCATGTGCAGTTTGAGGTGCATTTCACCATTTCTTTGTGAATTGCTTTGTGAATTATACTCCATCTTTTTGTCCCATTTGCACAAGTTTAGCCACGGCAAAAGCTGCACAATCCTTTTGTGGATTTAGCCCGCAGCCTGTAATGTGAAATGTGCCTGCAGTTCCTCCAGTTCTACACAGCATTTTAGTATTTGCATGTAACTGTATGTAGATGTAATAGCAATAGTTACAGGAGTAGTTGAAGCAGCACTGCTAGTAGTTGTAGTAATATCATTACAGCATTAGCATTAGCCTTGTTATCATTAGTAGTAAAATCAGAAGTGTTAGCAGTGGAGGTGTGACTGGCAACAGGAGCAATAGTTGACCAGTGACGACTTCAGCTTCTTCTACACAAGGTTAAGTTCAGCACCATGGTTTACCTTTGGGTATTGGCGGATAAAAAAATATAAGTCTGTGTGTGCACTGTTTAGCAAATCTAAATGTGGTAGCACTTAATCCAGGCAGCCAGACACTTAAAATGAGTCATGCACAGAGCCAGAGATAATTGTTGTGCATAAGACTGGTGTCAGAAGGTTACAGGTACACCCCTCTCCCTCTAAGAGGCTTTCTGAATAGCTCTGTCATCAGGGAGAGTAAGTGCCTGCTTGTTCCACTGGAAATGTTGGAAATAATTGAACTGAATTGTCATTCATAATCTACACGATGCAGCTTTCCACTGGCTGGTGGGAACGCTGGGATCTTCCACTGTTTGCACTGTAATTGAAATTTTGATCATGAGGTGTAAACATTTAGAAGCGCCCCTGTGAATATTCATCAGCTCGCGAGGGCCGCTGAGTGTCGGCGGAGGAGTCGCCGCAGTTGATTTGCGGCTTTGGAGTATGCGTGCGTGCGTGCAGAGAGGATTTGCCCTCCACTTATTGACATGTTCTTGTCCAAACAGCTCCGTCCCAGGTCAGCGAGGTCATCAAGGAGAAAGTGCAGCAGCGCAGCATCCAGCTCTCCTGGCAGGAGCCCCATCAACCCAACGGCGTCATCACAGAATATGAAATCAAGTACTACGAAAAAGTGAGTTTGCAGTAGATTTGTTTTTCTTTGTCTCTTTATGAAACCCCTTTGCCTTTCCATCTCTCAGCTTGGCATTCACTTTTGTCAGCTCTTCAGTTTTGTATTCTATCCGCATTCTGCTGTGAGTAGAATTCACAAGATTCTGCAAGTACCTTCTTTGTCTCATAATTGCAATAATGAATGAGATGCTCATAAGATTTTAATCAGGCTGTAGTCCTTCACAGCCGCCCCCACACACATGTTAGCACACACACACACACACACACAATCCATGGCTGCTGCACTGCCAGAATTAGCAATCTGTTACTGTTATCTCCTTTCCCCCTTCCACATAGACTATGCCGCTGCTTCCCTGTGTTTCAAGTCTGAACACATCAGCTTTTTACAGCGAGGTTTAATGGAGCGAATTTAACCCAGCAAATCAAAGGCAAGAGTAGCAGAGCTCTGATGCCAGTCCTGCTGGCCACAGCCTCTCACACACACACTGACGAATCAGTCTCCTGTGTCACGTACTGTGGCTGTGGTCTGCCCAGCTGTAAAAGTGGAAAATTGGAAACAACGACTACACCCCTAACAGACCTTGGCATTCCATTTGGGCTTTTGCCGAGCAAAACATTTACAGATCAACAACAAAGTACACAATGCGCGCAGCCTCTGCATCCAAATGGATTCTGTGATGGAGAAGATATTTTTATGTGTTTATGTTTTCTATGTGCCAACTCTAAACTACATATAGCCGTTTCACCTATAGGCAGAGAATAGAGATCTGCTTTATTCAACAATCTGTATAAAGTATCATAAGAAAAAATGTTCAGCCACAAGTACGATCATTCTTTAACGCTGTAAATTCTCCAATGAAAGCCTAATAAAGGCTTGGTAAAAACAATGCAGCTGGTGGAATTACCTGTGCTAGCTCATATGGTAAATTTAGCATAAATTAGCATAAACAGAAATACTGATTTTTAGTAACTACCTACTTTAAATCGCTTCTACTTTTGTTGTCTTTGAAATCACTGTTAAACGACGTCAATGAAACACTTCCTGGTGACATTAAACATTTAAAGTCTACCAGAAAAAGCCCTTTAAGCAACTACAAGGATTTTAATGTGAAACTATGTAGAAAGTCTTCATTTTCTTTGACAGTAGCTTCACAGAGATATAAAAAAGCAATGAAAACACCATATCTGTAAAAAAAGAAAAGAAAAGAAAGAAAATCAGAGCAACAGATTGGTGAGTGTGAAATGACTCTGTTGTTGTACTGATGGAATTCGTGCTGTTAAAATATAGATTATCCAGAATTTATAAAGAGGCGGGTAAAGGGATCAGAAAAAGATCAAAAAACAGGGACATGTTTTAC
Organism: Thunnus thynnus; assembly: GCF_963924715.1. NCBI lineage: Eukaryota > Metazoa > Chordata > Actinopteri > Scombriformes > Scombridae > Thunnus > Thunnus thynnus. Next base: position 27,665,551 of record NC_089534.1, read on the forward strand.
TTATATATGTTCACATATACTTTCATATAAATCAGAGAACATCAAAAACAGGCCTGTCTCTAATATAACCTTGTTTCAAAGACCTAGTTCTGTTTGCATCTGCTATAAATAAAGGCCTTGGCCCCTATTTAGCCTACATCCTGTAAAATATATACCCTATGACTAATACATTTGTTTTCATCTCAAATCAGCATATTATGTATCCAGTTGGATGAAATATGGTTAAATCATATTCATTCCATTTACAAAGTGCAGGTAATTACATCCTCTGAAGTAAATCTGCAGTGTTTTACAAGCAAAGACGTATAACACTTCAATAAGACTCGATTATAAACCAGACTTTAAACAGCAGTTTCCACTGAAATGGTGAAAAATTTCACTGTAGACTAAGAGGTGATTTATTTATTCCCCATACAGGATCAGAAGGACAGGATCTACTCCACAGTGAGGTCCAAGTCCACCTCAGCCACCGTGAGCAACCTGAAGCCCAGCACAGCGTACGTGTTCCAGATCAGGGCCTTCACGGAGGCAGGATACGGCACCTACGGCCCCAGATTAGAGATCACCACCAAGGAAGAGGCCACAGGTAGGGTACTGCTACAACACACCCTCCTAAAGTACTGCTGCTTTACTTACATATTATGTGTTTATGTACAATATATTTTACTGAACATCATGTTTGTAATGATGTGTGGTTTAGATTTACTGTTTCCTAGTCTCATATTCATCACTTACAATCATCTTTATGTCCTCAAAATCAGTGTTTTTCATTCATTTTTAAAGATTCAATCAGTGCTATTAGCTTATTTTGCATATATGATCCCAATCTTGCAAAGAAGAACATATTTAAATGGAAATTTGAGGGCAAATTTGTGCCAAAAAATGTAAAAGCTCTCATGTAGTGGATATACACTTATCAGTTTATCCGTTGACCATGGTAGTAAAATAGACCCTGGATGAGAGGAAGATGTGAGGATTATTCTAAGCTCATTTAAGGAAAGATTCACCAGTGCAGTAAAGGAGGATTTACATCTGATGTCTCTCCTTATGCTTTTCATTGAGGGTCAGAGTAGCTCTAAACTCTGCTGATTTATATCTTTCAAAGTTGCATCTGTCCGATCATCTTTTGAATTAAAATCCTACAAAAGGCTATTTAGTTTTAGTTTGACCACAGCGGTATATATCAGCACATCATTTTTGGAACACAGGCTTTCAAACTCCAAATTTATGCACAACCTGTTAATGTATCCAGCTACTGTAGTAATAGCCCAGGGAAATTATTTGCTTTCAAGCAAAGCAAACACAAATTGCTTTGACTTTACGCTCGCGAAACGTCATGGGAAAAATCACTAAGCGCAAGGACAAGCTACTGTAGCGTCATGAGGATAAACTCATTTAAATCTAATCACTTGCGTTAGCTTTGCCCCGAGTGTCACAGTGTGTTACTGTGAGTTTAGGTGAGGGATGGTGCTGCGAGGTGTTTGTGTTATGGATCATGATGTTAGCATTATAATGTATTGTAAATGTGGAAACACATGAGGATAGACCAAAAAATGTCAACTTTCAGGCTTCAATGAACAGAGCTAAAACTGCTGCTGGTGACCAAGTCTTTAGTGTTATTCTGTTTTTGATGCAACTTTCTAATAGAATATTTGAATGTGTTTCAGTAATAACATGACATGTGTTCCATAAAAGGGGGGTAATTTGGGGGTAAAACTGCACTAAATCTATATGAGATCTATTAAGTATTAGAAAATTATATTAAATCTTGATAAAGTCATTATAAACCTTCCGTACCACCGTGCCTGGTATGTATTATTATTTATATTTGTTCATTCTTTCTATATCTTTTTGAAATCTGATTTGTTTCCATTCATTTCTCTTTAGTTTAGAGCCTCACCATTCCTCCTGCCCACCCAACTAGGACCCCCCACCCACTTTACCACCAACATTTCTGCATAAAAGGACACTCTAATTACTCATACCGCATGCAGAGTGTATCCTGTACCAAGGTTAGAAGTTTGCAGTCCAGTCAAAGTGTCCTTGAACCTACCAGCCTCCTCTGTGACAGCCTCAAGAGGAAAACCTGCAAATGTGTAATATGACAGTTGAGCCTTCTTAGTTCCTCCCAAAATAGACAATCGCTTACATATTCAATCCCGAATGAGGAACAGCTGATCGAATGTCGCCGCATTTTTCATCCCTGATAAGGCTTGTGTTCTCCCTCCGCCTCACACAGCCCCCCCCCTCAAAAAAAATAATCATTCTCTTTCCAAGTATTTATTCAGCACAGATCCACTTGATTTAAAATGCATGAATTCCCCCCCCCCCCCCTCCCCCCCCCCATACACCACTCGCGTTGACTTTATAGGATGCTACGGCAAGCCATTCTTCGGAGCAATCGGCAGTTTGTCAACGCAAACAGTCTGAGCTCTGTGAGAACTCGGAATGGGAAACAATCCAACCTGAATGTGTCTTTGTTTGAGATGAAGGGCATCGCCGTCGCCGTCTGGGACTATTAAGCCCACTTTCTGAAACAGTAGAGCCGTGTGTATAAGGACGGCTCAAAAATAGAACCGTCCCTCCTCCACTCTCTCAGAGGGAAGGAGAGGAGGGGGGTTATCAATCTCCACACCGCTCATTGGGCTCAATTATGTCCTGCAGATTGTGGTCTTTGATGTACTGAAGTTCACACTGAGCATTTCTGTCTTTCTGCATGTCTTGTCCGTGTGTGTGTGTGTGTGTCTGTGTGTGTGTGTGCCTCTCATCAGCTGCGATTGTCTCCAGCGAGCAGAACCCCGTCATCATCATAGCAGTGGTGGCCGTAGCGGGGACCATCATCCTGGTGTTCATGGTGTTCGGCTTCATCATTGGGAGAAGGTACGCTCTCGCGGGCCCCATTGACTCTCCGCTCCTGTGAGTCTGCGCTTGTCAATTAGCCTTTCTGTCACTCACAGGTCTCCACGTCTGTGGAGTCGTCACACACACACACACGTGCACCCATCATCTCGTGGCATGCTGTGCTAATGGGTTGTGATGTGATCATTTTCTTTTTTTTTTTATCCCTCTCCTAGCCCCCCTAACAAAATTTTTAAGCTATTTCTGCAGAGCCATTATGAGACAAGTACTCCACAGCGAGAAAGCTTTGGCTCTGCATTCCTGTGTGTGAGTGTGTGAAATCATAAGGGCAGGATGAAGCATAGTACTGCTTTTTTTTTTCTTCTTCTTTTTTTTTTTTTTTTTCACCATCGTAAAGCACCCTGACCACTGTCATTATTACCATTCCCTCACATACTTCATCTGTGTTTTCATCTGCACGAAAGGCACTTCATGAAAGCTCACTGTTCATGGTGGTTTCATTAGAATTTGCCTCCCATGGTACACACAATTTGCGTTAAAAATATCATCCCTTCTGAGTCATAGCTCAGACAAAGTAGAATGAACAGACGTCACACACATTCTGCCAGACCGATCCAAGATAAGCATCCATACATCCATTTGAAAATCATGTAAATGTATATCTTTATCTTGCTTTACAATCATCAGATTTTCTTTAGTTTTAAAAGTAATCTGGTTGATTATCTGTACATCCATGGTTACACTGAAAACTAGAACAGCCAGCAGCTAATGTACAACTTTATGATACAAAAACAGGACACAGGAGCAGCACTTCCTGTTGACATCACTCAAAACATAATGGTTGCTGTAGCGCCAAAACACAAACATCCCAAATTGAAATTAAGTTCCACACACCGAGATGCTGCTTATTTTTAACACACTCTAAATCCCCTTTTTTCAAGATACTGTGTATATACATTCTACATGTTCCTCTACATCATGGTCAATTAAATGCTACTACAGGTTTATATTGTTTCAACTATTTTTTTTCTAAACAAATATATATTTTCTACACCAGCTTGTTTAGGCAATCATTAGTTTCTGCTTCATGCTAGAGAGTTTGAACCTCAGTTAAACAGAAATGCTCCTTGGGAGTACTAGTCCACTCACATTTCCATGCACTCAGGCATCTTTGACATTTTATCAGAGGACTAGATATGCTATTTTCTAATGCAGTTGCTTATTTTTTTTTGCACTGATGACTCAGCTGTGAGAGTTTCATGTTCATCTAAGCCTTGATGAGCTCTAACGTCGTCTATGCAGAAAATAAATATTTTTACTTTGGGAAGTCTGAGCACATCCCATCTTAATACTTTATAAGGCATCCTTAAAAAATATGCTTTTTTATTTTGCATTATGAATATTTTTTTAAGGCTCAAAATGTTCCATCAACATGATTCTTACATTTCTAGAACATTAACACTCTCCTGAGCAGCTCCATATATACAGATATCTGCCATGAGATCAATACATGTGGATTCTTAAATCTGTCCGAGAACAAATGATTGCATTTCTGAGTTACATCCTCTTACATTGGATGAAGTGTATGTGAGGACCAAACCACCAGTCTGGGGTTCAAGGGGTTAAAGTACATGCACTATGAGCTACACATGTGTAATGTTATGTACAGTAAGTGCATGTCCGTCACTTGTGGAATTCCACCTCCTCACATCATCGCTTTTTTTTCAGTTTATACTCAAAGACCAACCTTGTGCAGCAACTCACCTGCTTGAGGGAACCTTCAACACGTTAATATTACAAATTAATATTACAAGACATGTTGAACAGTCCTTTACAGTGCATGTATTATTTGATATGTTACATGATTAGATACTCCAGCAGTTTCCCCAGGCTAGGCTGTTGGGTTCACAGCTCGTGCTGCTCAGCTGGGTTTCTTAAGAGATTTGTCATGCACGGCATTAGTTGCCGCATTAAAATTCTTGTAATTTAGGGCATTTATTTTCCTCCACACAATCAGTTGATTCTGCCACTCTCTTCCTCTCTCCCCCCCGTTCAGGCACTGCGGGTACAGCAAAGCGGATCAGGAGGGAGACGAGGAGCTCTACTTCCAGTGTGAGTGCCTGCCTGCATCGGCTCAAACCCACACACATGTATAAATATATATGTACACACACACACACACTTACACAGACATCTCAATTACCGCACACTGAACAGGAAGGCTGCCTTAAAACCCATTAGCACCCACAGGCATGACCGTTTTTATCCCAGTTCATTTGATTTGAGTCAAAGCCGGGAACAATCAGGCAACATCTGCTACTGATTGGTTAGACTGAGGCTGTCGAGATGAAGAAGTCAGGAAACTACAAACGCATGAATGTGACAGCTGTCAGGGAGGGAGTAGAGGGTTGACCCGTGAGGAAGGTAGCGCTCTTTCAAAAAAACGTAGAAGCCAGACAGTTTTAGCAAGCGACACAGAGTTTCTGGTGTACAAACAGTTTGCTTTGTCGTAGGTGCTGCTTCTAGGTGCCTTCTTTCAGTACACTACCCCCTAATGATGCCCCTGGAGATACAGCTGCAGACAGCTTCCCAGAGTGGAGCTGTAATGATCCGCACTGTAGGCAAACCGCTGATTTGGAAACAAAGGGTCAGGGGTGTCACAAAGTGTGCAGCTAAAGCAGAGGCTGTGCCGGTAAGCCCAAGTTGGCTACTGCTAAGTATCTGACAGATCCACCTCTGCAGCTCACAGGTCCCACCTGCTGAAGGAAAATTTTAAAAAAAATAAATAATAACCGGGAGAAAACACAAACAAGGCTAGTGTCAGGCTTAATGGAGTGATATGCTGTGCAATATCAAATGACAAGAGGCTGCCAGGGCAACAGAAGCTAGATAGCGCACAAATTCAACAAGTAGACCCAATTTGTCTGCCATGTAGCAGTGAGGAAGTCGTGATAAGACATCTCCTATCAGATCCGCTGACATCTCGGATGGACAAAGCAATTATGGGAGCAAGTGGAGGGAAATCTCAGCTGCCGGCATCCCCTCACCGGAGCACAATGCATTTGTTGTATTGACGCTGTTGGATGGGCTAACGTGCCTTTTCCTCCATACAGAGAATAAGTGTCTCTCCAGCTGGACTCACTTGTGTTGTTTTGGTATTTATCCAATCTCATTAAACTTTAAAGGTGACAAGTTATATTGTTATCAGTGGAATTTAAAACGCATCATGTAATAGCCCCTACGAGTGGACTGTTAACTTCATAGTGCATAATACAGTCATTTGCTGTTAATTCGGAGCACCGTGTGAAACGGTAACTCCCTACACTATCCCTGGCTGTTGTTTTTTTTTAAACCTTATTTGTTTTCCTTATTTTCTACAAACTGCTTCCCCTCTCACTTCATGGATATTCATGAACTGTTCCTGTATCATTGTTATTTGAAATTGCACAGACTCCAATTTTAAGAAAATCCCCAAACTCTTGCCTGAGGCGGTGATATTTGTAATCAAGGCTGTAGGTTTGTTCTCAGAAGAGAGAGGGACACGGTGAAGTCAGAAGTTTGTTTTGGTTCCTCACCTAAAAGAAGCCGAGGATGGAAATTATGTGAATGCAATATATAATGCTATAGATATACTATTCATATGTATATTTTATACCATGTATAAAAAAATCATATAATCCCACCAAATAATACATTATACCATTGTGCTGACATTGCTTTCCACTGTTACAGTAGTCGAACAAAATGATTGAAAATTCATGATATATTATATTTCTTTTGCATCTGTTGTAGAAAGACCTTTACTGTCTTATCTTTGACTGATGTTCAATTGGTGTCTTTTTCAGATAATATGAGATTATTTATGAACCTGACAAACATGTAGAGGCAGTACAGTCATTTTCTTTCCATCATCAGATGGAACGGCAGCCTGCATGTATCTAGGGAGGCAAAATCCAAGGTGTTAAAATTATGGAAGCAAATAAAGGCCAAAAGAAATTTGAATCTTTGAATTTTAATTCTACTGAATGTATTTACTTTGACAAGTATCTTGATTTTAACTTTCATTTTGTCTTTTTCTCTATACTCAGGATTCACAATTTAAGACAGAATGTTCAAGTGTCCCATAATCAGAACCTGTTTTTAAGTTCAAATTCAGTCATTTTGGGAGCTGAAATAAATCAAGTTGCTGAAATTGAACTCATTAAATTTAGATTCAACAACTGAGATTGAAAAATTCAAACTTGAACATCTACAATAAGAAGCAATCAGTTCTCAATAGAATCAATCAGACCTCTGTCTAAGGACAGTTTTTGTAAAACTGCAAACTACCTTGTGTAATTTTTCTGGAAAAAATAGCGGAATTCAAAACACATGAACTCATGTCAGCACACACTAGTAATCACTTTTTAGGACTCTTGTTAAGAGAGTAAACCAAACTGAAAATGTAAAAGCACGAGGTACAAAAGAAAAAGATTTTTATCTCTAGAATGATGAGCATGACAAGTGTATGAACCAACACGGCCTCTTCTTTTCAATGAGGTAGTCTCAGCTTCAGGGAGGTGAAAGGTAACCCGACAGCCTCATAAAAGCACCGCGCACAGGTTACTCAAATCTTGGTTTCCCCTTTTGTGATGAATTTTCCTGTGTGAAAACCCTTTTGACACCGGCCGCTGACTGTTCAGCAATTCCCTCTGAATTACTGGTCTTAGTAATCGTTTGCCTGTCAAGCGCCCGCTGGTGTGCAGTGTGCATATTTAATCGTAACAGTAATCCTCTTACCTTTCTACAGTTAAATTTCCAGGCACCAAAACGTACATTGACCCTGAAACCTACGAGGACCCAAACAGGGCTGTCCATCAATTTGCCAAGGAGCTGGATGCCTCCTGCATTAAAATTGAGCGGGTTATTGGAGCAGGTGAGCCCATCCTCTGTCTCTCAGCTCTTTCTGTTTAGTCACTCTGTGCTCTCATATATCACACTGACAGCCAAATATTTACACCTTGAATAGGGACACAGCTTTATGCATTGTATATTGATAGTGCAATTGCGAAGAGGGGAAAAAGTTCATTGCAATTAATGTGTGGGCTGCATCTCGTAGAGGCAGGCGCAAAGATTCCAACAGCTGAAAAATTGCTGCCACATGGGTTTTACAGAGGCGGTCAATGACAGTATCTATGCATCTCTAGCATGTCTTATTATAGGTCTCGGTTACACTCCCTGGAGTATAACAAGATGTTGCACTCCAATTTGTAATCCACCACAGCACAGCTGCTTTGTCTCAAAATACACTAATAAATTTGTCATTGTGAAGTGTTTCATTTTTTTTTAACCCTCACTCATGAATGCTTTCACACCACACAGGAGAGTTCGGGGAGGTGTGCAGCGGCCGGCTGAAACTGCCCGGAAAGCGAGACGTGTCGGTCGCCATCAAGACGTTAAAAGTGGGCTACACGGAGAAGCAGAGGAGGGACTTCCTGTGCGAGGCCAGCATCATGGGACAGTTCGACCATCCCAATGTTGTGCATCTGGAGGGAGTCGTGACAAGAGGTAATCACACTTGAAGGTGACACAGAAACTAAACTACTAAAGCGTGAACTCTACACTGATGTCGTGAGAGAGTTCAGGAATCCCTGTAAAATCCTTTTCATCACAGTTTGTTTAGCTTTGGCAGGTAAAAGCAGCACAGTTAGAGTGACATTATATCTGATTAAATTAACCACACTCTCTGTTTAACATTTTCTCATTTAGACACTCTAATAAAAGGAGCAGATGGTAACTTTTAATTAAAAGCCAATGAAAACTAAAAATAACTTGGAAGCACTTCGCCATAGTTGTTTATTGTGGGGAGTTTTGGAACCAAACAAAATTTAGGTATCAATTAATCATCTACTTTTGTCCGTCTTTTTCTTTTTTCTTTCTTTTTTTCTCCAGGAAAGCCAGTGATGATTGTCATCGAGTACATGGAAAACGGCTCATTAGATGCTTTCCTCAGGGTGAGTATCACCTTCGAAGCGCAGGAGGCTTAAAGCATCTTTGCCTTTTCTGGAAAGTCCCAGAGAGCAGGCAGTCTGCAGTAGGATCTGTGCATCGCATAAATATCATAAATCTTGTGCTAGAGCTGCTGCAGTGCTGTGACCTACATTTCCCTCATGGTCAGTGAAGATGGCTGACCTGCCTGTGTTTCTCTGTGCCACGCAGAAACACGATGGTCAGTTCACAGTCATCCAGTTGGTCGGGATGCTGCGGGGCATAGCGGCAGGAATGAGATATCTCTCTGATATGGGATACGTCCATCGAGATCTGGCTGCGCGAAACATCCTTGTCAACAGCAATCTCGTATGTAAAGTGTCTGACTTCGGCCTGTCAAGGGTGATAGACGACGATCCCGAGGCTGTCTACACAACAACTGTGAGTCAATTAAAGCACTTGCCTTCTCTACCCAGAGCCCTGGTTCTGAATTCTCTAATCAAGTCACAGCAGCTGCATGAAAATAGAGCAGAAGTACAGGTGCACGCCCATGCAGTCTGCACCATTTTCAATATGCAAAACAAGCACTTTCTCATGAAGCACAGTTTATAAAGTTGTACTTTATTAACAAATCATTTACTAATGCTTTATACATCAGTTATAAGCTACTTTGGGGTTGACAGGTTGTGAAATCTAGTTATTCTTTGTGCATTAAAAAAAAGTTAGTTAGACAGTAACAGAAAGCATTGAATTCCTGAACACTGTCAACACTGAGCTGATTAAAAATGTAATGTTTCTGACCTTTGTCAAGTATCAAATTCACAATATGAAACAACAACTTCTTTCTATAAGAAGACAGACTGCAACAATCAAATTAATAGGAGCAAAATCACATGAAAAAAAGCTGAGACAATTACACCATCAATAACTGAGAAAATGAGACAATAATATATGGACAATAGGAATCAATTACTATCAAGGAAATATGGAATAAATAGTCTAATATGATAAGTGATATCAAGCCAATATTTCAAGTAAATGTATGTGTGTAAATGTATGTGTTCTCTTCAATGAGTTCACTAATCTATAAAGCATTAATAAAGCTTTAATCACAGGTTATAAAAACCTTTGTAAATAGTGCCTCATTAGAAAGTGGTAGCAATCACTCTGCTTAAGTTTTTTGAGAAAGTTGTTTTTTTTGTGTGTGTGTTCTGACCCTGTGTGTAATTGCAAAACTCTCACTAATTGATTTTTTTAGGGGAAGATGCAGGATGTAATGAATTTGATCTTTACTCCAGCCACTGACCTGCATTTCACTGAACAGGGTGGCAAAATACCCGTCCGATGGACCGCGCCAGAAGCCATCCAGTATCGTAAATTCACCTCCGCAAGTGATGTGTGGAGTTATGGCATTGTCATGTGGGAGGTCATGTCCTATGGGGAACGGCCTTACTGGGACATGTCCAATCAAGATGTGAGTTACTACCTTATATAAAGTCATTCAGTTACTAAACATAATACAGAACGTTTCTCTTTCAGTTTAGGGACTACCTCATTAAAACCTCTATTTAAAAAGACATTATTTCAACATTGTACTGGAGATGTAATAGATATTTACACATATTGACTTTGTTATTTGTTGACTATGTGTGCCATGATATAGAATTAATTGTTCAAGTAACTTACATCTGTTTTATATTGTTCTAAATTCAATATCTTTGAGTTTTAGTGGAACAAAACAACTAAAAAAGTAATGTGATTACACTGCATTGGGTTCAGGGAATTTTCCAACTTTTTACTGACATTTTTTTAGATTAGTTTCAAAACTTTAAATGATTTATTGCTCACAAATAACAAACAAGAATTAAGAGTATTAGTCCAGCGGAGGTTATGCATTACTTCCAATCCAGGAGAATAATTATCTCAGTAACTACCATCTAAAAGGGGCTATGAATTATGAGAATGCAAGATTTTCCCCAGCTTCATCCCTTTAGTAATTATCCCTAATGAAGTCATCCCACTAAAACAGAGAAAATCAAAGACAAAAATCCCAGTTTGTGGTTCTTCTTTGAGAAGCTTCATGAGAACAGCTCGGTGGGGACGGTAACCTTGGCCTTAATTAGTTCAAGACATCTTTCTGCTGTATAACCATGCAGTTTGAATCCATGTGAAGGAGAAACAGTCCTGAAATGGGATATGCATAAAAATGAAGTCCTGAGAACATGGATTTGATGTTTTTTAATAATATAAACAACAGGAGTGGAAAACACTTGTCATGCAGAATGCTTTTGATTCAGATGTCTTTAAAACTTTATGAGTTATGGTTGGACCAATTACACAGCAAATTACTCTTGTGCTGTTTGCATTGCACGTATTGCTTTGTTTTAGACATAGTCACGTCCAAACATGTGTGTAGATGAGCTCTGATGTTAGGGGTCATTCCACTTCACTGTTTCACACATCAAGATCAGTTTACTCAACCTGTGATAATAGTTGAATAACACTTTCTGGAGGAAAGTAAAACGAGAAAATAACTGATGATGTCAGAGTGATTTCATAAGGGTTATGTCAGCTTGGCTTGGAGACGGAAACCTGCGTCAAAAACTGCGGGTAGAATTTGCGAGAGGAATTTACCAAGCACCAAGCAGGGAAGGTCTAATGAAGGGATGCTATCAAGTTGCATTATGGAAAACGTAGGATCCAGCATTTCTTGAGCTGGGCCCAGTTATCAATACAGAGTCAAATGTGCCAGAGGTTCCAAAAATGGTCCAAATATCAGGATATCTCAGCCTCTGATTCTTCAATTTTCACCATTCTTTTTGAAATGTGTCTTTTTCGAGGCCCCCAACTTTATGGAAGTCCATTATTAAATCTCTGGAGTACCCCTTTAAATGAAACATATGAAGGCTTCAATACTTCAAGACTCACTTCTTGCAAGATGCATCAGTCGTACAACAAATATAGAAATACAGTACTTGAACAAGATTTAGGTTGGATACATGAGGGAAAAAAACTGAATATGTAATGTTTCTAAAGCTAGTGTCCCTTCTCTTTAGGTTAAAGCTTTATCACAAAGTAATAGATAATAATAATTAATACAGTCACACATGAGTTAACTGCAAAACAGCTCTGTAGCTCCAGAGACCTTTCTCGCTTTAGCCACCTGTAGAAATACAGCTCTGAATAACTGAAACAAAGTCAAAACTACACACAGTGCAGTGAATTTCCAGAAAATACTCTCACCTTGCTCATGTTTTGAAACACACTTGAGCTGGAAGGGATGTTTGGAGACTTGTTGGCTCTGTTTGGTACTGAAATCTAATCAGAGAATGGATAGGACAAATTAGATGTCTAAAACTCAATTGGGTAATCATGATGCATAATCAGGATTATGGTTTTTGCCATACTGTCAAGTAAATTGTAAGAGTTGACTCCTGATATTGCCCATACTTTTCTTCCTCAAAGAACATATTTGCTTTTTTAAGTCCCACACCTCTTTTTACAAATGTCACAAATTACTATAATGACTGACTCACCCGCAGTTCTCTGAGTGCTGTTGCCTGCTTTCTTGCCAACTCCAACCGAGGGAGTCCAACTGTGCCAGACCACTTGAAGCTGTTCCTTATTGTCAGACACTTGACACATTTTGATTGATGGTGGAAAGCAAGTGAGTTTTGGCCTTAAGATTCCTATATGGCCCCCTGAGTTTAGCACCCACAGTATCAGGGCTAAACATGATTAAGATTCTCTGGCGCTCTTAAGCAGAGGCCAGTTGATTGAACAATCAGATGTTAGAAATGCTAAACAAGACGGCTGGGCATTTAAGTGGCGTATGTGGTGTTCTGACATTCCACTACTTGACAGACATCAATGTCAGAATTTTTTGCGCTTTGTCAAGACTTCAGCAAACATCCTCCGGGGATGCAGGAAGAACATTATTTGCATTTTTCCCAACAGTTTCAGTGTTTTGACACCTTTTCCCTCCATGACTCATTCTTGTCTGAGCGTTTCTGACAGGAATAGCTGATGAATATATGCAGAAACATACAAAGCTCCTTATCCACACAATAAAGGAAGAGGAGTCAGAGGTTCAAACCAAAGTGCCCGCTGCACCTACTGCTCTCACGGCATTGACTTTTAATGAACTCTGTGCTAAACTGCATGCATGATGCAGAGTGACAATAGATTAGATTTAAAGGCTCTGTGGAAAGATCTATTCTATTATTCATCAGAGCTGTATAAATATAGCCCTTTTGTTTAGACATATGAACATTGCTGGAAATGAATCTCAAGGAAACAAGTCTACACTGCGGCACATAAGAAACAACATGTAAAGAGAAGCCTGGCCCTGTCGCGCGTGAAGGGTTATCAGTGAAATCTTGAAATCAATTCTAAAACTCACAGTCAGCCAGTAAAGAGGGATAAGGATGGGTGTAATATGATCCCATCTCCTCAGAAGATGGTTAAAAGCATAGCTGCAGCGTGTAGCACTTACTGAAGGCAGGAGCCCAGTGAGAGGAGAGCTGCGATAATCAAGCCGAGACAAAATAAAAGCATGTGTAACCTTTTTTTTAGGATCAGGAAATGAAGGTCTGATTTTGGTAATGTGTCTAGAGCTGAATAAATTATTCAACCTTTTTAGCATGACCATCCAAGAAGGTTTATTCACTCATTATACGCTGAATCTCATTAATTTTGATTTGTGATAACACTTTGTGCTGATGTAGGGAAGTGGTGACTATGTTAGACACAGCTTTACAAGAGCACAAGTCATCATTCTCTCCTTTAAAAGCTGACAGTTGAGTCAATTTACATTAATACTCACTTTTATATAAGTGGTTTCGATAATTAGGGATTTGTTTAAAACAAATTTGTTTGACTGCCTTTTGGACCCTTTTGGACTGTTAAGCCACCATTTGTCATTGTGCCTCTAGGTCTTAGCAATCAAACTGGTGAGTTAAATGTTGGCATAACATAACTCAAACAATATTGCGCTTTCATAACATTGGGGGAAGGTTCAGAGTTTCAGATATCCTGACTTTTAGTCACTTATATACAGCAAGCTCCAAAAATACTGGATCCTACACATCCCATGATGCAACTTGATGCAACTCTTTGGTTAGACCCTCCCAACCTGGTAAACACCCACAACTACAGTTTGAAATGCAGGTTTTCTTTAATTGATTTATAGTTTCTAAGCCCAAGCTGGGATAACCCTTTCTCAGACAAAGTTCCTCCAGAGCTGATTTCACAGGCTGAGTAGTTCCCCCCAGGACAAATAAATTGACTTGGACAAGGAAAATCAGTGGAGTGCCCCTTTAAAACTGCATCATCAGGCAGTACTTTGTGCAGAAAGGCTTCCCAGATAGAACTGGAGATTATCAATGCTCTAGCAAGGGCAAAGAGAAGCTTCATTTCTATAGAAAAAGTTGTTAGACATGAAATACTGCATATCTGAGTGGCATATTGGTGTGATGGAATGGGGTATAATGAGAAACCTGTCGCTCCACAATTAGTGCTCAAAGCTCATCGGCTGCTTTGAATCACTCTGCTTTGAGTCCTCGTGTTCCCATTTACTGTAACAAAACTGGCACACAGCTATCAAGTCTGGTTAGGCCCGAAAGTCCTTGATGCACGACATCTGCTGCAGGTAACCATGAAATGATTAAGCTCCGACACTGTTTACAAAGTTGGTGATTAAAGGATGAAAGGGTCGTGAAGAGTAGAACATTATTCACTTTGTCAGTAAGAATTAGAGTTATTGTGACACTTACGGTTCAGGAAGAAACTTTTCTTCCTCAAACTTACCCTAACCGTGACAGTAGCGTAGCCAGAAATATTAATTTAGGTGAGCCTGTGGGATCAACCATAACAGTTTTTTACTTTTATTTTAAGATCTCATTAAAACATTATTACTGCTAGCATCAATTAGCACAATATATACAAGAAGCACATTCATATGACTCACACGGGTCAGCAACGTGTAGGAGCAATGTTAGCTACATACACACAGCATCACAGTGCAAGAAGGCGGGGCTTGGTCTGGAACAATTCAATAATTTCATCATAATCCAAAGTGTCTGTCAACTCCTTTTCAAATGGAAGACTAGATGAACTGTTCAGTCAGCCTGTGAACATGTTGCCCTGTTGCTTGCTTTGATAACAGTTTGTTAGCAGTGGAAAACAAGCGCTCAACTGTGCAGCTTGTTATCAGAGGAGTAATGCGTGCCTGAAGTAAACAGTTCATGTTTGGAAAAATGTTTTTGGGACAGGAGTCGAGAACCTTGAAGAAATTTGTCCCAGCGAGTTCTCCTCTGTTGTAATGTTACTCATTAAAACAACCAAGATGGCGCCAGCTGCCTTCCTCCCGCTCTGAAGTCTTAACTTACCTGCTCTCCTGCTCCTGTGCTGGTATTTTTTTCTTTTTTGAAAAACCAATTTCTGAAGTCCATTTTGGCTACTGCCAAAAAAAAAAACTCATCAAGTGCAACGCTGTGACACAGCAGCGTCAGCTGTGTCACATCACAGTAATCACTTGAGTATCACAGCCTGTCACAGCCTGTGGCACGAGATGCTATGATTATGCTGCGTGTGCCAGTTTGAGATGTAGATGCCACAGGCACATCCAGACACACCCCTGGCTATGTGGGTGAACTGTTACACTAAATGGTTAGGGGTAATAATAAAGGATACTACTAAAGAGTTAGGAGTTGTGGTTTAGGGTTAAGGTGACTCTGAAGGCTGATACTTAAAGGTTAGGATTAGGTTTACACTAAAGGTTAATACTAAAAGATTATGGTTATAGTCGTTGATACTCAAGTCTGAAACTAACGACTCAATGTGTTTTATATTCTCCAGGTCATTAAGGCCATAGAGGAGGGCTACCGTCTTCCGGCCCCTATGGACTGTCCTCCAGGCTTGCATCAGCTAATGTTGGACTGCTGGCAGAAAGACAGGGCCGAACGTCCCAAATTTGATCAGATAGTCGGCATCCTTGATAAGATGATCCGCAATCCCAACACATTGAAAACGCCAGTGGGAACATGTACGAGGTGAGGAATATAAAACCCCCAATTAATCATTTTAAAATGTGGTGTCATACAATAAAGAAGTTTTACTTTTATTTTAGCACATTAGTGGATGATCCAAAGTGTCCAGAGGATGATTTAGCCTCTGTAGTTCACAGATGAAAGATAAATCCCGGGGGATCGATACCCCAAAGCAGCTTCCATGGCTTTATGGTCAATAGCGGGGCTTTTAAATCAATCTCTATAATGAGTTCCTGGTACTTTAAAGTGCAGTGGGAACTCCAGACCTCACTCTGACGTTTATCAAATGAATTCTATTTGCAGTCAGAACATACTATCCCAGGGTGAGACTGAGATCCAGAGGTTACAACTGGTTAAAAAGCACTTTATTATACAGGGACTATATGGAGGCAAATGTATTCAGATTGAAAAGATATTGACAAAAATATTTTTCAGAAGCAGAAAGCTGACATGCTGCATCTGTTTGTGAATTTCATATTGATTGAAGCCTCCAATCAGCTAGTTTTTTCCCCTCACGCAATTTACTGCACCGCTGGATGCCTTTGGTCGTCGCTTTGTCTCGTCTCCTGCTTGATTTTGTTTTCAGCAGAACGTTTCCTTTTCACATAAGACATAAACATCTTTCTGTGCTCATCCTGCAGACCAATTAGTCCACTGTTAGATCAGAGCACACCAGACTTCACTGCTTTCCGCTCAGTGGGAGAGTGGCTGGAAGCCATCAAGATGGAGCGATACAGAGACAACTTCACAGCAGCTGGCTACAGTTCCTTGGAATCTGTGGCCAGAATGTCAATCGAGTAAGTAGTTTTTGAAGCCCTCAAGGGGTTAAGCATCAGTAGAAGACATTAATACCAGCCATGTTTAGACTAGGATCTCACCTACACTTCCCTTTCTTCAACATCAACTTTGGTGCATTTTTAATTCAGGTAGAGTTTTGATATACTGCCATCCCATGAGGTTTACAAGTTTCTGTAACTTTACCCTTAAATTTTGAAATAGTAGCCTTGGCCTTTATTTACCTCATTTGCAGGGAGAACAAGACCTTTATTTTAAACAGTCTTATATCAGAGACATGCCTATATTTCTGATCTTTCCTGTTTTATTACTATACTTACATTATATACATCATATGTTTGTGAGATGCCTCCCTTGTCATTGATCCACTTGTTTTAATTTGCTGTTGATGCAAACGTCCTCCATGTTTACCTGTTGTCTTGATAAATTCAGTATAATGTACATTTCCACAGCACTAATTCCATCAGTAAGGCAACATAGTCATGTCATACTCATCACTCTGCTGATCTGAATCTATCATTATAACAGAAATACTCTTTTACATTCACTTATTTCTAATCGCTTCTACTTTCCCGTTTTTGGCTGGACCGGCTCCGAATAACCCCAAATGTCCCGCTCACTGATTAAGTTACACCATTGGTCGGTTGGACGAGTGTTGGAGTTTCCCCGTTGGCTGTTGCTCTTTCAAAATGAATCAGCATGAATAGATTCTATTACGTCCTCAGGGGGCATTTACAGTGGAGCGCAGCCCTGCGATAAGTTTTAAATACACACATTTACTGACCGAAGCATCTCACGTGGAGGCTCCGACACTGACAGGAGCAACAACCTGCGGATATAAAGATACGTGACGGATCCATTTTACCAGCCCGCACGGTGGCTAGCAGCTAGTTACCTTGGCTAGCATCATTAGCATAGCCGTGCAATGCTGTGGGTAGCCCATAAACTGTATAAAAATACAGTGTAGCTGTGGTGTTTCCGGTTTAGCAGCATTTACTGTGTTTGTGTGCTCTGAAAGACATCACAGCGCAGATATAAATCACACAACTGACAGACTGGTAGCCTAGCATGTTAATCCTAGGTAAACACATGGCTGAGACCATATGTTTACAGACATCTGTAGACAGAAACAGATGAAAGAGCAGGCGGAGGTAACAGATAATTAGAGTAGTTATAATTAAAATTAAAATAAGTTCTTTCAAATCAAACATCCCAAGATATGAGTGGAAAGTATTGTTCTTGCAACTGCATTTATAACGGTCCTGACATATACTAGGTTTTGATCTAGTTTTGTTTTATTCAGTGTTAAGCTACTGTTAGCATTTTCTACACAAAGGCTCTCCAGTGGATCAAAGGGCACAATATCTCCCTTTCCTGTTTGGCTCTCTATGTGAAACATCCGCAGGAATATTGAGTTTAGTTATTGCCGTTTAAAAATCAACAAAGTAGAAAAGGAATTAACTGAGAACAGTTTGTCTGTTAAAAGGTAAAACTCACCAGCAGAGTAGTGAGTATGACATAAGATTTTTATTATGTTGAGCCATTTTAGCACAGAAAACTTCTTCAATCAAAATCTTGTAGGATAAATGCTCTGTGGTTGACTCGGACTCATATTTTAATGTTGTGTGTGGGGTTTTAAAAATGTAAAGACAGAATCTGTGAAAAAACTCATAATTTATGGTGTCTCCAATAATTCCATATCAAACATTATCATGTTTTGAGTTTCCATCTGAATGTTCATGAACTTGTGTGAACTCTTTGCTGTTTATTGCATTCTTACTAGTTGAGAGCAGCTGAATACGAGCATCGGCCCAGACTGTGGTTTGCCCTAAAGTTGTTACGCTAAACTTCCAATGACCATCAGATGTCAACATCCATCTCCACATCCCCATAAAATGCTCAGAGTTCAAATAAACTTTCCAAACATACTTACCAATAAAAAGGAAACTTTAGATCATACTTTTTTTGCTACATCATCCTTGAAATTGACCATATGAAATTTATTATCGAGATTCACAAACAAGATCGCTGTGTTTGGATGTCTTTTTCTACCCCTCACTCACGATAATGAAAAACCTGAGGCTGTAAATCTCACTTGTTTTGCCCCATACTGTGGTCCAGTGCGTTGATTGATGTGTTGTCCTGTCTTGCAGGGACGTGATGAGCTTGGGGATCACGCTGGTGGGACATCAGAAAAAGATCATGAGCAGCATACAGACTATGAGAGCCCAGATGCTGCATCTTCATGGCACGGGTGTTCAGGTGTGATGGACTGCGACGGGCCACCGCGGACAGGGCGAAAACAAAAACAGAACTTATCTGGAGCAGCGCCTGGGACAGAACCTGGGATATTCGTCAAAGTAAACGGACATCTGTTATGTCTGACTCTTCCGGCTGTGTCTGGAGTGAAATCATTCCTTTGTTCCTCAGTGAAGGATTGTGGTCTGCCTCTTCAAAGGGCACTAAAGAGAGGAAAAGGGCAAAAAACAACAAAAAAAAGAAACTACCTGGACGAGACGACTTACTTGTTTTGTTTTGTTTTTTTCTTCTCCTTTTTTAGAAGCGCTTACGAACTCAACCACATATCAAATGGCGCACTGGAAAGGAGTTTATGTTCTTAATGAATGATTTAAGTGCACACCATAGCTATGGATTTTCTTTAAAAAGAACAAAAAACTAATTGTCTACTTGCAGTGTTTTTCGGTCACTTCTCTTGTTTCTTTTCTAATTTGTCAATTTTTTTATGTATGTCTGCCACAGTGACATGTTGTGGCACATACAAGTGTTCTTTTTTCCTTCTATTTGGACTCAACAACAGGGTAAACTCTCCTTTATCCAAACACAGAAGGAACTCAGTACAGATTCAAAGGTACTTTTTGTGCTGAGACACGCCGGACTGTTTGAACTGTTTGCAGTGACTCGTATTTTCCTTCATGTGCTGTTGAAGTGAAAATGGTATTCTCACATGCTTACCAGAGTGGGTTTTTGACTTGGTTTCAACCTTTCCTACTTTTTATTAAGAATTTTTTTGAAAGAGTGCAACACTGAGGAGACGCAGGAGGAGAATTGTTCTTCAAATCACCAGTCTTTTGTATCAGAGTAGCAATATCCTTTGTCTTAGTGTTCACTACAGGAAACGTTTGAGTTTCAGAACAGTTATTTGGTTACTGAGTAGAATGTTTCAGCACTGTTGAAAGATTGTATTGAAGCCGCCGCAAATTGTTTTGCCATCACTTTGCCTAAAATGTTGCACACAGTGTTGGTTTTTTTTGTTTTTTTTGGTGCATTGTTCAGCTGCAAATACAATTTTTAAAAGGTGAAAGGTGGAAGCTCTAGACGTATTACTGCCTTAAAATGTGTTCGACTAAGTATTGCCACTATTTTAGGCACTTGAATGGCAATACTCTCTGCGGTTCATTTTGAGGATGGGCGACTGGGACAAGCTCCCTATCTTTTATTTTTGTTTTCCTTTTAGTGTGATGTCTTTTTATCTAGAACTTGAACAGGTGAAATCAAGTGCAAGGCCACGGTTTAATGCCACGAGTGACACAGTCAGCGAAGAAGAGATGGACTAAACAGAGCAATAATTACCAGGTAGAAATGGTCCTCACCTGAGATTTTTAAGGTGCTAGGTGTTTGTGTGTGCTGTGCTGAGACGAACCCTTTGGAAAGATTCAGTCACTGCCAGAAAGTAAAGGAATATACCTGTTTGACCTAAAGAAAATGCTTTGGAATTTGCTCGGAAAACTGCCGTGCCAAGTCATCAGATGAAATCATCATTTGAGTGAGTGGCTGCAGAGATAAAAGAAGCACCATTCGAAACACTAGGTAGGTGCCAATTAGCCATGCTGACATCATTTCCTGACACCACCCAGAAATCAAAGAACCCCCTTCAGGGTTTGGGTATGAAAATGCAGGACCAAACAATCGGGCCAGAGTCAGATGGGGACCATGCTGTTAAATCCCACCTCCCGGCTCTGTAGGCAGCAATGCAGCTCCCTTGTTTATTCATGCTTCTCCGCCGCTCATCCTTCACAGGCGAAGATGTGACAGAACATGCATTAAAGTGTCTCTTAAGATTGCTCCTCTTTTCTTCCATACGGCTTTGTATGGAGAACAGAGACGAGGGGGCTTTGCAGAAGATGTGCTAAAAGCCAATCAACCTATTTGGTGCCATCTGTCTCCACTTCCAATGCAAAAAAAGAAAAGGTTTCTATGTTGAGTATGTTTTCAGCACGGTACTCTTTGATAAGAAAGTGTAGTGATTCAGCAGTCGTGTAGAGAGGAGTGGTGTTTACAGGGGAAAACCATTAGAACTTCTTTTACTGCTGCTGTAACCTAGGAGATAAATCTACAGTATATTGTCAAAGCAACATTCATTTACTTCAGCTTTTTTCATCTCAGATTTAAAGATGAAGCATAACCAGCTTTAGAAATGAACTGCAAGCTCACTGACAAGCAGTTAAACCATTAGCAGCTTTCTTCAGTCTGTCCATTGTGTCTTATGTTGTGTCCACAATAAGCCAGATACATCTGAAAACTCACCTTTTCTCTCCGTTCTGGCCCTCTGTCCACACTGAGCTGTTGTGAAGCCTTTGAAAACGGTCTCCAGGGTGGATAAACCTGAAAGGCAAGGAAAACAAGGAAGACTTAAGCCTGTCTAGACATTGTCGAGGGCTGTGTGGCAGTAACGTCTGTCGCCTCTAAAGGGGAAGATGTCTACAATCAGATGTGGACAGCAGACATGCACAGCTGCACAGATGGACATGTTCATACACACTTGTCAATACATGCATGTATTTCATTATTGATTAACCTGATGAGTATTTTCTCAATCCATTGTTTGTCTTATAAAATGCTAGAAAATACAGAAAAATGCTGGTCACAGTTTTCCAAATTCAAATTGTACATCTTAAAATTGCTTTTCTTTGTCTAAACAACCTTCTAAAACCAAAATATATTCGGTTTTGTGTCATGTAAATCCAAGAACATAAGCGAATATTTACATTTGAGAGGTCAGAACTAACTTTGCTAAAAAAAAAACTATTTCATTTCATCAGTATAGTTGCGTAGGAATGTCTATTTGGATTGTAAAAGTAATAGTTTTGGGAGTATTTAAATTTGGAAAATATATTTGGAGTAACATATTGTGGAAATGTCTCAGTGAACATCTGTACACCCAGCACTTCAAACCTCCTGCTGAAGTCACAACTCCCCGCTGTCATTTGCAAAGAAATAGTTCCAGCACCTAACTCCCCTTAAAACAGTGAACAGTGTTTTGATGAGATAAATCCTGTTATAAGTGAGCTTTTGAGTGAGCTTCAGAGGTGTTGGTTGATGTGTTTTTGAACTTCAGACAGAGCCAGACTAGCTGTTTTCAGCTTCCAGTCTTTATGCTAAGCTAGGCTAACCACATCCATGCCATGAATCCATCTCATGCGAGCGGATATGTGTGGATACACCTCGTTTTTTACACATAAACCGCATTTTCAAAATCTGCTGGCTTAGTGTGGATGTGTCTTTAGATCCATTTTCACTGTGGGACTCACCTTTGTAAGGAGACACCAGGAATTAGCCCTGACCAGTGCTGAGCCCCTGTGTCCCCCCCACCCCCACCCCACCCCACCTCCCTTTATCCATACAGCAAAGCTCAGCAATTGGACCTTTGCCAGACCTTTGAATTGAATACAGGCATAAAGTCATTCAGTCAGCACAAAACTCCCCAGTTCACAGGCAGCACTCTCTCTCCTCCTCCTCCCAACACCCTGCTCTGATTTTAAAAGGTGGGCCCCTGGAGGCCCCTCAGACCCTGAGGTAGAATGCCTATGTCCTTTTTTTCCTGTGCTGGGGAAACAGCAGTTTGAGCCAAATTGAGATTAAGGCCAGGATACAATCGATTCAACGTCCAAATCACTTGTAACCTTCACCAACAGAAGTCACTTTACCGTCTGTTTCAGCTTGTTTCACACCCATTTTGAACTTCAGGTTGCTCAGCTCTGGACAAAAAAAAGTTTTGTTGTGGCTCTATTTCAGCAAAAACACAAAAAAGAATAAAAAAAAATGTAAAAAGACAAAAAACAAAAACCTGCACGATGTAGAAGGCTGGAATCAGGACTAGCAGATAGAGTATGAAGTTATTTTTCAAATCTTGTGGTTCAGCAGTTGGAAATTTGTTTCACCACTTTGGCGAGGTGGTGGATAATTCCAAAGAGTGCAGCAGTGTTGATTGTGTCAGAAAGAGCCGAGATTTGAGGGAATCTTTGTATATGTTCTAATTGTAAAACTTGTACATTTTATTTATATTGTTTTTTACACATATTACTCAGTAGAGAGCTCTGAATACATTGAAAATGCACTATATTTTTCTATCTCGCAGATGAATTATTGTCACCCACAAGATTTCAGTTGTACATAATTTTTCATTTAGGACCAAAGACGGCTGATAGGATTTCCATCTTTACTTTGACTTTGTTTTTATTTTTGCCTTTTAGTTTGTTGTACAGTAATACAAATTGTCAATTTATTATTTATTTTTCTGTGCTGAAAGTATTGAGAATATTCACTGGTCAAAAGTATTTTCCCCAACAGCAGAACTGTAAGATCATTTAATTAGACAATTTCTTGTTACATAGACAATTCTTTTTGCTTTGTAATCTTTGTAATAGACTGTACATATATTTTTGGAAATATAATACAATCTCTATAGAAGTTTTGGGTGTCCTTTGCATTGTTTTTATCATTTCTCATATCTTGGATTTTATCAGCTATTTTTGGATTTAGAGTTATTCCTGAGATTAAATGTCCACATGATTTATCCTTCCTATTTTTAATCTTTTTTTAGTCAACAAAAACTCTGGACGTTTTAGTCTTGTCTAAGTAAAAAACAACGATTATACTATATTAGTCTCTTTTTAGTCAGTAATTACTTTGCTGACCAAAACTTTGTGAACATTTTCTGTTAATCAAGACCAAGTATGAGCATTTTATTTGAATTCATGCAAACTGTTTGCAAGTGTTTTAAGGTGTAACCATTTCTTCACCAATGGTTAATAAATCTAGGGCTTCGAATTATGATTATTTTCAAAATACATTCATCTGTAGATTACTTTCTTGATCTACAAAACATTGGTAAACTGTGAAAAATGCCTATCACAATTACCTTGAGGCAAAGGTGATGTCATCAGATGTTTTGCCAACTAACAATCCAAAACCGAAAGATATTCAGTTTACTATGATGTTAAGACAAGGAGACAAAGAAGATTATCATATTTTTGAAACTAGAAGCATCAAATCTTTGGTATTTCTGCTTGAAAAATAACTAAAATGATTATTTGTTTATCAAATTAGTTGCTGCTTAATTTTCTATCGATTGACTAGTAGACATCTACATTTGATCTGGGTGCTGGAGGTCTCACATAATATATTGTTTTTTTCTATCTGAATTATATGGAGAAAGATACAAAGGCAGATCAGACATGATAGAGATGATTTGTAGTGGGCTTGTCTCTGTTCTGCTACTGATCCCTTAATGCTGACATGCCTCATACATTTCAGAAACAAGCAAGGTCATTATTGCAAAATGAACACTGACAGGGTGATGCAGGACCTGAATCACTTCATTTCGCAATAATGACCCGCTCATTGTACATTATCCTACTTATTACACAGCTATTTACTAAAGAAATCAATAATTTGACACAAAACGTTGATTCAAAAATGGTTTTATTATTGCTTCCACTAAAAAAAATAGTCTGTTAGATTCTACTGTTGGAACTGTGTCCATAGCAACGTAAACTCTGTAGCCTTCTTAAGATGAGTCTACTTAGCATTATAATCCATGTGCAACTGAACATTTCCATTGATGGTGAAGTGAGACAGGGTGACTTCTTTGGGAATATTGATGTTGATGTTTCTGTCCTCATTCATCTCTATGTTTCCTTCTTGCCAAGACCTTGCACATGACACACCTGGACACACAATCATTACTAATGTTACAACTGGTAACAATAGTATTATTATTACTACTGCTTATTGCTTAAGTTAGTATGTAGCAATAAGTAATTATGAGAGGCGCTCTGCTGCTGTAGCCTGGATTGAAGGAGAGAATCTTGCTCCATTTTTCCCTTTCTGTAATATTTGGAGCTCAGTAGTTTTTTTGAAACAGGGTGTTGCGAATGAGCTGCAGTTGGTAATTTTATCAGACTTCTTTCTGCGGATGGATATGATTGGATGTAGTCCCCTCCAGAGTCTTACAACTGTGTCCATAGCAACAGTCTGTTATTCATAGCAGCGGTCTGCTATTCAGAAATAACAGACCATACAATGCCATAATTGACCAATCAGAATTGAGTATTCAACAAAGCCATGTAATAATGTCATTTAAACTATTATTACTATTATACTATTATTATTCCGTTTTTAAGCTCTCCAGTATTTGCAACATTCAGTCTAATAATGGGTTTCCTGTTTACTAGCTACAGTTAGACACTGAATGGGGAAAAGTACTTAAAAATGAATTATTGTTTCCAAATTAAGACAAAAATAATTATGGAGTAAAACTAGGATTTCATTTCTTGATCAATCAGTCATATTTGAGGGGGCACATGCTCCTTAAAGTTTAATGGCCACAATATCTTGCACTGGTGTTTATCCTTTTCTGGAAGGTAAGTTGTCCAATCAGTCAGAGGGACTTTACACAACCTGCCAACACAAAATTTGTTCTCATTTATGGTTTATAGCTGATGTATGAAGCTTTAGTAAATGATTCATGAACCAGTAATGAAATCATTAGTTATAAACCAGTTATAAAGTAAGCCTTATTATAATGTGGTACCAACTTAAGTAATACATTCAGACATGAAACATGTTCTGATTTGCTAACAAAGGAAATACTGTCAGGAACATTAAATTTACTGAGTAGAAGAAAAATTGTGTCACACTTGAACCAACACTTTCATAAAGAGAAGTCCTCATATGAATGAAACAATGCAATGACAACAAGATGTAAGGACAATGAAAACTGCACTAAAAACATTTATCAAGTTTTTTTTTCCAACAAATCTTATTTAGCCTCATGAAATGGAGCACAGCACATGATGAGATTTCCAATCCTGCTTTCAATTTACAGATACAAACAATACCAAGATCCAAAATAAGATGTGATATGAAAATGAATGAATTCTGAGAGCTATTTTAGAGCTGCGGGGGTTAGTATATACACTCAGCAGCAACTATGGCTTGATGCTGAAGCCAATGTGGAAGTAGCTTAAAGTGCAATGCCACTGACAGCCACTAGATGCTCCAACTGACTCCCATTAAAAAAAGCTTCAACTTCTCTCTAGAAAGTCAGTAATTATTTTTAATGAGTCATTATGGTCTCAATCTCTAAATTCAGGCCCTTTCATAAGTGAGGTGGTGGACATTTTTGGAAATTATTGCTCCATTAATAAGATTTGAAGACTTATACAGTCGGCTTTATGTCTCTTCTGGACTTGCACTGAGTTGGAACATTGTCGTAATATTTTAAGTTTAATGCTACTTCATTACAGTACCTTTCAGAGCATGAAAGGAAACACCCCACATTGCTTAATTGGAAGGTCTTGGCTCCGAACAGAAAAGAAGGTGCCGACCATAAGCTGCAACTCTGGGATTCAAACCGGCACCAATGCAAACCAACGGGTGACGTCACACCTCGTTAAGTCAATCTTTATATACAGTCTATGGTGTATATGCACACTCTTTATTTCTGCAGCCCCAGCGGGTATGAATATTAATCTTTTTTTCTGCTAAGCCCTGCTTATGCTGTAAGTTTTTTTTTTCTTTACCTGCTCACTTGGCTAAGCTCTTGAGGCTGTACAGTGCAGCTAGCTCCAGAATCCAGCTCTACCGACGCTGCACTGCAGGTGTGTTCCGCAGAAGACTCGTGCACATATGAGAAAAAAGTCTTCATGTAATTAAGAATAAAAACAGTTTTTGTTTTGTAAAGTCTGTGTCTTGTCTTCTTCATGGAAAAAATGCTCATGCACATTTTGTCACAGTTTTTGTTAACAAATGAACTAATCATGCCAATAGAATGTGTTTTCTATTAGTCATCTTATTCTGGATTAAAATTACTGCTGCCACTGAAGATTGTGTGTGCAAGTGTGTGTGTGTGTGTGGGCTTGTGGGACCACATCAACATGCCTGTAAACTTGTTTGTACATGCGTACATAATAAGACAGACAGAACTGTCCAAACAGTCTTCCAAACTTCCCTGTTTCATCATTTAATCCTCCAGAAATTCCAACTGAGTGAGAGAGCTTCAACGGCTTTCTCTCCATCACATCTTTCAGCAGTTCTTATGTTTATTTTGGTAAGTCCAGCAGTGGCTCACCATGATGTCTCTGAGCCTGCTCGACTCTCTCTGCAAAGTACGAGTTTGGTTTTCCCATGAATTTGGCTTCCGCCGATGTGTTTCTCTGTGGCTATGCCTTACTTCCCATTAGCTTATGCTGCACAGTCTGATCCATGGTTGGATCATCTGCAAAGTATGGCAGTACATTTATCAGTGTGGAGGAGGAAATAGCGCTTTGGTGCTTTGTTTTAGGGCCTTGCTTTAAAATTAAACTTTAAAAGATCAATACTTATTTTAATACTTCATTTAACCACTGACTGTGACCACATATGACTCACTTTAGAACATCCGTGCCTTCTTTTTAGTTGTTACTGTCAAAGAAATTTTAGGATTAGAGTGCTTAGATGGCTTAGCCAAACTGCAGCTTGAGAGCCAAAAAACTTAAAGGGTTGGTTCACCGGAATTACCGATGACATTTTAAAATAATGTCACAAAAATAACCCTTCTTCCAGGGTCTGCAGGAAGAAGACCCTGCTTCTGGAAAGAAGAAGTCTCTGTTACACTGATTAATCCACAGAACACACATTTTCAGTTTTCAATGGGACTGCTTCTTTGGCAGAAAGTAGTTACAATGAAAGCCATTCTTACAAATAAGCAACTAACACACACAAAGGAAATCAAAGATAATTGTTCAATTGTATGACAACTGAATAAACTTCATCTAATGATGAAGATTATGCGTTATGGTTAAAAAGCTCCAGAACAGCTGTATAAATTGTTTACTCAATTCTGAGTGGGTGACGTTATCTTCATGATGAGGTCAGAGGGTAGCCAAATATCAATGCTGTAGATACTCTACATCCACATACTGTAATCAACCATTCCACGTGAGTTGGCTGACTGAGCTGTGTTGAAGGAACTGTAAGAGAACCTGTTCAAACCCATCAAAAGAGACAAAAGCACTTTGTTCCTCCAAGGCTGTGTGCCTTAAATGTTATCTCTGAGATATGAACACCTGCACATCTTGGCATGCTATAGTGGGAAAGTTACATGAAGATATGCTGATCATAAATATTTTAGCAATATTTCAAGCAAGCACAATACAAGGAGGGCTTTGTTTGTTTTTGTCTCTCCTACTCTTCTGTTTTCAGTGTCAGAATTTGATCAAGGCAGAAGTGTTTCTCCCCTACTTTAAAGCGGTGGCCCTTCCTTTATTGCTTCAGGATGAACATGTCATAACATGCAGCTTACCGACAACAGGTCTGACTCTACCTCACTGGGAAAACCCAATAGTATTCTTTTCGCAGTGATATGAAATTAAGAAAAAAATATGCAAATTTTTGTTTTTTTTATTGATTCTGTGATACAAGGGATGATGGGAAGGGCCACCTGTTTTCATTATTGGATATGAGATTATTCTGTGTGGTTGTCGTATTTATGGTCACTGTGATAGAGTCACAGAGGGTCTGCAGTGGAGAAGAAAACTGACCCTTATTTCACATTGTGGTCTCTATCAGCTATGTCTACCAGCATCAGACACTTTTAAGTTAAAAGTCAAACAGCCCATGCAAACCGCTTTAGTAGTCCCCACATGGTATCTCCATAGCCCAAATGTGTAATTGCATTTTTGAGGAGGTGCATGTCAACTATGTAAACATTGCAGGCATGGAATAACCTCTTAACTTGCAAGTATATGTGAGCGGATAAGTAACAAGAAATCACAGGACAGAAAAGCCAAAGATGTTAGTGAGAGCATTACTGTCTCCATCATGCAGATAATACAGATACAGATACAGAGTTAAACTCAAATATGCTTTATTGCCACCCCCCAAAAAAACAGTATTAGTCAGGCTATACTTACACAAGTCACGATACACCCTAGATAC
This sequence comes from Thunnus thynnus, assembly GCF_963924715.1. Lineage (NCBI taxonomy): Eukaryota > Metazoa > Chordata > Actinopteri > Scombriformes > Scombridae > Thunnus > Thunnus thynnus. The sequence goes on from NC_089534.1 coordinate 27,694,440, forward strand.
AGTGTTTTTCATGGTAGAGTTAGGGCTGTGCTGTGTCTTATCTAGATCTTTACATGGTAAATTGATACAGTGTGAAAGCTTTGGAGTTGTTGGAAGTCATTTTAGCTCAGCTAGCAGTAGCCCCACACATCTCCAACCTGCCTCTGTACTGAAGGCACAGATATGAACACGACTGAAACAGCAAACAGATTCCCAAAATATGTTTCAGAAGTCAAATTGCCATTTCACTGCATGCTCTTTTTGAGATTTAAATGGCAAAGTAACCTTTGTGTAGGTAAAATGTATGCAGTTAGTTTCCAGTTGATTACATTACAGCTGTAAGCTAGTTAGGACCCTCTGATGAACATATAGGATCTTTATATATCAGAGTACAAAATGAGTACATCTACATCTCCCCAATACACTGATGTACTGCCATAGAAAAACAGAGAAACCTGGCAGACCGCCAGAGGAAGATAACAGGGAAAGAAATCATTTGTATTTGGCGATTCTGCAATAATCTCGAGCCCTGCTTCAACATTATTACAGTATCTGACATTTTGCATCTAATATAGAAGTCAAACAGGGATATGGAGATGAATGGTTTTAAACTGTGTAAATTGATTAGGAGGTACGTGCGAGCCTGACTAATGGTTTACCTGTTGGAATGCACAGAGAAAACAGATCATGACCCATTTAGAAAACAAAGGCTTTGCTTTTCTCAGTTCAGGTGTATCCCTCGGGGAAAGTAATATGGTATTTACAGATGCAACAAAGTCGACTTTTCACGCTTAACCTGTTGCTCTTGTCTTGAAGAAAAATAGAGGTGATTTCTGGGGAAAAGGGCCCCATATCCTAAAAACAGAGTCGGTGCTTCTTCAAAAGTTGCCAATGACTCGCCTGTAGGAAGGGCAACAATCCATTCTCATTATGTTGTGCATATTGCAGAAAGTTTCGCTCAGTAAGAGATTATTAGCTGTTTGTTCTAAATACTGTGTGTTTATTCATGTTTCAAAATTGAAGAATACATGGACAATGCAGCCTGTAGGATAACTAGAACCATGCAGGGTGGGTGCAAGGCCCTGTGCGAACTTGATGTGTGATGTCCTGATCATTGACATGTGTGCACATGACCCACAGAACTACACACATAAGGTCGCTAGTTTAATTTCAAGTTGCAGGGCACAATTTCATATAATTGCAGTTTTAAGCACTAAATAAACGATAATAAAACATTAAAACAAAAGAGTAATGAACAACATGAAAGGAAAAAAGCTCCTGAAACAAGCTTGAGGTGAAGCAGACATCAGCTGATGACTGTGGGTCAGACTTAACCCTCATCCTACCAACATACTTGACATACAAGGACTACCAACTACTGTAAGAAACAATTGACATATCAAAAATAATTGATAAATTAAACCCATGGCAAACATGAACTCAATAATTTGTTCCCTCTATTAAAATTGCAGAGGTGGAATTGGGTGCTTTTGACTGGGGTCCCCCAGAACCCCAATACATCGGTATTTTTCAAAAACAGAAAACAATGATATTAAGTCATTAGGAACAAATTGATTGACAAAGTCATAAAAACTTGGAATGTTAGGATAAGGCATCTCTGAGATATGACAAAAAGTATACCTCTGGGGTTTCCGGGTACCTCATTTGGTATGATTAGGGTTAAAGGAGAACTCCACTAATTTTACACATCAAAGTCTGTTTCCAGGTGTTGGGAAGTACTACTGCATATGTGAAAAAAGTAGTATAAAGCCTTTTGTGTCTCCAGAGAGAGCTGTGTGACATCTGATGAACTGATTCAAGTTACATCACTTGAGTCATCCACTCGGTTGTGGATGAAGACTACAAGTCTGAAACTAAAAAAAAATCTGGGGGTGTGCAGTTAGAAAGAAGTGAGGTTAGCAGACCTCTGAAGCTGCTCTTCATCTCTGCTGGAGGCTGGCAGCTCCAGGCTACATAAGCTGCTACTAGCATAATACATCCAAATCTGTACAGCCAAGTGAATCAGGTTGAGTTGAATTGTGGGTAATGTAGGTGCTAGGGTTTGAAGAGAAAGAATAATGCATTGAATAAAAAGATGATATTTCTGGTGCTGCTGCATCAATTTTGATACTTTAAAAAAAATGTTGTAGGAGTGCAATGCTAAATCACTGGAATATTCTTTTAGGACCGTCATTGATTTTAAAGGATTTGAAACCACACTTTTTTTTTTTAACTCATCCAAAACATTTTGGTTCCCTAAGACTGGGGGAGTATGTATAAAAAGTCTAATGTATACCTAAGTATAATGTAGGCCTATACAAACGGCTACAATTCCCAGACTGTGCAACTGATGTTGACATATAGTAAAAATGTCACATTTAAGGTTAGAGTCAGCACTTTAACCTCATACTTTTTATATGTTCAAATCCAAATACAGAGCTACAACAACAAGGCATGTGTCCATATCATAACACTCTCTAGCTGCACTGCATTTATCTCAGTAAGGGCCTTTAAATCCCAAACATCACTGCCTCCCACTTCAGTTGCCCAGCTACCTACCTTCAAATTCACTGTGTGCTGTATTGAATCTGATGAGGTTCTTTCTGATTCAGCAAACAACATAACTTTGCCTTCATTTTCCCTTTAATGTTGTGTGTAATCCTGAGTAAAAAGCTACTCGGGCTCCATGTGTCAGATGTCAACAAAATAATCTGAAAATCAAACACTGTCTCTCGGCTTAATCTTCTCTCTGGTTTCATCATTAGCAGAGTAAACATCATATTTTCAGCACAAAGTAGCTGAAGCCGCTCTTGATCGACAAACCAGGATAAACGATTATGGTAGAGGTAATTAAGAAGCCTGAGTGACAGTTACAAGGGCATCTGAACCGTGACTGTTTTTAAAAGAGAGGATTGAATAATGAGCAGTAACATTACATCATCAAATACAATCTTCAAAGAGAGAGTTTGGTGATCACCATGATGATCCAGCTCATATGAATTCAGAATAAATAGCATTATTCAAGATTAATCCCAATTTTCATTTTTAGCTTCTATGAAAACTTGAACAATAACCGGAGAACCTGTATCTAACTGAGGGATTGATGCTGTAGATAATGACATTTTGTTGTAGAAATGACGAGCCAGTGGTTTCAGTGAAGCCGCCATCACTTGTGTTCAATCCTACAGATATAGTAGATATCATTCATGATTTGAAGCTGCGCTAATCAATATTTTTATATCAACAATAGATCAAATGATTACGGCTAATGTGACAGGGTTTTGGTCATACTAATGAACCCACAGAGAATTATCACCAGCTTTACCGTTCCTTTCAACGTTATGGAGCTTTTTTGTGTCTTTCAGCTCATTGTTTTGGTTTTACAGTTTTGGTTCAGTCTCAGTCCTCTCAACAATCTGGTTCAGCAGCAGCAGGCAGCTGTTTTCAGCGAAAAAGCCCACTGTACACTACCCGGCCAACAGCAAACAGCAGACAAAGTTAGCAACTAGTTGGTGACCATAGTGGAGCATTTAGCAGCTAAAGAGACAGATATTTTTTCTCAGGAGTTGGTGGATCAAAACAAAGCTGAAGGGAGAGTGAATATTATATTTACATTAATCAGGATGTTCAAATATGCCATATCAGCTATGTAAGGTGATGTCAATGTTGTGTATAGCTTGTTCTGCTGCCAAGTGTCACATAAAGACACAATAAAAATATAGAATATGATCAGTGCCAAACTCTAGAATATTGCTATGTGGCTGCTCCCTCAAAATAAACCTCTTTCACTTTGGGAATTCTGAGGCCATTCCTTTTAAACAGCAAATCCAGCAGGTTGGTCAGAAGCAATTGGAGCAAAAACTACTGTTTATTATTTAGGTTGTATTTTAGATAAATCAGTGCTGAAAGCTGTAAGAAAAATGTCAGAAAAGCAGCTGTCCTTCCTGGACAGTGGAACATTAACAATTCTTAACCGCATTGCCAGCCAAGAACGCTGATATTGGACCTTCCACTGCCAACATTGCTCTCTACAATATCTGCACATGGCAACAACACTTGGTTAAGGTTATGGAAAGATCATGGTTAGGGTTAATTAAAAAAAGTGAACGTTAATTGCAGGTCTGTGATGGAACAAGAACTCCAATGTCCTGCATGCAGGTCAAATGTGCAAAGCTGCCAACCTCCACACCATTACTTTCTTCCTCAACACATGGAGGGCACAAGACTACTTGTATTGGAACTGAACACTGGCAGAAAAATTGCCTTAACGGGCTTTACAATCTGTACAGAATACAGCATACAGTTTGTGAAGCTGTGGTTCTCTGGGACGGTGTGCAAGGATCCTTGACGCAAATGGCAGATTGAAAAACGTTTAAAATGTGTTAAAAAGTCAATCTTATCATAAAGATGTCTCTGTTATCACTATTGTCTATGTGCTCTCTGTTGGGATAATGGAAACAGACTCTTTTCCTGGTGGGAGCATGAAGTAGCTATTGTTATTTGTGTGAATAAAAAGTATAGATACATCACAAATTGTTTACAATCACTTGTTGTTGGCAAGTCAAAGGATAATGTGTTTGTAATGCAAACCTGGCAGCCGTACCTTGAAGAATACTATGCTCACCATTCTGATTTTCTTCCTGAAACTAAATTTCATCTTGATTAAGTGTTGCAGCTAAAGTCAGATTCATCAAATGTCTCGGGATGCTTTCGGCTGATTGAGTGGCCTGGCCGCCTTGGATTCATGGGGTCCTTTTTATGGCCGGGCCTGTGGCACCTTCCTGCATTAAGTATTTAAGGAGGCAGTAAAATATGGCTCCCCCCGCTATGGTCCGCAATCCCCAAGGTAGATGATCAGTTTCACAGGCTGGCAAATGCCTCTGTGGGAAAGGTTGATGGATTTGGCAGATACAATGGTTTCTTCAAAGACACAGTGGAGCAGAATGAGTGATGGTGCTGTTGCCATCAGCTCGCTGCTTGCTGAGAGTAGCTCAGCTCTGTTTCCAGCTCTGGAAGCTCCTTCAAAAAAATCTACCACATAAGCTAATGCACTACATGGAAATTGTGTTACAGTATAGATTCAATTGTAATTATAACCAGAAACACTATAGAAATTAGTTAAGTGTTTGTATCCTGTCATATTTCAATTTCAAGTGTCATACTATATTCAGCTCATTGTTTTATTGTTTTGTTTACATTTTTGCATATACATATATACAACTGTATTTAGTTATGTTCTATTTTTTGAGTGTGCCTTTTGTTTTGTGTGTTATGTATATATTTGCAAGTATGGTATGTACAATATTGTTTTACAGAATAAAACATCACTACACTACTACACTCATCACTACTATTACAGTATGCCTTACAAACCAGCAATATAATGCAGTTCCCTTTAAATTGGTATTATGTTTGTTTTATTATACTGGATTTTCAATAACCCTCTTCTATAGTCTACTTTGTCCTCTCTTTAGACATCTTTTTTAGTAAATGTACTTCAATCTATTTATTTTTGTATGTTTTTTAATTTTTAATTTTGGATTGTAAAATTAGCTCTTATAACTCTAAAAATGAGAAAAAAGATTAACTTAATAAGCCCAACTCTGAAGCAAACTGAAGCATCACAGCAGCAAAATGAAGTACAAGATAGATACAGTATAGTACATAATGTAGTGTAGATATATAACCTTAAAAAACTAGAGTACTGTACACATCATGGATATCTACCATATAAAATATGAAGGATAGAGGTATTCATGCATGATACGTTACTACCAAGTGTACTCAGGCACCGATAATCATTAAGGAGATAAGGAAGTTACAATAAATAATTAAATAATTAAATATAAAAGTTGCACTTGACCAAAAACTGCACTTGAAGGAATGGAATCTGTGCGATGGATAAGGTGTCTGCTGGATTACTAACTGGACAAAGGTTTGTGCAATTTTGTACTTTTGTGATGCAAATTCCTACATTAATGTGCTTAATCAAACTGCTACACAGGAAAGCTGCAGCCAGGCAGTATTCATTCATAGAAAAACTGTGTTTTAGGGGCCCAGCAGTTCATTTCTGCCCCGGGGCCCCCTAACTGTTAAACCGGCCACACAGATAGCAGTATTACCACACTTACTGCAGCATAATAAAAAAGCCTCTTTATGCAAAGACAGCAGAAAAGAAGGTTAACAGTTGGGCAGTGTTAGATAATTCCTGTTTGAAATTATGATAGTCTTGCTGTATTATCAGTAGGTACCCATGGGGCAGTGGTGGCCTGTACTGTAGGTTAGAGAAGCGGGTTTGTGACTGGAAGGTCATCAGTTCAATACCCTGACCGGAAGGATAAATCGGGTAGGTAAAGTGAAAAAGCAGCACTTGCCCCTCCCTCATTACCACCACTGAGGTGCCCTTGAGCAAAGCCCTTAACCCCAATGGCTCCAGTGGAGCTGCTCAGTGGCTAGCAGATCAGACTGTGGTTGTACTGGGCAGCTTCCAGGTGTGTAACTGTGTGAATGTGATCAGGGTGTTCCTGCAAAAGAGGCGATTCCTCTCATTGAAAATTCCCTGAATAAATGAAGGTTAACAAAACATATTTGTCCGTCCTTAACAACTGCTGTCATCTTTGCCAACTTCAGCTTGAAAAGCTTCTGTCTGTGATCAAACTGAGTGATTTTTGTAATACCACAGAGTGACTTTTAGAAAAGTTCAACAGATTCACTTGGTTGGCAGTAATGCACTGACATTTGGAAAAACTGGATGGTTTATGTTTTGCTATTCACTCTAATTACAAGTGCTGTGTGTTTGATTCTAATCTAAAGTGGACTGAATGAGATTTGGAAAAACTCTTCAGCTGCAGCAGTGTCAGGTCTCTATGGCACGGCTATAGGCTGACTGGAACACACAGAAACAGAAGAGAAAAAGTCAAAATATGTTAAAAATATCTGAGATCAGGTCAAGGGATATTTGATTTACTGGTATAGATAAACAGTCTTAATAAACTCCAGGAGATACATTATTACTTATGTTGTACATCAAATTGTGCCAGTGCACTGAAGGTGTGTTAATGCACTTTTTGTATTTTTGTTGCAAGAAGCGTGAGGATCACCTGTGGTACACATGGATGTGAATTGGAATTGCAGTAGAAGCAATACATGAACGTACGTTACAGGTAGGTGACTCAGGGGCTGGTGACAATCATTGTCATCACTTTAATAATTTAATTAAGTTCTCCTAAGAGGATGCTCTGCTGGATTTTCTGGCAAAAAAAAATGATAAAGTCATTCATGTTCACACATGATGTGTCCTAATATGTTTTTTTTATTATTATTTCTGTAGGCATATCATGGGCAAGTGGCACATACCTCAGAACTTAAAGCCTTACAGCTTCATGTTCCCCACAAGAATAATTGAACATTTTGGTGATCATCTGACTTTTACTCTAGTGCCATCATCAGGTCAAAATTGTCCATAAACTTTGATTTATGACTGAATACCAGCAAAACTAATGACATTCCCATCAGCCTCAGATGAACTTTGTGTGATGATTAGCAAGTGAGCATGCTAACACGCTAAACTAAGATTTTATTTTTAGTTGACCTGTGAAGAATTGTTTCATCTTGGACTGTCTTTCTTGTAGCACCTCTGCTTAATGTCACACTAAAGTAACAGTCTGTGATTAATTGTTTTGAACTCCAAACATTATTCTGGTCAAAGCAGTCAAACTATTCTGGTCACACCTAGTTATGGAACTACTTTGACTTCTCATATGATAACAGGAGGTTGTACATGGGGGGGGATAGTAACTATTCAAAGGTGGTCTCTATTGTTGAATGTGAATGTCCTTTGATGCTTCTCCGGTCGTGCTCTGACTCCTGGTTGATGACCTCTGACCTCTTCCCAGTTGATTTTTTGAGCAGTTTTGGTCTGATGTTCACAGACAGCTGATGTCTGTTTCAAGTCTTCATTCAGGCTCCTATCCAGCATCTGTCCACCATTTCATCAATATAGTGTTTCCCTCAGCTCACATGATGTCATACACCACTTCAGTCGTCCTCTTGGGGGATGGGTCTGGTCTTCAGGGTGTACCAGTAGAGATCTTAAGGTGTTAAATATGGTAAGTGTAACTTGAAGGCTCTGGCTGGATGTTCTGACAGTCCAACACATAGAGTCTTACTGGTCCTGGGTGTCCTGAGTTAGCAGTGGCTGGAAGGGATTCTCACCGTCCACTCCTCTTGCCGTTAGCCTGATAGCCCCTCTGACCTCACCTCTCTTTCTCTATCATTCTCCTAAATGGCATGGTCACTTGTAAATGGACCTTGAGTTGAGATATTCTGCCACACATACGGATCCGAAGGTCAAGAATGAACTTCCATGATCAAGACTCAACATGTAACGATGGCTGGGAGGTTGCTTCAAAATGTACGAAGGACCCAAAAAGATAATGAGGGCCAAAAGCCAAGTCCAGGATGCTTCATGCAGTGTTGATTCATGCAGTATTCATGTATGTCTTACGCCTCGTGTATTTATCCTTCTTTTCTATATCTTGATGGTCAATGCTGTGTTGATCAAGAGCAGAGTTCATTGACACTGCATGTACAAAACAGCCATTGAATCTCCCTTAAGGCAAAACTGTATCTAGCATCTTGTCAGCAGAGCCGCAGGAAGTGAACAAACCAGTCCAATCAGGACTGATCAGTAGCATCCCAGCAGTTAGGGGTCAACAAGAGTGATTTGTGTGGGTGTATGCCTGTGTAAGGTCAGGATATGCTTCTCTGCAAATCACCCTCTCACTGGGCAGCAATGTGAGGCATGAAGTGCTGGGAAAATCAAAGAATGGCCTATTGTAAATTGTGCTGAGCGGGAGATGTGGGGCCAGCATTGTGACACCATTATCTTTCCATCTGACATGAGATGTGCCACATTATTCATGGCAAATGAATAGATGGAAGATCCCAAAGGCTTGGGTGAGTGGAGACGGGCAAACAAAACAATAGATGAGTATTTATGCAGTCGCTGTAGTGGAAGCGCTGCCTGGAGATTACTTACAAACTGATATATAACATGCATGATATGCCATCCCTTTAGGATTGATTAGACTGTGCAGATTTGCAGATTTTCATAAAACGAACAGCGATTGTTAACATCTGTCCCATCCCCGCTTTATTTTACACAAACACATTTGCAGATAACATTCAAACACCTCTGAAATCAGCCACAATTCATTGCAACTCTTACAGTGAATATATAATAGTCCGGTCCTACTGGCAAACAGCTGCTTGGCCATCCTCTCACAGGAAGCTTGATTTTGATAAACACAGCTGATAAACCCGTTTTGCACAGTATCCAGTAATCACTGTAATAATAACAGTGCTCAGCTAGAATGCATGAGGGTTTAGTAATGCATGTGATGCACCTTTAGGAGCCGCAGCTCGACGTAGAGGGATGCCGCAACAGCCAGCAGGGCCTGTAGGGTCTCTTCACCGACCGGGGTGGGCAGGTCGATGCTCAGAAGCCATACCCAATAGGGGTCCCTAATGGGGCCTGTATTGATCCTAGCATGGTGTTCACCCTATGGGTCTAATGGAAAAGACTGCAGAGAAAAAAAAGAGAAAAGTGCTTTTCACTCTCTGAATGTTGAACACACATTGGGGCAGAAGTGTTCACTTTGTCGTGCCCTTCAGATAGACAGAACTGTTATGGAAGATGTTTTTTGAGCAACTGAGTGTAGATTTGCTGCTCCGAGGTGAGCTGATGTAGTAAAACAGCAGCTGAGGAGGCTCATGCTGGAAAACCAGGCTGCCCTTGAGTGCTTTGCTTTCCCTTTGAATAAGTGCTCACAGCCACCAGCTATGATGTATAGCCTACATGTCCCCTAATGACCTTGATGTGGTATATTGAATGTAAACTAGGTTTCAGTATGTTTGCACATAAAGTGTTGGTACATGGTGCTAAAGGGTCGTCAGCAGTCTTAAGGCTATATAAACAGGCAGCCTTGGTTCGATTTTCATCAGGCCTGGGTGGCAGAGATGCAGGTAAGTGAGGCCTTTCTGGCACATATAAGTCCAGGATCCCTAGGAATTATGTTCCTATTGGATGATTCTGCAGTGAATAATAAGTGCCTGGAGGTTGACGTGAGGGGATGGGCAGGTAGTGCATTTGACTTTTACGTGTAAAACCACAGTTTCTTTTCCAAACAAGTGTTTAATGTGCCCTCTCTTACCTTAACCACACATTCATTTATTTGCCATAACCATGAACCTTCCCTAACTTTACCCGTACTGTAGTTGCCATGCACAAATATTGTAGAGAGAAATTATATTCAAAAGGTTGGCTTTGGACATTCAGAAAGGTGAAATGTAAACCCCAGAATGAATTTGGTGTGTTTTGACTGCCCAATGGCAGCATTGTGTCTGGTGACTGTATTGCATATACACTCACTGAACACTTTTTTAGGAACACCTTGGCAATCTAATGCAATCCAAGAGAATTATCACTTTTCTGACAAAGTCAACAGAAACTGAAAATGTAAAAGCTTTGTAAAGGTAGAGTTCATTGCAGAGCTGTTGACTTGGGTTGCATTAGATTGCAAAGATGTTCCTAGTAAAGTGCTTGGTGAACTGTGTCAGACTTGCTATTTCCAACAGAAGCTGTATGAAGCAGTGTTCTTATGTTGCTCTAAGTTAGGAATATGGTTTTGTAAATTCCTAAAATCTTCACAGTTTAAGCACAGACTTTTATTTTGAAGGGTACAGTTTAATGCTTATCGATGTCTTTGTAAAATTGGTCTCCAGGGTGTTCCTTGTTACCATTTTTTAAAAGACATTTTGTTAGAATGGCATTTGTCTTTGATATATGTGGAACTTTCTGCTGGAAGTTATTGAACATTTATAAAATACTGTATATTAAACCTTCACTTCAGATCATTTAAATACTTTCTGCACATTTACTCATCTTATTTGCTAATTTTCAAAGAAGTCACATTTGTATCCTGTCAGGTTTCAACTGGGAAACATCCTTTTGTTTGATTCAATGATAAATGTCTCCTGTTGTCATAATTTATCGCAGCTATCATTACTGCAGATTCACTGATTACCAAATTAACCTTTAGATCACTATTCAACTGTAATTGTTAACAAGAAATGTTTGCCTGCAATTGCTCATTCTATTTTAGCCACTGACGCAGCTGTCAGCTGTTGTGCACATCTGCAGGGGAAACTGAGTATATGGGAAAAAGAACACACAGCAGCCACCATGAAAATGCTTTCCAACTCAAATATAGATACTGTGCATTATACCGCAAACTTTTCCAAATCCTGCAGAGTTCGATCAGATCACTCAGCTGTGATTTATGAAAAAGGTCAACTATATTCATGATGATTGCCTGTAGATTAAAGTGCTCTTCTGCTGATGTTTAGCGAGTCGATTCAGGGAGCAAAAGTTTTGCTCTCTTCTTTCCTATACCAATAAAAACTCATTTCAGTTTTATAACTTAGAATATCCATGTGAAGTGACTTTAAAGCATGAAATAACTGGATAACTGGCAGTCAAACTCACCCTAGTTTGACACAAATACATTGGTGTTGAAGTGTTAAGTCTTTCCAAAGTTCTGTAATATATTCTTTTAGAAGAAGGCTTTGATGCCTGCGAAAACCTCATAAATCCCATTCCTTGGCTTTTACAAGTTGAAAAAGGGGAATTTGTTTCACAGTAAAAAATGGATCTAAATATTTTATTGAGTGAACTTTATTTAGGTAATTTTAATTTACTGTGATTTAAGAAAAAAGGATCATCAAGCTTTTGTTTTATTTTACTTTCGTATGAACTAATCTGCAGTAAAAATGCTTCACTTTAAATCATAACAATTTAAGGATTAAGTCTGTTTATCATATTTCTTTTGATTTACAGAAACAGATGTGGGTATACACCTTCTGAGAAATATTCTCAACAAACAACAAGAATATTGTTTTTGGAAATCTGTTTCCATACATCTTTTTGTCTGCATGTCAATGTGGTACTAGATTTCCTTATTACAGTATACTGTATAGCCTCTGTCACACATAGTTCCCAGTAGATTACTAGGATAACCTCTCAGGCACCGCTAGTGATTTTCACTATTCACACATGCAATTACATTCAGGAACATTTCTGTCTTGCGCCTTTTCACACATGCCATGGCAATGCCGGAATAGATGGGGCAAGGGACAGTCCAGCAGATGGCAGTAATACAACTTTTATGGATGCAAACCACCATAAAACACAACAGAAGAAGAAAATGGAGCACAAGCGGGTAGAGCTGGGTCTGAAAAGTGAAGCCAATGCAAAGTACCTGCATTCTCTCTAATGGCCATCAGGGGGTGACTCCACTGGCTCCAAAAAGAAGTCTATGGTAAAACTTCTCACTTGATTTATTACCTCAGTAAAGAGTTTCCAAGGAGTCGGATGTTCAGTTTTTTCCAGTAAGTTCGGGCTCCAAAAATCCAAAATGGCAACAGTCCAAACTCGAGGCTTCAAAACACGAGTCCACAAACCAATGGGTGACGTCACGGTGGCTATGTCCATTATTTTTATACAGTCTATGATGGGGCAAGCCAGTACATGGTGGAAGATGTCTCTTACTATTTTCAAGAACATGGCGGGCAAGGAGCTGTTTTTGTCCAGTGCAAATGTTCTTGTAATGTATTTAATATTCAACAAGTTTGTGAGACAAGTCACCTGTGAAAGCTTTGGCAACACTACCATAAACAAGTCGCGGACTCAAATACATCATCACCAGAGTCTTGTTATTGGTTTGGTTTGATTCTTCAGAGTATTTCAATAAATTTAATTTGGGCCCAGGTTCAAGTCTTTTCTAACACCCAGTGTTGACATTTTTAGTCACGTATGGCAATGTCTGTCAGTCCACCACTTTGGTCCAGACTGAAATATCTCCAAAACTATAGTATGGATTGCTATGAAATGTGGTACAAACATTCACATTTCCCTCAGGATGAGTTGTAACAACTTCCAGATGTTTTATTTAGTGCCATCATCAGGTCAAAACTTTTAATTTGTCCAACACTTTGATTCATGACCAAGTACCTGCAAATCTATGAATATTTCCATCAGCCATGGTAAACATTACCTGCTTCATGTTTGCATGTTAGCATTGTAATTGTGAGAATGTTAGCATGTTCACATTAGCATTTAGCTCAAATCACCATTGTATCTAAGTTCACAGAACTACTAGTGTGGCTGTAGACTCTTAGTCTTGTTATTTTATGTGGTAGATACTAGGGATGTGCAGAGGGTCCATATTCGTATTTGTATCTGTATTTGTTGAGGCAGCAAAATTATTTGTATTTGTATTCGAATAAAAGTGGCAAGAGTTTTTATTTTTGTTTTTATTTTGCTTTTTAATTTAGGAAATTAAAGTGTTACAATAAGTGTTCATGAATAAACTACCTTACGAAGGAGGTCCCCACACCGGGTCTCGAACTGGAGTCTCCCAGATGATAAATGACTGTGCTGATTACTGAGCTAAAACTTTATTCATCACATCATTGCAGACAGACCTCTACTTATTTATACACCCACAACACAGAGACAACACACCATGTAACGTGTAGGGAAGAACTTCAAAGGTGATTATTGCTTTGCACTTTTCATTTATGCCTAATTTTTACAACGTGACTTTGTGGAAAGCAGAAGGGGAACAACAGGTTATGGAGAGTCGCTTGGGAGCACTTGGCTTATGTCGGTTGCTCAGCTTTATCTCTGGGGAACACCGCCAACTATTATTTGGAGTGATGTCCAAATAAGGAAATGTGCATCATGTAGCAGGTGGATATGACTCCCCTCATTGAAACCTGCTGATAGACGTAACAGCGGAGCAGAGGAGAGAGACTGAAATAGCGATGTTACTGATCTGTGTGCTGGTATTTGACATGTTTTTTTTTTCTTCCCAAAAACAAATATTTTTTAAAATATTTGTATGAAACAAATAAAAAAATAAATAAAAAACCCACTATTTGTGCTTTGCCGAATAATGTATTTGTATTCGGGCACACCCCTAGTAGATACAGTATCATATCATCCCTAAAAGAGAATTCCTCAAGTTTTGTTGGATTAATAAAGTTAACAAAGATCCTATTTATTTACAGTATACTGTGTAAGGATGACTAAATCCCCTCATACTCATATTTCCAACAAATTATCTGCCTGGGTTATGTTCTTGAAAAGAGAAACATGGCAGAGACACAGGGTTTGTTAATGACAATTGTGATATATGCTGTTTCTGCCGTATGTTATTGAACCTTTTTATAGTATAGTAAATTGTTACTTTGAGTCATTTAAATCATTTAAATACATTGTCTCGCTATCTTTATCCATGTTTCAACCCTCTCTTTCAAAAATTAGCATTTTTATTGTTATAATGTAATTCTCACAACTTACAGTATAAATGTAGGTTCTGGTTCATGTCTCACAGTATAATGTAGTATTTTGTTGTCATCTGTGACCACTGATTGCTTTTACTACACAAACCACACCCAAACCTTAACATTACTTTACCATGCAGGGACATTCAATGAAAAATATTGGGAACAAATGAATACATACAATATGGACATTCTGAAGACAAACATAATCCATGCAGCATGGCATTCACCTCAAAACAAATTTAGCTGATGCATACTGGTTGCACATGAAGACAACAGTTGCTGTTTGTATCTGTTTGCCAAAAAGAAGAAATTTCACATGAACAGCTGAACTGGAATGGTGTGGGGGCACAGACAACTGGAATAATGCCCCATAAATGTAACATTCATCACACACAAAGGATAGAAGATGATGGATTGAGTGTGAGCAGTAGCAAGAGGAAACTGGCTTCTTCCTGATCTGTGTGTCAGACCATCAGAAGAGTTGAGGAATGGATGCAATTAACGCTGTGTCATTGGTTGCATTATCATAAATATTGCAAGGTGAGGGGTAATTTGTATGATTGATAGAAGGAGTCTGACCAAAGGCTCCTCCAAATATTACCTTCCGCATGGCTTTGCAATTCATGACTGATGGGAGACAAACAACACAATAATCAGGTAAAAAAAAAAAGATCTCAAATATCATCTTTCTCATAGATTGACCAGGAAATCTTAATCTACCTGAATCATTCATTTGATTATAACAGCTTCATTGATCATCCTAATAACTGGCTAGGTATCCATCACTCAGATTTATAATGGTGTAAGAGTTATTAAAGAGTAACTTATCACTATACACTCTTTTGAGTTAGTAAGAATTAGCTGAGTGCATTTTTGAGTCTGTGGAGTTCTGATTTTATTTTCTATTTATATGCTGCATTTGGGACATCTATAAATATCATATATCACCATCCATATATTTTTGACTGTATTTGTGGAAACAACGTCTAACACTCATGGCAACTGAGAGCTGGTGATGCAAGGGCTATGTGCTGTCAACTTCCGTGATGAACATCATACATTATAACCTACAAATGTTAATACAAGAAAAGTTTTGTACTTTTTGAGCAGGTCTTTATCAGGTTTGTCTCTTTACAACTTTCATCATGTGCGAGGACCCATCATGCTGCTAAGTTTGTATTCTAGTCAGGAAAGGAAGCTAGTTAGGTTTGCTAGCATTAGCACAGATTCCCACCAGACGTTACTTCACAGTCAACACCAGCTGAGTCATCGGCAGCTCCTGCCATGTATTATAAGAACTGGAGACGGGACTGAAAGATGGCGCCCATTCACTCAAATGAAAACTGCTTGCCAAGCACATAAGCCAAAAAAGCTTCTGGATATACTTCCACGTTGTACAGCCCACTGCACATGTGCAGTAGTGTTTCTCCTGCTGGCCTTGCCCGCAAGCTCCTGCTTGGCCCATAGACTTTACATTGGGATGATGTCACACACTTTAAAATTGCTTTTCTCAGCTCTAGGAAATTTGTACAAATATAAAACCTTCATGGATTAAAACTAATTATACAAAAAGTAATAATTGATCTTCTTTGCAGTTTGAGGTGTCCTGTTAACAGTTGTACAGGCTTCTCTTTTATAATGGAAGTCTATGGTGAAAATGCTTTTTGGGCCACAGTGAATTTTTTAGTTTCAGTACCACACGTGGACACTAGGACATATCAAATCAAGGCTGAGTGGTGGCTCTGTATCCAGCTCTCTTAATACATCCATGACTGCTGCATACTCTTTGGTCTTCCTACATTATAGAAAGGAGGGTTCCAGCCAGTGTATTTCATCCATGGGTCCGTGGTGGTGCAATGGCCAATGACCAGACTGTCACAACTCACGGCTTTGTGTACTCCTATGACCTCATCAGTAACGCTAGTTTGCAAGTTAGCTAAATAGGTAGTCTGTTAGGCTGTTAGAATTAAAGTGATATAAAAAACTATTTTAGTGTCCGCCCTCACAGATATTGCACCAAGTGAATTACAATACCCCTGTCTGTACTGATAATTCACATCCCCTGTTGATGACCAGTGTGGGAATCTCATAGCAGAAACCAAAATAAAATCTAAATTTCTTTTTTTTGGTAATTTTTACCAAAGTATACATGTCAAAACACTAAGTAGATATACTGTCCCTCAGTATCCATCATTATTTTCCTTTTTATCCTTTAGTTTCCTACCTCTCCTGCACAAGTGTTTGTTCACTTTCAATTCATGTATAGCTGAGTAAATGAATGTAAATGCGTAAAATGCATTTTTATATATATGAATGTCTTTGTGTGCATACTGAATCATTAAATCTTTGGTATTTTTTAGTGTGCAGACTAAAATAACAAATCAATAATGAATAAAAATAAATAATATGATGTACAGTGGTGGTTATTTTTTTGCATGTTTGTCACACTTAAATGTTTCAGATCATCAAACAAATTTAAATATTAGTCAAAGATACCACAAGTAAACACAAAATACAGTTTTTAAATGAAGGTTTTTATTACTAAGGGAGAAAAAAATCCAAACCTACATAGCCCTGTGTGAAAAAGTGTTTGCCCCCCTGTTAAAACATAACTTAACTGTGGTTTTTCACACCTGAGTTCAATTTCTCTAGCCACACCCAGGCCTGATTACTGCCACACCTGTTCTCAATCAAGAAATCTCTTAAATTGGACCTGCCTGACAAAGTGAAGTAGACCAAAAGATCCTCAAAAGCTAGACATCATGCCGAGATGCAAAGAAATTCAGGAACAAATGAGAAAAAAATTGAGATCTATCAGTCTGGAAAAGGTTATAAAGCCATTTCTAAAGCATTGGGACTCCAGTGAACCACAGAGAGAGTCATTATCCACAAATGGTGAAAACATGGAACAGTGGTGAACCTTCCCAGGAGTGGCCGGCCAACCAAAATTACCCCAAGAGCACAGCAACGACTCATCCAAGAGGTCACAAAAGACCCCACAACAAAATCCAAAGAACTGCAGGCCTCACTTGCCTCTGTTAAGGTCAGTGTTCATGGCTCCACCATAAGAAAGAGACTGGGCAAAAATGGCCTGCTTGGCAGAGTTCCAAGACGAAAACCACTGCTGAGCAAAAAGAACATTAAGGCTCGTCTCATTTTTGCCAGAAAACATCTTGATGATCCCCAAGACTTTTGGGAAAATACTCTGTGGACTGACGAGACAAAAGTTGAACTTTTTGGAAGGTGTGTGTCCCATTACATCTGGCGTAAAAGTAACATCGCATTTCAGAAAAAGAACATCATACCAACAGTAAAATATGGTGGTGGTAGTGTGATGGTCTGGGGCTGTTTTGCTGCTTCAGAGCCTGGAAGACTTGCTGTGATAGATGGAACCTTGAATTCTGCTGTCTACCAAAAAATCCTGAAGGAGAATGTCCGGCCATCTGTTCGTGACCTCAAGCTGCTGCAAACTTGGGTTCTGCAGCAGGACAATGATCCAAAACAGACCAGCAAGTCCACCTCTGAATGGCTGAAGAAAAACAAAATGAAGACTTTGGAGTGGCCTAGTCAAAATCCTGACCTGAACCTATTGGGATGCTGTGGCATGACCTTAAAAAGGCGGTTCATGCTCCAAAACCCTCCAATGTGGCCGAATTACAACAATTCTGCAAAGATGAGTGGGCCAAAATTCCTCCACAGCGCTATAAAAGACTCATTGCAAGTTATCGCAAATGCTTGATTGCAGTTGTTGCTGCTAAGGGTGGCCCAACCAGTTATTTGGTTTAGGGGGCAATCACTTTTTCACACAGGGCCATGTAGGTTTGGATTTTGATTTCCCTTAATAATGAAAACCTTCATTTAAAAAATGCATTTTGTGTTTACTTGTGTTGTCTTTGTCTTATATTTCAATTTGTTTGATGATCTGAAACATTTAGGTGTGACAAACATGCAAAAAAATAAGAAATCAGGAGGGGGACAAACACTTTTTCACTGTATGTTGATTTCTTAGCAAACATCTCTAACAGCTCTGATGAGCTTTTGCAGCTAGTTATAGTACTGAGCTGTTAACCCCCTGCGACCCCTGCAATATGCAAATGTTTATATCCCAGTCATTCCAAGGTGAGAATTTAGTCACAAAGGTGATCGCGCATTTGCAGTCAGGGCTCCTAGACTCTGGAATGTCCTACTGTACCTCTTAATACCAGGGTTTCTACTTTAAATCACTATTAAAAACACACTTTTACAAAGGCGCTTTAGGTGATTGGCTATGTTGGCATACTTTTATTACCTTAGGTTTTGTAAAGCACATAAACCAAAATGTATTATTACTTTATCATTATTATTATTATTATTAACATTATTATTATTACTATCATTATATTAATATCAGTTCTGCTTATATACAGCTGAACTGTGATGAATGTAAAGCCAGAAAGTTTTGAAAAGGGGACAGTGAACGTGTAAAATCAGAGACAGGCATGCTTGATGAAAACATCCTCCTGATCTCCATCTGTACATGAGAAAATCGTGACATCTCTCACGGCACGTGCTCAGGCTGCAATTAATCCTCCAAATTTTATTTTGTGCATTTGCATAAGTGATTAGTTTAGTCTGCAGTACCCATATGTTCCACCTGTGTTAATTGCTTAATGGCAGCACAAGGGGATTTGGAATTTCTATCTTCAGGGAAGCGCCTGCGGTGATAGCAGTGTCGTCTCCAATCAAATGTGGCATTTCCTTTTTTTGTAACGTCTGGAGCTGAAAGCAGAAACACCCCTCACTGACCCTTTGTCAGACTTTATATACAAGGTCGCTCCAACAGCGGAGCCAAGATCAATTGTATTCATGTCATTTCCGCTGACGCTGCTGTCTTGTAGTGGGTCAGTTCACTCACTCAAGCTGTCACCACACACCAACTCAGCAGTGTGGATGATCCTCTTGATCTTGCACACATTCACCCGTTCACCATTCTCTTTGTTGCTTCTGATTTGTCTAACATAGCCTCTGTAATTTTCCCCCACTACACATAAAAAAATTGTAGCATATGTCCCTTTTGAGATGTGGATAGAGTATAAAGGCGGTTTTGAGCTTTTGTGCAGGTGGAGTCCCTTAAAACCACAAACCGCAAAGGAGTATGAGAGAAATCTGTTTTTGTCGTTGCTGCATTTTTAGTTGGATTTGATCCCAAAAAGTGAGATTGCAACATAAAAGTCATCATTTAAAGCTGTCTCTTTGGCGTCCTTTGGTAAAAATGAGTGTGCAGTTTACACTTTGTTCATGGACCCTTGTGTCTTATGAATAGGGTGGGAAGTAGGCATTACTTGAGTTAGTGATGGTTCCTTTCACCGCTAAAAGCAACACTTGCTCTTTAATATAATTTGCATAGTCAACATTACAGAATGTAAATTGTAATACAAAAGCTGATACTGACTCTAGAAAAATTGCTATCAGAATTGGAAGATGTATAACTGTCATTTATTGGTTTCTCCCTCTGAACACTTTTACAGAATGCTCCACATAAGCATGGATGGATGGATTATTACATGGAACGACTGGGCACAGCCTTAGGGCTGTTCGAAATGACTGTTATAAATATTTCTTTCAGGAATTTCTAAGGGCCTTTGACTTTCTAAAGTGATCAGATATTTTGACTTCTGATCATTACCCATAACATTACCTTGCGAGGCAGCTGGATTCACGAGATCACAGCATCACAAGATTATGTGATAATCCATCTTGTCAGGCTTCAACTTATGTGCTTGTGTCTGAACCACCAGTGGTTCAGACCAATCAGTGTCACGAATCCAGGTGCCTTGCGAGGTAAGACGGTGATAGACAGTGATAGACAGATGGGTCATCCAATCACCTGCCAAGTATTTTTTCAAAGTGCCTGCCCTTTTCCAAACAGTTTCCTAGCTTCTTGGATGGTGCATCAGGTTAGATCCAAAGTTGCATAAAGAGTAACTGTCAATATCACGCCTAATGCAACTTATTTTTATTATATTTTGTTTGTTTTTCTTCATAATACAGCTGCACAATGCATACAGGCTACTTTAAACTTATTAGAGTTGCACTAAAGTCCTTTTTCAGCCAAGTCAGTTGAGAGCATGTGCTTTAAAGACTTACGCTTGCCATGCAGGCTGACTTCCTGTTTGCACCCTGCACACATAAATAAATAATAACAATAAAATAAGGCTAAATATGGCTTCTAGACCTTCCAAATGGCCTGAATGGATCAAACTGTGATTATATAGAGAGTCATTTTGGGAGGTAACGTTTAGCAAGTTGTAGCCACCAGTTTACAGCTGCTCCATTTCCAATGACTGTGTATGAAAAAATACTTTTTGGGGGCAGTGTGCATCTTGTAATACTACTGTAAGTTGCAATACAGTGTGGCCACTATGCAAAAATTGCCTCACAAGCCAGCACCGTTTCAGGGGGCTTGGTCTGTGCCATTCTGTCCCATTTACTTTTGTATTTTTTAAAATAATAACAAAAATCCCCACTCACCATATAGCGTCAATAATTAGTTTTATTTTCTAAAATTTATATATAGTATCTTAAAAATTCCTGCTGCAACCCCAGTACACTGGAGGTAAAGGTAATTTTTATTTGTAATAATAAAAGAATGAAAGAATGGCATCTGGCAGCAGAAATCCTAGTAAAATATGTTAAATTAATTTTTAGTAAATGGCAGAATGTGTCTTGTAATGTAATTTGGCAAATTGATCATTTAACCAGGAAAGATTTGCTGAGCATGAATGCTTATTTCCAGCAACATCCACACCTTAAAGATGTCTTGTACAACCACAGTTTAATCTTTTGCCCATTGAGGAGTAGGGGTTGGGGTCAAGTGCCACGGACTTGCTCAAGGACACTCCCATCTATTTAGTCTTGCAAAAGTAACAGCCTCACACATGCACTGTTATATTGCAGTTACAACTGTTTCAAAAACTATTTGATGCCACCAAAACTCTTTATTGACAGAACAAACTCTGATCCATCCAAAAAATAAGACCCCAAAAGCATACGTGACGCTTTTTCAGCTAAATGTTCAAACTGGTTCAAAGTAAAGAGAAGGCACCATATTACCGAGTCTGACTTTGGTACAGTTTTTAGCAAGTGATTATCAACCTAGAAAGGCTTATCTTACTACGCCACAGCAAATCATCTCTTATATACACTGCCATGCCAGACAGTTGTCATATTTTAAAAGAACTGCTTCCAGCTGCACTACCATGCAGATGTGTTTTCCTCAGCTCTCTATTTGCTAAATGCTTTGCACTTTTTCTTACATTTTCTGACTTCCTAAGTATTCTTCCAAAGAGAGCTATTACCGGTTACACTGGCGGTAATGAAAATGTTTATAATGAAATCGGAACAAAAGTTTACTTTCAGGACACGGGAAAGTTTCAGAGCCCTGTCAAACGCTTTTCAGCTACAAGCCTAGCCTAGCCTAGCTTAGCCTAGCCTAGCCTAGCATGCACAGCTTCTCCGACCAACAAAAGAGAACGTAAAAGCGTTTTCTCCAAACCCAATTAAATTGGTAAGCTGCAAGGAGTATGAGTGAATGATTCAGATAATGCAGCTTGACAAGAAGACTGAAACACTGCATCAAATACTTGAGAGCGAGCAAATCATTGACTCTTTAGCAGCTACGGTATAAGGTACCAAGCCACCAAATGCGAACGGACAGATACAGACTAATGTACATGGGATTGCATCGGATGTGGAGCGTCCTATCACGGACTTGGCAGACACACTTCAATGTATATGTCCTAACGACACTGGATTAGCTGCAGAGGTTCCCAAACCAGCCTTCCCTAATGACACTTCTTACTGTCCCTGCACCAATGCCAGACCGAAAGCATCAACTCCAGCCAGGAATTGGGCTGATGTCGTCCACAGCAGAGGCAAATCCAGCAAGAAATCAAATAAGAGAGCACCAATGCTCACTCCACCACCTGAACTCTCATTGCAAATCGGCTACAATCCACTGACTCTGAATGAAATGTGTGATAATACTAACTATGTGTAACCCAGGGAAGCTAATCACACCACTAGCATTAAGGTTAACCAAAACCCAAGAAATAGCCCCCCGTCCCCCCAACAAAAAAAACCTGCTAGGCCGAGGGCCAGAAGAAACACTGATAACTCCACACCTGAGCCAGCAACTGTTCTCACTAGGGACCCTATAACCAAGCATGTAAGAATGGCAAAAACTGATATTCTAACCGTGGCTGTCACATCTGTCAGGGAGTTAACAGAGCTGTTGCCAGTTATCCTCTCTACACATCCAAGTAATATGAGGATTTTATTATCCACAATGGCTCTGAACTCCTGAAAAAAGACTTTTCCCTGCTACTGGAAAAACTGAGCGACTGTCATTTGCAACATGTATTCATTTCTGGCCCAATTCCAACTTTGGGGAAAGGAATCAAATCTTTAAGTATATCCTTGGTCTGAATACATGGCTCAAATCGACATACCTTACCCATGGGATAAAGTTTCTTGACAATGTCAATATCTTTTGGAACTGTAAAGGCTGCTTTAAATCTGATGGGGTTCACCCAAACATCACTGGATCCAGACTACTCAGTGTCAACGTACATCATGCCCTTGGGATGCCATACCCAAACAAGAATGTGTGGATAAGTGTGAAAGACAGTGCACACAGGCGGACAGCCTGTATCTCTCCCCCCTCACCTGACCCTCTGCTCCACATCATCCAAAGCATTCAGAGGATGTCTCTGTCCCAATCAGGGACCCAATGACCCCTCCTCACCCTCCACCACACTCACCAATCAAGGAGTTAGTTAAAGCTGACATGCTGAAGGTCAGTCAAATTGATGAACTATTAAACAGCAGTAATCACAGACATCACCACTCAGGTGTCCCCCAGAGATGAGAAAGACCCCATGCCACTTCCTTAAACATACCAGTAGATACATACTTAAACCATGGTCCATGCCATTGTCAAACACATCGTAGCAATCACACACCATAATGACATTGACTTGGGTGAATTTACATCATTTGAATATCTTGCTCGAACTCAAAGCAGAATTATCAGTGCTCATCATTACATTATATCAGCCACCAAGATATTCATCACTATTTCTACAGGAATTCTCAGAGCTGATCTCACTTGGCGTCACTAGATATGATATAATCCTGAATGGAGACCTGAATATTTAAATTAAAGGAATGACTCCAAAGCTATGGAGCTTGTGAATTTATGGGACAGCTTTGAACTCACCCAACATGTAAATGAAGCCACTCATCAGCATGATAACACTCTAGACTTAGTAATAACAACAGTGTTGAATGGTGATATTGTTTCAGTGCTCAAATGACCTATTTCTGACCATCACTGTGTGTTTTTTGATGCCAACCTAACCTTAACAAAGACTAAAAGGGAATCTTTAGTTCAAAAGAGATTCATTGATGGTGAGGCTGAAGCAAAGTTCTCTATTATTAAGAGATCATTTGAACCATACAGTTACAACTGCTCTTTAAATGACATGGTTGAAAATTTCAATAAAAACTTGTCATCTGCTTTAAATACTGCTGCTCCACTAAAGGTTAAAAAGAGGTCAACTGACAGAATCCCCCCATGGTTATACAATAATAGTGTTAATGAGATCAAGACAATCTGTCGGGCAGCTGAAAGAAAATGAAGGAAAACTAGGCTCACAGGTCACTGTAACATACACAAAGAAGCCATGACTGTCTATAACTATCAATAAGCAATACGTCTGGCAAGAAAGGATTACTTTTCCAAAATTATTACAGAGAATACTGGGAACTCTAGAATATTATTCTCCACTATTGACCAGCTATTCAAAACTGCCTGCAGCCCCCTGCAGTTTTCTGCATCAAAATGTGAAGAACATTATTCTTCAATAACAAAATAACTTCAATTAGAGCCAGTATTGCTGCTGATGTAAACACAGATGATCTCAGCAAATCCTGTAAAAATGATGTAACCATGGCAAAATTCACCTGTATTGCATTAACTGAGCTTTGCAAGACTGTCACTGAATGTAACCCCTCTAACCCATGTATTGACCCTGTACCTGACAGCATTTTTAAGCGAGTGTTCGACAGTGTTTCAAGTCATGTCCTGAAGATTATAAATACATCTCTTCAAACAGACATCTTCTCAGGTGCCTTCAAAACAGCTGTTGTAAAACCCTTACTAAAGAAACTCAATCTAAATGGCAATGCACTGACCAGCTATAGGCCAATATCCAACCTTCCATTCACTGATAAGATACTTGTAAAGATAGTTTAAGTGCAAATAAACTCCTTTCTTAAAGAAAACAATATCCTGGAGGAATTTCAGTCAGGTTTGAGAACATACCATGGCACTGAAACTGCTCTTACTAAAATAATCAGCAACCTCAGAATAAACTCAGAAAAAACTGTGTTTTATACCATTGACCATGACACACTAATCAATCATCTTAAAAAGTGGGTTGGTCTTTCTGACTGTGTTTTAAACTGGTTCAAAACATACATCAAAGGGAGAATGTTTTACATTGAGGTTGCACAAGTAAGCTGCCTTGGTCCATTATTATTCTCACTATACATACTGCCACTTGGTAACATCATCAGAGAGCACAATGTTTCCATAGTTATGTGGATGACACACAACTGTACATCTCCGTTGAACCAAATGATGCTGCAGCTATAAACCCCATTACTACCTGTCTCTTGGCAATAAATAAGTGGATGAGCAATCATTTCTTAAGGTTAAACAAGGATGAAAATGAAATCCTATTCCAAAACAAAAAATGAAAGGCTGTTTAATAATCTGGGGAAATTAACTCCCTGGATTAAAACTGAGGTCACAAGTCTTGGCGTTATCTTAGATTCAGATCTAAGCTTCAGGTCCCACATTAACAAGGTGACGAAAACATCATTTTTCTACCTTAGAAACATAGCTAAAGTATGACCTTTTATAAATCAAAAAGCTGGATGCTGGAAAACTGATTAACACCTTCATTTCATGCCAACTTGATTGCTGTAATGCACTTTTGACTGGCCTCCTGAAAAAAAAAACTCTGAGAGACTTCAGCTCGTCCAAAACTCTGCAGGTCAGTTATTAACCAGAACCAAGAGGAGAGAACACAACATTAGTCCAGTTTTAGCTAATCTGCAGTGGCTTCCTGTAACATTTAGAATTGACTTTAAGGTCCTCCTATTTGCCTACAAGAACACTGCAATCAGCTGCTGCTGGTTTATTAGAGATTTCCAGCAACAGCCGAAAAAAATCGGGGGATGCAGCCTTGGTCAATTACACCCCAAAACTATGGAATACACTACCTAGAGATATCAGAGAAGCCAGCTCGCTTAATATTTTTCAAAGAATGCTAAAAATGTATCTCCTTTAACTAGCTAGTAACTAGTTATGCACTGCTGCACTTCCTTTAAAATGTTGTATCTTACTTGATTTTATGTATTCTATGTATTCTATTTTTTAATTTCATTATTTTTATTATTATTACTATGCATTCTATGTATTTTATTTTCACTTTTATTTTCATCTTATTTCTATTATTATTATCAAGTGGGTTTTATTTTCTATCTTATGTTACATTAATGTTTTTAACATGTTCTTATATTCATTTTAAGTCTATTTTCTTGTGAAGCACTTGGTGCATTTAATTACTTTATTGTAAAGCACTTTAAGTTGCATTTCTTGTATGAAAGGTGCTATACAAATTAAGTTTATTCTTATTATTATTCTTATTATTACTATGCAGCTGCCATGCCCAGTGTGGCCTTCAGCACACACAATTTACTACTCAAAACTTGAGTAAAGGTCATGAGCTGAGTCACAACTTCACTGCTATTTTGCAAGAGTCATTTCTTTTCTAATGGAGAATTTCTCATTTAGGAACGATACGCTTCATTTTTATGAGATGATGTGTTCACCTGATATTGATGTGACCACATGTGCTCTGTGCGGTTCAGAGGGGCAGAACAAATTGATGAAGACATTTGGTAAATTTAGTCTCCACACAGCCGATAAATGAGGGGTCAAACATTGCCATACAGCATTTCCCTGTGATTCAGATATGCAGATATAATCACTGGTTTGTATGTTCTGATTTATATTTGGAGATTGTGTAAAAAAGATCTTTCTTTGATGAGTTTTTTTTTTATTTTATTTTTTAAAAAGCTGAATTCTTTTTATTAGAGAGCACAGTTCTAATAAGAGGTGAAAATGTTTCTTTTACCATATCAGGCTATGAAATTGTGTTCGGTGCTATGATATTAGACAGGTGATATTTTACACAGATAAAAATAACCAACTGATCTCAACAGGAAGTTTATATCTAAAGGCCTTGGCTATAGCCAGTATTGATGCTCAGTGTAAGCCTGATCATCCAATTATACCTTACACTATCACTCCTCCAGTAAAGCAAACGGTTGATGTTAATGAGATATGATATCACTCCCAGTTTCCTCAGCTGTTCTCCTTCATCAAAGTTTCCTCGATGCAAAGTTTCAAAATGACCTCCCTACAAAAAGCACAGAAAAAAGTCTAAATCTCCCCTTCAAAAAAGGGGTATGTTTTTGGTAACATTAGCAAACCATGACAATCATTGTCAACCTGCAGTGTAGGCAGCAATCCCAGTGTGGGTGAGCACAGAGAAAATCAGGTGGGTCTAGCCCGTCCAAGACCAATCATACTTAATAGGCTCTGAAACGCGTATCTTAGCCAAAATGGGCCATTACAACTATACTTTCCTGAATGCACCACAGTTTAATCATACAAGCCTTATACATTATTAGAGGTAATGTTACAGGCACCAAGACGAACATTAACAGCATCACATAGCCTGGCAGCCACATACTCACACATACACACAGCTGACAGGTGCAACAACGTCATTAAAGTGTAACTTCACCCCCAGGTCTGAGTCTAACTCCATCCACTGCATAATTTTGAAAAATGCTAAAAAAGTGGGCAAAGGGCTGAGAGGGGGGAAGCTAAAACTGTCTCGATCAGCGTATATTTGAAAATGACCACGGGAAGGTTGCACAGTTTCCCATACTCACATTCAAGGGTGGGGGGTGGGCGTTAACATTCTACCATTTATATAAATTTCATGACGTAGAAAACTCCCAAACAGACCACTCTATGTCAGCAGATAACAGGTTGAGCCCTTTTCAACCCATGCAATGCAGATTTTTATAAATTTGGTGTCAATGTCAATATTAACACCAGCATTGATGTGTTTCATCACAGCACAGTCATATAATTTAGTTTACAACTCAAAAAACATGTTTAAATGTGCAGTACCTCTTTAATCAAGCGTATGGCTAGAGGTACACTGGCACGAGCTAAGTAACGTCAAAAATGACACCTGAACAGAGCCTGGCACGCCAGCCACATAAACCACACACATGCACGCACGCACGCGCACACACACACACACACACACACACACACACACACACACACACACAGATGGCAGACACAGCAACATTAGCATAAAATCCAACTGTACACCCAACAAAAGCTATACCCAATAAACAATAATATTGAAATAGGCAAGGCTACTACGGTCCGAAATTGTAAATGATTACAGCAAGAGATGGCAGGGCTTGCTGTTGAACACTGAAATTATTTCATTATAGTCCAACACTTCAGTCCGTTCTCTTTTAAAGGAGAGCAGGGAGAAAGAGTTCAGTCTGTATGTCATCATTGATGCCCTGATGGCAGGTTGATGATGTTTTTTCCTGACTGACAGTTGAAAAGAGTCTTTCAACAGTACAACTTGCTGCTGCTGCTGCTGCTGCTGCTGCTGATGGGGAGAGGGTTGAATTAGCAGCCATGTACGTATTGTTGCTTCTTGGCACTTGTTGAGGAGAAACTGGAGGAGCAGGACTAGGTGTCTGGGTTGAGAATAATGGCTGAACTTGAGCTGAATTCTCTTCCTCCTGCTCCTCTTGATGTCTTTTTGTGACTGCATTGTTTCTCCATGGTTTTTATCTTAACCTATATTAAAAGCAGCTAGCTATCGGAAAGTAGGCTTCTGTTCCTCTGTGCAGGGGCTGCTCACTGCTTGCAATCTGGCATTTGTGAAATGCACTGCCACTCAAAAAATCTGACTTACCAACATCATCATCACATGGTAAGCAAGAAACACGATTTTTATTTTTATCGGTCACTTAATCAGATAATTGAAACAGTATTCATTGACTGCTATACACTGAAGCTTTCTGGTTGGGTGTGCATGAGTGCCAAGTTTGTGAGCCCAGGCCCACCAAGTCCACCTAGAGTCCTGCCACTGCTTTCACATTAAAATGCATTTATTGTGAGGTACATGCATGAGGTGGCAAAGTATGTAGCTTTACACACGTTTCCTTACTGCTACAAATGAAAAAAGCGGAACATAGAACCTTATTTAATGTGACTCAGTGATGTTTGGCCAACACCCAAGGTCTCTGTACAATTTTATTTCTCATCAGCTGGATGTAAACACTGTTGTCTCCCTGATTTCACCCACTAACTTGGTTTCTTGTGTGCATATAGATGATGTTTTACCATAATTGGCCATTACATTAAACTCAATCTGTGCCAAAATCAGTATTATATAAAGCTATCAATAAAGCTTTGAATGTGTAAACTTAATTCTCTTGGTTGAATTTCAGCATACAGACAGGGCACACCTCTTGTGCCAACCAAAATCAAGCGCTTGTTCAGCAAGAAAGAAAAGGTAGCCTGCTGCATATTTCCACATTGATGTAATGTGTCTTGGCATGGTTCAATCCAGATGATAGTGTTGGCAGTTGTTTTTAACAACATGTGCAAGTTGTCCAAAGATTGATTTAACATTTGGCCTGAATGATGGTGGCTTGCAGTCATTTAGGCAGTTTTAACATGTTTCATATGCCTGATTGTATTTTTTTTTGGGTAGGCTAAACCTAACAACACATCCTGATAAAGTATTATTGCCACACTTGCAGCCACTGTACCTGCCACTGTTTGACTAAGAACTGATAGGGCTTCAACTTTGTAGGTGCTGGCAATCCTTGCAGCATGCTCACAAGGCCAGGTATACCTCCTCCCACAAGGATGCAACAGAGTAAATTTTTAAATGGGGGGCATTCTGGTGAGGGGTCTGAGGATGCTATATGGTTGCACTGCCCCTGGACCAGATTATTTCTTGTCACAACTATCTAATAAAGAAAAGGAATGTAAACAAAAAAAAATTCAAAAAGAGGTAACTTCATGTGCAGTTTTAAGATTGGTCACACTAGAACATGGCAAAGTGAATTTCTTCTGCACATTCTCGTAAAATAGATGGTGGTGTAGTGACTACTCACAAGGATTGCGCTAGTGTAAATAAGTCATAAATGCTTTCTGAGCTTTCTATTTTCTCTGTACTTTGCTGCTACCTGCCCTTGGGATTCTGTTGTCAGGACTGTACATAATTTTATACACTACAGAGTGACTGAAGATAAAAGCTCTCTGACCTGGCTATCTAACTCATTAGCTCTGGATAATAAGATCACAGTTTATGCAAAAGAGATATTTGTAATTGTCTCTTTCGTTGTGCTGTTTACTCTGACAGAGAAATGTAAATAAAACTGGGTGATGCAACATAGCTAAGCTACGACCGCTCCCTCCATTTTGGACTGTCCCTCCATTTTGGACTGTCTAGCTCTCCGTTCTCTCAGAGGTCAGCACTTGCGCTATTGGTCATAGGTGCAAATTTGTGTGTTTAAGTTTACTAAAGGTTTAAGTTGGCGTGAAAGATTCTTGTGGATTTACTTCAGCGCCGCTACATATATGCACATCATGCACTGTGGATAGGGCACCAAGTGCTGTAGGGGCACCAAACAGCACCTCTGTGAAGTTGGAATAATATTCACAAATTTAAACCCGGATCAATAATAACAATAACTAAGAGAAACATTGTTAAAACACAAACATACCTCTTTCCTACCATAGTAAGGTAGACAATGAGCTACAACCTTATTAACACCAAAACAAGCCGTCCTTCGAGCCGGACCAATAACACTGGTCTCTTTGTACAGTCACACATCAATGGTCTCCTGTTGGTTATACTACAACACTTAGTTTGAAAAAATATGCTTTTGCATAATTTTGGGGAATTTAAATATTCAATAACATCACTCTTCTACACTGTGGTGTCCCCATAATCAATTCTCACAAAATCATGAAAATATATTTCTATGTTTTATTTTATTGAAGATGACTGCACTTTCAAATACTTATGGTGATTCCATTGGATTTAACTGATTTTAACTGATACAGCAGCATTTGCAGACTTAAACAGCTAAAACCAAGCCCATAGCTCCCAGTCTGAAAAGTGAGGCCAATGCAGAAGTGCGTTAAACCTGCATACTTTCTAATGGCCAGCAGGGGGCGATTCCACTGGTTGCAAAAAGAAGTCTGATTGTATGGAAGTCAATGAGAAAATGACCCTACTTCTCACTTGATTTATTACCTCAGTAAACACTTTCCTAATGAGTTTGTGGTCTCAATTGCATATTCATTTTGTAAATTATCATCCCATTCAAAGTAAAATATAGGATAAAGCAGGGTATTCCTTAGGGCATGGCAACTTTGTGATTGACAAATCGCTACCACAGCCACAACATCGATTACATAACGCAACCATGGCGTAACCCCAGATTCACAGAGTATAGGCATAGCTGCTGCAATTTCACAGTGTGTTTTCAGTTGATGAAAGTTAAGTGTAACATTTTGGTCTAGAAAAGTCTTGTTCAGCATTTGGTTGTAGTAAAAG
This sequence comes from Thunnus thynnus, assembly GCF_963924715.1. NCBI lineage: Eukaryota > Metazoa > Chordata > Actinopteri > Scombriformes > Scombridae > Thunnus > Thunnus thynnus. The sequence goes on from NC_089534.1 coordinate 27,725,630, forward strand.
ACCCTCTAAGGAGTTCAGCACCACCCTCTCATCCAAATATGGTCAATTCTGGCTCCAAAAATCAAAGATGGCAACGGTCAAATCTAAGATGGCGACAGTCAAATTGCTAAACTCGAGGCTTAAAAATGACTGTCCACAAACCAATGGGTGACGTCACGGTGACTACATCCATAATTTTTTTTTTATAGTCTGTGGCTAAAATAGAGTAAGCTAGGGCTCAAGTTTGCTGCTGGAGGCTGCTAAGGAGTTAAGGTATCTGTGGTTAACTTGCCAGAATATCAAAGCAGTACCAGCAGGCAGATTGTCCTTAAACCAGAGAGGGAAATATTATCAAAGATATTTTGTCTGCTGGCCTGTGTAAAGCCAATCCATATTTTATACAATACTGGCAGTTCAATCAGCATGCAGCCCAGCATGCAGTAATGCAAGCTGCTGATCTCGCTGCTATTTCTGCCTGTTGCCGTGTCTAAAGCTGACTTTATAAAGCACACTATCTTCTGCTGTGCTGTGTAGGTCAGTAGCAGTATTGACTGTGAGTGTTTTCAGGCATATTAAATCCAGTGACAGTTCTGGATCATAATACTTTTGAAAAATCAATGAGTGTTCATTCGCTAACACAATTCCAGTACAGCAACATAAAAATTGTACACAGTGTATGGCGATGTGTGAATGTGCAGTTGATTTGCTATCTACATGTTCTGGGTTTGGGTGTGTTTTAATGAAAAATACAAAGTAAGGAAGTAAGGAGGAAAACAAATAAATGGAGGAATGTTGGTCAAGTAAATCAGTCTTCAGATTTCTTTCTTTCTGAGAACTTTCCTACTCTGTTGTACTGTTAAAGAAGTCAATAATAGGCTTTAATAGTCTCCCATTAAAGGCAGTGCTGTTTCATCTAAAGTAAGTGCCAAAATACTGTGAGGCCAGTGTGCCAAAGAGACGATGTAGTGAAAGAGAATCCATGTCATTTTTTTCCCTCAAAGTCCTTCATTGGATGCACACAGTTTGTTCTGGATACAGATGCTAATTGCATTTTAATGTGTCATTAAAAATAAACCCATAAATCAAATGGTAGCACAGTAATTGGGGTTTAGAGACTTAGCGGCCCCTTAGGAGACATAATCCCACTTTCAGAGGAGAGGGGGGGATTCTGAACAGTGCTGTATTTCAGGGCAAACACAGATAAATGGCCAGCTTTTATGTCTGACCACAGTATGTTCAATGAGGTGCTATTCAGCACTGAGGCCCTTGCTTATGAAGGCAGGGCATGATGGAGACAGCATGGACAGGATCCAGGATCCCTTGTGACTGAAAACAGACAATGAAAATGCTTCCACCAGAAGAGATGAACCAGGAGAGTCAGGAGCTTTGAATCAAACTATAAATGCAATCTGTTCAACCAACAGAGCACATGAAGATTAAGGTGAGTTGAGTTCATAGCAGCGAAACAGGCAGGTGTGAGTGTGTTAGGGGCACAAATAGGTTTTTTTTTACAAATATTTATTTCATATAAATATTTTAAAAATTTGTTTTCAGGAAGAGAAAAAAAACATGTAAAATATCAGCGCACAGGTCGGTGACATCACTATCTCAGTCTCTCTCCTCTGCTCCACTATTATGTCTATCAGCAGGTCTCAACGAGGGGAGTCACATCCACCTGCTACATGATGCACATTTCCTAATTAGGACATCACTTTGGAGTTGGGAGTGTTCCCCAGAGATAAAGCTGAGCTACTGACACACATGAAGTGCTCCCAAGTGACTCTCCATAACCTGTTGTTCCCCTTCTGCTTTCCACAAAGTTAGGTTGTAAAAAATAGGCAGTAAATGAAAAGTGCAAAGCAATAATCACCTTTGAAGTTCTTCCCTACACATAACACGCTCTGCTGTCTCTGTGTTATGGGTGTATAAATAGGTAGAGGTCTGTCTGCAATGAGGCAGTGAGGAAAGTTTTAGCTTAGTAGTCAGCGCAGTTGTCTAGGATCTGGGAGACTCCGGTTCAAGACCTGGTGTGGGGACCTCCTTCATAAGCTAGTTTATTCATGAATACTTATTGTAGCACTTTCATTTCTAAAATTAAAAGCATAATAAAAACAAAAACAGGATTTTAAAGCCTTTTTCCACTTTTATTCAAATACATATACAAATAATTTTGCTGCTTCATCAAATGTAGACACAAATACAAATACTGGGCCCTCTACACATCCCTAGAGTGTGTGCGTGTGCATGTGTGTGTAAAGGGAAGTTACGCAGAAGTTGAGGTGTTCTGCTACAATGTCAGATCACGATCAGTCTCAGTTAAGCGTGTGGTATGAAAAATTAAGCTTTTCTTCTGTTTACCTCCGGTACTAAATGTATGGAATCCAAGCACCAGTCATGACCTTTGACCCTCAATGATCTGCTTTGTTTTGATAAATACAAAATTATATAACTCAGTTGTTAATAATAGCATTTATAAACTTCTGTTCTAAACACTTCACCAAAATGACAAAAAACACATTTTTCTAGCCACACAGAGAGTTTTTATTTGTCCAGGTCTGACATTTCTGTTGCCAACTCATAATGGACTTGAAAGGAATTTCATTTGTGGTGCTTATAATCACAGAGAACTGAACATTTGAAAAAAAACAACTCAGCAGCAGTATGTCTGTCCCTAGTACCCAGGTTATTCTGGGTAATCCACATACCTCATTGTGAACAGTTTTCTTGTAAATGCCATGTAACTGCAGTCCATATTCTTTTTAAAAATAACAACATTAAAGCTGCACTAATCAATATTTTCATATTAACAATTGATCAGATTACTATGTGTAATGTAAAAAAGGTGTCATTCATAGTGATGAACCCTCTGATTAACTCTGCAGTTCCTCTCAGCTATATGGAGCTTTTTAGACAGTTTTAGGTCATTGTTTTGGTTTTTGGTTTTACATCCTCAGTCTCACCACTCTCATCAGCCTGGTTTCCAGCAGCAGCAGGCAGCTGTTTGCAGTGACAGTACACTACCTGTCCAGCACCAAACAGTAGACAAGACATTGGTGACCAGCTGATAAACATAAATTTAGCATGGAAATACTCTGATAATTTTCTCAGGAGTTGGTGGAGACTAAAACAGAGCTAAACTGCAAGTGAATATTTGACTCAGATTCATCAGGTAGCAGAGCCATGCTAATCCATGAAGAATGCTAATGTTGCTAGATGTGTAAATAGGCAACTGTTGCTAATACATTAGCCATAAAACTTGGTGATAATACGCCAGTGTTATGTTGTCACTTTATTCCACTGCCCCCATGTGGCCAAAAAGAAGAAGAAAAAAAAAATCAAGTAATGCAGCGTTAACAGTGATGCAAAAACTGTTAACATCATTTGTTTTCCACGACATCCAGTTGAAAAAAAATTGACTCAACATGACTGAACAGACAAGAAAGAGTGCCCCATAAGCCACTGATACACTTGCTTTTTACCAACACGAACACATAGACAATGGCTGCGGTTCCAGCATCATTGTTCACATTCTTGCTTGCGTACTTTGTGTATACATGGAGGAATCCACTAGGGGGCAGACTGGGACCTAATCATAACTTGTCGACACCATAATATCTTCCTTAAACTACCGCTTTAGCACAACATAAACAGAAACCATGGCGACTCTCAAGGAGGTTATAATATCGTTGATGTTGAGATCACGGCAGAAAAGGTGGCGGCTGCGACATCGAGCATCTGCGTAGAAATCATCATATAGATGAGGGTAGTTGTAGACAAGCTCTATGCGTTTCTCTTTGGAACTCTCTGCTATTGTTGTTGTGACTGGACACTGCTGCTGACCTTATTTTGTGATACTACCCATCCGGTCATGGATTGAACTGCATTTTGCAAACATGTTGCGTTAATTTCAGACGTACACAAGCAGCGCTCCCAAGGAACACAGGACACACAAGGTAGCCATGATGCACCCATAAACATATAGTTAAAAGCAAGTATATCAGTGGCTTTAATGACACTCTACTTAAAGACACAAAGAAAAACAGGAAATTCATTTATCATCCTTGTGAAATGTACAGAATTGGCACAGTCCCTGTAAACTATACATGAGTCTTTACACACACACATACACACATACATTATCAAACAATCCAGAATAGAGAACAATATATTGCTCATCTATCGCTGGAAAGGTGGAAGATAAGCTGTTGAAATCTTCCCGTCAGACTTGGCTACCCTGATCTGTTGTTTTAACAGAATTAGAGGGATCTGAGGTGGATTATTGTTGGGGCTGAACCAACACTGTGTAGGACTGCTGGGCTGTGCTTAGATGTTCCATGCATTTTACACTGTTGTCAGAGTGATGTGACGGGGAATGAAAGGCTTTTCTGTGCACACAGGCTGAGACGTCGGAAGGAGGAATGTAGCATGCTATTGAACTCTGCAGGAGACACAATGATTAAGGAAAAGACATATTACTATTCGCCCTATGAATCAGGGATTAAATAAATTCCAAACTGATTACATTTTGGCAAGAGAAACTTTTTTCCTTGAAAACTCACGTTGCTTCGGTGCCGTGTCGAACTAAACCTGTCATGCAACTGTTGAGTGATTTGTCATACAGTGATTATTTGGCAGGGCTCAAAACTAATCTGACAACTAACTTCTATTTTACACAGGCACCTGCACACTGCTAGAGTTAAAGGAAACTTCCAACCCAAAAAACATTGTGCTGCTCTTACAAACAGCTAATGGCGATTTACTTTGCAATACAACACCCTGTCTTTTTCTTTTTGGTTTTCTTTTTGGTGCTCTCGTTTCTCTGACTTTGTTGAACTGCTAAAACTTACTATGCTGTTGCTAGCCCAATTGTCTCCATTACATCAAAGAGAAACCCTCTGGGCATACAATATTCTAGACAACCCAGAAGAATAGAGGCTGTTAATGTAGCAACATGTTGATATCAGTGGTTTTTGAATTAGATGTTCAGCAACTGCCAATGGCTGTTATGTCCGCAAGTCCATATACTTTGTTTGGGTGTTCACATACTTTTGGAAATGTATTGCAATTACAGTAATGAGCTGCAACCCTATCTCCGGAAAACACTGATTTTCTTATTCTTATTGATGTATTCTGCAAACCCTGGATTATGTTCCATGACAGGGTTTTTTAATGTGGAAATTAATTTGTTATTTCTACAATATACAACAATGGCATGTTTTAGGCAGGGAAAGATCCTGCTTATAACAAATAAACTTAAGTTAACACACGGTTAAGGCAAACATTAGGAAAATCATGTCTTCCTGGATTGGCACTGAATGTGACCATAACTCCTTGGGAGACTATAATGACATACATCCCCACTAATTTAATATCATCATGTCCTCATAGAATGACCCACATCTGTAAAACCCCTCATCAGCACACAAGTAGTCTTTACAAAAACAGCTGTTACAGTATCTACTGGTAGGTTGAACTCTTACAGATCTGACATTAAGTCATTTTAGTGAAACTTCCAGGTTTTAATCCTAAAACACTCCACTTGAGGAGCCTATAACATGATGATGAGCCACTTCTTATAGTAAAGCTGTAGACTTGTTTTGTTGTATGAAAAATTTGTTGTCTCAAAGTGTTAAGCTAAAACACATATAAATGACATGAAGGAAAATAAACAGCAGCAGACACAAGTTTTGTAAGGACACTGAATATATGTTGTCATGAAATATAACATACAGTCCGCAGTTTAGTTAAACCATGAAACTGTTTTTTCGCTGTTGTTTTACAGTCACAGTGGAGACGCAGGTCTGCATGTTCCAATATCTTTTGTTTATTTGAGTATTATTTTCATTTATTTTAGAATAATTAATTTAATTTATACAACAGTCTGTTTTAGGATTGTATCTGATGACTATTGTCATTGCTCACTATGAGTGTACATTCCTCTAACATGCTTTCTTCATTGATTATTACATAAGACAAGGATGAACATGAGCCTTGTATTCATATGGTTATCTACACTATATATATGAAATGAGATAACGCTTAATGGAAATTTTAAAAAGGAAGATTTTGGCTCTTGGAGCCAAATATGTTCGTATGAGTGCTAGGTTTGGTCCATATGGCTGCTATTTCCTGATCTTTGATATAGCATCTTGACATTTATTACATTATATATATGTATACCATGAAAAGTAGCCAGTAGAACTCTAAATATGTTGGTTTGTTCTGTGTCTCAGATCTTGAGAGAAGAGAAATGCAATGAAAAGTCACTGAAAGGCCATGTTCTGGTTTGGACACCTTATACAGCTGTGTTTACTGATTATTTGTGTTTCTTTAACTGTGTGAGCCCGGGGTGTGTAAGTGGTCATACAGAATACTGATTGTTTTATACAAAAAGATCATATAAATATTTTCCTACAGGGCTTTTACCATAAGTGCATGTGGTTGAAAAGTATTCAAATGCTAACAAATGCTTTCAAGATTTATTTTTTTTTAGCTTTTTTCATAGTTTCTGTGTCACAATTTAAATCGTTTCTCACATCTAGTGAGCCACACTGACAAATGCAGTACTACTATTATATATTTAGATCAAAATACGAATAGGAAGGAACGATTTAATGAATGCAGTAGGGTTTCATTTGCATTGTAACATCACTAACCCAGCGTGTGTGGAGGGACAATGATCTAACCAGATCTTTAAGTAAATAGTTTTGGTAAAAATAAGGGAAAATTGAGAGTCCTGCTTATTCAAGTAAAGGTACAAAAGTAAAATAACATGTAAACAGCATTTCAGTGTTTTTAGATGATTGATGTGAAGTTCATTTTAACTACTTTGTATACTGTTGGACAGTTTAATCTTTCAAAATGCATAATTTTTAATAAACTGATCATATGTTTTTTTTTATGTAACAGTAAAAACAACTACAGCTGTCAAATACATGTAGTGGAGTAAAAATGTAAAATATTTTCCTTTAAATGTAGAAGTATAAAGCAGCAGAAATTGAAAATACTCAAATAAAGTACCTCAAACTGTACTTAAATATACAATATTTGAGTAAATGTACTCACACAGCCAGCACAGTGCTACAGTCCAATACTACTTTTGAGGATCTCCAATCAGTGTCAGAATATGAGTATATTTTTACCTGCAAGTTTGTGTCTTTCAGGCATTTGGACACATGTAGTTTGGTGCTGCCATGTACAGTCCAAATCTGTGCAGGCCAGCTGCAGTACAGCTGTACACTCTGACCAGAGACGCACTGTACTCATCAGTGAAGTCAAATCAATTAAGGAGCAAAACATCACTCTGAAGGAGCAGCATGGCCTCCTGCAGCGGAGCAAGAGTGAAGTGAGACAGCTCAAAGAAGAGCTTAAACAAAAGGATGAGCTCATCAGAAGGATCACCAAGCAGAGATGGGCTCCTACCAGAGCCCATGTGGAGACCCTGGACCTGCTGGCACAGAAGGAAAAAGAAGTGAACCCCAGCAAACTGGCAGTGGAGGAGAGCTGGTGATGCTCTTGAAGTGAGCCTCAGGAATGAGCTGGCTCACAAGGAGATGAGCTGGAGGAGGAAACTCCAGGAGATGGAGAGAGAAGAGCCTGTTCTCTCACATGTGGCTCAAGAAGGAGGAGAATTGGAAGAAGGGCCAGACAGATAAGGATATAAAACTCCTCATCTGTAACATTGACCAGCTTCAGCTACGCTGCCTCAGCTGATCCTTTGACTTCACAGTAATGACCTTTTCTGGCCTAGAATTTACCACAAACCATAATCAGAATCTGTGCAGGTCTATTTACAAGTGGTTCTGACCACTCTTACCAACAAAAATTTTGGAAAAAAGAACACTGATGAATCTGGAAAAAAAACTTGTCTCACAAGTTAAGATCAAATCTGTGCCATAGACTGTAAAAAAATAATGGATGTAGTCACCGTGACATCACCCATTGGTTTGTGGACTCCCATTTTAAAGCCTCCAGTTCAGCATTTTGACCGTCGCCATCTTGGATTTTTGGAGCCAGAAGTGACCATATTTGGACAAGAGGGTGGAGCTAACCCTGATGCTAGCTTCTAGCTGCTAGCTAGGTTAGCACGGTGCATTTACAGCCTCCTTTAAAGCTCCTCATTCCTGACTGCATCACTGTTGTGCCAATAATGGCGGTAAAGCACACCCTCAAGTGTAATATTGCTTAAATCACCCACAGTATTGGGTAGTAACACATTACTTTGTAATTTGTTACAGTAATGTAATTACTATTTTCAGTAACAGTAGTGTAAGGGATTACAATTTGAAATTCAGTAATTATATTACAGTTACTAATCCCACTTACTTTTACACTTGGGGGTTGCTGGCTCGCTGTGTTACTGTTATTAATGGAGGGTTGATATCGGTGTGGTCTCTGCAATCATCTGACAGACGCTCCTGAGGAGGAGAAATGTGACTCATGGTAAATTCCAAAAGTAGAGTTGTAGGCCACGGGTAAGTCACGGGTATGCCTACAGCCTCCTGACGCTAGTTTAGTTCAGAGTTGGAGGGTGTGTGAATCGTGCAGCTGATGTCGGGACTTCCGGAGTGCTGTGTGCAGTCACTGATGCTACTCTAACGCTAGCTGTTGGATGGTCAGTAAATCCTTCCAAACTGTTTCCTGCTTGCTTGTTAACCCACAAACATCTCATTTTCTGTTTCTACATGTGTTAAATACAGAAGATGCTGATGGCTGAGTAACAGAAGTAAAGAGTAATATAATGTATTACTTTTGCTGATGTGTAATGAGTTAAGTCATGTAATAACTTTTTACAATAGAGTAACATGTAATCAGTAATTAATTACAATTTTCAAGTAACTTGCCCAACACTGGTCACCAAGCATAATAACACACTAATAACATAATCCATGTTCGCAAAGCTGTCTTCAAGATAGTTATAGCAGCTGTGTTGCGTATATTTGAATCTATTATTGTAATAAAGGTATGCTCACAACACTGCATGTTTGCATGTGATTTTTTGGGCAGGGGCTGGAGGCATCCTGCTCTCTGGGTAGACAGCTGGCTCTCTTGTCCTTTGTTATCAGTATAAGCAGTACGAGCACAGTTAGTAAACTAATTGAAAAGATGGTAAGTGTGCCATTTTGATCTAATAGTTAATAGTGGTAGTAGAGTGTGTTAATATGCTACACAATAAGGCCTGCAAATTAGAACTGATTGTTTCTTTAATGGCATATCTGTGGATTTTGGAAAGGAATTGATTCAAAAAAACAGAAAGTGACAAAATTACACTGGAGTTTTCAGTTTTCCAGTCCATTCCATTACCAAGTATCATTTGGAGCAGGTGCTCAGTGTTGTGTAGTAGATGACACTGTTAAAGTAACCTTCCTAACCCTCACTGTGACTGTCTGGATTACAATGAAGTCAGGGTAATGTGGGTCTTTTAATTTGTAGTATTACTTTGTTGCCAATGGTGTTAAGATTATTTTAAACAATAGGATATAACCTTAATGAAGTGCATTCTAGGGTAATTTAATGATCAATAATAAGAGAATTTATGGAGGGTGGATGAGTGAAAAGTAGTTGTCCGTGAAAGAAAATCAGCCAAATTATGCCTGTGAGAGGAAATAAGGATGGAATAATTCAAACAGAAAGACCGTTATTGTCTGTGTCTCTATGTAATTCCCTCTTTTATCCACTTATTCATGTAAAATTCAAGCAAGAGCAGAAACGACTGGAAGAAACTAGCAAAGAGGTGAGAGAGAGGGGAGAGTATAGTAGGAAGAGACAAAGTGTGTTTTAAAATTCAAGTCATTTTTGTTGTCGTCCCATAGCAATGTGTCACTGTCAAATGCTTTATCTGTCAGCTGCACTCTTGCCCATAGACAGCCCTTGGCCCTGTGGGAGACTTAAAGGTGGCTTTTTTTTCCCTTTCCTCCATGTCTGCCTGTGGCAGGTGTGGAGTCATCACAACTCTATTAGCTTCACCACAGCAATAAAAATGAGACTGTCCTCCTAAGAAAAACGACATAACGGGTCGTTACGTCAGTCGCCAGAAATGACCTATAGTTATGTTTATTATGACCTGGAGAAGTGACGCAGTTCAGATGACGCCTATATAAGGTGACAAATTTCCATATTTGGAGGTGGCGGGTCGGGTGGACGGTAAGATCCTAACTTTCAAAACTGTTTGTATCTCGTTTCCAACCGTGAATCAGGACAGTTTTTTAAAACCTGTAACTACAATTGTTGTGGTGTTTACTGTGCTTACTTAAAGGGATAGTTCAGATTTTTTGAAGCGGGGTTGTATGAGGTACTTAGTGAATAGTCAGTGTATTACCTGCAGTAGATTTGGGTTGACATGCTCCCAGTTTGGAGAAGCAAACAGGAGTATTGACACGGAAGCTAAACACTGTATTGCTGTGGACGAGGACAGCAGAAAAATGTATTTTAGCCACCTAAATAAATCAATATGAGTCTAAGTGTACGCTATATTTAGAATATTTTCACCACTTTACCTTGCTGTCATACAGCCCTTTCCTTTGGCACATTTTCTCAACCGAACTGAAAGTCGACTTTGGTGCAGTTTGGACACGCAATATGTTTAATATTAATAAACTTTGAATAAACCAGCAATTAGCTGTGTGCAGGGGCAGGGCGGAGCTTCAGGGCTCTGCTGACTGACTCCACCATGTCATGGAGAGACCAGAGGCGTGATACGAGTCAGAGAAAAGAGCTCTAAAGAGGGAAATGTAGGTGGCGAAAACGGAGCTTTTACTCAAGAATGGACACTCTTCGTGTTAGCAGCATGTTTAGAAGATCAACAGCAGCAGCAAGTGACTACACAGGAGGCGTTCAGGTACATTGTTGAGCAAAGGTCACCTGCATTTTTTGAAGAACTCAGAGCTCAGTGCACAATGACTGTAGTTACACATGTAAAATAAACAAATGCTTCCACGGGCAGTCCAAAAGCAGTTTGTCTCATATGCTGCTAGACCATGGTGATTGTGAAGCCCCCCTAAAGACAAAGCGCAAGTCTTTGGAGCAATTATACCCACTCAAATCCAAAAGCACAATATTTTATTTTTAAATGGCGCCCTTATGTTACTTGAAATGAGAAAAAAACCCACCTCACATCAATTGTACCTCTTCATTTTTCTATGTGTTGAAGTAGCAGCCAGTGGCCAAGAAATCGGCCCGTTCCAAACAGGCACGTTTTGAACCGCACTAGTTAAAAGTTAATAATTACACGCTTCCTCCTGACCCTTTGAGCTCAAAACCGTACGCGCCGACTGCTGATGTGTGAAGATGCCTATCATGCCTATAGAGACATCTTATGTGTGGTAGAACATAGAACTGCATCAGCTTCTGTGTCCATTAGGAGTATATCAGGGCCTTTCATCATTCAAGTGAAGAATCTGAGGCAGTAATGAAAACCATAAATTTATGAGTTGTCTTTATTATATGCATGGTTAGAGCCCAACATGTCTTCTTCAAGTTTTAATAAACACTTGGAGGATTTTTTTTTTTTTTGGCTGTGGGAGCCTCACATTTCTCTCTTTTAAAAAGGTTCAATTTGGGGCTGTGAAATGCACCGTGGAGATTTTTTCAACCGGATCCTTTTTCCTTTGGGTCTGTTCAGGCTCAGCTCCAGTTGCTGCCAGGTCCTTTCAGACTCAAACCTGGATGTGGCCTGTTTTAGATACTGTAAGTCACAGGTACTATTTTAGACCTTTGAAGGCCTGTGGTATCAAACACTCAGCGGGAGTGAGAGTTAGATCACACACTCTGAGGCTTGCAAGCCTGCCTTAGAAAAAGATGAAATCCCTCTTCACTCTCTCCCACCAGTGCTATCTTTCAACAAAAGGCAAGCATAATAGGTAGCCACATACCACACTCTGCAGCCATTTCCATCTGCACCCTGATAAAGAGGCCCATTGGTACACTTGCTGGGTGGGGTAGAGGTCTGACTGGCTCACCACAGGGGTTTGTCCACCTCCCTCGCTGTCCTCGCTAATCCCAATCTCAACAACTGGTGAGAGGACCAATCAGAAGATTCCTGACAGGTCCTCCAAATCCACCCAGGTCAGGGATAATTAGCCTGCAGGTTTCTCTTTCTCCCCACTGTCTGAACATGTCTGAGAACAGGCCGGCTGTGAGAGACACATTTGCTAGGTTTCAATGGAATTATGGAGGTGCAGAATGGTGAGGGTCAACTCCTTGTGTCCCAGCATCCAGGCCTCTTCAAGAGATCAAAATGAGGCCCCCTATTCTTTTTTTTTTAATGTTAGAATTTTGTGTGTGTGCATGGAGATTTGGCAATGATTAAAAGCTCTGCAGCTCTGCTCAAGCAAAACCACATTCTATTAAAATTCTGTTTAACAACCATCCATGCTCAGTTATGTTCTTTTAACATGTTGTTTCATCATTCATTGTTTTGGAAAAGCTGATTTCAACAATATTCAACTTGGAATGGTTCCTAAAAAGTGTAAGTTTTTCATGTTGGTTAATTTTTGGGTGAACTAAGGGAGAAGAGAATCAAAGGCAGTTATCACTAACACTTTTTTGTCTTATGTTCCCCTCCAATGCCCCGAGGAACTGATAAAATACATGCAGAAAAAAATGCTATCTCTATAAAACTAGTTTAACAAAAAAAATTCAATCTCACGGCTCCATTTACTAGCCTTTTCCAGAGTTTTTAGCTGAATCACATGATCTTCATCAGCAGATGATCATTATTTAGTTTTCATGGGGAGGGATCTAAAAGGTAACTACACACTCAAATTCTGCTTACTCCCTCCATCCCAGCATATTTAAAGAGGTACTGCACACTTTAACATGTTTTTTGAGCTGTAAACCAAATTAGATGACTGTACTGTGATGAAACATATCAATGCTGGTATTGACATTGACACTAAATTTATAAAAATCAGCATTTTTAAAATTTTAAAATTACTCAACCCTGAAAAGGTGGGGCTAATGCCGACGTAGAGTTGACCGTTTGGGAGTTCTCTACATCATGAAATGTATATAAATGGCAGAATGTTAACACCCACCTCCCATAGCCCCCACCCTTGAGTGTGAGTCTGTGAAACTTATTTTCAATTCTATGCTATTAGCTTCAGGAGCTAACAGCAGCTAACAGCAGCACTGACCTGCTGGAGGAAATCTCTCCTTGTGTGACTGTCTGTGGGAGTAAACACTGCCTGCAGCCACAAAAACAGCATAAATCCTGTCTGTTCCTGCAGTTGTCAGCTGCTAAAATCTTGTTTTAAAATGTTAAATCATGGTGTTACCATGGTGAACTTGTCCACTGCAGAGCTGCAGCTCACAGACGGAGAGATTTCTTCCAGCGGGTCAGTTGTGCTGTTAGCTGCTGTTAGCTGCTGTTAGCTGCTGTTAGCTCCTGAAGCTAAATCTAACTTGTGAAAATAAACCAAGTTAAACACAGACAGCTGTAATTGAAAATGACTTCTGGCTTGTTTAAATGTTGTCTCACTACCTTCCTCTCATCATCATCATCATTATTATTATTATTATTTATTATTATTATCATTATTTTGAAGGGGATGTCACTGAGCAACTTCTGCCCTCCTGCCTCACACATCAAAGTAATCCCAACTCATGGTCCACTTGCTAGCTTTTTCCAGAGCTTTCAACCACCGCTCTTCCACTTTGACATTGACATTCCAACTTCATTCAGTGCTTAAACTTATTTTAAGCACATCCATTTTAAATGTTGCAACTGCAAATTTTTGGCAACAAGCCCAAGTTACCCTTATGAGAACACCAATAATTATTAATACACTACAGCATGGTGTGCCTTTATTTTGCTCTCTGACAACGTGTCCACAGGCAGTGATTCGAGATCTCTGTGTGGGCCAGCAGCACTAAGAGGAAGGTTATTGAAGCTACATTACCACCATTGATATTACCCAACTCCTAGCCCCTTACTTCATTCCCCACCCATTCAAGAATCACATTAAGGTTGCGGAGAGCTGTTTTATTGCTTTTAGCTTTTCAATTAGGCTGGATAATTTGTGTCCACCTCCTTTAGATTAGATTTTAAATGAGAAACATGTTGTGCCATTAATTATCACAATTCTTATTTTGTGGACAAAGCTCTTTAACGCCCGGCTGAAAAGGAGAGGAACAAGAAGAAGAAAAAAAAGAGGGAGAGGAGAAGAAAAATGCAAATGTGATGAACAGCACAGGGGACTGCTGGGTAGTGGACAGGCTAAGTGATTAGCTCAGTAATAGTGAGAAGGCACTGTGACAGTGAAGGCCTCTCAGAGAGAGTGCTGCTTCGGCTGGCGGTGCACCCGTCAGGCTTCCTGACAGCCTGACGTTTTCCATGCTGAGATGTGTGTGTGTGTATGTGTGTGTGCGTAGTTCTGACCTGAGGTGATGTTGGTGAGCTACAGAAGATGTTCCATCGTCCAGCCTCCCCACCAACTCTCTTTTCCACCCAGCTGAGGAGCAAACACTTCAATCCTAGTCAGCTCCAAAAGTGGGTCAGGCCTCTCTGTAGCCTCTGCTGTTTGTCTACATCACTGCTGTTGCCTCTGGATTCTCTGTGCAGCAGGACGTGCTTCCACAGCAAGATAGTTGTGAGGTACTGCAGGCAGATACAGCAGCAGGTTCAATGTTGTTTATATGGAATAACATCTTGAGAGTTTCAAATACAAGTTTGAGAATACTGAGTGAAACTTAAATACGACATTAAAGTGTGAGAACATTTGAATGAAACGAAGCTATTTCCGATGGCTGGAGACACAGCTGATCAGAGTGTTGTGGATTGAATTAAGGATGTGGATGTTATCTTTCTACATAGCTAGTTAGCCACCTAGCTGAATCCACGAAAAATAGCCACAGCAATGGCAACAAGCATTAATGAGACTGATGCAGCTGTAGCGGTAGTTATAAGTCAGCTTACAGAAAAGAACAACTCTTAAATTGGCTTTTTTTTTTTGATTTTCAGGAATTTGTTAAATTTCCTATAAACCTGTATTAGAGCTTTCACTGTGATTGCAGTAAGTTGGCGGAACAGATACGTCACTCACTATGACCTGCTTATTTTTACTACAGTTTTTGTTTTAACTATGTTAGAGATGTGTGTGCAGATATATATATTTATATAATTATATGTATGTGTGTTTGTGTGTGTGTGTGTGTGTGCAATATCATACTACCTTATTTTTTCTTTTTCTTTTTTAAATTGAATTATTATTTATTGTATTATTATTATTATTTCACTATAAAATATATAAATATTGTAAGAATGCTGTAAGTATGAACGCCACGCCAGTGCAAATGCACTCTTGCAATAAAGTATAAAAAATAAAAAATAAAATAAAAACCTATTTTAGAGGTGTTGATTCAACTTTACAGTTAAATTGTGTTGTTTCATTTTGTTAGGTGTCTCGAACATTTTGTCCACCTCATTTATAACAATGAGCGTAAACTAGATATTGAAGTTTCTTCTCGGTATAGTGCAACACAATTCAACCGCATCACAAACTACAGCCTCTTAAATTACCATAACATTGAATCCAGGGCCTGGTTATAACCCACCAGGGGCTCCTGGGGCACAAATGAGCTGTGGGCCCCTGTTGCTCCTCCATCTTTCCCGTTGTGTCCTGTCCAGGCACAGTACACATGGCAGCCTTATTATATTTCACCCAGAACTCCAGGAGCCAACCAGTACTATGCTACAGTATGAACACTGGACATCAAACAAGAGACTCACACAACATTGTAAGATAATACGCTGTATTTTTGTTCACACTATTATTTAATGATGTATTATTGATGATGTATCATTATGATTAATGATTAAGATTGATGTATTGTTATTGTTTTATTGAATGTGGGTTTTTTTTACTTTTATAGGTGTACATTTTCCCAGTGTAAAAACGCAATAAATTATATTTAAAAAGCATAAAAAACTACACAGCTGTAGGTTTCCTTTGTGTCATTTAAGTAGTATTTTTATATTTAGGAATAGGCACCATGTGAGCATCGGTTGAAATAATTAGGGTTGGGTATTGCTAAAATGTTCTGATACTAGTGCCATCACAATACCTGAGTTTCAGTACAGATACTAAAATTTCAGTGTATTACTTTGAGAAATATGAAGGTAGAATTTGCTTTCAGCAATTTGTTTTTCTTTTACTATAGTATGCAGTAATGTGCACACCCGCTGCTGTCTATTCTCCATTATTATACTTACATTATAAAACTTTCAATACTGCACTTAATTATGGACATACCAGTAAAGCAAATCTGAACACCATGTGCTATACAGTATGTTTATGCCTACATGCATGTGTGTGTTGTCATACTGTATATCTATATGCTTCATGTATGCATGGGCTTCCTCTAGAGTCCTGGGCTGCTTAACATGTGATAATGACCCCGCCGGCTGAATTTAAATCAGATTACTCTGCTCTCTCGGGACAGCCTGTATGTGTCTCTCACATTAAAAAGAACATTCTTGTAGAAGCTGCAGAAGGGGGAGCTGCTGGTGAAATAGTGAAGCAGGAGCTTGTAAAAGAGGCAGAGGTCTGTTAGCTCTGAGGTGTGTTTCCCCCCCCCCCCCACGCCTCTGAGGAAGTGACTCACGCATGTTTCTGTTTGATGGGTAGATGTAATGATAAACCTCACAAGCCAGAGTTGGCTGACAGTACATGGCACTCACACACCGACCACCTCAGAAATGAACGGTTTGTAATGGGACTAAAATACACTCCCGGGCACACTTACAGCAGCACTTCTTTGTTCTGTTTGATTGCATATTTGACTGAAAGTGCATTTTAATAAATCTTTTGTAGCATGTTCAGTTATTTTTAATGAATTTAACTTTGTTCACAAACCAATAAGGCTATTAGAAGAGCTAAACCACCCCTTTGTTTTAGACTA
Source organism: Thunnus thynnus (assembly GCF_963924715.1). Classification (NCBI taxonomy): domain Eukaryota; kingdom Metazoa; phylum Chordata; class Actinopteri; order Scombriformes; family Scombridae; genus Thunnus; species Thunnus thynnus. The sequence goes on from NC_089534.1 coordinate 27,742,508, forward strand.
TAAATCATTATTACACTGTATTATTATATTAGCTATTCCAATTTTCCTAACAGAGCAGGCTATTTTAGAAGTGGTGCGCTGCAGCAGTCTCAAAAGAAAACACACCCTCGGGGTTTTTTTTTTTATTTCAGATCTCTGCAATTCCAGCACACTGACCTAATTGTAACCTGTTTTCCACCCAAAGCTTTTTGAACATTTCTTCTATCGTCTTTTGAAGTTTTCAGCAAAAGGACTGTTAAGCTGATATATTCAGATAAGTAAATACTTCTGCAGAAACCTGAAATGCAATATGTAAAGAGTCCTGATTCATAGCTTACATGTGAGTATCTGTTCATACTTCCCCTTCGTTAGTCCAGTTTTTCATCTGTTTGGAGATTTAATGTGAAGTCCATCCTTTTAAATGAGACTTCACAAAAACTGTATGATATTTTAGTTTCTGATTATCTAGCTGTCCAAGAAGATAATCATAGTTTGGTATTGGTCATCTTGAATTATTTTATTACTTTAACTTGATGAAGACTCACCAGCAATGACTGGTGATTCTGTTTTTCTTATTATTCCATGAAAATACCCAACCCTCTCTGTAACTTTCTTTTACTTACTTTTGGCCTCTGCTGTGTGGAAGTGAGAAAAGAGCCATATACATTATACCAACACTGACCACAACAATTAATCTGTTACAGTCTCATGGAATTATAAGATCCAAGATGCAAAGTCAGTCCTCAGTAATAACCAGTTTCTATAGCGATGCCATGAATATATAAGAAAGTATAGATACAATCATAATAATTACAAGGCAAGCAGCTGCATTACTGACCTCCAAATCAAAAAATCTTATTTTCAGGCAAACATATAACTGCTGAGTAAATTACCGATGTAGAACAGTTTACATCCTGTTCATTCACACACAAGAGATGTAGATGGAAAAATGTCACTGAAAGAGTGAAGGCCGACGGTGCGGACAGTGAAATCATCACTTGTAAAAAGGGAGCCTGGCCTTATATGATATACCAGTGTAACATGCCACTAACACACGCAGATTCAAACCACTGTTATTACTGTTATACTGTCATTCCTGTGGAAACGTGCACAGAGTTGTTTACTACCACACTCCAGCATGTGAAATAACTGTGAATAAAATGGAGGAAAAGCTGATTGTCACAGTCTCCACTTTCTCCTCGACGTGCATCTAATGAGCTGCTGAGACTGTTAAAAGAACGACGACGTGTGGAAACAAACAGGTGACACTGTTGGTTCATTAGTAACACAACACACACACACAGAACGGCAGATTCATGAAAGGCCAGAGACTGTCTACTACTTGTGGGCTTAAAGGACAGGTTCACAATTTTTCAAGTGTGTCTTAAAACAACAGTCAGGAGTCCACATGAACAGTGAAAGAGGTTTTCCTCACTGTAATCATTCCTTCTGTTCATACTGGATATTAAAAGATCCTTCAAATGTGCTTTCAATGTAAGTGATGGAGGCCAAAATCCACAGTGTGTCCACGCAGTCCACACATTTCCACAAGAGCATAACATTGTCCAAATATAAAGCTGATCAAGTCTGCAAGTGCATTTTCTGTGGATTTCTAGAGAGTCCCTCGACTTTGCTCAAAAGATTACTCCTATCTCTGTCATAGTATGGAAAGAAGCAGACATTGCACATACCTTTCATAAACTACCAATGTCGATAACACAAAGAAGTGTTCAGGAAACACATCTGACAAAGGTTACAGTGTCAAAAACATTTATTTTATCCCCTCGTGGCCCAGCACCTTTGCAGACTTGACATAATGACTTATGACTGAGGTTCGCCAAGGCTCTGGCGCTGCTGCTGCTACTGCTTAACGCTGCTGTTTTTAACATGCTGCTCAGTTTTTTTAATCCTGCACTACGGTATTTATTAGATATGCTTATTATTGTTATTTATTCTTAGTATAGGAGCCTTGAACCTTGAACCTCTGTCCACAAGACCAAAAGGTGGACATTTGGATGTCTGTTAGCCTCTCTGTGAAGCAGAGGGCGCACTGGCTTTTCTTGTACCCCGTGGGTGAAAGGGTGAAGAGATACTTGTTTAAATTGACCACTAAGACACTTCCAATAAACCACAAACTACTGGCCACACCACCAGCTTTAGAGACATTAGGCCAATTGAATGTGAGAGACAGTTTAACAGCCCCCTTTCCTCCTATCAAGCGCTCAAGCAATTTAATCCATGTTTTGCAGCTTTTGTAATTCAGCCTCCACTCAAACACCCCAAGATACTTGTAATTACTGACAATAATTGAGTTTGTGTCGATGTGAAACACAGCTTGTGCTGGACGGGACTGGGAGGAGAGTGCATTTGTTGTGCTCGTTTGGCAGAATGACAGTGATCCATAGCTGCAAAGACAACAAACGCGGCACCTATTTAAATGTTTGGTGAAATGAAATTAAATGTGACACAATGAGAGGAAAGGGGAGTGGACCCCACAGTCTCATCCAGGGTGGTTGTAATTAACTTGTGTGTGATGGAAACACAGTTAATACACTAGGGTGTTTATGACAGTGCCACTAACGTCACAACGCCATAATTCCATCTGTCAGGGGGGGCTCAGCGTTTCACCTGTGAGCTCCTGATTGGAAGTAAGTTTACCGTAGAAAATTCTGCGATGGCAGGCTGTGTACTCTGAGTGTTATTTGTGATGCGCTAGAGTAATATTTGTCAGCCAGAAATAGCTTATAGGAAAAAGTATAATGCGTCAATTTTAATTTCCTAAAGCAACAGAAGCCTGGAGATTAGATCTGATCAAATGAGAGTGAGAGTTCTCCCTTATAACAAGACAATAAGCCTCCAACTGCTCTGTTGAAAACTGCAAAATGGACAAACTATAAAATTGTGGCTACAGCTGGCAGCTCCCTGGTGTAATTGTGTACTACAAAGTGAGTGTGTAAGACAAAATAAATCTGAAGTTTGTGCTCAGCAGACCTAGCTCGCGTAAATACAGGTGAAAAAAATCACAGCCGCTGCATCTGACCTTATCATTGTTTACACCTGCATTTACAGTATGTTTGAGAGGCTTCGCTCCGCTGCAACACCGACATCTCTTGGATTGCTGCCTAGACTGCAAGTATGGACAGCGACAGTGCACAGGGAGCGCAGTGCAGCTGAGTCTGCCGGGAGTACAGGCAGGGCCGCGGGTCGAAGCTTTGGCTGACCATCGTGCCGGTCCTGGTGCCCTCTAGAGCCGTCCAGCTGTGCAAATGAGCACCAGAGCAAGACTGCCAACAGTCAGGCCAAATCACACAAGTGTAACCAAAGCAATGTCCTTCCACCGGTTGTGGTCAGTATATTTATTTTCAGGCTTTGTCACGGCCAGTTTCTCTTTCCATGTGACTGCATGATGTTGTGTTGTGAACAGCCTCCTCTGAAGCCATCTGTTTGGCCTTAGCCAGCTGGAGGCTTGAGTTCACAAACCTCTGCTTCATTCCATGGACCTCTGCATGCTTTTGGGAGGCCAGAAGAAAATCATGAGGGAAACTTGGAAGTTCTTCCCACTAGGAATGGACTCTGTGGCTGGGCTCCAGCACACATTTCTTAGCTTTTTTGCCCGTTCGTTCCCAGACTCAACCAGAAGATCCAGCAAGATAAAAATCTACTAGCAGTAACCCTGTTTAGCTATTGTGCAATATGCTGTCAGGACGGCCAAAATCTGGAACAGCATCCCTGTTGAAAACCACTTTGCTATAAACTTACATTTTTGCATGAAGTGACATGACTGTTTTTAATTTATCTGATTATTTTGGGACATCTAAATGAATGAAACAACTATGTACTTTCCAAATTATTGTTATTTTATTTGAAAACACTTTGTTACTTGGTAATAAAAAAATGCTATATATATATAAAGGTTCTAATAATAATCATAATAGCAATAATAATATGGATATCATGATGATGATTACTAACCCTAACCCAAAGTATTAGCACACATAAACACACATAAATTACAGACAGAAAAAAAGCAGGAAACCGTTATAGATATTTTACTTTCTAAAAATAAATACAGGATCAGGCTTCATATCAGCAGATTCTCAGTATGAAAGTGTTTGATCAGGATCAGAGGCAAAAGAAACCCCTTGGCCCCTATTATAGGTCTGTACACAGAATTATGGGATGTCTTAATAACAAGATAGCACGCTCAAAAGATACAGAGTCATATTTATGAAGTCAGAATAATGACATTTCAACTCTTAATTTTATTTTTCAAATCATAATTCAGAGACACTAACTCATAGTTTTCCCTTAAGTCAAATAACATACTGTGATTATTTGGATTTTCTTTGTACACATACTGCATGAGATTTCTTTATTGATTCTCTTCTAATCTTTCACCTATGTATGTATCTTCCTAGTGGGAATGAGCCTACCTAGATAACAACATTCTCACTATTATCTCCTCCAGCACAAAATGAGCGAACCTTTCAGATCCCTCTGTGTGATCCTTGAGGGCCGAGATGTCTTTGGGCCTGTCATATTTAGTCCATATCCCACGGGGCCTGATATTTTTGCCTCTGTGTAAGGTATTAATCCTCATTAGGCTGTAGTGAGGCTCTCATTGACTGATCCTGAGTCTTTGAACCTGGGGGATGCCTTCTGTTTTCAGAGTTGTGAAAAGCGGCCCACTTCTGTCCAGGGAGAGTCGCCCGAGGAGACAAGAGGAGGAGACTGGAAACATGCTGTTTCCACTGAGAGTTTGTAATATGTTACAGCTCAATCTGTCCAAACGGGGAATTTAGTGTACTTATGCTAATATCAATATCAAATATTGCATAATTTAAACATAATATATAAGCACATCAATATCATGCCAGTTATTAGGTTCAGGTGCTACATTTAAGTATCTCACTGTTCCTGTCAGCTTTACCTCACAGGAAGTGTATAAATATTTGCATGAACATAAATGTCTAGTTTTTCATGTAATGCACATGAAAAGTCATAGAGTATGCGAATCAACCATGTTTGAAAGGAAAGAATATGAACCATGGCCAAAACATGACCCTAGCCTTAATTCAAATATTTGAATGTAAGTAGAACCACAAAAATTAATCAGAAGTTGTTTTTTTTAAAAAAAAAAAAAAAAAAAAGACTAAATAAATGAATGCAGAAATGTTTTTAGCAATTTCACAAGGAAAAGAAGCTTTCAAAAGCTAAAAAAATGAAACATCCTACTAGAGGCTGAGCTCAGAAGAATCTGGAACTGAACGGGAGGAGGCATCAAACAACTAAATGCAGAAGGGCACATATTTTTACAAGACTGTTTCCACCAGAAAAACAAGCACTGGTCACTTGTTAAAATGGTTAATATGACTTGTAGAAAGTACAATATTTTTAGAAAGTACAATAGTAGAAAGTACAATATTCCCCTCTGAAATGTAGAGGAGTAGAAGTATAAAGTAGCATCAAATGGAAATACTCAAGTAAAGTACAAGTACCTAAAAATTGTACTGAAGTACAATACTTCAGTAAATATACTTAGTTACTTTCCAAAATGCTGGATTTTAACAGCAGGGACCTGTTCAGATCTCCTACCAACAGTCAATGTTGGATTTTTATGCACACTAGGTTGGGTAGGTTTCCTATGGGTATAGGGGGAAACATTTTGGACCTTTGAAGACCTGTAATGTGAACATGTTGTTACTGTAGGCAGAGCTTAGAAGCTAGGAACATCAGGGGTTCAACAATTAAATTCACCTGGCAATGTATTTTAACACAATTCATTCCTTTTGAAGAACATTACAATAATTAGCAGTAGGCTGTCTCTTTTATTCCACTGGGTAGTCTTTCTTTATCACTGTTAACATGATGAGTTTAGGGGAAAAAAGCAAATAAGTAGACAGAAAAAGAGGTTTTATATAAAAGATGTAACAACACCTTGGAATACAAATGCCATAACAGACCACCCTGCCCATACTCATCATCTAGCCTACTTATAAAGTGAAATAGAATTTGGAGATTTTTAGAAATGAAAGGTGACACCGGTATATAATGAGTTAGAGGTGATGAGTAATAAATAACTGCCACAGTGTCCAATTTCCCAAACAAGGTTATATTGGTGCATTATGTGAGAAGTGATGGCTGGGCTTTATTTCAAGGCAGCGCATGACTGATATGCATGGCTTACTTTTGTAATTGTCTTGGTGCATTGGACCCAAAGACGGACATAGCAATCTTTTCAGCCTAGTAATGTAGTATGTGCTAAAATGGCTTCAGAAGTGAATTATCACTTTGCTCCCTGGCACAGGGATTCAGCTGCCTCTAGAGATGAACATCACAGTCACTTCACCTCTGATGCTTCACGCAAGACACAAAATGCTACAGACTTATCGTACATTTGCAAGCCTGGACTCCAGCAGTATGTAGGGTAGCAGGTAGCAGGGTGCCCTGGTGGGCGGACTGACCGTCCTGTAACTAGAAGGTCGCTCTGACCCCTCTGGGGAAATGGGCACAGGTACATGTGTCTCAGAGGGACCTGTGAACGAACAAATTCCTAATTATATAGTGCAGTAATGGCATTGAAAGCCCTCTAAAGTGCAGCATGGTTGTCATTACTAATACAGTAGTTCTTTTCATTCAGATCAACAGTAACTTTACAGCAGCACCTTTATCATCCTTTATCACACCTAAGGTGATACTTCAAACAAACAAGTTCCTATGACATCTGACCACATCAAATGGCTGAATTTTATACCTGTTCTGAAAGGCTACAATCCAAGGTGAGATGAAAAGCAATGAATGGTAGAAATGGGGACAACAGCCCACACCTTCAACTAGTCACTCTTTGAAGGTACCTTCATTGAAGGTGTTACACTACATTACAATGTTTATACTGCTCATTCACTCATTCACAACTCGCATTCACGCACACACTCTCACACCGATGGCGACAAGCTACCATGCAAGGTGCTGGCACAACCATCGGGAGCAATTTAGGGTTCAGTATCATGCCCAAGGATGCTACGACATGCGGACAGGAGGAGTCGGGGATCCAACCATCGACCTTCTGATTAGTGGACGACCTGCTCTACATCCTGAGCCACAGCCACCCCATGATTGTGTGAAAAATGAAAAAAAAAGACTTTCAAATCCTGTCTACTCTCAATCTTCTGCCCAACTGCTGCATGAAGTGGGCAATGATTGGCAGATTATTTGTTTTAGAAAGTCACATAAATTACCAAATCACAAAACCTTACCTATGCCCCCAAAATGCGTGGACAACTGGCCAAACTGCAGAGAAAAGATGCATTATTGGCTTTAGTGTGGATGTAGACTTTGTCTCTCTCTATAAGAGTCAAGAGCACCACTGTGGGCCCATCTCATGCAGAATGACTAGCCTGTAATAGACAAGTAAATTGGAGTGGTGACATTTGTGTGATTGATATTGATAATAAACTATACAATTCTGATGCACCTTCCCTTTGTTTTATTCATTTTTCGGGACATACTTTAGCATTCAATAGAGGCGCTGAATGGCTCTGAAAATGTGTCAAACAAAAATTTTTCTATTATGTACAATACAGTATTTTTTTCTAAAAGTATGGTCTGACCTTTTAGCATGCACAATTTGACTGAAGATACTTTCCACTGTTGGTTGCCTGTGAACATGTCAAGCACGGCATGTTTTATAATCAGTAATCCTGTTATTGGTGCATCTTTTTCAGGCCAGTGAATTTTTGAACTTTTAATAGCTGCTTATTGGTTTCATGGATTAGCACTGAACAGAAGCTAATAGGATTTAGCACAATGCTTCCAGTTTTAGCTCGGTTGAATGTCAGGGATGATTTTGGGGGATGTGGCCATTATGTCTTAATTGAGTAATACTTTTATTCAAGTACAATTTTCATGGGTCACTCCTGGTGTGCTACAATCGTTTTACGCTCTGGGATCCTGCTTCAGTTGAATTAATACTGTCAAGCTGTTTTGTTCATTGTTTTATTTTTTTTTGGATGAACAGTGGGCCTCTCTCTCTTAAAGTACCAGTGTGTAGGATTTAGTGACATCTAGCAGTGAGGTTGCTAACCCCTGTGCCAATGCTTGGTTTGTCCGTTCTGGGCTACTGTAGAAACATGGCGGTGCAACATGGCATGCTCCGTGGAAGACGACCCACTCCCTATGTAGATATAAAGGGCTCATTCTAAGGTAACGAAAACACAACAATTCTAAGTTTCAGGTGATTATACACTAATTAAAAAGTACTTATGAATATTATATTCCATTTCAAAACTTTAAAACTGTGAGAGGTTGGGATTAGAGCATACAGTCATGAAGAACACTCAGACAAGCTCATTAGTACAGTCAGCCACTGTTACAGTGCCAGTATTGTGTTTGGAGGACTCATTAGAAGAGAATGTTCAAGGACAGTAGGGCTGAAAAAAAGAGTCAAGGATGTTAAACAAGTATTTGTATTGATCTGGGATTGGTCGCATATGAATTAGTACACCTACAGTAAAATTGACCCATTTTAGATTCATTAGAAACAATCGACAGAAGATGCAATGATTCTTCCTCATGTTACCATATGCTGAAAACTGGGTTTGATCTAGACGTAAAGGTAGATCTTCATCACAAACACTGTGACACTGAAATTATGTATGATTTCTTTATTTGGAAAAAAATGGCAAATACAATACTAGATACAATACAATATTAGTTTATTTTATTATTGAGCTGTTTTTAGAAGTGACTGCATCATAGCAGTAAGGGAAGGTTCATTGGTATTTTTGGCTCATCGTCTTTTTCTGTCTGAGTATCACATAACTAGAATACACTTCCACCTCACAGAGAAAGTTTGGCTATTTGGGTATTCAAAAAAACAGCACAAATATGATATTTAATAATAATTTTCTTTTTCTTACATAATTTCAAGTGATAATAACCCTTTTTGTGGGTCGTGAAATGCTGCCCCCTATTTGTTTGGATCAGGTGGCCAATTCTTACACCTTTAATGTCACTCTTGGCATTTCATTCCTCAAAGGTGTGTATTATAATATGAGGTATTTCACAAAACATAAAAACACAAATAAAATTGTAGAGTGGGAACCATTTATAGTGATCACGGTTACAGTGATCAACCGCTAATATAGATCAAAAAGCTCAGGACAGAATAATTCCTATACAAATGCTGTTTAAATAATTCACTTATAGTAATCGAGTAGTCCACTTATAGTGTTCATTTTGGGTCTTTTCCTATATGAAAACATATGGAAAAAGACTATTTAAACTACGGTAATTCAATTTTCTTTTTACCTTACTCCCATAGTGCACGTATGATGTATATTTAGAGGCTGCGGCACCATTATCAGGCGTTGTGGCGCACCCCTGCAGGGTTGTGTGGAGGTGTGGGATGTGGGCGTGTTTATTTGTAACTGCTGTGAAACAATCATGTCAATCAATGTTTTATTCCTCTCATTCACCGGCTTTCTTGCTACTGCTGCTTGCTCTCCTCATCCACTCTTTAGTTCGCTTGACTACTACTTCTCTCTCTCTCTCTCTCTCTCTCTTCTCTCTCTCTCTCTCTCTCTCTCTCTCTGTCTCTGTCTCTGAATTTAATTCAGTTCAATTCAATAAGCTTTATTGGCATGAATGTCAGATGAACAATATTACCAAAGCGTCAAGGATAATACAATTCATAAAAAAAGGAACAAGAAAATGGCAGAAAACATTAACCATGGTCTCTCTCTCTCTTTTGTTTTTTTTTTGTTTTTGTCTGCCCTCATGGCAGGGTTGTACGGCGTTACACGTTGCGTTTCTCCAAAAGTTGATTCTGGCTCAACTTTCTCACTGCGGGCTGCAGCAGCCCCCAACCCCGCAGCCTATACGCACATCGCACTACCCGTCTGCTGCTGGCTGGTTACCTGAGGTTGGTGCTGCATGCATATTGAAATCATGACAGGAAAAAGAAAGTCATTTTCTCTCAGTGAAAAATGTAGTCTACTTGAAGCTTATGACAAACTGCCAAAAATGAGCCAACGAGATGCAGCAGCGAAACACTAAGCGTTTAAACAGCTGTTCTGTACTTTAAAACAGTCAATAAAATTCAGAAAATAGCAAAGCTGCCTGTTTCATTACTTTATATTCATGTAATAAATATACAAATGTCAATTAGATGGTAATCTGCATGAGAAATGAAGAAAAAGAAAAAAAATCGGTTATAATAATCATCCGCTTATAGTGATCAATTTGACCTGCACAGACGTGATCACTATAAGCAGTTTCACTGTGCAATTACAACATGTTATTTGTTAAAGCACATTACATATGCTATTGAGAAGGTTTTCATCACATAACAACACTATTATTGTGTATGCAGACCATACATCGCCATAAATTAAACACTTACTCAGCATGAAGGAATTAAGCATTGAAGTATAAAATGTGACCAGACAAGGTTAAGATTTCATTTATAAGGATCTTGGTTGATGTGACTGATCTACTATCACCTTTAGCCACTATGATGAAGAACATGATAGGTTAAATTAAATAAGTAGATAAATAAAAATAGAATTAAGAAACAAAATGAAATAAAGTAAACCACACACTGGCTTTGAAATACCCAACCCTTTGTCTCTTTTTTCTCTTTTTAAAAAAATAATACTTAGAGTCTATGATTTCATTGTGCTCATTGGATTTCTTGCCTGATCTGTCACATGCTGACAATTAGTGACAATTACAGAGCTCTGGTCTAATTAGGCTGTCAGACAGCATGTATTCAAATGAGGCGGCATCCGTCGTTTGCCAAATGACAGGCTGTTGTGTGATTTTCCAGTGGTTTGACACAGTGTGTGCAGCACAGACCTCCTGGGAGGCTGCAGACTGGACGCTGGCTCTGACTTTTCACTTTGTGTGTGTGTGTGTGTGTGTGTGTGTGTTTGTGTATGCAACCCTGTCTCACATCAAAATGTGTGATAGTTACGCTGGTCCACAGCACAAAACGTATTAGTTTTACAATAACGCCTCTAAAATTGTGAGATGTCTTCTTTTTTTGGCCTATTCTTCTTTATTGGCCTGCATCCACATCATGTGACTCTCAAGCTTCTGTCTGAAAAAACAAAAAAATGGTGTCCATTCCTTTTATTCTCTATAGAAAATGCAATATTTTAAGATAGTTTCAGCATTAAAATGTGTTTTGATAAAATTTCTAGTGAGAAATGTACATTTCATTTTCATAATCTTTGTTCAGTGAATGTATATGATGTTTAATTTGTCACTTATTACAGAAATTCTTGCTGGCTTTCAATTGTTGCTATGGTGGTTGTTATGGATGCTGCTCTCTCTGAAACCACGTAGTTGCATGTTGTTTGAATCATTGTCTTTGCGTTGTGTAGTTATCTGAGCTGTTATGTTATTTGTTATTTATGTAACTGTTTGATGATGTTCTTTCAATAAAAAAAACTTACATTTTAGAGCATCCCAGGGATGAATTGAATTTAAATCCAGAATTTGAAGCTTTGCGATTGGCTGACCAGAGGACCTGCCACCTGGAAGTATTTTCCTCACTGTCACCGTGTTGAGGTTTTCTTTTGATGATATCTTTAACATTTCTCAACACAAAAACAAAGTGTCCTTGATAACTCAAAAATATGATAACCCAAATCCAAACGCCACCACCTCTGTTAAGAAAAGGCGTTTTATAGCCTGTGACTGTAAAATGTTAAATTGCTCATTTAATTTTATATCTATATATATATATCTTTATATCTATATATTATATCTATTAAACATAGATTTTTCCTCAATAAATATTTCGCCATGTTATCCAACAAAGCATTCCGATGTGTGTGTGTGTATCAAATCTTGTACCATGGCTATAGAAATGGGATGAAGACGAGGTTGTCAAAGTAGACTTTACATTTCACATCCCTCATTTAATCCCTGCACTTGTCACTTTCATGTAACTGGACTTCAGATTGTGCATTACATTCAACCTCCACTGTTACATAATTGAATTATTTAATGCACATGTCACATTTCATTTTTGCTCTCGTCACCTTCATATATTTCATACACTTCATTTCTTTGTCCATAGCACAGTCCATATGTCTTTTGAATAGTCAATATTTCATTTAAAGTTTTATATCCCATTTCAAAACTATTACTATTGTATTCTGTAAATAGATTTAAAATTTCAACTTAATTTTAATATTACTTTGATTATTTCATTATTATTATTATTACCATACTTTTATCTATTTTTATTCCTCTGTGTTGCGCTTTTTGGGAGAAAAGGCTAAGACATATTCTTCTTATGCTTGCATTGGTTAATAAAATGGGCTACTGTATGTCATGCTGACATGAAATCCCAAAACTAAGAATCACAAAGATACAAAAAATCTCCAGGGTTGTGTAAATAGTCGTCTTTTCAGCCCATGCACTTCAGGCCTTCCTCCAAGCCTGGAGTAATGCCCTAGATTTTAAGCGCTGAAGGTGACTTATTTTGGTCACAATTTCCACTAAAAAAAAACCAAACAAACAAACAAGTGAAAAGCTTCATTTTGTATATTGGGCCATCAAAGAGCTCTCTGAAACTAGGCCTGGGATGTTTGTGTCCATGAAATGGGAAAATTAAAACTTTGTCGAGAGCTAAACCAAATGCATTGCTGGAAAGGTCTCAACCTGGAGAGTAACATATGTCAGTACAAAGATTCTACACGGCTCCTTCTTTTAAATACTGACCTTTGAACCTTGACCTTGGTGCATGTTTAAAGGCTTATAATTCAGCAACAAAAGGGGCTGCAGACATGGAACCAACTGTTATAGAGAGCTCTTGACCTCAGCTATCATGTGAGTATAGTCAACAACTGGGGTGCTGTCAGATATGGATAAAATATGGTTACAATTAATTTTCATCCATTTAACAATTAGATATTTAAAATCTGATTACACAATATTAAGATTGGTCTATATTAATTATATTTAGTATCAAGATATAGATAGCAGCAAGATATGCCCTATCTCCTTCTCCTAGTAGAATTTTTAATTTTGAGAGCTCTTTGAAATCGTCTCCAGTTGACAACAACTATGCTCGTTACTGTAGTGCAACAAAACCATTTGTGGTGGGAAACTGTCCTTCCATGAATAGACCAGTAATTGTGCAAATGAAACATTTATATCTATAGCAGATGGTTTCTATGGGAATACAGAAGGGGAGAATCAGCAATGTCATATTTTAATCTTCTGTGTGTGAAGAGTGAAGGACGCTTGGCTATGTGTATTATGAGAAATGTGGAAGAGGCTAAATACAAATGATACATGTTAGAGAAGTGTGAGACACCTTTGTTTTCTGTAGCTGAGTCATGTCTGGATTATTACCAAAGTGTTAAGATCAAGCGAGGTGGGGTTTAGCAATTAAGCTCCATGTTAGGAAGGGTTATGAGAGGTATATAATTGAATGTTTTATGATTTTTCTTTAGGTTATTTGTCCCGGGTCAAAGCATCGGTTTGCTCTGTATTTCACTTCAATGCACAGTAAACATATTCACATTGAACTCTTTCAGCTTCCAGTGTATTCTTTTGAGTCTTTTTCATAATAAGTGGTAAATTTACCATAATTTCTGAGTTGTGGGTGACCTGAAGATCTCTGGCCCATCTGAAGATTTCCCATAACACATTGTGAGTAAAAAGCCAGTAAGTACTTTATCAAAACACCTGTTCAACAAGCATAAACATATAGAAAAGTAATATTTTCAACTGCTTTGCCTGCAGTGTCCCATCAATCGCGGGTATCATTAAGCCAATAACACAAAAGCTGTCTGTATGTATCCAAACTGTTTATCTGAGTTTGCCACGTATCTTAAAATTTGGTAAATTCTTGTAAACTTAGCCGCTGGCTGAGACAAACCAGCCCCTCCTCTTTACCAGCGGTACCTGCAGCAGTGAATCACATCAGCAGCAGAGGGAGGAAAGACTGCCTGCGCAGAGAGCAGCTGTGCACACGTCCCTTGAATCAGGTTGTGGTGACAGATTGGTTGAAATTGTATGTGGTGTGTGGATTGTGTGCCTAGATCGTGTTCTGTAGATGATCTGGCAACTTGAGTAATGTCAGACAAACATATAAAACTTATGGATCCGTGTGTATGATGATTATTCATAATAAAGGTTGAGGGACATGCAGATTACGGGAGAGAAACAAAAAAATGGGAGCACAGTGGGAGAGGAGGTGAAAATACGGGAAAAACGGGAGTGTTGGCAGGTATGGCTTTAGACAAAGTTAAAATGTACTATAAGCCATGTAAATAGGTTTTCTTTAAAATTACTTTGAATGGCTACTGTTTATGATTATAATGCATTATTATTATATAATATATTTAACCCTTAACATAAAGGTCTCCCCTCTTGTTTAACCTTGAGTAACTTTAAAGGGGTCTGAGGGGGTCTCATGCACATTTTTATATTTTTAATCTGGGGCTCTGGTGGAATATCTTTGCATTATCTGCACTTGAAAAAACTCTGTATTTATCTTATACTGGCTCTTTATGCAGCCCCTCAGTTCAGCGTCTGTCTAAAACAGGCCGTTTTAGCTCCTGTCTCCCTTTCCGATGTGCCCACTCTGTTCTGATTGGCCAGCTTCCAGAAGCTTCCCTTGGCAGGCTTCACCAACTTAGCCTGATAAAGTGGCTATGTTAACAAACAGTAGTAGTCGGCTATTTCACTTCTTCTCATTCTTTACTCGAAATGGCAACTTCATGTTAGAGTCTGAATCAGATCCAGAATATGTGAGTGGACGATGCAAGTAAAGAAACCAGGTGTTCAAGCAGGCTGAAGCCCTGGCTTTTGACTTGCAGGGAGCATTTTTACAACTTTGACCACGTTTAATGTGGATATCTGACATCATAACAGTATGTAAATAACAGAAAATCACAAAAAGCACAACAAGACACCTTTAAAGCTTCACTAATCAATACTTTTGCATTAACAATAGGTCAAAATACTATGTGTGATGTGAAAGGTGTTGCTCATTCCTCTCAGTTCTACACAGCATTTTAGCATCTTTCAGCTCATTGTTTTGGTTTTATGGTCCAACATTTGTGTTTCAGTGTCAGCGCTTACATCAGCCCTATTTCCAGCAGCAGGGGGAGTCTGTTTTCAGTGAAAAAGCTCTGACAAAACCATAGTGCACTACCTGCCTTACCAACTAGCTAGTTAACATAGTGGAGATTGAATATTGGATTCACTGTCACTGGATGACAGTCAGAAACATGAATGCGAACGCCACTCTGTGTCTGCTGGATGTAGCCACCCCCTATCGGGTATGTGCATTTATACTCAAAGTAGAGTATCACTTTAAATAAAAATGATGTTTTATTAATTCATTTACCAATAAATGTCCAACCCAGTCTCACCTATCGCCTATTGATTGATTGATGGCAAGAACTGCGAAACACAACATATGTTTTAAAACATTGATTCAACCTTTAAATGCCTCTAGGCTTTCAATTTACTTTCCCCACACCTACAGTAATTATCATGACAGCAAATGATTTGTGTAAGCGAATAATGATGTAATTGAACAGTATCATATTCGCTCCTCCCTTGGGCCTCTGTGCATACTATTCCTCTCAGTGATATGCAGCCATTAAATGCCAATTTGTTTGGAAATAATTAACAGTCCATCCTTCTTTTGTATTCCTCGGAACAGCGTGCTCCATTTAGTTCTGAACATGAGAGAGTCATCTAAACTTTGTTTGTATGAAATCATTTCGGGGACATTACTGCTTGGTTTCTTTCATTACTTTCCACCAGTCTGACGGTGTCCTCAGGGGTAAAAGCTGGCAGTGAGAGCACATTCTAGATTCTGTTTGTGCTTTAAAATTGGTAAGTGAATCAGAAGAGTATCACATATTAATTATTAATTTCACAATGTGAGGCAGGGAAAAAAAAAATCACTGGATCAAAGTTGCTTAAATGAAGCAGAATGACTCTGTGTTCAGCAAAGGTGCAGCAGCTCCTGCATGCCAATAGGCTGTTTTTAAGACCTCAGTAACTTCTAATGGAACGATGCTCCCTGCACTCCACCCTGCTGACGCCTCTCCTAATGGCCCACTACATCAGTTAGAAATGATGATCAGGGTTGCTCAGGGGACCGCTTATTCTCTAGCCAGGCATACACGGTTAACTCTGATTTCATTTAGTTTTTTTAAGGATAAAAACAACTACACTCCCCTACACTGAAAGATTAGTTACCAAACAAGAAATGTCACAAAATGAATTACCGCCAAAGTGCATCATTTCCATGTAGGCAATGTCAGCATGTGCTCACTGTTGCAGTACTACTGTTAAAGAGTAAAAATCACTACGAAAGATGGTTTGTTCTCTCTGAAATCTGACTTTCAGTCTTTACGCAGTAGAGTGAATCTTTTAAAGAATCTTTATTTTTCTTATTGTCAACAAATCCCATGAAAAGACTGATTCAAAGCCATGTGTTTCACTTCATTTACTCTGCCTGACATTGTGTTCATGTTAGCCAACTTCTGTTTGGGTTGGAGGGTCTATTTTGCTATTTTCCAATAGTTTTTCCATTTGAAAGCTGTAGTAACAGTTGTCTGGAGCAGTTAGTCTAAACTTCTTTTTTTTTTTTTTTTGCCCACCTTTTTAGCCGCTTTTGCACACTTTGTTGCGTTGTAAATCTAATTTTAAATTGATAAAACTGCCATTTTTGCTCATCAATTTCCACTTAATAACACATAATGACAAAGTGAAAACATGTTTTTAGAAATTTTAGAAAATTTCTCAAAACCCCTCCCAAAAAACTCATTCATATAAGTATTCAGACCCCTAATTCAGTACTTTGTAGAAGCCTCTTTGGCAGAGATTATGGTTTCAGGTGTTCTTGGGGTGAGTCATTTCAAGCTCAGTCAGATTGGATTGGATGGGAAGCATCTATGAACTGCCATCTTCATGTGTCTCCACAGATGTTCTACTGGGTTTGAGTCTGGGATTTGGCTGGGCCACTCAAGGGAAGTCCAACATTGTCTTGGCTGTATGCTTTGGGTCATTGTCATGCTGAAAAGTGAACGGTCCCATCTCTGCAGATGACTTCTGAAGCCCTGTCATAATGATAATGACTTAGGAAACGTTATGTTTGGCCATCCCAGTGTAGGGTTGGTGTATGGGCTGAACAAGACACTGATGCCCATGTGCAAAGGGCCACACAATGGAAGCAAATCAGGAAGTGAGAAAACTTTTTTGGCTTATGCACTGGGCAAGTCCAGTATACAGTTCTTATCATAATTCTATGCTATGAACACAGTCATGGTAATGTATTTTGCCACAGTCCTGCTGCTGGAAATACTCACTAAAGCAACAAATGTGGATTAATCCACCACTGAAAACAGTCCTCAACAAATGCACTATTTCCTTCTGTAATGTTTGATAAGAACCACAATGCCCAGCTGTTTCAGGAAATTACTGAGTTTTTTTGAAAAATGAAACTATATACTATTTGTGGGCTATTTTTAAAGACTTGGCCACAGACACATGGGGAAGAAAAGTTGAGAAACCAGAACCATATAGGATAGCACTAAAACACATTTCATATTTCATTAGGCCCTTATTACAGTCCTTTACGTGAGAAGCACACAATAAGAGGAGGTGAGACATATTTGGCACATTGTCGAAATGCATGCAATTTGATATTGGCCCTTGTCCAGATAAGCCATTAGTATTTGATCTCTGGCTGTTTTACCTGTCCCGCTGAAATCCTTCAGAGAGAAATGTCTCATAAAAAAGAAACAAACAAAAAAGACAAAAAACCCTC
This sequence comes from Thunnus thynnus, assembly GCF_963924715.1. Taxonomy (NCBI): domain Eukaryota; kingdom Metazoa; phylum Chordata; class Actinopteri; order Scombriformes; family Scombridae; genus Thunnus; species Thunnus thynnus. The sequence goes on from NC_089534.1 coordinate 27,760,302, forward strand.
TGAGGCTTTGTTTGATTACAAATGGCTCTCACTGATAAAACAACTGTCCAAATTTCCAACTAATAAACACAATCTCTAATGTCATAATAAGGACAACCTTTACACACTCAATAATAGTCAAGTGCAGTCCATGAAGAATAAATGGATATCAACAGTGAGAGGCAAAACAAGCAATTATGCTCAGTTAACATTTCATAATTGTTCCATATTATGCCCAAACTATTCATATTTGAATTTTACTAAATTCTTGATTCCTGAACTTGATTTTTGCCTACTGTCATGTGTTACAGACAGAAAAAAAACACTCCAAAACTGTGCTTGTACAGTATCCCCAAAATGCAAAGCCAAGTTCTTATATTCATAACATTTATTTCTAATATATTTACACTGACAGACAAGTGTAATATGAAATCTTTTTTTAAAGCGGAACTGAAATGTCTGTCAAGAGAAATCTAATTAAATACAGTAGGTGATTTCCTTGCCAGGGTTTCTGTTTCTCTCTCTCCCATTCCACCCACATAAGTAAAGGTGGATCTCTTTCCACTTGTGTGGAGCCTGAACACTTTTTGGCAGGAAAATGATCCATCATCCTTGAATCATTCTGAGAGATTGGGATGCAAGCAGTCAGAGTATATAGTCTGATGGAAGAGTAGGTGGAGAGAGAGCAGGGTCGACAGGAGGTTACGGCTGCAGCTGAATGAAACTCACAACACAGTGGGTGAGACTGTACTGCAGAGCAGCATGAGGTACAAGTGGTTCTGTAGTTTTTTTTACTATTCCTTGAGGGCTGTTGATGCCTGATGCAGCAGCAGCTGAGGTAGGAGATAGTGACGGTTACACATTGTAACTGTAGTTCAGTGATCACAGGATTTGCCTTGTGACTCTAACCACTGTTTACCGCAGATCAGCTCAATAATATTAGCTTTGTTGTATTGTCCATTAAAGGGGGCCTATTATGCTCATTTCCATCTCTATATTTTTATACTGGTACTCCACTAGAGCAGATTTGAGTATGATTCACAGTTCAAAAAACTCCTTATTTATCTTATACTGGCCCTTTATGCAGCCCCTCAGTTCAGCCCCGTCTCTAACAAGCAGTCTTAGCTCCTGTCTCTTTAAGGCCCCACTCCTGATCAGCCCACACTGCTCTGATTGGCCAGCTTTCCGGAAGCCTGCTGAAGGGCAGCTGTATCAGAGTCTTCTTAAAATCCTGCTGATGCAAAACCCAACATTTCCTGCTTTGCTACTTCATATTAAAAGCTTTAAATGACTAAATAAGGGGAGACTTTTATTGTGAAGAATTTACAGGAAATTAAATGTGTTCCTCACTGAATTAGCAGAGCTTTGTTAGCGGCGCTTAAAACTGGGCAACACAACAACATATAGAGATATTTGGATCTTTTTGTTCAGCAGATCAGTTAGAAATAATGCAGGGAGGAATAGTACAAGCAGAAAACAGCCACAGTGATGATTGTTTGATGAAGAGCTGCAGACAACCAGCACATCTCCAACAGGTAAACTACTTATTTTACTTAGCCCTGCTGTGTAATGTAAAAACACTCACAGCGTGCCAGTTCAACTCCAGTCATGGCTCGACGTGACTACCCCCAAAACAATGGAAAAATGCCACAATGTTAGCGGAGAGGAGCAGTGAACTTGTACGCTGTGCATGGAGCAGATGACCATATAAAGAAATCCGTCACGAGCTGACATCAGCTTGGGCTGAAAACAGAAAAAAATGCTGGAAACCAAGCATTCAGATCAGTCTGAAGCCAGTGTTTTTTGTTCACAAGGATTACTTCTACATACATTTACCTCATTATTTGACACTTTGGTTATGTTTTATATATATGACTGAAAAAAAGGAAAAGCATAATAGGTCCCCTTTAGAGATTCACTGCAACAAACTTGTAAAGCATAACATCTAACAGTCTTTATTGCCAAGCACCAACATAAAAAACCCTCCTGTGAACTGTAAACCAAAGACAGTAGATCCAACAAAACTGCTTCCTGCTTCTTTTAATGCCAATGTTTAGAATATATGCTAGTTGTAAACGTATATAAAAGTATGGTTAAGGCAACCCTATCACCAGACTGAACATTGATAATGGATGATTATAAAAAAAACTATGGACTACATTCAATGCCATTGTTTTTTGTTTATTTATTTCTACAATATCTCCATATGGCAACTGCAGTATGGAAAAACTACAGCTAAGTTACAGTTAAGTAGTTGCCTTAAACAGTTAGGGTTATGGAAAGATTGTTGTTACCATATTAAAAAACAAACATAATTGCAGGTCTGTGATTGGACACAAACTCCTGCCTATCCACTACCCTTACCTCCCCATCCTTCCCTGCATGAAGGGTCCTTCATTGGCACTAAACGTTGGTTCTGGATGTAAATGGGCTGAAGAATCCTCCAATGTAAACATAATTCCTTGGGATACTGGGCTAAAATTAGGTATAGATTCTGGTTATGATTTAAAAAAAAAAAAAAAAAAAAAGACATTATTGATGGTCTGTGATTCAAATTCCAAGCTCAGGTATCCACCACCCTGGCCCCCAAACCCAGTGGGCAGAGCTCCGGCTCAGATCACAATTGGAGATGTACTGCAGAGGGTAACATTCAAATAAATGAACTGTGACCTGAAAGGGGATGAAAATCATGGTATTATAACCAGTCACAGCTGGTTTCTATCATATATTTATTACAATGAATTTGCAGCTTATTATTTTACTCCCAAAACATTCCAATAAGATGCAGCTCTGTCAGTGATTTATATGATTGTGAGACAAAATAAAAACAACATTGGAAGCAGCATTGAGCTGCATTTGCTTTGACAGCTTGATGGGTCTGCCCACAGGTGACTAAGTGTGAGAGATGTTGGTGGTTTGTGCAAGCTTTGTCGCATTTTGTGTGGTTTTACTCTCTTTTGACAAGGGCACACTGCTCCCTAATGGTATTAAATGCTGGCATTGGATGTGAATCATGCTGCAGAATCGTCCAATATGAATGTAAATCCTAGGAATACTGGGTATGACTGAGACTTATAGAATAACTTATAGAAAAGCAGGGTTTTTGTCCCAATGTTTCAAGTGCCTTAGACACAAAGGGAGCCACAGATCTCAACAACTGGGCCAACAGAACTTCCCCCTGCCTGTTGATGTGTGTTGATGTAGTTAATCTTTGCATGGTTTTTGGCCTGGCTGCTAAGGAACAATATAAAGTGGTGAAGGACACGGAGAACCACTTCCATTTCCAGGTTGATGTGGCTTGTCTCCTCTGGAGCCCACATTCCTTCTCCAGCTTTAGCCATGCACAGACACACCTTCAGAAATTGCTGACGCAGAGTCTGTGACCACAAATACATGAGGGAGGATCTCCTGATGTTTCATGTCCTAGCCCAGGTGTGTAAACCACCTCTGTGTGCTTTTCACATGTAAGAGTCTCAGGAGTGCTGTCATTAGACTGACAAGAAACATTACAGCTCTTACTGTATACACAGGCGAAGTTCCACCTGCTTTCCTGGCTAGCCCTTGTTCCACTAGCATCTGTCAATGGGGTTTCTTCTCTTTCTTAAAAGCTAAAACATATTTTTGAGGTTTTCAATTCATTTTCCAAGCAAAATGAGTATCCCCTGCTAGCCTGGGAAGCAGAAGAATATGCCGAGCTCTTGTTTTATTTGCTCTGGCAGATACATGGAAATGGGTGAAAATCTGTCTGAATGGGATCCCTTCCCATTCAGACAGATTTCCACCAATCCTGGTGCCTGATAAGCCAATCACAACTGTTTATTTACATGCGTGGGGGTGCTCATATGGGGATATAACACTGTGATTGGTCGACGCTAAACTCCATCGGAGCACCCGATTGGTTAGTGCAGGACCCCCAAACTTGAAAAGTCACACATTACACATTTTGTTGCTCTGATTGGTTGTAGGTCTACCCAATTGCATCCAGAGGCATTTTGGTTTCTTGATATTAGATCGAAAATGAATTTAGGCGTTCCAGACTAATACACATTTGTCAGTTAGTCTGGCGATAATAGGCTAATCCTCTGCTGTAATGGGTACCGACATGTGAATACCTCTGCATTTTAAGTTAAGTTAAACAATTTTATTTCTCTATATAGGATCAGGAACCACATGGAAAGGCTGAAAAAAGTACATGTTAATTTCAGAGCTCTCTTGCTGATAACAGATGCCTGTTGCTGTTGGAAGGTTGATGAGAGCTGAGTCTTTGGGATGTAAAAACCAAAACAATGACCTTAAAGAGGCTAAAAAGCTCAGTAGATCTGAGAGCAGCTGCAGAGTTGGGTGATAATTCTATGTGGGTTTGTTACACTGTTGACATCAAACACTTTTTAATCCATCATTAAATTAAAAATATATATATATTAGTGCAGCTGTAAAATAAACGTAAAAGCTCCATACTCAAATATACTAAAATAAATGCAGTTCGGCTTAAAGGCATTGAACAGATAAACATAGATAAAACAGTCACAGTAATGGAACTGGATACTTGCTCCAAGTAGCTAATGTAGTAGTGACCTACAAGTGTCCAGTAGTGATGTAGAGGTTGTGCAAAAGTACTTGTATAAAGGATGGAGGTTTAAACATATCTGTCTGATGAGCCGCTCAATTTGGACAGTATATGTGCATTGAAAATGAAATATGCAAATTTTCAATTTTCAAAATTAATTCTATTTCTATTTTATTGTTGCTGTAATGTCAAGGAGGCGAAACCCAAGAATTTTACTCTCTCATACTTGTATCTCTTGTGTCTCTTATTCTTGTACCTTTTAAAACCTATTATGGTGCTTACAAGCATCAAGTACTTTATCTATATCAAGACGATTTTTTAGAATTTTGAGCTTGCATTTTGTCAGTGAACTCTTGTATCTCACCTATATTACATGCTGTATGCTATGCTTACATCATGCCTGGTAGATTGCAGTGTTTCTCTGTAGTGCACCTTGATGGAGTTGTGCACTCAAGAGAATTGTCAACATGAGATCAGGGTGAACTATACGTGCTGGAGTATTACTGTAGCAGATGTAAAGATCAAAAGGCCACTGTTCTCTGAGGTCCACAAGAGGAAGTCCACATGTCAGTTTGATTTTCTATGAACATGTCTCTTTTACTGCACTAAGTACTGTACTGTATATCCAACAAAGTAGAAATACATCTGAGCCCCACATGGCTCCAGACACAGAGTTAAATTTACTTGATGGTCTGTTTCCGGGTATGTCACTGATGGGAACTTTTAGGGCTTGTAACTTGTGACACTTGACAAATGAATTGTGGTTTTTGCATTTTAATGTTATGCTTGACATGGTACAGTATGTTAGGTCGGGAAGTTGAGCATACAAGGGAAAAGCAATGGCCTAAAGGTGATCTTGTATTATGTATTATGTATATTTTTGAATCAAAATCTTGTTTTCAGTTTACTGAATACAAAAAAAAAGGAATAACTGAAACTGAATGACACTAACCCAAAACTTTAAATCCTTAACCTTTCACAAAATAAACAACTCACAATGTTAAAAACAAATTTATACACCCAAATCATTTCAGCTGAGTCCATGGCCATATTTCCTGTCACACTAAATGACTCAACACATCAATGAAGTCCACACTGCTGTGGACTGTACAAATCCACAATCATTAAATCCAAAAGCGTCTCAACCCTTCTTTCTGCAGACTTCTACAGACACAATGTAGAAATACATATAGTATGCGAGGCTTGATATTGAACAAAGAAGTCCGTGTGAATTGCATTCAGAACCATTCAGAAAATGATAGCTCAGCTTGTAGTGCGGAGATGGTTAGCATGATAGATGCTAGCTGCCATGGTTAGCAAATTTTGGTCCCCTTCTTCAGGTGGCTTTCCCATATTGAGGAAATCAGTGTTATTACTAGCTGAATGTACATTTCTATGAGAGCTTATCCCCTCATGTCAACTCAAATTTTACAGTCCAAACTTCTTAACAGTTCTACAGTCAAAGTACTGCACATTTATTTATTACAAACAAGAAAAAGAGCCAAAAACCCTTTATTATAGGTGTGTAAGGGTTGTCTATTTAAAAAAACAAGTATCTAAACGATTATAGATTCACCAGCGAGTACACGTGTACTCGTGTACACGTTCCCATTCCTAATTTGGACAGCCTGTGCTGACACTTTTTTCATTCCAACCCAGAATAAACACATGCATGCAACTTTTGACAGGATTGGTGTGAGGTAATGTTAACCTTTTGACAGCGTTAGTGTGAGGTAATGTTAATGCAGTGTTACCAGCTGAGCTGAGCGAACGCTAACCTTATACCACGCACACTGGCTATAACTCACTACACTACACCAAAACTAGTCTAACATTGTTCACCCAAATTTAAATTTCATGACACCATGAAAATGACACAAATGTTGTTTAGCTGTTTAGCTTAACTTTTGCTTTATACGTTTTGCTCCAAATAACCTCATGACAGTTTTGACTGAATGGCAATGACGTTTATTTTGTTAGCTATGCTATCTTTTTTTTTTCCTGGACACAACTTTGGCTCCCCCCTCACGGTAGCACCCTAGGCGACCGAAGCACCCCCCTTGAACTCAGCCCAGAAGCCTAGAACAAATATACTGACATCAATTACAGAGTCAGGATCTCAGTACTGGTCATATCCATGGTAACGACTGAGGTCTGAAGTCTTGTCAAATGAGGCTTTGCCATTCACAGGCTCTGCTGCTAGTGGGGCAACAAAGTCTTTAGAATAATTATTACTTTTGTGACCAGGCAACCTGCTGTAATCATGCCCAGCTTTCATCAGCGCAGCACTGTGAAGAGAGATCTATTTTTGTATTAAGCGTGTATGGGCCACCTGCATTCACTGGACTCTGTGTATCCGGGCTTCAAGGGCAGAGGCCTTCACTAATAGATTTACTTCTTTTATCCCTTTATATTTGTCATCCAGTGCAGCACTTTTTCATTTGAGGATGCTGTTAAATCAGTGTCATCCTGGGATGGGGCCAGTAGGTCTTTCATCAGCACAGGTCTGCCTGAGGAAGCGGTGACAGATTTTTTCTGTAAACTGTATCTGAAAAGTCAGAGACTGGCTTCATTGCTGCGGGATGTGCTGCTGACCAACTCAAGCACAACTATGTGCTGCCAGCTCGGCTGAGGTGCTGATGGCGGCGCTCATCCAAAACTCTTTACATAACTGGGGCTTGTTCCAAAAGTCACTCTACTGTTTTTTGCCCAGTGTCCTAGCAGGTTGATCCTGGCGATGACAAATACAGGCTAAAAACATTCATAGGCTTATATAATGTACCAAACAAGACAAATGCAAATAAATCTAGGCTATTCCAGGAGCACATAACGTCCTTAATCCAAAATATTTGGCTGGATTTTCTTTGACAGTTAATAATGAGGAGGACTTCATTACCACCACTGAGTTATGTTGTAGAAGTTTAAGCTCAATCTTCTGTTCCTACAAGGTTTCCTGACTCAGGTTGTCTGCTCATGCTATTGCATTTGTAACTGTTACCTGCCATGATGCCTGCCGTGATGCACAGCTCTCTACCTTCCAATCCTGTCGCCACACTTCAACTGCAAATCCAGGCAAACTATCTGCAGAGTGACTTTGGCAAGAAAACACTGTTTTGAACCATTGATGTAAGACACTTGGCTTATATAAGTACTGAAATACCTGTTAAGGTTATGCTTGCATATTTATGCTTGACCACATGTTTATTTGAGGTCACTTTTACCATTTTCTACATCATCTTCATGTTAAACACTCATCATTCAATGAGATATTACAAGAATACAGTATATTTTATTATTTATTATTTGGGGCGGCTGTGGCTCAGGAGGTAGAGCGGGTCGTCCACTAATCGGAAGATCGGCGGTTCGATTCCCGGCTCCTCCAGTCCACATGCCGATGTGTCCTTGGGCAAGATACTTAACCCCAAAATTGCTCCTGATGGCTGTGCCATCAGTGTATGAATGTGTGTGAATGCTTAGCTTCCTCTGATGGGCAGGTTGGGACCTTGCATGGTAGCCCCTGTACCCATTCAGCGTATGAATGTGTGTGAATGGGTGAATGTGATTCGTAGTGTAAAAAGCGCTTTGAGTGGTTGGAAGACTAGAAAGGCGCTATACAAGTACAGTCCATTTACCATTTATTTTGATGTGTATGTTGTACTGTTTGTCTGTTTGTAGCCTGTCCTTAAAGAACATATTTACCACTGCACAAGAATGCATGTTCTCAACCCCTTCAGAAAAGAGCTTCCACTGTCATTGCCATCAACTATTTATTGGTCTCAGCCAATAAAAATACAAAATATTTAAAATTTGAATTTTTTTTTTAAAACTTTGTGTTTCTTTCAGCTAGTTGTTTTTGTTTCTGGCCTGCTAATGTATGTTTTGGTTGAGTCAAACTGCTCTCATCACCCTTGTTTCCAGCCACAGCAGGCAGTTGCTATCAGCAAGAAAGCTCAGATAAGCCCACTGTACAGTACTGGCCCAGCGCAAAATGGTAGATATACAAACTTATTTACTAGCTGGTGAATATAGTGTTGCATTTAGCAGCTAAAGAACCATGTATTTCCCCAAGGAACTGGTGGAGACCAAACCTGATCTAAAAGGAGAGTGAATATCGGTGGTCAGAAACACAAGTCTAAATAATCACTAAACGTTGTTCCTTTCTGCTGGATGAGTGAATAGATAGTAGTATTCTGCCACATTAACCATATCAGCTTTATAAGGCCATAATATTCCATGCGTGATTTTCAGCCCTGCCCCCAAGTGGCCAAAAGAAAAAAATGATTGATGCAGCTTAAAGCTTCAGTTTAGGTGACTTTAGTTTTAAGTGATTTGTGTGTACAGATCACGCAAAGAATTAATTTACATTTAAGAAAAATACATCCGAACATTTTGATGTCATTATCAAACTAAAAAGAGAGATCAAGGGACAAAGCTAATTTAAACAAGGCCACATGTGAAGCACACAAGAGATGCTCGGTATTTACCTGGCAAAAGCGTTGGGGAGCTATGTTTACAGTAATAAACTGATTGACACTGGTGCAGAGCAGCTGTTTGGTCAAACATGAGAACAATCAATAGGGACTCTTTGTTTTGCTCAGCAAACTGAGCCCCGGAGTGGTCCTGTAAAATTTGGTACAATATTTGACATGCTAATATTGTTTTGAGTGATCATCATTTCCCAGTAGGACCACATAAGAGGGTAAACAAATATGAATTATGTGAGCGGTACAAACACTTTGGAGAGCCCTCGGGAGATTCCAGTGACACTTTATGCATGTACATGCTGCAGCTCAGCTTCTGTCTCTTTAGTTGCATTTTAGACTGACCTTTGTGAAACCTGGAATTATTACAAGTTTATTTTACATTTTTGTTTGGTATGGGTATTCTAGTGGAATGCCAGTAATATTTAGCATTGGCTCATTCAGATTCAGCTGCATGGTGACCTCTCTCTGCTGATGTCTTACAAACCTGAAACACCAGTTCAGTATTGTCAGAGTTCCAAAGAGTGTCACAAGGTTCAGCCAAAGTGGGTATGTGAAGGCCAGTAGCAATATATTTATGGCTCCAAGCTGCTGAGAGTCAACATTTTGTGCCAGTATGGAGAATGTCTGAATTTGAACATATTCATTCCAAGTATGTTTTAATAATGATAAAATAAAAAATAATAAAAGCAAATTGTTTTTCATGTTGAAAGAGACTCTGAAAAGACTCAAAGTCCAAGTCTTATACTCCAAGCATAAGACCCCAAGAAGCTGCAACGCTCATTACACACCACAATACAAAATCGTGATGATTGCATTTTCTACCAATATTGAGTCTAAAATGATAGGATTTGCAACCTGTCACTGAACCCACAGTTACCAACTGTATCACTGTGACTCTGCCAGTCATCTGCAAAAGAGAATATAGCCACTGCATTGCATTAGCCTGGTGAGCTAACGCTTAGTAATTAGTGTAATATAGCAAAATATAGTCTGGTCTTAAAGATACAGGAACTGGATGGGTTTGGTCTCGGCTTTCGGTCATACGGAAAGCCTCAGGGTGGTTCTTGAGGAATGCCTATGGGGTCATTTCAATCCCAGGGGTATATCCCTTCAGAGTGTAAATGTGTTTAATAAATTTCATGCCGATCTGTTAAAGTTGACATTTTCGCCTGATGAGGACAGCTCATTGGAAGAGTTTATTCTCTGGGGACTATGAACGGGTGGTGGTTCTCGAAATATCTTGCTCCGAACTGAAGTATTTGACCAGACAGAAGGACCAACAGACGACAAACATCACCATGCTTAGTCATCACCACCAGTATGTCATTACACATTGTGAATACTGTTTATTTGTTGCCCATTTTAGGGAGGTACCGCCATCTTATCAAGGTTGGATAGGAAGCAGTGTTTAGTTAAAGGCCAGTATTGACAAACCATCATAGCAGTGGTTTGTGTCTGGAGCAGCACTGGTGCAATGGGAAGCTAGCATTTGATGAGTGGACTGCAGAGAGTCAAGTTGCCAGAGGGCTTGAAAGCCCAGGATAGTGGCACACATCAAATTTAATATCCGTTCTCTGTGTGGATATCACAGTGACGAAAGATGAAGCAGACTCAGTCACATTGAACTAATGGACAGGCCGGGCTGAGAGCGGGAAGCTCCCGGTCCAACCCCCCAAAAACACAGCTCATCACATCAACGCATACATAGAAAAACCCCACTCCCCAACACAACCCCAGGAAAAAAAAAAAAAAAAAAGTAGGAATAAGAGGTGAGCCAGTAATCAGAGAACACTTCAGAAACTTAATCAGCATCGCTTGTCTGATGAGGAAGAACACTTCTGGTTTTTGTGGGCAGGAGCCTTCATTAATCATCCTCAAAAGAAACACCACTCCACTGCAACTTGAGTTGAGGACCCTCTTTTCCGCCACAGACTATATAGAGCAAAGCTGAAAAAAAAAATTGGAAGAAGAATGAGGGGAAAAAAGCTATTCATGCTCTTTCCAATCAGTCCAATCAGCTTTGGTCAGCTTCAATGTCCAGAGGTTTAATGTTTCAAATGAACACCAGACATCTACATGTGGTGGTTTGATTGTTTTGTGCACATTCCCATGCCATATTTCTGAAGAAAGGACTTTCCATTACAATGTTGACAGATACAGACACATTACCTTAGATCCTCAGGCTGTACTTTTTCTTGAAGTAAACTTACAAAATAACTCACAACATGCACTGTGGCAGGATATCTGTGCCTATCACGCCACTGAGGGTCAAAACTCTGAGTGTAATTCATTTTGCTTTTTTTTTTTTTTTTAGGAATGAGATTTCAAAACAAATTACATCCTCTACAACATGAAGTGGCCTTTAGAGAGTAAACACATTCAGATGACTCAGAGAGGAAGTTTGGCAGTTCATCCATGACCCAGTAGTCTGAAGAGTGTTATATTTCCAGGACACGCACTCATGAAGAGATGCAATAATCTGATTTAACCCGGGAGTAGGATATAATTAATATCACACTGTTATTTAATTAAAACCTGAGCATGAATAAAATAAAGCTACTGATGATTATTATTTGCAAATTATCACACAGCCAAATTTCAATATAACCTGAACTTAGATTGATTATCTCAAAGAATGAACGGGTATTAACTCTGATTATTATTTACATTGTTGTTTTTTTCTCATCTGTACACATGTATGAATTTCTGTTACCTATACCTAAGATTAGAGAATTCATCCTCATTTACAATTTGTATATATTCCTGCAGATACAGTATTTTAACCTTTTAAATGGATGGCACTCTGGTAGAGGAGGTGAATGATGTCTGTCCTTCCTTTGTGAGGAACATCAAGGTGTCCTTGAGCAATTCACCCCCCCAGTTCCTGCAGTAGAGCTGCTCATTGGCCAACACAAGAAAAATGTCATAATGTGAAAATGATTTCTGATCTAATGTGAAAAAATTTGATTGGTAAAAATAAACACCTCCAACCCCCCATTCCCTACACATTACACGGTGTGCTGACTCTGTGTTATGGGTGTATAAATAGGTAGAAGTCTGTCTGCAATGAGGTGATGAGTACAGTTTTAGTTCAATAGTCAGCGCAGTCGTCTATGATCTGGGAGACTCCAGTTCGAGACCCAGTGAGGGTACCTCCTTCATAAGGTAGTTTATTCATGAACACTTATTGTAACACTTTAATTTTCTAAAATTAAATGCGTAATACGAACAAAAACAGGATTTTAATGCCTCTTTCCACTTTTATTCAAATACAAATACAAATAATTTGCTGCCTCCACAAATACAGATACAAATACAAATACTGGGCTTCCCACACATCCCTAATATCCACTTGATATGACTAACTCAGACTGCTGAAGCCTCATGTAAGCGTCAGATCAACTTTTAAATGCATTTTTGTATAAATTGACTGTGTGGACACACTGTGGATTTTTGCCCCCCATCAATTACACCTGTATTACATCTGTATTTGCCTCCACAAATACAGATACAAATACAAATACTGGGCTCTCTGCACATCCCTAATGTAAATGTATAAACTGTATATATACATGCATGTTCTATGTATGTATGTGTGTATGTATATAAGGATATACATATATGTGTTGGTATTTGCGATGTACACTATTCCTTTATCAGATAAGAGACTCATTTCTCATGATTATTTCTGGAACACCTCAGATTTGTCATGTCCGGAAAACCAAAATATATTTTCAGTGCACCAGCAGATATAAATATAACACTGAAGGCAATTAAAGGTCAGCCATCTTGTGTAATCTTTAAAAGGCACCACTTCATTTAATGGCCCATTTAAGATAATTGAGGATCCTGACAGGATAATTGACAGCATGCATCAGTATTGGTATCCTGGTTCCAGACCTCTGAATTACCTCCCACATATTTCATTTAAATAGGTCTGGCATTATGTTCACTAACAGCTGTTCCCCCAGGTTGAAGAAACAATCTACACAATCAGAATTTTGTAGGCTGGATTAAGAATGGGTACATCATTTACATACAGTTAGCCATCTACCAAGCTACATCAAAATGCAGCAGAAAAATGGCAATTAACAGGAAGCTGTACAGGTTGCTGAATGTCAATTTACATAAAGTTACATCTTTCTTTAGAAAAACTTTAACTGCTTCCACAGCTTATGTTTTTTACTGAAAATGATAGTGGTGGGACAGATATGAATCACTCATAAGCCCTGTTAGACTGTTTTCAGGGTGGCCAGTGAAGAAAATCTAGCATCTTTTCTCAGTAGTTGGTGGATGAAATCTTGAAAAAGATAGCAGAAAATACTCTACTCAAATGAGATGCACATGTTGCATAGCATAGCAAGCAAACATCAGATTTCTGAGTCATCTCCTCAGAATCAGATGTTAAAGGCTTCTTTCTAAGCTCAACATACTGGACAATTAGACAGGGAGATGTCCAGGCCCAGATAAACATCCACATGTTGCGTTTGTTTGGCCACTGATTCATTGTTTACTGATCAGTTTTGAAGTGGGGTGTGGGGGGGGGGGACTCAAAGGTCACATGACAGACAGAGACAGCTATAACTGTTTGTTGGTAGTCTTGCTAACTCCTCCACTTGTACTGTAAGAAGGTAATAAGTGATCGTTATTGCAGTATTGTTGTCTTTATTGCATCTTTTTGTCTCTTGTCTGCAAATCTTCATGATGTTGGTTTCAGATCGTGTTTCCGAAAGACTGCAGTTGAAAATTAGCTGGCTGGCTAACACTAGCACATTTACAAAAATGTTGATTAATGTGTGTTATTAATAAATTAATTCAATTATAAATTTAATAATAAATGAAATGGAAATGAAAAATGAAATGAAAATTAAATGAAAAACAATTGCTTTTGAAAAACATAACTCATTACAGAACATTACAAAAAGAAAAGTGCAGTGTGTCAGTCGACCTTCCGAATTTCTTAAGTTTTCACAAAGCAGTATCTTACCACTGTGATTGGACTCTTATGAATGAAAGAAAAGCTATAAATATAAACATGTTCATTATGATCATTCTTTAATGTTTGGTTTTGTCACCTAGTAAAGGAATGTCTAAGAAATAATGAGGAGAACACAGCTCAGTGTCAATGTAGGAAAAAAAAGATAACAAACATCATTTTCAATAATAATTCAGACTGAAATGTGACTTTTTATTTAAACTTCTAAAACAAGTTCGTCAAACCCACCGTCAGTGTGATGTATTGTTGTTGTTGACGGTGACAGTGGGATCAATAGCGGGGCATGATTTGCACGGGGGAGGACTTGTCAAGACTCAGCTTTAGGTAATGGGGGCGACGCTGATCTGAAGACGAGGCAGACATGCATATCAGACACACATGCATAAAAGATTGAATAATGAGTTTGTCTTTGTACAGTACATCAGAGGCATGTCAAACGCTCTTAATAAGACCTGATATGAGTCTCTTTTATATGTTGCCCTGCATTGCATGTCAGTCTGACGTGACATCCTGGCATGTTTCTCATACCCCATTATGTAACAAAATCCATATTCTCTCTAAAAGCCATGTCCTTTTCTATTGATTGCACTGTGCTCTATGAGGACTAGTTAAAATGGTAATCATCAGTTAAACAGAGGCCTGAGGGCCCCTGAATAAAATAGAGCCTTCAGCTATACTTTCTCAGCCTGTGGACAGCACAGGGGACCAGCAAAATATTGATCTACAAAATATCAGCGCGTCCACAAATTCAGTGGACTCACTTGAAAGACTTTAGCGTGAATCTACAGCGCAGGTTTGTTTCTTTATCGTTCTGCAGATGCTTATTAATTTCCCGGAGAGATTTTCAATGAGGCAAAATTTAATTAAAAATCTGATTAAAATTTCACCTCAACACACCACTGAATCTTATAAAGGGAGAAGCAGCGCAGCCATATTGACCATAACACTTTCTCTCTGATGCCCTATAAAAGAGTTTGCCCTCTCATGAAGGGAAGTCAAGTCTGAGAAGTCTTCGAGGAACCTCTCGTGTCTGAGGTTGAGTCATTCTGGTACTCTTCGCCCTCTTCATTTTTAGTTCTCTTTTTTTTTTTATCAGAGAGGCTGTCTGCTGAATACTGGTGCAATCACCAAGCCACCACTGACCTTCAGTTCAGCTTTTACCACTTCCTCCTAGCCCCTATATAACCCACATTTATCAGACCATAGCTACTTCATATTCATGACACGGAGCAATCCTCAGCACATAAATAAGGCATTCCTATAAAACACTGCAACAATAACTGACTTCCATTTTGGCCAAACCTCAACCCATGTGACCTCTCTGAAGGGCTCAACTTGTTTGTCAGTGGTTTTTATGCATAAAAAGGACTAGAAGTGTACCACTGAGCCAGCACCTCCTCAAGCTTGCAGTTTCCATGACACCCAACAATACTAATGTTGAATGGAAAGTTGATGAAATGAACAAAGAACTGATGATTTTGCTATTCTTAGAGCATTACTTATGTTTAAACATCTGCCATGAGGGTGACCCTTGAGGCCATGTGGTTATTAAAGATGAGAGGATTCATCCTCTTGCGATCATGAGAATGTCTAGTGAATTATGGCAAAATGTATCTTGTATGCACAATTGTCATTTTGGTGTCATGGGGGCACCAGAAGGAAGTCTATGGAGTGGAATATCCTCTTGGGACCATGAATATCCACAGTAAAGTTCCTTTAAAATTTGGTGATTCATTTTTGGATGTACAACATCATGGATTAACCCCATAAACTTCACAACATTTTCTTCAAACTAAACAACAATAAAATATGTTGTTTCCCATTACCTTCAAAAATGACACGTTAGAGCTAAATGATCTAATGCTCAATTCATCAGGATGTGCCACTCTCCTATTTTCCAGTGTTGACACTCATCAATTCTCATGGTGATTCCCAGGATTGGAACATCCTAGCCACTGTAATGTACTTGGACTACTTCTTCTGTTTGTATGGCGCATCCAGCTACAGGCTACAGGTATCCGTTCATACACATCAAATGACACAACACTACATGATGCTGCATACAAGTATTATAAAAATGATTTGTTTTCGAGGAAATTAAAAGTATAATAAAAACAAAAACAGGATTTTAAAGCCTCTTTACACTTTTATTCGAAAACAAATACAAATCATTTTGCTGCTTCAACAAATACAGATACAAATACAAATACTGGTCTCTCTGCACATCCCTAATATACACTTGATATGACTAACTCAGAATGCTGAAGCCTCATATAAGCTTCAGATCAACTTTTAAATGCATTTTTGCATAAATTGACTGTGTGGACACACTGTGGATTTTTGCCCCCCATCAGTTACACTGAAAGTGCATTTGAAGGGTATCTCTTAATAGCCAATACGAACAGGAGGAATGATTACAGCAAGGAATACTTCTTTCACTATTCATATGAGCACCTGACTGTTGTTTTAAGATATACTTTTTTTCCTTTAAGATTTGGTCAGGTTTAAACCAATAATTACTTCTATAGGGAAAGATCATGGTTTGGATTAAAGCAACTACTTCGATGAGCACCCTCATGGTTAAGTAGTTAAGATACTGAACAGCAGCATCAGCAGTTAGAGCCTGGCCGGTGACCTTTGTTGCATCTCTCTCCAGCTCATTTTCTGTCATCTCCAATACTGTGCTATGTAATAAGGGCAATACCCAAAAGCTATATTTTTTTAAAGTAACTATGTCATTAAGGTTAGAGAACCTTCACCATCATGGTTAAAAGAAAAACTACAGTACAGTTCTTGATCTAGGAAAGATAAGGGTCATGATGAAAAGAAAAAAAAAGAACATTGACTGTTGGAAGGAACAGCAGCCTCCAATGTCAAATCATACACAGTGCAAGTCTGCATAAATTCTGTGCAAACATATACTGTTCAAACCCACAGAACCTGTTTTTATACCAAATATGTCAGACTGAAGAGTAGGAGGAATGTGTATGAACACAAAACATGCTGAATAATTAGAATTGATAGAATGAGGCAGCCATAAAAAGAAGTCTTAGGGATTCAACACTATAAAAAGGCTTCAATGGTGAGTTTGAAAAGCTGATACAGAGTTGTACTGTATATGATACGGTCAGACAGAGAGGAATCATTTTAACAACCTTAAAGTATTCACTATATGTTAAGTGGTTAACTATGGTGACTATGGTAAAGGGTTCAGACAAATCCTCACAAATCCTCAAATATCCATATCAAATTTCACTGCAATCCAGCCAGTAGCTTTCTCTGGACTAAAGTGTTGCATGGACAGATGGTCCATTATGGTATGAAGACTGAATGTGAAGGAATAATTAGAGGTCATGTGAATGCTTACAAAGCAAAGGTAAAGATGCAAACAGATTCATTCTTTGATGTGCTACCTGAGTAAAAGTTGCATCTGCTGAAAAACAAGACTGCAGTATAGGCATCATAATGTAGCTGTACTCTCTCAAACATTAAAAGAATTACAAGCCTTAAGCTCCTATTATAGCACACAGGATGAGAGGAAAGTGCCAAAAGGGATCATTTCAAATTTCACATCAACATTACAATGCATTTGACTAGTATGACATTGATTAAAGTAATGCTCTATCAGAATTTCCTGACTTTGCAGGGTGATAAACTGCACTCTCAGCAGAGTACACCTGTTTCTCATGCAGAAAAAAAAACATTTAAGAAGCTTGTGTTGAGAGGTGGTAATATATCTGTCACATTACAAGATGCTATTGTTTTTCTAGTGACCTCACTGACATCAATAACTGTCTTCAAGACATAAAATCTTGGAAAAACTTTTTTCAGCTCAATGAGAATAAATCTCTTTGGACCACAGTATTTAACCAACATTGTTTCTCCTAATCTTGGCCCATTGTTCTATTTTGTTAAGTCACATACAAAAAATCTTGGAGTCATATTCAATTCAACATTAAAGTTTGACAAACAAATCAATTCAGATGTCATTCAGCTCTGCATATATATATATATATATATATATATATATATGCTCACCGGCCATTTTATTAGGAACATCTGTGCAGTCTAATGCAATCCAATACCACAGCTCTGCTGTAAATTCTACATTTATGAAGCTTATACAGTTTCAGTTTTTGTTGACATTGTCAGGAAGGTGATAATTCTACTTGATGTTTATTATTGAGGTGGTAGTGGGTGGTGGTGGTGTACTGGGGTGCATTATATTGAAAAGTGTTCATGATATTTTGTCCACTCCATTAACATACATAAGGAGGGCAAAATATTAGGAACACTTTTCAATATAATGCACTCCAGTACACCACCACCACCCACTACGACCACAATAATAAACATAAAGCAGAATTATCACCTTTCTGACAATGTCAACAAAAACTGAAAATGAATAAGCTTGATAAATGTAGAATTGATGGCAGAGCAAGAGCTTTGACAGGGACATCACTCCCATCCTAGCCTTCCTGCTCTGGCTCCCTGTTAGATATAGAATTGAATTCAGATTTCTGCTGTTTGTCCACAAAGTGTTACATAGTCTTACCCCTTCTTATATTACAGGACTCTGTCCCCATACACACTGTCAGAGACTTGAGGTTTTCTGACCAAAGGACTAAGTGTTCTTAGGACAGGGCTTTCTCTATAGCTGTGCCAAAACAAAATATTACTATTCCTCATACCATCATATGATTCAACCCCTTCTAAGACTAAGATTTTGAAGAAAAAACTTACTTGTCCTAACCTAACCAACCCAAGTATTTCTGCTGATGTCTTTGTAGGTCTGTGTTGTCTCTAAGTGTTTTGTGTGACCATACATATTTTTATCATTATTATTATTATTCTCTTCACTCTGTTTTTATTCTTACTTTTCTTCTATTCTTTTTTTGTCTCCTTTCTTTTGTTTCCCTCTCTGTGCTGTACAGCACTTTGGATCAACTGTGTTGAGTGTTAAGTTCTATATAAATAAAGTTGAGTTGAGTTGTGAGAACACTTCCGCAATGAATGTACAATTTGCACTGTACAGTCTAATTAACCTGTTAACTTGCTATATTTGTAATGATTTAACAAATCATTTTAATGCAATAACATTTTTCCATATTCTGTATGAAGCTTTTGTGTTTTCACTTAATTTATTAATTTGATTTGTACTGAGGAAATTCACTGAATCTAATCACCATTGCTTTATATAAATGTTTTTATGGATATTCATTATATGATACTTGTGTCCAGGTAATATTGGTTCACTTGTTTTGTTCTAAAGCAACAACAGAGCAATTTATAAAGTTTACCTGACACATGTTATTGGGTCAAACTGTTGAAATGAAAGTATGTATAGACTATGAGTAAAATTCAACCAGTGTTCTTTAGTACAAGCAAAAACTATTGTCCTAATTGATCATTCTACATGTACAACACTGGACTTTACAATCCAGCTATTATCATAATGGGTACTTAATGGACTCAAATGGTTTGAAAATTAAAAATGCAATGCATGTAGGTGTAATGTATAATTTTACTCTAGATTTTTAGATTATATTGAGAAACATTTCCAAACAGTACTATCAGAGAAATGTTGAAAATGTTAATTTCATGCAGTGCATTGTTTGGAGACGACTTTCTGACTTGACTGTTTTCGGTTTAACAGGAACATCTTGTCTTTTGTCAAACTGAACGCATCAAATATCACATAGTGCCTGGCTGGCATGCTGCCTCATTACAAGAACAGTTTAGGTTTCCAGCCCATAACAAATAGTCCCTGTGTAACCATGTAAACACGGCTACTGCTAATACTTTCAAGTAATTTGTCTTAAAACAAATAAGCAAAATAATTGCCAAATAAATTCTGGTGAGCATATTGCTAATTATAATGGTGACATTTTCTGCAGGATATTATTATTTGCTTGTTTTTCAAGGGTTTTACTACTTAAGATCCTTCTGAACTCTATACAGCCTGAGGACAACCAGCAACCCGCCCTCACTATCTCCCCTAAAGCTTGACCCTCCTGCCTGTACATTAGTGATAATCCATCACTCTCCAAAGTATCTAGCAAAACACTAAGTGTGCTATTTCAAAAGCACAACTGGACATTGTTAGGAGCTGGCAGGGGAGATAACGCTCTACTGCATTCCAGGAGTTGGATACATTTTATACTTATTTAGTCTTATGACAATTTTTGGTAATTCTCTAGAACTATCCAGTTATTTATCAAAAAATATTATCATTAAAAGGTATCCAAATGTATGTTTTAGTTTGGATGTGAGTGGATTTGAGTAATCTCCACCCAAATTTCAACCTTTGTATCAGCAGCCAGACCACACTGGTTTCTGAGCTACTGTATTAATCCATGTTCCATAAGGCTTGTACATAGTATGGTCTGTGTGTTTTCCTGAGCATAAGAGTGAGGGGCAGACAGAGGAGAAGACACTGAGGGAAAATTCATGAATAATAATGCATAGTAGGGCCCTGAACATTGGCTATGAGACTTTTATTAGTGTGGGATAAATCCATACGTAAGCCTTCTCTGCTGGGAGCCTTGCTCTCCAAAGCCGGTGTCATCTCCTTGCTAACAGAGCTGGATCTAAAGATGGGCCTGGATGTGCGCAGGCCCACTCAGATTGACAGCTTGCCCACCCTATCAGATTCATGATAATAATAATAATAATGGCTTTAAATGTTTGTTTTGTCTTGAGGAATTTTAGAATTTAATATATGTAGCTGCTAAAAAATGAATAATATTAAGACCTTCCTCTTTTAAGTGACTGATGTTATGCTACATAGCACTACGCCTTGTCAGAAGGCGGTTTCGTGTAGCTAGCAGCTAGATGGAGCTACATCTAAACAACTATCTTTGAGCTGCTTAAAAAAAAAACAAAAAAACACACATCTAGAGGATGAAGCATGTGTGGACCAGGCCGTGCCTAAAGAGGAGTTGTGGGATTGACTTTGCTGATGCTGAACACTGTGTTCATCCAGCACATCAGACGGAAAATGGAACAGGAGAACTTCCCCACACTAATGGAAGTACTGGATAACTGCCCTGCGGACATTTTTCTCCAATATGAACAGTCTATTAAGGGCTATCATAACCCATCCTCTGACATCCTGAGAGACTTTTCTCCACAACAAACCAGATCCAGACATGCCTGAGATCATCCACTGGATACCTGCTTTTGTCTTTTGAAAGAGAACTAATTGACACTTTGGATTACAACAACATAATAACGTTTTCAACTTAAAGCCCAGAAGGCTTCACCTTGTATAGGCATACAGTATCAGCCACAGGTAAGCCAGTGTTTTTTTTATTCTGGACCGCCGTGGCATGTTATGACTGCGGTTTTTGTGAGGAAGTTCTGAATTGTGCAATTTGTGTTAGTAGCTCCTCTCTTAACAAAGGTTATGCAGTGTTGGATTTGTCATTATCGTGTTATTTCTTCTTATGTGTACAGATAGTCATTCATCTTACTGGCTCATTGATATGTCTGTGGCATTCTGACACATGAGTACTAGGCATACTAAAATTCACCACTGGTCCACCAGTTTTTTTCCCCCCATATCATTTTTATGCATATCTAAGCTTAAAAAAAACTCAGGGTCTTCCAGATGTTTCCAGGTGCAGTCATTAGCCATTTTCTGTATGCTTAGGTTTTAACAGACACAAAGAACATACAAAGAAAATACCCCGCAGAGAAACAAGACATCTCTCTGCTCTAACTTTTTATTATTGTTTCTTAAAGCTTTAGTCCAATCTCTGATGCAACACTAATGCCCCCTTTCCTGGCACTGTTCAAGCTTGGCTACAGTGAAATAAAGATATTTTTTCACTCTGAAACTGATTGATAAACCTCTGATATAAATGGTTGCCAGAGCATATCAGACAACCATGAGTTTTATATGCATTTTCAGCCTGTCAAAGGCTGGTACATCTTTGCATTTTTTGTTGACACTGAACAGAACAGACAGTATTTTGACTCATGCCACCCTGTGAATGGACATAAAAGCATATTTTTCATGCTCAAGTCAAAAGCTTCAAGAATCTTTGAGGAAACACTTCAGCATATCCATGGACAAAATACACATGAAGAAATAAAAACTTGTAGCTTGTGGCTTCAAGAGCATTGAAAGTATCCATGCTTCCAGCAAATAATCAGAATTAGAATTCACCTTCAGACTTAATGTGTTTCACCTTTATTTAGCCATGGACGATGTGCTGAGCACGTCTGCTCTTTTGCAGTAATGTCCTGCCTCACATTCAAACACTTACACACATTCACACTGGGGAGTTACAAAATGCAATCAGGGTTTCCTGCTGATGACAGTTGAACACGTTCACCAAACCAGGTGGAGGTTAAATGCCTTGCTCAAGGGCATCTTTGCTAAGGTGCCTTTAAGCAAGGAATGATGAACTCTCAAATACTAAGTAGCAGATGTCTTTCATTAAGTGCAGTAATTTCCTTTTTCAGTCCCTCCAGGAAATTGCAATTTTGTGATCTCAATAATTAACGCAAATTCAAGAAATCTCCATAATATTTGTAAGAGCTTTCAATTTTCTTAAAGTGCAGCAACTTTTCCGCATGAAATGGCCACATCAACAGACCACTTGTGATTTGGATTTGTTGCATTTCGTGTTGTGTAACTTATGTCATCAAATGACATTTAGCAAGAGTTCAGGTGCATTCAGGTGGAAGATGGACAAATCTCACCTGCCAACAAAAATTACTGCTACAGACCGTGCAAAGCATTTCGGAATTATTTTGTGGAGGGAAACTGTACTCCTTGTAACATTGTGGTAGACCACAAGCGGAAATCTTCACTGGGCAATCACTTTTCTACTGCAAACTGTCTGCAATGAATAAACAACATAAGCAAATCACTGTCACACATCCAAAGTTGATGCATCAAGGCCTGTGGCAAGTGTTTCTAGAAGCAAGGTGAGTGCAAAATTCAAACTCTTGGAAGAATTAATAGCGTGTGTGTGTGTGTGAGAGAGAGAGAGAGAGAGAGAGAGAGAGAGAGAGAGAGAGAGAGAGAGAGAGAGAGAGAGAGAGAGAGAGAGAGAATAAAAGAAAGCTCGGTTTAAAAACTACTAAACTGAACAATTTTACTTAATTCCATCTGTTATTTTTGTTTTTAGAAGTGTGATGAATGGATCCTCAACTGCACTGCACTTAACATTCCCTCCCTAAGAAAAATTTCTGAAATTTTAGCTTCAAAGGGATATTTAGGAGCAGTATATCAAAAGGAAAAAGAAGAACTGAAGATCACATCTTGCAGGAAAACCTGTGAAACCAGTGATATTTGATGAGACTCCAGATGTAGAAGGGAGGTGTGTGCTAAACACACAATCTGATATCACTGTGTTGGTGTTGTTCCTACGACATCATAATTAATGTTATTCCAGGACCGTCATTGCCACTGACCAATCCCATTGTTTTGATGTCATAGCCTTGCAAAAGACTGGAAAAGGCGTGACTCCTTGCCCGCTCACACACACACTGTATACAGTGGGGAACAGAGGGTAAGCATTAAAAAATAAATCCAACTCATTTATCTTTATTTAACAGTGTTGTGGCACAATTTACTGTGTTGCTGCTCTCGCTGCTGTCAGACTGTTTGTTCTGGCAGTTTGAGCTGCTTAAGGCTACTGTGTGGACACCACAACATGGCTAACCAAGCTAACGGCTAATAAAAAGTACATTAATACAACTGCTTTGGGGTTGATTCTTACTATAAACATTGATATTTTTAATAATGCACCAGGTTAGAGGGTTTCTTGTACAATTTACACCACTAGTTATCTGAGAAAACTTTTTTTTTTCTACCTACACATGTGCAGCTATGATGCACCAGCTCAACAGGGGTCGAGTCCTTCTGCCCCACCTGTAGAAAAGAAAAACAAAATGCTTGTTCTTTTCTTTTCTGTTCAGTTTGCTTTGTATTAATTCTATCCAGGTAAAATTTTGGTTTGATAACATTGTGCTATTTTAAGGAGTAGATCTGTTTTTGTTATAGTAGTGAAGTTATACTTAATGCTTCTTATATGATGGCCCAGGACAAACTTTAATATGATGGCCCTGGACAAACATGTAAGGTAATCCTGGGCAAATACTGCT
Organism: Thunnus thynnus; assembly: GCF_963924715.1. NCBI lineage: Eukaryota > Metazoa > Chordata > Actinopteri > Scombriformes > Scombridae > Thunnus > Thunnus thynnus. The sequence goes on from NC_089534.1 coordinate 27,784,450, forward strand.
AGCTACATAGGTCAATTTAAGCCAAATTCCACATCCATGGGCCAGTTATTATATTTAAAATAATTATTTTCATTCTCTCATTCAACCCAATGTCCCAATTCCATTTGATTTGATAGGGATATTTCAGTTGTAATACCAAGTTTGCTTGGATATGAAACAGATGACTAGTGCTGTAAATTGCAAAAGGAAGCCACTAACCTGGTGCATTATTAAAAAAATATTAATGTTTACATTAAGAATTGTCCCCAAAGCAGTTACATTAATGTATTTGTTAGCTCCGTTAGCTGTTAGCTCCATTAACTGTGTTGTGGCGTCCACGCGGTGGCTGTCAGCGGCTCAAACTGCTGGAACAAACAGTCTGACAGCAGCGGGAGCAGCAACGCAGTAAATTACTGTTAAATAAAGATAAATGAGTTGGTCTTATTTTTAATGTTTACCTTCTGTTCCCCACTGTACATGGTATTCATGTGAGTGGACAAGGAGCTACACTTTTTCTGGTCTTCTTCACTGAGTCGCAAAGCCATGACATCACAACAATGTAATAGGTCAGTTGCAATGATGGACCTGGAACAACATTAATTATGATGTCGTAGGAACAACACCAACATGGCGATGTCATGCTGCGATATGGTGCTGTGCTAAACATCCTCCTCCACCACTACAGAAGACTGAATCCGGAAATATCTTGACCTACCTTGCAGACACCATATTCCTCAAGCAGTAACAGAGCAGAACACTCTTATATGAATGTTTTTGTAACAGAAGGCGCTGTTAAACAATTAATTGCCAATAAAGGCACCAGATCAGAAAACGTGGGTACTTTTGTACAACAATGACAGTTTTGACTGTTTTGTCGCAGGTATGTGGAGACTTGTTGGATTTTTCCTTTAAAGAACAAAAGTCAAGCTCATTCATTCCTCCCTGCAAGACAACCCTAGCTGCCATTTCAACTCATCACACTCCTTGTTTCTTTAACTGGACTCCAGCTTCCTATAAAATCATCTGACTGTTGCTGTTACACACACCCTGCAGATGTGGCACGCAATGTCCGATTCAATATTTCTTGCAAGAAAACGTGCTTCGGCCATTGTTTACATTCACAGTTATACCTGCGTTATATTTTATGAAGACAGCCTTATTGCTTTTCTTCACTGGAGGCGGTTGCAGTCAGCATGTGCAGTGTGTGTGGGCCTTTACACCGAGAGCCATTCAGACAGGGGGGCCTGATGGATGCTGGGGGTGTTAATGATCTTCCCCACATTGTGTGTGACCGGGGCACAGCTGGGAGACTGAGAGGAGTGCTGAGGCTGTTTTGGGGTCTGGCCAAGCACAGGTGATCCAAGCACAGGTGACAGCTCCCGACTGCATATGCAACGCTCCGAGTTAGCCGCTAAGTTCAGTGCAAGCAGCCTCATTTTTTGAAAGGCCTCTTTTCAAAAACCTTACCATAAAATAGAACTGGACTTGTAATCATTTAAATTAGCCCCAGTGTATAGAATAACTGCAGCAAAATATGGAAATAGAGCTGGTCAGTTTTCAAAAATAAAAGTAAGATTTTCTGGCATTTATTGACGTTATGTATACCCAAAGAGGAAAAAAAGTCATGACCCCTCTGCCAGGAAGTTCATGCAGAGTCATGGTGTGAGGTAAAAAGGGAGGAATTCTAATATGACATCTTGCACAGGCCTGCCTTCACAAAATCCAGTGTACGACCCCTCTTGACCTCCAGGAGATCACCCACTGGCCTCTGTCAGTTCCAGCCACAGTGATTTATGCAGCATCAAAATAATGTGAAGTGTGACGCCTCTGAGTGTCAGGGTTGGGCGGTGTTGCTGATGGGTGAAACAGATACCCCCGCTTAGAAATTTCTCCACATCTCTAAGAGGCCATTAGTATTGTTTTGAACTCTTAGCCCAAACATGTTAAATGATACAAGGCTTTAAGGGAGACGGGCAGCTACAGTGAAGGTAGTGACAGGACATCCTTTCCTCTGGATGGACTGACCTGCGTGTCTGTGCTAGCGTAATCTTGACAGATGGTGAAAGGAACAATAGAGTTAGTGTTGAACGGGTACACCGGTTTTGTCTGCCTGAGGCTGTTGTTGGCTTGTGGATATGTCGAATTCCCCAAAGCTTTCAGTTTTCATGACCATTTCACCTTGAATCTTGGAAAAGATGCAGAAAATCATGGCACATTAACGTGACTCCATATGGCTAGATAGCTGAGATTTAAATGAAAGGTTTAAAATATAATATGAGTTTGATATCCAGTGTTGGGGAAGCTCCTCTTCAATGGAAGTATTTAAGCTACAGTAACACTAAACTTGTTGAAAGTAGCAAGATACACGGCACACTAAAAAGTAGCTTAATACACTGAAGCTATTTCACATCAACAAATAGGCCTATACACTGTTAAGCAATATTATAAGCAAATGCACTAGTTATTCTGTGGCCTAATTTATTCATTTATTTTGTCATGCCACATTGTGGAAAACATAGTATGGTGCTAGATATGTCACATGATCTTGAAAAAAGCTACTGGGAAATGTAGTTAACTGAAACCAGTCTGCTAAAGTTGCATTCATTCATTTTTTGGCCATAGAGGCAGTCAAACAACAGCCTGAAAAACACAAGCTTTTGCTTTATAAATGTATTAATTAACTGGTTGGGGATGGAAGTAACAACTCTGGAGCGTACTTGTACTTTTACAGCTCAACAAGAGGTTGAGTGGACTGGCTTTAATATGCACTGAGGATGAACGAGCAAAGAAGTTGAACCTGAGCAGATTGTGGAGGACTTTACGGTCCTATATTTTCTCAACCATAGAACTTCCCTATTCCTATTCTGACCCAAACAGCTGATCTGCGGCGTAATGCAGTGCATGGCGTGCGTAGGAATATGGATGTTCTACAGTTGAGAAAATGTAGTGAAAAAGGAAAAGGCTGTCTGACGGCAAGGTACAGCGGTGAAAATATAGTGTACACTTAAACTGATACTGATTTTCTTTAGGTGGCTAAAATACGTTTTTCTGCCGTCCCCGTCCACAGCGGTACAGTGCTTAGCTTCCGTGCTGGTAGTCCTGTTTGCTTCTCCAAACTAGGAGCGTGTCGACCCAAAGAACCTCATACAACCCCACTTCAAAAAATATGAACTATCCCTTTAAGAAGTTTATATAAATTTATCTATCTTAATAATGCACCTGCTACATGACAGCACCCATTGAACGGTGGGGTGAACTGGAGAAAGAGAGACCGTAGCCGATTCACATAGAAAACGTTTGCTCACGGAACAGATACACTTCCATTTAATTAAATGTATCAATCCACACTGAGACAGTCTCACCAAGACCCCTCACCTTTTTTTATGCTCTGCGTCTCTTTCTGTCGCGTTTAATGAAGGGTAATGTGAGCAGGCAGCTGTTTAAATCACACAAATATCCTGCTCTAAATGTGTTAAATGTATTAATGAATCAATAACTACAAACACTGTTGATTTCTTCCCATTGAAGCTCACTTGCTAACTCCCAACTTCCCAGGAGCTGAAGCTGACAGACGGCTGCTTCTGTGGACAGAGACGCTGAACGCAGGTCGAGTGAGGAGAGCGGAGAGGCCGCTGAGAGGCGCAGAGTGTGGATGGACTGTTGTGCTCACATCAGACGAAATATTTTTCTGCTCATGATAATGTGTGAGAGGGACAGAAGTGACTCTACAGCTGACGCATCCGAAGTATTTCTATTTTGGTAGTTGCCTTGACAATGCATGCCCATGAATTTGGGGCGGCGGAGGTTCTGAAGGAGCATGAAGAGAGGGGGGGTATTTGTTTGGGTGTTTAGTTCAAATATCAATCTTTCTCTAGAATGACTGACTCTACCTTCAATCAGTAAGAGCACACTGTTACGCTAAAGTTCCAGTGTAGCAATACTGGCTGGGACTGTAGGAAAAATGGGTATAAGAAGGACTAAATGTGGAAGGCCTCAGTAGGGGGCCTACATCTCATTTTTGCCCCTGCTGCTACTGGTGAAAATGGAAATCAAAGTGATGAGAGCAGAAAACAATGAGCTGAAAGAGGCTAAAAAGCTCTGTGGAGCTGAGAGGAAATGCAGAGCTTATTGTAATTCTTGTAGGTTCAACAACAAGCGACATCTTTCACGTTACATGTAGCCTTTTGATAAATTATTAATATCATTAGTGGAGCTTTAAGGTCTTTGCGTCAAAACATCTACAGTACAATTCCTGTTTACAGAAGACAATAAGTGCTGTGGACCACGCGCTATCGAGGACCTCTCCAAACCATGCAAAATTAATGAATAGCCCAGCAGAGATAACAGCGCTACATTTTTAATGCACCTTGTCACCAGTGGGGCTACCACAGCATTCTCCAGAGACATCGATTAGCAGGAGATGGAGTGACAGATGACGCCCCCGGGGAGCGGAGGGAAAAAAAAGAGAAGAGCGCTGTTGTGGCTGTTGTCCACTGAACACACTCATCGATATGTCATTAAACAATGACAGCACCTCAGGCTGTTTAATGAAGTGTTTGCAATGTGATTTGGTTCTTAATAGCAGAGGCATTAAGGAGTATCAGGTCCTGGCTATGGCTCCTGTATACTAAACAGCAACCCATGCCAAAGCCTTATAATGCACAATTACCAATACTGTCAGATTGGATGGGGATGATGAAGCACTGAGTAGGCAAAGCGGAGTGCTACGCAGTCAGAAAAAGAAGACACTCTGCATAACTGTTTCACCTTCAACTGTTATGATATTAATTATAGCCAGACAGCAGGTATTAGATGCTAACCTGTTGGGAAAAAAAAGAATAAATAAGCAAAGCAGTCCTCTGGTATTATGCTGGTCACACACACAGCAGGACTTGACTTTGGGCCAAAAATTTCAAGGTCCACCAAAAGGGCACCATGAACAATGGTATGTGTTTTGTGGAATAGAGGATGTATCAAGATAATGTTTGTGTTCCGGGAGCTGAAAGATTAGTTTTTTTTCTTGTGCAAAAAGCCGAACACTACTCTGTGCACCAGGTGAAGTAATGGAAAAAGCAAAACAAAAGAGTGGAATAAGGTGTTTCTTTGGAGATAAGGAACTGTTTAGCTGAAACTGCATGTGTGGATTTCTGTGCTGATGAGTGATGTGTGTTTTTCATGCTGCTTCATTAGTCTTTCTGCATGGGGCATAGCATTCACATGGTCCGGGAGCATTGCATTAATTAAATGTAAGGAAAACCCACAATGAAACATACTTAAGAGTTGAAGTGATAACAGGATAAGACTTTTATATTGCATTAGTACTGATTGAGTATTAAATAGCTGTCAGGTTTTTCTTCTGCAGCTACATAAAAATGTCTATAAAAGTGATTGAATGCATCTCTGATTTTTTAATGTCCTGAGGGGTATGCCCTGTGCTCTGAGTCTAGTTCTTACAGTGTGTTGCCTTTATTTCAAAAAGAGTGCATTGTTATTCAAGGTAACATAATTTAAAATGAACAGATCAATCCTGTAAATGCATCTAAATACCAAAACTAGCTGGATGGGAATTAACAGCATTTTAGCCTTGATTAGTGAAAAAGAAGAAGACCCTGGCCATTGGTTCAGTCCATTATCATAACACTGAACTCACCAAAGTAAATTACTGAGATCTCAGAATGCAGCAATTTTGCAAAATATGTCCAACAGGGCATGGAACTGTTGGTTATGTTGGTAATAATCCATCCTTTAACTTCTGTTTCCAGTAACTTTGACTAACCTGGTTACTTGCAACATGAGATCATTTATTCTCTCCATAATTTTGACATATTTAACAAATCCAAAGGAACACCATACTTGTAGCCCATGTGACCAGCGAAGGTACTGTAGGACAGAAAGTTTAGTACATTTAAAGGAAGGAAATGTATCTGCAATTTGCCATTGCCAATCATCTGTGAAATGGGACAGTAACACCATTTGCAATCCACGTGTCAGCAGTGCTCTCAAATTGTTTTTGTGAAATCAGTCTGGTTGTCTGACTGCTTGGCCAACCCGACTTATTTTTGTGATATTGCATTCTAAGATGTCATTTTTGGTGAGAACAGTCACGCAATATCTGTACAGCTGTTTGTATAGGCTACACAACGAATTTATCAAAAAAAAAAATGCAATTAAATTTATAGTGACTGTTCATGGTCCCCAAAGGATGATTCTAAACATTTTTGGTGACCCCTTGACCTTTCTCCTAGCACCACCATCAGGCCAAAATCTGAACTTGTACTCTAGAAAAGTCAAATATCTTACCATGAAGTGCGGAACACATGCATGCTCTCATGAGGACAAACCTTTTTCACCTTTCTTGCACCACCAATTCTGTTTTTATCCCCCATTTTGTTTGGACAGAGCCAGGCTGGCGGTTCACTCTTGATTCCAGTCCTTATGCTAGGCTAAGCTAACCAGCTCCTGGCTACATATTAACCATACAGAGAGAGTGGTATCAATCATCTCGTCTTATTCGTGACTAGAAAGCGATTAAGTACATCTCCCAAAATGTAGTATACATTCTGCCTCCAATATTTTAAATTAGCAATAACATCAACATGTTCTTCTCATTATGATGATGAGGATTATCTATAGTTTTACCACCATTGTTGCCACCCTCATCATAATTAGTAGTAGCAACAGTTCTAGCCATCTATGTGCTCATACACAATGAAAAATATTACCATCAGGTATTATTAACCAGAGCAGAAGCCATCTGAGACCAGACACAGTTCTCTGTCTGGTCATCCTAAATAAAAACCTGTCAAACTATTAAGTGAAATATAGTAAAGTATTTTGTACAGCTGCACAAACCCATTCCCAGAGCTCCTCATGATCCACCTTTCTCTTTGCACAGTCTGGCTGAACAATCATTTGCCAGAGATGATAAAATGCACATTGCTCACTCAGATAAAACACTTGTCATATAATTGTAAATCATAAAAGAAGAATGCATAGGCCCAGACTGGTTACACAGTCTATACACACAAATAAAATTCAACTGATTATGACTTATATTGCCTATTAAAACATTAACTGCGGCATATAGTGATATAACACATGATAGGATATATCCAACGTTTACTGCAACACTTTAACAAGACAATATGAATATCAGATGATCGACATGAACAGGCACAGCCCTGTTGTAGACTTTTATTATGTATATATCAGCTCTGACAGTATGAAATCAACAAGATGATGTACTGTAGCAGAGCTTCTACGCTACTCTCTGCTTTAAAATAGCTGTTGTACCATATGGTTTTCATGTTTAAATAGAGATAATGCTTATACCTCATCTATTGGATGCATTCACAGGCATTCCATGGTCCCCAGAGGATGTATCCTACTGACTTTATAGAGATTTACATTGACTTTTGCTCCAGCGCCACCATGAGGTTCTGAAATGTGTAAGTAACTATTGAATGGGTTGCCATGACATTTTGACATTCATGTCCCCCACAGGATGAACGGTAGTAACTTTTGTGTTTCATTACGTTGTTAAAATTTTATCAGTGAAAACATCATATGGACAACTGCTGGTGACATTATTATGTTAAAATACCATAAATTCTCATGAATACTAGCAGAGTTAAAAAAAGAAACAAAACAAACAACAACAAAAAAGGCTGATAAAAAACATTGAGATGCGGTGGACTCACATGGAACATCTGTAGCCCTGAGTTTCTTTTTTTAATGTTTTCACTAATTAATTCCTGTTACTTCTACTCTGATGGGTTTTTTTTCCAAACAGTTATTTTTTTTTATGAAACTCAACACTTCCTGCACATATTGCAAATTAAAGCCTACCAGCAATGGCACGTATTATGCTCTTTGAGCAGCTTTTTTTTGAGAATTTATGTTATGAATTCTATGGTTGTAATGTTTGGTTAAAAGTTTTGCTAAGACAAAGTCAAATGTGACACAGTCAATAACTGTAAGCTGTATATTAGCTTTTATCAGCAGAGACTGTGAGGCTGTAGGCAGGCAGATTGTGAACGCGCCACTTGCTGTATGATTAACTGGGGTTTTCTTTCTCAGCACTACATCAGGACACAGACGCAGTTCATCAATTTTCTGTAGGAAGAAGCTGTCAGCATAATTAACCACTTCCTTTTTCTCCACAAATAAACAATCATTACTCATGTTTTCATCTGGATGTACATGTGGTGTTCTTCAGCCGAAAATAGAAATAAAGAAAAATAACATTTTAAGAAGTTGGACAGAAATTTAACTCGACTGTTCACATGATATCAGAACTTCTTAAATCTATTTAGTCTGGATGATGGTGCCTGTGTGGGGAAAAAAAAAACGTCCCTCTTGCTTCCCACTCCAGCCACATGATAATTGTGCAACCGTCTAGCGTTCTGCCAAGTTACACAAAAGCAAACACTAAGTAAGCAGATTCAGTCTGGGAAGGCTGCATTCAATTTGTCCTGCGATAACTGGACATGTTATCATTTGCGGTACAAGCTCGCATTTCTTTATAAATCTCTTGTCTCTATTAGCAAACGCTGACAAGCTGTGCGACTCTCCGACAGAATCATGTGGTTTGTCCTCATTGTCATAAATTACAATAAACAGGCAGGTGTGAAGAATGAAACACCTGCTGGGGATTTTTTATACATACATAATATATGCAGTGACCATACACTGTCAATGTGCCAGCAGCAAAGTCTGTGTGTATGATAGAGACATTAAATTACAAGCAGTCAGCCTGTTGCTTGCATGACATTGTCCAGCAGCTTCAACACGTGCACAGTACGGCAATGGCCCATATATTTAGTAAGACCCCGAATGTGTGGTTTAATCAGATTTCTCCAAAACCACAAACTCACATTTCCAAACCAATGGCAATCATCTGTGTGATTTAATTATAGCAGCTGTTGGTTTAATGTAATATGGCATTTGGTACATTAGGTACAGGAAATGACCAGCACCACAGAACAAATAGATGGATAATGAGGGGGGATTATGAATGTGTGCTGTAACTACAACAAATGAAAAACATGATGGAGGAAATATCAACTACTGTACATTCTGAAGCCTCAGCAGTAGAGAGAACCAGGCCTTTATTTGAAACTAACTGACAGCTACTAGTACGTCTCCCTGCCCATTATTAGCAGGCATTTAATGTGAAAAATCTAAACAGGAAGCGTTGGTGGATGAAAAAGGCATTTCTGTTAAAAAGAACTCAGAGTAGTAAAAGAGTATACTATGACTGTTGTTGAACTGATGGAATCAGTGCTGTGGAAATGTACCTTATGCTGAATTTATCGTGAGTCATTGTTGTAGGCTACAGGTAATTCCACCTCCCTCGTTGCGTTTTATCACGTGGCCTTTATTTGTTTGTGCTCACAGCTATTATTTGAGACTCAGCTATTCTTTGAATGCTGGCTTTTATGTGAGAAATGATGGTAATCATACCTGCCGTATGTACCTGTAAGTATTATTAATTTTTGTGAATAAGTACTCCCTCCTTGAATCTTTTGACTTTCACACCATTTTGAGCACAATACACCTAAAAACACTTTGCATAACATTATAAAGAAAGTAATATGGTAAAGACAGCAAATAAAAGAACCTCACAGAGTACTAATTTCTGTATGTTGTACAGAACTTCAAAATATAAAAAGTATATGATGTAACAAACAACATACTGATGATCTGGAACACACAGAGCCGTATTTGTCAGATATAGTCACTTCAAAGATTTTAAAATCTTATAATAAGCATATAAAAGATAGAATGCATCATACAGCAGTATGGTTAAAATGAATTTCACCTTGACTGCAATAAAAAGTGTCTTATAATCCCATAAGGGATAGGGCATGAGATAGCAAGACACTCATTTCAATTCAGTCATTCTTTCATTTATATTCAATAAATTACAAAGATGGGGGTCATTCTGCATAATGAGTACTTTTACTTGTGATACTTTAAGTACATTTAGCTGATAATACTTCCATAATTTCACCTTTAACATATCATATTTTTGGATTGTTATTTCAGCTTTTACCTCAGTAAAAGTCTTCCACCACTACTTCCTGTAAATCTAGCCAACAGGTGTTGATATAACTTGCTTTGGAACAAACTAAACGCAGAGTGACTAACTAACAGAATAAAAAAATTGTTCATATTTCAGTATGGATGCAGACCATTAAGGCTCACTTTATATTGCAATAGTTACAACAGCATATCTAGCTGTACACTATTAGCATAACTGTCACTTTTGCACCGATTTTAGTCCCCATTCTCTCACAGACTTGTCCCACCAGGAAGCTCCACAGTAGGCAGATGTCTCTTGTGAATAAAAAGGATTGGTTCAGTTCTTTTCTTTTTTTATAAAGAATACTCATATGCTTTCTGTACAAGGAGGGAGTTACTGGTCTCTGTAATCATTCCTACTGAAAAAGACCATAAGTTTGGAAGATGCCTACTTAATTTTGCTATATAGCTGAAGCCTAGTATTAGCTTTGGCTGGACTTTGGAATGTGCTTTTGCTCGGAATAAGGACTATAGATTTTGTCCCCCATCTTAGACAGACTGAGATAGACTGGAAAAAAAAGAGCAAATGTATACTTTAAATGCTTCAATACAGAATGCATACTTTTTAAAGAGCCTACACTGCATTCAGTAAAGTACATCTGTTGTTGTTTTCCGGTACCACAAATTCCTCCTAAAAACCACATTTTTTGTTTGATCTAACAGGGTGCCCTCGCTACCAGTAAAACATTTTGCAGAGAACTGTTTATTTTAGTTAAATTAAAGACATGGAGGAGTTGCACGACATAAATTGCTTTGCTTTGAGCATTCTGAGCTATTCAGCCTCTCTTTTGAGTTAGATGTGACCAAATGCTCATCAACCACCACATTCATACCCTTCATGTCCTTTGACAAATAGCACTGATCACATCGCGAAAGGTCTCATTTGGCAATCTGGTGCATCTGGATGATTGATTATAATGATAGCTAAATTGCAAAGCATAAGTTGCTCCCCTCCATTGCAATCCTCCATATGCAATGAATGAGATGTGATGTAACCTTTTGTGCCAAATATAACTTCCTTAGAGGTTGCCCACGGGGAAAAATGAAACACTTTCAGAAATGTGCTTCCAACTTGTGAGCCTTTCAAATAAAGAGAATGGAAGTGAATACAGTGTGGAGGATAGCAACGGCATTTGGTGGATGCGTCTCAGCTGTTTTTTTTTTCCCCCTCTTTTTTTCCATTAACAACTCCTAAGAAAAGAGCAGAAGTTTTTGAGATTCAGTCCAGGTCAGTGGCTTTGCGTGCATTGTCTTCAGCATAACACTCCCTGATTGTTCAACTTCTGGGCTGTTTTCTCAGCCTGACCGCTTACGCTTGTGTTCATTTTTTATAAGACTAATGGACTCCTACACTGCCTCTTCCTTGTCAATATTACCTTCCGTGCTTCCTGCCTTATTTATAGACATATGTTGCCTCCGGTAATGTCCATTGTCTTTTCGGGAGAAGCACGCAAACAGCATAACGTGAATGTCGGCTGTGGGCCAATTACCCCTTTTTTCCTCCGACCACTGATTCAGCTTTTCCATCTCCCGGTCACAGCCGCACAGCTCTTGGCTCCTCCTGACGAAACACCCACAAGTGACCCAAAAGTCACTGGCCTGGCTTTCCATCATGGCTTGACCATATGAAAACACATTTAAGACTTGTAAACTGACCTCAGCAGGGCTTTTAGAACACATGGAAGCTAGATTGGGTGCTGTATTTTTATCCATATATCACTGCTGCTGTTGGTTCAGTGGTTTCACAGTTGTGTTTTCTGCACAGTTTTAGAAAGAACATGTATTTCGTCTATTTCAATCCAATTAATCTTTAGCAGGGAATGTTCCTCGCTTTGTTTACTTCAAGTTTTGATTCTTTTTTTTTTTTTACTGTTTTGTTGACTTCAGAGGTATTTCGATACACCAGCCAAGCAGCCTAACTTCCTCTTTTAAGTACTTTATGAAAGGCCTTGCCTATTTTCCACAACAAACCCAGAAGAAATGTTAATGCAGTTTCCTTTTCATTCCTCCTCCCTCACCTTCTGTCAGCCTTCTACTTCCTCTTTCACTTTTAAACACATCCTCGAAGATTTCCTTGGACATTATCTCTCTTTTTTTTTTTTTGCTTGCTGCCATCTTTCTCATGGACTGTTTTGATATGTGTTCCTCTCTTCTCCTCCCAGAACCTACGAGGGCACAGACTGTCTGCTGCCTTCTGGGGCCCAGCCTTGGGCTTTCTTTATCCTGGCTCCATACCCTGCTTCTCCTCCTCATCAAGGATTCTGTCCACATCCAGGCCTGCCCTTGCCCTCCCTCGTTCCTTTAACCCTTCTAGCTCAGGTTCAGCGGCTATAAAGGAGGCGCACTTCACCGGGGCCCGCTATCGATCCATATCACACAGGACACACCACTCTCTTTGCTCAGCAGCAAGGGCTTTTTAAACTGTTTGTGTTCAGCAGCAAGGTCGTCAAAGCAGACTTGTCAAGGAGGGAGCCATGATACCTTGACTGGTGTGTGTAATTGTTGTACGCAGCTGTGTAGAACTGTATGTGTGTACACTGTCCTGAGTGCCTGTGTGCCTATTTTAATGTATGCGCATGAGGATGAGAAAAGATGGAGCCATCATCGGTGATGTTATACACCTTGTGTCATATCATGACATAAATGTCTACATGCTCTAAGAACCAAGTGGCAACCACAGTGACTGAATGTTGGAACCTATTCTGAGGGCCTTTAACCTGAGATACAAACATACATTAAAGTACATTTTGCAGAGATTTTCAGTGCATGACTTTTATTTGTGATTGGTTATTTTTATACTGCAGTACTTTAGACTCTAGAGTTATCATAATTACCATTATCTGACTTGTAAAAAGTGTTCATGTTAACATTCAAGTCATAACTAAAACTGGGTAATTCAAATATATCCAACTTGGCTGCTAATAAGAAATACCATCAGCCAAAGTCTATTATTAGTTAAGCCAACATTTAATGTCAGCCTGCTCTCACAAGAAAAACAACAGTATAGGTTGTAAATTCAGTCAGTAAAAATGATCTTTAGTTATGTAGTATGTATAGACACTAGGGATGCGCAGAGGGCCCATTATTTGTATTTGTATCTGTATTTGTTGAGGCAGCAAAATTATTTGCATTTGTATTCGAATAAAGATGGAGAGAGGCTTAAACATCCTGTTTTTGTTTTTATTAGGCTTTTAATTTTAGAAAATTAAAGTGTTACATAAAGTCTTCATGAAGCTTGTTCATGAAGCGTATGTCAGAAGGCTCAGCTTTATCTCTGGGGAACATAGATAGATGGTAAAAAGTGGACTTAGCTCCAGGAGACCACTGTTTGCTTCCCGTTTCCAACCGTCATGTTTTTATGAAACCATAACTATGATTGTCATAGTTTTTTCTGTTGCCATGACGACAAAGGTTGCCTAACTTGAAGGTAGTAGAAACTTAAACCAAAACCACATTTAAAGTGTTCATTTTAACCCAAACCATGATCTTTCCCCAACCCTAACCAAGTGGTTTTTGTGCCTAAACCTAACCAGACCTTAACCACAGCGTTGTCATATCATAAAACTAATAATTATTTTCTAAAAGCAACCATTTTCTGAAGTCTTACAAATATGCACAAAGAGAGATAAATAAAAGTATGTTTTACTTCCTGATTTGCCTTAACTCCAGTGACCAAGTCTATTCCATTCAGACAGAAACTTTTCTGCTGTAAGTTAAGTTTGCATTTCATGCTTAAGTCAAATTCTTTCCATTGTCACATAATCCTCTCACAGTGGAGCAACGTAATCTTCACATTGTGTCCACTAAACATAATCTGTTCCTCAGAGTTTGTCTCATTTGAACACAATTTGCGAGGCTGCTGTTTTACCAAGCGATGATTGTGATCACCTCAAGAGTTCCATGAACTCTGGTTCACCTTATAATGCTTTGTCAGTGCAACGCTAAGTGCTATTGAAAGACATTGGTGATTTAGAACACGGTGAAAATTATCATTTCTAGCAGCTGTTGCGAAAGGTTTGTTTGGTTTGTATACAAGGAGATGAATTCCCAAAAGGCAACTATAAAACACAGTAATCATTTCCCAACTCATGTCTACTGAATGTCTTGAAACCTTTTGTTCAGATTTCTCCCTGTAGTTAAAAAAAATAGCCGGACACCCATAAACCTCACATATTACAGCGCCTGCAGCCTTTGAGGACATACCAATGTTGCACTTCCTGTAACGTGTGGTAAATCACATCTTCTTCTCTTGAGTCGGGGTAAAGTAATGACAGGGTTCCACCCAAGGTGAAGGACATACTAATTCACTCTGGCACGGCATTGTTTTGATGTAGAGATAGCTGCAGTCAGAGGTGAGTGATGGAGCTGTCCGGCGGGAATGAGAGGAGGCCGGGCCCTCTGTCACAGCGGGACAGACAGATGGGGCATCATGGGAAACATGCCTGAGATCATAAAGGACTCTACGGGACATAATGAGAGACTTCGGGGTGGGGGGAAAAAAACTCCCAGGAAGGCATCATTTAACGGCTGTTAAAAAACAACTCCTGGTGAGTGAGTGATTTCCACTTTACACCGTGATCTCTCTATCTGCTGCCCTGTTGCACCATCTCTGACAAGACGTGCACTCGCAAAGACCTTCCATCTGCCGGTAAGCAAAGCAGTCTCCTTTTTGTCTTTGATTTGGGTAAATGACATCTTTACGAGGTTGCATCACAGACGGATGGTCCACCTCTGCACATCCATCAGCGCCAGAGCAAAGGGGGGATTGAGTTTCCAGACTCTCCCAGCGTGTCTTGCTCTCTGTCTGTAACACCCCTTTATGAGTCACCTTGTCAAAGCCTCTGAAGCCAGACAACCTTATTTTACTGTATGGACATGTCTTTGTTTCCATACTCACTGGAGAGGAAGATTTTCAAGGTCTAAGGTGGAAAAAAAAAAGATAACACCTTTGTAGGAAAAAGCACATCTGTGGCATTCTAGGTCAGCAGAAAAGAAGAAAAGGGAAATCAAGAGTGTATATTGTCTGCGTAAAGAATCTGAGGCGTAGAATGTGGCTTGCATGGCCTCTTATCTTGAATACACTTTTGCCGTTTTTATATAGACATCCAGCATTTATCAAGATTAATTCCCACTCTGCGCTGAGTCCCGCGGAGAAGCTTAACTTCTCCCCCAATTCTGATTTCTCTAAATGATAGACCTTTTTCAAAGCCCGCCTGAAGAATTCAGTGGCACACTGGATTTCAGCGATGGGGACTTGCTGTCACATATTGATGTGATCATTATCAAATTAAGCACATCTCTTGTGATATAGATTCATACCACCCTAACAGGAGCAGCAGCCACAGGGCACTGCTCACCCCCCTCTGAACCCCTATCACTCTCGCTTCCATCTGCCTTTCGCATTACTGCCGCTCATGCTGAAGACTGGAAAGGTCATCCATGAAATGCTCGGTGTGGGATTATTCAGCTCGCTGTTCCCTGTCATCTGAAATTGGAATTTACATTACTCACTCACTGCCTTCAGTGCAACAGCAGAGGATATGGTGCTATGTTGTAAATGTGGCACTCACCGTTTCACCGTTCAAATCCAGCTATAAGCACTCGAGCACCTCTACAAAAGCTTTGTGTTTAATACATGAATTAAGTGTCTTCAGACTTATCAGTAAGCCAACTCACCTTACACCTCGTCTACACCGGCCCTGGAGCGAAACCTGCTCGACGGTATCAACTTCAGGCTTCAGTTAGTGTCTACACTGGCGTCCGTCTGGAGTACTTTTGTGAACTCAGCTGTGTTTTGACAGCGCTCACAGTCCATTATACCATCAGTCTAGATAGACTAGAAGCCTTAAAAGATGCCTCAGGTCACAGTTACTCATGTAAAGCATGAGTGAAGACATTATATGGCATATTGATTCAATCTGAAGTGCATCCTGGTGGCATGAGGGTTCATTGTAATGTTCCTGGTTTGAATCTGACTGAGAACTTCGTTACTTGTCATCTTGCTTTTCCCTCCCTGAGTTTCCCATCTACTCTCTAATGAAGCTTTTAGTGCAACTTGTCTCCTTGATATAATGTTTATATATATAAATTGTTTTCCCAATTAGGCTGCGGTGGCAAACGTTATCGCCGCCTGGATTATGTTCACAGGCAATGTTTTTTCAAATGAATGAATCGCTGCATTTATGTACCACACTGAAGACATAGAGAGGTGGTTGAAGTGGATGGTGGAAGTATAAAGTTCTGGGCATCACATCTGTGTTTAGACAACAAAGCACTTTGGTTAAGGTTAGTGAAAGATGATGGTTTCAGTGAAATCTTTTGTGCTTCAAGTCACTGCAGACTTTTTTCTGTATTAAACTAAGCCAAGTCAAGTCTTTGATCTAACCCTAACTTTAACCATAACCATAACCAAGTGCTGCCTAAACATAACCATAAAAAAGCTTCATAATGCTGTAGTTACTAACAGTGAATGCTGTATTGCAAGATTGGATAATTAACAACATTTTCTCATTATGATGATCCAGCCAGCATTATCTTTCCTTCAAAACATTAGGCTTTTGAAAATTAGTTGTAAATATAATTTCTATTATCCAATCATTTTACCCAGGTTTGTTTAAAGGGAAGGCCTATCATCCAATGACCATCTTAACTGTATTTATTTTGAATATATTTAAACCAACTCATCTGCATCATCTCCCTGCTGTCACTGCAGCTTCTCTCCTCCACTGCCCCTTTACCACCGGTGTCAAGGCCTCTATGGATCCTTAAGGTCATCTCTGTTCAGTTGCCATATACACAGCTCTTTCCCCAAAAATCCATCTTATCGACAGGTCAAAAACAAAGTAATCAAAAAACACCTCTGCTTTCTTATTCATTTATGTTGTTTTTTCCTGATTGGACTGCACGCTGTCCAATAAAAACAATGAACCCCTTGCCAAAGAGCTGAAGTGCATCTGCTGCATGTGAAAGACGACTGAAAAAAAGACAAGCATCTGGCGTAGACACACCATGAAAGTATGGAGGAGCGTGTGATACCACAAGGCGCTGTCATATTTATTATTCTTGCTTTTATTTTCAAGAGTCTAACCACTGGACTGTTCATTCATGACAAACCATCAATGTAATGTATCTAGCAATGTATATACTGTGTGTGTGTGTGTGTGTGTGTCTGTTTTAAGTCTTTCTCTTATTTTCTTCCAGGCCCCTCTGTTTTCTGTTTCTATGCTTTCATGAAGAGAAGTTGTAAAGCCTCAATTGCAAATTTTTCATTCAAGTTGAAACATTTTCAACTTTCAAACATTGAGCAAATTCACATATATATGAGTGTACGTCTACTGACTACATAGAGAGTATAGAGTCATGCATCACATTCAGTCACAACATAATGTAAGAATAAATCTTATTTCTTCTTCACATTGACATCTGAAACACGAGCACCTCGCGGGTCAATAATAAAGATGCATCATCCCTCCAGACTTCATTAAAATCACTTCAGTGATGTGACAGTTATTGCTTTTGAAAGTTTGCAATTAAATTAACCTTTAATTGTAGTGCCCCCAGTTGGCCAATCACTGTCACTTTAAAGGATAATGTGTTAGTGTGTGTAGCACTTTTCACATCAGGACGTACAATGCAAAGTAGTTTAAAAATGTTTTCTTGTATATGTTGCAGCACGGAAATGTATCTGTGTCTGTCAATCGCTCCAGTTAAACGCTTTGATTTTTTTCTATTTTTTCCTGACAACAAAAGCAAATCTCAACACCCGACCGGTGGTGTTGATGTCACATTTGACAGACTGACAGATACAGCTTGATCTTAAGTCCCCATCCGAGCCATTTTGTGAGGGTTACAAGGGTCAGAGCTTTAAGACCCTGTCAGTATTTCTGTTACTCTAGAATGGAAAGTGAGAAAGAGATAAGAGAAGTGCGAGCAAAGAAGTGAGGTAAGGATGTTATTTTTTTTTACATCTAGATAAGCGCATATTGGATTGAGCAGAGGAGGAAGGTATGGGAGACACGATATGATTCAGAGGGGAAGAGGACGATAAAAACCACCGGAGCAGTTTAGGGATTGTGGGCCTCGCTCAGGTGCACACTGGGAAGTTGTTGTGCTGACAGCGATGATCGGGAACTGTTATGACATCTCATCTTGGTGATCACAGTCAACTCTGTAGTAGCACAGCACTGAGTCGTTGTAGCATTTTCTCCACAGAGAATCCAGCAACTCCAAATCCAAAAATCCTGCGACGTCGCCACTAGTGCCACTGCTCATCTGTGAAGCTCTGTGTGGAAAACTCACAACAGCTGCAGTACACGGGGAAGAAAATCTGTCTTAAGTAAGAGTTTCTTAACATACATCTGTTCACACAGTTTCATAGCATACACAGGTTTCTATATTGAAATCATTTTGAACTGATAAAATAAACAAACATTCAGTAATTAATTGCATTTTTTTTATATGAGGTAACTTCAATTTCCAACTGTTACTGGCTGAAAAGCAGCGTTTTACTGCCCTCTGTGGTTAAAAGTTTCAAGTTTTTATTCTGACCAGAAGTAAGAATGTCTGATACCAATCTGATACTTATGTTAACACAGCTGCAGAAGATATGACATGTTTTAATATGTATCTGTCACATTGAAATATCAGCTATAGCCTTCTGACTTTGGCACATTTTTCACAGGCTACAGAGATGTATCACTCACAGTGGTGTTATAGAGAGGAGGTTTGTTCCCTTGAACTTTGGTTGAGTACAGACACAAACACACACCGACAAGTTTAATTTTCTCTCAAATTTTCATTGTCATATGCAGTGAAATGCTGCACTGAAGGCTGTTGTAAAGAAGAGCCACTTTGCAATTCCAGCAGGCTGAGTAAAGAAAGGATCAGCATTTCATCAGATTTATTTTAGCTATCCTTTAATATATACCAGGATCAGCCCTGATACTGATCCTTATGATCAGCCTGAGACATCTCTAGTAGGGATGTGCAGAGGGCCCAGTATTTGTATTTGTATCTGTATTTGTTGAGGCAGCAAAATTATTTGTATTCAAATAAAAGTGTAAAGAGGTTTAAAAATCCTGTGTTTGTTTTTATTACACTTTTAATTTTAGAAAATTAAAGTGTTACAATAAGTGTTCATGAAGTGTTCCCTTGGGAGCGCTTCATTTGTGTCAGTAGTTCAGCTTTATCTCTGGGGAACACCCCCAACTCCGGGAGTGATGTCCAAATTAGGAAATGTGCATCATGTAGCAGGTGGATGTGACTCCCCTCGTTGAGATCTGCTGACAGACGTAACAGCAGAGCAGAGGAGAGACACTGAGATAGTGATGTAACTGACCTGTGCGCTGGTATTTAACATGTTTTTTTTTCCTCCCGAAAACAAATAATTTTTAAAATATTTGTATGAAACAAATATTCGTAAAAAAAACCCCACTATTTGTGCTTTGCCGAGTAACGTATTTGTATTCAGGCACACCCCTAATCTCTAGTCAGAGGTGTGCTTTTTTGCTCCTGTAACCACACCCAACAGTGATATCAAGGGTACTAGAGTACATCTGTACATCACTGCAATTTAAACCACTAGAGGTCAGCAAAATCAAGATTTACAGGTGTTAAGTTACTCTTTAAAGCTGCGCTAATTGATTGTTTTGTGCCTTTTATTCAATTATATGCTGAATAGTAAACATTTTTGACACAGCCCATGACTTTCCTGTCAGTTACGCTTCACCTATCAGCACAAGAAAACAGAAGCTTGAAGAGCTAATGTGAAGAATTAGCGCTAGCATGTTCTGCTCACTAGTGTGTTAACAGTTAGCTCGGCAGCTACAGCAGTTCACCAACTAGTGCTGCAAGTACGTCAGCAAGCTTCTAGAATCACATATTTCGTGAAGCCGTGGATTAATTCTCCTGTACCACCTGTGACCAGGCCGAACCTGAGCAGAATATCTGAAAACAGCGATATGGTTTTGCAGGGCCTTTAAGGTTTATGAAGCTAACAATGGTAGTATATATTTATGATCCACTACTCTCTCTACTAAGGATACAAGCTACCCCAACCTCTCCACTAGCAGACCATATTGAAAGACTTGGATTATAGACCCTTAATTAGAATAATTACAAAATGAATGCTTTTGAATTATTATTTTTTTCCCATTGTGACATCACACTAGGGCCTAGCTGAGAGTGGCTCATTCAAATAGTGCAGTTTTATGACATCAAAAAGTTGATGAAACAGTATTACTCGGTTCGTGCTTTAAAACTATTAAATAACATGTGTGACACCAAAATCCATCCCAAGACTTGGCTATTTTTTAATCCTCGCTCTCTAACTGTAAAAGCATTCAGTGCACTAAAACTTCAAAAATATTTATCATTGAACACAGTCAAGCAGAAAGACGGAAAGGGACTTCGCATCTGAAATCCACGCAGGATCTCGTGCCAGAGTAATTACAGTCAAAGTGGGCACTCTTCCTCCAAGTGCAATGCATTAGCTCCCCAATAAATAATTCATAAATATGCAACCCACTCGCCCCTGCGATTACAGTACAATGAAGAAAAAAGTAAAAGTAGAGATAGAGAAGCACACCTCTCTAGCTTTTTCCCTCTGTGTTTTTCACCAAATGGAGTAAGATGGACATGTTTAGCTCTCTGTCTTGACAGGTGGGATACAGGGCTGAACTCAGGCCTGTAAATGTACAAGGGAAGGCTGTACTGCAGGGATTTCTGCGATGATGGAGTAAGTGGCTTCTCTTGGCGGTAAAGCATACGGATCAGCTGTCCCTTAGACAATACTCCCAGCTCTTGAGCAGAAAAGTTTTTTTTTTTCCACCCTGCTCTCCAGATAGAAACTGATAAAAATAGCTCAATTCATTCTAACAGGAGGGTTTTTTTCTCTAACACAAGACCATTTTCTGGGATAATCCATTGCCTCTACGTATTATTCTGGAGTACCTAAACGGACATAAATTACCTTCAACAAAGCATGGTTTTGTTTTAAACTTTGAATCACTTTGAATTCACTTTTCTACATTCTGTAAATTTAATACATAACCTTTCTCTGTGATGCTGATGTTCTATTGCTCATCTCTCTGCCTCAATATTCAGTATTTCACTCCACACAATGACAGAATATTTGTTATAACAGCAACCACTTTTACAAGCAATCCATCTTTATGATAATATCACACAAAGTAAATGATCTGGAAAATCATAATGTTTTTTTAGGAACAAAGGACAGGGCTGATACTGTTTATTCCTTCATCTCTTGTGCATTTTACTTGAGGTATGTATTTAATAGGGATGTGCAGAGAGCCCAGTATTTGTATTTGTATCTGTATTTGTTGAGGCAGCAAAATTATTTGTATTTGTATTCGAATAAAAGTGGAAAGAGACTTAAAAATCCTGTTTCTGTTTTTATTACGCTTTTAATTTTAGAAAATTTAAGTGTTACAATAAGTGTTCATAAATAAACTACATGATAAAGAAGGTCCCCACACTGGGTCTTGAACTGGAGTCTCCCAGATCTAGACGACTGCGCTGAATACTGAGATAAAACTAGGGGCCACTAGCAGGGCTTTTTATTGTACTTTAACCTGTTAGTGCAAACATTCTTGTTTTGTATTGTATTGTACTCAGATATGGACCAAAAAACCTGCACTAAGACCCTTTGAATGAATTGGTCTTGGTGTAGTTCTGGAGCAGTTCATTTGTGGTGGGAATGTGATCCGATCTCAATTTGACCCTACTGAAAGGCATCCTCTGCAATCTTGAGCTAATTGGCTTCCATAGCCAGGTGCACTGTGCATGCTGGGATGTGGATGAAGAAAATCAGCAGTTCCTCGCAGCTAGCCGTGGAATGAATCAAGGTCCATGAATTCAAAAGCTAAACTACAATTCAAACAATCTCGTGGTCTGTGTATGCGCTTTATATAATTATGCAGTATTTTCTGATAAGTTTGGTAACCATGGTAATAAGTATGTTTGTCTGACACATCAGGTATATTCAGGTATTTCTTTGAAGGCTTTTTATGACACCGGAATTTGATTTCCTCCTCCAAGTCCATGTAGCACTGACAATGCTAGATGACATCACATAAACTGTCCAATGAATGAGTTACCTGTCAGTCCATGTGACTTCATATTTATATCTCTTGGTTTTCTTTGTAATATTTGGACCAGAACTAAAAAGTAACAATGTTGTTGTTTTTTTCTTTGATCCAGACCAAATAAGATGAGCCACAGGTATGTATGAATATGACCTTTGACATTTAGGTGATGTACAGATCAGATTTAGTAAATCATTAGAAAAATACAGCCATGTCATTTCTTTCTTTCTGGGGTCCAGAGAGATTTGTCAACAAAATGCACTGTTACCAAAAAAAGTTGAAGTGTACATTCCCAATTGTCAAGATTTAGCAGAAAAATGTGTTGCTCTGATAACTTGCCAAAGTTAAAAAGCCCCTAATTAAAGCTTTGGCATCTGATAAGACTACAAACCCATTGATGTATTCATTTCAACTAGAATTCCAGGATAATGGTTGATCATCTGTCGGTACCTGAATAAACACACCCACCCCTTTTATTCTTTATTGCTGCCATAATCTTGTTTAAAGTTGTTGCAAGAAGAATACTTGATTCATATTTTCTTGTTTTCTTGTTAGAGGCTTGAATTTAGGTTTGATCAGTTTTTTCAAGACTTGAGAAATTTTTGTGTACGAAATAGATTGATGAGAAGAAGAGTGATGCCTTGTGATTGATCATAGTCATCATTATTAGATATTATAAATCCTCCCTTCATTAAATAGAGTAATACATTTCAGGGCAGAGGCAATATGAGCCTGCTTGGAGGCCATGAGGTTTAAAGCAGAGGCCACTGGATTGGTTTCACGAGTTTGCTCGTTATGTGTCTGCCTCATGTAAACCGCTCCACTGAACACAGCTCTCAGTACTCTTTCCTCTCCCATCATTCTCATAATAAAGACCCTGACTGCGCTATCAGAGCCTACCAGATCTTTATTGAGCCTTTATTGAACTGTCTAACGCAGGGAGCTGCATTTGGACAGAGCTGTTGCTATGTCGCCCCAAGGAAAAACCCGCATGTCCTTGCTTCCCAGCGCCAAGGCTGACCTTGATACAACTGGGTTAAGGTGAAGAATGAAGACATGCAGGATCTTCCTCTCTGTCCAAGCAGTGAGGTGCGGCTGAATGATTTGATTTTACTTTCATGGTCATTGTCCACCCATGTGTGAAACTTGGCTGCAGCTGCAGAGCCTTCAAGGCAAAACAAGCTTCAGACCTCTCAGCAAGGCCGCAGTATGCTTTCTGTCAAAGCCTGAGGCCTTTTCCTGCTGCTTGTCTGGAAATTCTATTAAAACAAGACAAACTCCTGTTTGCTCACCATTGCAGAGAGAGATATCTAATGAAACACTTGTGGAATGGACTGTTTCTATATTTTCTTTCCCAGGTGCACCAGGCACAAATAATCACCACCATAAAGAGCGACTGAACACCCCATTTCAGCTTGAACAGCCAGCTACAGACTTTATTGGTCTGGTATGACCAGTAGCTTATGGTGGCTAGTGTTAGCTAATGTTAGATAGATATTGCTGTGTATCCAACATTACTGAGTCAGTTTGCTGATTTGACTCGACTTGTGCTACTGTTACACAATGTTACAACATGGCACAGATCAATATTTCAAGTTTCAAGCCTTTTTTTCGCCTCACCAGACGTTTGTTTCCTCATTGTGGTCCCATTCCACTCACTCTCAGTCAAGCCAGCTGACTGACTTCATGTCCCACAAGAATCTTGGTACCACTAGGCTATAATTGTCACTTGTGGCTACAGTATCTGCTGCTCAGCGTAAGTTACATATTCTCATTTCCTTCTGCATGGCACTTACAGAACATTTGTAGACCAAGTTCACAGACACATTATGTGTTCTTATATTTACACTATCTTGCAAGAAACTTGCCATTGCAGGGAGGATCAACCCAGATTTTGGGACAGGCAGCGGGACCGAAGCTGAATTGACAGCAGAGACCCCCTTTTTTTAACTCTTGCAGAGAGAGCTGTATTGATTGGCAGCGCTGCACATGATAGTACATTTGGAGAAGATTTCCTATCACAGCGCAGATGGGGGAAAAAAAAAAAAGATAATCCTAACAGCAGCCTCACAAGCTGTGCTGAACACATCCTTCTTAAACCTGCAGGAGCTGCCCCCTTTAGTTCCAGTGGCAGCTTCAGGAGAATGGTAAAGTGCACCGCAATGTGACAGCCACTCACAATCGGACACGCTTAGGGACAGTTGCAATGCTGGCGACAAGGTTATCAACATCTTGTGCAGATTGCCGCTGGCACTCTGCCTCCCTAAAAGGCCGCTGCGCTGACCTTGCACTGACCACAATCCGAGGGGGTTTTTAGTCGATCAGAAAGGAGGAAACAGGCTAATGGGCGCTGCACAGTGGCGAGATGTCTCCCTGTCACACTTCATCTAGACTGATGCATCAGGATTGTTTCACCGCTCAGACCGGGCAATTACTGTCCAATTCCAATCTACTCCTCAGCCCCACTGTAATGAAAAAATAATTAAGAGGCTGAAAATGAGTTTTCTCATGAAATGGTTTCAGTGGTTGAACACAATCGTACTTGGCAGATGGCTACGCGGGTGTGTTTTAATACAGCAAAGATAGTTAATCATGCACAAGGTGCATTTGGCAACAAACTTAATGCCATTCCTGTCAGCAAGAGAGATAGCAAACAGTAGATATATTGTTATCCTCAATGTTCAGTCAGCAAACATCCATCTGTAATGCTATGGTTTAAAAAAAGGCTAAGTCACGGTGCTGTCAAGTTGAGGTTATTTATACAGAACATTTTTAACAAGCAGGGGTGTCATTAAGTGCTTTAGAAAAAAAACGGGACATAAACAGAGACAAGGAGAGTCAATGCAAGAATCTTAACAAGTATAGCACAAAGTCAAAGAAACAGAACCTGAATTTGGATTCTTTTTTTCATTTTCATTTAGTCAGTTTCCATTCGCTTGATAGGCCAGGTCAAGGTCAGAGAGGGTCAGATTACATCAGTTATCAGTGGAACACCATTAACACCTTTGAGGAGTGACTGCCTCAAAGTGTGCATCATCATCCCCCATTTGAATAATTATCACGATGCCTTCAAGTGTAGCTATTTGGACCAGCTATAAACACTTTTGGCTTTAGACGTGTTCAGATGACACTTTGTACAAACTAGTTGGTTCAAGCCAAGCAGCAACCTCTGGGGTTGAAAAATGAAGCCAATGCGGAAGTGCCAAATACTGCAGTTCCTTGAATGGCCACTTGAGGCTCCAAAAGCGAGTCAATCCCCGTAGACCCCCATGTTAAAATGCCCAACTTTACAACAGAAATAAACATGTTTACAGCCTGGTACAAAAAACGGTTTTGGTCTCTGTAGCTAATTTCCTCTTTCATGACAACTGTACGGGGGGTGAATTTTTTTATAACTCACCCGTTTAAATTTTATTAAGCCGTAAAGTTATGCATAATGAAGGACATGGCTGCTTCGAGTGACAGGGCTGCCAGCCGCTAGGAGGCTTGTTTCAGCCATTCGGCCCGCCTCTTTGCCCATTTTTGATTGTCTGGGAGTTAGGCAGAGTCACGTACTGCCAAGATGGCGATGGCCGGAGCGGCTCACTTTGAGCTTCAAAACCGCTCTTCAGAAACCAACGGGTGATGTCACGGTAACTACGTCCATATTTTTATAGAGTCTATGATTCCAACACAAGTAGAATACCATGTATACTATAAAAGTGCCTCATTGGAGTATAAAACTGTTGTACTATGATTTGGGATCTTCTTGGATACCTCACGTTCTCAACAGTACCTGTAGCAAAAGGCCCACACTAACACAGCCTCTTGTGTTTTTAGTACTGTTCGGCAATGAGAAGGAAGAAATGACCATCTACACCCTAGCAAGGTCATCAGTGGAAGAGAACAGTGACAAGGACCACAGTCCATGTGGAAAGTGGGAGTAAAAAGGAATACTGACGAGAAATCCTGAAGGAACAGAATGTGTAAAGCTCTCATTAGCTAGTTCTAGTTTGATCAATGAAGTTGCACGTTAAGGTTTGTTTTTTGATTTTGATTTATGGTTATAATTACATTTGGGCTTGTCTATGGGTTTATGTTAAGCAGCAGCCATGCCATACATAGGGATGATATCCAGGGGAATTTGACAAAATAATTTTCTTTCTTTTTCCCTCATCGTCTTTAAAAAAAGAGTTTGGTTTTCTGTTTGTTTTGGAGAATAAATGTGATTTTTCATATTTACAACAGTGTACGATAGTACTATTGAAACTAATAGGCTATCCCTGAAAAGTCAAACATATTCTGTAGATTTCTATGATGTTTCAGACTGTAACATGAAAATCCAGTTTGAATATTATGAGCGCCACAATATTTATTGTATTGGACAGTATTCAACTATACAGGTGTTCATATATTATGTCCATCTCGTGAACATGCCACAGTAATTTGAAAGACTGACAGCTAATCTTGGTGTGTTAATCGGGTTATGTACACTCAATTTCAACCTTTATATGACTAACATAACCTTGTTAAGGTGTTTACATAGCACTTGCAATAATGGCAGTATTGGCTTAATGTGGATTTAATTAAATTATCAACCTCAGTGTAAATACAGTGTTTGTTGCAGTCCACTCTGCAGGTTGCAGGTACACCTCTGGCCAAATCTGTGATGTCAAACATGCAGGAAGGGTTCAACCCACTGAAAGCAGTGCAGCACTGATTTTCTACCCCATGTGATTGGATGTTAAATGACTTTTTAAGCTGGGTTAGTCATGCATACTGTCTGAAAGATCTTCTGCTCAACCAAGAAGAGAATTCCACTGGAAGCACAAAATCTTTGTAGGCTAATTCTTTATGAAAACTGTCAGGTTTGAATTATTGCATATTGGCATTAAGTATCAGCTGACAGGATCTTTATAACATAAATCAGTGGAAGTATTATTCCTCAAACTTTACTCTGGAATACAGTATTTACAGCATATGTGGTATTCTGTTTGATATTCTCCTGAGCATTTTAAAATAACCATAGTTCCTCACACAATTTGTTAGAATTGGATTTTACTTTCATGGCCCTGGATTGTAGAAAAAGTAGTTGTTTTTCAAGCAAGGAAGTTCATTCTTGACCTTGGAAATAGTAGTTACAAAATAATCTTAACTCAAGGTCTACTTTCTCATGTTTCAGGGAGCTTTGAACTATATCTTAAAACCTTCATCAGCAAATGGAGCTTTTGGCTCAGTTGTCATCACTTGAGAATGAAATTCCAGTCAGTCAATGCTGTTTTGGTCAGGTGTCCTTGCCATTACACCAATGTAGTGTTCCCCACAGCTCTTGCATATGATGTCATAAGACTGGAGTGGTGTGTAACATAGTATGCAAGAGCGGTGAAGGAGGTTGAAGTCAGGGAGTTGGGGTCTACATGGGGTTTAATTAGCATATTCTAAGACAAATAGACATCCACAGCAGCTGCTATTAGAAGTTGAAACTTTGTGACTCTAAAAAAGTTAAATAATTACTTTGTGAGCATACTAAAAAACTACAACTCCCATGAAATAATACCTGCACAGCAGCTTGGGTACTTGTGTCACAGTGGCGGTTGGTGACTCAAAATATTGGGGAGGACAGGAGGAAAACCAACATGGAATCTTACAATAAAACACATCAAACTATATCACTGTCCCCCACCTGATGAAAAAATTCACAGATCTTAAAGTGTAGGTTCACATCAGAAAGTATTACTGCATGTATCAAATACATGACTTACACACTCTTATCTATATGCACAACATACAAAATATAGTCTACAAAGCTGACATGTTAACACTTGTTATTCTAGCTACTTTAAGCTTATTACTCAATATATGACTCAGCTTAAAAAAAAAAACTGAAGAAATTGTCACAACATGCAGCCAGACCTCCTGCACACTGATTCACTAATCACACAACATCAACAGGTGACTGAACAACCACTCAGTTAAAAACTGGATCAATTCCAAATGAATGAGTGAGTCCAGACAGCTCACTGTAACTTCAACAAGCAAACTACCTACAACACATTATATGATCTCTGCTGCATTCTTGTTAAGGAGATAAATTCACACAACAGCCACACAGAGAGACAGTTAACCATCAGAGATGAAATTAGCGACCATAGAGACAGAGAGAGAGAAGCTGTATCTGACTCACGTTATCTGATGTCTTCTTCTTTCTTTCATGGAGTATGAAGTATTCATGTCATAACGTCCATTTGTGGCTGTTGGTCATCTTGTTTGTTAGTTAACAGAACTTTGTGGCTGCTGGTTAACCAGTCCGATATCATTAGCAACAATGACAAGTTAGCTCTCCTGGTTGTTTCTCCGGTTGCTTCTCTCTCCAGCCTCCCCGGCGACGTCAGGAAGAGGACAGCAGGCACCCGTCCTCCTCATAGACTGTATATAAATATGGACAACGCGTTACCACTTCCTACCATGGATGTATAAAGAGAACTTCCTACCGCTATGCAAAGGTGAAGCCGAAATATCTCCCTTCCGGGGGCTGCCATCTTGCTTATGTGACGTCATTTGCAGCCAGAGTATGCGCAGTAGAGTCGGGCGGCGGGATGACGGCCCGCGGAACACGCCCCCTCAGCCGTCCCACTGCCTGACGGACGTTTGAGAGCGGCCGTCACCGCTGTCAATCATGACGTCAGACCTGCTTTCTATATCGTCAAATAACTAATTAAAAACAAACTTACAAGAAAAATGAGCACTTCAGCATGATACGAACTACCTGAAATGACAGAACCAGTCTTTAAGAAAAATTTATTTGACGTGTACTTTGATTTTTTAGTTTGGCTCATGTCCCATCCACTAACATGGAGGGGGCGGGACTTATGACCTATACTGCAGCCAGCCACCAGGATGTTTTGGCTTCACTTTTGGGGTGCTGTCATGATGTCCATCTTTATGTACAGTCTGTGGTCCTCCTCCATGGATGTATAATAAAAGCTGGATAGGGCGCCGCCGCTCAGCCTTGCAGCCAATTTTTCCCAGTGGCCACTCGGTATTGCAGCAAAAAATCCCCCTGCGGCCCAAAAAGGATTTTCCCCATAGACCACCATTGTAAAAGAGACGCCTGTAGAACTGTTGACAGGACACCTCGAACTGCAAACAACATCAAATATTTCCTCGAGCCGAGAAAAGCAATTTAAAAAACCTTGACGTCATCACAATGTAAAGTCTATGGGCCGAGCAGGAGCTCGCAGACAGGGCCAGCGGGGGAAACACTACTGCACATATTCAGTGGAAGCAGACCCGGAAGCTGGAAATTTTTTTGGCTTATACGCCAGGCGAGCAATTCCTATAAAACTGGATGGGCGCAATTTTTAGTCCGGTATCCAGCTCTCATAATACATCCATGTCCTCCTCTGCCCCCCACTGCCCCCCACCACCACTTCACACATGCTGCTCTTTCTCCTCCCGCCCTGCAGGTGTCGCTGTTGAGGCATTTTAACCATAATTTCAATAATGGATTTTTTCCAAAGAAGAGAGAAAAATTATTTTATAAATAATACTGAGATTTGGTAATGGTTTTTTTCAACCAAATATTCTTTTTTATATTTTGATCTTCCTCTTGCCTCTGAAAAAATAGAGGAGGGGCAACCTCCTCTGCCTCTATGAACCAGCCTCCACTATCATGTCATCATAACTTGGTTTTGTCCATGTCCATAAAATTCACAAACAATTTTTTTTAGCTGTAATCTCTGTGACCCCTTGATTCACTCATGGTCTTGGTGCATCTATTGAGCTGATGTTTAACCTGCGATGTTCAAGGGCTTATGGAAAATGTTGTTTGTCAAAGGACATGAAAAAACAGAAACATTGAGCAAACAACGACGTTAGATCCTTTTTAAAGAATTGTTGTCCTTGTCTAATTGTATGGATTGAACAACATGACACTGTTGAATAAGATTCTGTTCCAAGTCTGGATATTTGTGATTTATGTTACAAAAAATGTTAATGGGATTTTGAATGAGGTTTTCTAACTAGTGGAACAGAATCAGCTTTGGCTCTCTACATGTACTGACAGTTTGACCTGTATGTAGATGTTGTTTAATGGTCCATCATTGTTTATTCAAATATATATAAATATGTTTTCTTTCTCCAGATACTTTCCTGTGTAATTAGCTGTATATTTGTTTCTAACTCTATTTAGCTTGCTGTTTTAGCTGTATGTCCTCTGTATGTGTATCTTCCTGTATATTTGTATGTAGAGTTAAATTCCTTGGGTCACAAAAGCTGATTCTGATTCTGAACTCCATTAACTGATGAGGACCAGAAGATGTGGATGAAATCCCAGAAAAACACTAGTAAGAAGACTTTGAGTCTAGATTATTTTGTCAAAGTTAAAATAAATGTGGCCAAGGGATGTATTTTGCCTGAATTTGGAGGGCTAAACTGGTGTGACCCCTGTAGGCTTCACCCTCCTAAAATCAATCTCACACTAGTCATTTATGTTCTCTGAGAGGCTGTGAGGAACATGTGAAGATACAGTGATGAATCCTCTGCAGACCGTCTCATTTGGGAAAAAGAAACATCTTGTTTATGCCATCTGCCATTGAACAGATTAAATCCAAATAGGTGGGTATGGGTGTAAGAGCTTAAAATTGAAGTTTTTATTGTAACAGAATACCAGCTGGACAGTGAGTTCTGAAAGCCAGAATTCTCAGCACCTGACATTTCTGGCACCAGAGCAGATGTTGAGTCACTGGTATTGATCATTAACTTCAAATGAGAAAGAAAAACAGCCTCGGCCTGATGCAGGGCTCCTGAACACACAACTCCCCAGAGTGAGAGTGCTGTGTGTTGTTTACTTTGTTTTACTTACTAGCATTCAGCAACCCCTGCTGATATTTATTTGTCATAGTATTGGTCAGGAAAACAGAACAAACTGTACAACCTGCTAAATGCCTTTTGCAGCTGCAGAAGTGAAACACTTGAATTCACTATCAGATCATTTTGATTTGTACCTGCATGTTTACTCTCTACAAAAAAATCCAAAGGAGATGATAGATGGGTGACCTTTTGGGATGAGGTAATAGTGTTGTCATAAGGAATGAGGCCTTAAAAAACATGCAAAATAATTTTTGAAGATTGCACAGCCCACAATTAAAATACGACTCCAGCTACAGTGCAGAACTTTCATCCTGCAGTGAGTTATGGCTGCAGCACCTGTGAAAACCTCGCCTGGGGAACTTTGTCCTCTCACATATTTTATGTGCGTATTTTTAAGTCGAAGTTTGTTTTTGATTTGTTGTGATTGATTTTGATTTGTGTGTTCTTAGAAACGTTTTGCTCTCCTGCAGTGGCATTGATTTAGTTTTAGTTCAGAACTTGAAACCCCATGAGACATGGATCTTTAAGATTTCAGCCCACTGTATGTCTTTCTATCCATCTCTCCAACACTTTGTTCCAGAGAATGATACTGTCCTTTGATAACTATTGGCCAGACTTCCTTGAAATTTTCTGAGGATATTAATATATTTGTTAATGTTTTGGGTGACCCTTTCTGCCACTGTTATTTTGCATGTATTTCAAGT
Organism: Thunnus thynnus; assembly: GCF_963924715.1. NCBI lineage: Eukaryota > Metazoa > Chordata > Actinopteri > Scombriformes > Scombridae > Thunnus > Thunnus thynnus. The sequence continues at coordinate 27,816,173 of NC_089534.1, forward strand.
GCAAGAGCCAGAAAACAAAAACATGTGTATATGTATTTATGTATTTACAATAAAACAGCATCTTGGCAGTGATTTTATAGCTTGCCACTTTACTCTTTTAGTTCAGGCCCTGTTTACACCTGGCATTAACATGCATCTTGGGTGATCTGATCACAAGTGGACAGCTCTAAGTACGTCAGTCCGCACCTGGCATTAGAAAGCATCTCCACATGTGTCTCGAGTGACCACTTGTCATCAGATCTCACTTCCCCGCTCTACATGCAAATAAATATGTACATCATTTCTGTTTGCAACGCAGCAGAGACTCTCACACTGACCTGAAATGAAATGAGTGCACATAAATTAGGTAAATAACATAGATAAACATAGTCTCTACTGCGTTTTGCTGTCATTTACAGGTTTCTCTCCTCTCCTCTGCTCTCTGTGTGTCACCGAGGGCGGGGCTACACACACACAGAGCGGAGCAGAGGACAGCAACAACTACACGCAGGTCCCACACTCCCAGTGCTCCTCCTGGTGCTCCCCGACACCGCTATCTACTGCTGCTCCTCCTCACACACATACACACACGCACACACACACACTCATGAGTGTGCACCACCAGCAGCTGCAAGCTGCCGGCTTCACCTGGATGAGCAGAGAACAGAAACACTAAACAATGTGTGCATTTTGCATGATGCAATATCGCAGGTTAATACTATTTTTGCACTCTTTTAGGAGGTAACATAAGAGTTGCATGAAGTTGCATGCCGTCATCATTAGGAGTGCTACTCCAGATCAATGCGTTAAAAGACACAGGGAAACGAAACTTTTAAATCACAATGTCACAAACGTAGAGGGCTCAGTGATCAATGACTGCCAGCCATCTGCGATGCAACCCTATTCTGCACTTTAATATGACACCATTGGCGAATGAATACGTACTATCACTTCCGCAGAGGACGTCAGTTGAATAGGCAGTCCTTCAGTGTGGCCTAGGGACATATTTGCATACACACTGCTAAAAGAATGTGGCCATATGCGGCCACATTGTGATCAGATCTCAATGTTTTCTCATTCACACCTGTGCTTAGCTGTTCACTTGTGATCAGATCACCCAAGACGCATGTTAATGCCAGGTGTGACCAGGGCCTCAGTGCTTTCATCAGCAATTATTACTTTATTATGATAATTGTTATGGACTTCTGCCCCCAAGTGGCCAAAAGAAAACTGATAAATGCAGCTTTAATGTTCAGACAGCAGAATGATTCTGCAGCTCGATATACACAGCCAGAGAAGTGATTTTCTGTTCTCTTTGTCCCTTCCGTGGGACAGTTTTATGGAAGTGTTTATCTCTGTTCCCCATTGCTACAACAAGAGACAGGGTTTCTCATGTAATCTGTTATGTCATATCAGAGGATAGCAGGATAGTAAAAACATCAGAAAAGACAGTTAACATGACTGGAACATGCAGTGCAAATAAAAAGGTTCCAGGGATATGGCTTGTTTTGCATGTTTTAGAGAAGGATCAGTCTGCTGTTCATGTCAGTGAAGCAGGTCCAAGCTGTGCATTAGTTCTGTATGAAATCACAGATTAAACTCTCTGGTTCTCTGGTTTCAGCCTTTTGGACTGAGCTGTTTATGGTTAAATATTTGCTGAGTCATACAGCAAAAAAACACAATTTTTTAATTTTCCAGTGTACACAGGGGACTTTATGTTGTTTTTCTTGCTGCACTTATATGTGATCCTATGGATTTTTTTATGAATCCAAATATTCCTTTTAGCAGCTGAAGTATATGCTGTTGGAAAAACATTTCAGCTATTATTTTTTCATGTTTGGAGTGTTAATTCTTTTTTGATTCCATATCATTTTGCACATTATAGTTATACAAACATTTATGAAAGGTGGAGCTGCTCTGTGTAAAAATGACATCATGGACAGCCTTAAATCTCTTTGGTTTGGTGTTTTTCCAAGTCAGTAGTCATCATAACATTAAGGGTTATACAGGTTTACTCTAGCATTGTCCTTTTGACTTCAATATTGTCAACATTCTCTCAAGGCATATAGCTATTGGTTGCTAAAACAGGTTCTGTAAGTAACCAGATGATGTCATAAACTAATTTACATATGGAGAAGGCTTTTGTGAGAGATATATGATCAATCTTTTAGCTTGACAGAAAATAGAGAAAAAAGGCCATCACAAGTTTCCAGACCCAAAGTGATGTCTTAAAATGTCGTCATGTTGTTTTGTCCGACCAACAGGCCACAACCTAAAGATTTTCATTATTTGAGAGGTTAAAGCTTCCCAGTTTTTCTTCTGAAGGCCTTAATTGTTAGCCATGCTAGCTGCATGGCTCTGTGGATGACAATGTTGGTCTGTTGGCAAGCTAAACTAAGATGCCTCTAGCATGGCTGTATACTCTTAGTCATGTTAATCGACTTGAATGATGAATGATGGGCCATCAAATTGATCATTTACGGTCAATTGGCTGATTATTTAGGCTCTAGAGAGGAACTATTAAACCATCTTTAAGTGGATGATGCAGTGGCATCATCATCATGATACAGTAAGTATAATTGAGCCAAAAGCAGGCCAAATTTGCTGCTTTTTGGACCAGAAAAGCTGATAAATGTAGCAACAATATTGCCAAGTTGGCAACAGCATTTAGCCAAAAATGCAGTTCCTGCTCCAGGCATCAAGTTATAAATCAACTGATGACACTGTTTCTGCTGAGAGAGATACTCTCTCTCAGAGGCGTTACAACAAAAATTTTATTTGGTGTTACAGTATGTTTTAATTGTGCTAAATCCAAAGAATTTACCACCATGTTGGAGACTGTACTATTATAAAATGTCAAACAGACATTTTAGTTCTATATGAATTAACTCTGACCAGTGAGCTTAAAGCTGCATTACCTGATTTTTTTGCCACTTGGGGAAAGCAGGACGAGCTCACAACAAAACAACCTTCATCAGTATAATACTGATATTGTGAATGTGTTAGCAACCTGTTGCTAAGTAATTGCTATTTACACATCTGGCAGTCACAGAGCAACACTAGCATTCATTCAGAGTAATGTTTCAGTCAACCTGACCTTTTCACTCAGTTTTGGTCTCCACTAACTCCTGAGAAATACCTGGTTCTTTAGCTGCTAAATGCTCCACTATGTTGACCAGCTAGTTGCTACCTTCATCTCCATTGTTAGGTACTGGCAGGTAGTGTACAGTGGGGTTTTTGCTGAAAACAGCTGGCTGCTGCTGGAAGCGGGTTTGACAAGACCAGAGTCAAAGAGGCTAAAAAAATTCTTCAGAGTTGAAAGAGAATACTCTGTGGGTTTGTCAACACAAGCAACCCATTGATTAGTGCAGCTTTATATTTCAAGTGAATACGTGCAAGCCATTTCTCTTGGTTTTTGGTTTTATCATTCTCTGGGCAACAGTGTGAAGACGAAGTACTCATCTACTGATATTTATATAAAAACATTTCATTTAGCATAAGATAAAAACTGCATTTTCATGCAGTTAGCAGACTTGTAGTGATGCAGTAATGAAAATGTAATGTAATGTAAATCCCAGTATAGCATTGGGGAATAGTTGCAACACTGAAGGGTTGATTACCAATGTTGATGTTTTTTTTCTAAATAACTTAGTTTTATTGGTTTTGCAATAAAACTATAAAAGTAATAACAGGTTTGAGAATGCAATTGGCAGACATAAACTCAGCATAATGGAAACATGGAGGATGTGGACAGAACAGTTAGTGTATGTGGTGGCTGACTGGGCATCAGCTAAAGGAAATATTAGGTCCTTTTCTCAATCTGTCACACCTTTGACATCTCTCCTTGAGATAAATGGACACCTCGACTTGAGAGAGAGTAAATCGTGTGCTGTTCTCAGTGGGCAGTGAGTGTGAGACAAACAGGAAGCAGTCTGCTGACAGACCCGACAGCCACATCACTCCTCATCCCCCGCTCTCCCCGCGGCCCACAGGTGAAGATGTAATAGCCTTTTTCTTAAAATGGCACACAATAACCAGCCATTGAGGCAGCCGGCCTGTTTGCTGTAGCCACTCACGGGACAGAAGCTGTTTGAAGAATTGTGTCATTTCATTGGCTCCTCGGTGGCTTCGGAACGCCAGACATAAATACTGTATTGGTGGAGAATTCAAGATAATGCTGTCTCCAAAACAGTTAAGCGGCAAAGAATGCATGCCTTTATATGATACAAATCCACACCATATGTGTTTATGTTTGAGAGAAAGGTTGGTCTGCTTTGCTTCAGAATGCAGTAATCAGTCAGGAAGCTACAGCTCAGCACCGAGAAGAAAATCCATCCCAAAGCTGCTGGGTCAATGTTTCCTCCACTTCCAGCAAATCAGTAGAATGCTGCCTCGCCGCCTTCATTCTGGACCTAATGCTCAGAGGTCAGGGGTCAAACAAACCTGTGTGTGGCCTCCTATCTGCTGTCTGGACAGACGTTAACCCAGTTTGACTCTGACACACAAAACCTGCTCCTTGTCAGACCTAGTGCAGCTACATGAATATGGTGCTCAACAGCAGGGTGTTGGGTGTTTGAGAGTTGGAACATACAACAAATATACAAGAACAATGCATATTAGGGAGAGGTGATAAATGTTGACAGTTACAACATATTTCAGTAAATGTAAGGAAATATAATTCAGGAATCGCAATTTATAGTGAAATTAAATAAATACAAATACAAATAAATAAATGCATATTACATATACATATGAAAAAAGTGTGATTTGGTGATGCAAAATTAGAATAATATCATGTAATTTTTCTTTCAGGCAATACTAAGCAGGTCAAGTGAACATGCAAAAGTATGAAATGTGTCTTCAGGTAAGTGTACAATTCAACATATATGAAGAAAAAAGTTTCCAACTATAAATTTACTTTAAATGGACAGCTTTTTAAAGTTCTTTCAAGTTCTTTTATTTGCTTAATTTATGTACACATATTTTAATTCATGTTACATCACATGTGTATTTGTTTAAATTGGTGTGAAGTGACAGCACATAAAGATAGACAGAGGTAGAGACATCAAATACACAAAAATGGATTAAAAGATAAGATTTACAAAGAACAACATACAGTATAAAGTAATAGGAATTTTCAAACTGAGGAGATATGACCAAACGAATATATATATATATATATATGTGTGTGTGTGTGTGTGTGTATGTGTGTGTGTGTGTGTGTGTGTGTGAGTGAGTGAACAAAATTGAAAAATAAGAAAATAAACTACAAAGAAAAATGTAATTAAATTTAAAATATTAATAGCAGAAGAAAAAAGAGATTAAAAAGATTAAAAATGTACATATACATTAAAATACAGTTCAATTCCTACAGATTGTGGTAAAATGTAACGTGACTTTTCATATTGAATTGATTAAATGCTCCTTATTTTCTTTACATGATTTATCATGCACGCAGAGCATTATGGGATAGAAAACCATTATTTTACATTTGTTTATTACATTGTTTTCAAACATTCTTTTGAATTTCTGAATTGTAAAACACATTCAATCATCATCAAGCTAGTACAATAAATTCACCTCCTTTACCTGAAATGCTTTTTTTTTTGAATTTGTCCTCTAAGATAATACTTTGTGCATAGTTTGTACTTTCCTAAATAAAGAATTTATAGCCTCCTGATTTGTAATTAATTTCTGTGGCTCTCTTTTGTTGCGTGAAAACTGGGTTTGTATGAGTTTTACTATATATGCATTTTCCCATATCTCTACACAATAGGCCGTGTAGAAACAATAACCGAGCAGTACAGTACAGACAGGAAAAGCTCAACTACTTATGTTACTAAAAAAAATTCCCACATTATTCTTTTCCATCACTGACAAAATGATGCAGAATATAAAGTATGAGTCAGTGCCATTCTCAGTTTGAATTTGCAGTCACAAACGCTCCGCAGTTTTGCTGTTATTAATTTTTCCGACTTCATTTGATGGATTCATTACATAATGTAATTGAAAGTAAAGCCACTTGGGAAAGTTGACCTAAAGCAGATGCATGTGTGCAGCACATATCAAGCTTCATTTGCATCATTTTAATTGAAAACACACAGTTCACTTTTATCCTTCGCAGTCGAACACAGGTTGAACAGCATGCTGTTTCATGCTGCATATGAATCTAATGGTGGTTTTCTGCTTCCCACTAAGGACAGATGTGGTATTTCCACTTGTGTCACAACAAGCTCAGCACTTCAAAGAGCTCACAAGAGGAAATTGCTCTGACATTAGTTGGTTATTTCCTGGTTTTATTGCAGAGTATTTACACAAAAAGGAAGATTTTCCTCTAATTTCATAGCAAAATGTGCCACAGTTTATCAGTTCTGTTTTTGCCGCTGTTGTTTTCATTTGTCACAGTGCAGAAATTTCGCAGAAATATACCACTAGTTAAACCACTGAACTTTCCTTTTCTGTGTTGTAAGTGTCCTAGCAGGAGTAATAAAAGACAGAACTGTAGTTCAGTTTATTAATGGCACCAGTGGTGGGTTTTAATGGAAAGCTGCAGGTGGAGATCTTCCTGCAACACCGAAAGGTTCCTTTGTCGTATTTCACACTAACAAAGCTTTCAGATTGTTTGAAGGGGGGTTGATCATTTGCAGTGATGGAGGTGTATCTCTCGTATAGCGGATGGAAATATGTCTTCAAACTTTGGCTGTATTTCATCATGAGTGAAGTGCATTTTCGAACAGCTTCTCCCTCCTCTGCAGGGAGCAGGTTCTGCTTCATTAATTTTTAAGCCAAATTCCATGCAGCTACGAGTCAAGCCACTATTTCTGCCTGGCTGAAGCCCACCTGCCCTGTAATTATAAAGACCTGCCATTTAGTACAGCACTCCATCTTGATCTTTGATTTCCCTGTCAGAAACTATTAAAGCAGCCCCTGGTCTTTGCCACGGACTCGGCATGGGGCTGCTTCTCAATTGAATCAACCAGATTTCATTGGCATATTAAAAATAACCCCAACACGATGCTCAGAACAATGGATCACACTGATGGAATTCTGAAGGCTTGGACAACCACATGCAGCGCTTCAGTTCTTAAACATCACTGTGGATTTTTCCCTCCTGATACATATACTGTACATCTACAACTATTCCATCCTGCTAACTTGAACTACTTTGTTTCAATATTTGACTGTCTGCAAGTTACACTGGAAACCAGACAGAGAAACCATGTACAATTACTCCCCATTAATAAATTCTGCTCCTACATTGATTAGCTTTCACAGTGAAATAAAGTGCTGAACATAGAAATTCTGGATCCTCTATTGAAGGTCATTACTTTTCCCAGGAACCATAATTCATTTATGTTATGATGAAAGGGGGGAGTCCAGGTTATTGGCATCATAAGTGCATGTAATTAAAAAGCAACATGTAATAGCGCTCTATATGGTACATCATTTGGATTATTGATTAGGCTATGGTATAGAGTATAGCTATATAATCCTCAAGTGATTTGGGGAGAAAACAACACTGAGTCAGCACTGGGAATATACTGTATACCTCATAAATATCACAGTTTACCAAAGTCAGTGTTAAAGAGTGTTTCTTGAAATAAAAAGATGATAGCCACACATGATTATGTTTGCTTGTGTAAGTCTCTATCGCCCATAAATCTCCCAAGTGTGCACATGTTTCATAGAGTTACAGTAAAAAACAGCAGTGGTAGGTGTTTATTAAAGGGGAACTTTACTGATTTTACACATTAGTGTGTGTTTCCAGGTGTTGGGGAGTACTACTGTATATGTGAAAAAAGTGGTATAAAGCCTTTTGTGTCTCCAGAGAGAGATGTGTGAAAACTGATCAATTGCCTCACATGATGTCACTTGAGTCAGCATCAGTTGGGACTGAAGACTACAAGTATGGATGGTAAAAAAATGTGGGGTTGTGGAGTTAGAAAGAAATGAGGTTAGCAGATCTCTGTGGCTGCTCCTCATCTCTGCTGGAGGCTGCTAATGGCATATCATACCTGAATCTACTGTTGAGTCAACCAAGTTCAGTTGCATTGTGGGTAATGTAGGTGGCAGGAAGAATCCATGGACTGTCCATCATGAGTGGGATATTGTTATAGTGCAATGCTAAATTGGCAGAGCACTCTTCATGTCTTCTAATGTACAATGTAACCGTGCATCTCTAATGCAGGCGTTTGGTAGCTGTTGTAGCAATAAGTATAATAAGAAGAAAATAGACAAACGAATAGAACCACACACATTTAATTTGAAAACTGGATTTTAGTGCAAATGATCAGTGAATATTTTTATGGGATGACACCTGATTTGTGTGTGTGATATTCTTTCCTATCATCAGTGGTTTGGTGTTTAACCAGGCTAAGAGACAGTATATACTATATTTCACTGTATATATATATACAAAAAAGTGAGATAAAAGATGAAGTATGTCAAGTAACTGAATGACTGATAATGTTCATTTGATGACATATTGTGGTTTGCTGGAAAGTGGCCATCCTATAAGAGGGATCATAAAACGGGCAGTTAAAGTCTCACCGTCTGATTGGTTGATAGCCAGGGTATAATGAACCTATACTACGGCTTCTGTTAGTGTCTTCCATCCCAGCATATTTTCAAAAATGTGCAGCAGAGGACTGCACAGGACAACAACAGTCATGGGTGTTGCCTCATGGCTACGTAGTGTCTGACACAGGAGGTAAGGGGACCCCGGCCAGAGTGACATACTGACACAGACTGGCCACCTCTTGGTGTAATATAAATAGACCTAGAGCTGGTGGTCAGAGATAACCAGCCATGAGCAGCTGCTGTCAGACTCACACACAGAGAAACACAGAGAGTCCGCTGGAGCTTTGACAGTCACTGGAATCAAATTCATGGCCCTCTGTAAAGGTTTCTATATGGTACCTGAGTTATAGCTGAGCTAGCGGTGATTAGTAGGCCTAACATTATTGCAAACATTTTGCAATGTGACCCCAGTGATGTTGGACAGTTCCATGGCTGTACAATTAATGAGAATGTTCAAATTAATGTGAATAAATAAACTAGTAACCACAGGCAGCCAGGAACTACTTTCTTGCAAAAGACCCTTATAATGTAATTGTTATTTAATAAAACTGTTTTTATTGGACAGTCTATTATATTTTATAAAGTAATATTTGGTAGCTGTTTTATAAAAGCAATATCTCCTTCCTGGTCGTGAGATATTGTGATTACGGGGATTGTCAGAGCAACACCCCTTAGCTATGATATAATCACAAAATACCACAGCCAGGAGTGAGACATTGCTTAAAAATACTGTTTAAATTCTAAATTCCACTGGATTCCAAAGAGGCCTATCTTAGTTAGAGATAATACCTAGCCTAGAGTTAGCCAAGTGAAACCGTGTCTACACAGTTTGTTTAGGTATTGGCTCCAAAAACTAGTAACAACGATCGTGTTTTCAGTCTCTAGAGAGTGGTTCTGTGTAAGGCAGTCGCCACTGTGGAATGCAGTTCTGTTAACAGTGCTTTCTTGTGTTACATATCACAATCTTTTGACATGGTACACGTTGTAAATTTCTCAAAGAAATTTAGTACCAGCAAAAAAATCCAAAACCCAGCATGAGTACTCGCTAGCTCATGATTAAAATCATCAAACTCTATGAGTGATCAGCGGGGTGGCGGCTCACTATTGGCTCTGTGTCCTTTGTCGGCATGTTGCTCAGAATGCAATTGAAACATGAGGATTTAATGGAGATTTATGAAAGTAAAATTGATTTCATGGAGCAGAGGCTTGTGACTTTTACTTCCCATTTTTTTCCAAAGTTGAGGTTTATTGTTAGAACAGCTGATAACAGCAGAGAACAGAAAAGACAATTAACCATTTTATACATTAGTGTTATATACAGGTTTACAAAGTGAGGTGCCAACAGTAATGGTGGCTTGTCTACTTCTCCCTACAACCTGTATTTGTCTGTAGCCCATTGGCTGGTCAGAGGGCAACCACAATGAGTGTGAAGTGGGTTGAATGGGGAGATTCTACACCCCACTACAACACTACATTTCATTCATGACAGTCTTTCCTCAAATAACCACAGCAAACCATGAAAATAATATGAATAACCTCATATTTTTGAGGATAAGAGAGAATGACTGCATTCTTTAGTGTTTGCTTGGTATACTTACTGGTATACTGTCCCAAGAGGTTTAGATCAAGTGCTCATGCATGTAAATATAAAAAAGTAGACACAGCTACACTATGTGTGTGAACTGCATGTGAATAAAAGACAGCTGAAGCTCGTCCTGTGTAGACAACAGCTTACAATGTGTTAGCTATTATGCTGGATGTCTGCGATTTTGAACCATTATCTTATAATAGCAAATAACAGAAACAAAAATGAATGAATTTTAAAAAAAAAATAACAACAAAACATGTGCAGCAAATCCTCTTCATCAGTAAAATGTTGAATAATGGGAATAGTCTTTCTACAAGAACGCAGACTCAAAACAAACAACAAACATATAATAAAATATGTATCCAGAATGTAGCAGGTATGGAAGTAATGTGCCAGTTCTGATCAAATGACATCTAACACATTTAATCCAGGCCTATAAATACAAATGTATTCAACAGAAGACAGATAAAGGCTGCTGGTCACAAATATTCCAGGTCCTTAGATGAAAGACCACCTGCTCCTCTCCCACCTGTCCATCAAAACTACCTGCTGATTTTGCACTAAAAGCTCATTATAGACTCTTTGTAGTTGACTTCAGGGTGCATTTCAAAGCCAGCTCCTATACATCAATATTTTTGCATCTTATATTTTATTCTCCAGTGTATGCTTCCTCGCTTAGATGACATCATTGTGGACGGCCTTCACTACTGAAGACTCTCCCCGCATGTTTACCTTCACATCTTCACACCGTGCCCATCCAAGTGCTCATGCTTGTGATCCAATAGCCAAGAGCCTTTGCTTTGTTGTTCGTCAACTCTTTTTTTTCCTTTTTCCAGAGCAGTTACTGGCTCTTTTGTTGGCCATTTTGATATGTTTATTTACCGTGTGGATGGCTTTGATCCGTGTAGGGACAGGGAGAGTGCTGTTGGAAATGTGTGTGTGTGTGTGTGTGTGAGTGGGTAAATGTCCCTGTGGAGGAAAATGCATGTGAGCAGGCTGCCATGTCCACTAAGGCTGAGCAGAGACAGCTGAGGGGGTCTGGGACTGATGCATAGCAGGTTGTGTGTCTCTCTGGGGCTTAACAGTGTGCCGCTGCAACACACTCAGGAAAAACCCTGGTCACCTACCCACACCCACACACACACACACACCGACTGACCACTTCTGAGGCAGCTGTGTGGGGTCCAGCCTGGAATATTTACCATGAATGTACAGGCTTTACACAAAGCCTCAGCCTGCACGAACCAAAAAACAGTCAAGATGCTGCAGCTTATGTGATTCAGGCTGATATATTGGTTTGTCAATACTGGACTTTTATTAAGATCAGCTATCGACCTGTAAATGTCATCCACACACCTAAATGATGGAGGTTTCTCCCTGACCACATAAAAACAGCCTGTAAAACCTGCAATAAAATTTTATTTTCTATGCACATTTTATACATTTAACAGCTCGAAATTATTTTTTAATTCTCAAGGCCATTTCCACCTTTGAGTTTAAAGGGAAGAAATACACCATCTAATAAAGAGCATGATGAATGGATAGACCAGTCTCACACCACTTGATCTTAAAGCCTTTGTGATCACTTATTGTGTGGCACACAGAGCATGATGTAGGTTTGCACGATTAGATTATTATTTTTTTAAATCCACATATTTAGTCAGCCGTAACTTCTGAACACCGCTTGTTGCAATTAAGAGTGCCTAAAATTATTTACCAAGTGGGAAGAAAAGTCTTAGATGCTAAAAGTAATGGATAACTGGGATTATCCTGAAGGAGAGTAATTATACACATCATGTAAGTGTAAGGCTATTAGAAAGCAGTATCAATGAAAAAAGGTAACACCTGCACACTTACTGCAAGCCACGAAGTTTAATCTGGACAATGTTTCAATCCTACTTGGATCTTCATCAGGTCAGAATGTTGGAAAACATTCATCATGCACACCAATAAGCTCCACAATGACAGGTGTGGCCAAAGGAGACGGTCCTCCCAAGAAAAATGACAGTAATACTCCCATGGTTATGATTGTTGCCATGAGCACAAAGGTCGCCTAACTTTAAAGAAGTAGTAACTTTAACGCACACCACATGCTTCTCTAACCTTTTAACTCAAACCATGATCTTTCTCTAATCCTAACCAAGTGGGTTTTTGTGCCTAAACCTAACCAGACCTTAACCACGGCGCTGTCACACCATAAAACATCTTTTTTTTTTAACAGTGGTATGTAACAGTTTTGGAAAGCACAGACAAATGATGCTGTCCTGCCGATTACTGCCAATAGAGGTGCCAGATAAGAAAACGCTTCTATTTGTCGTTCTGGAATCATATGTTCAAACCATGTATTTGGTTGTTTAATTTGGAGGACTTGTTGGGATAAATGGTTGAAAAGTCCAGCTTCTGCCACACCTAGTGGTACCAACACAACCTTTACTAAACTGATCTAAACAATGATTGTATGAAAAACTGTCCACTTTTATATCATTAATATCCCTTTTAAAATCAATTAAATGAGCATGTTTAGAACGTGACAGTTCGTCTACTGTAATAGGGCTGTGGATGAACATCAGACAACCACTGCTGTAAACAAAGCATGTTTTATAAGGCAGGAAAGCCTTAGGGATACATACTATTTTCATGTGAAATGTTGAATATAAATAAAACCATGTTTGCTTACAATGAGAACTCCTCAGGGTACATATAAACTGAATTTGGTGTTTCAGTTTAGTCCAGGACCGGGGTTCAGTTACATCTGAAGAACCAGTGTTTGGTGTTTAAAAAAGTTTTTCAAACTGACTGTTAGCTATTGTGGATCAATCTGCAGTGAAGTGCGTGAAGTGTAGCATAACGGGCATGTATTGATATCACAACACTGCAGATTATCACTGTAATTCCTCTTGATTGATCCAGCAGTACAGATTCACTGCTGTGTTTTTTGCCACTGCGGCAGTCTGTGTATGTGTGTGTTATCAGTCTCACTAATGGCCTAATCTGCTTTATTTCAACAAATCAGCCTCTGCAGCATACAGCATAACACACTAACATCAAGACACACTGTCTGTTCTCCCTGTTTACTAAACACACATGTAGGAGGAGGTGTTTGAATGAATTTGTCATCTCCATCTAATGCTAATCTGTAAAGCTCTGTTGAACTGCTGAGACAAGCTCTACTTTTATCCCTGATCCCGGCACCATTCAAGCCTGGACTGAACAAACCGCAATGGCGTGTTGACTTGGGGCGAAACATGACACACATCGACACACACTCTGTTAGTGACTGAGTTCAGCAATCAGCTATGCAACTTCGTAATTGCTATTGATCGCAGAGCTGTGTACCCCCGCACATACACAGCCTGGCCTGTCTGCCATGACCAATTACAGGACATAGGAGGATATAGTACAGCAGTCACTTTTATCAGTCAGCGGACATTCCAGTCTTCAATCCCTCCTCTGACGGGAGGATCCTCATATCAGGAGTTTGGCTAATGTTTGCCGATACCCCATGAATTTCCAGGAGCTGTCTGATGCATGTCTCCAGAGCTAAACACTGATAATAAAAAATATTATATAGTGAATCATGCAGATTTCCCTGTGCAAGCCTCATATTGACATCAGCCCTGCATTAATCATTTTAAGATCAGGGAAGTAGTTTGCTGAATGTCACATCAAGTAACTGTCTAAATCCAACTGAAATGGTTGTTTTTCTTTCTGCTACAGCATATGCAAAGAAGAGAAATTATTATGTTTGATGATGGTACCCACTGTCTGGGCATTAACTGGTTGGAAATCCTTTCGTTCTCCATCTACATAGTGAAATTCTGGTAATGCTTTTTTAGGAGTCTGTAGGCTCCTAATAATTTCATAGTCATTTTTAATAAAGTTTATTAGAAAATTTCCTGGAAAGTACTGTGCTCATTTTGATCTAATTATAGGATGTTATATACAAGAAAAGTGACCTTTGCACACCTGTCTTCATATAGGCTCTGAGTGATGTGTCAGAGGAACAGAAATCAGTTCCTGAGCACTGTCGGCACCTCGGGTGAATTTATTGAATAGCTGCATTTCTGTGCAGCAACAGCAATGAAAAACCTGACGAAGGAAGCTGTACTGAAACATAGCTATCATAATAAACTCACTAAATCTAACCTTTGTGTTTATTTTCCTATAATTACCACCAAAGTTAAGTTCTTTTCAGGACAATTCCACGGATGAGGAAATGATGGACATGTAAAATTAACACAAGATCTCAATTGCAGCTCACATTAGCTTTTCAAGCTTTTCTCTCCATCTTCTCTACAAGCATGGACACATCATGCCTTATAATGTACCTGGGTTTATACTGAACAAACAAGCTAATGATCATCCATTGGTAGAAAGGTGTACTGCTATGATAAGATGAGATAAGATAAGATAACTTTATCGTCTGTCACAAAGTAACAATGTTACGTAACGTTAAGTAATGCCAACATCATTTTGCTGGCTAGATGGAGAGCCATTGCGCTTTGAACAGCTTTCTTTACCTGCAAATGTCTAGATCAGTTACAGTTGCTAAATGGTTTCATTCTTATATTGGTTATTCCAAATAATTACATGTGATCGAGTCTGAAAAAACATCCATGCTAGCCTCCTAGATAATATTCTGAGTCTGAGATATCAGTTAGCAACTGCTACATTAGCTCCCACTTGGCCAAAAGATGTACAGAAGTGTCATCATACTAGGGCCAAAATGGCTGCAAAGCCAACATTGTTATGGAAATGAATTCTGCATTGCTGAATTGCTAGAAAAATGGAAAAAAAATGGAAAACCTCCAGTTTACCGACTTGGAGTGTTAATTTGCATAATTCACAGTTGGTTGCCCCACTTCTAGCCTTGTAGTTTCACCATTTTAATAACCTCAGTTGGCTACTTTTGTTGTATTTAGTATTTGTTGCAGTTTGTTAAAACATGAAACCAGGTACAAAAAATGCAGTGTGTTGTTCCTTTTAAATCACCTGAATTGATTGTATTAGCATTAATATTGGATTTTGTTTCAGTGTAACTGGCAGGGATGGTGTGCAATTCTTTCCTATTCAAAGAGGAGAGATCATAACTATCAGAATATCTGTTGTAAATGCAGGCTGACTGATATGGTGTGAACATGGCATAATGGTAATTACAACCAATTTAGCTAATTAAAAAGGATAGACACTGTTTTTCCACTTTTTAAGGAACCGCTAAAAAATGAAAATAATAAAAATAGCTTAATTAAGCTAATTAAGACTCAGTTTCCATTTGTCTGGTGTGACAAGCAATGGCCATGAACTCCCAAGTCAGAATAACAGAAGGTTTCTGGGTCATTATTCAGTGACACTAACAGCTCACTGTCTGTCCTTAGTTTGCTTGTAAGGTACAGTTAGCACAGGTTTGTTTATATTGTGTTTCTGCACCCTTATCAGCTCAGCTGTCAATCAAACGTGTTCACCAGCCCACCCACTCAGAACCTTGGTGGGCAAAGAAGTATTTTTTCTTCTTCCTTTCAGTATTAACAACTGTCAATTTGAAAATCACTTTGACAAAAAAAGGAATGACTTGTGTCTGGACTTCAGCACAGCAGTTACCAGGAGTAACATGAAAGCTCATGTCTTGTTAAAGGAGTGGCCTTGGCAACATGAGTGCATGATGTGTTTCTGAGAGAAACTGTTGCAAGAAGGTTAAGCTGGGTTTTGCAGAGCGCCAGAGCCCAGATCAAAGGCATCTTGTATCATGAATAATAACAGTCAAACACTGGTCCTGCTGCCTGGCTGGGTGATAAGCATGTATACAAACTGAGCCATCTTGTTAAAACAGATTGCTTTTGGATGTTCCACACAGCCCTTGTGTCTCCATCCTAGCAGACACAAAGGACTAAACAGGAAGATAACACACTGAATAACAGCATAGTCTGTGTACAATATCATGCTGCTCTCCAGACAGTCGAATGCAGGTGGGATTCCTAAGAAGTCTGCTCAAAAGACCACAAAAGACTACACTCAAAATGCACATTTTAAAACCCAATTAATAATATCTTCATTACAGTTGGAGCCAGTAAGCATTTTTCTACTGAAGACATAGTTGTTTTCCATTTATACCATTCCACAGCCAATCAGCCCGTTCCCTTTCTTGTGAATTGAAATCACAAAGCACCAGCCGATCACACATCCTTTGACATTTACGCAACAATTTAACGGATTCTTGTTATGCATTTATTCATCAATTCATTCATTTAACTGCTCATGAATACAAATGTGATGGGTGACCTGTCATATCAGACCTTAGTCCTCTATGCGTAATTTTGCCACTGAGGTTGATGCAATGCTTCCTCATGCATATACATCAGTCCAATAAAGAAATAAGAAGGAACACCAGAGGAAAGCAGTGCTATGAAATTAAAGAGACAACTTTCTTCTTCTTGTTAGAATCCACACCGCAATGTCCAGCGTTTAAATGGGGAGATCAGGAGGTGGGTGGACTGCTAAGCAAAGGTGGATGTACTGTTATATGATCTTCCTGTGTAGTTCTGTATTAATTAGACTTGAATTATACTGTGAGTGGTCACAGGATCTCGCAACTGGTACTTACAACCAAGTAGACAAATTTAGTCTTTCTATGGATGTGGCCAACATTTTATGCACGCTATCTTTTCCCACATGTCCTTTTGTATTACATCTTGGGGTCAGGCTGAGGAAACAGTCATTAAACCACTAGAGCGTTTGTGCAAAGGAGTCTTAAACAGTCCGAATAAGAAGACAATTCAACATGATCACTGCAGGGAACTGGGGCAACAGAATCTTTTGAGCTTTGAGAATTTTTGATTGTGTTAAAATGTCTGTTTTTCACAAGAGAACACAAGAAAACAACAGGGAACATGAAAGATTCTTCTAGAATAGCTTCTATAGTGGTGTTGTACCTTTTGTTGCAGTGCATTTGGACAGTCTGCTTTTTCTAATAGATTGTCTACCAGATGACAGAGACTAATAATAATAATAATGATAACAACACAACAAACAGAAACATTTATGTTTATTATTGTATGTTTATTATACTTGGTCCCTTGCAAAGAAATAAATTCTTCTTTTTTTGGTAAAGATTTGCAATTAATGTGGTATTTAATGTGGTATTCATAGCCAGTCATTGGCTACTTTTGTTGTATTTAGTATTTGTTGCAGTTTGTTAAAACATGAAACCAGGTGCAAAAAAAGAGAGTGCTGTTCCTTTTAAATCACTTGAATCGATTGTATTAGCATTAATATTGGATTTTGTTTCAGTCAGGGATGGTGTACAATTCTTTCCTACTCAAATAGGAGAGATCATAACTATCAGAATATCTGTTGCAGGCTGACTGATATGGTGTGAATATGGCATAATGCTAATTACAACCAATTTAGCTAATTAAAAAGGACAGACACTGTTTTTCCACTTTTTAAGGAACCAAAAAAATGAAAATAATAAAAAAATAGCTAAATTAAGCTAATTAAGACTCAGTTTCCATTTGTCTGGTGTGACAAGCAATGGCCATGAACTCCAAAGATTTGCAATTAATGTGGTATTTTAAACCAATAATCCACTATGTTTTGTTAAAAAACAGCCTGGTAGAAGTAGATTATTGCTGAAAGCTAATAGGTTTGTAGTAATATTCCCTCCTATCTGGGAAACTTTTGTTCTGCTTCATGCGAGGTGCATAGATGGTTTCGGTTCATGTCCTTATGTTCAACACTTTGACCAGACAAAGATCTCTAAACAACTACTTGCTAGATTAGCATTAAATGCGGTATAGATATTTATTTTGAACTTTCCTCTTCAAAGAAAGGGTCTTGGAAACAATGCACCACTGTCTGCACAATTTTGACTTTTATTTTTGTTAAGAAAATACTGGCTGCTGATTGTTAGTTGATACTGAAAATAATATATATAGATAAATGTTTTAATGCTTGACTATACAGCACTACTGGACAGAAAACTGGTTTGGACTGTTAGACACAGTCCAGAAGGAGTCTTCAACTTTCAAGTCAACCTCCCAGACCAACATAATGTGTGGAGTTCCCCAAGGCTAAACCCTTGGACCTCTTGACATGCATACATTATGCAATTTACGTACATCAGAGTAAATTATACAATTTAATTTGTTTAATGTTTCATGCTCTGTCTCCTTTTTAATTATTTTTATGCATTATTTTTCAATTACTTTTGTGTACAATATAAAATGTGCTGTATAAATATACTTCACTCGCCTTATCTGAGTATGCTCTTTAGCTAGGAAGAAACTTTTAGCTGTGTTTGTTTAACTGTTTGAGTAAGTTTCC
Source organism: Thunnus thynnus (assembly GCF_963924715.1). Classification (NCBI taxonomy): domain Eukaryota; kingdom Metazoa; phylum Chordata; class Actinopteri; order Scombriformes; family Scombridae; genus Thunnus; species Thunnus thynnus. Next base: position 27,834,639 of record NC_089534.1, read on the forward strand.
ACACAGTTGCCAACATTTTTTTTCCTGATAACAGGCAACATCTTATCTAAATGCTCGCTGTAATCATTCCTCTTGTTCAAACTGGCCATCAAGAAATTCCTTCCTAATGTGCTTCCGATGTAAGTGATAGGGAACAAAATCTACAGTCCTTGTTCTGTGCTAAAATCAAATGTTATCTTAAGCTATCATGAGGCTTTAGCAGTCTGATTTAGTCAAATTAAGTAGATATCTTTCAAAGTTAGCCTTTTCAGTACCAAATTCCCTCTTTGTGTTACTATCCCTGCACTGCCGCTCAACAATGAAACATTGTCTGAGGAAACACAAAGAGAGAATTTTGTACTTAAAAGACTGAAACATTGGAAACTTCATTAACATTTGCTGTTCTAAATTTCTGATGTCCACTCAATCTCAAAGGGACAGGTTTGGATTTTTAAAGTCTATCTTAATACAACCCTCACATAGGTATGTTGAAAGAGTTATTGGTGTTTGTAACCATTCCTCCTCTCAATGCTGGATGTGAAGTGATCCCTTCAGAGCAGGACTACACTGTAAGAACTGGAGGACAAAATCCAGCTACCATGAGGCTTCAGCAGTCTAGACTTACTGTATTAAGATAGACTTAAAAAAATCCAAACCTATCCTTTAAGCTTCCTATCGAAAAGAAACTGATGTCACAATTCCAGTGCAGTGCAAGAACACCACAACTATGACCACTGAGCAGCAGAGATGTTTTGTAAGTAGATGGATGGATGAGTGAGCATGGTGGTAATTAGCCCCTGTGTGTTTGTTGGATTGCGTATATAATGAAGCCATCCAATGAAGCCATGAGTCAAGGTGCTGATTGCATCTCTCCTCATCCTCACCCCTGCACTTCTTTTACAACATTAGTTTGAACAGTGTTTGCTTCTACTGGCAGAGGAAACTAAACATGACCCATTTGAGGCCTTTGTATGGATGCAAAGAATAAACAAATCATTCTGTTTTTTTGCTCAGTGGAGACACATATGTTGGGGATGCAAAGGTTTTGGGAAACTCATTTCATGCTTATTGTTTACCTAATCAGAAATTCTAATTGCTTAGGGGGACTAATTAACTCATGAAAAAGTAACAAGAGTATTGTGTACCCCGTGTCATGCTGTTTGTATACATCTATGAAATATTCATGCCATGACAAGGCAGTTTGGCAACTACTACTTTGCTGGGTTATGAATTTGTTTGGTCTCAAGTCTCCTGACACTGTCACCATCAATTACTCTGACAGGGAACGTGAAACAACGTCAAAGGCGCACATCAACAACTGCATAACAACACAGAGTTTATACAACAGGAGAGAGACAGACGGAACAACCTCCAGCTGAGCTAGACTCAGTGCCTTGTGGCAAATTATGAAGAGCTAAATTCCAAATCAATTAATTCATTCCCCGCAAAAACATTTGATAAATCATTAAAATTTGTCATGATAAAGCTGGTGTTCTATATTTTTCTTATTGTCAACAAATCTCAAGAAAAGACCATAACCAACAATGCATCAATCTGTCTCTCAGCAACTTCTGACTTGCCTATCCTGTATGTAGCACTCAGCTCCAAACCCATTGGTTTACGACATACATCTTTAAAAACAGCCCACGATTAGTTTCATTTTTTATGAAAAAGGCTTAGTAATTTTCCCAGCCATTCTTAGGAAACATCAATCAACCAGGAGGAAACTGTGCATTCGTTAGGGACTATTTTCCGCAGCGAATTAATCCACTTTTGGTGCTATAGTGAGTATTTGTGGCAGCAGGACAGTGTGTGTGGGATTGAGTCAAATTAAACTACAGTGTGTGTGCTCATGGTAATGAAAGAACATGTCACCCAGTGCAACAGTGTGGCTTCCTTTTCCAATTCTACCAATTAAAGGTTCTATTTGTAAGAATCAGAAATTTCTTCTCATTAGTGACACCTGTGGCTGTTAAATGACCTGCAGTCAACATCTTGTTGCTCGTGCTTGCATGCTCACACGTGTGCAAGACTATTGCAGGTGATGTCTTTTTCCTTGCTTACACTTCTCATAAATACATAAAAGATCTCTAATGTTGTGGTTTGTACCGTGTTACAGCAAAGCATCTCTCACTCCCAGTCAGCTAATATCTGCAGGGTGTTTCTACTCAGATAGCACCCTTTTTGTTGTGTTGTTGTGTTGTTATGCTGGTCATTTGTTGACGTTAGTGGGAGAGAGGCAAGGCACTCAGGAATGCAAAAAAAGTCACATCCTTTGGATTTTCGCAGAAAATCTGGCCCAGGTCCTTCACATAGAAATCAGTCCACAGGCTGTTTCAGACAACCAAGAAAGTTGGGGAAGGTTTCATTTTTTAAGTTACGTTACTACCTGTTCACTCATTGGCAATAAAAAATGATTAATACATGTAAATTGCTTCACAATTCTTAATTCATTGCTACACAATTCTAATTCCTTCAAATGGAATTAGAAAGAAAAACAGTTATATTAATATCTATTTATGATTTTTATAGCCATTTAATGAATTTTCATTGTTACTAGTGATTCAAGTTGTGGACTCACTCACAAGAGATTCACAGGAAACAATCCATGCACTGATGGACTTAAAGACAAAAGCCAGTGCATGCAAACCTTTTATTGAAGTGTGGAAGAAAACATTAGATCATGGATTCAGTATGACCATACTTTGTCATTTTGTCTTATTTATTATAACAATGTGACATGACAAATCTACTCAGCCCACACTTCTTTTGGCTGCACTGTAAAGTAATAACACGGTGGATAACTACGAAGTCGCTCAAGGTGTGTTTGCTGCCTTTTGTGCCCCTTGCATTAATTATTATTTTAACACTTGGTTCTGCCAAGTAAGCTGTAAAAACATTTGCACTGATGCATTAGCAAATGGTTGATCGATTCATTTGGAGTTGTGTTCCTGTGTTTTCACTGAAAACAGCTGCCTGCTGCTGCTGGAAAAAAGGTGGATGAGAGCAGTGAGAGTGAACAAAAATAGCAAAGTTGCCAGCTGTAAAGCCAAAACAGTTAGCTGAAAGACATCAAAATGCTTCATAGAGTTGAGCAGAACTCAGTAAATAATTGAAAGTTGGTCCTTTCCAGTGACCCTTTTCACAACCCAAATACAAATTTGATCCAATATATTAATATATAATAATATAAAGAACACTGCAATTCAATGTGGTAAAACTGAGGATTCAGATCTAACATTTAGATGCGTACAGATGGTGTTTACTACATTTCATGAGTGCAGAGTGAAAATTCACTGTGAAAGTTCACTGACAACCAGCCCATGCTTACTGAAGTTATAAAAAAAGGTGGCAACCTGGCTCTCGGGTACCCAAGAGGAAAAAGAAATGAGACAAAATGAAAAATAATACTGTCATTAAAACTGACATTTCTCTTTTCATCATATCACAGGTGTTTGGAATAAGATGGTCACTGCTGGATTTCATCCTGCTCCAGATGTGACCTCTCTAGACCTCCTGGCATCCCCAGACTACCAGCCTCCCAGCAGGTGTGTGTTTTACTTTGTAGCATCATCACTGCTTCCACTATAAATTACAGGCCTGGACCCTCAGACCAAAGTGCCATAGTAACTGGAGAGTGTCTTTGTATCTTTGTTGTTATTTCCCCCTCCGCTGCACTGTTCACCCCTATTCCAGGCTATAAAGCAACACACAGTTGAGGACTCCATGCAAATCTGCAATGACATTGTGTGTGACTTTAAATTCAACTCACAGTGCCTAGAGGAAGGACAGTGATCTGCAGACTCAGGGAGATGAACATTTTAGAAAAAAGAGGTCATATAAATAATGATAGAATCACACAGTGAAATAGGTATTATGCAAAACTGTCATGATTCATAGAACACATACTGTAGGAGCTGGAACACAGAAGCCTTGCAGCCACTTTTTTGTTTTCAGCTCCTGAGAAGACAAAACACCCCCTGAGCGAACTTTAAGCACACATGCATTTGCTGATGGGGTGTTTACTTACTTCCCTTTTTGAGGCCCATCCTTCATTGTTGGGAGACAAATGTCACCTCCCTCCCACCTCACCCTCAACACTGTCTAGTAGCTGACAGATGTCTCGTATTCATGAATATTCTGTGCACCACCAGGCCCCGACGCTGCCAATGTAGCTTTGATCTTCATTTCAAAAGAAAGTTCTGTCTGTTCCCCTGCCAGAGACTTTGTGTGACTCACAGTGCATTTGCTGTTGTAACCTGTTTGTTTGAGTGCAGTAATAGAGCAGCGACTCGGTGATCGTCAGGGGTGACAGTCCGAGGCGTGAGGGCTGCTCTTCAAATCAGGATGAGGAGAGAGAGCTTATTTGGCGATTATGATCCACTGAGCATGGCTGGCAGCGTCCCCTGGATAAACACTTGGTCTCTGATTTGGTCACTGTTATATTCAGGATTCTCCTCAGGTATCATCACAATTCCATTTATATAATATATCTACAGTTCATTTTTAGAAGTTGAAACAAAGATATTTTCAGATTCAGGTCACTGAAGAAATTTTGAACCAATATTAAAGCTGCACTAATTAATATTTTTATATGAACAATGGATCAAATGACTATATGTAATGTGAAAGGTGTCTCTCGTGATGAACCGACAGAAAATTATCACCCAACTTTGCAGTTTCCTTCAGCTCTACTGAGCAATTTTCCACATCTTTTAAATTGTTTCGGTTTTTTAGCCAACAACTTACTGTTTTGGTTCACACTCACTGATCTCATCAACCCTGTTTCTGGCTAAAGCAAGCAGCTGTTTTCAGTGAAAAAACTCTGATAGATTCTGTACACTACCTGACCAGCACCAAACAGCAGACAGACAAATTTATCAACTAGCTGGTGAACATAGTGGAGCATTTAACAGCTAAAGAGCCAAATATTTTTCTCAGGAATTGGTAGAGACCAAACCAGAGCTAAACAGAGAGTGAACATTGGACTTACATTCATCAGGTCACCAGGAACATGACTCCAAATGAATGCTAACATTCCATATCTGCAGGATGTGTAAATAGGAAACTGTTAGCATTTTAGCCATATCAACTTTGTAGTGCGTGTTGTGGAGTTCTGCCCCATGTGGTCCAAAAAACAGATTAAAGCTACTTTAATTAACCTTAAATCTTTCATGCAGACTATTGCAAGGATTTGGTGCTTCCACAGACCCACTCTCCACTTTGCAATAGAATAAGCCTGTGAATTAGCATGGATGAAGCTGCTTGGGTGTCCAAGGAATAAAATAAAGATTGTTGGGCCCTTTAAGATTTTATACGGGGATCAAAGAAATGTGACAATTTTAAAAGTTATTTCTGTAGGGCGAGTTACTGAACAACCTGTACAAACATGTTGTTCTGATCCACGTTGTCACATTTTTGTGGCCTTTTTTCTGTTGCTATTTTATGCTACATAGTTAGATGACATCTTAATGTTTAATCTTTCCCACAAAGTTTTGATAGGTTGGTTGTTTCTCCAACCTAGGGAAAAGGCGATCAATTGACACAACACCAGAATTATTTGAATGACTGAACAAATGTAGGCAGTGATCCGAAAATCTGGAACTAGGCTTGATGACAGGGACCCTTTAGTTGAAAAAAATCCCTGAAATGAATATTCAGTAGTACAAACATCCTTAAAGAGCATAACAGTACAGTACTCAAGTCAAGTCAAGTCACTTTTATTTATATAGTGCCAAATCACAACAGAAGTTATCTCAGGGCACTTTTCAAATAGAGCAGGTCTAGACTATACTCTTTATTTTACAAAGACCCAACATTCCCTCATGAGCACGCACTTGGCGACAGCAGTAAGGAAAAACTGAGATGTTAGAATGGATTGAGAAAGAAAGAAGGAAGGGGAGAGAGGAGAGAGACACACAGAGAAGCACAACAACAATGATAATAATAATAATAATAATAATAATAATAATAATAATAATAATAATAATAGCAGGTGTGGGCATCAGGCAGCACGGGGTCCGCAACTACAACCCACCAAAGCTTGCGATCCATAACCATGATCCATAGGAACCTGTGGGACAAGAAAGCACAGAAACTACGGGGAAGAAGCCAAGTTAGTAACATGCATTAATGATACATGGATGTGTACAAATAGAGAGGGATCAGAGGAGAGAGGAGCTCAGTACATCATGGAAAGTCCCCAAGCAGTCTACGCCTATAGCAGCATAACTAGCTTTATCAATTAGCTTTCAGCTTTATCAAAAAAAGGAAAGCTTTAAGCCTACTCATAAACATAGAGGGTGTCTGCCCCTGGACTGAAACTGGAAGATGGTTCCACAGGAGAGGAGCCTGATAGCTGAAGGCTCTCTCAGAGAATCTAGGAACCACAAGTGAGCCTTCATTTTGGGAGCGCAGTGTTCTAGTGGGGTAATAGAGTACTATGAGCTCTCTAAGGTATGATGGTGCCTGACCATTAAGGGCTTTGTAGGTGAGGAGAGGGATTTTAAATTCTATTCTGGATTTTACAGGAAGCCAGTGCAGAGAAGCTAAAATTGGAGAAATATGATTTATTTTTCTAGTTTTTGTGTGTACATATGCAGCTGCATTCTGGACCAGCTGGAGAGTCTTTAGAGACTTGTTAGGGCAGCCTGATAATAAGGAATTGCAATAATCCAGCCTAGAAGTAACACATGTGTGGACTAGTTTTTCTGCATCTTTTTGAGACAGGATGTGAAAGGCAGTCCTTGAAATTTGTTTTATGTAGGACTTGAAGGATATATCCTGATCAAAGATGACTCCAAGATTCCTCACAGTGGTGCTGGAGGCCAGGGTAATGCCATCCAGGGTAGCTATATCATTAGATAATGTGTTTCTGTGGTGTTTGGGGCCAAGCAGGATAACTTCAGTTTTGTCTGAGTTTAGTAGCAGGAAATTGCAGGTCTTTATGTCCTTAAGGGATGCTTGGAATTTATTTAACTGATTAGTTTGATCTGGCTTCACTGATAAATATAATTGGGTATCATCTGCAATTACATTCTTCATTTCACCATTTTTTTTTAAATAAACAGATAGGTTTCTGGATTTTTTTTTCTTCTGAAAAAAGAATAACAATATTAGCTGAATATTTCAAGTCATCAATTTGTATATTTTTCTAGATTAACACAAATATGTTGTAAAGTTTTAAATCAAAAATGTACCACTGTTGACTAGCATTCAAAACTGTGATACACTTTATGTGGGAGCATAAGGACTGTAAGTACACTTCTTTCAGCCAGGTATTCATCTAGGTGAACAGCTTTGTGGAAAAGAGAACCTTCATTCACACGCTGTTATGAGAGTCTGGCTAAAACAAAGAGACGCCACCATCTGCAGTCTGCCAGCATAGTTACAGTGCTGCCCCTCTTGACCTCAGTGAAAACCCATCAGCCTCCATTCACTGGCTGGCCTTTTCAGCACGCATACTCTTGCATTGCCAGTAATGATATTGGTTTCTCTCAACACGCCTTTTGAGTGGTGGCTGGGTCTCAGGACTCTTTTGTTGCATGCCCTGGATGAAGAAGTATCTTTTTCCCAGTCTCTAGCCACATACATAGGAAGAGTGCAGAGAGTGCAGAGCCCCCTGTAGACTCCACCGTTCTCTTTATAGCCCACTGCAGCTCCACTTCCTCCAGAGACAGGGGCAGTAGGCATGCTCTTTCGAGCAGATGATTAATCTTCTCATTATCTGACATCACACTTAAAGCAGCACTCTACTTCCAAACAGGATGCTTCTCCTGCTGGTGGTGTGTTAAAAAATTGGGGATGGCTGAATATAAAGAGCATCTGGGAATTTGTGAACATGAAGTTAGTTTGCTTAACTAAACCCCAGTTGATTCAGAGAGCACTGGATTTCATCCATGCACATATAATGTGAAAAGAGCACATGCAGCCTTTAAGCACCAAAAGCAATCTACATTGAAATGAAATTTGTCTTGACAGTCATCTCAATTCAAGGTCTAGATTTTTCAGAGCTTTCAACCATATCACAGTCTTCATCACAAGTGGCTTATCACATGCCCTTAGTGTGGAGCATAGGCCATATCGGTGATATCACACTGCTGAATGAGCCTTGTTACTATGTTGTAACAAAACAAAAGACCACAGCTTTGTCATTGTGTAATCAGTAAAGTGAACTGAGTGAGCTCAAAGATGGTTCTGACATTGAATGCGAGCGGCCTATTTGATCTTGCTCCGGCTGTCCACTGACTTCCACCGAGTGACTTTGAAGGCCTCAGCATGCTCAAAAACAACTAGTAATAATAATAATAATAACAATAATAACCTGTGTTTATACAGCACTTTTAAAACAAAGTTACGAAGTGCCTTACATGGTTGAAGCAGGATTAAAACATTTCAGGACTGAGGAAAATAAAATCAGGCAATTAAAATAATACAAAAATAAAATTGATAAGATAAAAAAAAGATAAAAAAGAAGAAAAAATACAGCAACAATAATAAAACAGGTAAGACATGTAAATAAAAATGGTGTGCTAGAATGAATAAAAGCCTTTTTTTAAAAGATACATTTTAAGAAGTGATTTAAAAGATTTCACTGATCCTGCAAGCCTCAGATTCTGAGGCAAGGCGTTCCAGAGCTGAGGGGCCCTGACTGCAAAAGCTTGGTCACCTTTAGTCTTGAGTCAGGACTTAGGGACAGCCAGCAGAGCCCTGCTCAACAATCTGAGGCTGTGCTCTGGCTCATAGGGGAGCAGCAATTCAGCAATGTAGCTGGGAGCTGAACCATGAAGTGCTTTAAATGTGATCAGTAAAATCCAGTAACCAGTAAATAGAGGCTTAGTTGATCTTACCTTCTAGTATTTGTTAAAAGCTGTGCAGCTGTGTTTTGTACCAGCTGAAGGCGTGAGATCATTTTTTGTCTTTACCCTGAATACACTGAACTACAGGATATGATATAAGACCTGATTTTTGAGATGCTCCTTAGTTGATAAAAACATGATTAAACAACATTTGTAATTTGTTTTTCAAACGAAAGGTCATTATCAAATATTACACCCAGGCTTGTGGCTGCAAGTTTGACATTTTTAAACAAGGATCCAAAATGTTTCTATGTAATAGGGATGGACTTTGGGGGACGGACGAGAATTATGTCAGATTTGTTTTCGTTTAGTTGGAGAAGATTTTGGGACATCCAGCACTTTCTTTCTGCCAGACAAGATAAAAGATGATTAAAATTGCCTTCTTCACTGGTTTTAGTGGGACCTAAATTTGTGTGTCATCTGCATAACAATGGTACTGGATTTTGTGTTTATGTATGATATGTCCTTGTGGCAGCATATATATACAAAACAACAAGAGGCCTGGGATGGAGTCTTGGGGAACACCACAGGTCAGAGAGGCCACAAAAGAGGAGGCATTTCCTAAGACAACTGAGAAAATCCAGTTTGATAAACAGGATTTAAACCAGTCTAGAGCAGTGTCCCTGATGCCAACCCACTTTTCAAGGCAATCCAATAAGATAGAGTGATCCATAGTGTCAAATGCAGAGCTCAGATCAAAAATTAAAATTGAACAATCACCAGCATCAGCTATAAGTTAAAGGTTGTTTGTAACTTGATGACAGCAGTTTTTGCGTTAAGACATGCATGGAAACCTGATTGAAATTTGTCTAAAATATTATGATTATTCATAAAAGAAATGGACAATCTTCTCTAAGAGTTTTCATAAAAATTTTAATTTAGAAATGGATTTAAAAAAATTTTTTTTAATAGGGTAGGGTTGACGTTTGGACGAAGTGGGTGTACTACTGCATGCTTAAGGCAGGAAGGAACACAGCCAATAGATAGAGAGCTATATACAATAGATAAAATAGTGGGTCCAACACTGTTAAATACCTCTAAAACTTGCTCATAGATCATGGGTGTGGCTTCAGTTTGTTGGCTAGGAGGTTAATTACGGAATCAATGGCTTTGAAAAGAATTCTGGGGTTATGACGGCTTCTTGTATAATGTTGGTAAAATAGAAGGACCTGGCTTCTTTTATTGATTTTTGATAGGCAGACATTAGTTCTTTCATAATTTGATATTACACCACCAGTAAGTGAGTGGGACCCTCAACTGACTGAGTGAGATTAAATTAATGCACAATGTCAATTGTCACAAACCGGCTCAATGGATGTGAGAAAGAGAGGAAGCAAGTCAAGTTCATGTGCCAATTATTTGTTTTATTTGAAACTAAAACAAACATAACTATATACAAAAGGCATGAGGTGTGGAGACTAACTGCATCAGTCGTGAATGTAGTGTGTGTGGATGTATGAGATGCGTATACGCTTCTGTTGAATGCAAAAGAAAAATACCAAAACAAACCAAAGCCAGGAGAGACGTGGATCCTAGGAGAGAGAGAGAGAGAGAGAGAGAGACAATGGATCAGAGTGGTATTTATAGCCTTGGTGGAGGCATATCCAGGTGTCCCTGCATTACCCTAACGACCCTCCCTGACTGCCAGCTCCTGCATGAAGTGGCCAGGTAAACCACTGCGGGCAGAAAGGGAGGGGTCATAACACTATAAAATCCATTTTAAAAGAGGAACCAGAGGGGCAGCATACATGTTTATTAAAATCACTTTAAATAAAGACTGACAAAGGGAGGCATAATAAAAGCCAAAAAATCAGAGAATTCCTGAATAAAACCAGAGTTAGATTTTGGGGGTCTTAAAACACAAAGTAGTGGGGCCTTGCCATTTATCATAAAACCAAGTGATTCAAATGGGGAAAAGTTTCCAAGTGAGCAGGGGAACATTTAAAATTCTCTCTGTGAATGACAGCCAGTCCAACTCCACGACCTGAAATCCTAGGCTGCTTAAAATAATTAAAACCAGGAGGATGGGCTTCATTCAGTATAACAGTCACTTGGACTTAACCAAGTCTCAGTAAGCATAAATAGATCGAACTGCTTTGATACTATGAAATAATAGCAGAAAAATGATTTATTTGCCAGTGATCTGATATTCAACAACCAAAACTCTACTGAGTTGGGGGATGGAGAGCAGGAGGAGGAGTGATAGGACTGGCCAAGGAGGCATGATATTTTAGTGATGAAGGAGCTGGCTTAGGCGATTTTGAGGCCAAACATTAACAGTGATGAGGTTCCTGGGACATGCACCAGATTGTTTGACTGTAAAACACAAAGGGCATCTATAGGTGGTTATCACAGGGATGTTGAAAATGTCAGCGTCTGGTCCGAGTCCAACAGAAAAGTTGCCGGTGTTAGATGTGGAACCAAACAAATAGCCTGGGACCCAAGGAGCATCAATCTCTGACAGACCAGTCATTTCCAGTCATGAAAGTTGCGGGATGGCATGGTGGATTTCTGTGAGGAGTACCTGAACAGAGGACTCCATATGGTAAAGTAGCATCTAAGTATCTGAACTCCAGCCTTGTTTGGGTGGAGACCATCTGGGCCAAAAAGTTCTCCCCGTTCCAAGAAGATGTTAAAATTACTGATAAAATCCACACTGAGAGTATCACAAGTAGGGGGCAACCAGGTGTTCAAGCTAATCAGCTTGCTGACAAGCCCCATTTCACAGCTATATATGGGAATTGGTCCTGAAATATAGATTTTACTTTCAAATTATTTGATTATGTGTAACAGGTGTTCGGGCTGCTGCTTGGGAGTGTCATTTGTGCCGACATGGATGATAATGTTATCTACTTCAGGGTGGGATTTTATTATGTCTGGAACTTTGTCTGCAATGTCAAGCACTTTTCGCCTGGGAAACAGAGAGTATGAGCCTTTCTAACTCACATTTCTAATAATTGAGTCTCCGATTTTGGGCATGACATATGATCCACACAATTCTGAAGGCAAATTATTTTACATCTCTTCTTAATAGCCATGCTCAATGATGGGACAGAAAGCCTCCCATCACACAGAGGGCTGAGATATGATGAAGCACCAATATGATACCAGTGCTGTCTTTTTCCTGAATTTAAAACGATATACCTCACAGGTTGGAACTCATTACAGTCATTACATGTAAAGTAACATGATGCCAGGGCTGTGGAACTGAGTTGGCAATCTGTTGTGACTGATTAAATGCAACTGACATTGGATACACTAAATGTTATACTGACATTGACAATAAACTGATTGGTCACATCATAGCTGATACCCGATACACTTTATTAGGTCAGTATTAGTGCATCTCCAATTACTGTCTGTTTTGAAAAGGTACAGTTGTCAGATGCAGCAGCCTCCAAACCAGTTGGTGGAAAGAGAGTTTCAGATGCTGTTTGATGACTTGACAGGCACTTTGTTTGAAGAATATGGAGGCCCTGACCCAGCCCAGTTCATGCCGGATACATTCACTGATGAAGACTATGAACTGTAGTTGGAAGCCTCAAAAGCTAGTAAGTTGATCTTGAGATCCAAACATCCATGTTCAAGACTCTTTTATGTGTTGCTGATATTCTGTCGAGCTTTATTGTGGTGTCACTTTGAAAAATGGAAAGCTATAAATGACAAATGGAATGCTTTAAATTGTTTTTTCCTGAGCTGATATATGGAGTCCTTGGTCAACCATGCAGCAGATGTCCAAGTGGAATCAATGGATGTCTGAGCTGATGCTTTTCATCCCCTCCACTGACTGGCAACGGGGTGTCTGATTCAGCCAGTGTGAAAAGATCTAAATGTTGTTAAAAAGTTCAAATCAAACTTCACTTTTAGCCCTGTACTCCAAGTGCATGCACAAATGCAGAGGTAGAGGACCATGGCTTCGCTGTTACTTAGTTCCTGATAAAATGTCATGAAATTCATCTCTCTATGTGTTAAATTTTGGTAAAACCTGTTATAAAACATTATATTAACACCTGAACCTGCATGTTTTCAATAAAGGGAATTTCTATGACTCCATATTATGAAGACTTGAACATAATTTTAACTGTTCATTTTAATGACAAGTGAGTCTTATTTTGGTGGAGGCCCTCAGTGTAATTTCCATGATGATGTAAAATATATTAAACTGCTCAGTAAGTAATATTAACCACTTATTGGTGTTGTTTTATTTATTACATTATTGCAAAGTATTATATCAACATTCGAGCTGCAACTATTATTTTCATCGTTGATTAATATGTCAGTTACTTTCTGGATTAATCGATTAGTCATTTGGTCTTTGCAGCCTAAAATGACTAAATGTTTTGTCCCGACCAACAGTCCACAACACCAGTTTACTATCATCAACGACTAAAGAAACAAGAAAATAATTTCTGGCTCTAATTACATTTGAGCCAGTTATCAACTTATTTGGAAGTACAGACGTAACATTTTTAGCTGCTACAAGCCATATATTTTCTATCAGGTAACATGCTAAACAGGGATATGACGTGTCTCCCCAGGAAAGACTTATAATGATATTAATGGTAAAAGACTCCAAGAAGTCGCTGTACCCAGCTGATGTTCACTTAGAAATAGTTCCAGCACATGGCTCCCTCACAAATTTTCTGACCCTGAAAATAACCAGGAAGATACAGAAAATACATGGAGAAAATTTATAGCAGCCTATGACAACATATATGAGGGACCTTCAGTGAAATTTCAACAAGTAGGATTAAAATCAAGCTGCACAGACATGATTTTCATGTTTTCCAATTCAGTTCTATGGCAACTGGATACAAGAGGAAAGAACTGAGACAAACTCCTCCCCCTTGTTACTGGCAATGTCAGACAATATGAGACAATGTCAGCATAGTAGTAGTAGTAGGTCAGTTCTTCTGGAGAAACTTAACAAATCCAAAATTTGGAACTCAAAATTTGGAAATCCAAGTACTCATCGATTAAAATGCATACTATGCAGGTGGCGCAGAGCTATCCAGGCGCCACTCCACTAGCTCCACTAAATTGATGTAAATGTATGCAAATGTATGCTCTTTACATGCATTTTTACAATATTAGTCATGATATTAGTTGTACTTTTTGTGAATAATATTTGACAATGATAACATATGACTATAAGTCACTCATCAGGATAGAGAAATTGTCAACTCATGACTTTGTAAACTCTCCTCCTATCTGGCTGGTTGAGATTTTCAAATGTAAGTTTGTTAAGGATTAAACACCGGCTGCGATTCCGGCCACATGAGTCTTCTCTGTCAAGCATCCTACTAGCCAATGTACAGGCGTTGGATAATAAACTGGACAACCTCTGTGCCTGCATCAGTTTCCAACGGGGTATCAGGAACTGCAATGTCCTTTGTTTCACTGAAACTTGGCTAAATCTTGGAATGCCGGGCAACGCCATTCAACCAGGTGACTCTTTTTCTGTATACCGATCTGACAGAACAAAGGACCCTGGCAAGAAAAAAGGAGGAGGCGTGTGCTTTATGGTGAATAAGGACTGGTGTGACAGTGGGAATGTTAAAGTGCTATCCCATTCATGCTCACCTGATCTGGAGTTACTGTCGGTAATTGTCATACATCCCATTACACATTATCTACATCCCACTACATGTGAGTACAGAGACTGCCCTGTTGGATCTATGCAAAGACTTGAGCTGCTAACAGACTGGTAATCCTGATGCTGCGCTCATTGTAGCTGGAGACTTCAATCAGGCTAACGTTCCATCAACATACTGACTGTGCCACAAGGGGAATAAACACTCTGGATCACTCCTACATGCCATTCAAAAACAGCTGCAGAGCGGAATAGATATCCGCATTCAGGAGGGGTTACCATACGGCCATTTGCTGAGGCCAATGTATGTAAACAAACTACAATGCATGCCCTCAGTAACACGAGAGGTCAGGAAAAGGTCAGGCCAATCAGAGGCCACCCTACAGTCTGTAGTATATGACATAGTCCGATGTTCCAAGACACCACCGTCGACATCAATGATGACGTCAATGGATTCACTGAGTCTGGAGGATATTCTGGGTATCCCCTCAAATACTGAAGAATTTTTACTCCTGCACCATTAAGAGTGTCCTGACGGTTAACATCACTGCCTGGTATGGAACCAGCACCTTGCAAGACCCTGCAATTGGCTGAACATACAATAAGAAGTCCTCTATCCTGCCTAAAGGATATTTACACTATCCACTGCAAGAATAAGGCTAGGAGAATCATTAAGGATCCTAACCAGCGGCCTTTTCTCCCTGCTGTGGTCAGAAAGTAGATAATGGATACACCAGGTGAGCACTAAGATCAAGAAAAACTTATACCCTTATACCCTCAGGCCACTAGGATCCCCCCACCTCCCCGCTCCACCCCCAACTGAACAGCATAGATTTAATTTTTGAACAGAGACCTGATCCAGAAGAAACCTGAGGACAGTGACAGCTGGTCTGAAATAAACCAGAGGATATAATGTGGCAATATGTCATCAGTCATTTTTCCAGCACTTGACAGTTCACAAATAGTGAGTCCACTTAGAGCCTTCCAGGTATTAGACATAATGGCACACAGACCTGAGAACTGAACAATGGGACCCTACCAGAACAGAAAATTAGGACCCAGAAAAACATGGTGATGATGCACGAAAATACATTTAAAGATGCAACCCGCTGCTGGATAACAGGTAAAAATGTTATTTTTTTCACAGAATGCTATGTGACCAAACCACCGAGTAATGTCATACACTGACTTTTTATAATGAAATGGAACACAATACAATCTAGGTTCAGTCAGTCAAGTGTTGTCACAGAGGATTGACAGGTTTTTGCTCACCCAAAGTTCAGTGAAGAGATTTCTATCAGTGATACATTTGCAAGAATGATTCCAATATGGTGGAAGCCAAGTGCAGGATGTGGGGAAAAAATAAATCTAAATTCCACAAGGGAAATGCTGGACCACATGAGCTATGGCAAGAATTAATGATAAAGAATGAAGCCTGATTATTGCATCTGTTGCATCAAGGCTGTGTCTTTGAATTAATCCTAAAATTTCAGAAGATTGATGATTCTTTGGATCAACATACCATACTTCACAGCAGTGAAAACTTTAATACACATCACTTTAAAATAACTTTTTGGTCTACAGCAGCAAAGTTGATCATATCCAGTCATACACTTATCCAATCAGGGGGCTTCCTGTTTGGGTACATCACCAACTGTGCACCTCTCCACCTCCATTTGCTCACTTTTTGCTGCCTGTTACCTCCCTGTTCCCCTCCCTAGTCAAATCAATATCACTCTCACTGTCTTCTTTTGGAATATAAAGTCTGGTGGGAGCGCTTCAGCACAACCTTGAAACCCACTGTGCTGTGTCAGCAATACATTTCACAATACCTTACTGTCAGGGGTGGAAAGAATATCCAACTATCCTACTGAAATAGTGGTACTTTACTATAGTTTTGTGTACAGTAGAAGTTAAGTAAAGGCGGTATAAAACCAGTTTTTACTTGTTTTTAATCCAGAAATTTGCTTCTCTTGGTCTTTCACGGTGAATTCTGATCATAGGTATGACATTTAAACTCTCTCAATGCAGTGTAAGTGCGACCAGAACTTTGATTTGAAAGCACACTTAGAGTTCTGTACTTTTCTACACTTTGATTTGCAGTCACTCATGTAATTACTCATGATGATGTACTGTACTGCAAGTAGTCACTCTGCCTGTACATTAAGCTAATGCTCTTATTCAGTGTGACCTAGAATTAATGCAGCTGCAAATAAAGTTGAAATACACCAACATACAAGCACCCAAGACTATAGCCTCCACAGGAAGAAATCAATGCACAAGTTTGTTCCTGTCCCTTCATCTTTATATTAGTCCAGTAATAGTTGGATATTCGTTGGGTGTCCTTCCTGAAAGCATGATGAAATTGCTCCCCGAGCAAAGTGCAAAAAAATGACAAGCTCTTTGACATAAGCCTCAAAAATGAAGCTTATATAATTAGGTTTGGCAGAACCCCAGCCATCAAAGCGAAGGATGGTGCTGACTAATTGAGCAGACAGATTAGTGGTGGTCTGACACGGCCAAAGAGTACTAAAGGAGGAATGAGGAAAGACTCATTGGAGGACAGCTGCCTGGCACAGACCTTAAAAGGAAAAAGCCATCCTGATGTATTATTGCATGTTATATACCACCAAGTTTTAATGTGTCATACATTCCATGAGTTATTTCCCAGTGACATTTGTGTAGTTTTCTGTCTTGTAACATAGCTTTTCTTGTACATTTATTGAATCCTGTACCACTGGGGCAACTTTTAGTTTAGAAAAGAGTCTATAAAGAAACTCTTGTTCAATGATGTATTGTTCAAGATCACTTGAAAAATCTGTATTAATATATATTAGTAACAATAAAGCCAGAAGTCCCTGCTTTGAAGATCAGAGGTTCCTCCCAGTGACCAGAGGGAACAACTCTTAACGATTTAAGGCCTTGTGTGTCAAGAGCAAAAACTTAAAATCAGCCCTAAAAAGTGACTGAGACCCAGTGCATAGAAGCTAAAATTGGTGTAATGTGTGTGTTCGGTTAAGCCTTGTTGTGGTGCACTGGATCAGTTGGGGTCAAGCTAAATTTTAGAGGCAGGGTAGTCGAAATGTGATGTCATGAAAGTATGGATGATTACAAAATCTTTGGAAGTCATCCATACTTTCATGACATCACACTTCGGAGGAGCCAGTATACTCTGTCTTGTTGGACAATAGCTTCGGAAACCCCCTTCCCTCATACATTTCCAACATTGGATAGGGGGATGTGTATAGCCATTTCTATAACTTTTAGAAACTGATGATCTGACATTCACACCCACTTCACACCATGAAATTCTTTCTCTAGCTCCATTTCTTCAGTCTTGACACAACTTTTCATTCCCCCTTCAAGTGTAGCTGAACAACTCTAAACACTTGATTTCTGAGTTGTCTGACTCTTGCAATGTTCCGTAGTTGACAAAAGGAACCCCAAGATTCTTCACACATATTTTGGGCAAGTACACTCATTGAAATTAAATGTGTGGAACAGTATCTGGACCAATAAGATTTTTTGTTTTGTCAGAGTTATACTGTAGGACATTTTGAGACATCCATTATTTTATTGCAGCAAGGCAGGTTGTGTCCAGATTCATAGTGGTATTACGATGCATTACTCTACAAAAAGAGATATAGAGCAGTGTGTCATCAGCATACCAATGGTAAGAAATATCAAAACAACTAATTTTATGACCAAAGGGCAACATGTACACAGAGGACCAAGAATTGGCTCTTGTAGCACACCACATATTAAATGGGGCTGATAACAAAACATGATGATCTACTGATCAGTAACGCTGGTTATGAATATTGATGGTCCCCAGATGATCAACCCTAATGTTTCCTCTAGCACTACCATCAGATAATAATGCCACCTTGACCAAAACTGTGGTCCATGACAAGGCCTCACAATAACGAACGGCTAGTTTTACATGAGAGTTCCTGCCTTTTATTACTCAGGCCAAGAATTTCCATTCATATGTAATTAAACATCAGAGCAAATTTATGCCTCCTACATGGGGAACCTATTTCATTTGGACACTGTGAGATTACCACCTATCTTACGCCACCTGCAGGACTAAATGCTCTCAAAATGTTTTATGATCAAACAGTCTGATTGTAATAAAATTTTATCATTATATGGTCTTTCCTCTAGCGCCACTTTCAGGACAAACTTTATTTTTAGCCCTACTATTGGGAAGGCTGTAAGAAAAGGAAAATGATTAGTATGTTGTTTCCACCCAACTGTTTTGTACTGTAAGGTGTAATCAATGAACAATGTAGCCTCCAGGGGCCGCTAGTGAGGCTGTAACTCTTTACTCTTGTTCCTGTACCTACTCTTCCTCTCTTAAAAGTACCATAACACACTCAGATTTATACACATACACACTCCCACACATATATGCAAGCATGTTCTCACACAGGCACACTTTCATGTATACAAAGATGCAAAGACTATATTCTATAGGGAACCATTGATTCCCATGCTTTCACAGTATAGGCAGTATTTCCTTCAGCGTAGCCATATTTGAAGACAGGTACTTTACATATCACAAGAACAGATTTGATGCTTTGAATACATTCCTTGTTTTCAATCATTTTTTCCCATGAAAATATCTGTACATGAAACAATGCAATGTTTCCCCCAGAACTAGAAAAATATTTTATTCAGTGAGTTCACATACCTGTGCAGGACAGATATCTTCCCTAAAACAATTTAAAAGGGGCAATTTCTGAACCGGGGACTGCATGAATAATAGAGGATATGCTAATATGATGCTTGGAAATGAGGGGTTATCTTGTTTTATCCACACTGTTGAAGTGCCTCTGCCACTGCTCCTGGCTGTTTGTGCTTTGCCAGAGGGGATCGCCTTTGAAACTCTTAATGAAGATCTTCTACTGACAGGAAGGACTGAAAGAGTGACATCTGTTGCACAGCAAACATGACCGTGCTCACAGATGTGTTAAAGGGAATACATTATGCTGCTTGTGTGTCTAGGTTAGGGCCCCCTTACGAAATCCACCATGCCTGCCTCTCGCTGTCTCCTGTTCCCACTCATTAATCTAATGAATAGCAAGCAGCTACAATCAATCGTGTGGTCGTTTGGGATGAGCAGAACAGGCACGCTCTGATACATCAGCACTGAGACCTGATTGACAGCAGCACAGGCATCAATATCATGGCTAATAAGGATGATCGGCTCTTAATGAAGATGTCCTGAGCAGGTACAGTGTTTAATGCAGTGCAGCAGGGAGTCTTTTCACGCAGAATTACAACTACTGAAACAACTAGGGGATTTATGATCTTTGTTCCTGGATAAATAATTTGTCATGTAGGCCCATACTGTATGTGCTGGTAAGTCTCGAAATCACATCAGTCACGCTCTGAGCATTTTCCATTTTCACCATCTATTATTAACCGTTTCTCCGAATTGCTTTTCAAGTGCTGATTTACAGGCAGACAGTGTGAAAATAAATATCTGTGGCAATAAATATCTTAAGCATTCTCTTTTTCTTTGCCTTCATTCACCCAAATGCTGCCCATAATGGTTTCAGTACAACACATCAAGGTACTGAAGGCAGATCAACCCACTTAGGTGCCCCATGACATTTTGAATCATTTATAGATGAGCTGTTTGTCTCATCACAGAGAATATACTGATTCAGTATGCTGGGAACTGGAAGAAAAATATCTCTAAAAGCAGAGTAGACTTTACACTGCTGAAATATCTGAACTCTTCTGATCAAAAAAGAGAGTTGTAAAAGGATTCCTAAACATTGTGGTGACCCCTGACT
This sequence comes from Thunnus thynnus, assembly GCF_963924715.1. Classification (NCBI taxonomy): domain Eukaryota; kingdom Metazoa; phylum Chordata; class Actinopteri; order Scombriformes; family Scombridae; genus Thunnus; species Thunnus thynnus. The sequence continues at coordinate 27,854,876 of NC_089534.1, forward strand.
TTTTCTCCATCACTATCAAGTCAAATTTAAATAAGAAATATAATCTAATGGGTTATGACATTTACTAAGGACATTTATGCTTTCCACAGATTGAACCCTTTTCACTATGGACACTATGAGCTTTCCCTCTATCACCACAACAGGTCAAAATGTCAACTGTGCACACAAATGCACAGATTACTATGAAATGTCATGATCCCAGGGGGATAAACCCATTTACTTTCAATTATTCTGTGGTCTTTCCTCTAGCACCGACACACAGCAATCCTTACATTTTTAACCCATTATTGATCAGGCTGTTAATGATCTAGTGAAATAAAAAAAAAGTAATTTGTGAAACGCAAATCACTTTGTGAAACAGGTGTCAGGTCTTTATGCCTTCTCGTTTCTCATCTAACTCTTTAGCTGCTAAATGTTTTGCTATGTCCACCAGCTAGTCGCTAACTTTGTCTGTCTGCTGTTTGGTGCTGGGCAAGTGGTAAACAGTGGGTTTATCACTAGGTTGATGTTGTAAAACCAAGGCAATGAGCAAAAACAGGATAAAAAGATCAAGAGAGGTGATAGAATATATATGTTCTCCCTGATGAAGCTGGTAAAGATATTGCCAGTAGCGTGCAAACACTGGCTACTTTGAGGAGTCTAAAATTTGGAACACATTTTGGTTTGTTTAACCATTTTTTTTGTCACATAATTGTGTGCGTCTGTACGCGTGCATGCATGTAATATATATATAGTTGTATGCTGTAAATTCTAAGCAGTTATCACGTGACAATCCATGAAAAAAACATACAGAAGTTATATCAATGTCACTGTATTCCAAATGTAACAATCATGGAAATATAAAGCATAACTGCAGAAATAAAAGTTCATAATAATCACATAAGAATAAATAGAATTTGAAATGCATAAGAAGAAAATAGATTTAACTATAAAATGCCTTATATTTAACAGTTCACATTCAATACACATGCTTTTCAAGGACCAGAAAAAAGGGAATAATTGTGTCGAGTTATGTGCAGATGAAAACTTTTCTTCATTTTATTAGAGCTGTCTGCATCATTCAAATTCAACATCCTTCCTGCAATACTTCATCAGGAATATGAAACCACTGCTGAACCTGAGTGAGGAGGAGGAACAGCAGCAGCTAGTAATGAATAGAGTAATTGTGGACATTTTAATGGCTGCCATGGCTTGTGCAACTCATATTGAGGACAGCGGGTGAGGAAGAGGTCAGAGCTGCTGAGTTGCCCAGGTAATCCCAAAATCTGTGCAGCTCAGATACACTGTCACGCAGTAATCATGAAGTTAGATGGAGAAAAAAAATTGGAAACTCTTTCTTCTTCTCCTTCTATTTCAAAAATGTTTTTGAGCATTTCTTTCTTGCGGCATGTTCCACCACAACAAGCGCACAGATAGCGTCGTTATCCAGAAGCAGGTTTGCCGAGTTGTCATTGGGACAGGAGGTGGAAAGACAGGAGCTAGCTCTTATCCTGTACTCTGCAGTTTGAGCTACCAGAGAGGCTTAATAATATCCCAGAGGCACAGATGAAACACTTTCTCCACAGTGACTGTTTACTGAGGAGTGTGTTTGAAGTTGAGCTCAAGATGTCTTCATTTCTGTACCAGAGGAATGTTCCAAGGGGAAAAATTGTAATTCAGATAGGGAGCAAGGGGAGAAAAAAAAAGAGGAAAGAGGGGGGTGGGGAGCAGACAGACAGAATCCAAGCAGTGCTTTCTGCTCCTGTTATAATTCAAGACAGGATATTGCAAGTGCCAATTTCATATTTTCATGGTGTGATATCTTAAAAATCTACTGAACTGCAATGAACAGGGGCTTAGAAACCCCTTCAAATTAAGAAATGCCTGCTGTTGGCACCAGCAGGACCATTATTTATTCATATCACTCAGCCTGCTCTTGCAGAACTGCATTACAAAAATCCTACAGTTTAGAAGTGAGCCTTTAAATGTCCAGTCCTTTTTTACTACCAGTCTCTCTAGATGTTTGCTGTTGATGCCAAAACGACAAAAAGGATTATTGATCTCTCTTTGCAAAGAGAGATAACATTTCAGTTTTCTAGTTTGAAAAAGCTGAACAAAAAGTGACAAGCGTTTGCTAATCCCCCTGATCATCCTCCATACACACCAAATGATAAAAATTAGAAGCACTGATACTTTGAAGGCTTTTTTTTAATATTAAGAGTGATTAATGTCAATTTAGCACATTGCATTAAAAAAAAGTCATGCCATTATTTGAGAAGACAAGACCAGAAGAACCCTTTTCTGATTGAATTTGCTTCATTGATGTCACTCAGTAATGTAGAGAACTGTAGATGGCATTCTCTTTAGTATGTCAGTACTGTGTAGACCACCTACATGACGGTCACACCACAAACTGATATTTGCTCATCCATAATAGGAGGGTCTGGAAGCTTAGTGACGTAGTGACTCGCAGGGCTAGTTGATGAACTGTTGAAGCTGATAGCGTATTCGTTAGCTCATTAGCTTAGTTTGGTCACTAATGGGACAATGACTTAGCATGATGTACTCCAAATATAAATATTTGTACCATGGAGTCCTGTCTCTAACTGTCTACAAACCATTTCTCTTTTGTGAAACAGTTTTTACTTTGATAGACTACGTTCAATAAAAGAGGATGGTGCAACACAGCTAATAAGCTAAGATATCTTCCTGCATTTTGGACTCCAGCTGTCCATTAACCTGACACACCAGATGGTTTGTTACTGTGATAACCCCTGGTGTCATCTTGTGTTTGCTGTGTGGTTCAGCTGTCTGTCTGCTTTCTGCAGGTGATTGTTTGAGCAACTGGGAGTAACACCAGTTACCCTCAGGTGTTCCCAGCCACTCCGCTGTTGCAGCTGTTGCTGCATCCCTGCTCCCATCAGGCACTCCTTGGTTTCGGTTATTTTACTTTAGTTATTTGCTTTGTGTTCATGCATCTTACCATACCTACATCTACACACACACACTCCTATTCACACTGCTGATATCACTGATTTCTACACCACATACTTTAAACATTTAGTTAACTCTTTAATTTGGTTTATTTTGATTTAATAAAAATAATAAAATCCCTTTTATTAAATTTTGATATGGTGTGTCCCTTTTGCTGGGGCAACATGAGACGGGTCATAACAGTTACACAGAACCATCAGAGAAGTCGTCCTTGGAAACTGGAAAGGGGCAAGTCATTGGATGAACCATCTGTCATCATCCATCAGGGGCTAACTTCAACCAATCAGATCAACAAACCATGTGACGCAGTGGGACAGCGCATAAGAGGAAACATAACAAGCCGCAGTCTGATTAACTTTAAAAGCTAGCAAGCAAGTCAGTGCAGCTAGATATGTAGTTCTATAAATACTCTCCAGTTCTGATATAACTGATGCTACAGCAGCATTTACACTAACCTCTTTAGGAGCCGCCATAGGTGTTTTTAAATGAACAGTCACTGCTCGCTGTCGTCACACCTAAACCATGCCCGTAGCTGCCAGTAGCTCCTCATAGGTTGCTGATTGGTCCGAACCACTGTGGATGGATTCTTGCGTGATCTCATGTTCTTCCTCAGCACTGTCAACACAGTGGTTGGTCAGTGGTGCAAATTCCCAGGTCAAAGTTCACCAAAGTTGAACTTCATGTGAAAAATCCACACAAATTTACTTTCCCCTATTCATTCTCCTTATTCATGGGAAATTATTGATGTGTCTAAGCTTCAATGCCTTGAGTGGTTCCACACAGTAAAAAGGAATTAATTAATTTACTTAATTCTATTTTTGCATTTCTTAACTCCTTCTGGCAATAACAACAAAGAGCATTTGTTTTCAACTTACCACATAGTTTTTAAATCATAAGCATCTACCAAATGGTTCTATTTTTGACAAATAAAAAAATGTTTGTATAACAAACAATCTGCAGAATTAGATCTGGACTAGACTTGTTCATCTATGTGGTGGTGCAACAACAGTTTGTTGAGCGATGGATCCTGTTTCTGTAGTGGCTAATTGGTATTCAAACACAAGAAAGCTAATTATTTCTTTTACACTTCAGTGTGGACCCACACTTTGGAGCAGAGTTTGCACTGCCCTCAGTTATCAGAGTGAACTTGAATTTGGCTTTGTTAAATCATTATTACTTTTAATAGCTGTATCTTGCTGGATTGATCTAATTAAGTGATTCATTTATGTATCATAGTGAAGATCCAAGGGTGTAGGTTTGCTTACAGAGGTGTGTGTGGATGCATGAATGCTTATCATTTTTAGAAAAAAATGCCATATAATTTGCAGCATTATAATGCAGCAACCCTAGAAACACTTTTTTTTTTTATAAAGACTTGATACTTTATGATAAATAATGTTATATAAAACATCCAAAAACTACTATTTGTAATGTCAGCAATAAACTTGATTAATATTTCCATCTTTACAAAGATCACTGACTGTTAGTGGATTATGTTTGATTGATGGTCAGTTGTAGCATCTTCTCAGGAGAATTATCTACAAATAAAAACAGATTAAATTATTTTGTTTGCCTGAAAATGTGGGAGAGTGGGAGGACATTATCTAGGAGGAGGATAGGGCAGCATGTATGCTTCCTGATAGGCTTGGGTTAAGATAAGAAAATAACAATGTCAACAACATATCACAACTCAAAATGTGCTCTGACCAATGGATGAAAAAACCTTGAAAGGGACACGTCCTGAGGAATGTTCAGGTAAAACATTCACACTGACTCACTGATGGTTCCAGCTGCAGCTCACAGTCACCAGCAGCACTTTGATTATCATGATGATCGTGATAATTATACGAAAAGAAGACTTTAAGAGCAAATTCATCAGTTCAGTCATAATTTCATCAACTTTGATTTCATCATTTTTGTCTGTTCCTCCATCATGCATCAAAGCTGCCACAGTGCCATTACAAGCAGCATGCCAAATTTTATTATGATTTTCAGTTTTATATTTTATATAGCGCCAAATCACAACAAAAGTCATCTCAGGGCACTTTTCACACAGAACAGGTTTAGACCATATTCTTTAAAGAACAGTGATATCACTCCATCGCTGACCTTTGTGACTGCAGATAGACACAAGTAAGGCTCTGAATGACAAAGAAGGCTTTTGCTCGGTTTCAGGAGAGTGAAGTGGCAAGTGAGGAGCATGTTGGCCATGAGTTGAAATAGATGCAAACAGAGAATATTCAGTGTCTGGGCACCGACAACAAAGCAAAGCACAGAGAGGCCATCGCCCTCCTTGAGCTCACCTCGAGGGGAGACAGACGGAGAGAGCTGTCAGTGAGTGAGTGGTGTCCTTTGCCACCGCGGTAGCTATTTTACGACCCAACTGACAGTTTGACTGCTTCCCTCATCTCCTCCTGTATCCAGCCTTTCTTGTTGTCTTTAATCAGCAGCCCCCGCCCCCGCACCCCTGGTCCTGTCAAAGAGACTGCCAGGCAGGGGCATTGGCTTGACTTTTAACCATCAGGGGCTGAGCCCAGATTCCTCTCCATCAAAAAACTTTTAAAAACATACTTCTAAATAGATAGTTTGCATGCTTTTTTTTTTCTTGCACATGAGGGCCACACATTGCTTAAAAAATGTGAAAATTGGAGCAGGAAGGAAGGGTTTGGATTTCATTTACTATTTAATCTGCACATGAATATTCCAGCCCCTCAAATTTCTCAAACCAAAATGAGTGTCATATCATATCATATCTAACTACTCAAAGGGACTGAGTAAACCATAATTTAGGTGCAAAATCATTACTGGTGGACCTACTTGATATGAACCACAATATATGATTACAGAATAAACTGTATATTACACCTGACACTGACCTACAGTGATGTTTGTGTGACACATCTAAATCATTTAGATTCAGTGTTTATTTCATAGTTTAATCTGACATCTCTCATGAGTGAGCCAACTTTTTAAACTGACTAATGTTATCAGCTCAGCCAGTAGCCTAAATTTTAGTTTTATGGAAGCTGTGGTAACATGTGTCAATGTATGACATGATCAGAAAAAAAGTTGGATTGGTCATAAAACTTGCCTCGGGTGTTATTACTGTTTGAAGGACTACCATACTGATACAATATAAAACTTTTTGGCTGTCTAATACAATGCTAGGCTAGTTTGGTATCGCTAATCAAGGGGAGGCACAAAGCTTTAGCTGGCTACAGTGCAATGCAAAGTACATTAGCTGTATATAACTTATGCTCTGCTCATATCATGTTCAGGTAACTTGGACCTCATACAGACATTTATAAACCTTGTTTTCCTGGCTCAGCATGAGAGCATGGCCTGAGCATTCAGGGCTGTAGACCCAAATGCCCAGGCCAGGCAACGCCCCATGCTGACAGGACGTCTCGTGCTCTGAGCAGCACTACACAGGCCTCTGTTGGCAGTGACTTCCATCCCATCCCCTCACTAAAAACCACAGCCCTTCACTGGGCTCTCAGAAGCCCCACACTTGTTAGCACCACATGGCTAATGACGCACAACGCAGTGACACAACACCCTTCTCTGCAGCACAATGCTGATCACATTCAATACCTCCAGAGATAGCGAGAGCACCATGCTTTTTCGCTTTGATGGCCATCTTAATTAGTGCTTATTTGAGCGAAAACGAGGGCTGTTGCTGGAGCAGTCCTGATAACCAGTAGACAGAGCCGGTGAAGCAAACTGAATCAAGGGTTTGTTTTTGGAGGGAAATGTGATGTTTTGTTTTGAATTACATTAAAAGTGTGATGAAAAACACTGTTAGTCTTGAAAACCACTCTTAAAATCCTTCATGTAGTAATTATGTTAATATATTTACTCATTTAAATGTACATTTTGCAGTTAACCCAACCAGTCAAGGCAGATGGTCGCCCACCCAGAGCCCAGTTCTGCTTGAGGTTTCTTCCCATTAATGGGGAGTTTTTTTTTCTTGCCGCTGTCGCCAAGTGCTGCTCATGGGGGAATGTTGAATCTCTGTAAATTAAAGAGTATGGTCTAGACTTGCTCTATGTGAAAAGTGCCCTGGATTAACTTCTGTTGTGATTTGGTGCTATATAAATTAAATTAAGTTAAATTAAATTGAATTGAGTGGGGTTTTTTTAGGACAGGTGGACAATAATGCCACTTAGGAAATAACAATTGAGTGGTCAGAGTCTAGAGGATCGTATTGTTGTTGAAGTTTCAGTTGGTGAAGGATAAAAGATATGGGTACTCAATAGAGAGGAATGGTATTTGAGTTATATATAATGTATGTGTATGTTTATTTATATTTAACATATTTCATCTAAGTTGATCAGATATGAAGATACTGAGGTTGAGATTGTTTGTTTGATGTGTGGGGTAAATGTATGCTACTGTGGTGTGTTATGTTTTGTTTTGTTTTGTTTTTTTTGTTTTATTATGTCTTGTTTTGCTTTGTCATTATGATTGTGGGTCTTTGTTTTGTTGATGTGGGAGGTGTATATCATATATACTGAGAAATCTAAATAAAATCTTATTTAAAAAAAGCAACTAGTTTGGAGTCAGTCCTGATCCCATATGCAACGTACACAAGTGTGATGTGGAAACTTGAATCCTCCAGTGCACAAAGACTGAACAATGAACTTTACAGTGAAGTAGGAGACATTTTATGTCCAGCAGGAAAACGTTTGAGATGAAATATGTTTGCATATTTATAGATTCTGGAATATTTAATGAGGGACAAGGAGTTGATGCCATTTCAAGGATTTTAACATGGTAATTATACTTTTTTGGGGGAAACCATATCAGACACACATTATTGTTCCAAGCAGAGTATTTTTATTTGTCTTAATACATGTCTGGAGAGGATCTTTAAAGATAGTTGAGGTAAATTCACCCAAACAACAATTTTACAATCATTTTCTGGCTTCTAGTACTATCTACTCATGGTGATTCTTTTTGTTTTATCTATCCAGCATTTGAGATACCCATGCCTCAGAGTCCTGCCTCAACCCCAACACAGTGGAGGTGAATGAAAGTTTATTTGTGCTGCTAACAGGTCAGAAAAAGTTACATTTATAAAACAAGAAGAGAGTTTTCAAACTGCGAGGCGTGGAGGGAGAGATGTGAGTGTGAGCTGTAATTTGCGTCAAGTCATGTTCCTTCTTTGAGTCATAAGTCTCAGTCAAATCTGAACACAAATATATGATACACATACAGTATATTCAGATTCAGTGTGACTTACACTTCCCAACAATATCATAATCCTTGATGTGCATCATGAATATACATCCTTAAAGTTGGAGTGCAGGACTTTTGTCTCCCCGTTCTAGCAGTGAGAGTAAAGCAGGGTCCTCGCACATCTTGAATGACAGGCACACAGAGAGGCCCAAAAACATAATTTTTTGATGGCCCACGGTGATTTGCCCCAAAACAGTATGCCTGTTAGCCAGTACATACTGACCATAACCTACTGTTGCAACTGTAAAATGGTGGATAAATTATCTTGAGCGTCACACAACCCTGATGAAATGATTCGTTTCACTTAAGTCTAGAACAGCCGCACGATTAACGTCCAAACAGCCAGCGCAGGAATTTCGTCCCTGACAACTCCATATGAAATATGCAGAGATTTATCTGGCGGTGATAGGGTTAATCAGGATTGCGTAAACTTGTTTGTTCAGAAAAAATATGTAGCATCAAAGTAATTCAGTGATGGTTGTCTATACAGTCACAGCTATGTTGCAAACAGGAACTGATAAAAGCTAATTCAGCATACTTTTAATGATGCCAATTTGCCAAAATTTAAACATATATAAACAGTAAACTGAAATTGTGCCCAGGATTTGATGGTAGCTGGGAAATGTTGGGGGGGGTGCAGTTGTTTCAGTTTTGTCTGAGGAGATGCTCACAGTGTCAGACACTGAAAAGCTGCTGATCCAGTGTAATGGTGACACTGGTTCTTGAGAGATATGCTGATGTTGACAATTCACTAAACGTTTTTTTTTTTTTTTTTTAATACTGTGACCTTTGCAAACAAAATTCCATTGGGGTGAGAGCAGAAACATCAGAGACTTCAACTTCACACTTCAAAACTTGGGCACATTTACAAACAAACTGCATTGCTTGGTACCAATAGTGATAAGTGAGGAAATATGTGTTTTTGTAATCTGGGTGAATGGACACTTTAAATATTTATCCTGACAAGTATTTCTCATTTAGTAAGCTTAATCCTTCCTGTGTTGCCACACTAAACACGTCATTGTGATCCAGTGAAGTACAACACTAGATCAATGTCCCTTTTTTAACTATCTGTGCACGGTACATACTGTAATTAGTCAGGCCTGATGGCGAACTGGCCATCTGGAGTGGTAGGAGTTTTCCCAGTGGGCTGGTCGACCTGCCGGCCAGCGATAAGTCCAGCAACACCAATGAGATAAAAACAGTCCAATGCAGTTTGCAGTGGGCTGGCCAGTCAGAGGTATGCATGTGCAAGGGGGTCAGAAGTTTATTACATCTCAAGAGGCTTTGTTTACTTCATATGCTAATAGCTGTGTAGTGCAGCTGAACTGACCTAACAAACGAATGTGGAAGCAGGTTAACAAAAAACAAAAGTGAGCTGATGAACTGATTGAAAATAGGCCTCAGGGCAGAAAAGACAAAATGCTGCTAATTGTGTTAATTTATTTGGTCAGATCAGGGCTGACGGTGCACTTTGTGTTAATTCTGTTAACAACACTGCAGCAGCATAATGTTGGCGCCATAATGAGTTGGGATTTTCTTTGATTGTGAAGTTACTGAGATTCTCAACAACAGATTATAAAAGTACAAAACACAATGGATTCATCAAACAAAGAAGAATTTGGAGATATTTTCCTCTAATTATGTTTCTTGTATGTTATAATTATGACATAATATCACATAGTTATAGCTTTGTATCTCATAATTATGAGAAAACAATTAAGCAGTTATGAGAGGAGGATCTTTCAATGACGACGCAAGTGACTGAGAGCTGGAACTGGTAGACTAACACCATTCCATAAAATATTTGCCATTATTTAAATCACCCCAGCTATATTAAAAAAAACATATTAAACTTAACCCTCCATATACAACAAAGCCTGTTCCAATAAAGGCTTTATCAAAGGACATTGTCACAGAGCGTGAAGGAGGATGTAGAGCACCTTTTCAGAGACTGTCCTACCAAGAAATATGATCAGTCATTTAAGCAAATGCCCCAAAATGACATATGTCTAGCAGCCGTAGCAATTACAAGAGCAAAGAGGAAACCAGGTGACGTTATATAAGAGCGATGAAGTCCATAAGGAGGTTGGCGTGGACAGATGAGTCAACAAATTATTAAACTTTAACACAGTTTGTTTCCTGTTTCTAACCACAATTCAACATTGATTTTTTAAAAAACCACAACCACGATCATCCCCTAACCTTTCACCATGTACTTTTTAAGAGAAAACCACAAGAAAAACGACATATTTATGTAATTAAGACCAGAGTAAAGGAAGAAATCAGATGATGTAAATATAAAATGACAAATCCTCTTAGGGAGAAGGTCAGGGTAGACTTTGACACAGGAGATCAGTGTTCATTCCCTGTTTCCAAACACAACTTTCATAGTTCCAACTGTAAGTCAACACTGTTTTTTAAATCTCACCTAACCTTAAGAAAGTAGTCATTTTAACCAAAGCCACAATGTTGCCTTAATCTTAACAAAGCACTTATTTAAACCCAAACTATAATCTTTCCCTAAACCTAACCAAGTGCTTATAAGCAGATCTTAACCATAGCGTTGTCACATCATAAAACGTCACTATTTTTCAACAGTGATGTGTAACAGGCACTGACAAACTATGTTGTCCTGCTGATAGGGGCACCAGATCAGAAAGAAAATGATGTATTTTGTCCTTTAATTTGGAGGACTTGCTGGGCTTTTAACTCTACATTCACAAGCACATGATCGCTGTCAACGTATGCTGTGTTTCTTTGGAATGTTGGCTGTGTGCATGTGCTGAAATTAACATTATGCAACCAGACCAAAGTACAACAACAATGACACAGTTTTTAAGAGAAACTTTTTTGTGATCTCAACATTCATTATTAAGTAACTTCCTTTAGTGTTCTAAAATTTACATTGTGAAAAATTGGACATTTTTAATGAAGATGCTAAGGGGTACCAGGGCTATAAATGAGCTGTGGCCCCCCCTTGAGCTTTTGGGGGCCCTGATGGTCTGGTGCAGTTGCACGCTTTTCCTGATTGGTAATCCAGATTTGTGCCTTTTCAAATAAATTGAAAAAGTATAGTATATATTGTGTCATCTTTCTAATAAAGTTGCTTTTAATTAAACTAATGCAAACCAGCCCTTAAAATTGGATTTCTAGTATGATTCCAGCATGTAAGTGTAAGTGTGGCAGGTGGGCAGTAGGGGCCAAACAACACTTTTTTTGCCTAGGGGCCTACTAAGCAGCCATGCTTACAGGAGGGTAAAATGTCTTAAAGTTCTTCTGCACTTTGCATTCTTTATATTCATATTTATAGAACATGTTTGCAGGCACACACTCTCATTCTGTAAGCCGGGGTATAAAATGATATTCATATATTTCTGAAATGAAAGCTGTACAAAAACTGTGAAAATAAGAGAGACTGCAGATTTTTCTTTTTAAACATGGCCGCACAGCATGACTTCACTCGAAGCTTCCTAATGGTCCAAACATGTGATATCCTTCTTCAGTAATGAGAGGTTGTCATATTGTTAGAGCACTGACAGATCTTGAAAGCATTCCATGACAGTCATCATTCTTCTCACACCCTCCTCCGTAAAGCTCCTTTCAGCTAGCATCTACTGTAAAATCAACACAGTATGCGTCTTCCATTACACAAGTGAGTATTTATTAAGAATAGCACATATCTTCACTTTTAATTCTGTCCAAGTTGAGGCAGAAGTTTTCAAAGTGCCCCTGTTGCCGGATCCATTTTCTTCTAACAGCTTAATGTCATTCAATCTTAGGGGATTTATCGGCACTCCTCGCCTTTTGTTCTAAGACACGTCCCTTCAATACATATAGAGGGACTCCAGAAAGAGAATAGCTCCTTTTGAGCCTCAGCCAGTGTTAGATGAGATGATTGATGGATGCAGGTCTGTGCTGGGAATACGAATAGCAGGTTTTGATTCTCGCTCCCTTTGGGAAATAGGGGACTTTGGCTTTCATGACAGAGGACTTACAGAGGGAGCTCCAGAGAGAGAGACATAGAGGAAGAGGAAAGGAGTGGAGGATGGAGGATTTCCCTTAGCGCAGCATTGAGATGGACACAGAAGTATAAATGTCAGACGTGAGACTACACACTACACAATCAAGTTGTTTGCATGTATATCTCTATAAATCATATTTTCACTGTCAAACAACTCCAAAAGCATATACCAGTGCTTTAAATAGTTGATGTATTTTTTCTACTTCACAGGCAGCCGTTGTTTTCCATTGTGTAAAAATCAGATTTCAGATCCTTGAAGTTTGCTAAGTAGTAAGTATGAAAGTAATACACTGAAAAGTATAACTTGTTATTTCATCAAGAGCTGACTTAAAATTTTAGGTTAAGTAAACAATTCAAATAGTTCTTCTAACACCACCAACAGTTATTTGACTAAATATTGAATGTTGTATAAACCCTTGTCTTCATTTGGTGGATTTAGATGTGTTAATCTATCAAACTGCACAGGCAGTTCAAATCATGAATCTAATTCAGATTCAATTTGGTCATTTATATTTTCTTGATTTGAAGAGTCAGTTTTACATTTGACACAAAGAACTTACAGTTTTCTGCTGTTGCGCTGTGGCATCAGTACAAAGATAATGTACAACGCAGATCTCAGTGACCTGTTTAGAACAGGGGCTCTCAAAGTTCTGATGACTGAGGGCCAATTTAGGGACCCAACACTGGATTGATGGCTGTCCAAGAAAAAACAGAACACAAAATAATTCCAAGACAAATCTTTTCTTTAATAGTCCAATTATACATATCAGTGATCACACCGATACCCTACAGGAGGCCTAAAAATACATATTTAGAACAGTCCTCCAAGAGTTCATTTTTAGATTATTCAAACGTTCAGTTGTCTCAAAAGTGCCTTGTAGAAAAACTTCTTTAGAACAGAACCAATCCCAGCTGCTCAAGCACCACAGGAAAAACTGCAGAGTGAAAGAGAGAGAGAGAGAGAGAGAAAGAAAGACAGACAGACACACACACACACACACACACACAAACACACACATACACAATGTAAATGTAAATGGGCATCCATCAGCCTGACTCCCAGCTTGGATTTGTTGATGGCCATGGTGGAAAAGGTTTTCTCACAAACATAGAGGCCATTCTGATGGCATACCGGCGAAGTGCAGGATATGTAGATGGGGAAAGTCATTTGTAGAACTCGATGAAATTCTTGTCTCAATAGGCTGCTCTGGCCTCGGAGCTCTCTTGCAGGTTGATGAGCTCGAACTGCATTTCTGCTGGGTCTTCCTCAGGTGCACATGTGAAATGATCTTGGAAGAGGTTGGATGATTTCTCGTTGTCCCTGAAGTCCAAGAAGTGGTGGTAGAATTCCTCTTGGAGTTTTTTTAGGGGGTTGTGGTCTCAACGCAGGAGATGTAAAACGTCATGTTAACCTGCGAGCGCCTTGGAGGCAGGAATATGGGTTAGATCCCCTCTTTGAGCTGTCCCTGCTGTAGTTGAAGTTTTCGCTGGAAAGCTTTGATGCTGTCAAACATCGTGGGTTAGGGTTAGGGACAACACCCGCCTTTCTGCCGACCATCACTGGTGCTCCATCTGTTGTGACACTGTATGCCACGGAACTTTGATTTTTGTTCAGGGTATACAATGTCAGCCACTTTCAAAATACAGTCTTGCATGAATTCTCCATCACTGAATGGCTTGCCCCGGCTGGCAACTTCTTGAGCTAGCACATAGCTAGCCTATATTACAGCTTCACTGGATTTTACCAGGTTTGTGAAAACTGACTCCTGGGTGATTAAGCTTTGTTGAAACTGTTCAGGCTTATCGTGAATTTACCGTACATTTTATGATTGGTATCATAATGGTGTTTAATATTAGTCTCCTTGAGGTACAACAAAGTAAGTATTTCTCCTGAAGCTTCCTTCTCTCCTCATTGACACGTTTTTTGCACAATGGCCCCGGCTCCTACATCTCTTATCTCCACAATGGAAACTTTAATTAGCGACTCGCGAGATGCCGCCATGCAACCAGTAACATTGGCCTAGAAAGCTTTCAACAGGTGGCTGAAAATAACCAACAACAAAAACAACAAACTTTGTGTTTTTTAGCGGATTGCAATATCAATTTAGGTGGATACCACCACCTACTGGAGTATGTAGTCAACAAGCTGTCATTCCTAACTTGACAGCTTGAGTGCTGTGTGATGTAGGTTGGTTTAAAACTGTACTGAATCCAGACTAAATATAACACATGCATTTCATCATGTCACCTTAACTCATCACAGACTGCCAGAAACATTTCCGAGGGCCACCATTGGCCCGTGGGCTGCACTTTGAGAATGTATGGTTTAGAAGTCAAATGACAAGTCAGAAGGACTCATAAATATGAAATGGTATTAAAATAATAACTAGAAATGTTAGGTTTGAATTAACTTGAATTATGTTAATGACAAAATATTAGTTGATTCCTCTAAGTTCCTTTGTGATGTTTTACAGTGTAAATAAGCAATCCATGACAGTAAATGCTGTATATCTGCTTTTATGTGCATCTAATTTCTATCCAAGACTGTAGACTTTTCAATTGCCCACACGTATCAGTTTTGAAGTTCTAGCACCCTTGAACTACACTGTTTTTCTCTTGTATACTGTATTTATATTTAGTCACTTAAAAAAATGTACAACTGACTTTGTATGTATGGTGAGTTGGCTGGAAATGACAAACAGGAGCTGACTCTAGAACAGTGTTATACTGATGACCTCTGTTGTGGAAAAAAACAAACACAGAAGACACAATAAGAAATATGGATGTGATAGCTAATATGAGTTTAACAACTCCTTGCACTGAAATTGTGGTTGTACTTAATTATTAAAATACAGTAGGTGATTATAGAAAAAGATTTGAATGCATTGATATACCAGGAGTAAGAAAAGTGCCCAATTCAGATGTATCTAAATTAGAATACAAATTTGACAAAATCAAAAAAAAAAAAAAAATCTCAAATCAAGACACAAGTTGTTTCTGAAGCTTTCATCCACATCTCAAAGCTGTTTCCAATGTCAATAAATGAACCTTAAAGCTCAAGAGGAATACACAAGATAGAGTAACAGAGATACTGTTAACTGTTACTATGCTGCTTTTGTCAATTACTCTTTAGATTTCATCAATGACACTCAGCACTTTCTGAAGATTTTCACTTTCTTTTCTTTGCTCTCACAGGGAGAGGAAGGGTTAATGTCCATTGAGCTGTCAGAAGACTTTTAATGTGACACATCTGCAAAGGCAGTGTTTTAAGTTTCATTGATGGCAGCTTAACAGCAATCGAAAAACAGCAAAGGGGATGGCAAAAGGAAATAATTAGTGAATAAAAACAGTATTTCTGTTAAAAAGGGAAACTCAGAGCAGAGTGGTGGGTATGACATGACTGTTGTTTTACTAATGGCATGAGTCCCATGGAAATGTCCAATTTATCAAGACAACAGATAAATAAGGAGCTTATATCACCTTAAATTAAATGAAAAACTAAGACCTGCATCTACTATAAGGCTGCTCTAAATGAAGGCCTGGTTCTCTCTGCCTTTGAGGTTACTATTTGAAAACGTACGGTAAGTTCTTCTGAAAAAAAAAAAAATAGTAATGCTTAAATGCCTTGTAAGTCTTTGTCCTTGCAGACTATGGATCGGCTTGCCAGCAGCATTGTGCGTTCTTGAAGAAATATTGAGGTGCGGACAGACGTTGTCACGCCAGTTCGATGCCTTGATAATTGACTCGCAGACACACAAGGTGACAGCAGTGTGTGCAAACGTGTACGCTTCACCGCTGGTGCTGCATTACGAGACAGGGCCCCGTTTTATTTTCATCACAGCCTCCCCCAGCTTTTGTAATCATCCCTCCATTCACCTGCTGTGTCCACGCTCCAGCCCGGGAAGTAGGGGGGTAAAAAATGTGATAGGCTGCTTCCCACTCTGCCCAGCAGCATGGCCAGTGGAGAGACTTCTGGGGCCAGTCAATACTGTGTAAAGGCTCCATTTAGCACTGACGTGCCTGTGAGACAGGGCCTCCGGAGTGAGTGGATGGGGAGGAGGGGAGAAGGGGGTTCCTGAGATGCTTGCCTCTGACAGAGATGGATGGTCTGAGGCTCCACAGCCAGCAAGGACAAAGGGACACCTAGCCTAGTTGGCCTCCTCCGTCCGCCCGCCCAGAACCAGCACTTTCACTCACGGGATCCTGAGTGGAGGTGAAAATGAAATTACTGCAGAGGGGAGAGCTGGTGGAGAAGAAAGAGAAGGAGGAGGAGGAGGAGGAGGAGAAGGGGGAGGAGGAGGGGCGTGAAAAGAAGCTGGAGCATTTTGCTGATGAAGTCGTGTCTGGTTTTCTGACACCGTGCGTTTTGTCACCACATCGGAGCAGCTGAATAATTCATCACGGGAGATCCAGCAGAGCAAGTCTCGAGCTGTCCGTTACACACACACACGTTTCTCCCAATGGCTGATGGGAGAGGAACTGCTGAGTGACACTACCCGCTTTCTTTGATCTTTAACCTAGCAGCACAGGCTCCACCATTAGGAAGGAGCTGCACCAGCAATTACACAGATCCTTATATTTTCATGTAGTACTGCTTATTCATTTTTCAAAGTTTCTCTTCATTCTGGTGAAGAAAACATTATTTAATCATCCCTCAACAAGTACCGATTATCCCATTTATCATTTGATGAAACAATAAATTACCCATAATTCCTCAAACAGCGTGCTGTAAGTTCTTTGAAGTGTCCTCCTTTAGAAGAATATACTTTTTTCAATACAAAGTCTCCTGGCACTGTGCTGAACCTCTCTTTTACAGACAGATTCTTTAGAGTATGTAGGTTGGCTCCAGCTAATAATCACCATCACCTCCCACTAAAGTTGTGGCACATTTCAAAGTCTCAGGAAAAAAAAACCCAACAGCACGTAGAATCTTTTGAAAGGATGCAAACAACAGTTTGGCACATTTTATCACAGCATCCTACCAGTGTTAGATGGAACAAATGTCATCAGACTTTTGCAAAGAAATCTCAAAGACAGACTGCCAAGGCACTCCTCCTCTCCTCTTCCTGCATGAGTCTTTGTCTTTAAATAACAATAAGACTTCTTTAAAAACACGACATGTATTATGTGTGGTGCTTGGTGTTATGGTTAACAGTCTTCTGAAGATTTTTTAGCTAAAGCACATACAGTAAGTGTGTCTTTGTTTGAAATATCCACTTTGATAAGCCACCTTAATAAAGGCATTTCAATATGTGATGAATTATGAATAGCACTTTGGTTTTGTTTCATCATTGTTTAAATTCTGACTTCTAATGAGTGCATTTTAATTGCTTTTTACTCGTCTGGTCTCTAGCAGCCATTTTCCTAAATTACTGTAGTCTCCATTCCACAATATTTCTTCAAGGTAATGTTGAATGCACAAATTATAATACAGAGTTAACAGAATATTTCTGAGAATATTAGGCAGAGAGCAGTAACTGCAGTAACAATGAATTTAAGAATATGAAACAGATTTAAAGGCTACCTGGGCAAACTGCAAAATGAATACACAGGCTGTAATGCCTTCATTTTATGACTTTTGCACCCCCAAGTAATGATTTATATAAGCCATAAAAATACCTAAAAATTCAGACACTCTGCCTTTAGACAGTCTTTAGGGAATGCACATGAGAACTGCAAATTTCAAATTTAAAGGTAACAGCCACACCAAATTGTGTGAATTTCTCTGAGGTCAGAAGCTAAGATGGTATTTACTGCTACACTGCTAAGCTAGCTGTTTTTAAATATTTTTTGATTTAATTACTGTCATTTATTTATTACAGATTGGAAAAAAAGAAAGGAAGAAGATGTTCAAAGTACTCTGTGGAGTTCTGATCACCAGTAGCCAGATGGAGCAATGTTTTTAGGAGTGGGTGTTTGTATTGTGTACATCATGAATATAAAGATGGACGTCACGACAGCTCCCCAAAACTGAAGCCAAAATATCTATATCGCCCCCTGGTGACTGGCTGCAGTATAGGTCATTAGTCCCGCCCCCTCCATGTTAGCAGATGGGACATGAGCCAAACTAAAAAATCAAAGTACATGTCAAATAAATTTTTCCGAAAGATGGTTTAAGTCATTTTAGGTTGTTCTTATCAATCAATCAATTTTTATTTATATAGCGCCAAATCACAACAAAAGTCATCTCAGGGCACTTTTCACATAGAGCAGGTTATCACACTGATGCTTGTCCAAGTGCTCATTTTTCTGATAAGTTGGTTTTTAATGAGTTATTTGATGATATAAAAAGGGGGTGTGACGTCATGATTGACAGCTGTGACAGCCACTTTCAAACCTCCGTCAGGTAGAGGAACGGCTGAGGGTGCGTGTCCACCCAAATCTACTGCACAGACTCTGGCTCCGAATGACATCACATAAGCAAGATGGCTGCTTTTGCATAGCAATAGGAAGTGGAGACGTGTCGTCCATATTTATATACAGTTGCAGGCAGAGCAATTCACATCCTGCAGTTGGTTTCATGCTATTACATTGCTACAACAAAAGTAATTAAGAACAAGACAGCTAGCAAACCAACATGGATATAAACAAGAAAAGTCACTCACAAGATGATATTTACTACTCTGCTAAGCTAGGGTAGTTACCATTTAGCATCACTAGTTGTTGTTTTTTTTCTCCAGTATGATTTGATTTAGCTATTGCCTCATTTATGTCAGAGAAACTGATTATAAAGACGCCAGTTCATAAAATTTGATATTCTTCCTTGACAGATAGGGTACAAAAAAGCTAGTTCATTTGGCTTTAGCTATGCTCAACCTGGCTGTCTCACTAGCTAGCTTTATCTTGATAGCAAGTTGGTTATGTTTCTTGTGACAGTTCTAGAGAGCAGAAATGACCAAGCTAGAGCGCAGTAACTTTGATTTGGCATAAGGTTAAAAAAAAGAAATGTATGAAAGTCAATTTCTGGTTTTATCTCAATTTTGACCAAATATGTAATGTCTGCATTGTGGCTTTATAAGGCAATGTAGGTATGTTTAGGCCAAAATGCATAACAGTGTACTACTAGGCTATATTTTTCCAGTCACATCCCCCCTGTGTGTTCTTGTGCTTATCTCCCTTTGAACATTGTCTTTTATTCACAAAACCTGTTACACTGTCAGTGTTGGACCTAAAAAGAATAAAGGTAATGTCACCTTGAGACCCAGCCTTATTAAAAAATAATGATAATCACCCAGAGACACAAAGAAACAAGCTTGTGACCCCTCTGGATCCTGACTCATCGTTAAATGCTGCTCGGCAGATGCCTTAATTAGCCGCTTGCCTTTAGAAAATATTAAGATGGGTCTCCACATGGGTGTTGCTGTTCTCTTGTGGCTGTCCATATGAGGCCTTAATTTAGCAAAAGATGGCAAGTAAAGTAAGAGCACAAAAGAACTGAAGTAATCTTCAGACTGCTCTTGATTTAGTGTGTTCACATTTGAGA
This sequence comes from Thunnus thynnus, assembly GCF_963924715.1. Classification (NCBI taxonomy): domain Eukaryota; kingdom Metazoa; phylum Chordata; class Actinopteri; order Scombriformes; family Scombridae; genus Thunnus; species Thunnus thynnus. The sequence continues at coordinate 27,874,597 of NC_089534.1, forward strand.
TGTAATTTAAGCAAGCTTACATATCTGCCGTCTCAATTAAGTTGAAATAGAGCTTATATTTTCCAATGAGCACCACATGATAAATCTAACCATGTCAGACATGTAATGGCTTTGAAAAAGAGAGTGAAGACTTGGTCTGGAAAGCAGAGCAGACATGCACTTTTATATCACTTTCCCATAATTTGGGAACGAGCACACCCATAAAATTGTGAATAATGTGAGATGTGATTTTCCTCACTATTAGACATTTCACATTGCACGGCCTGTTAAAGCCAATGGCTTGTGGAGGAGTAAATGTACTGTACTCCACCATGTGTCATCCATCTCCTCCAGGCTTTGCAAGTTTGTATGCCAGCTGTCCACAAATCTCCCCATATTACACTCCATCATTTGTCATTTCTCCCCAGTAAAGGAAGTTGAATGGCACCACGCAGCCCACAGTGTCAGCCAACAGCACGTTGTATGAAGTGTTGCTACACACAACAGGTCACCCACCGGAGGCATCTCATTTCCCAGCAGCACGTTTCGGAGTTGCGCGCGTGGTTCTCTGCCACTGTGGGCCATTCCATAGAGGCCAGACAATATGACCTCACAGTGGACGGCCGGGGCGTCTCGATAAAGCCTGCAGGGGATGAGAATCTTCCCCTCCACGCCTCCGCTGTGGATACGGGTTTTACCGCATGCTTTCCTCTCCCTGAGGCGAATGCACGTCTGCTGCAGGTCACATGAGTGATCAAAGACACAGCAGGGCGGCCCGGAGCCACCGGTGTCTCCTGACTGCAGGCTGGGTGATGGAAAGCAGAGCCAACAGGTGGGCACCAGACAGAGCAGGGATAAAAGGAGCTTTGTCTGAAAAACAAGATGGAGGCACGCAAAGGGGCTCGAGGGAAAAAGGAAAGGATAGGAAGGGAGGGAAAAAGGAGACACAGCAGCAAATGTTGAAGGTAAAGATAATCCATAAGTACACTTTTTTTTTTTACAGAGCAAAGCACTCAAGATGACAAGCATGTATCTTTGTAAATGATACAGTAAACATCTGTATGAGAGGCATATGGCTAGAATAAGCCTGTCCAAACAAAGCCAGGCCAACATGGAGCGTCTACACACAGACAGAAACAAAAGCCAGGTATTTCATGTTGAGAAATTCCATAGCAGGGTAAATTGGATAAATAGGATAACTAGTTTAAATCACTGTATGTCTGCTGGATATCAGGAGGAGGAAGGAGGAGGGGGAGACGCTCTATCAGCTACATGGAAGAAACTCATCAAAGTGTATGTGAGAATAATTTTGCCGCAATGCAAAGGTAAAATTATTTGACCTAATTGATCATATGGAAGTGATTAGCATTCGCCTTTCATATGGCCGCAGCACACCCAGTCCCTGATGTGATGCACGCAGACAAATGAAGAAACACTTCACGCAAATTATTCCAATTTTCCTCATTCTGGAGGTGTCGGCTAAGACAGAAACAGAGCACACAGCACATAGAGGAAATATGAGACACTTCCACTGTGAATCTTCTCTTTAATGTCATGTTTTAAGAGCTGATGAAGCTGTTTCAGCAACGGTTCTTGAGCAGAAAAAGGAGGACGTTAGAGCACAGAGGAGTAAAAAAGAAAACCCTTAAAATTAGATCAATTTTTCATTTCTTTCATTTAATATTTATTTAAATAAAGATTAACACCGAGATGAACATTCACCTTGCTCATGATAGTGATGATAGCTTGCAGTGCTACCATTGAGGATACTGTATCCCAAATGATGTTGCAAATACATGATGGAATTTAGGTCATGTTTTATATAATATTTAGACATGACATATGGCGGATATTATGCAGCCAAATATGTATAAATTGACATGACAAATGGTATGAAATACTAAACACATGTTGAGATTTGGGTCAACAGCAATTTGTTGTGTCTGTTTATCCTTCTGTCTGTGTGAATTTACATGAGCCAAGATGGAGGAAAAACAGTGCAATGTGATATCATTTTGAAGGATGTTTCCATATTCAGAGCGTTAAACAGACAAATAACGTGGTCAATAAAAATCATTAGGTGTGTTTTGATCAAACATTTCCTGATGTCAGTCGATATTCTACTCGGTGAAATGAGTCTGCCTGGTGGCATTTTCTCACATACTGCAGTGTTGTGTGTGTCAGAGAGCAGGCCTGTTAGTGTTACAGTATCATTGTTCCGCTCAGCCTGGGAAATGAAGAGCAGGCTCCAGTTGTTCCGAGGGGAAAAAGGTCAGCCTTCCACGTGATTAATGGCTTATATCAGAGTAATCAATAAATGTAAATCAAATGTGTAAAACTCCCACAGGGTGTCAAGATTGTTCACAGCGGTGGTAGTGTACATACACCAACGGGCCGGACCTGCACATGCTGCCACTCTGAATATATCCATTCTTATTTAGAGCTGAGCTGGAACTGCTCGTGGGCGGGAGCAGGTGGAGAGAGGCAACACTGAAGCTGACAGACAGCTGAGCGGGCTCATGTGTTATAAAGCAAAGCATGACCTCGCTGTTGTTGGGCCACAATTGAAAAAGAAATATTTTCATAGCTGTGTAGAAAAATAAATAATTGCATTGTAGGACAGATTGGTTTGAGCAAATCTGTTCCAAATCATTATCTCGCTGAATGTCGCGAAAATCTTTAAAATCTGCAAATTGGTTTGCTTTAATGCCAGCTGGAGAGATGCGGCTCCAGCTGACTGGTGCAATCGGTGGAAGTGAGAGGGACACTAGCCACATATAGACTAATGAACATCTCTGCTGTATAAAAGTACTTGAACTATCACTGCTTCGATTGCAGCTCCAGACAAAGTGCTTCTGGCTAACACTAAAGATGTTCAGCCTTTCTAGGGCCCTTCACAGTTGCCCCCGCAGTCCCAGAATATGAACTAAGTACAGTAAGTTACATGAGGGGCTTTTTACAAAGCAAGATTAACTTTCCTTAAACCAGGCTGTATACTATGCATATTCAATGGGCCGCACAACACCGAAGCAAACCCGGAAGCTAGAAACTTTTTTTGGCGTATGTGCCAGCCGAGCAACTCTTATTGGACTGAATGGGTGCCATTTTCAGTCCTGTATCAAGCTCTTATAATACATCCAAGGTATGGCCACTGGTTCTGACGGTGAGAACATTTATCAAGAATCTTATATTGTTTTGGGATTATTTTGCACAATGCTGTAAAGTAGTGGTTTAATGTTGTTTGATGCACTTAAAAGACTGCATTTTGATTGTTTTGGTGGGATAGCAGATGGTTGTGGACTGAAAACCTCACACATGCAGAGCACAGTGTGCGTTTGATGATTATTTCTGTTTTGCTGTTCTGTATTTTGTCAAATGTATAAATGATGAACTGTACTGAAATAATACAGAGTTTCTTTTTTTGTTTATTATTTTTTGCTAAATGTTTCTTTTGTAAATTTGATAGCCTGGCCTTCAGTGGAAGCCAAGATTTCTTATAAGCTACTTTCCATTATTGGAGAAAACTGAAGATCCCATAAACTAACAGAAAAGAAAATAAAGTCCCCACGAAATAGCATTTGAAGTTGTGTGTTCAATTTATCCCGGCCTCACTAATATCACTAGAGTGGCCATAAGTGATTTAAATTAAGACAAAAATGTACAGACGACCTTACACTTGACACTAGCTCAGGGCCCCCTAGTGGTCACTAACCTCCTGGCAGCCACTTTTTTTTTTAATGCCTGCAGCCAGCTGTTGACTAGCAGGGTTTCTAGGCCCCATGAAATGAAAAATACATTTTTCCAGTTCCTGTGTGTCTATGTTAATTGTTCATTTATCTCCTGTTATATGCCAAATATCTAATTTATTCATCTCTCCCTCAGCCTCCTCCTGATCTAACAACAGGTGTGGAGGTGTGGAGCCGACACTCCTCTGTAGCTCAGTTTCTCTCTGCAGGTCCGCATCACACTAAACTTTAAGCCCCGCCCAGTTTTTAGTAGTCCAATCAAATGCCAAGGATTTGATTTAAATCCCTCTTTTAACTGTACACCACTCAAATATTATGTTTCACTGGGAAATATGTCACAGTACAGAAGCTAAAGATGCTCTAACTTCCGTTTCATGGGGCCTTTAAGGTTGCATTTACTTTGAATATAGCACAAGCACTGCTGGGGTTAAGGGGCTGATTCCCTGTAGAGCCACAGATTCTTGGAAAATGGATGCATTCATGCTACTGCAACAAACCCAATGTATACCAGAAATCCCCTGCTGCTGTAAATTATGTTTTATGTTTAAAAAAAACCTATCAAAAGCCTCTCAGGAGGAGACTCCCAGACATGTTATCTGCAGGCGACAAATGGATCACACGGCTATTGCGAGGTCACGTGCAGGCAGCGGCAGCTGATGGATGGAGAGTCGGGTCTGTATGACACCAGCCCTGCTGGGGACCCTGAGATCAGGGCATCTGCTGTGGCAAAAAACAAGGCTGGCACACAGCATTCCCCTCCTCCGGCTCTCTGGAGGAGACCGCGAGAGCCAGACACTGGCTCATGATGAATGTGAGCCATGACTGAGAGGCGAAGTCAAACTGCATCTGCCCCCAAGCCGCGCTCTTCTTTCACCATCATAACAATACAACACCCACCTCCTCTCACTGCAGTCCTACAGGGGCTACAGTGAAGAGTACAGTGCTGGTGTCCAAATGTGTGGACAACCAACAGAAATACCAAAGAGCTCAGTGTTAAAATACACTCGCAAACCGAAAATCAGTTCACACCACTATAACTATACCTGACATCTGTTTAATATTTAGTACAGTTTATTGAATTTTGTAAAGATAAGTCCACTTACGTTCACTGTGAATGTGACTTCATCATTTTAAAATCTCACTTTTTCATTATTCTACCCATAATAATGAGAACAATGTACATTCTGGCACTGTGCACACATGGTGCTAGTTTTACTGTCTTGTTGAGGGAGGAGACCGGGCATCTTATGTGCTTCTTGCCTTCACCTGAATTCACTGACAATCGCTTGTTGATAGGCTGCAGGTCTGAATATCCAACCTAGACTGTTTGGACATGCTGGGATATCACTGAAGTCATCTGGACTGTCAAACTGGAATTATACTTCTGTAAAGAGGAACGTCAACAGCCCCCCCCCCCCACACACACACACATTTTATAATAAGTGCACTGTTTCCCTTCATTTGTTTTATTAAAACTGTAACATCTGGATTTTGATGTATGAATTATAATGTTTCACCATTGTATTTAATGACACAGATTTTAAGTTTATGACATATAATACAATTTAATGATAATGAACATGTCCCAAAGCACACACAGAAAAAGTCCAGAGCCGCTCGCTGATACTGAGATGGGAATAGGAGATTGCTGTTGTGTGAGGTTATCACTTTTAAAAAACTGAGCTGAAAAATAAGCTTCCTACTTTGAAAGTAATAAGTGCTTTCGGAGTGATCCTTTAATTGGCCTTTGATCCACACGATTCTTTGCCTCAGATAACTGTGAGCAGCTTTGAACGCATCTGTCCAATCTGATCATTGTTGCATAGTTTGTGAGTGGAAATTGTGAGGGAGATAATAAAAGGTTATTGTTGAGGAGAGCAGGGAATAGCCTAACCTAACCCTCACAGTCATTTTGTACTGATTAGAGCGGATGATAGTATGCATTTCATGAAAATACACATAACCAAAACAAAAGTTATTTGGTCTCTGCCTGAGGCCAATTTCTTTATGTGTTGCTCTCACGATGGCTCATATCTTTAACTGGCTTTAACTGAGACTAGTATCTATAATGGTAACTATAATGAATCTGATGTAGAGTACTGTATGTACATTGAGATGGTGAAAGCTAGAAGGACATAGGTTCCATTCCCACTGTTACTACATGTAGCCTGCAGAGAGTACATGGAAATAGCATGCTCATACACACATCATCTTGTCCTGTGAAAACCATGTATCTTCAAAACATCAACTTAACATGAGTTAATACAAGCAGGTCTGTTTTCAGTTTTGTGAATTTTTCTGAAAAATACTAAAGTTACCAAATTTGGAGATACATGTTTTTCATTACACAGCAATGACATGCAGATCCTTTTGCAATGTATTTTCAAATAAAGCATAAGTAATACATTAGCTGGCTACTTAAGCTAACCTGGTGACCAGTATCATTCATCTGTGGCCATCTGTCATCCATAAGGCTACATTCCAAGAAATCTTCCTGAAAAGCATAAACATGTGCTTATGAAATATGTTCCTATGTGCATAGATGCACTTGTGGACACCCGTGTAGTGTAATTTGCAATACTGAATCACAAAATAAGTAATCATAAAACAAAGTGTCTTAACATTGTTGTGACTTGTAAGCACATCGGCCAAAATGGTGGACAGAAATACAATTCACCCATGACAAAAGAAAGTAACAAACACATACAGAAACAAGGTGCCCATCAAAACATGCTCATACTCTTTATCCTAGCAGCACAACTCTGTCTGGCTGCTTGTACTGTGAAGGCCATGTGCGGCAAATAAACACAAAAGTGAATGCTCACTTTATCTTGTAAAATACACCAAACGACGTGTACATCATTTCACTGCAAACCTCACTTACCAGCAGTTCTTCCTTTTTAGAGTGTAATTCCATTGATTATGTTTTTTTCTCCCAGCAAGTTCTCCTGCCAGTCGCCTTCCTCCCACTCACCTATATATTTTTTACAGATCTGCATGATTCACATAGGTCACATTTTCAAGTCGGAAAATCTGGAATTCTGGATTAACCTGGAAAAATCACATCCCTGAGACATCAAGCAGAAGTTATACGAATTGTACATTTCACAATTACAACCAAGCAAAAATCTCCAAACATCCCCCATACATGAGAAGCATGTTTCAGCCTTAAGTCTTTTACAGCTCAGTTTTCAGCGTCTGTCTTTGGGGAAGCTCATTTTTACCCTGACAGGTCAATCAGAACCAGTCAACACAGTGAAAACAGTCATAAAAACAATATACATCAAAGACATTTTTATTTTTTGTTTCTGTATAACTATTTAGGAAAGCATCTGACATGCAAAATCATCCCCAATTTACACATAAAGTCGTGATTCTAAATGACAAGAAGTCAAAGGATGTCACAGAGGAAGTGAGAGAGAGTACTCTAAAGGTGTGTTTGTTGTGTTTATTGACCCCAAACAGCCAGTGTACTGACTGTACAAAGGTAAGCTAACTAGCTACGGACACACTGACTATGTGTGGGAGTGCACCTGAGTGTGTGTTTTCATGTTCAGCTCTGCATCTGACTAATCTCTGGACTCAGTCCACCTCTTTATTTCCTCCAGTCACTCATCTTTTCTTTCTAACGCATAATACTAAAAAACAGCACTTTTTTTTTTGCTACAAATAAAAGATTTTGCAGATGCATCTTTGCATCATGCTGCACCTGCCTGGGCATACTTGTGTCTTTCCATTGACTTTATTTGCAATCCCTGCCTTTAAAATTGGCTGTATGTTCTGTCTGAACATATGGTAGGAAGACGGCATGCAATCTTTGAAGCAAAATGTGTCACCAAGGTGCTAGACATCATTGCAATTTAAGCAAGGTTCGATTCAACCTCTTTATATCTTATTTCACTGTTTATTATTAGAGTCATCAGAATCAGACAACCGCTCTCTTCACCTTTACATACAGTATCTGCAGTGCAGCAGGCACTTAGGCTGCATTCACAATAATACGACAATGTGGCGCTTCCCCACAGGGTTGTGTGGAGGTGTGGGCATGTCATTACATGGCCGATTTGTGTGACGTCATGTTGTGAACTTTAACCTCCGACCCGGGCTTTTTCCTCCCGTTTCCTGTCCGTGAACTCAAGCAATCAACACAAATCAAAGGAAGCTTCTTGCTATTGTTATTTTGCAGTGTAGACTGCAAGCCAGACGCAGACGTCAAAGCTGGGTACATGAAATTATCACATAATAATAGTATACACAATCAGTCTCTCTCCCATCTTCACAGTTACTCAATAAACAGCAGAATGCTACAATGCTACATCGAAAACAAGGTTCTTCTTCCCATGGGTGTCTTCAATCTGATCGCTGGCTTACATGATTGGCCACCACATCGGGTTGCGTTTCCACAAAAGTAGATTCCAGTTCAACTTCTTGCCGGACAGCCGCTGTGGTTTTTTGCTGAGCCCTACACAGTTCCAACTCCCACAGAGTAAACGCACTGCCCCCATTCAAATGAATGAGAGGACTACTGTTTTTGCCGCATTGCTGGATTTAGTGTGAGTGCAGCCTTAGACGAGCTAAAATGACTAACTAGAGCCTCTCGAGCTATAATGACAAAATAGCATATAATTGATGCTTCAAAGCAAGAAAAGTGTTGAGTTGCAATAAATTCACACTTCTGCTGAAAGCTTGATGGAGGAGATGCTCTGCGGGCTACTTCCATTTCCATTTTTCAAGAGAGAAGTGGTGCGAGGCACGGAGCCTTGAACAAGATCCACAAGGAACATGGCAGGTCAGTTGATTTGTTCCCTACTTCTTCAAAAGCTGCTGCTATAGATTCACCTTGCATGTACCATGTTTTCCCTGAGCAACAGCTGTGTGTGGGAGTCTACTCAGTCCTATCTACATTGTTTAGCTGCTCCTCCAAAACTCCAGGCTCTACAGTGTTGTCTCCTTAGCAACAATGCAAAGTACACAACCAGAAATCTATTGAATTTCTTCCAATGTAAGACAGAAGGTGGGGGGAGGGGGGTTGGGAGTTGGTGGTGGTGTCCAAAGTGCAAGGAACATGAAATCAATATTCTACTTGGCAGAGAACTTCAGACGCTGTGTTGTTTGCCCGTTGGCTCATCAGTCATGGGGTCAAATCTTTGAGCATCCATCATGGGTGTCTGCATCCAGCCGTGAGCCAAGCCGTGCCCAAGACGAGCTCCAGCCGAGAGGGTCGGCCCAGAGAGATGGGCGCAAAGGGAGGGAGGGAGGTGGGGGAGGGAGGCAAATGAGCTCACTGGAGAGATGGGTCGCCTATGTTAAATAATCACTCTTCTTCCGCTCAGTCGGGTGGGTGGAGGAACTGTTTGAATGCTGCGTTCAAAGGCGTGATTTCCATTCCAGTTGAAAAGCTGTGCTTGATTTCTTTATCCTCCCTCCTCGGGCCTCCTCTCTGAGCTCTAATTGCCTGCTCCTAAACATACACCTTTTGTTGTGCACTGATAAAACTACCGCTCTCCATACAAATTGGTTGTAGGGAGCAATAACACAGACGCACTCCAAACCACCCTATTAATTGCCTCATTCTGTAATGGACGTAATTGTTGTCTCTACACAACAAACCCTTGGACATACATTTGATAATGAGTTGTGTTATAATTCATTAATGGAAGGGAGGATAAGGATGTGGGAAGCGTAATTTCATTAACACTGTACTAAACAGTGCGCTAAATAATTTGCCAAATCAGCTTCATTATGTATAGCTAATTGTGTCTTTCTCATAAACACAGTACCAATCAGGAAGGCAATACAGGCGTAGCAGCATAAATGGCAGCGTCTTCTTAACTGTTTACAAATGCAGCTAATTATGATGTCATGTTCATATCCCCATGCTTTTTCCTTTTAAAGCACGCAAGGTATTTTCTTCAAAATGGTATGGCATTGTGCAGCAATGTCAGAAGTGAGTGGCCTGAGACTTAATCATTTGGAGATTGTGTGGCGATTGCTCTGAGGCTAATTTCTTTTTTTGCAGTTGGTGATTAATGCCTGGTCTGCGAGGTCACTGGAGATAAGGCCCCGGCCGCTCCCAGTGAAGATAATGCAGAGCAGACTTTATCAAGAGCACAGAGGCAAGGGGAGCACAGAATACTGGGGGGACTCTCCATGCATATGGCCATAACAAGATATTATCGCCCATCAAGCAGCACAATCAATTACTTCATCCCTGTAGGACTCCTCATGGTTGGAGAGGAAAGACAGAGGGCATGATATGACACAGGAAATCTTTAAGATTTTTCTCATGCCGGTTACCTGCTTTTCCTATGGGGTTTGTAGAAAGTCTGAATAATGCAGTAATGAAGTAAAGGTCTCAGTATACTTACAATGAAGCGCTCATTGGATCATGGTTAAAAGAGAACGATGTTGACTATTGGTAGGAAGCGGGATCTGAAGAGAAATCTTCCATTTCAAAAGTCACATTTTGCACACTGATTTGCCAAGGTTTGTTTAGGTTTTGGCACAAAAACAAGCTGGGTTAAAGCCACTGGAAACCCAAATCCACAATAGCCTACTAATTGTAATTTAGGGTCTTATGTACATAATAGTATGTATCTAAAAAGTATTATAAATTAGTTTCAATCCAAATTCAAAATGTTGTCATTTAAGTTTCTGTAAACTTTCCTGATATTGGTTTTTAATTGGGCGTGGTTATGCTCAGACATTTATCATGAAAATTATGCAATTAATTCCGCAAACCAATCATGAACAACATGACATGCTACAGTAAGTATATTGTGTCATTTCCAGTCGCCAGAGTTTCTGTGTTACCAGTAGTGTTACATTTCTGCCAAGTTAATTTTGCTATATTCTTCATTACTGCAGCTAATTACCTGCTGTATGTTTAAACTAACACTAGTATTGCTCAAGCACTCTTAGCTCTCTCCTTTTAGCATCTTTCTCACTAATCCCACAGTTGTTTATACACTTTTCAGATCTGCTAGTTACTCTAGCTTAGCTGCTAGCGATGGCTTCCCTCTCTCCCTCTCACTCTCCTGCTCTCTCTTGCCTGGTGTGTCTTATGTTTAACTATTCTCCTGCATCCTTTAGTAACAGTACATGTAATAAAGAAAGGTATATTTACCGTGTTGGAGATGAGGCTCAGTGAATTAGAAGTGTGGATCTGCACCATGGAAACCCAGTTGTTAGCTCCTGTAATTAGGCAGCCCCCAGTAGCTGTTGCGGGTGTCAATCAAAATGTGATCCACCATGCCTGAACAGTCTTGAGAAATGGCCTGAACAGCAAGATGAGCTGTTTTTTTTAACTAGGTTTTCTAATAGTGTTTATTTTCACTCAGATTTTTGTGAATGCTTGATGAGACATTCAGCTTTGATATATATGCAAACTTACAATTTCAAGTCAAATTGCCAGAGGCTCTAAAAATCCAGATGAAACGGCATTTAGAGAGTATGTAACCTCCGTATCGTGACGTATTTCAGAGTGAAACAGGATAGACAGGCAGTTGGGAGAAATTTGATTTGAACGTTGAAAAGTGGATGTGTCATACTGAATCTTAGCTCTGTCTGCTCAAATTTGAAGATTGATTGATGGGTGGATGTCAAGCCTATATAATGACACATCATATTTTGTTTTACAGGAAGAAAACATGATTGGATTTTGATATGAGAATACAAAAAACTTGACTTTTGGGGGCAGTTGGCATATATTGTCAAATGGGTGCACAGTGTGACCGGAGATGTGATCTAAAAGGTTAAAAAGGCATTTTTCAATTCATCAACTTTAAGATAAGGGAAAGATTGCGGCCATGGGCACTTTAGGGTTAGGGTGGCTGCTGACCTGCTTTTCCTGTGAAAAAATTTAGGTGAAAAAACACTAAGAGAAACATTTACTCTTCCTAAGTAAAGGCTTCAGTGCACTTAAAACAAAGTGCTTGTTGGATCGTCTAAAAACATCTGAAACCACCTTTCCTTTGGGTTTAGCCATAAAATCAGTGCGGTTAAGGATTGATTGAAGGATTGTTAAAAGAAAACATGCTGACTACTGGCAAGTAATAGGACGTGAACAGCGGTCTTTCATGTCAAAGTCAAACAATTCGTATTTTGATCTGCAAAGTTTTGGTTAGGTTTTGGCTCAAAAAAGGGGTTAATTGCTGATCTGTTCTTTCTATGCAGCATTTTTGTACAAAGTGGGAAAAATACTGACGAACATTAGCTTTTCTTGAGTAAAGGCCTCAGTATGCTTAAAATAAATTGCTTGTCAGGTCATCTAACTGTCTCAATCTCTGTTCTGATTTACACATGAAGACTCCTTGGTTAATGAACAAGTCTGGTTATGGTTAAAAGAAGACAGTGTTGATTATTGTTAAGAAACAAGATGTCGACAGAAATTTCCCACGTCAAAGCCACATCTTCGTGCGCTGATCTGCCAAGGTGTCAGTTTAGGGACAAAAAACAACTTGCTAACCGTTAGGGAAAGATCATGGTCATGGTCAAAAGAAAACAACAAATGATATTGGTTGGAGAGGAGGTGCAGGTGCAAGAGCAGCTTCTGGCATCAAGGTTTTTACACCCAACCACACACTGCAACTTCCTCCATAAAGGTCTGAGAATGCTTCACCGTGCTTGTCAGATTGACGAACTGCAGCTGTTTCAAAACAGACAATCCAACAATCACACCCAATTTATGCAGCAGTCAGGTGTGACAGTAGGCAGGGTTTGAAATCCTCTCTCAGTCTGTCTTTTTTCATTCACTACACAACTGCATCACTTTTTGTGTATAAAAAATGAAAAGTTTTGTGGAGAGACTTGCCTCTTTTGCCTGTAGATGTGACCTGACAGCAGGTCATACAACTTAGTTTGTTTCAAGCATAGTGAACCCTCAAGGAATGTCTTTAACACCCTGCAGCACATTGTACACCTAATTATACAGCTAGATGTAAAATTAACACAGAAATGCCTTAAAATTAATCAGCATGACAAAAACCTATCTCACCTACACCTGATTTGTCTCACTGTTGAGGAATGACGCTTCAGAGCTGCACAGTGGTTGTGAGTGAAGCACCCTCCAACCCAAACCCTTATCCTCAGCCTTTCCTCTCTGTGCAGCCTGCCAGCTAGTTGCTGACATCTGATGGTTAAATGGGGTAAATTAATTTACCAGGGCTCTCCTTACACAAATGCTGTGGACTGATGCAGGGCCACTCATTGAGTTGAGAAGAGAGCAATCAGTCCCTGTGCTTGGTTCTTTTAGGGTGAGCGATTGCATGCGTGCGTACCCGCCCCAACCCAAATACCACTTGGAGGTTATTCACTGCTTCAAGCCAGAGCACACTTTGAGATATGGCTTCCAGCAGTGAAAACAAAATAGCCCTCCTCCTCCTCTGCAAAGGCTTGTAAAAGTACCAAGGTTTTCTGGATAGTATTCAGATTATTTCATGAAGACAACATTCTTTTATAACCTCCTATCTTTTACTGAATTGCAAACATATATGTCACATCTGACATGACACATTCAAGGTATGCACGCCTGAGGTAAACATTTGAGAAGGAAGCAGCTTGACAGTCTGAAAGGATAAGTGTGGTGGTCAGCTTTTCTTTAACATTTGATTAGCATAATGTTCCCTTTGCCTCATAATCATCATGTTTAGACATTTTCTTCAGTATTTTCTACAGTGATACATGCTTGCAGTGCAAACAGGAACTTCCGGCAGCTAATGCAAATGGCTTTTCATTTCACAGATTTACCAAAATGTAAACAAATATAGACAAAAAAAACAAGGCTATGGTAAAGCTTACAGCTAATTCAATCCATCACAACATTATAGAAACAACCAACACATGATGGCAACTGTAGTGCCAAAACTCAGGACATGTTTCACCCAAACACAAATAAGAAAAAGAAAAACAATAGGAGTGACAAAATCCACTAGTATTAGCTTTTTTTTTGTTTTACACTATCAACACATTTTTATGGAAGAACATAGGTTCAGTTTCCCAAAAACATGGTCCTCATATACCTTGAATGGGGACACTGTTCTCTATCCATTCATATGCACATATTTTTATACACATAAAGAGGCACACGTATTGAGGCACACATGTTATTGCCACTGTAATGCTACATACCAATTTTTGGCATCTCTGAGTAGCCATACATGACATGTATCGCCTACATGTGGTGACTATGCCAAAAGCCTGTAAATAAAGGGAATGAAAGTGTTAATCCGCTGCAGACAATAGTCCCCAATCAATGCACCGTTTACTCCTGTTTGAGTAACCTACTGTTTGCTAAAACAAATTACTTTGAATAATGAAACAATATATTCATGTTTTTAAAATGTACATCTTCAGTAGGAACCACTGAGCTGCCACAGACAGGGTAGTGGAAGTCACAGAGACAGTCCAACACATTACAGATCCCTCTCTCTTGTATTTCTTTTATTTTCAAAAGATCATTTGTGCTTCTGGAAAACATGAGAAATAGTGAAGACACACTGGGAAAAGAGAAGTGTCTCCTCTTAAAAACATAACAAGAACTCCTGAGTGTTCCTCCTCTTCACAGTATGTGCATGATTCCAAACATATTTCTCTAAAGTGATAGAGATGCTCTAGCACATCATGCAAATTAGTTTTGATTGCGTCTGTAAAACTGCCATAGGGACGTCTCTTGCAAGTGGATATGATTGGAATCAAACTGGTGTTTGATATTTGTTAGAAACCGGCAGGAATTAAAGTCGCACCATATGAAGCAATTTTAATTACTTTACCCAAACACGGGGGCAGTGGGACTCCCGCATCCTCTCTGAATGGCAGCGCAGGATGGAGATTATTTCAAGCCCACAGCACATCAAATTAATGACAATTATGAAGAATCTTGTGGTCAGCGCTTACACGTCACGTCAGTAGCTCCAGGCACCTCTGAGTGGCCAGCATGCGTGTGTGTGTGTGAGCGGTGTGTGTTTGCTTATGTGTATATGGCCGGAATGCGCAGTGAATCCCTTCAAGTGTCTCCTAATTAGACCCAGCACGCCCTTCCCGCTCTCATGCAGTGTACTGTTTCACTCCACACCCAATTATTTTAATCCTCTGATTGCTCAGAGAGCGCCCGGCCTGAGTGTCTACAGAGACAGATACTGCTGGGGAGATGAGTGTGTCTGGAAATGTGGACACATCAGCTGCCACTGGGGCCTCATCACCGGGCCCTCTGCCCCCGGGGCTCTGCAGCTCTGGCCTGCTGTGGGCTCCTCTGGGGTTACTCTGCCTAAAATAAGATGTCAAGGGATTTTCTGTGCTCTTATCAGCATTCCTAACCGCCTGCCAGACTCCTCACTCGGACTCCTTGGTGGATTAAAAGAAGGTATCATCTATTTACCAAGACAGTCCACTTAAAATGTGGCTAACTTAAACATAAAATCCCCTTTGTTTAAAAATAACCTCCATTATAACCAGTAAAGTAGATAACAGATTTTATGCATTTAATAGTCATAGTCATCAGGACGTCTATATAATGAAATACAATGAATGATTCCCTCTTGGTCAATTATGATGACCATGCTGTATAAAGCAGCAGAGAGAGTGAGCGTTGGGAATCTGATCCCTCTTTGAAGCTGCATATACAGACGCAATGAAAGACGTCTCACTTCTTCACTGTCACTCAAACGCTGCCGGAACCGAGCACAGTTAAAGTGTCTGTCCACATTTCCTTTGTTATTGTTTCTGCTGTGGACCTCAGCACAATGGCTACCGTTTAATGCCGTCACATCACAGAGGATACTGTGTCATTTTTCAGAGTCTGAAGTCGGAGGGTGAGTAATGTGATAAAGCATTTGTGTTTTGTGAACACAGTGGTGTGTGGTGGTGGTGGTGGTGGTGGGGGGGGGGGGGTTACACAATACCCACCTTAAATTCCCACAGAGGTTCATTTAATTGATGTAATAGCATTACACCCTGAGGTTAATAATCCATCTGCAACTGGTGACAGTGTCATTTTCATCCCAGTTTACCTCCCATTCATCTAGACTCACTGCGCCACAGCGGCTTCAAAAATGAAGAAAAGTTGGAAAATAATGTCATTATACCTTATATGGCTGCTGCGCTGAGATGTATTTTTTGGTAATTGAGCAGCTAGTTGTGGATTATCTTTTACCTTTATGATCACTTCCATTACATTTTAAACATTGTTTTAACTCTGATTAATACAAAGTATACTCAATCATGTTGGCTCAGTTTAAAGCTAAACTAATCAATGTTTTTATGTTAACAGTGGGTTAAATGACTATGTGAATGTGAAAGGTGTCATTTACAGCCAATGTGGACAGGATCCGGCTCTGTTGCAGCTCCCAGAGAAGATCTGCTGCCATTCTGGCCAGTGTGTGTGTCCACTGGCTCAAACACAGCTTTTAGCTGTCTGTTTTTCACAGTCTAATTTTGCCAGAGCAGCATGCATCCCTGCACTGTGAAAATCACTTGTAAATGTATATAAATGCTTGTATTTATTGGCAGTTTAGTTTAAATCTTGGTTGTTTTTTTTTGCTATCACATTTTGTTCATTTTGTTTCTGACTGTGTCTTTACATATAAACAGGAAAACTTTGATCGCAGTTCATAAATACTACCTTTGCCAGCAGTCATTACCAAGCTGTTGAGCTGCAGATAAACTCATTATTCTATGATCATGACACAATATCAAACAACATAAACTTAAAAACAGGCTAATGACAGCAGCTGTACTGTGAGATTGGCTACACTGACATTTAAAATGAGGGATTTCAGAGAAAGTTGGAAGCAACAAGCGGTTGTCACATTAAAGTCAAAAAAGCTTATTTAGACGAGCTGCAAACATTTATTAATGCTTGTGAAACACAAAAAATATCAGCAAAACAACTCTGAACTATTTTAGAAATGTGGCTGGCGAAGAACAGATGCTCTGTTTCTGAAACATTTCCAGTGGACATTGAAACTCCAACTCAGCCATGACTGAGCCAGAGCACAGCCGGAACAGACAGATCCTTTGGACATTCAGCACTAGAGTGATGAAACCGTAGAGAATTATCACCCAGTTCCACTAAGATCTGCAAAGCTTTTTATCCTTTTTTTTTCAGCTGGGTTCAGTCTCACTGCTGTCATCAACCTGGTTTCCAGCTGTTTACAGTGAAAAAACTCTGATAAACCCACTGTACACTACCTGTACAGCACCACACAGCTGACAGACAAAGTTTGTGACTAGCTAGTGAACATACTGGAGCATTTAGACGCTAAAGAGACAAATATTTTTCTCAGGAATTGGTGGAGACCAAAGCAGAGCTAAAAAGAGAGTGAATAAAAAGAAAAGTAAAATAAAGTGACTCCAAAAGATAATGTTGCTGTGTGTCTGATGAATATGTAAATAACAAACTGCTAACACACTGCAATATCAACTTTATAAAGTGATGTGGTGAAAGCTTGTCCAATTAATGCAGCTTGAAGAGATCGGAGATTGGAATTTGTGTATGGAGGGTTTTAAGATCCAAAACTAAATATATAAATACATAAATATGTTATAAAATTAGATGTGTAAATAAATGTTATATAATTTAATGCTTAATAAATATATAATTATATAATAAAATGCGTAAGTAAATGAATAAATAAATAATACTATAATATAATGCATAATTGTCACCATACATAAATAAATCACAAATTAAATGAGATATTAAATATATAAATGTTAAGTTTATTTATTTATTAATTTATATATGTTTAAATATTTACATGTTATATATTTATCTATTCATTCATATATTCATTTATTTATTTACTTATTCATTTATTCACACATTTATTTATCTATTTATAATTTATTTAATTAATCTATGTATATATCCTTTTATTTATCCATAGTGTAACTTGCTGCAGTGAAATAAATAAATGTGTCAACTTCATCCATCAAAAGTCAAGGGGCAGGTTACAGCTTCTGATTGGTGAATGAACAGTATTACAGATGCAGCAGGATCTGGGTTCGTGAATATAGCTTCATTAATTTCTGTGTCAGTCAGGGCTGATATCATTCCAATTCATTCAGCAAAGTCCTCAATCTGATCTAAAAAAGCATAGGAATTGGCATTTGCCTCCATCCGTTCAGCTACAGCGAACATATCTACCATTGTAGCACAGCAAGATTTCATTAAGATCCGCACCCGGTGTTGCCATCTTGAATTAGGCTAAAGCAGTAGATTCATGTTCAACCATCAGTCGCAGGACAGAGTCTGCCCCCACACTTTTGAAGGATGAAGTTGACAGATTTATTTATTTACCCGCAGCAAGTTACACTATGGATAAATGAAAGCATATATAAACAACTAAAATAAATTATAAATACATAAATAAATTAATAAGTAAATTAATTAATTAATATATGAGTGAATGAATAAATATGTGTGTATATTGCAGATGAAAATTAGCTATCAGCTAACTCTGGTGCAGTACATCAAATGTTAACATTTATGTTTAACACTGTACATGGTCCTAATAAATACATTTCAATCAATATATATATATGTTAATCTGGATAATCTACAGAACATACTGTAATCAGTCTTCACCTGGAATGTTTCTTCGGTAGAAAGTAGTCCCCATAAAAGAAAAAACCTTCATGTATGTTGATGAAATGGACAAAATATAAGGAACACCATTTAATATAATGCACTCCAGTACACCACCACCACCCACTACCACCTCAGTAATAAACATAAAGTAGAATTATCACCTTTCTGACAATGTCAACAAAAACTGAAAATGTATAAGCTTCATAAATATAGAATTTATGGCAGAGCTGTTGGATTGGATTGCATTAGATTGCACAGGTGTGGCTGGTCATATATATATATATATATATATATATATATAGAGAGAGAGAGAGAGAGAGAGAGAGAGAGAGAGAGAGAGAGAGAGAGAGAGAGAGAGACAGAGAGAGAGAGAGAGAGAGAGAGACAGAGAGAGAGATAGAAAGAGAGAGAGAACTTGTCTTTCCCACATTCTTCATATAATCCTCAGCACCTCAAGCCTCATACAACACAAACAGGGACATAAATGGTGGCTTTAAGTGTTATCAATAAGACAGCTGTGAAACATTGATCGCTGGGTTGACTGCAGCAGTTTGAGGAGAAAAGGTGGGATAAATGGAAGACATTCTGAACCTCCCAGACAAGGTGAATAATAAGAGGTAAGGATTTGTGAGAGTGACATGGGGCCACTGCTCTCTGTCTGCACATACAGGGGAAAGCAGGCTTTTCTCTTCCCCAAATGTTATTATCCCTTCTCTGCAGCCAAAGCCATCAGCAACAAATACAATGAAAATTATGCGACCATAAACAGCATCTTGACAGCAGCGGAGAGCGTTGCCACAGTGTTCTGTCTCTCGCAGGGATAGTCACATTAATCTTAAAGTTTCCGCACTATGTGTGAATTCATGTGAGATTCCATTTTGCCATGGGAGATTGACTAAGGAAAAAAAGCTCATCTGAGTCACCTGGCCTGCTTTGTCTTACCTTATGTCAGATGAAGGGAAAAACATTATCACACCGTACTGATTAGATCTGAATTGCTTCGCCCCATCTGATAACATGCTACTATGATTATCAGAGACATCTCGCCATCTTGGCTGAAAAAAATAAGGGTGACCTTGAACATCATGCATCCTATGAAAGCATCTAGTGGTTAAAACTGTTGTCCTTCAAACTAAATGACAAAGTAAGTTGTCATTGCCTTCAAAAATAACCAATATGAGCATTTTCTGACCCGGCGCCCCCGCACGACAATAACCTTTGTCAGGTTTTGTAAGGTTCAATCACATAAGCTACTTGGTTTAAGAACAATTATGGTGTTTGTTAAGACTCAAAGCAGGGGGTTTATACAAAGTGTCATCTTGCCACATCTTAAAACAAAATCGTTTACACTATATGACTACACTCGGTGGAGTGAAAAGCCTGATGTTAATGAGAGGTGCAACATGCGATGAATTCTACAAAGGGGGATATGACACACAATTTTGGATAGCCTCTCCTCAAAGACATGCATGGTGTTGTACTTGGTTGAACAAACTTGAAGGAAGTAGTTAGTACATCTGCCTAATTGCTGCACGAAGTGGGAATGCTTGTCAGATTCTCAGTTTTGGAAAGTTTCAAAAGTTGTCGGACACAGTCACCCCAAATGCCAATGTGGGAAGGATTTGAGGGGAGGCTGTTTGAGCACTTCCTCTGAAGTATACTGATGCCTCCAGACTGTTGGTAGGAGATGAGTTTCAGACAGCGGTTCTTAACTTATCAAAGGTGTGTATACACAGGATGGATGACAAATTAAAGGAAAAACTGGTCCAAGTCTGGATGCTTGACCCCTACAGTGAGGGGATCTGGTGGCTCTGTTATGCTGTGCCCGCCATTTTGCTGGCATGGTTTGGGTCCACTTGTTCCCTTAGAGGGAAGGGTCACTGCAAATCAATACAAAGTTGTTCTGAGTCATCAACTTTATCCTATGATGAAACATTTCTATCCTGATGGGAGTGGTCTCTTCCAGGATGACAATGCCCCAATTCACAGGACAAGAGGGGTCACTGAATGATTTGATGAGTATGAAAATTATGTGAATCATATAATATGGATTTCATGGTCACCAGATCTCAACTCAGTTGAACGCCTATGGGAGATTTTGGACCAATATGTTAGGCAGCGCTCTCCACCGCCATCATCAAAACACCAAGTGAGGGAATATCTTTTTGAAGAATGGTGTTCCTCAGCCTTGGCATTGATTCCCAATAAGTCATACTCTTTGTACGTTCATCTGCCATCATTATGGCTAAGGTTTGGTTAGGTTTAGATACAAAAATTACTTGGATATGGGAACGATTGTGGTCATGGTTCAAAGTAAGCAGTATTTACTGTTGGTCGGATATGAGATGCAAACAACAGTCTGCTGTGTCAATGTCAGGCGGCTTTTTATGGCCAACCACCCATCCAGACATACGCCCAGCCACACACTGCAACTTCTCCCCTAAAGTCTTAGTATGCTTACATCAAAGTGCTTGTTGGATTGTCTAACAGCGTCTGAAATCCCCTTTGCAATGGCAGAACTGGAGGGGGCTGTGTCCAACAATTTTTGTGAATTTCTGATACAGACAACACAAATACAAATTACAAATACAATACAAATAAAAAGCATACTCACATTACGCAGACCAGGTGTGCGGAGGTCAGGAAATAGGGAGGGTCTCTCTCAGCTTCTCTTTTTTAAATTTTTCAGCCAGCTACTTGTGTCACGTTCTATAGATACATCCAAGTGCAACACATGAATGATTTCATGGAGAAACTATCCAGAATTGAGCACCGTTATTCCACCATTTGCGCAATTAATCGCTTGAGATTTCTTTGAGAAAGACCAGGTGATGCATCCAGGAGGAGGCTATGATACCAGACTTTCCAAGTATGGCCATTTGGAACAGGCATAAACACATTTAATCATAAACCTACAGTAGGTCGTTTTAGGCATTTCAACAAACTACCTATGCCATCATTTTTCTAGTGAGCAGTCACAGGAATAATTATTTCAGGTTCAGGCTAACAAGTTAGAACTTATGAATAAAGAGTTTTCTCTGCAGTTTGACTGAACCTCTATAACCTTCTATAGAGCCATTTTCATTTGCAAATTGAGAACTCAATCCATGCAGCTTCTGTATCTGGTTCCAGCCATTTGTTTTACCAATTAAAACATTCTAATCCCTTAAGCTATTTGCCACTTCTCACAGACTGAATTTGTTTAGAATTATATTAATTTCAAAGGTTTTAAGCCACTCAGCAAATTTATCCCACTGGCCTTGAGTGGAAGGGTAAGAAAGTTGTCAACATGGCATGTCTCTGTTCCCTCTCTTTTCTCTTTCTCAATTTCTCATACCTCTCCAGCCCAAGGTAAAGCTGCCCCCCTTCCCAAAAAAAATCACATCAAAGCAGTACAATACATGTGTGCCTTTGAAGAGAATGTAATGTTTTTAGGTTTTTTTTCCACGAGACTGTGAAGTGTGCCTATGGACCCTTGCGGGTAGAGTGATGATTGTGGAGCAGGTAGCCACAGCCAGTCCAACTCAATAATTCAGTGTCAGTGCAGAGGAGCAGGGGCCCCCTCACCGCTCTCTCCCCCGGTGATGCGACCTCACTTTGACTCAGGGGCCCCTGCCACTGTCGGCTGATAAGCACCCAAGGTGGTGTCTGACCTCATGGCACTGAGGATGTGGGAAGTCAAGTAGCTGGGAACTGTCAGAAATAAGGTCTGAGAGTGCACATCCGACACAGAAGGGGAAAATATAACACTCACCCATAGCAGTCTGTCTTTACAAGACTAAAAAGGCAGAAGTCGCAGCGGGAGCTAGGCATACCGGTGTGAACAGGCTCGCGTTTGACCTCAGTGTCATGAGCATTACCATTACTGCATGGCTTTAACTGAACCTGAAATTATATAGGTGTAAAGGAAAAAAGCTGTTTTCATAATGTGAGCTGGTCTATATTTATATGAATACATAACATATGTTAAAGCCATCAGACTGAGGAAATGATATGTTGAATACTGAACACAAATCTGTACAAATCGAGATTAAGAATGACTGACATCTAAAGATGTTCAATCTCCTAAGTGTGGCGATAGGATTTCCTTTCAACTACGTCCTAGAAATCCATTAGCTCACTTATAAAAATAATCAGCTTATACATGGAGAGCAATGAAATCTTGAGTTCGAAATTATGATAATATGACATTCATCTATGTTATTGTGCATGAATACAGTATATGCATGCATTCAGGCATGTACATATGTACAAGAATGAACAATCATGTATGCATGGACACCTAAACATTACATCCATTTGTAATAGTTGAACATGGCATTCCATCCAACACCACGTTCCTTAACCTGCAGCTACAACAGCCTCCACTCTTCTTGTTACAGATGTTGGAGCCTGGCTGCAGGGATTTGCTCCCATTCAGCCACGATGCTAGTGAAAACCAGACCAAACCCTGTCTCCTCCTCCTATTATATTTATATGCTACTAAATTGTTTTCCCAAATACGTTGTGTCTACAAACGTTTTTTCTAATGAATGAGGTGCTAAAGCTTTCATTTTGCAGTGGAGATCCTCAGTCTGATTGAGTGTCTTGGCCTGAAGCAGCATGTTGATGTCCCTATTCACACCAGAGGGCACACACTTGACCTGGTCATCACTGACTCCACCCCCATCAGTAACCCGCAGGTCTATGATCTGGGTGTGTCCACTTACAACACTTACAAGGTGGTCTCAATGGATTTGACATACCTGTCACCCCCTACTAAACCTAAGCGTCAAACGCTTTTTCGGAACTGGAAAAGCATGGACCCAGCCATCATGACTATGGACCTCCAGCACATCACCTGCCCAGCTTCTGCATCAGTGGATGAACTAGTGGCACTCTTCAATACATCTCAGAGCAGTGTTGTTGATCTTCATGCCCCTGTCAAGAGGCGTGAGGTCAATTTTTCATGCTGTGCTGCCTGGTTCACTCATGACCTGGGTAAAACAGCTGGATAAGTCCTGGAATGACGCTTCAGACGCTCTGGGTTCACTGTCCATAAACTGGCCTTCCATAAACTTCAAAGGACTTATTAAAAGTCCCCTAAAGATGCTTGGTCACAGTTCTACTCCAGCCTAATTAATAACAATCCTGGCAACCCTAAGCATCTTTTTTTCCACCATAAATCATATCCTGAAGCCACAATCATCTTCCCCAATTCAGGCTACAGATGAGCGATGTAATAGCTTCACTGACTTTTTCAGAGCCAAGGTCAACAACATCCTCTCTGTGATATCCAAATATTCCTCTCTGCCTCCTCCTGTCATTGACCCTCTGTCTGGGAGCTCACTGTCTTTCAGGAAGATGAAACCCTGTACTTGTGCCCTGGACCCCATTCCCACAGCTATGCTCAAACCATACATCCCCATTCTCAGTCTCCTGATCACCCAAGCTGTCAATCTCTCCCTTCAAACTGGTAGTGTTCCATCTGCCCTCAAGGTTGCAGTCATCCACCCCCCTCCTCAAGATGCCCACCCTGGACCCAGAAGTTCTTGCCTGTTACAGACCTATCTCCAATCTCCTTATCCTGTCCAAGGTGTTGGAGAAGGTGGTTGCTTCTGAGCTTCAGGACCACGTTCAACACAACATCCTATTTGAAAAATTTCAGTGAGGTTTTTTGTTCAGCACACAGCACTGAAACAGCTCTTCTCAGGGTTGTGAATGACTGGCTGATGGCAGCTGAGCAGGCTCCCCTTCTCTCCTGATTCTCCTCGACCTGAACACTGCATTTGACACTGTGGATCACACTATCCTTTTAGAGCACCTCCACACCAACATTGGACCGTCAAACTCTGCACTAATGTGGTTTCAATCCTACTGGAAAGGTAGGACTAAGTATATTCCACTGGGAGGATGCAGGTCTAGATCACCCACTGTCGCCTGTTGTGGTCCGCAAGGATTGGTTCTTGGCCCCATCCAAAACTGAAACTCTCTTTATTGGCACTCAACACCAGATTCAGTCATCCCCCATACCTCATCTCACTTTTGACGGCCAGGACATCCCCCTTTCCTTCTCAGTCACTGATCTGGGTGTTAGGGTTGACCCTTAGCTGACTTTTGATGACCCTAGACTCTTTTAAAAAAAAAGGCCTAAAAACCATTCTATTCAGGAAGGCTTTTTCATCTTAACTCAAACTGTTCATCTGATCTACTTCATACCTGGCAGGTGGATTGCTGGGGAATCAAGGAAGTGCAATGTTGACGTGTGAAGTTGTTTGGACGAGCGGTTCTCGAGAAAATATAAAAATATCTCATAAATAACATTGATTTGCTTCTTCTTCTGCCCATGGTGTCAATGAACAGAAATATGGACAGCACCACTCTGCCATTGCAATCCACATTGTGGTTGGAGGTGGGATTGTATCTGTAGTGTTAATGACTTGAAAAAGTTTGAGACTTAAGCTCTACTATTGAACTGTGTACTGTGAACGAAATTTGTTTATTTAAATGTGTATTATTATTTTATTTATTATTGAATATCACACTGAGGTTGCAGGGAGGAGGTGGGGGTGGATGGGGCTCTTACAGAATGCATGACTGACACCAGAGACTGGGATTTGTATCCTGGGTCCTGTGTGTGGTTAGGTTTAGGCAACAAAAGCGCTTTGGTTAAGGTTAGTGACAGATCGGAATGTTAATAAACACACATTTATTTACTTCCCTCTAGTGATAAAAAATCAATTAACACATTACACAGTTGCTCAATGTCACTGAGCAAATCAAATTCCAAGTGACCAAGTGCACATACATGTATTTCATTCCAATAACTTCATGAGCATATGGCTTGAGGACAGTATTAGCATATTTTTTGTGCAGTGCAGTCAGTTATAGGAGCTCTGTCTTGACATTATCCCACCATTCTCATGTAACAAGTGTAATTACCTCACAAGACAGCAGTGTGTAAAAGCATGATAGGCAGCTTGGGAGAAATAAACACACTGACCTGAGGATTTAAGGTGACCCTTGTCTGGGCAGATGATCCCCACAGTCCCTCAGGCTCGGCTCACTCTCCTTAAGGTCATAAACTATGCATTAGCTGGCAACCATAAGTTCAAATCCCAACAGGGACATTAATGCAGCAATGGAGAAGTTTCCACTCCAAAAACACACTCTGTGTATCAAGCTTTACATGCAGAAATGGTATATGTTGGAGGAATATTGTGTCTGAGCAGGATGCATTGTTTGGTTCCATTTTATTTTCATTTGGATTGGTTTTGATCCAAGCAAGGAAAGCACTCCAGTGGGAAAATGCTGTTTGTTTCTCGGGCCAAAGGGAGACAATACGGCAGCATGTGAAGAATCAGCCATCGGGCACCAGATGGGGTCTGAATGTACAGTGTGCTCAGCAAGAGGGAGTGGGAGGAGGTGGTTCTGGGGAGTGTTCGGCACACAGATAACCTGCTAGTGAAAGTGAAAGTTGATGGCTTATTTCCTCTCCATCCAGCTCACCCAGCAGGCTTCTGAATGCAATGGGCTGTGCTCTGTCTTGCCCATGTAAACATCTGTCTTTAGGGCTCAAAAGAGAAATCATCTCCCAGTGTTGCTGGTGTCAGGCTGCTTCCAAACTTTACATATTGGTGATTTTTCCCCAATACTGTATGCATGTTACAATATATGTTGGTTTGGGTCAAAGTCAGGAAAATGATGGGATTCAAGAGGACGAGGATAAGTCTGTTGTGAAATGAATTGTCTGAGTGCACCTGGCAGACACATGTGGCCCTCAGCTCTCCCTCTATTTAATGTGAACTCCACATTCCTGTTCAGTTAGTTTTAGCAATTTCCCTTCATATAAAAACAGCGCACTGTCTGTATTGTACCTGAAACCCTCCGGAGACTGTGTTAACTAGTTTGTTTGTAGTTCTATGAACCTTATAAGACATGCCGGTATCAAGACAATTAGGCCAATTTTCATAATCATTATTCACCGGTCCTCAGGGAGAGCTTAGGTTATAGTAAGCTTATGGCTGCAGTAGTGATTTGTCTGGTGTCCGCTCAGTAATTCTTCTATTTATAGAGGGTCATTAAGTTGTGAAAATCTCTCTTCACTGCTAACCCATCTACGCTATGTCATTTCTTACTGTAAAATTAAAGCAGAGATCCAGCTCAATCTGAATGTCCAGACCACTTAAAAGTCCATTATATTCTCCCGGTGTCATTACTTCTTGTGAGCCAGCACTGAAATAGTCATTTAAAAAGAGATAGGAGTTAATAAGCACTTTGGATAGTTCCCTTTCTCAAATCTGAAACTACCTTATTCAAACAAATCTCTTGTTAGGAATTAACATACTGTAGATGATACAGATTTCCTGTATCCTGTATTTCAACAGCATTTGTATTCTTCAGGTTTTATATGGATTTCATAGAGGTCTTTCACTTTCAGGAACACATTTCCATATGGGAGGTCACAGCTAGAAAAGGCAGCCAACATCAGCAGGACCCCACATTGCTCACTGTCCTTCAGGTTATTCTTCCTTCTCCTATTAAATGCAAACAAAGCGAATTTATTTGCATTAAAAATCAAAACTGTGCATTTCTCTGGGTTTTAACTCAGCAACAGTAGCACATTACATAGACACACTACTAACACCAATGGAGAAAACTAACTTTGAATTAGCATGTAGTTACTACCCGGAGGTATGGGGAGGCTAAGATTTCCATACCATTTTTCTTAGCTCACTGCTGCATGCAACACTGAACAAACTAGTTTGCTAAAAATCAAGGTGAGTAAATACCAGCTTTGACACCATCTGAAACTTCTAGCATGATTGAGTATTGCTATCATCATTCATCTCCTGTGGGCTAAATGCTGCTAAAACAAAATCATCATCTTCAAATTCAATCTCCAATCACAGTTATAGCTACGGTCAAGACCATAAGAACTAGAAATATCATGACCTGAGTACACACTCTAGCACATGCTGCGGATGAAGATTACAGGTCAGGTTGTTTAAAATTTACCATCACATTTTATAAGATTGGCTAACAGGCTTTGGAAGCTCAGGGTATGTGCTGTTGTTTAGTGCTTGGGTTAAGTTTAAGGTCAAGTTTAGGACTGACTATTCTGTTGGTATGAAGTACAACAGCCATTGTCTCTGGTGTTTTCTATTCAACTTTTTTTGTGTAAATTCTTAATTATTATCAAAAGAATTATGTTAGTTTGATGAGATGTTTTTATCAAAAGGGTCAATCTGACATTGAGATGAATGGGTGGATAAAAACACAAAGACTGCACCAGTTTCCACTGGAATTGTGTGATTTTTCTTTCATTTCATTTATTTATTTACGTGACTCAAGACCATGATCACATGGTATGGAGCACAAACAGAACATACAATAACAACAAAACCATAGCACACAGCATGGCTAAAGTACAAAAAATGTGTACAACAAAACTCAAACAAAGGAAGGACATTCTTCAAAAAGGCACCTAATTTACAAATAACTTTTGGCTAATCTGATTGTAATTTTAAAAAAAGTTAATTTAAACATAGCTGGGTGGTAATACTTCAATAATACAAATACAATACAATAATACAAATACCTTTTTCTATAATTCATTATGCTTACATTTTTACATTTAAACAAAATATGATAGTTTTAGTTTGCTAATATCAGCTTTTCTGCAAACAAAAACTGACTTTAGTGTTATCACTATTAACCTTTAATTTCCATTTCTCACAGAAATCATACATTTGGTCTATTGCTTTCTTTAGCCCTTCTTTTTGTAGACATGATAATTGCATCATCCAGGTACATCAGTACCATAAGTTGGATATTACCATCTATCACAGTGTCATCAAAATGATTAGGCTGACAGCCATTCTGTAGTAGATAGTCCTCTAGGTCATTGATAAATAATATGCAAACAACAATGGCAATAAATTTTCACCCTAACTCTTGCTATGCTTACAAAAATCTCATATTTAATACCATTAACAAATACACATGATTTGATGTTTTTGTACATATTCATTACTACATCCACGTGTTTTCCATTAATACCTGCTTTTAACAGTTTGTACCAGAGTGCATCCCTCCAAACTGTATCAAACACCTTACTGTAATCAATGAAAGAACAAAAAAAAGACTTTTTTTTTTTTTTAAAACAATACAAATCAATGTGTTTCAATGTGTTTCAGTAAAAAGATATGATCAATGGTGGAGTAACCTCACAGAACCTACATAACCTTGCATTCAATACATTTGTGAACAGTTTATCCAGACAACTTAAAAGTGTGATACCTTGGTAATTGTTACAATCCACGGTGTAACCTTTCCTCTTACAGATTGGCACATTAAACCAAGCACCCAGTCTTCAGGGATAACACCAGAATCCAGACTCTTGTCAAACAAAGAGACATTTAACAAAGAGACTTTTAAAATGCTCATGAAATCTTTAGGCGAAATTGGACAATATATATTACCTTTACCACAGCTATTCAGCATCTTCCAACAGAGCTTTGGGTTTTCAGTGTTTGTACTCATCAACTCTCCACTAAATTTCTTCCTATAGGCCTGATCTTTATACAACTCTTTCTTACACTCTTTACTTTTTGTCCTTACATATTCAGCACCAATCACATTTCTATGTTTATTATGCATTTTCTTTACTTTAAGGTTGTCTTTTTTGTCTGCATCACTTATTAAACCACATTGTTTTTTGACAGGATGTCAGGATTTTTCTCTGCTTTATCATTTTTGTAGGAAATATAATCTTCACACAATTAATCATAATACCGCAAACCTCCTTTGTTATTTCATCCACTGACAGGTTGTCTAGGTCACACAACAATTTATCCACCTTGTCAAGCTGTATGTTTCCTAGAACCATATCTATTTTTTCTTCATCCCATTTACCAGTTTGTACCTGTTATTCAGTGTTTGTTCATTGCTGGACTATCTGCCCAATAATAATCCCTTCCAGGATTTACATCCAAAAGCACTTCAACAATACAGTGCTTATCAGAGAGCATAGAATCAAACCCATGTACATAGAAACTTCTTACCTTGCTTAAAATATATGGTAACCCTATTCAGTATCCACCATGATTACTGAAGTCTCTAAGTACATCAGTCTTTAATGGTATGTTAAACATTTCTAATTGCTCCACAGTACACAATTTTCCCCCCATTGTTTTCATCTAGGTTCAGGTTATCACCAACAACATCATCTCATTCTTGGGTGTGGGCATTCATTACACCACAGATTAAAACATGGTGGCTTTCAATACTAATATCAAAAATAATCTGTTAGTTCATCACACCTACATTAGACTATCTGGTTTTGTAGCCAGGAGCACAACATCTTTATCATATTTCAGTAGATGTCTATTTTTTTTTTAAATCACTATTTCTCAATGTTTGGACACATCTGTAATTTTGTTACTCACAGCAATTATCACTTTGCCTGACCACCAGTTTGTACACTTATGTCAGCTACTAACAAACATTTGGGAACCCACTGCTTTAATATTTTCCAGCATCTCTTGTGTTTCTGTTTCATGTTTTAGTCTCAGTGAAACATAGTACCTCATATTTTTTTTACATTTTTCAATAATGTCAGGGGTCTCTATTTTACTTCTCATTCCACAGACATTCAGAGAAAAAAGACTGGGTGACGTCTCCTCTGTCTGTGCCCCATGTCTGTCCTAGATGTCGATGCCAAAGGATTTGTAATCCACATTGTCATATCCAGTGATAAACAGGTCATCTGGAGTGTTAAAGTTGTCTCGCAGACAACTTTGCCATCTCTAATGAACGTGTGTTGACATTTCTCCTTGGTGTACTTGAAGAGTCTGTATCTCAGATTTATCAGGTCCTCACTGATGAAGATATTCTCCTGATATTTGTTTGTTATTTCTCAGCATTATTTTATTCCTCAATAAGTCTGATTTTTTTCTTCTCACAAATCTAATTATTCTGAGTCAGGTCTTGCCCTGCTACCTTGCACTTCCCCAAACGGTGCACTATGGAGTTATTGTTTTCCTTGACAGTTGTACCTGCAGCTGCAGCAAGTTTACACACCTTCTCCACAAGTGGATCCTCAGTCTCTTCATCAGTCTGCTCTTCCTCGATCCTGCTGATGCAGATGTTTTCTTTCTGGCTATACTGTTCCAGTTCATCCTCCTTGTATCTGCTCTTCAGAATGTTTTTGTCAAGTTTGTTTCTATCCACCGATGCCATCACCTGTTTCTGCACCACTCTGACTATTGTCAGTACCACTGCTTTGATAGTGATCAGCACAATTTTGGTTAGACCTTTGATACCAAAGTCGGCCATGATTGAGTTCATTTCTGCTTTGACTGCTGCCAATATATCTGTACTCATAGTTTCCTCTTGTCACTTGTCTCATATCTGTTGGAAAGAAACACTCCAGGCCTCGGAGCCTTGGGCCTTTTCCAATTTCATGGTCCTTGGGCTCCACTTTCAAGACTGACACTGGGCCTTGCACGCCCGGAGTTATCCTTTGTGTGGTCACGTGCGTCAGACAGGTGTCCTCCATTCATGCTTTCTTTGCCCTTGGCCCCACAGCTCTCTGTCTGGACACTGTTCTCAATTGGTATCCCCCTTTCCCAGGATTCTTTTGTACACAAGACACCATCATCCTTGAGTTGTCTTGCTTTAGGGCACTGTTTACTAGTTTTGTTATACACTGATGAGGACGCCATTCCTCAACCTACTTCTTCATTCAGGATACACTCAAACTTAAATACAACACTGATTAACAGTTACACCAAAAGTGTTTGCCTGCCCTCCAACGTGCCTTGAGTGCAAGACAGTCTCCTATAATGAGGTATTATCTTGAGATTTTTCAGATATTCTGTTGCACTCAACTCACAATTTCAGAACAGCTGCCACCATCTTTACAAACAAAAGAACCAGTGCCACCAGAATCATTTGAAAGATGCTGAAATACACATGTGATGGCTTCCATGGTAAATGTAAATATACTCTGAATTTCTATAGCGGGTTTAAAATGCCAGGTGATTTAATTTTATATCACTGCATGCATTTTGCCTTGCCCTCCGTCCTACACCTTACTTTGCATTGAATTAGGGATGCAAAATGCAAATGAACACAAACAGTGTAAAAGTCAATGAACCATAAACAATAGCAGGACAGAATCTGCCTGCAAATGCTCATGCCTCTGTCAAGGTAAAGGTAGCTCAGCTCTCTGCTGCACACAGGCTGCGGTTCACTTTGTCTGCCTTCTGAGATGCAACTTCCCAGCATCTGTTCTTTCCATGGAGACATCTCTTAGCTCTGTGATATATATATATATATATATATATATATATATATTTGACTACACTTTTACACGCATATGATGGCTGCCCAGCATATCTTTTATTTCTCCAGAGTATTGTTTTTTGCATGTCTTCAGAAGTTTAAAAGAAAACTATGGTTTATTTCAACAGATTTTATTTTTGTTGCTCCAACCATTAGTTCTATTGATAATGATAACATTCTACTCACCAAAGTCATTGCAGTTTAGACATAAGAGTTTTTAAGGCTTTGGGGCTTGTAGAGTGCTGAATAGTTTCTATGTATTGTTGCATTCCATTTATAAAAACTTTAAATAAAGGCTTGCCGTTATACAATGTACTTTTGTGAATGTGAAATTTAAGATAAAAAGAATTGATATAATACTATTTTTATTCTGAACTGCAATCATCATAAAAACCAAACAGCACATCTTTGTCAGTTACAACGTGTATACTGGGCAAATTCTTTCCAAAAAACAACAGTATAAGGACAGCAAACATCTGTTTTAAATACTGTAAATCAGCAGCTTAATCTGTAGCACTGATTGACCATTGTTTATCATTGGCTTCCTCAGCCCTCAAAGGGTCGATCTCAGAGAAATGGAACGACACTTGCCATGGTGGCGAGGATTCCCTTGAGGGCAAGTGCCAGGGAGAAGTCAACCAGGGCATGTTGAATGATTTGAATTAAACGCAGCCTTACTGTACGTGCCTTAGTTGTATGTACTCTTTTTTTTAGTTTTCTTATACAGTGAGGGATTATTAACAACATTATGGGAGTACTCACTTTCAGTTTTATGACCAAATGGTTTAGAAATTCTACATAAAATAATGGTTCGTTTACAACCTTGCTGATTGTCTGGCTGTTCATGTTTCTTGGACCTATTTTTAGCTTCTTCTGAGATCTCAATAATTACTTGGTGAATACACTGTGATCAGAACCAGTAGAGCCAATGGTTGTCACTAAGTATATAAAACCCAAGTTGTAATAAACTGTAATTTCCCTGTAAACTGATGTAAAATGAGCGTGAAAGATACAATTAAGCCCATGAATAATGGTGGTTGTTTATCAGGATGCAGGAAACACTAAAAACAACTGACAGAACAATGGTGGAAAGTTTTGAAGAGAAACTAAAAGAGCTTGTCACAGCTACTGCTTATCCTGCACACACTGATACTTTCCCTCTAATAATGTTGTGGCCAAAATATCTTATATCACATTTAAAATATAAACCTGCCCCTTCTGAGATACATTCTAACTTGTCTGATTAGTGGGCCAGCAAATCTGTTGTTGAGACTGTCCAGACATGCCAGTTTCCCTTCATGTTTGTCAGCATGTTCCAAAAAAAAAAACAAAAAAAAAATTACACTGAAACAGCTGCTGTAATCATAACCACCCGCCTCAAGTCTGTTCCTCTTTTTTTTGTAGCTTTTAGTCTTCTAGTTCAATGAATTAATGCTGTAATCCTCTTTCAAAGGTGCATCAAAGATCTCAACAGGAAAAAAAAAAGCCAGATGGGCAAATTTTGGCATCAGATGTAATTAGATCAGACCTTTAGGATTCTGTTTGACATTGTAATTTGGAACATTTACTACTGTATATCACGATTAGGGACATTTCTTCGGGCTGGCATGTCAAAATGTATCCTTACACAGAGAATGTTAGAAGTGCATTATCTCAAGTTCTCTGCTCCATCAGCTCTCTAAAACAGTATTGATGTGATGCCCTTACACTAAATGTGTGTGTGCTCTACACTGGCAGCTGATGAAAGACATGTTCAGGACTCAAACCAAAAAAGTCACATAAAGAAAAATATTAGGGTGCCACTTTCTAATGAGACACCCTTTATAAAGGGTTGTAATTGATGGCTTTATTAATGGTTAGCAAATCATTTACTAATGCTTTTTATTACAGCTATTAACCATTAATAAGGGAACTTTGGTATGACACCTGATTAGTAATATTAATAATAAAATAATAATATTAATTCATCAGGAAGCCCTTGCATGGCAGCTGCCAAACGGTGTGTGAGTGTGTCTGAATGAGAGGCATTATTAACATTCATAACTGCATATGTGACATTTATAACCTTTTATTAATGAATTATTAATATTTATAACAGCATATGTGACATTTATAACCCTTTATTAATGAATTATTAACATTTATAACAGCATATGTGGCATTTATAACCCTTTATTAATGAATTATTAACATTTATAACAGCATATGTGACATTTATAACCTTTTATTAATGAATTATTAACATTTATAACAGCATATGTGACATTTATAACCTTTTATTAATGAATTATTAACATTCATAACTGCAAATGTGACATTTATAACTCTTTATTGATGACTCGCTAACATTTATAACTGCACACATGACATTAACAACCCTTTATTAATGAATTATTAACATGCACAGTATAACTAAAGACTTACTGGTTGATTTTTTTGTGAGTAATGGCCTAAAAGTGATCTATAAAGCATTAGTAAACCATTTACAAACCATTATTAAAGCCAACTTACATTCCTTTTATATGGGGCGACTTATCAAATGGTACTGATATTTGTTCTACAGTTGAACTCTTAGAACCAGAGGAATAAAGTAGCAGAATGCTAATAGAGAACAGCAAAGCATTTTTGAAAAATATGGTAATGCTGTAGCAGTAGAGAAAAGGGCATACAGCGTATGTAGTGTAAACACACACTGTCTTTACACCCTTTCACACAAGGAGAATGAGATTAAAGTCATGTTGCCTGTGCCTCACGATGGGCAGTGTGCTGCAAACTGTTGTTTTGGGCAATGAAGACTGTACAAAACACCCCGTGGTTGTACAAATTCCCACCCACACACTCTACACACATGTACTCCCATATCAGCACATGTTCATGCCCGTACAACACTGCTGTATTAAAATCTATGTAAGCATTTGCGAGGGCAGGTGCGTTCTGAGGAAGCCCTCTTGGATGCCAAGCTAGGATTTATTGCTGCGTGTGTTACCTTAAACGGATGGAGCTCTCCATGCTTTCACCAGCGAGAAGCGAAATGAGAAGAGAAAAGCTGAAAGACCCACAGAGAGGCTGAATAAATTAGTCTCCGGTTCTAAATGAACAGGAGAGGCAAAGAGGAAGGAAACATGATTTAGTGTCTTTTCCCCCTCACCTCTACAGGGCGAAGAAGCTGGTCGGAGCTATTACGCTCTCTGTCATGCCGGGTCCCTTTGGACAATGCAGGATGAGCTACACAGAGCTCCACTGCTCCTCTAACTGATCATCAAGGTGTCGCATTAAGGCTGCTCATGTATAAGAACTGGATAGCAATGACACAATCAGTTACCATTATTGTACTACAAGCTTCAATGATCCTCTTCAATTATACTTTGACAAGTACTGTAGGGAGCAAGAAATACACACACAGCCATGGTTGGCATATTTGTTTACATGCCACTGCAAATTAAACCTAACTCCTATATAATCACATAATCATGTCATGGAATCCCGAGCATTTGTTAAGGGGTTTTTGCAGTGGTAGAATGTGTTCCTGTATTGTTCCCAGCTGTCAAAATACAAGGCCTTGCTGTTTCTACATGTGGTTTTCTTGTTGTCGAGCTCAGGATTTACTATGTTGTGTAAATTACATGCCAAAACATGCACACAGTCAGAAAATGTATGCAGAGCATGTATCTCTCTGTTTTTTTTGTTGTTATTTGTCTCCTTGCTCGTGATTGCATGATCCAAACATTCATACCTCTACCTCCACTATGTATACCATCCTGGATGTGATTAAAAATAACAATGAGGATATACCTTAGTTTTATCACATATGTGTGTGGCAAAATCAACCTCAGCAACATGAGTAGCCTCACACACACACCAGGACAGACCACAGGGATGTGTGAATTGATAATAAAGAAGAAAAAAGAGAGGCTTGGTTTGTTTGCAGCAGACTTGGTGTGAAGTGTAAAAAATAATAGCAGACAATAGCACGCATCAGCTTTGATGGTGGTAAAACCCCTCCTGGCAGCCATGACACAGAATTTGAAATTCCTCAATTGCTTATGACTACTGTGACGTGGTTATGTGAGAGGGATTTTTTTTTTTTTTTTTTTAGGATATGAGCTGTGGGTGGATGCAGTCCGCTCTTTTTCCTTACAAACAGAACAATGCTTTTGATGCTTTTGTACATCAAAGACTCGAAATATGTGGTAGACTTTGACGTCATTAGTGGCCAAGAATAAATGGACAGATGCTCTACACATTCCCTAAAAGGACAGGAAGTTTTGCTATATTTTTCTTGTTGTCAACAAATCTAATGGAGAGAGCAAAACCATCAATATATTAGTCCTTCTCTCAAAACTTTCTGACTTTATTACCCTGTCTGTGGCATCCAGTTCCAAGTTGGTTCATACTGAAGCTGTAAATCTTAAATTGGCTCACAAATATATTGTTTCATTTTTTTAAAGGCATTATAATTTACAACATCTGGACACTGTATTATTTAGCAAATGTTAAGTTATGCAGACTATTTTCAACAGCGGATGAATCCACATTTGCACCAAATGTGGATTCATCTAGTGAGTATTTCTGGCAGCGGGGCAGTATGTGTGGGATTGAGTCAAAATAAACTACAGTGTGTGTATTCATGGTAATAAAGGAACATGTCACACAGTGCAGCAGTGTGAACGTGTTTTTAATAGTTTATTGGATAACAAAAAGGAGCTCTATGGCAGAGGGGAATAAGATATATCACAATACTTATTAGTAGGATCAATTCATTGTTGGTTTTGGTATTTTCATAGTATTTGTTGTCACTAAGAAAAATATAGAATACTGCCAAAGTTATAGCTCAGATCTGAGAACGCAGCGACATTACTACAATGAGGCTGTAAACAAACCAACTGTTTATCCAGATTATCTAAACCACTTTATTTTGAGGTAATCTTGAGGTAAAACTGAAAGTGAGAGCACCTGTAATGTGACTAATAATCACTCATTGCACGAGAAAGGTGTCTGCAGGTCTAAACTATTACTGATGTTTACAACAGACAGTTTGGGAAATGATTTTACTGTTCAACTTTGTTTTCTGGAATGACCCCTTTAATTATACTGACACATAGCCGCTCAGAGGTTTTGGTGTGTGCTTGTGCTGTTAAGGTTTGAGGTAAAGTGTGTTGTCAGTTTGCTCTTCCCCAAAGTCTGCCCTCCAGATGTGAGATAGCATGTCAGTCTTCTCTCAGGCTATCCCTCACAGTTGATAAAGAGATCAGTCATAGCCCCAGCTGAAAAGATGTCCAGGAGTTCACTTATGGTAAACAGCTGCTTCTGACTGAACTAGAATCATGGAAGGTTCTTTAGACCAAACACTGTTTAGCGCTCTCTTGGTGCTACATAGAACCCTATGCATGTCATGTAACTGTAGAGGGACACGACAGTGATTTAATATTGCACTCTATACAGTTGAGGGACTAAGGAGATACAGATTTTTAAAAAGAATGGCGAAAATTGATTCAACAGAGACAAAGATACCCTGACTTTTAGTCCATTGCATGGGTCAAGCTCCAAAACCCTAGAATCCTAACCTCAAGAACGCATGGGTGCTATTTACATTTGAGCTAGCTACAACATTATTGACTAATAGGAAATATCAAACATTCATTTCTTCCCTTCAATGAGAATTTTGAAGCTCCGTAATTCCCCTGTCCAGGGCCAGTGCCCATGTTTCTTATTCTGGTTACAAAATGTTCAAAACCTAATTTATTTAAGAGCACTGGTCAAGGGGTCATCAGTCCCTGGAACTTGTTCTACATTAAACTTACCCTGTCTCTGAAAGACTCTCCTCAGACTCTTCACATATCTCCCTGTCAGTCTCTGAGCTCTCAAATCTCCTCATTTTAATTCAAGCAGTCATCTAGGTTTCATGCATTTAAATGTTAGGAGCCAACTCACCAAGATGGATCGTGTTTTTATCTGCTCTGAGTCCAGATGTTCTGTCTTCATTAGAATATTTAACTAACTCTTCCGTGAGTTTACAAGCTGGAACTATTTCTGCGGTCGCCTCCTTTGCAGTCCAGGAAAAGAAGCCTTGGGGACACAACTGGTGTATCCTCTGCAGTCTTCAGAATCCAAAAATCCATTGCATCCAGATAGTCATTTAATTTTGGAGTGAGCAGGTGTTTGGAGTGATGTTATTGTGAATCCTCAGTAGAGGAGACGCAGGTTCAGCCTACTTGCCTTCCATCCTTCTAAGCAGGTGGCAACAGAAATGGGACAAATGGGACATTTTAACATCTCTCCCTTATGGATTCTGATTACCTGGGTCCTAAAATAATCGCTGCTATTTTTTTACCTGCTCCATCTGTCAAACCCTATGCTGTGCTCATAGTATAGATAATCCCAACCACACTGCCAGGCAGAAAGTTGATAATGGATAATTCAGCATAATCTGGGATTATGACTTTTTACATCTATACCTATGTTTCCAAAACGATCATTTTCTAAAATACATTATATACACATGAGTGACAGACACTTGGTTAAGGCTAGGGACAAGGGTTACAGAAAAAAAGGGGAAAGATTAACTGCTGCATTGTGACAGGACGTTTGTTTCTCATATTAAAGTCAATGCGCTACACACTCATCCACCATCCCAACCTCCACACCACTACTTTTAACCTCTCTCCATAAATGCACACCATCTCTTGAAGTACAGCTGGATGTAAATTATGCACTAAATAATTGTCTAATATTGAAGTAATCCCTTGGAATACTGATCATTGGATTGGCTCTATGTAGGGATGCACAATATTGAATTTTTTGCCAATATCCAATATGCCAATATTTTCCCAACTCATTTTGGCCAGACCCACTGCTTCTTCCCACTTTAACCACTAGCCCCCCAGCTAGCCCCAGCTCTCTGTGTGCTCACTGACCCCTGGTTTGTTATTCAGGTTGAAGTGGGAAGAAGCAGTGGGTCTCTTGGGCAGCTGAGTGAAGTGGAGCCTGCGGAGGAAGCACCAGGACCCTCAGGGTGAAACAGTCCGCGGTGGGAAGCACAGCCAAGTGGAGGAAGAGAAGGTGACGAATCGGCCTGTCATGTTGGCAGAAATGTTCATTTCTGGCCGATGCCGATATTGCATTTTAAAGCCTTTATCCTCCGATATCGCACATCCCCAGCTTAATTTTTTTGGTTTTTACTAATGCACCAATACAAGTATTTCTTGTATCCTTACTGCCTTCCTTATACCTTACTGCTGGGAATTCATTACAATCAATTTTGTTTTTGGTAACAACAATAAAAATAATAATAATAATAATAATAATAATAATAATAATAATAATAATAATCAAAAACAATAATCTATGATGCTTAATGCTTAAAGAAATACATCTTCATAGGAGAAGTTACAATTGTTAACAAATAATATATATTAATAAACACTTATAATATTCTTATAACAGCATTATAGTGTGTTATAAACCATTCATTAACTAGTCACATAATTATTATAAATGCTAAATAGGACAGGGTAGTGTGTTACCCCACTTGTCAATAATTCTCTATTTTACTCAGATGCTTCCTTTAAAAAGTGAGTGTTAAGTCTAAATCTAATCCATGTTTCACAAATGAATGATTTCCTTCCTGCAGATTTTTAATTTACCCAACAGTGAAAGAATATTGGTAGAAATCAGTTGTGGTGGTTACATTTTCATTAGAAAGTGAAGAATGTTCCTTCCCTTTCCAGGATCCAGCGGGTTACAACATCTATTCAGGATCACAAACATAAGAACTCTATGACTTTACTCAGATTTGATTGGCTAAATCAATTGTCACTGACCTTGTTCACCTCAAAGCTATAGTGAACTTCCCTTACCTGCCGCCCAGAGGGTTATAACACGATGGAGCTCCTAAATTATTAATCCCAATCATTAAATATCTATGCACATCACATGTTGGATTCATGAAAACTTTATATGTGGAACCATGACACTATTTATCAAGTTCCTGCCCCTGACACCCCTGCCATAAAGGCAACAGTATGCATTGTTGGTATCTGTAAAGGTTATGTGTTGTGTCTCTGCCTTTTTTGCAGCTACTTACTAAAACATGAAAAGGCCTGTATTCCATCCACATTACACTTCTAATCAATAAATGTGCTGGTGGTGCGACTCGCTGGTGCTAATCATAGCTTAGTGGAGGCGTGGGGGTCTGAGCTGGAGCCGGGTTCACATACTGCCTGAGACATGAGAGCTGTGCCGCTAATATCTCATTATCATGGATCTGCTGATTACTTTGCTAGAGTCCCACCCTGTGCCGGCCTTTTCCTCCTCATTTGAATACATTTAAATATAGCGAGTGCAGGATGAGGAAGGCAAAGTGCTAATTTGATCGCTGAGGAGACAGGTTAAAGATGTTCCCGTGAATCCTGGCACTTTTTTTTTTTACGACATTGGGCTCTCACTTATTTCCTGGTTCAGTAAAAAGGGATGAGGTGTGACCTATCACATATAGCCCAAGCTCTATCAGCCAGCCTAGTTTTAATCAGCAGTGTCACCTCTCCAATCAGCTCCCATGCACAATCTTTCCCCCCCTTACTGATGTTTGCAAATTATTCAGCAAATATTTCCCCCATGGCATAGCTTTGGTTCTGCAGAAGGAGAATTGATTACTGATTACAGCTGACCTGTTTTGCGGATGTAAGCTTTTTTGTGTGTGTTATTTAGCGCGTGATCTAGTGCCCCTCTGTTTACATCGGCAGTGAAAAGACTAGCAATGTGGCACAGATGGTGCTTTATGCAGGATGATTCCTCAACAGACGTTATTTGAATGGTTATTCAATGTTAAATGCGATAAGTGCTTGGGGGGGGGAGCGTGATAGAGGCGGAGAGAAGCAGGAGTTTGTTTCTGCTACATGTGCTTTGCATATTAATCAAGAAGAGAGCACTGCGGATCCACACATCCACATAGGCACAGTCAAATGTATATACTCACACCCCCACACATGGACTCACACAGGAGTCACATGCATGTAGAAAATGAAACAGTGAAGGGTGTCTGATTGAGTTTGTGTCTGTGTTGCTCTTGTAAACATGGCAAAGGATCTGAGTGTTGTTCTTTGGCTGAGTGAGCAACCACATTTAGCTTTTATTAAAACTGCCCATTTCCTCTGAGAATACTTAAATTAGATTGCATATTCTAATACAGAATATGATGCAGCAGGCCACCAAGAAGAAGAAGTTATAGGTCATTGCGATCCAAGCTGCCAAGCTGTTTGATACAAGATGGAGCATGGTAAAAATATTCTCTTTGACCTTGGCGAGATGGAATTTTCTTTCCATATGAAATGATACTGGAGAGGTTGTTCACTGCTTTAAATGTGGCTCAGTGTTTGATGCAATATGTGAGGGTGGGTGTCAAGCTGTGGCTGAACATTTGGTGTGACACATAATCTTCTGTAAAATGTCCCTATATTCCTTACAAACAGCCAAGGTGAAACCGGAACTCAAAATCACATTGGGCCTCATTCACTGATATGTGCGTAGAAATGTTCTTAGTTTGCACAAAAATAAGTATGCATGCAAAATTACTGTTGAATTACCGGATTCACGCACTGGCCAATTTTGTTCTTACCACCCTGTGTATGTTAGTGAATCAGAATCATTCTACACTGACAGGCACATGCTTGCTATCAGTAATTAACAAACTACCACACCCCCCTTTCTCTATATAAGAGAATAGGCCAAAAAAAACCCAAAACAAATGTAGGAA
Source organism: Thunnus thynnus (assembly GCF_963924715.1). NCBI lineage: Eukaryota > Metazoa > Chordata > Actinopteri > Scombriformes > Scombridae > Thunnus > Thunnus thynnus. Next base: position 27,915,989 of record NC_089534.1, read on the forward strand.
TATCAGAAATTTAGAGCCGTTATTGTGAAACTAATACATTTTGCGCTGTGGACCAATGTAGCTATTACACATTTTGATGTGAGACCATTTTCCACAAGCCCTGGATCATCCCACATTGAATGTCAGCAGTTTGACAGAACGAGGTGAGTCAATGCGTGAGTCAAGTGGACACAGCTAGTTTAGACATGACTGTACTGTAATAGAAGCGGGAAAGGGGGCTGAACAGATATTTTTTAGACAGCAGAAATAACACCTAAAAAATTGGAAAGATGACATTAGAAGACAGTGTTGATGCATATCATGGATATGGAAGAAACTGAATGGATGATGTAAGTACATACACTGCCATGCTGGTAAATTTTAACATGCACTGTAGTTTATGTGCTAACAAAAGAATTGCATTTGATTTGTTTGAAAGGTGCTATATAAATAAAGTTTGATTGATTGATTGATGAATCATTGCTTAACTCTGTTAATGTCAAGAAGTTTTCAACTGCGAACAGCAGGAACTGTAGAAGATGTTTATTTATCTTAGAATATAGATTGTAAATCCCCGGAACATGTTGCACTATTTCAAGAGGAAACCCTCAATGAGAGATTGCACTGAGTGATAGAAGTAAGTGGAACATCAGCTAGCTCACATACACTTGTTCACAACAAATCTCTGGCACCAGTTCAGGCCAATTTCAAAGGTGTCAACCTCTCTAGAAATACAAAGTCTTGTTAGAGAATCTTTATTGAAAAGATATTATGATGCCAACGCTAATAAAGCTAATGAAGTCCTAATATGTGTCTTGGTGGCCACTTTGAAATGGGCTGTTCCACTGAGAACACATTGAGGCTGTGGCTGTGGACACTGATTGACAGGTCCTTTGACAGTCTGCTTCAATCAAGTTTCACTTGATCCACCCACCTGTGTTCCACCTCATCACCCATATTTAGATACTTTGATGTTAGTGTCTCCAACCAGCTTCAGGTCATGCTTTCACAAACCAGTGGGTGACACTGATGGAAACATGCTTTAACCAGAAGAAATGTATCCCACTGCAAACCTGAACTACAAATGAAATCTGATTTCCAGTTTCAAAATGAGTGTGAAAACTGAGGAAACATATTTGCTGTGAACTCAGTTCATTACAGTGGTCTTCTGTCATGTTGTATCAGTCCATTGCCGTGGCTCACCTCACTCCCCAAGCTTCAACAATTTGCATATGGATGAGTATTTGCATGCCTATCACTATCCATTAACCCCACTCCAAACAGAAGCAAACGGCACAGCTTATTATGAAACGCTTCTAAAATGTTCAGTTGTGTCTGTTCTAATTTCAGGCTCGCACACAATGTGACATGAGAAGGATGTCCCTGCTAAGTCCTTTGGGACTTGGCTATGATAAAGGGGCTCCATATACAGTAAATAAATTATCTTGAACTTAATGCGGAATTATTGTGGTACATAAAACCCCATTGCTTCCCTCATAAATAAAATGAATACCATAGCCATTAAAAACAAAAACAAACTCTGCCTTGTTGTTGACAGTTCCAGTTAGAGAAATTAGTATAAATGATCTCAGTAATATCTGACTGCACTGCACTGTGTAAACAGATTTATATTTCTATTTTTATGAAAGAGCTGACTTAAATAGAGAACTTTGGATTTGCATTTACTCTGTGAATGATATGATCCTCTTAAATGACAAATGCCACACCAAATTGAGAGAAGAGACAATGACTCTCAGTTTCCATTGCTCCACTAACATCTAATTGCTATGCAAAACAAAGATTGTGATATTATGATTTTCTATATATAAGAACTACTTTAATGACTGTGATAGCAATTATGACTTCAGAATCACTGTGCTGATTTTCTTGTCTCATTTTCATCTTTTTTAATGCAACTGAGCAAAGAAAAATCCTGTTGGACAACTAAAAGATGCTGCATCGAGTCACAGATGTTAAAACACCAGAAAGCATGCGGAACCGCAACAGGAGTCGCTAGCATGATCATAGTTGTCAGTCATACTTGTTGCAACTGCGTCTTGGAAGAATCCATGTTGTGTAGAGGAAGGATGTTTCATTGGATGCCTCTGAGATGCCTCAAAATGTGACATTTGCTTGTGATTTAGAACAAGAGGCTCCACAGGGACTGATGAAATGACTTTCCTCTGAAAGTTCTGCTGTTTATTCCCAACTCTGTTCAGTATGTATGATTATTTTGAAGGGGACGGCAAATAAGCTAATAAATGGCTGCATTCAAAATAGATTGCATGTGTGTAGGTAAAATTGGTTCAATAAGGGTTGTTGTATGTCTGTGAACTCTCAGAAGGATTGGCGCTCTCAGCTGAGATGTAGCACTATGTAGCGAAAGTAACTGACCGCTGAGATTGCAAGGATATCAAGCTTGTTGCATACTGAGATACAAGTAGCTGTCAAGGGAATTTCCTACAGAATTCTTGATAATTACAGGCTCACTTGTCCGGTGGTTTTAATTTAAAGCTGCAGTCATTGATTTCTGGCCATTTGGGGGCAGAAGAAGACGCTGAAAATCCATCTACTATGTTATCACCTTATAAAGTTGTTTAATGGTGAACATTTTGGCAAACACATCCAGCAGACAGTAGATGTGTCTTTTATTTGAAGTTATCTTTCTAGCCAGCTGAAAAATATAAGACTAATATTCACTTGGCCTCTACCTCTGTTTTGGTCTCCACAAACACCTGAGAAGAATAACTTTGTTAGCTTCTAAATGATCCACTTTCTTCACCAATTAGTTGCTGATGTTTAGTGTTGGGCAGGTAGTGTACAGTGGGTTTATCAGAAATCGTCTGATGAAAGCAGCTTGGTACTGCAGGAAAAGCATTAGGTTCGAACTTGCCATTTCCAGCTTGGATTTGGTTCCTGTAAAAGTAGACTAACAATTAATATTTTTTGGGTTTATCATTCTTAATTCAGTTCCTATTTCTTTACTATTAACCCCTGTCAGACTGCATGTACTGTTCATGTGTGTTGGACTTTGGTTTCATGAAGCCAAATGCAAGCAGAGGGTGGGCTCTTATCTTAGATAAGCTTTGTGGAAGCAAAGCGCTGAATTCTGAGTGTTTGGCCTGAGGTGCCATGCTAGTATAGGTTAAAAAATATTGTGGTGTGTCTTGCTGTAACTATAACAATTGAAACCTCAGTATGAGGAGGGAGAGGTGGTAATCTCAGGCAATGCTCTCTCTCCAAATGTAATGTACATTGCATTTTCTAATTATACTTTAATCCCGTCAAAATGCTCTGATTGTGTGTGTTTATTTCCTGAGATTCCAGAGTGCTAACAGGCAAATTTCCACGACATTCCTGCTTGACAAAAAAACTCCATTCAAAAGCTGGGACACTAACAAATCCTTTTTTTTCCTCTCCTTGGTCTATTAGCAAAAACCTGCATACAAGACATTCAGGTAGAAGACTTTCCATTTTTAGCCAGCATCAACTGGTTAAAATGATAATCACTGGTGGCAGATTATATCTGCTGTAGCTAATTAACAGAGCTTCCATAATGGATAAAATGAAACTTTTTGATGTTATTTGGTTAACATGCTCTCTGAAAACAGATGTTTGTACTTACCCAAAGATCATTTGTGAGGGAAAAAAACATCGCTTTGTGACACCACTCTGACAGCACCACTCTATGGCTCTCTTCTCTAGAGAATTGATTTCTTTGATTGTGCCATCTCAATTTCAGAAGAAGAAAAAGAATTTGGTTTCGATATGTGGATTCAACACTAGACTTGTATTTCACGTGTTATGACAACGCAGTTTTTGCTTTCTGCGCATAATTTCACACCATTTAGATTGTAAATTCAGTCGCCAAAAATGACCTATAGTTAGGTTTGAGTGACAGAAGAAGTGATGCATTTCAGGTGATGTCAATATAATGTGTCTTTCTTTTATGAGGTGATTTTGGCTTATTAGGAGGAGGTGGGTAGAGTAGATGGCTAGATAGTTGGCAAAAAGTTGCAAAAGCAGCACCAGACATTTTTACCATCATGTCGGGACACTTTAACCAGACATTTATACTATCACGGCGGGACATGTTAACTGGACATTTTTACCATCACATTGGGACATTTTAACCACGACGTTGGGACACTTTAACTGGACATTTTTACCGTCATGTTGGGACATTTTTACCACATTTTACTGATAATTTTAACCCAAACCATGATCTTTCAATAATCCTAACCAAGTGTTTTTTGTGCCTAAATCTAACCAATGGTGTGAAATGACACAAAAAGCCTAAAATGCGCAGACATGACACATGGAATGTCCTTAAAAGTTATTTATTTAAAAAGTTAGTTATTTATTCGCCATCCCATGAGATCATGTTGGGATTGGATAAAATGATATTGAACTCCAACCGTTTCTGGAAACCAAGCTGATGAAGGAGTTTGTGTGCTGGAAAACCAAAACAATGAGCTAGAAGACACTAAAAAGCTCCATAGAGCCATAGGGACTGCAGGTTTGGATGGTAATTATCTGTGGTAACATCACTACAAGCAATGCCTTTCACATTATTCATTTGATCCACCGTTGATATGAACAAGACAAAGATTCTACAATAGCTGCTCGTCTACTAGCTGCTCTGTGGCACAGCAGTGTTCTGAGATGAATATAATGTCAGCATAGGAATATGATAAGAATGACAATGCTAACAATGCTATGTATAATGTTTTTCATCATGTTAGTTTAGCATGTTAGCCTTTTAACATTTGGTAATTAGGAGTAAACACAAGGGTGAAAGGAATGTCATTAGTTTTACAGATATTTTGTCATAAACCAAGTATCAGACAAAAAAAAATTCAGACAATCACTTAAGTCGTTAGGATTCATCCTCTGTTGGCCAGGAATGTCAGTGCCAAACTTCAGGGCAGTCCATCAATCCATCAGATAGTTCTCAATTTTAACAGTCTGGACCAAAGTGGTGACCAAATGTTTGAGATTTATGTTTGCAGTCCAATCAAATGATTGGTACTTGTATGCAAACCACAACCAGGGGGTCCTCACACCTTCACAATCCTATAAGTCTCTTCTAGGGATGAAGGTTCAAAGAGAGTTTAAGAACAGAGAACAGAGAGCACCTTACTTAAGAACAGAGATAAGCATCTGCTGAATACTGATTTGTCCAAACGGTTTGTTGATACTGTACTGTATATAATGACATATTGCTTCCTCCACTCATTGTAGATTTTGCAGATAACTTTGTTTTGTACACTTGGAAAATTTCCGCCTTCAGGCATTCACATTAATAATGCACTGATGGTTCAAACTGTGAATTTGAGCACTAAAAGAAATGTTTTCAGGAGTGATAAAAGCACCTTCCCGTATTAAAGGAATGGCGCCGATCTGTCCCTTTGTCTCTAATTATCCCTTTTCAGAGCCAATCATTTTAATGTAATAATTCTACTCACGCATAGAAATGAGCCATGTCCTCTTCTCTAGTGAATATTTATAGCGCAATGCAAAGCAGTCGACTGCCTTCTCCCTCCAGGCCAGACAATTTGGACTTCATCAATATGTATTTCCAAGGACTTCTGGAAAAGGCACTTCAAAGGAACTTCATCAAGGATTCCTTTTGTCTTTTCAGCCGGCCTCATAACCGAGCCAACATAACCTCTTCCCTCTCTTGGTTTGACGTATATCAATAAATTATTCCTCTCAGGGTAAGCATGATGTCTCACTCAAAGTATTTCCTTGCTCTGCATTGGGGGAGAGAATGGCACCATGACATCGATCCAGACAATGTTTTTATGTCTGTATAAATGCATGAAGATGTAATGATGTCTGAAAAAATGTGTTGGAAAATGAGCCAGAATATTCAAGCACAAGTCAAGTAACAATACAATTTATCTGCTGTTGGGATGTCTTGGTAAAACTACTGTCACATTTACTAACTGCCAAACACGAGCTCTTGTGACAGCAACTTTTCTTCAGGAGGCCATGCAGTGGGGGATGTTAGGGGATGGGATCACCTTGTTTACACAAACTATTCAGTGCTTCCCTCTGCTAAAGATTTTAGAAAATACAGTATCTGTTAAACCCACAACTCCCACAAAAGTGTATGATCAGTGAATTTGATATCAGTGACCCAAATTCCAATAACAAAATAGAGGAGTGTGAATGATAAGGAGTGTGTTCCATAATAAGAAAAAGATCTCTCTCAAAGGGGAAAGGATTCTTGTATTTTTTTATATCTGATGTGGACTGGAGGAGAACATGATAGCTGCCTTTTAAGTAGTGTCTCCCAAACAAGGACAAAAAACCCATCTGAAAATATAACATAATATATATCCAACTAATCTTCTTGTTTCCAAATTCAAAAACATTGATAAGAATTGCTGTTTTTGCACTACTGAACCTGAATCATGACCTCATTGTTTTTATGAATGTAAGCAAGTGTCTAATTTCCTTTTTTACTGCACACTCAAGGAATACTGTAATTTAAAAAGTAAAAAAATTCAAAGATGTAATTTTTTATTTTGAAAATTCGGACAAAAGTATAGAACATTTAGTCAACTTTATTAGGAACATTTTATGTGTAATTTAAAATTGTCAAATTCAAATTGTTTTCTATGCTACATGTGCCAAAATTACACTACAACAAAAAAGCCTTTCTACAGTTAACCACTATGAAATGGTTTTGGACCCATTTAAATGTTTGTTGTTGGGTTTTTTTTCTCTAATTCAACCTATGTGCAATCCTCACACATATACCACTTTCTCCTTTGTCTTTATTCTTCTTTTGTTATTATTATGTCTGTCTCTGTTTGTTATTTTAAGAGTTCTTTATTAGGTTAGATTTTTATATGTATATTATTATAGATATTTTGTTAAATAATAGGTTACCTTAATTTTAATATGTGAAATTTCTGTTTCATGTCATCAGCAGTGACTTCATTGTAGTTAAGGATTATTTTGATTTTGTCTTTTTTGTTGTGAATTTACTTTCTTTACCATAGAATCTAATCTACCATAAAAAAAAATGTACAGTACATACATACAGACAAGAAACACTGACATTTATTTTTGAACAAAATTGTCAGTGCAGATATTCATCTTAAAAATGAATTTTTAGTTTTGAAGAAGTTTTATTGCAATAACCAGTTCACATTTGCAAAAGCGGATCCCCCAGTTTTCTATGCTGAAGACATACTGTATTAAGTTCAGTGTCAGTATTTGTACATTCAGCTGTGTGCATCACAAACATCCCATATTCATCACCCTAACAGTTACTTTTAATTAATTCACTATATCTCTAGGGAGTTTATTTTAGTCTCTGCTGAGAATTAAGGGTTGAAAGCTGAATCCATATCTACCTGTCCTCCCTGGACTTTCCCTCTCTGCCTCTTTCTAACGAGAAATAAAAGTTACAGTGACTGAGCCCCACAGCTCACCTTTGATGGTGCCTGTTGGAAACATTTTCACACGGGAAGCAGAGAGCACAAAGTGTTACACAGTGTTTTTGACAATAAAGGCAGTATAACTTAATCTTAAAACAATAACATAAGGGTATAAGTTTCCATCTTAGTTTTCAATCTAGCACTCCCTGGCCATGAAGAGGATCGGCCTCAAGTGCTACTTCAGGAAATCTACAACGTCTCAGTTAGAGGGGATGTGGTGCTCATTTCTGTCAGAGTCTCACTTCATTATTTAGGCTGGTAAGAATGGTTTATTTTTACCTGAATATGGTGCCTGGTGTAGCTTTGCTAAAACAGTAGATGGAACCATTTTTAGAATTAAATTCAGTATGTCAAACGGTCTATTGGGTAGCGTGCAAAGTCAGAGCTGAGAGGACACATGCTCGACTGCAAAAGAGAATGTTACAAGTATAACAAGTTGATAAAAAGCAGGAGCACTTCGGTGCTACAGATAGAATATGAGAAAGTATTAGACTTCCATTAGCATCATGCTAAATGCATGCTTCACTTCAGAACTCACTTAGTACTCTACTACTCTACTCTTATGTGTTTCTGTTTTTGCATTTCCTGTAGTGTTGGTGAATAATTAAAAAATATGGATCAAGATAAAAACAGAAACTTCTCTTTAAGTTTCAAGAATTTGACTTTTCTTTCAAGGTCTTTTTTTGTGTGACTGTGTTAAAGCTAAAACAGCCCTGTGGACTTTAGAGAGGGATTGCAGGATGCACAGAAGGTCATCTAACTTCATAGTACCCTGGAAACTTAATAATGCATCAGCCAGCAGAATGTCTGATTGATTGTGTAGCAAACTGGGAAGCTCTCCCACTGCGTCTCTGCCGGGCCCAAGCCGGAGGGATGCTTCCTAACAGCACCTGCAACTCTGCCCTGGGCTGAGCTGGAGATGCATAATACAGTCATCATTTTTTTCTTTGGCATCAAACAGGAAGCTCTACCTCCAAAGGCAATAGAGGATGTGGGCTTTGCTGATGTTTCTCCTATGTGGTGAACTACTCCCCTAATTACAGGTCTCTCTTTGCTATGTGGCAGCTTACCTTAGAGACAAAGGGGATGGATTACAGCCACTGATGGCAACATGAATTGGTCATCATTTGCAACCACCATCTGCACCATCTCAAAGTCTGATTCACAAAAGATTTTGCGCTAATGATATGAGTTTTGCACATTTTCCCAAATGCTTAATGTTGTAAAGGAACAGACAGTTTAATCACTAATGGGTGATAGCTAATGCTGTGTGGACATGTTGAAAAGGAGGAAAAGGCCTTAAAGTAATATTTGTAGGTTATATTATGATATTCTCCCTGTCAGTCAGAACCAATTATAATAACTGTTTACAATAACTTCCAAGTAGAAAACCCCTGCATCACGTACATACAATTTAATGACATGGAGCAAACGGGGGGGAGGAACAATGGAGATATACTCTCAACTGAAGAGAAAATGGTTAAGTCTTGTTGTGTATAGGGCTGCCGGGTAACGATAAAGAGTGGAGGACTGCTCAGGATTTTCAGTGTTTGTGAGTGTGTGTGTGTGTGTGTGTATGTGTAACTTATCCCACAGTCAATGAGTTCAATGAAAAATGACAACAGAAATAAACGAGATTGCCGATTTCACATATCTCTGCAACTCAAATCAACCGCCAGTTGTCTACCCGGAGGTAACTGTTGTTAGCGCAACGACACGGCGATTCGGCCTATAGGGCATCACAGAAATTAAGAGTGTCTCCTAGCAACACCAGATCTCAGCTGTCACTCAAAAAATGTCATGGGAAACACCCACTCAGAGTCTCAAGGCTTGTTTCTTCCATCTCTAGTAAAAGAAAAAAAAAAGAAGAACATTAGCTGTAGTATCCTTGTGGTTCATTTACAGTAGAGTTCCACTCTTCTTTTTGACTTTAAGCATACTTATAGATCCCCTCCAGACACGTTTTAAGACAAAAAAAAACAGTTTTGAACAACACTTTGTTTCTGATTTGGTTATATAAAAGTTAAATTACCCGGTTAGAAATTCTTACAACAGCACCTACTCCTTCTCTCTCATTGAAAAATCCAGATTCTATGACAACGCGAATACTTTTTCATTTCAAAGGTTTAACTTCTGGAAACATGGTCCATGGTCCATTCTCAGTGTATGTGCACTGGAGACTTCAGGTTTTAACATCACACTAGTCTAAGTTGCATACTGGATCAGGATTTGAACAAGAAGAAAAGCACATTTTCAAGTGGAGGAAGACTTTAAATGTGATACTTGGTAATGTGGGGTGCTGAGCTTTAGACTATGCTTCTAACTATTCAGTGTGAGGAAAAAGGTGAATGTGAGCAACAGAGGCCATTTGACTGATGACATTTGATGACTACAACCCCAGACAGCTTACAGATAGAGTTAAGTAAAGCTATTTGACAGCTGTCTGAAAACATGAAAGATGATGATGGGCATGCAGCAACTTTTTTTTCTCCAAGTTTTGAACAGCATATTAGAGCAAACCAAGCGGACAAAGCGGATTTTTATTGGTGGCATCATTCATAGCGCAGTTAAACAATGATAATGATTACATCTGGTTCTAAATTGTATTTACTGTGGTGAAACATTACATAAAATAACATATTTAGTTGTTATGCTTTTGCTTTATATGCATGAAAGATCTCTAGTCATGAAGTCCAACAAATGAGTCCTAATATTGAGAAATATCGTATTAACTTAGTAGATCTATTTAATAAAAATAGAAAATGCTTTTCCTACAAAGTGAAAGCCTCAAGAAAGGGTTGAAAACAGAGGACTAAGCCTTTGGACATACTGTATTTTTTCTCTTATTCTTCCATTCAAGGTGATGAAAAGCATACAGTCGCCCATTGTATTTTTGAACTGACTTGAAGACGGATTACACCACTGCTCTTATCAGTCCTGAAAGCCAAAGCATTCTTGATGTCAGAGCAAGTTTGACAAATGAGTGGGAGGTGCTCCCTACAGCCTGTTTGTCATCATGACTGTGACAAGCGCAGCACCGATCTGAATAGAGGCAATCTGCTTTCCCTTTGCCTTTCTCCCCATGATAGGAAGCTTTCGCCTGCACGATATGTTCACATTCTCAAAATTTGCCAATGAAATATGCAGCCTGTGAAGACTGCAAGAAAGCTCTTTACATCTCTAAACATTCATTAGCTGCCTCCTCACAGTTCCCAACATCAGCAAATTGTCTCTGATACCATAATTTTCACTACACCACCACAGTCATAAACACCTGGAAGAAAAAAAAAATCAATCCAAAGTACAGTACCAGAAACTTTTCTCCTGCACATTCACATGTATCAGAGCCAATGAGTGCAAAGAGAGGCTTTTGCTTGACAGAGAGTTGCGATTCTCCGCCCGGTGGGAGCCATTATGTGGAACCCAACATGCTGGTATCGCCAAAGAGAGCCTCTGATCCCTGAGAGCTTCCTGTAATGGTACTGTGGCCCTGAAGTGGGTCATTGAAAATGACATGCACAGATGTTCATGTGGCTCTGTTGCAGGAAACTAATATAATGGGCTGCCATCAATGAACCTGTCGCATCAAGCATTCCCCACCAATTTCCCGCAGCCAGATGATGCCGGACTGTGTCCCCCGGTGAACAGAGAAGCTCCCAGAAGCTCTATTACTCTTTAAGCTTCTCTCAAGAAGACGCATGAGGACTGAGTGAGAAACGTGTTTGCCATCTTGCTGGCAAAGTGTCTCTTTATGGATGTCCCATCAGCCCAGGTAATAAAAGTCCGAGGCATTAGAGGGCCGAGGGGAGAAAGGAGGCCTGGATGCAGCACAGGATGGAGGGTGTTTTTCAAAGGGACAGTGGAGGTTTAAGATGGTAAGCAGCATTAATGAAAATCCCACACCGCTATCTGGTTTCCATTTGATGGAGGGCTTTGTTTGAGGGATCAGTGGAATTCAAAAAACATACACAAGAGCCTTTAGCACAACAGTCAGCAAGAAAAGGTGTCCATTGAACATATCTGAAAACTGTTCACTGCCAACGCAAAGTATTCATACTGAACATATCTGCAACATGTCAACATATCTCATTTGTTTTCCTACAATATCCAATCCTGACATCTAAAGCATGATAAATGGTTTTTTTTTGAATAGGCAAATGACCTGGTTAAGGTTAGGTTGTGGTCTGTCTTTAGAATTTAAAAAGTCAACCCTAATTTAAAGATATCTTTTCAATATTTAAAAGTGTACTCCAGTGATTTACTGTAGCATTACACATCCATACAGTTGGGGGACTCAAAAAAAGAAAGATTAAAAAATAATTTTCAAAATCTGTGCAACAGAGGCCAAGACATCCTGGCTTTTAGTCCCTAATATGGGCCAAGCTCCAAAGACACAGGATCCTACACTTCCCATAATGCAACCAATAACGTATTTTCATTAGACCCTCTGCCTGGTAAACATCCAGATGTTTCAAACTCCAAACCTCCAGTTTGTAACAGACTTTCTGTTAAAAGTCCCCATCATCACCGGGGTAACCCTCCTCTTCCAGAGCCACAGGGGACATTAATACAACGGTTTGAGTTGTACTCCCATGACTAGTAAACTGAACTTGAAAATCGATGGAGTTCAACTAGATAATTCTGGTTAAATACAACTTTGGACTTGTTTTTTTTTTTTGGGGGGGGGGGGGGGGGGGGTCAATTTTGGCTGTCATGTCTACCAGTAATATCATACTCACCGAGTTAATTGTTGAGATCTGGGAATGAGGTGACATTGCTAAAAAGAGGCAAACAGTAAAAAATTCCCCCAAACTCCCTGTTGTAAACCTTCATGAGAGTTTACAGGTTCACTTGCTTACTTCCTGGTTCAAATTTGACCTACAATACATACAGTAGTTCTGAGTTTTCTTACGAGTCACATTTTGGGTGCGCTCATTTTCAGTTTTACCTCCAAATAGTTGTGGTTTCATCATCATCTGGCTCAACTTGTAGCTTGTTTACTGACTGTCTGACTGTTCATGTTTCTCGTCCTGTTGGACTTTGTTGTAGCTATGTTGCCACATTCTTAGATCTCAGAAATTGGTGAGTACAGTGTTATCATAAACAATAGAAATTATGGTAAAAATTGCAAAAGTAAACCCCAGATTGTAATAAACCAGAAGCCTCCTCCAACAAAAACATCATCTTTTCCTAATCTCATTAGTGTAAACCTAGCAACATATGGGGCACCAACCATTGACCCCAACCTGCTTCCGAAGACTTCTTTGAAAGGTTATACTCAAAACCACTCGAGGCGATTATAAGACAAGTCCAAGTTAGAGTAGTTTCAAGATTGATTGAAGATTGGTGGGGAGTCTAGACAGGGAAAAGGTGAGACAGAGACAAGTTGCCAGTCAAGACATCGTCAAGGCTGAGAAAATAGAAAAAATATATCAACCAGACTTGAGACCGTACTCAAGTAGGTGTTCAGTAAGTGAACAAATTAATCTTTATCAGCGAATCATCAAAGTGAATAGACTATACTGAATCATCACTGTCACTGACTGAATCAGTAGCTTTTAGCAGTTCTCCATTTACTGTTGTACATACTATAGTGCATTTGAACAGTGATGCAACCACGTGGCTTAGGAAAAAATGAACAAACTACATAGTCAGTGACTATGAATCTTTGAATTGAACTGAATGATGTGATTTGAATCAACAACATGTTTTGTGATTTCCACCTCTACACTCAAGTACTACTGCTTCTGTGTAGTACATGAAAGTCACACTTCCAGGATTGTACAAACCTTGCCAGTGAACATAATCTAGGCAAGAAGGACATTTCCTCCAAAAAAGTGGAAGGTGAGGGTGCAAATTTATGAACCGAGAGCAATGGGCACTCTGCAGTAAAAATCCAGTCATTATTGTTAATTAGTAGAAAACATTTTAAGGTATTAAATCTATGCACTAAATTATATATATTTCATGATGGTGTGATTATTAAATGAATGTACAAGGTGTCATGCCTGCTGAAAACATTCTAGAAACTTCAGAACTCTGTGTATGTGAGCATACATTAGAGTAACAGTGTACACTTGACACTAATGGGGTGTAATTGCACTTTCGTAACAAAGACAGGTTCTGATGTATCTTGGCTTTGGTTTATTTTGAAGAGAACTTTGAGATGATTGCTTGGAGCAGCTAAGTTTCCACCTTTGTTAGTTTTTTATTCTTTTAGAAGAGGCATCCTTTTTTCTTACATTACACAATGGCTGCTGTCTGGAATTAAGTGATTCCCTGAACAAGTCCAGACCCTCACAGGCGCCACGAGTACTTAAAGGCAATTGAAAAGGCGTAAGAGATAGGGTGAATCAATAGCCTGTTTTTCACTTCCCTGTCAACTCCCATTGTTGATATCTCCAGAATGCACACAAAAGGCTGGCAGGCTGCAGCATAAAAATAGCTGGCACCCTGTATGGCAAGTGGAGCATCCTGGGAATAATTGAGAGAAGTGGCAGTGGAAGTGACGCGAAGATTAAGCGATTAACGTCCTCTAGTAGGAAGCCCAGAGCTTTGGCTTAAATAGGATAGATGCCTGCTGGATACAGTGAATTATAAACTCTGAGCTGTATTGTTTAGGTTGCCAGTTCGCCTGTTCAAACTCAAGTAAGTACTTTCTTTTCTTAAAAACAGCAGTGTGGGCATCTGGGATAAGGGTGATGGTGAGGCAGAGAGAGACTCAGCAGCTGATACAATCCCTTTCCTCTTTCTGCCCTGAATGCAGCACACACACTTTGACCTGAATCAATGGAATTTTGAAACTAGTCTGTGTCTTGACTGGGGATCCCTTGTGTGTGTATGTGTGTTACTGTGTGTATGCATGCGGTGGTCATTGCTGCAGGGGCAGAGAATGAAGTTATTATCTAGGGGAGAGTTTGGCTCAAAAGTGCATTTCTTAACAAAATCTTTAAAATTTCCTCACTAGATGACTCTCAAACTATCTGCACTCCTCCAATATAATGTTATCTTATAAAGATCTCTTTTCTTTATCAGTATTACCAACTACAGTAACCTATGACATACTAAACATACATAATAGCAGAGGTGGGCAGTTACATTACATAAAGAACACTTATGAAAGATGTTAAAGATGTCGATCATAGTGTAGTACGGTATAGTATGATATGTAGTATGTATCAGCAGTCTGGTTTCCAGCAGCAGCAGGCAGCAGATGTCAGTGATAAAGCTCTAAAAACCCACTGTACGCTACTGTCCAGCACCAAACAGCAGACAGACACAGTTAGAGACTAGCTGGTGAACATTTAGCAGCTAAAGAGACAGAGATATTTTTCTCAAGAGTTAGTGGAAATGAATACAGAGCTAAAGGGAGGGTGAATACTGGACTTGCATTCATCAGGTGGGCACAAACCAGACTCCAAACAATTCCTAATGTCACTCTGTGTTTGCCAAAAAATCTAATTAAAGTAAGTAATTTCAGTCCCATCCAAAGCAATATCCTTTTATTTTTATTCCTTGTATTATTTTAAAGTGGATCTTATGGATGGAAACATATAGGTCCATTATGGAACCAATATCATGACAAGAAAAAAAAATAAAACCATCAGGAGAGCAAGACCCCATAAAAGCTCATCAAAAGCTGTTGGAATGTCAGCTACAGGTTGGGAGTGCTGTTCTGTTTCAGCCCCGTTATTAGATGATATTTGTTTACATTGTGACAAATTGTCTCCATTAAAAAATCAGCCAAATTAGCTATTACCAGTTCCTGTTTGCAATGTACCCATGGATGTACAGACCACTGTCACTGGATTACATAGCTACTGAAAAAAAAGACAATTCTCAGGCAACATCTGAAGTGCCTTTTTTCTGTGATATCTAAGTGGATTTATGGAGGTTTACTGGCGATGGACTGCAGAGATAATGATATCCTCGGGAAGTGTAAGTCACACTGAATAATATCAATATGTGTTTCATGTCTGTGTCTGCAGATTTGACTGAGTTACGGCTCTGAGAAGGAGGAGGATTTTTTGACTCAAATTCACCTCACGCAATACCTTTGCCTCACCTTCAACTCTCCAGAATCCCGTCCGGAATGAAGAGTTAAATTACCAAGGAGCACAGAAAATACTTCATTCCCCATCTCTCCCTGTAATGTTCATCCCATCTGAATGGTGCTAAAATCAGCCATGTCCACATAAAAGAAGTTTTTTTACTGGATGATTTGATACTTTTTGTCAGGTAATTATTTTGATGACTTTTACTTGTGATTATAAAGTAGCAGTACTTTCACTTGAGTACAGTTCTTGTCTTCTCTACCAACTTCTGCATGTCAGGCGCTTAACATGATTACATAGTGTGTAAGGCTTTTGGCTCACAGGACATATATATCTTAAATTAACACGACACAGGAAGATGCAAAGTAAGGTAATGAATTCAAATGAGCATTGAGAATCTTACAACATACTGATGCACGCCTCTTGGTGAGCTCAGTCTCAGAGGAGTGTTGCTTTCACTGGGTCTATGGTGGAACGCTCAAGGCCATTATGCATGAATTATGAGCGCAGAGCTCAGCAGCACAACAGAGCCACTGGGAGAGGTGTTCCGTGACGGCCCACCTACAGCACCTGCCATACTTCCCACTACACTCCGCTCTCTCGTTAAACATTTAACACTGAGGCCGCTTAATTATATATCAAAGTAATTGTTCATCAGTGAAGTGCAGCACATACAAGATCATGCTCTGTCTCATCAGGGAAAAGAGGAGGCTCGAACTGATCTCAGAGCTGGACTTCAGCTTCTTCAGCAACCATCACGGGTGGATTTTTATCCCTCCTGACTTCCAACATGCAAATATGAGCTGTAACACATGTTTCTGTCGCCTTTTTTCGTGAGGTGTTAGCAGATGCACTCCTGGTTAGCTATTAAGCTGACACCCACAGAACGGAGGTGGTATCAAGTTGCTTGGTTATGCTGTTGTCACTGTATGATGTTTGGCAGTGTCTGAATTCCACAGCCTCATTATATTTTACAGTTATAACACTATAAAATCCTGTACTGCTTTCTACATACAGAATTCTACAAATATTTGATTCTCTTAAGGCAGTTTTTGGACGCTGGGAATGTACAGCATTTCTTCATGTGGACTGCTGACAGGATATGGTATTTTGTGACTTATCTTTATAAATTTCTCTGAAACCTTTAAATTCTAAAATCAATATCAGTATCAAGAGAATAACATCAATAAATCAACAGATAAACAGATGGAAACAGAAAGGAGAAGAAAAGAGAAAAGGAGGACCATCACTAAGGCAACACAGGAACTAGGAGGAGACATACTGTCTATACAAGTAGAAAGACTGGTTTTGCTGTGCTGTTTCAAAAATAGTGTACAAGTAAGGTAGAGGTTGTGACACACCGTGTTATATAAGTTTTACAGTTATAGAGGCTGATAGTAATGGGATATTGAAGGTAAGATCAGAGTCAGATTTATTCGCCAAGTAGCAAGTACAAGGAATTCAGTGTGGTCCAGATGTCGACAGAAAGTGCAATAAACATGAACATTAAAGTATAGAAACAGAGGGACAGTAATTTAGATTCTGTGTAGTGGGTGTGGACTATGTGCAGCTTATTGACATGATTAAAAAATATGTGTGTGCAAAAAAGCAGAAGTATAAGTACCAATGTAAATATATGTATACATCTGAGTGTAAATAAACAATGTGTGTGTATTAACAGGATTTACTGTACATGTACAGTTAATTAAAAATAAAATCTATATGCATCTACACAGTGCAGGGCAGACAAAGACACAGTATACACAATATGAATTTGAATCAGATATGGAGGTGAAGTGGAGTTGAGTATGTTTACAGTCTTTTTCTGTCTATGTTAAAGACGGCTGTTGCCTGGGGAAAGAAGCTGTGGAGGTTGCAGGTGGTCCTGGTTCTGGAGGCTCTCAGTCTGATTTTACTCTGAGAGGTTGAAAAGAAGAATAAAGAATGAAGACTATATGTACACTTTTAGTTTTTCAGATAGGGTGTTTCCACTGCAGGAACCTTCCCAGGGCATCAGGAACCTTTTGAAGAACTTAGGAACTAAACATGCTTTTCAGTGTGCAGTGCTGAATGTCGCTGATAACACAGACACCACTGTTGCCTCAACTTGTGCACTGCTTCTTTAATAAAACTAGGAAGAACTGCAATACAAAGGTAACAAAAGATACATTTCTTCTTGCCAAATTAAAGAAATAACTAAATATTTACAGTATGAGGTGTGGATGGTAGATGTGTCAGTGGCGTAAGAGGTGGATAAGTGTAAAATGTGTGTGCATGTTGTAAGGTTGTAGCAAAGAAACTAAAACAACATAACCAAACCAGAACAGGGTGCCTGTAGGGAGAGACAGAGAGAGTGAATGTTCCTAACCAGATCACTGCAAAAGCTAACTCACAATAACTAAAGCAAAACAATTCACCCCTCATCCTAATAGGGTGAGAGGTGAACATTTCTTGCTATTTATAGTGTAAAAAAAAACAATGTTTTTAGGCTTTGTGGGCAACTGACAAAGTATGTGTGAATGTGAGAGAGATAGGGAGCTGCTGTCGAGTGAGTGAGGGAGCAGTGGTGAGAAAACAAAGTGACTGAAGTACAGTAATAAAACAGAATGAAATAATGAAGTAATAAAACTATTTTCTGATTGTTTCATGTCGGTTATGTTTCAAAGCAGAAATAAATAACCATCAAACACCCAGCATGTCGTCTACTGTGGAGGCAGGCTCGCTGGAGTTTTCAGTCTTATTTTCCAACTCTCATTACATCCAGCTCGAACATCAGAGTGACAGTCGGAGCAACAGTGCATACAAAGAACAACAGGATGACTGTGTTGTTGTTTTATGTGTGGAAAGTGCTTTTCAAATGCAGCCGCTGTTTTTATATTCTTTCAGTTAAGTTGTATAATCTACTATAAAACACAAATAGCAACGCATGACAAGGACTTTTAGTTTCTGAGATTAGTTCCTGGAACTTTTTGGTCAAAAAGCGCCTTTATATGGTAATAGGTAACTTTTTTTACCTTAAAGTTAATAACTTGTTCACAAAAGTTAATAACTTGTGCACAGAGATCCATCTTGTTCACACAACATATTATCTTGTTCGCACAAGATAAAAGAAAAATAATCTTTCAGGACTTCAGGCAACTTCCATAGTTGCTGAGTTTTGCTAGTAAATTAAGCCAGTGATTAATGTGCTGTATTATCTAGTTGTGTCCCTCCAGTTTAATAGTACAGTCCTCTTTACAATGGTTAGGTAGTTTTGTGCTGTCGTCAATTTGCTGATAGTGTCATAGTGAATCTTATTCATTGTAACACTGAATGATAAAGATCAACATTGAGACAGACTATACCAAAGCTATTGCTTGCAATATAATGGTTCATAGTTAGCCAAATTAACAGAACGGAGTCAGCCAAGACTTGTCAGGGAAACAGATGATCTGTCCTCTTTCTCATCCTCACATTCTTCTGCTTAAACTCACTGTGAAAGTCCAAAGCTTTCATTCCTCACCTGCCCACCAGCAGTCACTGTTTCCCTCCTCAGCTCATCACCTGCCCACCCAAGTGAAGACATCATTTATCAGTCAGTGTATTTATAGAAAGTCACAACAAATCTGAGCAGGTGGCATCGACATTAACTGTCTGAAAGCAAAATACTATATAAGCTGTACCAGTTTTCAACTTTTCTACAAACAAAAAGTTCCTCCATTTGAATAATTTGAAAGACACTTTAATCAAATGGAATTTCTACAATGAGATCTTTAAATAAACCTACTATTTTATCTCTGACAAACTCTGTGTTTAAACATTTTATCAGCTGTATTCTGAATGGACACTTTGAAAGGTCGGCAGTAAATAATGTTTAAGTGTTTTTCTGGGTAATACACCCAATACATGAAAAGCAGTACTGCCACCATGGCAGCAGGCTCGCCTTTATAAGACTATCACTTACAGTAATTCAATTGATCCACACCCACAGCATCACCATCTTTCCTGGGCCTCTTTCTGTTTCAGTCATGCTGTTACAGCCATCATTTGCACACAGCCGGCTTTACAATGAACCTCCACGATGACACGAGCCATGGTTGCTAGGAGATTTGTGGCACAACTGCAATGCTTCTAAAGGAAGTGTACAGTCTTCTGCTTCTTTATGTGGAGTGGGTCTGGCATGGTGGGGGTGGGCAGCAGGCTGGAGAGGAGCAGTTCTGCAGATGGTCATAGCAGTGGGGCTCCTGGCAGCTGCCCTGTTTAAAAAAAAAATGCCCACAGCAGCTGTCTCTCGTACCATTCAGGCAGTAGAAAGGGCAGCCTTCTGCAGGATTACCACTATAAACTCTCATCTAATCAAACAGTCAGATGCTGTGATGAATGCACAACGACTGGTTCATTTTTTCAACGGTTGCTCTGGAAAATCATTTACTAACCAACAGATCCACTGACTCTGATATCAGCGACCCGCTATTTCCATGATGGTTGTTCTGCAATTACACTGTGCTCATATATGGACCCTGACAGATTAGCTGTTACTTAGGAGCAGTTCACTCAGCCAACTCACTCATAGAATAGATTATTATGTGAATGTAGAATATGTACAGTGTGCCTCATCACTCCCCACAAGGAAACATCAAGTTCAGAACATCAGGGAGTGGGAAGTGACAATTTTAACTCACTCCCCCAGAGGAAGGTGGACTCAGAGCCTACCAGTGGATCCGAGGGTGGAGGCTTGCTGGTCTTTTACTTTACCAACGAGATAACATCAACTCATCATGCATGTCCATAAATGGCCGTCCGTTCCATAACCTTTGAGATTGTTCACGTTGTCCACTGTCATATTTCAGATTGGATTATGGCTCAAACAAGTACAGATGTGTCGTCTATGTAGCCTTCAGAGCCAACAGAAGCTCCCGGGAGCTGATCAGAACAGAGTGGGTTCATCTCATCAGGAGGGGGGCCTTAAAGAGACAGAAGCTAAAACAGCCTGTTTAAGACAGAGGCTGAACTGAAGAGCTGCATAAAGTATAAGATAAATAAGGAGTTTTTACTGTAAATCATGCAAAGACATTCCAGTAGAGCCCCAGAATAGAATATAAATATAGACCTGGAAATGTGCAGAATATGTCCACTTTAAGTGGGCTAAAGGTAACAGATCAAGCATATAAAAATACTCTTTTGAAGTTAAAGTCTCTCATTCAAAATCCTACTTGAGAAAATGTTATTATCAGCAAAATGTACAACTTTACTTTCGTGTCTAGAGTAAAAAGTACTATACATACACATATATATATATATATTCACCATCACATATGGATATGTGCTTGTAACTATGTTGGTAGAGAGTGGGTCTTATATGCACATAGATTTGGGATAGAGCTGTTGAAAAATGTTTGTCTTAAGTGTTCCATTTTCTGGCCTTCTTCTGGCTTTTTCACATATTACATAATCGTTCTGTTGAATCTTTGAGGAAAAATTCAAAAAGAATTTAAAAGATTGTCAGCAGAGCCAAACTGGTGCTGAGAGTATGACATTTCCAATGAAAAACATCCACTCATCATATCCTCTTTTAAGAGTTATCTAACCACATGATGTTCTGTATTTCGACATATAAATCTATCACTTAGAAACAGTCTACATTTCAAATAATTAAATTTGCACCTCTAGGAAATGCACAGTGATCCCGCTGAGAGATGTTTCCTCCCACCACGTTTAATGAAGTCAATTTTCATTCACAGTTTGTCCTGATGTAATAAATGGGGAGGAAAAAGTGTGTTTGTAAATGATCAGTCATTACTATACACCAGGAGAGTGGCAAAACATTGAAAAGAGCACATGTGCTAATGAACAACAAACACATTATGCCTTTTATGCTATTTCATCATAAACACAAGCGCCTGAAGATAAGGGGAAAACAAGCACGGAGTCACAGCTGGAAAATCAAACCGTGGCGTTATGATTGATCAGAGAGCATCCCTTGGCGTAGGTGAGACAAAATGCCTGAGCTTTAAGATGCATTCCTCACTCTTTGTCCGGCGGTTATGAGTGGAAGGAGCAGCTAAGTGTTTGAAGGTGTTTCACAGGGAGCTATTCTCCAGCCCTGAGAGACAAGCAGAAAGTGTTTCTGATCTCTTGTTACACTTCATTTGAGTCTTTGAATGCATTCACTGGATATAATTGTTCTGAGGCTGAGGAATAATGGGATCACTTAGCAATAGAACACAATGGTAATTTAATATACCTTTGTGTGTGTGTGTGTGTTTGTGTGTGTGTGTGTGTGTGTGTCTGCGGACTGCCTTGTATCCAGTTACGTTTTTCAAAGATCTTCCAGTTTCTCGAGGCTCTGTATCGATTTGTAACTCCATCCTCTCGCCTCCAGTCCTCAGTCTTTACACAATGATGTACAGGCCATTTGTCAATCAGCCCATTTGTTTGACATGTTTGTCAAAAAGAAAAAGAGTGTCTGGAGAGGCATCATTACAAAAGGACTACTGTTATACTATGGCATTAGCAGAATTTAGCATCAGAAGTGACAGCAGATATTCTACTGTGATAACACTTTGAAAATGTCTTTGTTTCAAGAGATTTCTTGACCTTTTTTTAACAGATGACAAAGGGCAGGCTAACATGTAGCTATTAAGGTACAGTTTATTGTCCAGGAACCTCAACAACATTTACAACAACAACAATTGTGCTTTCCAAAGTTATAGAAGGAATATAGAAGACAATGACAGGACAGTGCAGCATTTCAGTGTTTGATGTAATAAAAAAGGACATCTCACTAAAACCAAATATAACAGCTGTTAGGAAGGCTTAAGATTTAAAAGCAGAGTGTTAGCCAACCTGATGCTAACGGAAGGCTGTTTCAGAGCCAAGGAGCCAGGACAGCAGGGGTCAGCAGTTGGCTCAACCATGTCAAGTCAAATTTATATATGAAGCACATTTCATACGACAGACGTAGACTCAATGTGCTTCAAGACCAAAAGCAAAAAACATCATACATGACAAAAGATATATGCGTAAAAAGATAAGAAGATAACATAAGACGAGAAGGTATTACATGTATAAAAACATATGAGATAAGATAAAACATAAGATAAGAAGTTATAAAAATAAAAGGGAATAAGATATAATTATAATTATTATTATAATTATTATTGGAATAATAATAATAATAATAATACTGAATCAAAAATAAAAATTTTAGCCATTAACCACATACTTTAAACCTAACTAAAAGCTTGTGAAAAAAGATGTTTTTAGTCTGCTTTTTAAAGAAGACACTGTTTTAGCATACTTTAGTTGATGTGGTACAGAATTCCAGAGAGGAGGACTATAGTGACTGAAGCACCAGAAGTTGATTTAGAGTTTATTTTAGATATAGTGAGGAGACCTTTGCTTGATGATCTAAGGGATCTGTCCAGTGTGAACATGTCAACAACGTAACAACAAGCAAAGCCATTCATAGATTTAAAAACAATAAGTATTTTAGAATCGATTCAATTCATCAAATCAACCTTTTGGTTTTAGTTAATACCTTGGCTGCAGCATTCTGAAAGATCTGGAGTTTATTTAATACCTGCTTTGTCAGTCCAGCAAAAAGTGAATTTCAGTAATCTAATCTATTAGAAATAAATGCATGAATCAGCTTTTCAGAGTCTGACTGTGACAGAAAGCATTTCACTTTAGACATATTTCTGAGGTGATAAAAGGCAGCCTTGGAGATATTAGATATGTCCTTCTGGAAGTTAAGATCAGCATCTAAAATCACACCCAAGTTTTTGGCCTGCTCACAAGGTTTTACTGCCAGAGTTAAGAGTGAATCTGGTGCCTCAAAGCCTGGGGACCAACTAAAATAATCTCTATTTTGTCCTCATTTAGCTGTAAAAAAATGTTTTGGCCATCCAACATTTCATATTTGCAATGCATTGGATGAGGTCATTCATTGGGCTAAGGTTGTAGGCAGAAACAGATATGTATAACTGTCATCAGCATGGAAGTGATATGAAATATTGTATTGCTGAATGATGGACCCAAGTGGGAACGTATACAAATTAAACAGCGGCGGACTAAGAATTGACCCTCCATGTGGAATGCCAAATTCAACTGATTCAAAGTTAGAAACAGGAAAAGATCTTCCAGTAAGATAGGAAGAAAGCCAATTAAGAACTGTGCCTCAAAGGCCTAAACAGTGTTCTAGGCACTGAAGAAGAATTATATGGTAAACAGTGTTGAAGGCTGCACTGAAGTCAAGAAGTACAAGAATAGAGACTTTATGGTTGTCTGGGCTAATTGTGAGATCATTAACAACTCTGACCAGGGCAGTTTCTGTACTGTGACTCTTTGTTAACTCTAAAACCAGACTGGTAAACATCAAACAAATTGTTAGATGACAGATATGACAGACATATGTAATTGTTGGTATAAAACATTTCCAAGAATTTTTCCTAGGAATGTAAGGTTTGAGATTGGTCTGTAGTTCTCAAGAACACATGGATCAAGATTACTCTTTTTCAAAAATGGTGTTATAATAGCATGTTTGAGACTCCAGAGAGTAGGGAAGCATTAACAATCTCAAGATCATCTACCAAACAGCTGAGAACATTTTTGAAACAACTTAGTAGACGTTGGGTCAAGAGCACATGTTGCAGAATTTTACTGCTGTTCTAGTTCTTGTAGTATTACAAGCGGCATTGGACAGAGTGACAGACAGAAGAAGAAAGGTCACACCCACCAGCAGAGGAAGCCACAATATTATTTCTAATATTGGAAACTTTGTATTTAAAGAATGGAAAACTCATTACATTTCTCTGAAGAGTGGAGCTCAGTAGGTATTTGTCTTGGAGGATTAACCAATTTATCAACTGTACAAAACAGAAACTTAGATCATTAAAATTTTAAGTAATAATTTGAGAAAAGTAACCATGGGCCAGGTTTTTTTTCTACAGTACTACTCATTAGGGGGCTGGTGTTGTAATGGTGCAGAGAAAACAGAGCCCAAAATGTTAATTGGTTTCAATGTGTTTTGTTCATTTATTTAAATCAATTAAATTTAAAAAATGGTTATTATTGGTTACAGGTTTAGGATTGAGGGCAGATGTTATAGTTCCCTTTAGAAAGTGAAGGCTAATAGAGTGACAGCATCTTATGTTAATACTCATTTGGCAAAAAAACATATCTTCTGTGTTCCACTACAAGACTAGAAATGAAATTGATGTCCACACACAATAAAAGGAGGCCTGCCTCATTTATGGTTGAAGCAAAGGGCTGTCATTGACACAAATCTGTTCTGGCCAGAAGGCCAGAGGTTGTTTATGTACCTGTGTTATACATCTTGTAAAGTTATAAGACGTTAGATGGTCATATTTATTGAGTAATATCTAATTCATAATAATGTATGTGTAGTATCATAATATCTGTGTTGGAGGGGCAGATTTTGCCCATGAGTCATTACTTGGAGGCCCAAATTATAACCCCCTCTTGCCCTTTAGACATGAGGGGACTATAGGGCAATAAGAGTTATGAAATTCTGTATACACTGTATACTCTGGCACTGTAAACAGAAGCATGTGACTGAACAATGTGACAAATCCATAAATAAAGCATAAAGCCTATAGTAACAATCATAAATACTTTTGGCAGATATAAGCCACCACTGGAAGAATCAGTGAAAGTGTGACCATCAACACTTATTGCCCATCAAAGTCATCTCACTGTAAAATACCTTTGGCTTGGGAAAGGAATTGAAGCCTCAACTACCCAATCCAGCCATCAGTAGTCCCTGGATGACACATAATACCAATCCACCACGGAATTGGTTGGCTACAAATGAAGGATGAAAACGCCAGAGTCAGATGTATTTGTGAGGAGTCAGTCAAGTGGAACTCACAACGACTACGCTGTTTACCACCATCATCCTGAGGTGTTTTGAGTCTGGCTTGTACCCGCATTAAGAGCTGACAGGGAGGCATCCTCAGGAGAGTGGACGCCCACATGAACAGGAGAATTACAGGAAACTGCCACCTCTTTTACATGGTAACAGATTACCCAGTGAATTGAAAACACTTACTCAGAGCTTTAAGGAGAAAGTATAGAAACCTAATGGTGATGCTAATTTTGCCAAGCAGAACTCCACAGTGAGCTGAAAAAAAGACATCTACCAACAATTATTTACACTAGCTTGGTAATCAATCATTTCACTAACCAGTCTGATAATGCATTAATGTTAGGTGTTTTCTGTTTCAGTCAACACAGATGTTGTGGCAGCACTAGTAGCAGTTAACATTTGTCATTTCAATTGAAGTAATTACGCCAATTTCAGAGTTGTTTTTTTCTGTAAACTGGTGTACAACCACCTGCACAGATTATTGTCGCCATTTCTATGGCAATTTTTCGGTCTCCGCTTTTCTGGTTCTGACACATGAAGGTAACGTCTCTATTCATAATTCCACCTGGCTCTGTTCAGCACAGTTGCTCTCCAAACATCATTGAGTACATACTAGACCTTTCTGAATTACTGAAAATGTCAGATGTGGACAGTGATTCTGAGGTCTGGAACCACACTATATTTAGCCTGGTTAATGTTATGTGCTAATGTCAAGTGCGCATGCTAATGTTAGCAGCCTATTAAACCAAAACAGTGAGCTTAAAAGGGGCTGAAAACCTCCATAGAGGTAAGGGGAAATGCAATAGTTTGAGTGATAATTCTCTTGAGGTTTACAGAGAGTCATTTGATTCATTTTTAGATATGAAAAAAATATTGCTTAGCTCATGTTTTGATGCTGTCCACAATACATATTCTGTACAGTCTACATACTCTCCAATTCAGAAAACACCAAATGCTCACTGGCGTGCTTTCTCACTTGTTTGTGAAACAGATGCCTATATCCAGAGCAAATTATCTTTGATATTAGCATACAGTATGGCACTCATTACACATGAAATGTTTTCAAAGAGATCCTCTCATGCCGAGCAACTCATGTCTGTGTTTAGAGAGTTTCAGCTTGTTGTGCATCCTACGCATATATCCTACAGCAAAGCTGATTGTATCACAGCTAAGCTGACTTTTTCAACTTTCTGGCAACTCCGCTTCAGATAGGGGAAATTTGCATTAATTAGATAGGCTCTGAGTAGCAAGAATATGCTGGAGGATGAATATATTAAAAGGAATTTTGAGACATGCTATAAATACTAAACAACATTGTTTTTTCACTACTTGAGATAGATATAAAGGATAGACATAATGCTTGAGCTGTGGAGAGTCTTACCTCTCATGCAGTAGCATAGGTAGAAATCAAAGTGTGGGTGGGCACAGAGAAAATCAGGTGGGCCTAGCTCATCCAAGACCAATCATTCTTAATAGGTTCTGAAACACATATTAACCAGAATAGACCATTACAACTGCCTGAATGCACCACCGTTTAATCATACAAGCCTTATACGTCAGAGGTAATAATACAGTCACAAAGATGAACATTAAGAGCATTGCATAGTCTGGTACACATATTTACACACAAACACATACAGCTGACAGACGCAACAGCATCATGAATCAAGCATATGGATAGAGGTACTCAGGCACCAACATGTTCAGTAACGTTAAAAATCACACCTGAACATAGCCTGGCACTGTCGGCACATAAACCACACACACACACCACACACACACACACACAGATGGCAGACACATCAACATTAGCATAAAATCCAATTGTACACCCAACAAAAGCTATACCCAATAAACAATAATATTGAAATAGGCAAGGCTACTACGGTCCGAAATTGTAAATGAGTTTACTTTTGATGATTACAGCAGGAGATGGCAGAGCTTGGTGTTGAACACTGAAATTATTTCATTATAGTCCAACACTTCAGTCCGTTCTCTTTCAAAGGAGAGCAGGGAGAAAGAGTTCAGTCTGTATGTCATCATTGATGCCCTGATGGCAGGTTGATGATGTTTTTTTCTGACTGACAGTTGAAAAGAGTCTTTCAACAGTACAACTTGCTGCTGCTGCTGCTGCTGACGGGGAGAGGGTTGAATTAGCAGCAATGTACGTATTGTTACTTCTTGGCACTTGTTAAGGAGAAACTGGCACAGGAGTGGGTGTCTGAGTTGAGAATAATGGCTGAACTTGAGCTGAATTCTCTTACTGCTGCTCCTCACCACAGCTTTTTGTGACTGCTTTGTTTCACCATGGTTATTATCTTAACCTACTTAATCATATCTTAATCATATGGTAAACAAGAAGCAAGAAACAAGAATGGTTTTGTTTTGCGTGGACATGTAGTCAGATAATTGAAATATTATTCATTGATTGCTATACACTGGATGATCCAGCAAAAAAGGAGGCCTTCTGACTGGGTGTGCATTAGTGCCAAGTGGGTGGGCCCAGGCCCACCAAGGCCCACTCACAGCTACGCACCTGCTGTCATGTGCTTGTTTACAAAAATGGTTAGTTCAAATAAAATGACACATAAACATATATCCCCTTAATATATTCCTGAAATGTGCATACCAGTTGGAGCTTCATTATTCTCAGTGGAGTTTTTTCCCTTGTGGTTTAAAAGATTTTAAATATGTATGTGCCTCCAGCCTCAAGGAAAACATATAGCAAAGTAACTCCAAGCTACAAGTGGTCCAAAGGATCAGCCAGTTGAAGCACATAATTACTCATTTAGCATCCTCCAGTACTAGTTATGCTACTGCTTTCAGTAAATATTCAACTTTCAAACTCTCATCGGTCTATCTGAGTCCTCAGGCTGTTCAAATGTTATGAGCATCACAGTGTGAAATGTTGGATCATCTCTGGAACCTACTATGTTTATTAATGTGTCCCTCTAACCCTCTGAGCTATGTTGTTAATAGCTTCTGGTGGGGTCTCCCAAAACAGAAGCTATTTCCCCCAATATTGAAGCAGTCCTAGGGGTTGTGGGAGTCAAGTCTAGTAGGATTCTCTAGTGGAGAATCCTCGAGACTGTTGTCACCAGAAAAAAGGCCTTAAATTAAAAATTAAACTACCTCAATCTACATTTTACCTCTTCTGGTCATGACAGTAATTTTTGTCCAAGAAGTAGCATGATGTTATAGTGCTGCAAAGCATTGATGGATGATTGGAGTGGATGTTGGGGTGGATGGATGAGTCAGAAAAGCATGTGACATCCCATATAGTACCAACACTCAAGATTGTGTTTTTCCCCCCCCCCCAACCCATGATGGGAATGCAACAGTAACCCCTAACCCGAACCCTGACCACAATCTTTCCATAACCTTAACAAGGTAGTCATACTTGCTGAACATTACCGAAACCATAATTAGATGTGGCAGATCAGAAAAATGTCATATGAATTGTTTTTGAAAGTCACTGACAAGCAACCTTTTTGGTTGTTTAGGTATGAAGACTTGTTGGAATACAGAGCCTGCCTAGGAGACTGACCTCGGACAGGAACTAGAAGCAAACACCTGGTGGATGGGCTTAAAAAAACAAAACAAAAAAAACAGGGTTGGCCTGTGCAAGGATGAGACCCATTCTTGCAGGAGGAGCATTGCCAGCTGGATGACAGGCAGATGACAGATGCCTCGGAGACCCCTCTTTATGAAACAATGAAACAGGAAGAGCTGGGTAGAAGTGGCTGAAGAAATGAGATACCATGAAGGACTATATTCAGGCTATCATGCTTAACCTGGTTACCCGTTGTCATATATGGACTATCCATCCATCCATTTTCGGCAGCTTAATCAGGTCAGGCAGGCAGGTACAAGCAGGCTAAGCAAGATAACCTAGTTGTCCTCCTTCCCAGCCAGGTCCTCCTGTGGAATCCCAAGATGTTCCCAAGCCATATGGGATGTGCTATCCTTCAAGAGTATTCTTAGTGTGGCCCATCATCTCCTCCCAGTTTGACTTGCCCAGGAGGCATCCTAATCGGATACCCAAACCACCTCAGTTGGCTCTTCAATGCAGCGGTTCTACTCCAAGCTCCTTCAGGATGTCTGAGCTCCTCAACCTACCATTAGGCCATTGTGGGTGAGCCCAGACACCCTGTGAAAAAAATGTTTTGGCTGCTTTTACCAAAATCTCATTCTTTTGGTAACTACCCAACTGCTGTACAGTACATTGTCCACATTACTACCCATATTAATACCTCTTGGGTTCCATCTTACCCTCACTTGTAAAAAACACTCCAAGGTACTTGAACTCTTTCACTTGTGGCACAAACTCGCTGCCAACCTGGAGTGAGCAATCCACTGTTTTCCAACAGAGCACCATTGCCTCAGGCTTATATATCGACTCTTTGTACTCTTCATTTTCTCTTGTGATCTATATATCTATCTAGGGAGGGAGTGTGTGTGTATGGATAGATGGATATATACATGCATACATAAATAGACAAAGATTAAAAAAGAGACAGAAAGTCCATGTGTTTTCCAAAGCTGGAGGCCACATCGAGACTTGTGAAGTCAATGATGTGAGGGTTATGGGATAATAATGATATAAGTGAGATGATAATGACAGCTATTATAGTCATATAGCAGCAGTTCACCAAAATACCTTGTGATACTTAACTCTATCTGGACAATATCTTCTCCGTAGTTCAGGATATAGGGGTCATGGTGACATGTGTTATTAGGAAAATGACAGGATCATTTCCATTTGTCAATTTGGATCTTCAGTGAGTGCTTGTATGGTTGCCCACCATTTGATATATTTCTGTTGAAGTAGTGCATACTGTCCCTTGGCAGATTTTATGACCAAACATTTTTCACATAGCAAGCATCAGCAAACTAAAAGCATCTGTAACATATTTCAACATGCTTTCATTACAAACATCAATTTCTCAACATCTTAACAGTTTCCTCAGGCATGTCATGCAATGTTATTAGTGGGAATTAAATCTAGGCAGTTTCATGATTATTGTCATGAAAAAGCAAATTTTCTCCCCACTGGTGCAATAAACCTTTAAGATTTTTTTGGGCATTTTTGCCATTATTGGATAGTGGGCAGTGAAGAGGCAAACAAGAAACAAGGGGAGAGAAAGATGGGTATGTCATGCAACAAAACCCCTGGCTAGAATCGAACCAGGGGCGTTGCGATTGTTTGGCATGCCATTCGGCTACTGGGGCACTCCCATAGACCTTTCAATTAAATATGGTATTTGCAATGGAGCAATGCATGATAATACATTTTACTGTTGTGGAGGTTTTGAGATGCCGGGAGCTCAACCGTGATTTTACAGCAGACTTTTCAAACGTCTTAACACAGAATCTGTCAAAGGCACATTAACATCACGCTGCCACTGTGAACAGGAGCAGCTATTCTGAGCTTTTGATGAGTCAGTGAGGTCACCCCACAAAAACAATGCACCTGAGACAGACAGCTGTGCCGGTGCTGGCAGGCTTCCTTCTGCACCGCAGAACAAACAGCAGCATCTGAAAAGAAGAGCATCCCTTTCAATTATGCATGTGTTCCAATGAGGGGCTTGCAGTGTTGATTCCTTTGTTCGCATATGCAGAGACAGCAAACTGTATCTCTACTGGTCAAGTTTTCCTTTCATGTCACATCAAGGTAGACATGAAGATGAAAAATCATCTTCACATCAGAGGCTTTTGCATGTTGATGTGAAACAGTTAGTTAGGGATGCTGGTTAAGTAATGAGGCCACTAGTTAGAATCCTGGACTGGCCCTGAAAACTCCTGGCAGGAAAAATGAATGAGAAACACTTCTACTTTCAACACTTGCATTGTTGAGCAGCCAGTGATAACAAAGCTAAGCTTTATCAATCCCTGAAGCCTAACGATTGAGGTTTTTTACTCCTATGGCTCAGGTGGTAGTGCGGGTCGTCCATTAATTGGAAGATGGACGGTTCAATTCCTGGCTCCTCCAGTCAGCATGTCGAAGTATCCTTGGGCAAGATACTGAACCCCAAAGTGCTCCTGATGGCTGTGTCATCAGTGTGTTAGTGCATGTACATGCGTTAGAATCCTCTCCTGATGAGCAGGTTGGCACCTTGCATGGTAGCCATCAGTGATATCAGTGTATGAATGTATGTGTGGATGGGTGAATGTTGGCATGCAGTGTAAAGCACTTTGAGTGGTTGGAAGACTAGAAAAGCACTATATGAGTGCAGTCCATTTTACCATTTAAAGGGTAGTTGAAAAAGAGTTATTGAAAGTTCCATGATGATGCTATTCATACATGTCATGAGAGTTGCACCATATTAGCAGGATTTTTATTTTGATTTTATAATGTATGATGTCATTTCTCTAAGGGGGCATTCAGACCGACATCAGCTCTATGTGAAAAAAATGCAGTCCTCCCAATTATTAGCATGGGGTCAGTGCATATACACAGCGGGGGTGCCACTGCAGAGGGCTCAGCAAAAAAATTGCAGTGTTGTACAGCATACAGGGCACATTTTGACTGTTTACCTTGCATTATCACGATGAAAGATGAAACAGTTGCTGCTGTGATAACTTTCCAGAGTTATAAAATCCTGTCTGTGAGTTTTACAAACTGTTGTTTTGGCATCTGATAAACCTAAAAACGAAAAAACGAAAAATCTGTCGCTAAAACTTGGCTTCCTGGATTGTATTTCATTGTCGGTACCTCAAACAAACACGCCCCCACCAGCGCTGCGTCTACTGGTTAACGAAGAGCTGTTTTCAGTCTGAACGCCAACTGAGTGCTAGAGATGAGACTGAAGCTTCTTATTTTCAGAATTAGATACATTTATTCCATTTTATGTTATATGGCATCCTACGCAGTGACCGAAATCCTTTATTTAAAAAAGAAATCACTTAAAGAATCCTGATTTGTGATGGTTTTCTGAATGTCATATGCTAAGTCAGCTTTTGTTGAGGAGGTTTTTGTTTTGGTGAGATTTCTAGAAAATTCAAGGCAGCTAAGAAAGAATACACAGTATCCTTCTATGACACCTCTGTAATTTAAATTCAATCTTTCAAAATGTGCTCTTTTTTAATTAGTGGAATGCACATCATGATTGGTATGTGACCATCTTGGTTGTTGCAGTTGTCTAGTATCCATAGATCATGAGCAAGTATATTTTCTTCGATAGAAAGATCTGGTTCCATTTCACGTGCAGTACCAACGGGACACATATTTGAAAGAGGTTAAAGGTTTTTTTTTTTACCGTGAAACTTGTTCAAATGTGCTTGAGTTAGAAAATAAAGGCCTGAGAAAATCCAGCACTTTAGTCGTTCATCCCCAGAGGTCATGTCTTGTGTAAACACAACCACGGTATCCCCCACCTCTTTATTTGACGATTGCCAGACATTTGATGTTAAAGTCACTCAAGCTTGCAGACGTAGTCTGGGACTATGAAGTGAGTGTGTTTTGACAGTCTCATAATATATCTCTCTGTACTGCTTGGCAGTGCCAATCAACAATAAACATGCCTGGATGCCTGCTGTAAGCTATTTTACAGCTCTTGATTTTGCTAATACATTTTTGGAAGGAAAGACACTGCCTGCATGATGTTCAACACTCTGTTGTCTGGAAAGTGAAAATTGAACTTTGTTAATGGTCCCTGGTTTGTTCTGTGCTGTGACCTTGCTGTGGTGAGGAGGCTGCTGAGAGCTAGAGAACAGAATCTAGACAACAGTGATTTGGTTCCTTAAATCAGGGGTTTGTAAATTAATAATGTAATAATGTCATCAGATAAATATTAAATAGTTGCTAGTGCAAATAAGTTTACAGAAAATGATGAAGGATTACATGGAGGAAACAAGCAGACATTCAGTGCAGCCCAGTGGAGCCTGGTGGTCAGAATGGTAGATGGTTGTCTGCCTCCAGCTCTGTCAGCCTTTACTCACAATGACATGCTAACACATTTCTTAGTTTCCTACTGTCATTGTAGAATGTTGGTGTGGTGTAGTATTTTCTTTTGAACTAAAACCTTAACTCTTTACCTCACTCAAGTTGCTAACCAAGTTGAATGGTGAGGTGCAGACAGGTGACAAACAAGGACGGATTATGAGACCATGTTTGATTGTTTGATTTGATTTATTGATTGGGACAGTGTGCAGTTTTAAACATTAAAGATGCACTGCACCGGAGTTAGCTCGAAGCTAATTTGCATCTGTCGTCCCCCACAATCAAAACATTCAACAGCACAACAACAAACAGTACAAAGCAAAGAACACACCATACAAAATACAAAGCTACACACAACAGCACATCGCATACACCCACAATATCAATTAAAAATGAATAATGTAAACTACACTCAGTCCACACCAAGCCGGCTAAATTCGTAAACGCATCTTTTTCTCTCCATTTTGTGTTCTCTGTCCAGATTAAAACGGTTTTTTTCTCTCCCGAAAGTGAAACTTTGTAGAAACAGCCTCCAGAATTTTATTGTCTACTTTGATTGCTTGTTTACAGTTAAACATAGCTATCTACCACCTTTCTCTCACTGAAATTATCTGCTCACAATAAACAAAAAGCCACAGAAAGGGAAAAAGTATACCATTTCTTCTTCACTGTGGCTGACCTGCCTGTTGGTCCTCCGCGCATGCCCAGTAGAAGGAGGATTACCTGTTTTAGTGTTTTAATGTGGACAGAGGTATTTGCATAAACGAGCTGAAACCCCTGCTGTGGACACATGTCGCTTCTTCTCGGAAATAGCGTTTTAGAATTTAGCCAGCTTAATGTAGACGTAGTCTAAGACAGTTGGCCCCAGGTCAAAGACGTGCATAAAAGGCCCAACTCATTGGTATCAGAGCTGACAGCAAGAGTTTGACATGGTGCCATCTCTTCCATCAACCCACATTGTTGTTTATTATAGAAAACCAGAGGAGATCAGTAGCTGCAAACTTGTCACTGTAGTCACTGTTTCTGAACAACCAGTTTACCTGTAGTTCAATGACCCTGAGGCACACTGAAGTACATTTTAATTATACCTGAAAATCTCCTCTGAATTAAGTGTATACTGACACTAAAAGATATATTTTTTTTCCATCTAAACAATATTTTTTCTTTCTGCCTTAGCTTCCTTGTTTTCATCTTGCCGAGGCACAGTAGACATCTAACTTGGATTAATAACTCCCTGAAGGAAACATCATCAGCCGTTTGTGTCCTGTTAATTTATCGGCTGTATAGTAATATACCTTTATTGTCTGCAAGTAATGATTAGAAATAAATACTTCAATAAAAATATCTTAAGTTGCATTTATCTGACTTAATTTATTTAATAGAACAAATAGAGTTACCAGAATCCTACAATAAAAATACAACTCACTATTATAAAGTAAATTCAACACAATGACAGTTGTGTTATATTTGCTTAACCACATATTTTTGTAGGTAGCACCAATTGCTAGTCAAGTAAATTCATTGATTCATCTGCTCATTTCACAAAATTATGACTGTGTTGAATAATTCATAAAAAAAATGTCACCACTTGTTATATTATTTATTACAGCATTTACAGTATTATATCTCATCTTCAAACCATTTAAAAGGTACTATACAGAAGGCCACAGAGGACGTGTAAAACAAAAAGGGCCTCACTCAAGAATGTTTTCTCCTTTTTTACTCTTTAATGTGCTTGTGAAACCTGAATAAGAAAACAGCTTTGTAAACATGATATAAGAAATGTTGAAATTACTCAGTTGGAATGTTTTATAGCTGTTAGAGAACCTGCCACAAACCAACATAAAGATTACTGCCTCCACAAATCTTCACAAATTTCATAATTTTGCCATGATCACTCAATTTTGTTCTGATCATCACAGTAAGAAAACATCGCATCCAACACAAGTTCTTCAGTTGCTCGTTCGTGCAAACAAAGATCAAATGGACAATTTATGATTGAGGCCAATTATTTTAAGGGTGAGGCATGTGATGAGATGAAATATTCATCATGTTTCTTTGTGATCATAAAATAATTGCGTTCATGAGAAAAGTGGTTTTACAGCTTCACAGAATAATTACTACTGTCCAGATCATAAAATATAAAGACTATCCATGTGATTGCAAAAATAAGTTGGTTTTTTTCCCTCACATCTTTTATAAAATGTATATAAAATGTTAAAATGTCCCATAAAGAGGGACATTTTAACATTTTATATCACTTTAATCAATCACATCAAAGCATTATGCCACCTGATGTGATGAAGGCCAAGTTAAGCTTATGAATTGTAATTTCACTTTCCACTGAGTTGCAGTGGTGGAAGAAGTATTCAGATCCTTTACTCAGGTAAAAGTACCAATACAGCAATGTAAAAATACTCCATTACAAGTAAAAGTCCTGCTTGAAAAATCCTACTACAGTAAGTAAGTACATAAGTATTATGAGCTTGATGTAGTTAAAGTATTGCAGTAAAAGTAGTAGTAGTAGTAGTAGTGACTGATATATTATCATATATGACATCATTAGATTATTAATAGTGAAGCATCAGTGTTAGAGCAGCATGTTACTGTTGTAGCTGCTGGAGGTCACCAGATAAATCTGAGGGGTCGTGAGATGATTAATGGGAGAGGAAGGAAGAAAAAACTAAATTCTGATACACAAATTTATTTTTTCAATAATCTTAGATTTTTGGTGCCGTTAACAACTCAGACATCTGAAATGAAGTAGAAAGTTACAATATTTCCCTCCGAAATTAAGTGGAGTGGAGTAACACCAAATACCTCAAGTACATCAAAATTGTACTTTTACTTTCCACCACTGCTGAGTTGCAAGTCAAAAATGTACAATGAAATAATGCACCCTGAATATAGAATCCTGAGCCTCATCATTATAATCCATTCTTTTGTCATGTTTGTTTGAACTTGATGAAAGAATGACGAGTGTGTGCCAGCAGAGCTCTTTGCAACAAAGAATGATATATTCTGAGTTATATAACTGTTTCATGTTATCCATGTTCATGCAGTGTGCAATGAATCATTCTCCCGGCTAGCGTGTATATGATCATGTGGCACGAATCACAGCTGGGCTTCATTTCTGGGCACATGCCGTGGTTACATTCAGACTGCGTTGCCCTGTTTTCGCATGCAAAACCTGGATTTGCATGTATATGTGTGGTTTGTGAATTAAAGTTGTGTGTCAGATGTTTTATTGGAGAGGAAACCTTAACGTTGCCCCCACACTCAACTGTTGCAGATTTACTCTGACCCAGGGGAGGGTGAAAAGAAAAACGAAGACCCCAGATTATTATGCCATAAATCTGCTAAGTGCCTTTTTTTTCCTCAGGCAATGAAAGGGCTGATTTATACTGACATAATTGCCAACAGCGTAAACTACTTGAAGAACCTGAAGAACATTAAATCTTGCATGAAGCCATTAACCATCTCTCAGCATTCATGCCTCCACACTAATTCTGCTTCTTACTAACAGTAGATAAGAGGAACATGAAACTGTCTGCTGTCCGGAGAGCTCTTGACATGAACCATATACACACACCATTCCGTGCTATCATTACAGTTTTACATAAAGCGCCTGGCCTCAGCTGTTTGTTTAGGACAAGCAGTTTTAGAGCTCTGAACATCATCAGTGTTTGAGAAGAATTGCCGGAGCTTCAAATGTCTGTCTCTACAATCCTCTGCTGACATAAATGAAACAGCCTTTCCCAACCAAAAACTCTGGTGGAAATGTAACTGCACATACAAAATGAGTTTGTTCTCATTTAAACAAATAGTTCAACATTTTGGGAAATACACACATTGGCTTTCTCTCCCTGAGCGAAACAAAAAGATTGATATCAGCCTCTTGTCTATGTGTTCAGTATAGAGCTGAAGTCAGGACATGGTTAGCCTAGCTTAGCATAAAGACTGGAAGCAAGGGGAAACAGCTAGCCTGCCTCTGTCCAAACTTCAAAAATACACCTACCAACACATCTAAAGCTCACCAAGTAATATGTATCTCATTTTTTAAAATCTGTACACAAGTAGAAATGTGAAAATTTTTCAAAACGCTGATTTAGATTTAGGGTCATGTTCAGACAGACTTTAGCTCTGCATGAAAAAAAGCAGTTGTCTCATTCATTTTAATAACATGCAGGTTTCATGGCAAAAAAAATTAGCTCAACTTTTGTTGCAATGCAATACTGCATCATCTGGTAACAGCAGTAAGACTTGGGAGTATTGTTTGATGTGCAATATAGATTAGTGTAGGCGCAGTTTTATGACCCACGTGTCTCTTCTGAAGTCTGTAGGCAATGGAAACAGAAGAAAACAGATCATTCATAAAGGGCCCACCCTCTTACAGTTTACTTTGTTGGGACTTGGTGGTTCTGGGTTTTGATTTTTTGATTTTTAAAAGTAATTAATGAAGTCATTTCTCTAATTCTATCTGACTGTGCCAATAACTGCAGGCTGTTGATGCTCGGA
Organism: Thunnus thynnus; assembly: GCF_963924715.1. Taxonomy (NCBI): domain Eukaryota; kingdom Metazoa; phylum Chordata; class Actinopteri; order Scombriformes; family Scombridae; genus Thunnus; species Thunnus thynnus. The sequence continues at coordinate 27,953,807 of NC_089534.1, forward strand.
AGACAGATCTGGCATTTTCTGAAGTGTCTTCCACACCAAAATCATCTTTCACAATTCCAAACAAATCTGCTGATTAACTCATAAGGTCTGGCTGTGTTTTTTTTAAATATATCAACAGCAGTGAAAGTTTAAACAACATAAAAAAAACAAGTAGAGACCTTGGCATTTTGATATTTACTCTGATATGTCTCTTGTCTTGGCACTTGTCATTTTTGAAAAAGTTGTGTATTTGCCTGTAAGCTAAAGGTGCATTGTTCACATTGTTTGTCTTCCTCGTTCAGAATGGCAGACTAGAGTGTTTCCCATCCCGTTACAAAAGGAGAAAAAGGAGAAAACCTGCCTCCTGATGCATCTAAAGCAGGCCAGCATGTCTGCCGGTGTGATTCATCCCTCTGCAGTAGACTAGACCTCTTTACAGGAAGGCCGTGCTGGAAGACAGCTCCCGGCTCGCTGCCGCTCCCTAAAATGTGGATCAGCGAGCTTAATATTTCGCTGATTGCTTTTATTTGGGGAAATAGGCCTGAAAACAGAGTGGTGCGCTTTTTGCTCCCAGCACTTTACCACCTACTTGAATCATGCTCATCCATTCCCATCTGTGAGCCTCATATTATAGGACAAACCTGTGTGTGACTGCTCCACATGCGTATTTATATACACCAGAGAGAGCTGATGGATGAATTTCAGATGTGCTTCCCAGGAGTCTGAGGGGATGTTTCCATTTCTAGACTGGGGGAAAATGCTCTATGCAGCCCATGGGAATAGAGTATCTTAGGTGCCTGTGCTGCCGTTTCCATTCGATTACCTCATCTCAAACTGCTGCTGTTACTCCAACAGCCCCCTGTTCACGTTTTGCATGAAACAGAACAAATGCATTAACATTATGCATAAAATATACAAGTGAGCGTATGTTTAAAAACACACATGAGGGAGAGGACTCAACATCTGCAGAAAATTATTTTCCTATCACATGGTGAGACTGTAAAGTCCAGAAAGAAATACAGCATGCGCAGTTACACCCACTTTGTTCCCCTTCTCCTTCATTTATCCCCACGACATAGACTTTGATTTATTCCAGCGTCTTGCATGCACACAATAACAAGGAAAAGTGGACCTGAGCAGCATTATCCGCTATTCGGAAAGTGGAGAGTCATTCCACAGCACCGTTCGCCTCATACTGCAAGTTTCTGTTGCAATAATTTCCCAAATGGTCTCTTTCTTAACTGTGAGTTTCCAAAAATACATTACACATACATACATAACACTCTCAGTGAGGAGGAATATCACACAGCAAGACTATTTCTTATTATATTGCCTGCAGACCCAAGAGACACCAAATCTATAACACCTTCCTCATCCACAAATGGACTATTGAAGACAATAATTCCTGAAATGAATGTATCTGTGGCCATGGGGCAAAGTGTTCTTAATTCACGTGTACTGCATTCTATAAAAGGACGTTATTCTAGCAATACTTTATACAGACAGAATGTATGAGAGTGTAATGAGATAAGTTAAATACAATGGGAAACTAAACCCATACAGGTAATTAGCCATGACCTTAACTTTACTTGGTTTGATGATGTTTGCCCAGTACTAGTAAGCAAAAATTTAATTGTTCCACTGAACATTTTGCTCCCCTAATGCACCATAACAGTAGTTCCCCACACCTGAGCCGAGGTGTGGAGAACTCACATCAAAATGTGTACCAGACTCCTATGTAATGAAACCTAGTTTACTATTCCAGCAAGTGGGCCGACCCTTTGTAACGACCTAGCAACAGAGATGATTTCTGGTCCCTGTTGAGTCAGCCAGCCAACTTGATCTAATGCTTTCTAGAGATCGTGGGATTCCCCAAACTGAATAAATATCTCACATATAAACACAAAACTGCTTTGCTAGCTCAATCTTCTTGTAACTAAAGATATCTGCAGAAAATGTCAGAGTGGTGAGTGGAGCAGGTGGACCCAAACGCAAGAGACAGCAGGCAGGCAGGATATGATGCAGAATATTTAATGAACAATATAAAGTCACTGGAGACACTGGGAACAGGAACCAGGAATAAAGACCATAAACGCAGGAACACCGAAGATACATAGACACAGCAACAAGGGCCAGAAACACAGGACATAAACACAGACGACTAAAGCGAGACCGAACTGAAAACTGGACTATAAATACACAGGGTGTGATTGCAAACTGAACACAGGTGAAGGAAACGGGACGCAGGTGAAACACATGAGGTAATCAACAAAGGTCGGAAAACCCAGAGACTAAAGCTAACAAGACACAAGGAGAAAACATTTCAAAATAAAACAGGAACTAAAATAATCAGACAACAGGTGACACAACACAAGGGCAGACTGGGAGCTGATAAACTGGGGAATATACTAGGAGTAGGGCTGGGCTAACAAGGGTGATGCAGGGCAGGTGAGAGGAGGTGCACATAAACACAGGAGGAACACACAAGGGAAACGGAGAAAACCAAGAGAACAAAAACAAAGTCCAGGCAGGATGTGACAGAAAATTACATTTTTCCATGGACAGATTTAGCTACAGTTTTTAAGCTAGTAGCGCCGTGTTACCGACACAGCTGATGGAGGAATCCAGAGTGGAAGCTGAGATATACTGTCAACTTGAGGGAAAATGATGAAGTCTTGTTGTGTATGGGGGTGCAGGGTAAAAATAAAGAGTGGAGAAGGGTTGGGGTTTCTCAGTGTGTAACTCGTCCCACAGTCTCAGAGTTCAATGCACTCGATAAAGGGTCCGTTTTGTTTTTCCTACAATCCCGAACCAGTTCAGTTCAATCCAGTTTCACAAAACATAAAAGAAACACAATTCAGACTATATATCTTCAAATGTTACAGTTACAGCTGAAAATGACAACCGAAATAAACAAGTTTGCCAAATTCACAAATCTCCGCAACTCAATCAACTGCCAGTTGTCTACATGGAAGTGACTGTAGTTGTTGTTAGCTCGACGTCAGTCTATAGTTTTAATGAATGGTAGAGTAATATTTTTAGTGATGAGGCATTTTTCATTTGAGCACGGCTAGGTGTGCTGTCATGATGATTTGATCATGTTCTAAAATGTCTAGTTGACCAGACTGCTTGGTCGGAATTACCTGTTGTATAATAATGATAATAAAAACAACTATAAAAACTAAACACAGGCAAACAAGGGAAGCAGCAACAAACAACAGTGGGAAGGCTTGTAAATTCAACCCAGCTGACTGTCACTCCAAGTCAGCTGCTGTGTGGGGATGTTCATCCTCACCCTGGTCCACCCTTCGCTAGAGTGTTGAAGTGTCCGTGCCCTAACTGTAGAAAGACAATGAGAGCAAACAAAAAGGCCGTTACCTGTTGTCTGTTTGACGAATTTATTCACACCATATGTGGAAATATCACCTAAAAGACCTATGAACTGGCTGTCAGCAATCAGTCTAATATACAAGTGGTATGTTATGGTTGTTGTTCTAAGGAAATGCATGCCCCTCCTCCCAGCGAGGATGCGAGGAAGAGACACAAGAACAGAGGGGCTGAAGCTGCCAAATAAAAAATCCTTGGTTCCTTGGTGTCATTCCTAAGCGACAGCAGTTACTTATGACGTGCTGCACAGCTGTATCACCTGTCAAACTGACTGATACGAATGTCCACAGAACCCCCTACTTAAGAAATTAAAATTTTTAAACTTTACAGTATCTTAGATAGATAGAAAGAACAAGCTCTCATAGGCCTATACAAGTCTATATACAAGAGGCCTTTATTCATTCAGTTATGTATTTTTTAACATAGCCAATTATCAGTAGTATTATTACTGCTGTTGTTGTTGTAATCATTTAAAATTCCTTTTAAATTGTCTAATTATGTAATTACTTGCATTATTTTCATCTGCACAATAATACACCACATAGCTGCTTAAAGATGTGTGTATGTCAATTGTGTTGTAGAATAAAAAACAAATAAACAGCTGCAGTGTGTGATTTCACTACATTTAGCAATTGAATCAATCCATATATTCTAAAATGTGTGTATTGTGAGTTATCACACACAAGGTGATTGTGCATCATATTGCATCACACCATGTAACTGTGTTTTATAATATATGTGGATCTGTTGACACAACACTACAGAATAAGTGCTGTGAGAATAAACTGTGAATAAAGAATGACTGAATATCGTTTAGGATAAGTCATTGTCATTTAGGTAGTCAATCATGCCAAACGTACAAATATCACTCAATGTCAGCTGGTGCTTCAATTATCATACTTGCTGCAGCTGATCATTAACCAGATGTCCAGCCCATGGACCAGCTGGTGCCATTTAAATCATGAGCCACTGTGGTTATAAAGGTGAAAGATCCTCACCGTCTGATTGTCCATTCAAAAATCACTCTGAGTAGGACTGACTGATCGGTTCTCAAATGAATCCAGGAACTATATGTGCTGCCAGGATCTGGCATGAGCTCGAGCGTAAGGTCGAGCGCTCAAGACACAGGAAAGTGCAACTGTGCCGCGGCATTCTACTCCTCCAGCAGTTAATAATCACTACGCCACTTGAAAGATGTCATTTGTAATACTTTGCATTAGAATATAGTAGAATATTAGAACACAGCAAAATATTAAAATGCAGCGAATGTGTAAATAAGCTTTACAAAGGTCAGTTGTAGCTAATACTGAAGAGCACATATACAATTTACCTGGATAAATCTATAAGTCCTATACCTACAGAAGAGACATGCACACTGATTGTGATCTTAATAGCTACACATGTTGATCATTCTGTAGGCTAGTCAACATATTCACTGTTGTGTGTCAACACAGACAACGACTAGGCTACAATCCTATATTGCATTCTTTTGTAGCCTGAAGATCCACCATGTCGCCATTATATGCACAGAAATCCCACAGTAGTTCTCAAGATCTACTTTGATGGGGAAAGTGAGATTGTGCAGGATTACTGCCTCACGTGTACCTCCATGGACGCTGTGATGAGGCTACTGCCACCTGAGGGGAGCCGTGGCTGGGGGCACCACATTACCGTACTGACAATTGTACTGGCTGGTATACAGCTTGTCATATAGTGTGGTGTCCCAGGCCTTTGAAGTACCCCTGTCTACTGTTCTTAGGTATGTAATTTCGAATAACATAGGCAAATACATTCTGCCACAGTATGAAATGGCATGCCTTAACAATTGCCCATATATCATCTACTCCTGTGTGCAGGCTGGTTCACAAAGGAGTGAGGAGGATTGCCACCCTGCACCACGACATGATCAAACTCCCCACCGCCCAGGAACTTAATGAGGTTGGTCACCAGTTCCAGCTCCTGGCCAGCAGTCCTGTGTTTGGCACATGCGTCAGTGCCATTGATGGATGTCATGTGAGGATAAAAACCTCCACCAGGACCTGCTGGCCAGGACTGCCTGAACAGAAAACTCTTCCCTTCCATCCAGCTACAGGCCGTGTGTGAAGGGATGGGCAAGTTCTTTAACACGTACATGGGTAATCTGAGGTCTGTCCACAACACCAGGGTACTGAAAAATAGCGGGATGTTTAGAGGTGCTCTGTAGCCTCCACAAGGATACTTCATAGCGGGTGATTGTGGCAACCCCTGTATAAACCATCCTATTGCCATCATCACCCCGTATCGGGAGCCACTCTCCGCCCCACCTGTGCATACTGGTGCGTTACAGGATCACGATTACTGACTTTTTATTTTTTACTAGGCCCTCTTTTTTCTTATGTATCTTGTCCGTGCCCTGCCTTTGTTTTGTGGATGTTGTATTACTTGCACAGGCACTCAGATTTATTTCATCCTATTGTGTTCATCAAGCTTATTTATTGATCTTATTTATGGACCTGTATTCCACATACAGCACCCTGGTGTTCTTGATTCCTTTTGTTGCTGTATATTATATTATTTCTCTGCCTGTTTGTGTGTTACTGTGGTGTGTGTCACGCTGCTCCAAACAATTTGGCCTTAGTGGGATGAATAAAGTTGCTGGTAATGTACACTGCAAACTTGGAATTTGTACTATCTGATGGATATTTGTTTAAGGATTGGAAACCGGGATGTAAACATAAGCCTTACTTATTTTGTTCAGCATTGATCTGTATTGACAATATCAACAAAGGTTTACCCAGAATACATAAATACCAACCCTGGTGGTGGCACATAATACAATGTCATAAATTAAAGTCGAATCTGGACTTTAATGTAACAAAAAAAACTTAAGTTCAACTCTTTCTTACAAGTTCTTCAAAGAGATCCAAGAAACACTCAGTCTGTGCATGAGTGGCCCGAAAGCGCTCAGCCTCCTCCTCCAGCAGCTGCAACAGCCCGTTTCTCCTCCTTTTGGGGGGCTGCATTTACGCACAAGGCAGCATAACTTCATTGATTATTTAAATCTCCAAACATGCTGACAGGATCGGTCAGGATCTAATGTTAATTAATGTTCTATGTTCTTCTACACATCCAGTAGGTCAGCTGTTAAGGTGTAAACAAGGCCAAAAACTAAGACTGAGTAAGCGATGAGCACAGACTGAAATAAAAACAAAGACAGACTAACTAGTAAGGGCAACTAAAATAATTATAATGCCAGAATATTTTAAAGACATCAAAACCAGAAGACAGAAAACAAACTTAACCCATAAGTTCACATCCCAATATTAGATCTCTGTCTATTGACTCAAAGTGAATAACAGAACAACATAAGAAATGACTCCGCACATTGACTGGCATAGCTTAACAAAATATACATGAAAATAAATTAAGTCCAGAAGTACTTCTCCAGTGGACTGGTGGACAATGGCAACTAAGAAATACAGAGTCAGACTCTCTAGAGTCTCTAGAGTCAGTCACAGAACCATGACAAAAACTGAGAAGTGCCAAATTGACAGAGACAGATTTTGGACCTCATTAGACAGAGAGATCACAATATGTTGAAGTCTCTCATATGGGAGCATGAGGACCAGGTAAGTAAAACTACTTTAAACCCTTTGTTATAAAATCAGGGCCGGAGTGTGCCCGTGATGCCCCTTCTAAAATTAACTGACCACACAGCCAGTTTGGCATGCCCTGCCCCCTGTTTGAACTGGCTGTTGTGCCCTTAAAAGAAAGCTGCAGATTTTCTCATTTAAAACTATATGAGACACAGCAAATAAACAGACTCTGTTTCCCAGTGTCTCCATCATCACGCTGGACATCAATAGTAGCACAAAATGCTCCCACCCCCACAAATGTGTGTGTAACGTCAACGTTAACATTAACAGCAAATACATTAACGTTATGTGATAAGTGTATCAGTCACACAATCTCCTATCAGGCTCATGGAAGTGGTCAAAATTATTTTCTCTGGCAGTTAGTATTTGTAAGTCTGCCTGTAACACGTGTCTGCAACAGTGAAGTCTGGCAGCTTGATATATTCTGTTTCTGCAGTATAAACGTCAGTAGATGCTTTGGACTCATTTTCACTCATCATTAATTTATTTCCTCCATGGCAGAAAAACACGTTACAAGAGCTTTCAGAAACTCCTGCAGGTTAAACTGGACTAATGAAACACTTAGTGCTGACTGACTTTAACACACTCGCTAGCCTAGTAACATTAATGCCACAAACAACACATAATGCAACACTCCGTGTGAGAGTCAGTTTTACACGTCTCATGTTGTGAACATGTAATTGTCTAGCCATTAGCGGAGCGTGTATGCAAATGAACCTATCCGGTCTTTAAGTTGTGACGCAACACCCTTTCAAAATGCTGTTTCCATGTCAAAGTCAGTCAGGACTCTGGTCTTTTCAACAGTGTCCCTTGTTATTTGAATGGATCTGAGTCAACAAAAAACCTAATTGGTAAGTTCTAAGACTTACCAATTAGGCCTGATCTGTGTTTCATGTGTTACCAGTTTTATCTTTATCAGGGTGTGGTGGTTGTTGAGGATCTTTACCAACTCCAGGAATATCTGAAGTATTGTGTCAGGAGTTTTTACATTTCCGTCTCTTCCCAATCTGCCATACATATGTTAGCTTAGGCTGGAGCAAACCATTTGCCCATTGCTGTACCTTTAATGTGGAGGTAATATTGCCTGTTGAATTCAAAGTCATTTCTTGTTAGACTCAAGATGTAGAATTTCCTTGTCCTTGTCCTTGTCCTTGGTCAATCTTCAGATGGGTATTTTCCATCCATTTTCAACAGCTGCCATTTCCAAACAAATGTCGATGTTTGTGTAGAGGCTGTCTACATCCATGGTAAAGAGGATACATGGCTCATGTAGACACATGTTGTGGATTTGTTGGATGAAGTCTTGTGTATTTTTGGTATAGCTGGGGTGGTGGCTGGACAACAGGTTCAAGAAAGAGTCTAAATATTCAGTTATACCATAGATTTCACTCCCTCAGTCTGACACAATGGGACGTCCAGTATGTTCTGTATGGAACAGGCCATGTTTCTGGAGGTTTATGGATCTTCAGGAGAAGGTAGAAGTATTGTGGTCTGTGAGGTTCCTCCTCTTTTAGATATGTTACTTGTTTTTTTGTGAGAAATTTTCCGTAGGGTATTAAGGACCTCTGCTATTAGATCAGCTGTTTCCAAAAGGGTACATAATATGTGCTGTCTCGAAATTGGCGTAAAGCTTCTTGAATGTAGTCATTCCTGTCCATAATGACTGTGGAACTTCCTTTGTCTCCTGGTTTTGAAACAATGGATGTGTTTTCCCTCAGTTCCTGTAATGCTTTCTCCTCCTGGGTTGTAAAGATTAGTTTGTCCACATATTGCCTCAGCTGCGGCACTGTTTGTTCGTCCATTTTAATCAAGGTTAGCAGTTCTGGGGATAATTTGTCTCGGTCTGGTTCCCATTGGGATTTGGGTAGGAACAGTCCTCTAATTTGAGGTACATTAGGGCCGAAATATGCACTGAGTTTGAGTTTCCTGTGGTATTGTGAGAGATCAATTGCAAATGAATGTTTTTGTTTCTAGCCCTATTCCAGGTTGGGACAAAGGAGAGGCCTTTTTTCAGGACTTGTTTTTGTGCCTGTCTAAGGTGAAAGTAAGTTGATTAATAATCTCCTTATTGTGTGGTTGTACGTTCTCCTCCAGGGGTTTGGTGATCCTAAAAAAGTCTTCCAGGTATGTCACATTTTGCTGGCTGTTTTAGAGGTCCATTGTATGTTAACCGCTTCTGTGATGATGATTCTTTTTCCAAGTGTGGTATCTGATGTCCCATACCCTTGATGAGTTTTCCTTTAATTTTCTCCAGTAATTTTCCAGAAAAGTTGATGGATGGGATAAATATTTCCGCTTGAGGAAAGGATGTTTTGGCTGCTTCCAATATGGCATAGAGGTCTTTTTTGAGCAGGCTTGGGTTTCGTTGGTTCCTGTTATTAAGTCCAAAGGATAGTATCACCTTGATTACTTTATCCGTCGTTAGTGTTTTGCATCTTAGTAGGTTTATCACATGACTGAGGTTAGCCCCTAGGTAGCTGTCCACTTGGATACGGGCATCAGGGATGAGTGGTAATCTGGCAATGTTTGAATCTCCAATGATCATAATTGATCTGGTAGGGTTTAGATCCCAGTTGCTGTATTTATTTCCCTTGTGTTTGTGGGTCTGATGAAGGTGAGTGTCCGTGCAAGGTTCTTCTGTGGTATTGGTGTCCATGATTCCTGGTTCAGTACCAAAGGTGGTTTTGAGGCTTCTTCGTGGAGGTCTCTGTGGTAAAGGACTACCTCCTTTACCACAGGTAAAGGAGGGAATCTCCAGACTAAGGCCCAGGTCAAAGCATATGTTGAATTCTGGTATTGTTGTAGGGTTGTTTGATGTTTTTTTTCCTCATGGTTGGGTTAGGGTTTGGGTTAGGGTTAGGGCCGAAAATACCAACCTGTTCTCTTTGAAATCATAGAAAAAAGATGCTTCTTATAACTTTGGATTTTGGTTGATAATCATCCAATTTATGACTTTTTCTCCAGTAAAAGGAACACAGTCAACATTTTTACAGCTACATCCACGTCTGTGTGTGAAACAGAAGTGTTGAGAAGCAGACACAGCATGGACTCTGGAGCAGATTCACCATCATGTAAAAAAAATCTGACAACCGGAACTCTGACAATGTCCTCTCTCCATTCATATATGGATATTTATGCCAAATTAAAAATTCCTGAACATAATGACAAAAAATCACTACATTTAAATTTATACTTTTTATATATCTTCCCCCAAGCTCTCCTAGAGCATGTATAGTACTACTCAAAGGTAAAATTATGGCATTTCTGAATAGCCTAACTTGTCCCGAATAAAACAATATATGCCAGCCTGGGTGACACACACAGTATAGTGACTATGTCATAAACCTGTAAATGAAGGAAATTAAAAATGAGAAAAAAATAGGGGTTTTTAAGTAGTTTTTTTGTATTGTGGTGTGTTCCCTGCTTCAAGTCAGTGCTGATTTTTCAATATCTAACCAAGACCAAAATCTTTTCCAGTCTGAGTTGCCTAAATACATCTATAAAAAGTAATCATGCTTTATTTGCGAGGAGTGGAGATTGTAGGAAAAACAAATAAAGGGCCACTCCACCCCGTTTTACACATAAAAATCAGTTTACTCTTCACAGTGAGTACAACAGTTATATAGTGTCCTCTGTGGCTCTGACTCTTTATTACTTTTTGGCATTTTATTTGACCATTGACAGTGAAGCCTGCCATGAAATGCTGTAGCCTAAAGCAGTCGTTTAATTAGTGCTCTAAGCCTACTTGAACACCAACCTGTTTTGGTTTTTTTTTTGGTTTTGTTTTCTGTATTGTTGGCTTTAGCCTTTAGTCAATAACGGCAGTTGAGAGATGACAGAAAATAGAGGGGAGAAAAGAGGGAGCTGCCTTTGTGAATGCATGGTCAGCTTCTTAAACCCATAGCCCTCCAGAATGCCTCTGACAACTACATTCTTTTGTTCTTCACAAAAAATGAGTATGATCTCTTAAAATACAATTGTAATAAATTTGGATAGCAGTCTGAAATAATGAGGAGTTGTAGAGCAAAGGGCCAGAGTGAACAGTCCTTAGGACAAAGGGATGGATGTGTGGTGTGGTAGACCTGACAACATGACAGCATGTCTGAAGAGGCATGAGTTGCCTTTACTGATAATTCAATTAGATTCTTTATTGACTCCATCAACAGACCTCTCTTTGCTGAGCATTTATTGTGATCTCAGACACAGCAGCTTCAAGTGGTAACACCAGTGATATAATTAGAAATATTCCTTTTATAAATTAAAACCAGTAAATGTTTTATTTGGTATAATATTCATGGTATGAGCTCCATGTCTGTTTGGATTGACTGTTCAGTTTGAGTGTATGGGTGCCAGTTTGTTGACTGCCTCTTCATCTTATTACACAGAATTTTGGTTTAGCAATTTGGCTATGAATGCTAATTGTGCTAAGTGTATTAATTAAATTACTTGTTCAGTGTCAATGAGTTTTTCTGCTTCTCTACATCTATTAGACAACCAATGCTTAATCACAGCACTGAATAATGAAATTGCTGGACTGCAGATGACTGCAGCAAAGATACATGTACTGCACAGCTTTAATGTCTCACATTGCAAACACGTGCTTCTACTTCACATTTATGTAGCCTTTGGTGTTCATCACAGCTGCCTGATGCTTTCTATCAGTCTAAAGTGTGTTAAGCAGAGACGATTATTTGCCACATCAGCGGAAAGGCTGACAAATCAAAATCGTTACCCGCAACAAGATTTCCCACTTTTTATACCCATGATAGGCAGCCAGTGCAGCCAACCATAAGACAGTGGGGAAAATGTGACAATGAGCTTTCCAGAAGCTCTGTTTGATCATGGTTTAAAAACATCCTGCAGGTCCTACAAAAGTGTTGCGGGTGCAGAATATATTTCCTCCACTCCCATCTAAAAACAGCGGTGTACGAAGAATTCAACCATATTTTTTTTATGAACAATGGGTCAAATGACGTCATGTAATGTGAAAGGTGTCGCTTGTAGAAACTTTACTGTTTTGGTTCATCTTTACTGCTCTCATGAACTTGGTTTCCAGCAACAGAAAAAAAGTTTCAATTAAACCCACTGTACACTACCTGCCCAGCACCACACAGCAGACAGTTAGCAACTAGCTGGTGAACAACTTACATTAACAACTAGAGACTGTGCATATAATGGCAGGTAGGCCAAGTGAAAATAAAGTTGTTTTTAAGTGTCTATGGTAAAAAAAAAAAAGAAAGAAAGAAAGCTACTCATTGGGCTATATTGCATAATTTAAATATAACTTTCAATATATTATTGGAAGTCACTTTAAATTAACTATCATTACTATATTATGGTTTGGTTTGAAGTGTCTATGATGACATACAAGAAAGCTGCTGATAGAAATCTCATAAGCTCTCCACCATTTTGCAGACACTTTTAACATGGTCCCTTTCTTCATCTCCTCATCGTCCTGTCTACTTTCAAGTCAAGTTTGTGAAAGTGCCAGGTTTTACTATCAGATCATGGTGTACAAATGACACATGTGCAACATCAGTCAAGCTTTATCCTCACTGCGTAACAAATCTGATAAAAGATGATGAGCTTGTGATAATGTGATAAAATCACACAAAAGTGATTGATCAATATTAAGTTAGTTAATAAATACAGCTTTGATTGGCATTTTACAGATGTAGACTCTGTAGGCTTCAGATGATTAACAACCTAGACAAAAAAAATTCAATTTAAATTCCTTCTCTCACCCACAGTTGGCTTTAGAAAAACATGCCTGGTCTGAAAGACTGTGTGTGGTGTGCACATTCTGTTTTTATAAATACCAGTTTATGTGTGGGAAATTGAGTATGCATGTTTTTTGTGCGTACACATGGTTTATCCATCTGGCCTCTGGTCATATGTTATGCATATTAACCACTACGCAATGAGAATTCCCAAAGCCCATATTTGTTTGCCTTTTGGCAAATCAGTGGCTACTAGCAGTTCTTGTTTCCACTGTAACCATGACTGTACAGACAACAACTTTTGACACTGAAGAAAAAGTCTGAATTTGATGATACTGAGAAAAGATCTGAAGTGGGGGTTTTTTGTTTTTTTTTCCAAATCAGATCCATGGAGGTTGGACATTGAAAATACTGCTGCAGTGGTGGAAGAAGTATTCAGATCCTTTACTTAAGTAAAAGTACCAATACAGCAATGTAAAAATACTCCATTACAAGTAAAAGTCCTGCTTGAAAAATCCTACTACAGTAAAAGTACATGAGTATTATGGGCTTGATGTAGTTAAAGTATTGCAGTAAAAGTAGTGGTTTGGTCCCTCTGACTGATATATTATTATATATGACATCATTAGATTATTAATACTGAAGCATCATTGTGTTAGCAGCATGTTACTGTTGTAGCTGCTGGAGGTGGAGCTAGTTTCAACCACTTTATATACAGTTAGCTAGTTTAGTCCAGTGGTTCCCAACCTAGGGTCGGGCCCCTCCAAAGGCTCACCAGATAAATCTGAGGGGTCGTGAGATGATTAATGGGAGAGGAAGGAAGAAAAAACAAAGTTCTGATACACAAATCTGTTTTCAGTTTTTGGACTTTTTCTCTAATCTTTGGTGAAATATTGGATAATTTGAACATTTATTGAAATGAAACCATGTGAGAACTTTAGATGGAAATTCAGTGGAGCTGTTAACAACTCATAGACATCTGAAATGTGACCCCGACTACACACTGCTTTTTGTAAGACGTCAAAAACCAAAAAGGTTGAAAAGCACTGGTTTCATCTTTAACAATGTGTTGTATTTTAAAAGCTTGTTATATAATCCATTGTGTCAAATCTTCATCTGAAAAGAAACTAAAGCTGTCAAATAAATGTAGTGGAGTAGAAAGTACAATATTTCCCTCTGAAATGTAGTGGAGTGGAAGAATAAAGTAGCATCACATGGAAATACTCAAGTAAATTACAAGTACCTCAAAATTGTATTTAAGTACAGTACTTGAGTAAATGTACTTAGTTACTTTCCACCATTGTACTGCTGTTACTGGAAAGAGAGACTTCAGCTGATTCTAGCATTGTGCTTGTGTGTGTGTAATGTCTTTGTTTTCCATTTTAACAGTGAGAAAAATTAATGCAGTTACCTTCTTTTACAGTCGACCATGAAATCTCCACCAGACCATGTGCTGCCCTAAAAGTCACAATTGCCATTGCAATGAGTCAATCAACTAAAACCATGTCTGTTCAGTAAATCTATTAAACGGCATAGGTGTCTATGGTGCTATAAAGCGAATCCTCCTCCACACCAACCTTTACTTTCACCTGGTTGCGCAATCTGAGAGCTTAGGAGCATCACTTTGCTGTTGGCGGGTGATTACCTGTGCAGGCTGAGCGGTAGCGAGCTCACAGTGACGGGGCCGGGCACTGTGCTGAGGAGAGGAGGGGATCAGGGCTTAGAGGGAGGCTGCAATGCCTATAGCCTACAGTAATCCAGGATCACAGAGTTAGCTCCGTTAGCTTCTCCCACTCACTGCGGGGATTAGAGACACTGAGCTGACCACTCTGATGAAACACTTACAATATCTGGGGACTGACAGAGACCTGGCAGGGGGATGGTGGAGGGGGGTTGGACCTGACCGTTAACTGACCGCTCGGATGTTCACCATGACATGTAATGAAACCACAGAATCAAGCCAGCCTCATTAATATTATTTCCATATGGGCACATGCTAATGTGAAAACATATATACAAATTACTTAAACCTTTAACTTAAATGCTTGTTGGTAATTGATGTAATTGACTGATTTAATTTAATTTAGATGTAATTAATCTTTTAAGATTTTTTTTTTCTGACCAGATCTAAAGAAAAAGAAACAATGCTTTCTCCATCATCCACCATGATAAATGTATATTCACTGGCAGGCTGCTTTGTCCAGTCCAGTGTGTGTGAAAGTTTTGTAGACAGTCCTCACCACAAAATGACCACATTGGTTGTTCAAACACTTAAAACTAACTGTTTTCCTGACAGGCGACCTCTTGTTGCCGCGCAAATAATGACTTTTCTCTCTCAGAGGCAAAGGTGGAAGTAGCTTTACATTGTTACAGCGCTGTAAAACACTATAAAACGAGGCTGGGGTGTGACTTGACTTGACAACATTGGATTGTTTAATCATGACCACAGTCTTTTCCTACTTTAACCATTGAGGTGGCAGATCAGAAAACAATCATGTGAATAACTTTTGCAGTGGTCATTTGTAAGTTTTGGAAACCTCTGACATATAGCCTAAAGTTGTTCTGCCAGTTGGATCACCAGATCAGAAAAGGTTTAAATAGGTCATTTGGAAACAGCCCACTATCCTAGAAATTATTGGTATTTAATGCCAATGTTCTGTACAAATTCAGGAAGTAGTGTGACCTTTCCGTAGCAATGCAGAATGTAAGTGCGTAGGAGAGTGTATTGAGTCGGACTATCATGCAGAAGGGTGAAGACTGTAACCACAATCTTTCCCTAACCTTAATCATACTGCAGTTGACAAACGCAGATATTGCAGAAAACAAGAATGTTAAGAACCTTGTTGATGAACATAATCCATGGTTTCGCAAAATTTGTAATGGGTCTATCCTCCACCTAAATTGCTGCTTGCATTTTCATTCCATCCTCCATGGTTTTCCCAGTATTAACTCTCTTCTCATTGCGCCCTCAATCATCTGATCCCCTCCCACCTGCACGTCTGCCCCTCATCTCATTAGTCCCTCAGTAGATACACCAGTTCACTCACTCATGCCTCTTGTCAGATTGCCTATGTGTTCAGACCTTAGTGTTCTAGCCTTCTCCCTGCCTGCCAGCCTGATCACTCACCAGCCCAAACCCTGCTTTTGATCTCTGCCCCCTTTTGGACTTGTTCACTTTGCTGACTGCCTGCCTGTTACCGAATCTGTTTCTGTCTTTCGACCAAGTAAACTGTCTTATCCCTACCTGTTTTGTCACCATGTCCTGTCTGTGAGTCCTCCTCATTATATCAGAAATGCTACAGAATTGGTCAATATAGACATTCTTTTCTGGCGATAGTGTTATTCGCAAGGCAGTGAGAAATGATGTATTTTGTCAAGTGTGAGAATTCATTGTTGAACTTGTAAACACTACATCAGGGAAACAGCAAGACAAGACAAAAAAATGAACTCTAGAAACAGACAACGTCAGCTGTCACAAGCGTCCAGCGTCCACTGAGAAGAGGTCAAAGGTCATCAACCAGGAATCAGCGGACAACCAGAGAATCATCAAGGATATTCACATCTGACACAAGAAAAAGGGTACCATCTCCCCCCATATACAACCACGTATTATCACGTGACCTAAGTTCCATACTTAGGTCAAATGATGACAACTGAGCCATCTCCATGATAACTGAACAGACTTGAACAGATGTGGTTGAGAGCTCTGAAAAGCTCGTAAGTTGACCTTAAGTCTTGTTTATTAAATCGTTAATCTTTGTAAATTTTTGTCAGACCTGTTGTGTATATTTGCCTGTAGATGTGTCTGTGTATACATATGTGAATGTCTATTTATATATTATATATTTTACATTGCTGTATTTCTAATGCGCAAACAAATAAAATAAAAAATATGTATTATTATTATAAAATTTAAATAAGCTGGGGCTCTTGCTCATGTTCATTGACAGTTATTATGAGATTAATAAAAACTTAAATAGTTTAAATGCAGCTATAACCCCTGTAACTGGCATACAATATTTATTTATAATGATTAGAATCCAATAGTTCCATGTCAACCATCATGTTGACATTACAAGAGCCATCTGATGAAAATAGCTTTCAGGTCTTTTTTTTTTTTTTTTCTAGGTTTGTAATCTTGAGAAGATTGAAATAATTGTGTCATGAAGACTATTTCAGGCTTCATGTCTTAACTGTTCACTGTGAAAGAGCACACAAGGTGTTTCTAGGGGGAAAGTAGATCAGCTCCAAATATTCATGCAACCAATACAATACAAACACTTCACACTAATTCAAACTTGACCAAGTCTTTCATTTACACAGCAAATTGCTTCTGTCAGTATTACCTCTGTCAACATAGCGAGCTCCTGGTGATTACTAAAGGACCAGTCTTATTTTTTATTAAAGTTCAAGTTGAAATATATTTAAATAATTTGGTGAATGTGTGAGTCCTTTATGTGTCTGATTTGCTAAGGCTGCTTGAATGCCTCTCAGGCAACATGTACAGAAAGGTAAAGTCTGGTCAAGGTTTATTCATTTGTCTGTTTTACACCAAATCATTTCTTCTATGGTACAAGTAGCCGTGTGTGTTGAGTTTATATGTCAATCACTTTGTGTTCTTTAAGAGTAAAGTGAGTTGAAACTGCAGATTCTGAGTCTCAATGTATAATTTATGAGACCATGCACACTATAACTTTTTCACCCTCTGCTACTGGCATTATTTATCAAACGAGTACTGAGTCATCACACCCAGACAAACTCTACCTTCAGTTGTTCCGCTGGGTTTGCAATAGGATGGTGTATTTCTTTCTTGAGACATCATCATTGAAAGCTGAGCTTAATGTATCTATCAACAAAGATAACTTTAACTTTTAAACTTTATACTTAAAATATCAGAAGCTTGGCAAAAGTTGTACACCAGTTTATCAAGAAGCTAGTTCAAAAAAATCACATTTCTCTGCCTTTTATAATTGATGCCAATTTTCTGCTGTTGATAATTAAGATGGACAAATGCCAGGACAATGTTCTGTTGTGAGTACTGCTGTGAAAGAAATTCAGCTCACTGATTCAGGCCCAGCCTAAGTTAGCTCTAAACATAAACTTCAAAAAATAGTTTAATATTTTGAGATTTATGCTTGTTTGCTTTCTTCCTGAGAGTTTGATGCAAAGGTCATTATCAATCTCATGGCTGAGTGTTAAGTACTTTGCTGGAGACTGGAGAGAATTAGCCTAGCTTAGCATAAAAACAAAGCAGGGGTTTCCCCCTAGCCTGTCCAAAATTCAGAAAATAGAACTTCCAGCACCTCTCAAGCTCACTGATTGACATATATCTTGTGTAATCCATACACAAATAAAAATGTAAAAAAAAAAGACAATTTGTGGTTTTAGGAGGGGGGGGGGGGGCAGTCTAAGAGACAGTCTGGTACCATTGTGTGTGAGCTAAAGTCAGTTGAATGAATGAACAGACTTATATGTCTTATAGATTTATGTTGGTAATAAACTGTGTGACATATGGCTGAATTGAAGGAATGTATAGCAACATAGTTTAGTAGTGAGCCAGTGTCAAGCAGGCTGGAGAGCTAATGGTGACATGGATTTGTACGCTAATGCTAATCATTGCTAGTATGCTAATGTTACATCCTATGTTATTTCTGTGCTATCCCTTCAAAGTAATTGGGTCAAAAATGTGTTTTAAAAAAATAAGTACAAGTTTTAAGATAAGAGTTCACATAATATTCACAGCTGATGCTTTTAGTTGTCATATCTGTGAGTACACTGGGAAAGAGAATTACACTGACTGGTGCTTTTGGTATAAAAAAAACTGTTCAGTTAGATGATATTAGTTCAAGGTTCAAGTGGTAATAAGAAAGTTCATACTGTTACACATACTAGAGCAATGTTAAACACCTATTACTCCTATTATTTACTTGTTGTTTTCATGTAAAATAAGGTTGTCCATTGCTCACCTGTCTCTACCTAAAGGAGAGTAATTCTGCAGCTAAACTGTTACTTACCTGTCACTTACCTGTAATCCCTGTAAAAGAAAGAAATGTAACTGAACACTTGCCTTGGATAGCCAGGATATAAAACCTGTGAAAAGAGAGGATAGGAATGTGTGTTTATGGCATTTTGTATGAGTTATCTGTGGTATTGAAATGTTTATTATTATTTGTTACTATATTTGGTTATGGTGTAAAAGAATAAGGAAGTAAGTAAAAAGTACACAAACCAGTAAAGTAGAAGCATGAGTGAGTTCAGAGTATGCACAGAACAGAGAGTGCTTCTGACTTAAGTTGTATCTTCATATTTCCAACAGGAAATAAATGTGTTGCACCAGAGTGAGCTTCACATCATACTTGCTTAATAACATATCCATCCTCCCAGCACTTCTGTGCAGCATCCCTGGCTGTAGCTCAGGTTGCCAGATACAGTGGATGAGCACAGGTTTTAGTAAAGCTGTCTGTACAGGCACAATGGTGCCAAAACTGGCAACCTCACTGACAACAAGACTCTGGGAAGAGGTAATTATATTTTTGACTGACTTAGTATTCAATAATAAAAGTAGAAATAGAAATTGTAATTTCTATGACACCTTAGCAATCTTAATCTGCTAATGAAGATCACAAGAGATGATTAAAAAAAAAACTCTAGAAAAGCTACTCAGTGGACCTTGAGGTTGTTTTGTTAAATGTTGTTTCCAAGGTCAAAGATAAATATTGAAACTCCTACTGAAGTTGTGCATGATTGCTTTGGTATGATTAAGGTTACAGAAAGACCATTGTTATGGCAAATGAACTACAGTTATGTGTGGTGGTTAAGGTCAGGGTTAGGCAACCCAAACACTTTAATGTCAGGGACACATTGTAGTTCTTGTTACTAAATCAGTATGTGTTAGTTGCAGGTCTGTGATGGCATGCAAACTTTGGTTTGCCCACCTGCTGATCCACACTCTTTTCACCTCACTTCATAAAGGACATGTTACTTCCTGCATTGGCACTGAATGATATGTAGAATAGTCCAATATGGTTAATAATTCCTTGGATGCTGGGTACACTGAGGTGTTGGTAGGTGTATTGTTTCACTTTGACAGAGCCAGTCTAGCTGTTTCTCCCTGCTTCCAGTCCATGTTCTCCTCACTCTCTGAAAAAAAGAAATAAATATTTTCCCAAAATTTGTATTCATTGTCCTTCTTTCCATGCATCATCACATGTCAAAACCTTTTTAATGAAGATGCTGCTGTCACTACAGTTTTTGCAGTGACTACTCTGGATATGTCCCCATGAATTATATGACACTGCAAGTCATCACACCTGGCTGTGGCCTCAGGTGGATTTTATACTCACACAGAGCACCTCCCTGCCTGTGACAACCACTAGCTCACAGTTTTAAATGACCTCTCTCTCAGTGACGACATTCAATACCACATCGCCATGGAGCCACACAGCGAAGAATGCCAATGACTTCTGAATGAGTCATGTCAGCAGTGCTCTTTCACCACCGTGTCACCCCCAATGAGCCTCTCTGCCGGCCTCCCCGCCAGAGATGTGAGTAACTGTCACATTGTTGACAACATGCAAAACTGCAGAAAGTGTCAAGGAACAAATTCAATTTATGCGTTTTGGAGTTATCATTATGCATGAAGAGAGATGCCTTCTTGGCTGCCTAAGAGCATATGCAGCACTGAGAGTGATCCAGCAGCAAAGTTCCCGTGCAGCTGCTGCATGACAACTATATCCCTCAAGGCCATATTCCTGTATGTTAGCATGTCATTGCAAGGCACTGCTGGGATGACACAGTCGGGGAGGTATACATATTTGATGACCTCTGAGTGGGAGTTCAGTGGATGATCAAAGAGAAGAGAAAGAATCTGCAGCCCATTAAGAGAAGAAATATTGGGAATACAGAGGGGGTTCACTGCTTAGTTTTTATTTAAAGCATATTGCCTGAATATTTAAGTTATATAGACTTAGTCTTTCATTAGTGCAACAAAAAAGCTGTCAGTTAAAAAAAAAAGGCGTATTCTTTCTGATAGTGTAATTTCCTGAGCCTCAGGGCCATCATGGTGTTACGACTGCTGCAAATACATTTGACATTTCCACCAGTGTAATAAAAGTGTGCGAAGGATGAAGAGAACTACTGACATTTATGGTAATAAAAAGAGCGGTGGGCAATGCACTGTATGTGTTTGACCTCATCCCAGGAAGGGAGTTGACTATGCATTGCTTTTTGAAGTGGCCAGGTAAATGAAAGGAAACTGGTAAAATAATAAGGCAGAGAGGTGCTGGCAGACTGGGATGCGCTGTGTTTGAGGTTGAAGGAGGGGAACAAAAGAATGACATTCTGCTAGTCGCAAAAAAAAAAAAAAAAAAAGGACATTTGTAATCCCTGCTATCACCAACAGGATGAAAAAGTATATCAGGGAGCACGCATGACCTGACTCACAAGGTAGAGGGCTTACAGCATGTCCTTCAAGACTTCAAGGCACAACACGGCAAAGAGCTCCATTCTTATATACACACTGACTTCATGGCACTTTAGGTGTCCTAAGACAGACATTCATTACTGCCCTTAAGGGGATTGATCTTTTCATTGCCAAATTATTTAATCATATCTTAGTTTAATTCATGTTGTGGTCTGTGCCATGTCATAAACAACACATAGCCTATAGTCTGTCAGTGAAAATGTTCATATGCACACCAGTGTCCCAGTCTTATCCAGGTTATAATCATATTAATGATAAGATATGGAACTGAAGAGACCTTGTTATTCATATCCTTTATCCAGGTTACTGATCATCTGTGCAGGAGTGTCCTTAACTCTTCAACAAAGGAAAGTCTCTGTTCAAATGTTCTGTTCATCTGATTAACTAATACGTGTCTCTAATCGTCCTCTCAAGATCACATGTAACTGTTTAACAATAAAATGTATTGCAATGCAATTGTGGTCCAATCTTTCCCATTTATCCAACAATGACTATAGTTTAACACTCTGTCAACACATCCATTTATTTACTGTAATAACATCACACAAGGTCTGCCTTAAGGCTGCTTTCAGACTGAAAACAGCCCTACATTAAAACAGTACAAGGGGCTGCATTGGCGGGGGCGTGTTTATTGAGCTACTGATGAGACAGTGAAATACAATCCAGGTCAAGTTGCGTTGCAGCAAAAGTTTAGCCCAGATCAACTTTTTGTCAGACGACTGCTGAGTTTTTTAGCCGAGCCGTCAGCGTTGGCACGCCAGCTGCGTGAATGCATTACCCCCATTCAAATGCGTGGGAGGGCTGCATTTTTTCACACATAGCTAATGTCAGTCTGAACGCCCCCTTACTCCTGACAGACAAAAGTCATAATTTACACAGCCACTGGAGGTTCTTGTCACTTACTACCTTCAGTCAGGTGCTTACTGCTGGTCTAAGATCTGTTGTCACTTGACTGAAGTTACATCACATGATGACAACTGAACCAAATCCATGACAACTGAGAAAACTCCATCCACTGATCCACTGCTGAGGGCTGTGAGATTAAAAGCTCTGGAAAAAAATCTAAAAATAAGTGAACATTAAGATTATTTTGTTGAACATACAGTATGTTGTTTCTAAAGGATATGGCTGTCAATTTACTATATTTTTTTATTGTCAACAAATCGCATGTGCAGAGCCAATTCAACAATGAACTCATACTACTAACAAGTATTGTGTGTGTATCTAAAGCCTGATAATTCTTATTCCACTGTGCCGTAGACCATTGTTGAAAAATGTAAAGTATATAGTCAAATTATACAATCATAACCTTACATAAGAATATTTCATTTCCAGGCAGAGTTTTCACTGTTTCCTGCTCATATTACAAAGACTATATTAAGTGAATGAAGTTATATCACAGTTTATTCTCACTATTTTGATTTCAGTCTCGACTTGGTCTCAAGTTCATTTGGACTCTGTCTCGTCTCTCTCCAAATGCTCAAACTTTGAGTTGTCTCAAGTTCGACTCCAGTGGTCTTGACTACAGCCTTGCATCTCAGCACTCTCAGGTTATCATAACCGATAGAAGTGATGGCCAAAATAACAAAAATAAGACCCAGTTTCTACTAAACCTTCATTTTATGGCTGTCTTTGTTTTTTTCTGCGTCACATACCTCAGTAACTAAACCTTTCCAGGTGTGCCTGTGAATATTTGAAGATGTCAGACTGTTTTATATTGTTTTGATGCACTGATACTAAATTCATTCATGCTTCTTCCACTGTTGTCCCAGTAATATCGAAGAAGACTGGAAGAAAATCTGATCTGCAGGGTAGCACACTTCCTGACATTGATGCTGAGCAGGCATAAAAATAGGAATGAAGAGCCTGCTTGCTATTGAGAAAAGAAAATGATTCAAAATTACCCTTTTTTGTCAATGTATACATTCACTTTCTTCTTCATCAGCGGATTTAATTTAAAAGGCTACTTAAGAGAAACATGTAGCAAGAGATGCTACTGAACTGTGCACACTAATAGACATAATCAAGGCTAATTCAGATGAATAAGAGAGCATGTGTGGGAAGCGGAGCTCTGATATAATGTTTTTCTTTCTTACAGTCTCTTAACTGCATCCTCCACTAAAAAGATGCACTCAGAGTTGTGTTAGTATAGCACACACTACTCAAGGTCCTCAAGGAGAAATTGTTATTGCTATACGCACTATGGAATCATCTGATAGACTAGATAAAGAGTGATTTATCCCACGGGCCCTCCCCCTTTCCTTTGACTCCAGCAGAACAATCACAGCGATTCTTCTGGATGTCCAGACTGTCACTGCTGTAATCAGGGCCTGCCACACTCCGGAGTGAGGAGCCCACTCTTTTGGAACATTCCACATTCAAGGTCCATTAGCTGCGAGCGGCACAGTGCTTCACTCTACTCTAACATGTCCTTGAGAGAAAACGGCTAGAGAACCATGAAATGTTGGTCACATATTGGGGAGTTGTGGATTGGGCCCTCCTTGAGACAGAAGTAGATATTACCACATTATGACTGATGCCATTAATCTCACCAAGCCCTGAAACGTGACGTGAGGCCCTCATGAACACTGAAGTGAAACATTCATTTGCTGTTTGAGCGGTAACTAGGTTAAATGGACCTGGTGGCGTTAATGGAGCCATCACTGTTGCAGTGAGGCCTAACTGGGAGCTCTTGCAGAAATTATCTACAAACCCTTGAAAATGAAATGTGGTCTCTGTAGAATGTGGTTTATCTCCACTTGTTAAAAAAAGGAAAGTTAGTTCCAGGTTGCATTACTGACTCTAAGGTGAAAAGAAAAATCCACCTGCGGATACTCTCACACTGTTAGATATCATCAATTTGTGGTGTTCAGTATAACCCACGAGTGATGAAGTGTTGTAATTTACTTTTTTTTGGTGGAACCACGTTTCCTCAAGCCGCCTCATCTAGTTCAAGTAGCGATTTCCTGCATTTCCCAGAATGGCTTTTGACAGTCCCCAGAGAAGAGGCTTGTCTGTCTGTGTGTGTGTGTCACAGTATGTTTCCACCTTAGAAAAACTCACACAGAGGAAGTCATTGTATCTGGTATCAAAAAGTTAAATACCAAAAGCTGGCATTCCTTACTGATGCTCGAGTGGTATCAAACCTCACTGTAGCTGCACTCAAGGTCTCATCTGATCATCCAGTTATCTGCTGGAGAAAGAAAACTACACTAAAAAAGAACTGTACTAAATGCTGGAATTTAAAATATGCCAACTGCTCTGTCACAATGATAAAGTAAAGGATAAAGTAAAGGATTTTTACTTTAAAATTCATAAGGGGGCATTTTGGGGGCTTTTTGCTTTTGTGACATTGTTGTGACGTCCACTGGGGATATAAAAGCTTCTTTAATTGGGAGCTTGACTGGTCATAAACTGGTAAACTGGCACATTTTTATATATACACACTATTTGCTACGGTGCCATTTTACAGGAACATGTAGAGAAAAAAATTCATCCACTGGGGAAGACCATAAGGTGCAGTTGAAAGCTAGCGGACCTTGACTTAAGTGTTTTGTTAAACTAAAGTCGACACGTGACACATGATTGAGTGACATTATAGTAATGTGATTTGTTTTTAGTAACAAGTAGTAAAGTGATTACAATATTAACAGTTGGATGGTAGGACTGATAGTAATTCCATCTTGTATTCAGAGAGCAGACTGTTCCAGAAAGTGTTAGCTTGTCGCAGCAGCTGGGTGTGGGAAGATGATGCTAGCTTCTTGCCAAAAGAGGAGGAATACTTCTTCATCTTTCCTCAACTCCAAAGTTGTCACATGTTGTGTGTTCTTAGCTGGCTAGCTAGCTACGTTCAGGAATCACTGGGGTTTTGCTCACAGTTGGGAGCATGTGTGAACTGCAAAACTTTACCAACTTCTTTTTAGCTGAGTCACTGTACACACAGTAACGCAGGAAATGTGATGGAAACAGAAAGGAAACTCTGGCACTCTCAGCTATGGTGCTGAATGTTTGCGAAATTGGTTAAACTACTATTGAACCAGAGGCAGGTATAACCTCCTCTCTCCTCCTCTCTTCCTCTCCTCTGACTGTTTGGAAAAGTAATATATTCACATCACACGATAAACAAGGGCATTAAAGCATCTGACAGGTAAAACATAAGACTCATGTAGGCTGTTATGGGAGGTCAGTGTGGGGGCTGCTCTGATTGTGGAGTAACGGGTGGAGGCATAAATAATATACTGTATATATTCCCGACTCAATACATCAGTCTGAAGTGCTGGCTCAACCATAAATCGACCATAAATAACCTTTCGGTATAGCCCTAAAGTTAAAGGACAAGTTCGCAATTTTTCAAATCTGTCTTAAAACAACAGTCAGGTGCCCAGATGAACACTGGAACAGGTTTTCCTGTCTTCCTTTCTTTTTTATAGTCCTCCTCCATTCTGTCCATCAACCCAGTAAATCAAAATTAACGACAAAATCTGACAAATTGGAACAATATGTATAGGTGACTAACTGGCACCATAATTTGTAATGTGGTCACAGGTGTATGTAACTAGTAATATAAGTAAGTACTTGTCAGTGCTTCTAACTTATAAAACATACTGTCTTTTTCTGGCATTTTTAATGTTTTTAAAGTAGTTCTGGATAGTAACTTGATCTCATCTTTGTTAGCCGGTGCACTTCTTGTGCAGGGGAAATCATTGAGCACATTAGAAGCCCTGGGGCTGAGTTGGGAGACAGTTTGCTTGGCTGGACTGGCCTGCTACCCTGCACACTGTCTGCTGGGTTGAGGTGGAAAGGGGAGGATTGTTCTCAGGTCATGGATGAAGGGATGTTTGAGCCCAAAAGCCTGCGGTGTCCACAGTCCCATGACTGAGGAGATTGTGTATGTGAACCAAGAGTGAAATTTGCCCTAAGCCTCCTCTCACAAAACCTCCCACACTTGACGCCTGGAATAAGTGGTTCTATGTCCAACATCCAGGCAGGAATAAATATGATCGATTAAAAGGTCGGTTCCTCTTAAGGAAATGTATTGTGATATGAGTTAAGAAACTCTCTGTCTGCTGTATGTAGTCTATCATTTTGATGTGAGAAGTTTATAGCTGATGTCAACAGCATATTGTGTCAATATCTGAGAAAGCTTTGGGTATGAATCAGAAAC
The DNA here is from genome assembly GCF_963924715.1 of Thunnus thynnus. NCBI lineage: Eukaryota > Metazoa > Chordata > Actinopteri > Scombriformes > Scombridae > Thunnus > Thunnus thynnus. Next base: position 27,980,174 of record NC_089534.1, read on the forward strand.
TTGAGCTCTGCAAATCAGAGTAAAACTTGTTTTCAGCTGATTCCCTTGTGTTTCTTTCTCTTAGAGCATTGGCAATGGGGTGTGATCACACATTGCAAGCCATAATGGAAGAGTTTGCTTTGGTGGATTTTTGTATTTGGTTTGTTTACATGGCCCATTTACAACCAAACCACAGCTGGTAAACAAAAGTTAGGCACTGTCATCCCACGAGGGTAAAGTTTTCTGCAGTGGTTCTATCTTTAGCACAGCAGACTTTTCTGAGCTCTTTGTTGTTATTTATCATAAAAAAGCAATACAAAGCTTTTTCATGGCAGACATTTTGACATGTCACAGCTGTAAAAGCACCTCCCAGTACTCCTGATGGCCAGTCCGCCCACCACTAAGGGTGTTTTCAAACCTATTGTTAATTTGCTCTGGTCTAAATCACTGGATAAGTTGGTAAACTTGGTGCGTTTTCCCCCTTGGTACGGTTTCTTTTCACAAAGAAAAATCAAAAATGCATCACTGCAAGTTATGTGAGAACACTCATGCCACTTATTGGTCACATGTCTAAGGCGGGAGCAAGAATGCCTCAGCTAATTCTTGATTCATTCTCTGGCTAGTTGTTAGCAACGATTAAATTCACTCATCTGCATCCCCGCATGCACAGCACACCTGGCTACAGGAGCCATTTTGCTCAAACTCGCAGGGTATACCTAGTACTCTGTGAGGATCAAGCTCAGATCACGTTCCCACCACAAACAAACCACTCCAGAGTTGATTTGGGACCAGACTGAGACCACCTTCTGTAAACGGTCTGAAATCGACCTGTGTTTGTTTGTAGCTGGACTACTGTAGTTTATGCCCAGACTGTGTCAGTGGCGATTTTGCATTTTAACAGCAACTATTTGTGCTATAAACAGGAGTTCCCAACATTTTTTGCACTGCAGACAATTTTTCAATTGACAGTGGAGTCTGTTTGTGGGTTAACATGCATGTGCTTGTAAGTGTTGTTTCTCGCTCTATTTACCTTCCCAACACACAAACAAGTCTCGAAGCCTTGATACCAAATTAGAAAATGACAGACAGATGCAGAAAAGAGATCATGGATGAGCATGACAAACAAAACTAAAGAGACTGAAACTTTATTTGGTGCGTATTTCATTGTGGTTACTTACTAAATTTAAAGTCTCCTTCCACTTTTTATTCTTGTTCCCGCAGTTGGATGTTTCGGCTTCACTGTGCAGAATGATGTATGTGCAGAGTTTGTTTTCACCTTCATCTGCTAAAAGTGGAAACTTTCTTAGTGCTCATAAAAAATCTGATTTTTAGGGGTGGGCCTAAGAAGTATGGTATTAGTAACTGTATTATAATAACTTATTTTCGAATTGTAATCTGTTACGCTACTCATTACTGAAAAAGTAATTACATTACTGTAACGCATTACAAAGTCACTGCCAAACACTAGGCCAAACTATTTCATACTCTGCTGTTGTGTCTGCTGATAAGGTATAACAATGATCTCTTATACCCTTTTATACAGCTAACTCCACACACAACAAGTGAAAGGGTTTCCCCTAGAATGATTCCGGAAACCTCAGATGCTAATCAATAAAAAGAGTTCTCCAGAGTTTATACAGGTCCAATTTGTGATGCAGCGCCTTCAGAAATCTGTCTGCCAGGTGCAACCTGCTCCTACTCTGTCCTTTTATGTTTAACAGGAAATATCCTCCTCATGGTAAACTTGGCTTTAGCGAAACGTGGCGAGAAACGACTCTGTGCAATCAAATCTCCTGTTGATCAAAGTGTGCAGAGTGAACACCCTGCCAGTTTTGTTGTGGCTGGCCTGTTGCAGTAATGCTCAGGAGCCTCTCACTGTGAGTTTGTTCCGCATGGTGACCTGACTCCCTGAAAGAAGAAGCCTCTCCTGTGGCACCATGTGGCCAGACAGAACACACTCGTCCTCCCTGACATTCTTATGTGCCCGCAGCCAGGGGAGAGAGCTTTTCATGCTCCACTGTTTCCACAGAAAGCAGTGTTACTTCAACTCCCAACCACTGGGAGACTGGGACCTGTTCTCTCTTACTGTACTGTGAGTCAGAGAGTACAGCCCACTTTCACCTGGATGAGTTTGCTTGAGAAGAAAGAGGCAAAAGGAGCAGGATCCAAACACATGAAAGACATTATTCATGGAAATGATTACTTGCTCATATGGTAAATAACAATTTCCACCAGATAAAAAAGGTTCTCAATCAGCACTTATTTTCTTTTGGGAGATATTTCATAGAGGCTTTGAGGTGCAACACAAATCTCCTAGCAACCACAGCTGACTCTATCATACAGTCATTGGCCCATTAGAGAACTGGCCATGTCTCCAATAACAGAAAAGGATATATGAGAACAGAAAATATGATCTATTTTGTTTGAAGGAAAGTTCATTATTTTTACATTATTTTGTTGGTCTTTGCCAAAAAATAATCCTGCTTTATGCAATGTGTTGGAACTTTCTAGTGACCTCTAGTGGTTGCGCAAAAAAGACAGCAGGCAGAAATGCAAGCCACTACCAAGACAGCAATGCACACCGCTTTATTATAATCACATAGAAATTCTACATAAGCAAAAAACAAATAGCTGTTTGTCATTTACTACTTTTACATACACATAAAGAGTGGAATTATGATCATTCTGAATTTTCTTTTGATGAATTATAAGGTTTTCTTGTGGCTCAGTACCAATCTGCAGCACAGGTTTTGAGAACTAGAGATGTCCCCAAAGTTTTTTTAGTCCCCGATCACCAGTATATGTCAATACACAGTCTGATCTGATACGTATATTTAACTAAATGTTAATTAAATATGTATAATATTTGACACATCTAATTTTACACAAGCTACTTCATCCAAACACCAAAGGTCTTAGTTCAAAGCTATTCAAGTGATCAGATTAGATTATTGATGTGATATTAATGAAAGTTTAAGTGGAGAATGTGACTCCTGAAATTAAAGTGAGTGAATTAAAGAGTGAAGACGTATCACTCTGTCGGAGTTGTAGGAACTACAAACACTTGCAGTGGTGTACAGTGGTGTGTAGAGTGGGGTATCTTCTCTCACAAATGATCTTTGAGTACAGACTAGGGATGTGCAGAAAGCCCAGTATTTGTATTTGTATCTGTATTTGTTGAGGCAGCAAAATTATTTATATTTGTATTTGTATTTGTATTTGTATTTGAATAAAAGTGGAAAGAGGCTTAAAAATCTTGTTTTTGTTTTTATTATGCTTTTAATTTTAGAAAATTAAAGTGTTACAATAAGTGTTCATAAATAAACTACCTTGTGAAAACACTGGGTCTTGAACTGGAGTCTCCCAGATCATAGACGACTGTGCTGACTACTGAGCTAAAACTTTACTCATCGCCTCATCAGACAGACCTCTAACTAACAAATATTTTTTAAAATATTTGTATGAAACAAATATTTGTAAAAAAACAAACATTATTTGTGCTTTGCCGAATAATGTATTTGTATTTGGGCACACCCCTAATACGGACACATACTAACTGTCATCTATTTACTCACAGAATTAACATTAATCAGCAACAGGTGATATAAAAATGAGAAACTGCCAGCTGAATGTTTTCTGCACTGCTCTTTGCTAGTCAAGAATAAAGCAAATATGTGAATTTTTTCAACCTTGGTGGATGTAAAAACTCAGTCACGCCCCAGTTTTCACTCACATATACAAGCAAAATGCTTGCAGTGTTGGCTGTTGTACAGGAGAACTGGCTGCAACACTAGCAGGCTGAGGTGGACAAAACTTTTTCTAGAGTACAGAAAGGATCTGATTTTGAGCAGGTTTATTTTAGCTGATTAAAATATGGTTCAGATATCAATCCTTAGGACTGGTTCAGGACATCTTTAGTTCAAACCATTTAAAAAAAACCCTATCTAAGCAGCAGTCATATAATTTAACACACAATGTAACATTTTTCCATATAATACACTGACATTTTGCCAGTCTTGGAATCATGATTCTCAGTGATCTGGTTGTTTTGCGTGCATGGAAACATTCATATATGGTTGCCTCAGTGATACTGTTGTAACTTAAGAGTTGTATCCTCATGAAAAAAACATTCCCACAACAATGTCATGAAACCAAATGTAATATCTGAGTTGATACCCACATTTAAGGTTTACAGTGAGTCAAGCCTGCTGTTCCTGATCAAAGCTGTGAGCTGTGGGCCACCAGGGAGCTCATTCCTCATGCTTAAATAAAGCAATCACAAATTAAGTGAAAGTGGGATAGGGTCTGAAATCAAAACAAAAAAACTTGGATAATTTTTCTTAGCAGCTTGGATTCTCTCATACAGACACACACACAAAAAAGATTCAGCAGAATATCCATGAAATGCAGAGCTTCATTTCAAAATGAGATATCCACTGTTGGATGATGTGTCAGCTGCTCTGGTAAAATGATTGCTGGCATGAAATTTAAACTCCTGATGGAATAATAGTTCTTTAATGGTTATTTCAAGACTTGTAAAGCAGTTCCACTTCAAATGAAATAATCATCTTTGGTTTTACTCAACATGCATATAAAAGCTCATATGGAAAGAAAGGCATTAAATACAAAGACTATAAGCATTGTGAATCATAAATGCCATGCATAGGGATTTAGCAGTGTTCTTAAGTATGGTATTAAAACCGTCAATTTGTATTAATCAGCTTTAAAGTGGTTGAAGAGGACATGAAAAGCTCCGTTTCAATAAGGTTTATTTTCTGAATGCTACAGTCAGAAGTGAGGGACACGTCATTCATGATGTACTGTGTTCTCACTGTCCCTCCAGTGTGAACTCCAAGTGAAAAACTGGTGACACTGGTGTCACACCAAATACAGGATTTTCATTTCCCACTTTGAGGCTAATTTACTCCATTAATTATTTGAGGGAGCCTGAGGACATGGTCAGATGAAACGTTAGGGCGTCCTGAGGCAAACATTTGCTTTTGGGCCCCTATATATAGATAATAATTATGATCTTCATTCATAGAGAAACTTTCTTAACAATGTTGTTTAAACAAACATTAACAAGACTGGGGTCTAGGGTCTACAGTCATGCTTGCAGCTCTGTGAGGCTCCGTGGTGCTTTAAGCTAAATACTAATGTTAGCATGCTAACACTCACAATGGCAATGTAAGCATGCTGATGATTAGCAGGTATATTGTTTACCACGTTCCCCATGGGCCTTTCTCAATAACAAGACTAGGCAAGTTTAACTCAGGAGAACAGATTTCCGAGGACAGAAGGACGCAGTACGATCATTCTGCAATTGGAACAGCAGTGTACATGCTGACAGCAGCAGTTCAGCTTCAACACAACAACCTGACTGTACTGTGACAAAATAATCTCAACTCAAAGCTCCACTAACACTTTTTTCTCACATAAAATAAGGCTTATTGACAGAGAGATGCAGTAAATTATGTTATTCAGTCTGTAATGTAACTATAATAAAAATCCAAACTGTTGTGTAGCTTATTAAAATAAAATGAAATTCAATACAGAGCGGTCTGTTGATATTAATACATTTATATTTATTGAAGTGTGGTGATATTTGTACATATGGTGCAGCGCTGTTGTTCTGTCCAGTAAGAACATGAAGACTCACTTTACATTCAGACAAACTAATGTGGCAGCTACAATTGTTAGATTTCATCTGTGAGACCAACATTTCTCTTCCAAAATGAATTATATCATATATCAAAATGCTACAGAGACATTAGAGCCAGTGGTAAACAGAAGAGCTGCACAGATCAGTTCATGGGATCATGTTGTCATGTTTGTTCTCCCCGAGATGACGACAGACGTTGACCAGCTGCTCATCTAAGGAGTCGGGTTGCTGCTGCGAGATGACCGGCTGGTCTCACCCGGCCAGTGGATCCTCACATCTCTGAAAATGTCAGAGCAAATTTCCAAATAGACGTTATTTGAATAAATTGACCACGTATTGGGAATGTAAATGGTTACTTTCGCACCTGAAAAAATATTAAAACTTAATAAGATGACATATTAACCGCTCTACAGCGAAAATTACAACAGCTAACAAAAGTTTGCATAGTTTGGAGCTACTGGAGAACGCATGCCTGTACTAGGACATTGCAAATAAAATCATGTTAACTAACTTTTTGTTAGTTAACTCGAAGCAAAAAAATCATTGGGGGGATGCAATTCATGTCTTTAATCCAAAAAAATATCTCTTCTATAGATACCTGTGGTCTATGTTGATGAGGTATGCTGGGGTATAGACTAGCTACATCCACTGAGCATAACAGATCATAAGTTTCAACAAGGCAGTTCTTCAGGTTATTCAAAAAGCCTGTAGCATCCCTCAGGTAAGAGTTTAACCCTTTCATGCATGAATTATGATAACTTCAGTCAGGAAGTGTTTTTATTCCTCTTTAGGCATGAAAAAAAATGCCATGAATTGTTTTATTTGAACAGATGATCAATTGTCATTTTCTCCCAACATAAAATCAATACTTGGAAATTTTAGCCATTGTATTACTCCTTAGTTGTTCCTTGATGTTACAAAATTTTATTTACCTGCAAGGGTCGATTACTATAGAAGGATTGGCAAGATATTCCTGAGCCGGTGAGCATTTCCGGCCGGCAGGGGGCCATCCTGGTTTTGAGCTTTTACAGTCTATGGTTTTGAGAAATTTGTGTTGCACTTACAAAGGCTGGCCAATGGATGGCAGCGTATGGGATCACTAGAGTCCACTGTGTTGGCTGATGTGCAACTATACCATTAAAACCCATGCATATATAAGAAAACGGCTTTTGAATAGCTGTCCACTGTAGTGACCACTATGCATAAAAGGGTTAAAGTGTGAACCAAGTCTTTGATACATATATAAATTACACATATTGAGAAATAGGTTAGTGATCCAACGCCTGAAATAATAAGATTTTCTAACAATAAGAAATTCTTATGAATTTTTGAGAGGGAATACAGAACTTATCTAACAGGATGATTCTGAACCATATATTTGTATTCATCACCATTTGCGTGTCCATCTTGTGAGGCAAGTTTCAAAATCATTTCAATTCAGTTTAATTCCAGTTGACAAAAGGTTACAGCTGATGAGTTGTTCACTTGGCACTTCATTGTGGTGTACATTCACATCTGCTGTTTGTGATCACCTTGCTCCCACATTTTAGCAAATATCTGTCCGGTTTTATAATAGAATGTACAGCATGAAGGACTGACAGAGCTCAAAGGACATGAGAGACTGTCTTCTACAGCAGTCTGACAAACATCGACTGCTATTTTTATGGCAGCGCTAATTAGATCATTTTTCCCCACACGGTGCTGGGATCAGCTGCTCGGTTACTGTTGTAATAGTCATGGTGGCTGGCCACAATGTGTTGGTATTTGTGTTTGATTATATTATGTTTATAACAATAGGATATCATAACAGAAGGAGTGGTTGTGTAATGTGTGATAATACAATATTTCATCTTCCAAAACATAAAGTGCAGAGTGATCGTTGATGAAGAATGTAAATAGTGTACCTGCATCATTGCACTGATACAGCTGCATCACAGCTCTTGTGAGTTTTCAGCATAGAAACTGCTACAGCAACACAAAGTAAGCTAGTTGAGCTAGTTGTAAGCTAGTTAATGCTGAGTGTAACTTTGTTCCGAAAATGGTCTTTAATCTGATATCTATGGTGGATGTTGTTCTTACAGGCCATATGACCTCCTCACATATGTGTGAACCAATAGAGACAAAACAGGAAATGGAACAGACAAGAAAATGGGCATTTATGGTCAATACAGTATAAATATATCACTTGGACATAAGCAGCAAGGCAAGCACATGACAGACAACACCAAAAGAAACAAGCTCAACTTTCAAATAATACTGATTTTTTATCAGTTTTATCATATTAATTAATAGCAATATAAATGAATACACAAAAAATGCAAATAAACAGCACATCAGCAGCACATCACCCACATGCATGCAGAAGCCATGAATGCCGATATTTCATGCTCATCACAAACTGAATCTGAACAGCAATAGCAAAGCAGCGAAGCTAAAGCATGAAAATAGCTAACAACAATGCAGCCTCATAGCTAGCACTGGCATTGGCAGACAAACAGCCTGTACTGAGCCAAACATGCATGTCACTAATGAATGAAAGCCCAGCAGCATAAAACAAGTCAGCCAATACAAGCACGGCTTCAGTGCTCTACGCCATGCTTCATTCATTGGTGTTATTATAGTTATGCTAATATGATTAAATATTAGATGATTTCAAAATATCCACCAACTGTACAGAGATAAAACATTTATTGCACATATTCATCTGTAACATATATATTTATTTTACACACAGAATCTTGAATATGCTGGAATTAAAAACAGTTACAGAGAAAATTATAATTTGCTCAAATCCAGTCTATTTTAGCCTCTCGCAGTCTTTATCTGCATGATATTTCCAATCAAGAACTTGTCATTTAGAGCATTATTCAATGGCACGTTGCATTTGATTGTCTTTTAGCAGCAAAACATTTTGACAGACATCAGATAAAGACTTGTCACTCGATACAGCCATATTGTTTTCCTACCTTGCTCATCAGAAACCATTTCCCTCCAGACAAAACTGTTTTGTGATTTGTGCAAAACGAAGAAATAAGCCCTCTGTCTCAAATGCCACTTGTCAAATGGATTTGACTGACACAGATTGCAGAGGATAAGGTTTCAGACCACAAATTTCCAGCCTGACGTACTTGGCAAATCTGGCTTACCAGTGAGGCATAAAGAACTGTCGTCTTCCCTCAGAGAGGTTTACTTTGGAGAAAACTTTGTCTTTCAGACCTTTTGACAGCATCTCAGGCTTTACTTCCCCTTAATTTATGATCCTGAATGCAAAGCATTGTTATACCTCTCTTCATGTAATCTGTTAGTCATTCTTAAACAGTGGTCGATTTTAACTTTCATTTTGCCTCTTCCATGTGTTTTCACTACATATACACCTCATATATCAATGTAGGCCTATTTTTTTATATATTGCATTTGCATGTTTAAAGTCCCCCTCCACTCAAAAATATGTTTTTCTTCTTGTTCCCACAGTTGAGTGTTTGAGCTTCACTGTGCAGAATGATGTATGTGCAGAGTTTGTTTTCACATTCATCTATTAAAAGTGGGAAGTTTCTCTGTGCTCATTGAAAATCTGATTTTAAGGGGCGGGCCTATGAGCATGATTTGTGACGTCACAACTAGTTTGGAAGCCAATCGTGGTCCAATATTCAGTCTACACAAGTTTGATGTGGAAACTTGAAACCCCCAGTGCACATACACTGGGAATGAACTTGTGTCCAACAGTTCAAAAATTAAATATATTTGCCTATTTTGCCTGGAATTTTTAATGAGGGAGAAGGAGTAGATGCTATTTTAAGGATTTTCATATCAGACACATATTATTGTTCCAAGCAGAGTATTTTTACATGTCTTTATACATATATCGATTGGATCTTTATCTGGAGCAGTTTTTTTTTTCTGAAAAAAAAAAAAAAAAATGCATGATTTCTTTGCACATTGATGCTGATGCCACTCAGCCACACTGAGTGACTTTATAACCATATGCATATGAAAACTCATTGACCTTAATTTATCGACTGATACAATAAAAATATGCATAAATAAAGAAACTTAATAAACTCCCATCCGATTGGAAAGACTGTCATTATTTCATTATAGCATTCTAGATTTAGATGATTTATTTTATTGTCTTCAGTGCAAACATTCAAACATTGCTTGTAATCCTGACAAGAACAGCTCATTAAATATGCAAATTTATGGAAATCTTCTACAATGCAAGAAACTACATCAAATTATACACTTGTCTATATACAGTATGAATATCTGAGTATATGTAGCATTAATAAGACAGCAATAGAAGGGACGGAAGTCGACTATGACACTTAGCTTCTGGGTCCTCCTATTTCACATGGATGAGTGAATGTCACTTTTTTTGACCGCAGCAAAATGCAGAAGTCCCCATGCACTTTGACTGCATCTATAACTCAGTCAATGGTCAATTAGCTTTCATAAAAAAAAAACCATTTAAAGCATCAATGCACACAGAAATCACACTTGTTTTTCAGTGAATGCCTCTCTAGTTTTTAAAAAATTTCCAAGAAGAAATGGCCATTATGTAGCAGTTAGACCCATAATTTCCAAGAATAGAAAATGCATCAAATAATCCAATTTCAAACAACAATCAAGCAAGAGTAAGGCAAGCAATTTGCTGTGATGATGCAAGTTTGTAGTAAAATTGGTGCTTTCAAAAAGGCCTGGAGTACATCTGTATTTTCAGACCAGCTCCTGTTTATAGAATTCAGCTGCTGCTCTATGATTCCATCTGAGGGCCTTTATTTTGCAGACTGTCATTGCAGTGCCTCAGGTATTTGTGCAATAGATCTCTGCCAGATGGTGACCCTCTGCCAGTGATTAAGGTTAAGATTTCTTTATTGTCATTGTCATTTCTCAGCATTCACATACATTGAAATAAAATTTGTCCTCTGCGTTTGACCTACCCTGTACACTAAGAGCGGTGTGCAGCCTCAGTGCAGCGCCCGGGGACCACCTCCACTTCTTTTTGCTAGTATCAGTGGTCAGGGGCACTGACAGGAGTATTAATACATGTCTTTGGTCTTTTATGCAGTAATGGGGACTGGACTCTCACAGGTTAATTTTCTCTGGCTCGATGAGAGATTTTCCAGGAACCCCCCTTGCACTTTGATGCAGTTTAGGATCCACTTCCTCAGCCCCTCGGCTCTGGCTGACCACTTCCCCCCGCCATTCAGTCAGAACAATTTCCAGACTCCAAGCTTCATAGAATTTGTCATTTTAGCTGCATGTGGTTTCAGCTGCACCCATTGAAATGATGACAAACTGTCATTACAGGCAGACCCAACAACTGTTTACCACCTCATCTATATTCTGCAGCCTCATGTCCTTTTATTTACAGCTCATAGCCCCATTTCGCCTCCCACCTCACCCACATTGTTATCACCATCATCGTCAGAAAGAGGCAGCAGACTGACTTCCATATTGAAAGCTGAACATCCTCGTATTTTCAGTAAAGTATGGCAATTTTTGCTGAGGGAAATATTTCACCTGTGATGAGCTCTGTGCCACAACATATACACAGAGCGTCATCCTTCTTCCTGAAGGAGTTAATAACATCTGTGTGTACTTCTGGTCAGGGTGAAGGTCAGCACTGACATGATTTCAGCGCTGCTCTATTTCAAGTTATCACTAATAAAGGGCAACAGCGGCGGCCGCTCACACTCTGCTGTCACGGCGACACACCTGATCAGCCCCTCTGCTTCTCAGAGGGTCGTGGTTGTTCAAGCCGCAAGGTTACTTCTTCACGAACCCACTGGGAAGGAAAATTGGTCATATCTAGAAAGATGGCATTGACATCTTGACACAATACTGCATCGAGTACTGTGTGAAAATATAGTCTGACACATTACAAGCACAACTGAAATGTAATTATTTGTGTAAATAAGATTTATACTTATTCACAGGTATGGGCATGAGTAAAAATGAACAAAATGAGGCGGGCAACAAAAGAACTAAAAAATATATATATATTTTTTTTTTACATGTAAACTAGCTGAATCTTATCAGGCCCAATGAATTGTTTTATATTATTTTTCATGTTGAATGTCCACTGAACAACTTTTCACCCATCAGTTCACATCCAGTCAAGTTATAGGCAGTCGCTGATGAAACAGCAATGTAGGCGAGCAGCTAACAGATCAAAATGGAAAAAACTAAAGACAAAAATAGCCAGTGGTGAATGCAAAATTGTGGACAGTACATAGTCGAAGGCCAACTCACATATATGGGAGACATTGGGTGTGATCAGAGACTGTGAGAATAACATTATCAGTGGCTTTCTTGCTGGTAAAAACTGCCAAAAACTATTAGCCTTTGACAGCAGCAAATTGTCACTGAAGAAACACATCGACAGCTGCAGGAGCACAGGTACCACGTCAATCAGCAATACTTTTCCCAGAACAAAACTCTCAAACCACCAGAACGGGAGGTCAAAGAGAGAAGCTTCATATTCACTTCTGATAAACTTTTAAATACATTTTTGCACAGACGGACGACTGTGGATTTTGTCCTCCATCACTTACATTGCAAGTGCATGATGAAGGGATCATCTAATGGTCAGTATATAATTGACATATTTCTTATATCAGTATGACAAATGTGATACTGCTCCCAGAAACCATACAGTGAAAAAGACACAATCAGGATGGATATTCCAGTCACTACTGATTGACAACTTAACCCCCTCTCCCAAACAGAAAATGGTTAATATAAACATGATGTCAGTCAACATAATGAAGTGAAAAAGAAATGGCAAGACTGTCCTTCCAAGAAAAAACAACAGTCTCGGTAGCTCAGCAGCCACCTATGCAACGTAATTATTGTACCATGATTGTTTGTGTGCTTTTCATGCTCTTTCAGTAAGGAAGTAACGTACTGTATCCCACAGGTGAGCAGAGCTTCAATGCTAAAAGCTACAGATTTGATCAGTGATGCTAGTAATTCAGTTTAGCTTGAGTTGGTGTTCATTCATGTACTAAACTCTTGAACAAGTGAACATTTCAGTCAGATTGCTCTGGACTGTAGTTAATGAGATATCACGCTGTGCCAAAAAAGTGATCAAGGAACATTTTTCATCTGATGGTGGCGCTAGAGGAAATCAGCCAAGATAATTAGCATATGCACATGCCCATCCATGGTTTTACTTGATTGGACAAACTATACAGGAGAGATATTTTCTGTTCTGTTTTGAGTGTACATATGCCTTTAAAGTTCCCACATGCTGCGGCTGCTGACCGAGGTTTCCTGACGAGGTAATCAGTCGCTGGCTCGGGCTCAAATAAGCTCAGTCCTGAATGAGCTGTATTAATAAAGCAGAAGATATGTTCAAGGTTATTACTGCTTATATAGACGGCGCGCGCTGCTTTCCGTGACTGAGAGGGAAAGTCTGTAAATTGTTGAGGGAGAGAAATATTAGACTTGTATATTACTTCTCTCTCATCATCCTCCCCCTCAACCCGGCTGTGTGATATCATGAAAGCTGGCGACTCCATAACTGCATCTCTAACTGTGAGTTGTTATTTGTTCTGATTTATCCTGGGGCTCCTATTGTGGCTTTATTCACTCTTTTCAGTTTGAATGTAAAACAGTTTAACATCCAAAAGGTCAACCTCATATTGTAATAAAGAACAATATCCTAATTGTTCTTCAAAACCACAAATTATGTGATCTGCAAGCTCATTAATTGGGAGAATGTAAAATTCAAAATTCATAATTATAATAACTTAACAAGGCAAACTAAGTTCTTTACAAGTGAGAGACACACTAAGAATAAAACCATGAATTCACAATATACATGAATATTCAAACTAAGGACATAAAATCAAGGCAGAAATAGAAGCATAATTAAACTGGTGATGATTATTTAAAAGTCAGACCACAGAAGTTTTAAGATTCTTCTTTTAAACCGGGGCAAGACCACAAAGACATTAAAGCTGCCCTTATGAAAAAAGTATTTTACCAAATGATGTGCATGATGTGAAAGGTGTTGCTTATAGTGACAAAACCACAGAGAATTATCACCAACTCTGCAGTTCCCTTCAGCTCTATAGAGAGCTTTTACCATCTTTCAGCTCAATATTTTAGTTTTTTAGCCAACACCTTTACTGATTTGGTTCAGTCCAGCCAAATGGTTACCGCACATGACACATAACCGCAATGTCCTTGGTTTAATTCCAGATAGGGACCTTTGTTGCATGTCATACCCATCTCTGTCCCTTTGTTTTCTATCAGCCCCACCTCTATCTGCTGTCCAAAAAGAAGGCAAAAATGCCAAAAAAATTCTTGAAAAATTGGAAAAAATGTGAGTTTTCCTCCTGGTTGGATTAATATTCTAGCAGGTGTTGTGATGAGCAATGAAGGGAAATCTTAATGCAACAACATATACTGATATTTTAGACAATAGTGTTCTTCCAGCATTATGTCAACAGTTTATCTTCCTTTCCTGTTTCAACTCTTCCTCCGTGCACAAAGCCAGCTCCATAAAGAAATGCTTTTCCTAGTCTGGTGTGGAAGAACGTGACTGGCTTGCAGAGACCTGACCTCAACCCCATCCAACACCTTTGGGATGAACACCCAACATCAGTGCTGGACCTCACTAATGCTCTTGTGGCTGAATGACAGTCCAGGAGTTCAGGTGCCTATAAGACTACAGGCTGTTGAACTGCAAGAAGCTTTGAGACATCTACTGCATTACAATTAAGACATTTGATTGATTTTCTGGATGTCAGGTCTTGGAAAAAAAATTTAGCTGACTATCTATGTATCATACAGTTTAAATGTGGTTCCTCATAATTATATTGCAGCACATCAACTAAGGCACCAAAAACTCACAACCTCACTTTAACTCGTTTTTGCTGGCCAGTGGCTATAATTGACCTGGATGGCTTTTTGGAGTCATAAGATATACATGAATTAAAAGATAGTTAATTGCATCATTCGAACCCTACAGTAGCCTGCGGCTCTGTGCTCTCTGTTACAGCCTCATCAACACTCTTCTACAGCACCACATACTCCTGCAGAAAAAAAGAAAAACACAACTTCTTTCCATGCACTAATCAACTTTGAAAGTTTATTTCATAGGAAATATGCTCTGTCATCACTGCATGGGTAGGACAGCAGCATACTGCATCCATTAAATCCTCATACATTTTTTAACAAGCACTGTTCCCAAACAGTGTACTTCTGCAAATACAAACAAAATACACCTTTCACCGCGATGTTGAGTGACTCATGATATTAAGACTTTAATTAGCAGCCGGCGTGCTCAGAGCTTAGAATTGCTGAGCTGTGATGTGTTAAGCAGTATCCTAACTTCCATCCCGCAGGTCACTACCTGCATGTTTCAAAGAACATTTGCAATCCCAAGAGGAGTTTTATTATCAATGTCTCCTCATCTCCTGCCCACTGAAGAAGGCTGGTGTGGAACAGGAGAATGTATGGATGTGATGCCCAGACAGTTGGCTCCTGCTGGTGCTTCTGCGGATTAGCCTTAAGAGACGTTTGCTGCCTCCCTAAACAATGCTGCCCCTGGAGCCCTCTGTGGATTATAATGAAGACACAATATCCACACAGCCATGGACCTGCTGGCCCCTTCTCTCATCAAGCCTGTTGGATGATACTCCAGCCGTACAAAACGCAGCCACAGTTTGTAGGTTGCCTTAATCAGCCTCTCCAGAGGTGGCACATGAAGGTGAGAGCAAGTATCAAGAGTTGTTTTTTTTTTTTATCCCCATGCTACTGTGACACAGACAGGGTGTCTGGCAGCTGGAGCTTTTCACAAATCAGCAGAGGAAAAACAAGATATTTTTGGATGGTGTTTCATGTTTGGAGTGAGGGGTTTTCCAAGGTTTGTCAGCTGATGAGGCAGTCAAAGGATCATTCCGGTATACGCCGTAGCTAAGCTGCACCTCCTCAAAAATGTAACGACACATTAGGAATACAGCAGATGCTAATAAGAACTGTGATTGGTCAGCTTGGGCTGTGTGTTTTCTCCTACAAGTTTCTGATGATGGTCCAGATAGTTATAGACATGTTTGTGTCTATATGTTTTAAGACATATAAAAAAATACTCTGCTTGGAATTATAATTTGTGTTTGATATGTTTTTTCCACAAAAAAAGTACAATTACCACATTAAAATTCTCAGACTGACATCTTCTTCTGAATACTGGACCATGATTTGCTCCAAACTAGTTGTGATGTCACAGATCATGCTTGTAGGACCATGCCTAAAACTGAGCACAATCTAGGTTTACCTTTGTTATCATAACAGGAAGGAACTGGAATCTCCCTTTAATAACTATGGTTTTCTTAAACCTGTCCATAGATGACTCATCATTGCTGTTCTGGAGCTTTCAATCATATCACACAATCTCCTTCAGCAGAATTATTCGTAATTTGGACCAGTTGGGTCAGGGCTTCAGGTTATTTGAGGGTTCAGGTTTAAGCACATATGTATCGATCAGCCTCCATTAACAGACATCCTGTCCCAGTCTACAGAGCACCCAGAGCCCCAGCACTGTAATGAGCACAGTCCTCAGAGTAGAAGGTTAAATGTGGGTTTTACTTCTAACTAAAGTGATTTGGATAATCTGGATAAATTGTTCTCTTGTTTGTAACCTGTCTGATTGTCTGACCGCTCTTGTTTCTTGACCTGTGGGACTTCATAGCAGCAATGTTGTTGTGATACTTAACTGAGATAAATCGTGGCCAAAACTACAGAAATCAGACTGAGGTTGTAATACATTAGAACTGTCCTTTAAACGAAGGTCATGCAGATTTTTTGCAGAGCACCATGCGGATAAAGTGTATTCTGTTATAACACACACACTCTCCTCTGAGGCCAGAGTGCTAGACAGACAGCCCTCACCGGGTTCAGCCGTGTCAGTCTAGTTTGCGCACTGAACTCCTCACCTCCTCCCTTCTCTCTTCCTGTGTTAACAAGCAGTCATTTAGAGCAAAAGGTTGCCAAACTGTTGCTCCACTGCTACTCAACTTCCCACTCAGGTGAACGTCCAGCTGCAATAATGCATCTGGGATTCACATGGATTGAAAAGACACACAGTATCTGTTGGATTCATTTTCTCCAGCTTAGTCACGTTAGGAAGAAATGTCTAAATTAAACTACTCTGACCTTTAGGTAAAGTGAAATACCACTGGTCTCATTATTCTGAAAGATAGCTGGAGGCAGGAGGAATATATATATAACCTGTTATGTTGGTTACACTTTATGGAAAAGTGCAGCAGGCTTTGGCATGCCTTTGTCATGACATACACCATACGACTTCTATAAAGCTTAAATACAGGGCTTTGTAAATGTATTCCTGGTATTAACAGCTCACTACAGGACATATATAAAATAATGCAACCCCTTAAATCCCAGGTGCTATTTCATAAATTGTGTTTTAAGGACTCAGTGCAAATATTACAAATGATATCTCCCAGAGGGCAGTGCGACATGTAAAATTAACTGAATGGCACCTATGCTGCAAGAGCCTGGTCACCTTGGTCTGCAAATATGTGATCCAGGGGATTTTTCAATGACTTTACTGCGAGAGGATTAGCTTTTAACAAGAAAAATAATATGCAGGACAAAAAAAAAAAAAAACGCTGCAGCTTGGGTTCTTATACCGGCGCCACAGCCAGCAGCAATTTGACAAAGATTTTCCTGTTATTATTCACTGGCATACATATTCATCGACTGAACACACAGGGGGCAGGCGCATGGATCTACCAGGGATGAGGTCATGGTATTATAACGGGAAGACAGAGGACAGCAGGGAGGCGTTAGCTGGGAAGTTGGGAGATCCCAACCTCTTGACTGCAACATCTCCGCGGGGTGAAAGCGGATCGTTTCACTCCGGGCCGGTGGCCAGGAAGCAGGACCTTAAGCACCCGACACACAAAACAAGATGGATGGGCTGCGATTATTCACAGCTGCGATGGCGGCTTATTATCAATCATATCACACTGCAGATTTGAGCCTGTTGCAGTGAAGAAAAACATGATTTTATTAAAGTTGCGTTAACAGAATTCCCTGACAATTAATACATTTCATAAAGAAATTATGTGGAAGAAAAATGTGGACTGTGGGCACCTGAGATGTAGCACATTCTTTCATCATGGCGAATGGTAGTAATAGATTCAAATGGGTGAATTATGCCTATGCATGTTATAATGTAGTAGCATTACTGATTAATGCACGCTCTGAAGTGCGAGATTATTTTAGCAAAAAAAAGCTCTGAGGCTCTTTATCACTGCTTTAGCTAATTGTGCTCCCCTTGTAACATGATTTCCTACAAATGAGAATGTAAGGAAGAGTGGGGTTATGTGCCGGAAGATGCATTGTCTTCCTTTAAATGCCCCATTAAGCTCGAGCTAAAGGATTATGAGAGTCCTCATTAGTTAGCCTATTCCTCACCCTGACATGCCATCTCTTATGGGTATCCCTGCCGTCAAGGCTCTCTGAACTGTGTTTAAACAAGGCGAGGGCCTTGTCAGAGCAAAAAAAAAAAAATGGAATTATGAGCAATGTCTGAAAAACTGTTCATTTTTTTTTGCAGGATGTCAAATACAAGCTGCCTTACCTGAGTCATTCTTCTCCGTTAATCCAAAACACTCTTGCGTCTTGATTTGTGGTGTCATTTCTTTGCCAAAGCAAGGCTCTGTCGAAGAAGCTGACGGGGGGGCGGGGGGGGGGGTAGGATTTAAATGTGAATGAGTAATGTGCTCCGAGTAAGAAGGATGTGTCTGCCTCTATTTTTGGCCTCTTAATTGGAAACTGATCTCCACCATGGCAGTTTTCATGAAGATGTAGCAAAAGAGGATTAGCTTTGAAATAGTATCAAAGGTCGTTAGGCTTAGCGGGATTCCACAAGTCATCCAGAGTACGAATGTGTCGTCATCGCGAATGTTTGGCTCAGCAAGCCGAGGTGGGAGCGTTAAAAAGGGAGGCTAAAACAGCATGCATTAGCTTCCACTGGCTCAAGGTTGAACAGTGGCCACTTAGATCCTGCTTTTTTTGTCGAGCACTGAAAGTTTGTCCCCGTAAAAAAAGCGGAAATATCCAATATTGCATTTCACCTTCTCCCACGTGTATTTCAGTGAATCACGATGCATTTCATCACCAAAATGATGACATCATCTAAAACGCGCTTTTATTGCATCACGCTCGAAAGGAAAAGCACGCAAAAGTCGCACCCAGTTTTAAAGGGATATACACACAGTAATAATGAGTTGAAGCCTGACCCTGCATTCTCCTCTCGTAGCGCTCTCACTCATTGAAAAATGACAGAAATGTTGATCCACATCATTTCCAAGTCTGGAATAAAGTTGAAATGAGTGGTCTCTCTATTACACCTGTGTAATCTCTGAACCATCAACGACAGACATTGATCTCTGTCTTCAAGGGAATCCGAGTAAATCAATCAGCCAGGCAGGCTACAGATAGCACAGACCCCCCAGATCATCCTCTCATCAATAAAGGAGCAGAGCGGTCGATGGTGTGAGGCCAAACTACTGCTAACTACACTGGAGTGCCAACTTTGCCCGTGGAAGACTGGATATACCCAGGATGATGACTGCTGCTTTCTCTCTTTTGGGAAGAGCTGCAGTAATCAGTAAAGCAGAAATACTTAATGAAATGGGACCACTCACCACATCTCCACCGGTGTTAATATAGGCTGCAGTTGCAAGAGAGTATTCATCCTCATGAAAATCATTTCAAGAAGTCACATGTGTGTAGTGCTGCATACGGCAGACCATCTTAGTTCTTATTAGTTTGTGGTCCTTGTGGAGAGGAATATTGGTTCATCAGTTTTTAAACTGTGTGAACTCTGGATGTGGATGGTATAAGACAATATGTGTTGTCTCATGGTAAATGGGCTGTACTTGTGTAGCGCCTTTCTAGTCTTTCGACCACTCAAAGTGCTTTTACACTACGAGTCACATTCACACACATTCATACGCTGAATGGCTACAGGGACTACCATGCAAGGCCCCAACCTGTCCATCAGAGGAATCTAATCATTCACACACTGATGGAACAGCCATCAGGAGCAACTTGGGGTTCAGTATCTTGCCCAAGAACACTTTGACATGTGGACTGGAGGAGCTGGGAATCGAACCACCAGTCTTTCGATTAGTGAACTCTTCTTCCTGAGCCACCGCCACCTCATGCCATCTACAGTGAATCACGATGGGGGAAGCAAAGTGTGGTCATGTGCCCAGTGCACTAAGGGCATGTCAGCACACTTTTGGTCATTTTGCGGCCATGGCTAAGTGTCAGTGTGGCACCTCTCCGCTCACCTTTCTTCTAACCCTTAGTTTCTGGGTTCTGGGCTGAATCCACCTTTCCCTCACTTGAATTCCTTGCATCTTATTCCCTCCCACTAAAGACATGAGGAGAGATGCAGAAAGAAGATGTTAGGGAATAGGAATTGAAGAAACATGTTTTCAGAGAAATGAGCTGTTAATAATGTATTTGAAGTTTTCACTGTGCACTCTGTGAAAAACAAGCAGGAAACAGAAAGTAATCAATTGAAGACTTTTTTCAACAGTTAAAGTCAAGAATTAAGTTTAAAACAAATTCATGGAGAAAACTGTGCAGTAAATGTCAGATACTGAAGTTGCATTAAGTATTTCTGTAAATTGACATCAAAGTGCACTATCTGTAAGGAAATCAATAGGGTGGTCAGGACAGGCTGCCCTCTGGTCTGTGAGCCATGTAAAGCTCCAACCCTGCTGGAACTGTCTCTATTCAAGCTCATCCACTGCATTAAGTCTCTACATTCTTCTCATTATGAACGTACTAGGAAACCAATTAATTGAAGTGATTAAAGTGTTTCCTAACTCAAGTGAAGTTAAGAAGATTGAGGTCAAATAGTGTTAATTTATTTTAGTGAATATTCTACTGGTGCCCCCTCATATGCAAATTATCAAAAGTTCCCTGCTGCTTATACACTGATTAATTCCCAGCCTTAATTGTTGTGTCTGGAATAGCTCGGGGTGGACAGACAAAGCTGTTCTTTTCTTCACTCCAGTGTCTTAAAGTGATGTGTCTCACAGTGGAACAGTATGACGAGGAGAGGGATCCCTCCAAGATCCCTCAGATCTCGCATTTAGCATCACAAACTGCCAGCTTGGAGTCAGACAAAGAAAGCTACATTCAATGATGGCAAGTATCTGCCCTCACCTGTTCACCAGGAGCAGTAGTGCAGTAGCTTTTGGCAAGAGAGCCCAACAGGTCATGAGTAATTGATTTCATTTGTGAACTCGAATTAAGTAAATTGTGCTCTCGAATTATTTCATTTGTTTACACCAAATAGTAATTAGTGCCTTCAAGTCTAATTACTTAAAGTCTTAACACATTCACTACATTTGTCCTACAAACACTGACATACAGTATAATATACCACTGTGTAGCCTAATGAGCTGCTTGGATTTAATGTTTTGGGGGTTTTTTTGCTGCCTTTGACATCTCTTAAATATACTGTATGTTAAATGTTAACAGTGTTAAGACTGACAGTTCATTCTTGACCTTGGGAAAAAAACTCAACTCAAGGTCCACTCACATGCTTGTTCTAGAGCTTCACATGGGCTTCATCAGCAGATGAAGTTTGTTCATTTTGTAAACCTTTCATTATTCTGGGCACTTTCAGAGTTTTTTGTCCATGTTAACTTAGAAGTTGAACTTGACTGTTGGAAACAGCAGCTGAGAAAGCAACTAAAGTTCACTTAAAGTTCACTCACTTGCTTGTTCTGGAACTTTCCATCATATCATGCTGTCCTCATTTGCTGATTTAAGACTGAATCTCTTGTCTGCAGGGGAATAAATTATCAAGTTTTTTAGCCAACGTGCATGAGAAGTCATGAGCATGAAAGTTCGAACATGTACGTTTCCATGGTAACTGACAAGAGAACAACTCCATGTGCTGATGAAGACAGCTGTGGCAGAATGTCATTATAGATATTGTAATAATATCTCATCTTCAGTTTTTAACTGATGACTTAGTATTATCTTCAGGTCAGTGTGCTGTATTTGCATGACAGTTAAAACCTTCGTATATAAATTAAAGCTTTGTTATAAGTGAGTAAGTGGACCTTTAGTTGAGGTTGTTCCCTCAACTCTTAACAATATTGTTAAAGATTATATTCTGGTAATTCATGCACACAAATTATTAATTGGAGAGCATGAATTAAGTAAAAGTAGTGCACAAATTATTCATTTTAGAATATCAATGAGTCATTTGTGTCAGATCTGATTCAAAGAATCAAAGCTTCTGTGTTACATGCAGTGTACAGTGAAACTTTTGTAAAAAAAAAAAAAAGAGAATGAAAAATTACAGAACTGTACAAAATATAAAACTTGTTTTTTTTTGTCAATTCAGTCATCAGTCTCAATGGGTTTAAAATTGTATAAAACCTGTTTAAAAAAATTAAATTGATTAATGTGCTTTGACACATAATTTGATACACTGAGCATGTTACAGTAGTTGTCTCTGGTATATTTTTCATATATTTATAGAAAACACATCTCTGTCTCAACCCTCCTGATACATTGTTGTCATCTTCTATCTTCTCTTGCTTGCGCTCTGCTAGTTTTTGATCACTAGTTTGGCTGATATTTTGTTTTGTTTGTGAGGTGGTCTGCCAATTTATAGCTTCTTTAGGGCCTGATATCATTCAGATTGACACAAATTCTTTTAAAATGATGTTTTTACAGGCTGGAGCCCGCACAACCACAGACTGAATTTCAACCAGTCAATACTTCTCTACAATCTGGTATCTTTTCCAAAAGTCTGAAGAGCACTTGACGATCCACTGCAAGATGAATGATGTTGATCTCACTCTGATCAATAACTAAAGGCTTACATGAACTGTACAACCAATCTCACTTTCCTTGTAAGGTACTTGTGGAGAAAACACTCCATATAAAAAGCTTTATGACTATACTGAATACATTATGGTATGCATTATAAATAAGCGGGTTTCAAGCATATCAGAGCACTGAAGCTGTTAAATTTAAAGGCCTTTTTACACATATGAACCTCTCACACTGTGCTGGACAAGTCAAGTGCACTTTTTTTCTCCGACAGCAGCAGATATGCATGATATCTTTATAAAGACTAAATCAATTTAGCACGATTTTAGTCTCCCTGTTCCAGTATTTTATATTTATAAACTTTCTGAATGTGAATGCTCTCCTTTGATAGTTGATTGTAAATGGTTAATGTACTGTATATTGCTATGTCAAAATATTAATTTCTGCAACTGAAGCATTTAGAGCAGGTTGAAGCCCTGGCTTTTGACTTGCAGGGACATTACATTCATTCACCTCAAGTTTTGGAGCTTTGACCATGTTTAACATTCAACATCATTGCAGTATAAAAAAAACCCCTGAAAATCAAAAAAAAAAAAAAAACATATGTCCCTTTTAAAATTTGACTTCATGCAATCTGTTGGCCTGCTGGCTTGGTCTCTGAGCTGATACTTCATTTCATTCATGACTTGTATTAATTCAGACATCTTTCAAATGATTATTGCACAATAATAAATAATAAACACCAACGTATCCTTACACATATCACAAGCAAAGATAGGGATGACTTTTGAGATCAGTTAAGTAAAACTACAGACAAAATTGATTCAGTGATTTGTTTAGTCAACTGTATATATATATATATATATATATATATGTGTGTGTGTGTGTGTGTGTGTGTGTGTGTGTGTGTCTTATTATGTTGTTATTGTCAGTTAAAGTATGTTACAACACCTATAAATACCAAAAATATGAATATATAAACATTTATGAAGCAGTATTCACTGAGGATTCATTGTTGCAATATTTTACAACTGCCTAGAGTTATGTGTGATGTTTTGACATGTTTTAAAATAATATGTCAGTTGCTATTGTCAGTCACTATCATATTACCACTTTTTATACAGCAGAAACTTGATGTTCACATGAAGGCAGAAGACAGAAAGAGGAGTCTCCCCTTGCAGAATTAACAAGCTTTGTCTCACACACACACACACACACACACACACACACACACACACACACACATATACACACACATGCATGCACAGTCTAACTCCAAGGCCAAGACAGACACAGCGTGTGGTACACTGAGTGTTACAGTGTATTCCCTTCCCCAACACTTGTGTACATGGAGAACACTTACCATGAACCCCGAGCACTAATTATAACATAGCAAGAAGTGTATTTATTTGTTTTGCTCACTGTGCTACAGTACCATACTTTCTGGCTGGAATATAAGCTTCATTATCCCAATGCCTATGGAGTGGTTTTTGGAAGTGGGTTAGTTGTCAGGCAGCTTTGAAAATCCCCAGCTTTTGGCTGCTCTTGACACTCCAGTTGAACCCGTCCTATTAACGCTGGATTACTGTGGAGAGGCCGTGTTTCCTTGACAGGACTAGAGCATAACATCTGAGCAAGGATGATTTCATCTCGCTCGTTTTTAATTGCTCTAGCATCCATTCATGCACTTTCAAGATGCGCCAAGCAGCTTTTGCAGATTCCAAGGGAGAAAAAGTCAAGGTTCAGCAGAAATGGCTGATACCAAATATTGTAGGTTTATGGCTGCAACATCAAAGTTTTATGGTCTCAGGATAAACAGATCCCTCTTCAGCTATAATGTGTTTTCTAAAAAACATTTCAAGGGAGCTTTTGTTGTTTTTGTGTTCACTAACAGTCAGCATGAGCATTACAGAGAATTTGAATTTGTAACTAAATGAGCTTTTTTCTAAAGTATAGTGATGATCGTGATCACTGAGCAGACAGAATAAAGTCAACATTAGCTTCTCTGCTGGTGGCAACTTATAGAAAAAACCAACAGGCTGATTTTCTAGACGTTTCCTTCTACTAACGCTGCTATCGTGGTGTGAATATTATTCATCATGTAAGATCGTGCTGGACCAAGCAGCAGCAGCAGCTGATACTAGAGAATTCATATGTGACAGGGAAAATGAAAGGTGCATGAAAATTACTGCTTATACATGAACCATTCTTGTTCAAGTACATATAAGTGAACTGACAACTTAAGACATGCATCTGCAGCAGTCATTAGGGTAATCACTTATACCACATGGAAGAAATGTTCCTGAAGAGACTCATACTGAGATATCGAGGCAGTCATGGTTCAGCCCACTCTTCTGTGTGATACTATAAAATTATCTAATAAGTGTCATATCAAAATAGAGTTCTGGTCTGTTCATTTGAACACAGTATGAGGTTTATTAAAACAAGTGCTTGGAGAGAGTGAGGATGTTGTCATTATAGGGTGAAGATAACAGCAAGGTCACAGAAGTAGCAAAAAGGAGTGCAGCGTGTGTACCTTACATTTCCCCCTTTTTGATCATAAGATCAATCATGAAGTTAACTGTAACAGTTTGACCTGAGAGGTCCATCCACACACAGCCTATTAGTGGCCATTTATTCATTAGGGACACCTTTACACTAGGGATGCACAGAGGGCCCAGTATTTGTATTTGTATCTGTATTTGTTGAGGCAGCAAAACTATTTGTATTTGTATTCGAATAAAAGTGGAAAGAGGCTTAAAAATCCTGTTTTTGTTTTTATTACGCTTATAATTTTAGAAAATTAAAGATGAAAATTAAAGTGATGTCCAAATTAAGAAATATGCGTCATGTAGCAGGTGGATGTGACATAGACGTCACAGCGGAGCAGAGGAGAGACACTGAGATAGCGACTATAACTGACCTGCTCACTGGTAATTTGTTTTTTTCTTCCCAAAAACAAATAATTTAAAAAATATTTGTATGAAACAAATATTTGTAAAAAAAAAAAAAAACACTATTTGTGCTTTGCTGAATAACATATTTGTATTTGGGCACACCCCTACTGTACACCTGCTTATTCATACAATTATCCAATCAGCCAATCATGTGGCAGCAGTGTAATGCATACAATTATGCAAATACAGGTCAAGAGCTTCAGTTAATGTTCACATCAAACATCAGAACAGGGGAAAAATGTGATCTCAGTGATTTTGACCGTGGCATGATTGTTGGTGGCAGACAGGCTGTTTTCAGTATTTCTAGAACTGCTGATCTCCTGGGATTTTCAAGCACAATAGTCTCTAGAGTTTACTCAGACTCAGTCATGGTGCGAAAAACAAAAAAACATCCAGAGAGCAGCAGTTCTGCAGACAGAAATGCCTTGTTGATGAGAGAGGTCAGAGGAGAATGGCCAGACTGGTTGGAGCTGACAGATAACCACTCTTTACAACTGTGCTGAGCAGAAAAGTATCACAGAATGCAACAACATGTCAAATCTTAAGGCAGATGGGAAACAACAGCAGAAGACAACAGCGGGTTCCACACCTGACAGCCAACAAGAGAAATATGAGGTTACAGTGCCCAATTTAAATCTAATGCTAACATTCAGTCAATACAGTGAATAATATGTCCATAATATTACAAAGTGGAAAGTACAGGTGTGGAGGACAGGGTGGTGGATGGGCATGAAGCACATCTGGCAAAGCATAGATATATTTTCAGAAAAAATGGTTTTAAAAAACAGCAGCATTGTTCAATGTTCTTTCTGGCGACAGGGTTACTGAGCAAGGATTACTGTATGTTAGCAAGCCACTTGATAAGCTTACCTTGTCTCGCGTCCTCAGTAGAAGATGGTGACATGATCTCCTGCTCAGCTACTCTTTACACTGCTTCTGACAATGAGAGAATGCAAACTATTTCAATGTAAGCTACCTAGTGTCTCCAATATTAGGCTTGTTTGAGATTAACTGCACCTCGAAAGTGAACAAGATCAGGCAGCAGCAGCTGGGAAAAAGTGACAAAAAGCTGCTCTCAAGTCAGACAGCAGCCTTCCAAGAATATAAAGGAAGTCATACAAATGTTAACATCCTGTTAAATCTGATCCCAATTTATTAAAATCTTATCAGATCAATCT
This sequence comes from Thunnus thynnus, assembly GCF_963924715.1. NCBI lineage: Eukaryota > Metazoa > Chordata > Actinopteri > Scombriformes > Scombridae > Thunnus > Thunnus thynnus. The sequence goes on from NC_089534.1 coordinate 28,006,801, forward strand.
ATTCAAGCCTGTAGCTACTCAATCACTAACAATTGTCTTTTTGATGATGTTCTGTACGATAGAGTACAGCCCATTAAAATTACCTGGTACATTGTGATAATCATGACAGTGTTTGTTATGTAATCTCCAGTATTATAAAATCATTTTTCATGGAAATGTAACCGCTGTAGTGGGCGAAGCCGCGATATCGACCAATCAGCTGCCGACCTGAACCACCTATAACTCACTCACATCCTCATAAAGAAGTTCAAAACATCATTTTAAAAGTCAAAATGCACAAGAAGAATTTCCCATCATGCCCTAAGGTCTTGCAATTACAGAAGCTGTGGCGCCTGGCTCGATCTCATGAGGTTATCATTGCCCACGTACGCATGACGTCAGAGCAAGTCATGATCGCACACAAATCTGACCGGCATGCATTATGCCTTAGAGGCTCCAAAACACTAAAGATTGCTCCTTGAGGGCCCTGGGTGGTTAGATCCACTCTATATCACCCCAAGTGTGATGCAGTGATAATTTATCCCTATCCCCAGATTCTCACTCTGATGACTGAAAAATAAGCAGTTCATTCTGCCAACTGCAGATTTTCAAATTTCCCCCCTCTAAACCACTGTGGGTCTGCGGGTTGATTATCACACATCACCGATAACAATAATGACATAAAGTATGAGAGATTCAATTATGCTACTCATGATTTATTTGCGGTTTAATGATTTAAAAAACAGCCTGGTTAAAAGACATTAAAGCTAGCAATTATGAGGCAGTGTAATTTACCCTTGACGACTGGCCAGACTATCATTTCAGCTCTGTTCTGCTGAACCTCATGCCAGCAATAATTGATATGAGGTTGATATGATCTTGTGTCCTCAGAGCAGCAATGATTATCTGATGTTTGTTTGCTCAGTCACGTTGTGCAATCGCTTATTCAATAATTTACTTTTTTATATCCTCAGGTGAGCACTGCCTTTGATTGTTAACCCACCAGACATAGGCATGCATCTTTTATTTTCTGCTTCACTCTGCTGCTGTGACATTGCAAGTTGCTGCTGTGCTACAACGTTTTTTTTTTTGGGGGGGGGGGGGTACTGTACATCTGGTCTGGTAGCATTGTGTACATCCGATTACTCTGTGGAATTTGTTTTCTCTCCCCAGGAAGAATCACACATTCTGTAAACAAACGTTGGAAAGTGTTCAGATGCTGTTTGTTCCCACCGCAGACTACCATTGAAATAGCAAATTTTGATTGTGTAGAGAAAGATTTACATCTAATAAAATGTAAATGCCAAACTTTGCAAGTAATTATTTCATGTTTGTGTAGAGAGTGTACGTTCACTATGTGTACACACATATATGTACTTATATATTCATATTTATATGTATATATACACACACACACGCATATATATATATATATATATATATATATATATGCGTGTGTGTGTGTGTGTGTGTGTGTGTGTACATCTTTCTATAGATATAGATATTTTAATAATACAATACCTGATATTTTTAATGTATATTTTTAATGTTTAATGCTGAAAGTGACCCATCTGTACACAAGATTTTTTTTTTTTTAATTCTTTATGTAATTCTGTGCTGGGCATAAATGTACTGCTGCAGTCTGGTACATGGGCTGCTCCATTATTTATTAGAAAAAGTACAACAAATTCCATGTAAAACCCACAAATGGATTTCAGTAAGGCAGAAATACTGCAAAACTGTGACAAACCAGTAGTTTGCCTTGTCTTTACAGAGGAAACCTCTGTTGTGTCTCCAGCATTCAAATCTCCTACCGTCTTTTAATACAATATCCTAATTTATACAACACGATGCTTACAGAACTCAGCGCAAGCGCCTCGTTCCTGACTGCATTACTGTCATGCCAACAATGACGGTAAAGCACACCCTCTCATGTAATATTGCTTAATTAGAGTCTCTCCTAGAACCATGTATTCACCCTGAACTGTCGTAGTACAGTTCGGTCCATGCAGTCGTATGAAGATTACGCTCAATGACCCAAACAATTACTGTCAAAATAGTTTAATAATCCACTTACTCAGAACAATATTTCTAGAGCATGCACTACTTAGCTGTAGCATGGATGTATGCTAGAACCCGAAAAACTGAAAAATTCTCCATAGCAAGACACATTCTAACTCCAAACAAACAAACAAACAAACAAAAATAACTCATAGCATTTTGTAAAGGACAACTCTGGCAAAGTGCAACACATGACATACAAGGGAGATTGTTGTGATTGAGGTGCTGGGCTACAGATTTAAGTTTTACTGAATCCAGTAACATTGACCGGCGCTTTGAGCTGAGGTGTTCAGTGAAGTGGAATAGGAAGAGACTTACTGTAAGTCAAATCATTGTTTCATGTGGTCAGACCTTGTAAACAGCAGATAGACAAAGGGATATGTGATAACAGCATGGATCAGTAGTGTTATGGTCCTAAGAGGCATAGATGCAACACGACAGAGACAACTGAAAACTGCTACAAACTTCACAGTGACAACAACCCAGAGAATTTTGAGCCTCAGGTAGAGCTGAATCAACACAAAAAAACAACTTTACAATATGATGCCAGAGCACAGATCCTACTATTATAACTTTTGAGGCCAAATATCATGCTGTGGAATCAGATACAACAGAGTGTGGAGGAGGAAGTGTCCACCGGGGCTATGTTACAGCTGAGAGATAGGCGCCGCAGCCAGAGTGGCTTTGCTGCATCGACCGGTGCCCGGTGAGGATCGTCAGAAAGAATGGAGAGAGACTGAAGAGTCTGTGCAACAACAAACTTTGCAGTGCTTTGGTAAACTTGACTTTGTTTTCTCTGAATACAGAATAACACACTAATGTTGTGCTCTGGCAGGATTCCGGCCTGTGTTGAGCTCTTGGAAAGTTTGCAATAATCCACATAGCTGACGCGCTGTTTGTTTTATGATCCTTGGACACCAGTACGATATATCCAGACTGATGAGGAAAAACATTTTGTAAACGAAAATAAGCCTCAGTAAAGAGATATAATGTGGCTCACTTCTAACTTTATCTCCGCTAACCAGCCGCTCTTCTGGGAAACACCACCTGCGTTGTGTAAAACACACCATCAGCAGCTTTGGATGGGACCACACGCAATGCATTCTGGTTGTTGGTTGTAGGCTTTCCACCTTTAGAGTGATGGAGGAATCAACAGCCTTTTTCTCAGTTTTCTCTACTCATATGGCACCAATTTGGAAATTAATTGAACATTTCTACTACATAGGTGACCTAGTTTTAAGAAATCATATTTACAGCGGTGAAATTCCTTTTTAAGATCAAATGCAGTTTTCTCAGAACCCCCCAGGGGTCATGTGGCAGAAATAAAATATTGAGTGGAAATCTGTGAGCACAGATTGGCAAATCGAGGGCACATATTACTAAACCGTGCGCAAGGATTGGCAAACCATGCACATCTGATGGCTGAGACGGCCCAATAAACCTCTGTTGTGGCCCATCCTGTTCTCTGTGACCACCCAAACTGTGTTTTAATGAAGCAGAACTCACAATATAGTTGTTCTCATTTATATATGTGCAGATATTGTGCATAATGTGCATATTTGCAAAATATTTGCATAAGTTTCTGTCGTAGAGTATGAAATTCCATCATGGCTCATTGATACTATACTAGTATGACCAGCAGTCATTACCAAGCTGCTGCTGCTCCAGATAAAATCATTATTTCACGATCAGGACATCAGATGATGAAGCTGCTGTGAGATCGGCTGTACTGACCATAATATCAAAACCAACAGCAGCGCTTTAAAAGTGTATCATATTGTTTGATGTATGGTGCTGTCTGTTCTAAGCACTCCATACTGAGCTTTTGTTTTCTTTTGTTTGTTTTTTGGGGTTTTTTTTTTTTTTTTTTGCTGATGCTGTATGTGTAGCAAAAAAGCTGTGTAATCTTATAATGTGTTTATTAATAATGCTCAAGCAAATAGTGTTCCACAGGTTATGTCTACTTTATTGGATAGTTGAATAGTTGAACCTACAGTAATTCATGACACTTGGAAGTATTTGAAATGGAGTTATTATTATAACAAAGGTTCAGGAACAAGACAACGCCCCTCTCGCTCACTAAATTCAATCACCTGTGCGTCACTAATTCAATCATCCGTGCATACCCATATAAGCGTGTCTAACCCCTTTCTCTCCCGTTCATCTCAGTTCTCACGCGACCTACAACACGCTTGCATCGCAAACACTTACCTCCCGCCCCTTGCTCCGTGATCCATGTTCCTAGGCAACATACTGCCCGCGACTAGATCCAGCAGTACCAACGAGATATGTCCTTCACCACCACATCCACATGGAACCCTTCTCCTCCAGACGCCACACTTCGGATCAGCTGGGATCCAGACGCTCCACACGCATCCACGCAATGACTCAGATGTGGCTCTTTTACAAGCGATTAACATCTTCAACCGGATGTTTGTCTCTCAAGGAGACGGTCGTCCCACTCCTACGAAACGATGATAAAGACAAACTTTCCGACTCTATGCAGACTCTACTTCCATCAATCCTCTCGCCAGCAGCTCAAATCCTCCCGCTCTTCAGGGTTCATTGTCCGCCGCCGGGCCGACGCACGTCGCACACCGATGATGTCACAACACCGCCTATTACAACAGAGCCCAGACTTCTTCAGCCCCGGCTGAAGGTATGGATGTATTATAAGAGCTCTTATTATACATCCATAGCTGAAGGCCAGGCTGAACTCCAGCTACTGACTGACAACAAAGCCAGGTTCTTCCTACTCCTCTCTGCCACAGCCTGTGGCCCACAGGTTATATCTACTTTATTGGACAGTTGAATAGTTTAACCCATGGTAATCCATGATACTTGGAAGTATTTGAAGTGTAGTGTAATAAAAGTGCAATGTATCCTGGTGGTCCTGTGATGGAAGACAAATATCCTGTCATGTCCTCAGTTTGCATCTTGGACTCTTGTTGCATGACGTTCCTCTGTCTCTGCAGGTTTCCTCTTGCTCTCCACAGTCAACCGTGTAATACAGGCTGAATGCTCAGTCTCAAAACAGGATAGAGGAAAGATGTTAAAGAAAAGTACCAGCACCTCTATACAACACTGTACTTAAATCCTCATTTTAATGGAGCTATATTCATGTTTAATTTGAACTGGTCCTGCTCAGAGTAATGACATCTTGTATTTTCTCTGTGGTGAGCTGACAGTTGCCTCCCATGCTGACTGCAGAGTGTTTCAGCGAAAGACCTAAATCTTTGTACTTAAGAAAGGACCTATTAATTGGCAAGCTTTCAGAACATAATGGTCCCCTTAATTACTGTAGTTAGTGTTTTATTTATTAAAGGCTATTCCACTGCAAAGTTTAACTATTTAAGCCTCTATATCTTCAACAGAAATATTCAGTCTGTGCCAGTATTGACTTTAAGACAAATATTCAGATGCAGTACGCTGTCAATTCTCTACATGTATAATTATAATTAGTGAGATCTAGGTCATTTCCAACTATATCTGGGTCATGACTGAAACAGTTAAAAATCAAAAGACATTTGTTGATCTCTATATTGTCTTTTTTTGTATTTCAAAGTTGAAATAATTCTCCTGACTTTTTGCTATAATTATAAACTATAATTGTTTTCTATATTTTTCCTTTCTTTTTGCTAAAAGACATGCTGTCAACCTCCCTTGATTCAAAATGTTGAAACAAGACTTTTTTCCTCCTTTTGTGTATTAGCTACCAGTAGCAACAGTCTGTTCATTTACAACATTTAACATCTGGGAGGACCCATCACGCTGTTACTTTAAGTTTTTATTCCTCTCAGGCAGTGGCAGATAGTTGACCTAGCTTGCTAATGTTAGCACTAATTCCCAAAAGATGTTACTTTTTGTGCATCTTCTTGCACAAAAATTACATGTACTGCTATAATATTGCATTGGGCGTGTAGCCAGGGCTGTTGGCTGGACTGTTAACCATCAGGTGCTGAGCCCAGATTCTTCTCCATCAAAAAACTTTTAAAGTTCATTCTTCCCTGATAGAATATTTCTTTTGGCATGGATGTGAGCCAGATAAACAGCAAAGATGTGGCCCACTTTTGGAAGTGAATGATGGGCCAAATCCAGCCCAAGGGTAAGACAGCTATGGCTGAATCATAACAAAGCCTGGCTTCTACCAGGAGTAAGCCAAATACAAATAGTTGATAAGGCTCATAGCTGGGCCTGATACAGAATATCTGTATAGCTGAGTTCTGTTATGGCCTTACAGCCCTTATGTGGCCCGCATATGGCTGACAGACCAAAATCCATATTTATCCCAAAATTTAACCATAACTACACCACACTAGTGATCTGGCCCATATTTCTAAGTGAATGATGAGCCAAATCTAGCCCAAGTCTGTAATAGCCTTAACTGAACCATAACATAACCATAACTGTACCAGAAGTAAGCTAAGTAAGGGACAATCAAGGAGAAGGTGTGCATTAAACGGTTTTAAGGCATGACGTGGAGACAAAGAGCCGCTTGACGCGAACCATTTAACTCTCACCTGCTCATTGATTATCCTGTTTATACCATGCTCATTTGCCAACAATATAAAATTAAAGCTTTTTTGTATTAATCTCATCCTTCTCTTCCTCCATCATTTTCAGGTCTCAGTTCCTTGTGCCATTTTTCCTCTTGGTTTCTTTCTTTTCTTCTCCATTTCTTTTCCTCTGCTGCGTCCCATTCTTCAAAACTTCATAACGAGTAAGCTTTGACAGCTGTGCTCTTTAATGTCGCTATGGTTACAGGTTGGGTAGCAGACAAATTTAGAACGGTGATTAAACTTGAGCCGAATTACGTGTACAATTCACAGTTTCAATGCACACCTGCTGGTGTATTCACCCAGACCACGGTATAAATACATATAATTAATTTGGCTCATACCTGGGCCTTATGTGGAATATCTATATACCAAAGGCTTTGATGTGGCCCACATATGGCTGACAGACCAAAATCCATACTTTACCCAGAATTTAACCTAAACAACACACCTGTGATCTGGCCCACATTAGGAGTGAATGACAGTCCAAATCTGGCCCAAGGCTATAATAGCTTTAACTGAACCATAATATACCCATGAATATTATCCCAGAATTTTACCAAATGAGCTATAGCCTACTTTGACTCATAAGGTAAACAGTCCAGATATCCAAAAATTTTAAAATGTCAATTTAATATTTTAAATTGGCAATTTACTTGTTTCTATATGATTTTTCCTAATAAAGCACAGGTTAATAAAAATAGTAGTCTATTAAGCATTGGTTAATAAAAGCATTATTAATTCCAATTTGGCAAATGCAGCATTTTGTGAAGCCTTTTATAGGCTTCTAATACAAACGTTTCTAATACACGTTTTTCTTTTTATTTACAAAGTCCACAGGCTTGTCATTTTAACAACAGAACTTGCTTGTCATCTATTGTTCTTTGTCCTTTTCTGTGACCTTCAATCACCACAGTCTGTAGGAAGAAAATGAAATAGAAAAATTATAATTGCACACAATCACGCAGAGACTGATTACCTGGAACAACAATACACACATCAGCAGGGGTGGGTGAAGAATAGAATAATTGTACTTGAGTATGAGTTATAGTTACAAGAAAACTACTTAAGAGTAAAAGAATATTCACTAAAAAAAAACCTACTTGAGTAATGAGTACTAGATTTTTAGTTCATACCATGTGGTAAAATAAAGAACTGTGATTCAAAAAAGTAGCAATTTATATGTCTATCTATCAATCTATCTATCAATCTATCTATCTATCTATCTATCTACCTATATCTATATAAATATAATAGGCTATATGTATATAATTATGTTATAAAAGTAAAATATTAAGTGCAAAAGATGACACGGTAGCCTAATCAGAATGCCTAAATAATGGCAGTGCATCATTTAAGCAATGTTACACCAGAGCATTACAACATTACAAACAAAATAAAGTTGTGTTTTATGGAAGCTGTGGTAACTTAGCTGTCAATGTATGACATGATCAGAAAAAAAAGTTGGATTGGTAATAAAACTTGTCTCGGGTGTTCTCACTGTTTGAAGGACTACCAGACTGATACAATGTAAAACCTTTGTGCTATCTAACACTAGACTAGGCTAGTTTGGTGTCACTAGTGAAGGGGAGGCACAACTCAGCTATCACTGCTAACAGTTTGGCTGCTTACAGTGCAATATCATGTTCATGGAACTCATACAGACATTTACACACCTTGTTTTACTGGCTCAGCATGAGAGGATGTTTGTGCCACTGCTTCAGCTTCAGCCTCTTCACCAGTAAAACATCTTCTTTAGTGACAAACCGGTCAAAGTGTAGAATTATTCAGGGCTAAAGAAAAAATGCATTGACAATGCATTCAGGGTTACAGCCCCTTCTTTCAAAGGTCAGGATGATGTGATGGCAAATGGCCAGACTGTCAAAACTCATAGCAACAGATATCCCTGTTAGCTCAGTATGTTCCTCTGTGGCAACTACTACAGCTTGAGGCTGAAGCCAGTGTAGAAGTACTTTAAAGTGCAATGCCACTGATGTGTACTACATCTTGGCTCCAAAAATTCCCTGGCTCCTATAGAGTTGAGAAGTGTGAGGGGCCGCTGGTTCCAGAAATGTTTTTCCCCATTTTGTATTCCAATTTTAAATATTTCTTTAAAGCTGGAGGATGAGGGCAGGACATTTCTTTTCGTTTGATAACGTTAAAAGTAAAGTTAGACTTCTGTCGTCTTCCCGACTCATTTTAAAAAAGAGAGAGAGCAGCTGTGGTCGAGTGAGCTACTGAGTGTATGAAGAGAGGGAGCGATGGTAATGAGAAAGCCAGTGAATCAGATCAATAAAATTTTATTTTCTGATTGTTTCACAGTGGTTACATTCTAGAGCTCAAACACGCCCACACACCTCTGCTCAACCCTGCAGCTGTGCGTTGCAACACCTGATTTGTCCTGAATACAGCCTGACAGGCATGCAACAGCTCTCATGTGCACCCTGAATGACAGGCGCACAGAAAGGGCCGGTAAAAACAGATATGTTTTGACAGTACACTGGCCCAAAAATGTATTTTTTGACAGCCTACCGGGATGTGTCCCAGCATGCCTGATGGCCAGTACATACTGGTCATAACCTACTGTTGTACTGCTGTAAAACATTGGATATATTGTTTTGAGCGTCACACAACCCCCACGAAATGACACGTTTTATTATCAGAATTTGATCCATTTGGTCCTATAACATGCAGAAAGTCTAGAAGAGCCGCACAATTAACAGCCAAGGGGCCAACGCAGGAATGTCCCCCCCGACACTGTGAGAGGTTTATTGGCAGTGATAATCAGCATTGTGTGAACTCATTTGTCAAGGGCTTGAATGTAACAGACATTCATCTATATGTAAAAGTTCCACGCTGCAGGTTTAAACAATCTCCTTGATGTTACTGAACATAGAAACTCAGGACTCTCTTGGATAATGTAACTATCATATAGGATTATATTATGATCTGCACCACTTTCAATTATTTCACCTTCGTTACTGTGAAATGCTGAATTCACTCAAAAGTGACCCAGAAATTAAAAGTCCACTGGTTTATGCTGCAGACTGTAAAATCAGTTCTCTCAAAATCATAATCTTTAGCTTCTACCAATTTGGTTGTGGCACACATGACCAAATTTCAAGCTTGGTGATTGGCTGTTGCAGTGTTGTAAAGAACCAGATATTTTCTAACACAGTTGTTCATCTTTTGTACTCATGATTTAATTGGGAGAGTAACACTGCAGAAAATTCCATTTTCATTTCTTCCATTTTTAATTACAATTTTGATCTTATAAGTATACAAGTCAAAACAACCAGGAACATATATATATTGACTTCTCAGCAAATTCATTTAAAATTTAGTTGGACTTTAAAATAAGCATCCTGTTTGTGATTTACAATATACTAAAACACAGAATAAGCAACTAAACAACAGTCCTGACATGAATTCAGCCAGCTCTCAGTCAGGGAAAACTAAACATGAAACGGTCAACTAAAGGACACATTCACACTGACCAGTGGCTGGTCAGGCTTACAGGGTACTTTGTGATAACCCCGAGCTTTGAACATTGCCTTTGAAGATTCCTGTCCCAGGCTGAATAACAATGTAATCACATCTAAAGTCGGGTTCCTGCTTTGGGCCTGAAACACCTTTTCCAAATGAAACCTCGGCTGCGAGAGGTATTTGTGTTTCCAAGATTTCAGATGAGTATTTCCTGCTGCATGGGCACATGCTAATAACATTGCAGATCAAATCGACAAAGGATTTATTATGACAAAAGTGAGCAGGAAATTCATGCCTCTGGCTGATTGCCACAGCGTTATTGAACTGCTCGGTTGGTGACACCACCTGCCTGCCACGGTATTGTCATCTTATGGGAGAAAAGTAAAGCACCCAGCAGAGTGCACAGTACCCAGCCATCCATGCTTTGACTGATATGTAACCTGCTTCTGTCCACTTCCTAAACACATTGACACATGCTAACATTTAATGATTGTTTCATCTACTAGAAACCATAATCCCCTAATCTCTGTTTGTCATATCTATCATCTCCCACTGTTCTGTGCAGAAAGGAAGGAGCCCACCTTCAGCTCAGGAACTAGTAATCCGCTTACAGTCACATGTGAAATGGAAGAAACTGTTGTTTTTGTTGCAAACTGGCCAACATCAGTGGGACCTAAATGGAATGGCAGGAGGTCATTTCTGTTGATGAATCACACAGATGTTTGTGAATAGGCTTCATAGTGATGCTGATTTAGCAACAAAAAGAGGAGGTTAATTTGACTAAAGATTAATTTAGTCAGGGCATCCTGGTGGCCCAGCAGGTGACGCTGCACACAGTGTCCTTGTAGCGTTATGACTTCACTTACATCAACCCCAGTCTCACGTCATGACTTCCTGTCTGTCTCTCCTCTGCAGGCTGTTTAATGTTGGAGAGACGCCTTGAAAAGGAAGAAAAAAATCGAACAATTTTCTGTTTTGAACAGTTACCAGTGTTTCCTTGAAGTTATAATCCTTATGACACCTGTGGCTACAGGTGGGAACAGTGACAGAAGTGTAATGAGAGTCATCACCTCTGGGCTAGCTGCTGCTCCACTAGCATCTATAACTATGTAACTGTTTTTTGGTGCCTCTTAAAAAAAATGGAACATGTTCCTGGAGTTAATTGTCCATAGATAAATCTACCATTAGAGTTTGAACCCCTTATGATTGTAATCATGTAACAATTAATTTGTTATCATGCAAAAAACTACAAATCCCATGAAGTTTTACCAGTGCTACAGCATGCATAATACATCATCATGACCATTGTTTTCTCCCCGAACTATGATATCCACCAGAGCTTTCCTCTGATGTCATCCTTCATCATTTTCAGCCGTAATCTCAGCTGTAAAAAAAGCCAAAAACATCCTCTGAAATGTGGGGATTTGTTGCTTTCCTCTGTCATTTTAAATTGAAAATCTTTGGATTTTGGAATGTTGTTTGGACAAAACAAGATATTTAAATATGTCACCTTGGGCTGTGGGAGATTGTAATGGCCATTTCTCAGTGTTTTCTTGAAAATAATAATTAGCTACAGCTCTACAAATTTTCAGTCTGGACAAGTCTTGATAGTTTCTTCTGTCAAGCTGGTGATGTTTGTTAAATGCTCTTAAACCAGAAATGTCAAACAAAACTATTTAAACTATAGTTATATAATCTATAGATCATTTTATAAAAGATCAACATACCTGTCAAGACATATGAAGTGAACCACATGACATTCTGTTATGTTAACATTGATGGCTTTTAGTAACTTGTGTTTTTACAAATGTCAGTGTAAATATGAAGGTTTTCTTACTTCTAAATCAGGACCAGGACGGTAAACGGGGTCAGCAAACATAGTATGAGCAGTTACAAAAATGCAACAGAGGAGTTATTAGCAGTGTGTCTGTTTACAGCACTGCCAAACAAAGCATGGGTGAGGATTTATCACATCAAACCACTGATTCAGAATTCGCTATTGAATGTCGTCATCATGTGAAATGTGTGCACATGTAGCGCAATAATTGAGTTGAATAATTTAATTTGAATTTCCCTGAATGTAATATGTGACGCCCCCGCCACTAATGTTTATGTGACAGCTGATTAAGAAATAATAATAATAAAGTTCATTATCATTACATATGATTACGAAGTACTATATAGAGACATTTTCAAAATGTAAATAAACTGAATGCCTATTGATGAAAAATAATAAATAGTATAAAAAATGTTGTTTCACAGAAAGTATGAATGAACAATGTTAAAAGATTTAAAACTCCTTGCAGAACCAATAAGATCTCCCTGTGCCACATGATCATTTTAATGATTTTAATGTATATATTAGTAATGAGTATCACAGTGGTCTATCTGAGCAAAATGTGTGACCCCCTCTGGCTGTGTGTGGGTGTGTGTGTGTGTATGTGTGCACGTGACCACACACAGCCTGGACAGAGCCGTGCAGTGAGACAGTGTTGTTGAGACATCACAGCTTTCCCTCAAGGTCAGGGTCAAAGTCATCTCCTTTTATCTAGCAAAGAGAAAATAGATGTGCAGCCACACACAGACCCAATCATGTGATACATATAACCATCAGAGCCACCTACATGAATTCAAATGCATTCAAATGCATGCATTACAAAATGCATAAAAACAGAATAAATGTAAAGTGCAGAGGTGATGAATGAGAAATGTCATTGCTTTTGGAGGACAGAAACAGCTCTTTAGGTGCTGCGTTAAACAGAGATTGTCATTATGTCACTGCTATCAATGAATACTTGTATTATTATACTGCAAAATATTTAATATCCATATTGTTACATGAAAGCACTGGCTTATCAGCAGTGTTTTATGATAACATCATAGTAATAAATTAAACACACAAAGGGACTTCAGGAAGGATTAATGTTGCCCCTCTACTGGCATAGTTTACGTATTTGTATGAAGATTTCAGTCTAAAATCTGACATACATCATGTTTGCTTCGAGTCTTATGTTTGAAGGATATTTTAAACTGTAAAAGATATGCTTAGATTATTTTGAGTTACAGCAGGTGTGGAAAAATTGCTGATTACATTTTTACCAATAAAAAGAAAATCCTCTTGACTCGTCTTGGCTTACAAATATGACCTCAGTAAAAGAGATTAAAGAGTCTAAATGACTGACAAACATCACTTGTATTTAAGTCAATTAAAAACCCTTTTTCTTTTACAATGATGACCTGCGTGGTATAATACTGACAAATACTTTGAAAAGCAAATGCAGGTACACTTAGTCTCCATTCACAACTGGCATTGATATGTGATGTCAAGAAAACACTCACGTTATTGCAGCTGTAAATACACATAGAACAAATTACAATAGGCTATTTTCACAGAAGACATTTTTTCATCTGACAGCAGCTACAGCACAGGAGTAAATAACAAAATGAATGATGGCTGAATTCTATTAAGTTGATTCAGTTAATCAGTTCTTGTGCATGCTGGCTCACTGTCACACTGTCATGACTTGGGACACTTGACTAGAACAGAGAGAATGTTATCAGTAACACCTGTGCTTTTGCAACTATGACAGGTCTAAATGTCTGCTATGAAAAAGGAATGCAGTGGCAGAATGTAACTAAGTACATTTACTTTATTGCACTTAAGTACAATTTTAAAGTACTTGGACTTTACTTGAGTATTTCCAATTTGTGCGACTTAATACTTCCACTCCACTACATTTCTGAGAGAAATATTGTACTTTCTATTCCACTACATTTATTTCACATCTATAGTTACATTTCAGATCAATATTTTATCCATAAAACATATGATCAGTTTATTAAACATGCATTAAAGATCAGAATCCTACTTACCTAACTTACAAATATGAACACACGTTCATCAGGGAAAAGTGCACTGCTAACTAGGGATGGGAATCAAGAACCGGTTCCAGTTTAGAACCAGTTCCAAACTATAGGATCCATCGATATCATATGCCTCCGAGCTAATCAATTCCAATCAATTCCTCTTATCGATGCCCAGGCATGTGATGTTGACGGAACGAAAAAGGTGGAACTGCAAGTAGTAATGGGCGGACCGATTCTTTTCACAGTATCGGTTCCTTCGGGTTGATACATGTAAATGTATCGAACCTTTCGAGTTTTGATACCTTTTGCAAAATATGCCGTCAGTTTCGTGCCGACTGACCCACAATATTTCTCTTCAGTGCATTACCAGTCATCATGTATAAGTTTACATTAATGAAGATAAAATATTAATTTAAATGCATTGATTCAGCATCCCACTTGTATGTAAGTAGGCTATATAAGCTAAATACGATGTTCAGAAATGAGATGTGACACTGACTAACGATCTGTCTTTTTGAGGGGCAGGTAGCAGACCTCCTAGTTCCAGAGAGCAGCAGTTCGTTCAGTCTCGTTCAGTTCAACCTGCAGTCTGTCTCAACTCGCTCGTCTGATTAAATCGCTTCTCGTTCACTCATATGTCCTAATTTGAGAGAACGGTTCATTTGATCTCGTTCAGTGAGTAGCTGCCAGGTTGTCTCGACTCGAGTCACTCACTGACGATCTCGTTCGAGACAATGATTCCTGCTCATTCATTGGTGCTCATTCATGTTTTGAGCGACTGTACTACTATAGCAGGCAGGTGTGAGCAGTACCCTACAATAACAGTGAGAGGGCAGAGGTTGCAAATATGTTTTGATCTAATGACTAAACAATTGCCTTTGTGAGACGAATGTGAAGTATCGTGAACTTTCTACACCATCACCCAGAGACTAACGTTAGCGGAAATGATAATGATAAAGGAAATGATAAAGAATCAGACCGATAAGCAGAATCAATAATGGCATTGGTATTAATAAAATCTTGTCAATTCCCATCCCTACCGCTAACGTCAGTTAGCATTCTAGATAGCCAATCAGCTGTTCAGCTGCAGCACACAGCATTTAAGCATACCTGCAAATGTCACTTCAGACCTGTTAGTTTGGTTGTTGCTCTTCAAAATCCCTGTTAGCAACACATTGTCTGTCCATGACATGTAGCTACAGCAGATTGTTTCTGTTAATACAGTGTAATACTGGTAGCTTGCTAGCTGCTGTCAATCAAACAAGCCTCCAACATGCTCCTGTAGCTACTGTCAATCAAACACAGACACCGACACACCCCCAAGTCAGCTGAGACCAAAAGGAGGATTTCTGATATTTTTCCAAAGACTTTTTTTCTTCATTCTAATAATGAAAAACTATTAACAATACTTTTGAACACGTCATTATTTTTGACTGCAAAGAGGACCAAGGTTAGTCAAAGTTATATTAGAGATAAAAAAAGAGGGCGAACATTAAAAACATTACTAATTGCTGTGCAGTGATGAACGGTAAGTGACACCCCGTGACCTCCAACACGCACTGGGATGGTTTGCAGCGGAATGTGAAGCAGCTGGTGTTGAGAGTCAGCACATCCAAATCTGAGGCCATGGTGCTCTGCCAGAAAAAGGTGGACTGCTCCCCATGGGTTGGGAGTGAGTTACTGCCCCAAGTGGAGGAGTTCAAGTATCTCGGGGTCTTGTTCACAAGTGAAGGTAAGATGGAGTGTGAGGCTGACCGGCGGATCAGTGCAGCATCAGCAGTAATGCGGGCATTGTACCCGACTGTTGTGGTGAAGAAAGAGCCAGAGCCAGAAGGCAAAGCTCTCAATTTACCAGTCAGTCTACATCCTAACTCTCACATATGGTCATGAGCTTTGCGTAGTGACTGAAAGAATGAGATTGTGGATACAAACAGCTGAAGTGAGTTTGTTCTGGAGAGCACCTGGGCTCAGCCTGAGAGACAGGTTGAGGAGCTCGGACATCTAGGAGTAGAGCCGCTACTCCTTTGCGCTGAACGGAGCCAGCTGAGGTGGTTTGGGCACCTGGTTAGGATGCCTCCTGGACACCTCTCTCTGGAGGTGTTCCAGGCATGTCCAACTGGTAGGATTCCCTGGAGCAGACCCAGAACATGCTGGAAGGACTACATATCTCTTCTGGCCTGGCAAAGCCTTGGGGATCCCCCAGGAGGAGTCTGGGTTTCCTTACTCAGTCTGATGCCACCATGACCTGGTCCTGGATAAACGGTTGAAAATAGATAGATGAATGGATGGATGGACTTCCAGTTTAATCTCCAAATAAAGTGCTAGCTAATCTAGCTAATCTGTTGGCTTGTTTACAACCTGTTTGATTGTCTGACTGCTTATGTTTTTTGCCCTGATGGATCTGTTTTAGTGATGTCAATGCATTCATAGATCTCAGAAAATACTTTGGTGAGTGCAATGTTGAAATGATGGGCAAAAGTGGAAATATAGGACCCGAGTTGTAATAAACCACAATTATCCTTTAAGAATGTCTATTGTGTCTCCCTTCAACAAGGCATTAAAGGCAGTAGTTTCTTGATTCCTACACATGAAATCAATAGCAGAGCTTGGAAAATAAAACCCAAGTTGTAATAAACTATAATTTCCTTTCACTTTCTTTAATGAGGCACTACACAGCACAAAACCAACATGTCAAGTAGAGAATATTGCATTCCTCAAAGGTAGCTGTTGAGTTTTAACTGTGAATGTATCATCAGTTGATGTCGAGGGCTGTGTTTGAAGGCTGTTGTTCACATGAGGAAGAGGTGTTGTCAGAGCGGAATCTCAGATGACAGGGTCGTAGCCTGCTGCCATCCTCCAATATATTTTATATTATGCTAATGTTCAGATTTAATTGTTCACACAGGGGTTAGTGGATGTGACTTTGACTCAGAACTGACCTTTCAGTTAGCCAATAAGCCATTCGTTTCCGCCATATTAATATAGGAGATTTATATTCTCATAATGGAGGGCCTCCACTGCAGTATAACTCACAGTGATTAGTGACTAATGAATGAGTGCCAACCTGTGTTGTGGTAATGCATTCCTCTGACTGATTGTGGTCAACCCTGTTTTGGGAAGGCAGCCAAAGAGAAAAGTTTATTAGTGAAGCCATATTAATTAACAAGTTACAGGAAATTAATCCAGGAAGGGGAGTCCATTACTCTCCTGAGCATGATCTCACTTTTATCATATCAACTGTGATGACAAAAAGAAAAAAAAAGTAATATTGCAGCATTGCAGGATGTTTTACAATTACATATGAGGGATTTTCAGATCCCCAAACAGATATTGCTCTAAAATGTCATTGGTGAGCTATGGTTGGCTTGTTCAGTGAGAAAGTGAGTTAGTAAGTTGGAGCTATGGGATGGAAGGAGTGGCTATAAGCAGTTGCTTCTCTCCCCTCAGACCAGCACTCGATATTACCTTCCTTTTTTTGGCTGGATATGGCGAATGCGGGAGCGCTCAGGATGAAGAAAGTCTCCAATTTTGAAGAATAATAGCGTATTCAGCTCAGTTATGAAGGAATAGCCACTCAGACATTAGACACCTGTTGATGGAAAGAACCCCAGGTCGAGGGAAGCTGGAGATTATCAGTGAAGGTGTTTTAAAGCCATCACTTAACTAGGAGCAAATCAGCAGCCAATCTAGATGTTACCCTACCCAGATTGACAGAGAACTGGAGGCTCATAGAGGGTTTATATGTGGCTTTCTGCTAGCAGATGGATTTGCTCTACCTCCACTTTAATAAAATGTTCATTCCTGGGGAGAAAAACATTAAGCGTCTCTCCTCCACAGATGCTTCTCTCTCATATATAACACAATGTCCTCTGACTTCCAGCATGCATGAATCTGTCACTAATGGTCCTGGCTTTATAAACCTACACTGCTTTATGCAAATGATGCCAACATGGAGCGACAAAAGAACGATTTGGGAACAAGACTAGAATGATAAGTTACATTGTCAACGTGAAGGCTCACTGTATTAAGCCAACAATATAAGAGACAATTTGCTCTGTCACACTGTTCAAAATTGCTCCAATCATGACTTCTAACACTTAAAAAGAGCAATAAAGGAGGATTTTTATTGCTCTATAACACCAAATGACTGTAATATACCTGCAGGAGTTGGATTGGATTTTAGATTAATTCCAGTCACTCCGTGATTACCGGGCCAGATGCTGAAATATCTGGCTTTCACAAGTTATATTCTGTATAGAATTCTGCATTTCATATTTTGAAAAATTTATTTTTGGAGGGTGATATATTATGTTCATGTTCATAGATGTTCATCATGTTCATATTTAAATTTGATCCTTCCACTCAATAGTTCACCTGTATTTTAAACATGTAACATTATTGCTTATGTGAGTAAAGGCCATTACAATCTATCAGTGTTCTTCAAACATGCACCCACAAAAACACACACACACACACATCTTTGCTGTTACTTCCAACATAGTGAATTTGCTACATCATCTGAAATTAATACAAAGACTTCAAATACAAATACTTCAGTATGTAACGTTTTTCTGAAAAAAGAGGGAGCGCTGGCGTCATAAGTCATATGATAGCATTGGCTTTTTGGTTTGAGGTTGGCTCCACATTTCGATTTTGAAATCACTTGGAATTTTTTCTTACACACTAGGTCACAGCCACAGTGAACATTAAACAATTTTACTATCAGGGCTTCACACAGTTTATCATACCAACACCTGAATAAAGACAGATCCCCTTTACATCAGAAGAAATTATTGCATTTTCTTATTAAATATTAACCTTCAGAGAGAAAGTGCAAAGGTGCTATATTACACAGCAAAGGCCATATATTTAATGAGGAAATTGTTTACACTGTCATCCAGCAATTACATCGATCACATTGTATGGTCACTTAGCAGTAATCAATCAGAGCTGTGAGTAGCAATGTGGGACGAAAGAAAACTTTACAAGATGGGAAGTCAAACGGGCATCGGTCACAATCAGGTGGTGATGTGTGAGGAAAAACCTGCTGATGTTAGTTTGATCATCACCAGCTATACACTTATTTTACACTGTCTATATCAAGCATCATCATATTTTCTTGTCTGTGTTTTTGTAGCATTGGAGCAGTCGATGTTGGTTCAACATCTGCTTCACATTTATGTGACAGTCATTTCACAGACGTCTCCATGCTTTGGCAGAGGTGTATTATGAAAGTATCAACACCCCCTGTTGAAACTCTATGCCTCTCTAGGGGGTACACCCACAGTATATACAGGGTTGCACCTCTAAATGTATCAAACTCTTGTTTTTTCTCAAGTGTTAGGTATTGTTCATAAGAG
Source organism: Thunnus thynnus (assembly GCF_963924715.1). Lineage (NCBI taxonomy): Eukaryota > Metazoa > Chordata > Actinopteri > Scombriformes > Scombridae > Thunnus > Thunnus thynnus. The sequence goes on from NC_089534.1 coordinate 28,026,110, forward strand.
TGCAGGACACATTAACAGTAGGTGTGGGTATCATTTTATGGTAAATAAATAAAAATCCTCCGACATGTATGTACTGTATCATGACAGTAACAGCAAAAAGAACTGAATGGAGACAATTATTAACACTTATACACACTACAAGTGTCCAACTATCAACCAAACTGCAGCAGCAAGTCTCGCCAAACTCCTCAGGAGGCAGGAATATAATAGTATCCTTAGGCGAACTAACACTGAGTCTACTGTCTGACTCTGGTACATGAACCGTTCTGGCAAGCCAGATGCCTCCAAGCAGTGTTTTCAGTAGTCTCTGGCATACAGGCAGCCATTCAGCATGTGTAGGAAGTGTCGAGGAGTAAGTATGTATGAAAGCTGGTATCAGTAGCAGACTAGATTGTTACGCTGTATCTGTTTCCTTCAAGCAGCACCTTCTGAGTGCAGACCTGGTAAATACCAAAGTCAAAAAAGTCTCAGTGGAATAGATTAATTATTTCTTTTTTTTCCTAGCACTATCCCCTAGTTTGGAACCACTGATTAGGATAACATTACACAAAGTAAGTTAACTGCTAAGATCTCAGAATGCATCATTATTACTAAAAAGAAGTCCCACTGGGCAGGAAAAAAATAAACCCCCAGGTAGCCGAACTTGTTTGGAAGAGAAAACTAAAGTGAATACACACAGTTATCCTGTGCAATGAGGGCTGACCTCCAAATAAAATGGTTCAGATAATTTGGATAAACTGTTGGTTTGATTTGGTTTCTTACCCTGTCTGACTTAAGTGACGTGTTTTCAGATCTCAGCAAATACTTTGCTGAGTACAATGTTAGCATAGTTAGTATAGCAAGTGTTTTTAGATGACACATTCTCCTATTAAGACATATTTTATATTATTACAGCTGTGTTTTACTATATTGTCATTCATTATCAGCTTATACAGCAGCCTTTACTATATAGTTATAGTTATTAACGTATTAATAAACACCTATACTATGTATGTGTTTTTTTATAAAACGTTTATTAAATGTTTGAATTCCAATTAAGTATTGGATCATACAATGTGATCAGAACATCCATAGTTGAAAGTAGTTAATATCTACAACTCGATGCAGAAATGACAGAGACTGGAAGCATCAAAGACACTCATGCACAGATAATCAGTAACCAGGACGATGAAACAGGACTATAAATAATCAGCTTTCTAATGTTCCATAACATATCCTGAACATGATTTAAAGCCCTCATGGGCACCTGTGGATGTCAGAAACTGTGGATTTTCAGAACTGAAAACCAATGCAAAGTCTGAAAAAAAAAACAGTTTTTAGGAGACAGAGCGGCAAGTGAGAAACCCTCTCTTAACAGCTCCTGAGTTCATTCCCAGGCATTATGCCACCGCAGGAAACAGGCAGTCTTGTCAACGTATTGACAGCTAATTTAATAAAGTGAGACAATAAAGACCTGGGCAGACACTGCATCAGCCGGAGCCATCCTGGCATTCCTGCGTGAACGGCGTCCTCACAAGGACAGAGGTGCAGCCTGTCAAGATGGCCAGAGCACTGTCAAAGTCTGCAAACTTTCCTCGTCTTGAAAAACCACAGCGTATCAGCAGCCTTCACAGCATGTCAGGGATGAGACACAGCTCCATTAGCACCTCAGGCTAGCTCCGATTCTCAGACCAAAACATCAGCGTCTTGGAGCCTTGGCTTCCAAATGTTTTAGTCTCAGTCATGGACATTAGAAGAGATGGGACTGTGCCTTATAGATAAGTGATATCTGACAGACAGGAGTGTTCTGATGATTAAACTGTAGAAAGAAATCTCCCCTATCCTCCTGTTTTAGTTTCTTGCAGTGGAAAGTCCCTTTCATACTGTATATGGGTTTTATTTGTCTGTATTCTCTAGTGATTTATATTGTGTCCGTTTATATCAATTTGTGCCCCCTCAAAAATTTTGGCTATACTACGCCCTTGTCAGTATCAGTTTGTTGTGATGTGGTGGTTCATAGATCTCATACATCATCCTAGTCGCCAACAACCACAACAGTCTGTTTGTGTGTGTCCAGCAGATTGGTGTGTTAGTTACACAACATTGCTTGGAGGCAGAGTTTTCTGGCCCTGGAGACAGAAATAATCTCATTGGAGTTCAACCTCAATGGCTGGAGCCAAAAAAAACAACTTTTTCAGAGTGCAAGGTAACATTTAGCATGACTTTCACAACTTGAAGGTAAAGTATGAACCCTGAATGAAATACAAATTTAAACAAAAAGCTATCATAGTATTCATGAGGGAGGTCAAAGTATATGGCTTCACTGCTGTTTTATCAATCTGGCCATTAGCAACAGCACTACTCCCTCATGTCCACCAGGTGCAGAAAATGGTACTTTTGCTTCATAGTTCATAAAGTACATCTGCTTTGTGCTATGTTACCAGTGGCCGAAGTTCATAGCGTCACTATGATGTCATCTTGTTTAACTTGCAGTCCCCTAAACTAATATTCTTTCCTCCTCTGATGTCACAAAAAGACACTTGTTGACTGACCTGACTGTGACCTGCTTTCTCTCAACAATACTGTGGAGTTTGCTTGTCTGCCTCAGGATGCCATGGACTAAAATTACTCAAGAAAAATAAGTGACTTCTAGTTAGCTCTATAGCTCTTTTGCTAGCAGTTAGTTAGGTAGCTAACTAGTTACAAGCAAGCAAAAATAGTTAATACATTGCTTGCTGACGACAAGCTGGAAGCAAACAAAAATGATTAATTGATTAATGGTCATTGTAAATAAACCAAACTGACAGACAAATGGCACCAGATGAAAAGCCACAGGTTTATCAAAGTTCATGAAGACCCTGAATGTCTTAAAAAGATGTGGAAAAACTAGTCCACGCATGTCTTACTTCTAGGCTGGATTATCGCAATTCCTTATTATCAGGCTGCCCCAACAAGTCTCTAAAGACTCTCCATCTGGTCCAGAATGCAGCTGCATGTATACTGACAAAAACTAGGAAAAGAGATCATATTTCTCCCATTTTAGTTTCTCTGTACTGGCTCAGTGTAAAATCCAGAATTTAATTTAAAATCCTTGTCCTCACCTATGAAGCTCTTAATGGTCAGGCACCATCATATCTTAAAGAGCTCATAGTACCCTATTACCACACTAGAACACTGCGCTCCCTGAATGCAGGCTCACTTGTGGTTCCTACAGTCTTTAAAAGTGGAATGGAGGGCAGAGCCTTCAACTATCAGGCTCCTCTCCTGTGGAACCATCTTCCAATTTGGGTCTAGGATGCAGACAGCCTCTACGTTTAAGAGTAGGCTTACAACTTTCCTTTTTGATAAAGCTTATAGTTAAAGGCTAGGCTCGCCTTGGACCAGCCCCTAGTTATGCTGCTATAGGCCTAGACAGCCAGGTGACTTCCCATGATGCAGTGAGCTCCTCTCCCCTCCTCCCCCTCTCCATCTGTATGCATTCATGTACCGTTAATGCATATTACTAACTTGGCATCTTCCCCGTAGTTTTGTGCTTTCTCGTTCTCGAAGGAGACCTGCGGACCAACTGCTGTCCAACATGACGCCCACCGCTGCTGCTATTATTATTAGTCATTTTTGCCCACTGCTACCACTATTATTACTAGTCAAATTTCTATTATTATTATTGTTGTTATTGTTATTATTGTTGTTCTTCTCTGTGTCCCTCTCCCCCTCCCTCTTTCTCTCTCAACCCAACCAGTCACGGCAGATGGTCGCCCGCCTAGAGCCCGGTTCTGCTTGAGGTTTCTTCCCAATAAAGGGGAGTTTTTCCTTACCACTGTTGCCAAGTGCTTGCTCATGGGGGAATGTTGGGTCTCTGTAAATTAAAGAGTGTGGTCTAGACCTGCTCTATGTGAAACTAAATCAATTAACAAGCTAACTAACTTTTATCAGTGCTAAAAAAAAGACTAAAATGTTAACAGTTTTCATTGACTAAAACTATACTACAATAATTACCGTTTTCTTGGACTAAGATAAGACTAGACTTTTACTCAACTAAAACTTGACTCAAAAAAACAGGATGAGGTTGACTAAATATGATAAAAACTAATAAAGACATTTAACACAGGACTAAGACTAAGACTAAATAGTTGACAAATAGGTTAGATCCATAAGTGTCCATCATTTTGTATATTAGGTTTTCCAATTTTTTTGGTACATTCTGATTCATATCATAGTTTAAGTTGGAGGCAGTGAGGCAAACTGAGAGCTTCTCTGACCTACTTGCCCTCACTCCCACACACACACACATGCACACGCTTCCCTTGAAGCCACACTTGTCTGTGCTGGTGAAGGTATGTTGATTTGAGGTACACCACCTCTGTCAACCAAATAAGCAGTGAGCGGATGGGCGATCAATAAACTTGTTCTAATACCGCTCTGAAAAGTACCTGTTTACCACAAGGACGGTCCAAATGAAAAGCTGTCAGTCCAGCACATTGATGGAAGATAAGGCTGTAGTGTGTGTGTGTGTGTGTGTGTGTGTGTGTGTGTCAGGTATTCCTCATGTTGTGGGGACGTAAATCTGTTTACACAGTCATGTTGTGGGGACTCGCCTCCCTTATGGGGACAAAATGCACGTCCCCTTAACATAAATCATTAATTTTAAGGTGAAGACTTAGTTTAAAGTTAAGGTTAGTTTAGGGTTATGTTAAGGTTAGGGTAAGGGTTACAGTTAGGCAAGTAGTGGTTATGGTTAAGGTTAGGATAAGTCTCCAGGAAATGAATGAACGTGTGTGTGTGTGTGTGTGTGTGTATGTGTGTGTTTGAGTGAGTGAGTGAGTTTGGAGAAAGGTTTGGGTGGCTGCTCCAAGGTGCTGCTTTTATTGGTTTTGACTGTGCGCAATGAACAAAGGAGCATGAAGATGATCTTGTAGGTGATGACAATTAAATAAATACTTAGCTTATCAGAAATTGCTACAAGGTGACTCTATATTTATGTAGTATACAAACTAAGTTGTTGGCCTGCTGCCTCTATCGGCCCTGAGAAAAACAAACAGCCCAACAGAGAGGCCATGTCTATTTCCTGTCTTTTCCCCTGAGCTGCCTTTAATTTGCTCTGTGGCAATGCACCCACATCAAGGGCCAAGGGCCAGGAGCTGCTCATTTTCTGGAGTGTGAAATGTCAATATATACTCACAACAAAAGGTATGCCGCTGCACGTCCAGCTCTGCAGGCGCACTTATTTGAACCAAAGCCCTCGCTGTCTGAACACACAGGCGGTCTGCAGACCCAAAGTTTCACATTACCACTACCAAATGTCCACCTTAAAGATAAGAAAGTCTGCAGAGCCAGAAGGTCCAGGATCAGGTGACCATTTTGATTTCTTGTGTATATTCTACAAGGATAACCTCATGATGATGTACAGTATATGTATAGATAGGGTATGTTAAAAAGGAAAAGGAATGGCCTGAAGCAAATGTTCTTTCCTTCCCTCTGCCAAATATTAATCTCATATAAAAATGAATGATAATTTTAGCTGAGGGGTCACATTGTCTGCATCTGGAGTCACAAAAGGCACCAATTAGCCATCACAGGAGCAGACAAAATGACCTATGATTGGCTCTTTTGAATTCTGTATAGTTAATGTATTGTATTAGAGGTTTTATAGTATTTTAATGGGGAAAGGTAACGCAGAATCAGACATTGTTCCAAGCCACGCTGGCGGCAGAGGTTATGGGCATTAAGTGAACCGATTCGTGACAGCAATTCCAAATGAAAGTCAAAATAAAGGGCAGCGCTTGAGAGCTGCTTTTATCTGTACGCAGAGTGAACCATCATCCTGTTTATTCATGCACAAAGAGCGGTGTTAAGTTCCCTATATCCCCTTTGATGCTGTTGGGCTGGCAAGGCATTATCCCTCTTTTTATGATTACTGCAGTGGATCTGATTTAGCTGATCTCTTGTGGGATTCTCCTCCAAACCTCTCCAAACTAATAGGTTTGCCATGTTTAATGATGCACAAAATCTTCCTGAATGAAAGTTATTTATCTTTATGAACGTCCTCAGAAGTTGTCTTTCAGTCGGAAATGCATTGTGTCTGTCATAGACTCTGGGTCAAAGCAATAAAAAACCACTCATCACTGCAGAGGGATTTCAGCCAAGCCAATAGTAAAGGGTGAATGCTAAATCATAATCAAATGCTGACATGTCATCACTGCAATATACATGTATTTCAAATATAATCCTTTCGATGCAGGCTATAATACTTTAGTCCGCAATCATACAGTAGATATACCCAAGAAATAAAATAGCTGCCTTTTACTGCTTTTTCAACAACAAAAACTCCAAACTAAATAACAAAATGCATTTTTTTCATCACTATATTGGGGAATAGTTACAAGTATAGTATGTGGCATGTAATGTTTGATAAAAATATAGTAACCAAACATTAATATATAATAACAATGCTAAAAATATGGTAAATGGTAAATGGACCGCATTTATATAGTGCCCTTCTAGTCTTCCGACCACTCAATGCGCTTTACACTACATGCCACATTCACCCATTCACACACGCATTCATACACTGATGGCAGAAGCTGCCATGCAAGGTGCCTGCCCACAAAGAGGAGTTTCTAATCATTTTCACAGCAGTTTGGGGTTCAGTATCTTGCCCAAGGACACAACATGCGGACTGGAGGAGCCAGGGATCCAACCGCTGATCTTCCAATTAGTGGACAACCCACTCTACCTCCTGAGCCCCAGCCGCCTACTACTAAATAAAGCAAAAACAACAAACCATCACAAAAGGCCTTATAAGCTATAAGAATATCCTTATGAGTCATTAATATAATTAAGATAGGTATCCCATTTAGTAATTATCTGATCTACTCATAAGGGAAAACACTGAGGTAATATGGATATGTCAATGAGTGGTGTCAGACGTACACCGACTTTCATTATTCAGTGAACAATATCCCACTTAGGATAATGGCCAACTGAACCCATTCACAAAGCATCCAATGTGTTTGATATTTTATAGCGCAAATAACATGGGCAATAGTGAACCTCCCGATCAACAATTACCTAAGTAAAAAACAACCCAACTGAGCTAATTCTGATTTAATGCTAAGCCTAACCCCAATCCTAACCATCAGGATGACAATAAATAGTGTCTTTAGAATTGTTACAAAAATTATTTATAGACCATTTTTCCTAAACTGCTACGACTACGGTTAAAGTTGGGTTCTCATATAGCAAAATTGCTGTGGCCCCAATCCAGCCCTTACCTGACACTTTCAGCACTTTCATTTGGCCCACATACCGTGTGGAATGATGGCACTTAGGCAGTCCACTCTTGTTTCCCAAATCTGGGCCACAAGCAAGCCAGAGTAATGCCATATGTCAACGAAGACCAAACCAGATAAACCAGAACTGGCCTACATCCAGCAAGAGCATCACATCTTTACCAAAAAAGGCCCACATTTGATTTGGGATATTTGGGCCATATTTGCTGGTTTACATATGGGCCATTTCAGGCTCACATTCATTTTGTGTGGGCCAGAAGAAGGCCAGTAGTGCCACATCATTGCCTGAAGGGGCACCACTTCAGTATGCTATCTGGGTTAGGTTTAGGTGAAAAAACAAACACAAAAACAACTAGTTAACACATGCAGCAAAAGTATTCATGGCTAAGATTAGCAAAAGATTGTGGTTATGATTAAAAGATGATGTACTTGGTTAAAGCTTCATTACTTTTATATTAACAATGATGGATTGAATGACTATGTGTAATGTGAAAAGTGTTGCTTGTAGTGAAATATCACCCAACTCTGCAACTGTTTTAGCATCTTTCAGCTCACTGTTTTGGTTTTATGGCAGACTAATTTACTGTTTTGGTTCCGTCTCACCGTTCTCATTGACCTGTTTTCCAGCAGCAGCAGGCAGCTAATTTCAGGGAGAAAGCTCTAAAAACTCACTGTACACTACCTGCTCATTACCAAACAGCAGGCAGATGAAGTTAAAGTCAAGCTGTTGAACATAGTGGAGCATTCAGCAGCTAAACAGACAGATGTCTTTTCTCACGAGTTGGTGGAGATGACTTAAAATCATCAGGTGGACAGAAACACAACTGCAACTCAATAGTAATGTTGCTCTGTGTCTGCTGGATGTGTAAATAGGCAACTGCTTGCTAACATGATAACTAATTAACTTTATAAGGCCATTATAAGTCTGGTGTTGTGTTTCATTTACATTGGAAAAAAAGTCTAAAGACAGTAATCTACAACATCTACTCACAAGTGTTACTTCTTTTCTCTCAAGACAAGAAAATCTGTTGGCTGGTCATTCCAGATCAATTTCCCTTTAAGTTTCTATTCAAAATTCTGGAAACAAGTTTAAGCGCTTTGGAATCGAGTGCAAACCTTCTATGATTCTGTTTTCTCTTCATGTCAAAGGAAAGATTTGAAGACTGAAGACAAGATTGAATAACATGGAGGTTTTGGCACTGAAGGAACTGCTGGAACTGAAAGAACCAAAGATATCGGAAATCTGAAGAAAAATGCTGTAAGACAGACCACACAATAAGATGAGACAGCTGAATTCTAACAGTTGTTCATTCTGTCAGACCACAACAGTATGGATAGCCAGATCATACCAAATAACCTTCACTTTCAAACCCTAAAAACAACATTGCCTTGAAGCTGAATGAGGCTGAATTTATGTGGTAGACATTGTTCCAAGTTTTGGATTTGAACTTTGAACTTGGTTTTTAAGCCAGCAGTGAAACCCCTCCAGCATGAGGGTGTTTTGGATTATCTTCAAGAGAAACCATCAGAAAGACAATACTGTAGCATGCAGTGGGAATATATACTGTTCACTCCTGTCTTCAACAAAACAGCAGTAGTGAGCACAGACATGGAGGCCAGGGGGACTAATTATCTGTTTCTATTTTGTTCACATAAAGGACCCCCTACCAAAACATGTCTGGGTTTTGCAGGACAGTATTTAGTTATGTTGTCTCAGTCAACAGCTCTGTCACAATCAGTCTCTGCAAAACCCATCAACTTTAACACTACCAAGCATGTACACGTACACAGCACAGGTTAACCACATTGAACTTCCATGATTAAATAACAAAATATTAGTCTGCTCTTGTACAATTAAACAACAAGACAAAGAAAGTGGAAGGACTTATTTCTGGCACTTCTTCTCATATGTTTGGGTTCATTCTGTGGAAGTTAATTAATGACAAAATTATTAAGTGAGCACAAAATAAATTTTAATACTAATCTATCTGTGAAAGATAAGACAGGGACTGAATCATAAGAGCAGAACAATATTTGAGAGCAAGTGAGGACAGAATCATCATGTGTGTAAGAAATGTGATGATTGAGCACTCCCGGTTTTGGCAGTTTGGATCCCTCACAACTCTAATGGAAAATAAGCCTCACTCTGTAATATTGGGCGGGTTGTGAACCACGTATCCCAGCGTGCTTCACAGACGTTATCAATTTGACTCTAATAATCACATTTGGGTTCATTGTTCCAATGCATACTTGTCAGAAATTGCTCCTTCTTGTGTTTTCTGGTTCTCAGAATCATCTTAAACAGCTATCTCAAACTCAGATAACAGTATGTATGAGCCACTGGCCAGGCTGCTCTCTCAACACTCAAGACATGGGAAAGACAGAAGAAAAATGTAAATTGAGTTCACACGAATCAGTCTTTTCTACAAAAAGAATTTTAAAAATTCCACTTTTTTCACAATGACCAGGCATTTCATTCCTAAAGTCATAGGGATAAGTGATTTACACACAGTATTTCTTTTAAAGGTGGTATTTCCCTTTAGACAACAAGATTTTCTTTGTGTTTAATTGACCATTTTTGCCAAACCCCAACACTATTTTAAAAGTAGAACCCTGTAAAAGGGTCTTAAATACGCACTTGATGGTACATTATATCATGGCAAAAGGATGAGGCTAAAGATGCATGTCCTGGCTAAAAGTCAGTATCCTCTTCAATTGATGATCCATTCTGAAGAAATAAAAGTAAGGAGCAGAATTGTATTTGGATGCTTACAGAGAAAAACATACTTAGCACAAGCAACACAGAGGTTTGATCTATAATTTATTGTTAGTTTAAAGAAGTAGTAACGATATGTATGTGAGAAAAGGGTTTCTGGTTGAGTACAAACCAATGTGTTTGTCGAACATGACATACTGTAAGTTATGTTTGCCACATGTAGTGTAATCTTCCCTAAATACAAATGTAATATGTCCCAAATACAATAAAGAGTAGGACAGATATGTGATAATTACACCCAACTCTGATATGGTTGTATCAAGAACCAGCTCGATGTCCAAATCCTGAACAGCATTTTTTTTTAATGTAACCAAACCGCACAAAGTAATGTTAGAAGACCACGCTACTAGTGTTTTAAGTAGGCTAAGGCATGCAAAGCGTCTTATGTCAGAGCAGGCAAACTCTATGTTTATTCCATTCCTTTTACTCTGTTTTCCTCTTGTGTTTTAAGGTTTAGGAAAGGCAAAAAAAGACACAACCCTGCAAGCGTCACATGCCTGCCATGCCTAGTTATGGATGCTTATCTATGATTAGACGATGGCTGTTGTGCGGAGGGCAATTTTAAGTATAAAACAATGGAAAACATAGTGTTTAGCATATTATCTCCTCTCTCAATTGTTTTCATTGAAACTAAGGGCAAAGTGACAGATTATCCTCTATTAGAAGTTTCTATGATTTTCCATCAACCTCTAAACTCTCATTCTTTTGCCCTTTGTAAATAATACACCTGTGTGTTTGTCAGACATTATTTAAATGTTTAGCCAATTTGCCAATCATATGGTCCACTGCAGCTCAGAGTCCTTGAACTGATTGATACTGAGTATTTGAACAACATTTAAATCTTTGAATATCTGCCTTCCTAATGCAACTTAATGATCTGACTGACCCTCTGTGAAGCATAAGGACTGGAAGAATTGGTCTCCATTATCTCCATTCCTTTTATCATACAGCTCCCTAACATATGTGGAATATGCTGCATTCATCTCTACTATTCAGTGCTCCCCGTTCTTTCCTTTCAGAGTGTGGAGAAATGTGAAAAGCTTGTTACATGCCAGTGAAAACTTCTCCTGCTGGGTCGCCCTCACACTCGCTTTATAACAAGTTGTTGGAGAGGTGCTGTTGCACACACTGAATAGATGAATTCCTCTGGCTAAGGCTGCATGTGAAACAACCCACTTACTGCCTGTCGACATCATGCTCTGGGTGAAATTGTATTCTTAGACATTTATCTGTTACATGAAGACGCATCAAGTTGTGGCTAAATATTAATTGTTCCTCTTTTAAAACACGCGTCTGACTCCAAATGAAACCTAGATACGCTATGAAGTTCTCATTTGTCACGCAAAAGATGTCATCTGTTGGTGGGAGCCGAGTCTACAAGAGAAGACAGCTGTGTGATTAAAATTCTCACACGCTCTTGCAGTCTAAAATACTTTGGGGCAGACGGCTTATTATGGCATTCCCTTTCATGTCTTTGGAATAAACTTATCACAGTAATACTCTTCCCCAGATCTCACATTGATTCACATCCCCTTCGGCGTGTCAGGAAACTTCAGATGGAGATGAAACGAGAAGGGGAATAAATAGTCTTTCAGATATGCAAGTCTCTCTAATCAGCTGTGAGACAAACAGTGAGAGTTCAAAGAAAGGTCAGCCATCAGCACAGCAGTTCTAGACTCATCTAGACTGTGTTTATGCAGCTTCTCAGCAGTAAGGATGCCCATACCACACCTTACGAATGGTCCACCCCATATGGAAAAATCTAGACAAGCTCCCCTCAACCCTAGACAGAGTGTGGGCCCATAATGGGAAGTGACAGGCGACGGATGATAAAAAGAATTCTTCCATCACCTCCTTGGAAAAATGCATTTGAATAGCTGGTGTCCATTTACTTGTCAGCATGCGGTTGGTTTCATGGTAAGAGCAGGTTTCTATGAAGTCAAGTCCTCCACATAAGATGCTGAGCAGCAACCTCATGCTTTGATCTCTTTACCTGCTGTGTATATTTGATCTCATCCTCGCTTTGTTGAAGTCTGACTGCTGTCTGGCTCTCAACGCGGCAAACAACGGCCTCATGCTGAAAAGAACACGGAGGATGATTGACATGGAAAACGAGATTGCCACACATTTCCGGGGTTTTCCATTCAGGCAGTGTAATGTCACAAAGATTTCCAGAGTTCAGGGGATCTCTTGTGGGGTGTCACGCACCTTTGACAGTTCCTGCTCTGCCACATCAAGGCCTGCCATTGCTAATTCCCTGCAAACAACATGCTTCCCATTAATCCTCAAATTGGGGCCCACGGTGGTCCTCCGGTCGGCCCCCCTGATCAGCTCCTGACGTTGCATCGTGTCACCACCACAGGCACAGCAATGCTCTGGTTACCTTCAGACTGGGAATTAACAGGAACACGTGTGTCCGGGGAAAAATGGGCCCAATTAGTCAGTTGAACCATTTCCAAAATGTGAAAAAAGGTCTGTGTTAGTAGAGCAAGACAGTGAATCTATGTACTGCAAAAAAAAGTATGGTATAAGTATCAAGGACAGCTACAGCCCTACTTTTTTTGGAGGGGCGGTTTTTACTCAGTACTGCACCTGCCTATCAGTATAATTACCACTGGGGTCAGTGTACACCCACTGGCCCTCAGCAGTAATAAATGTTGCATTTCAGGCATGTTGGAATGAAGGAAACTCCCATTTCATTGAAGGAAAAATGCAGTTTTTCCCTGGAAAGATTTCACAGCTCTTGACTTCCAGGAGGCTTCTTGGCTACAGTTATTTGGTGTCAAGTCAACATTCAGCTTACACTGTGCATGACATTACACAGCATTACATCAAACACATTTATAATCCTGAAAACACAATTAGGTAAAACATTCAGTGTTGCTCAAGGGTGTAGGTTTGCTTTCCTGTATCTACTGTCTATATTAATCTGGCAAATAACACATTATGATGAAACTGGTTATCATGATTTCCCTAACAATGGTAATCCCACAAAAGAATTAGAAATGCTATATGTACAATATGTATACTGCTGTACACTCACTGGCCACTTTATTAGGAACACCTGTGCAGTCTAATGAGATCCAATATAACAGCTCTGCCATAAATTCTACATTTACGAAGCTATACAGTTTCAGTTTTTGTTGACATTGTCAGAAAGGTGATAATTCTACTTTATGTTTATTATTGAGGTGGTAGTGTGTGGTGGTGGTGTACTGGAGTGCATTATATTGAAAGGTGTTCCTAATATTTTGTCCACTCCATTTATATACATGTGGAAGGCAAAATATTAGGAACACTTTTCAATATAATGCACTCCAGTACACCACCACTACCCACTATGACCTCAATAATAAACATAAAGTAGAATTATCACCTTTCTTACTCCGATACTTATCTGATGACAGATAAAGTTGTATTTACATCTTCACTAAACCAGCTTTTTCTTTTACTGCCTTATCTTTGTTGTTGTATGTTCAATACTTTTATTCAAAGAAAACTGTGACGAAGAGGTCACAGTAGTTTCTGCAGATCCTCCTCTCAGGCTGGATACGGGCCAAACAACCTTCGACAATCAGAGGGCAACCTGTATGTAGCCTCACAGACAAAACCGATGGCAAAAGAACATTTGCACATGCTTTTGCTACGGTAACAATTTAAGGTGGGTTTAATTTTAATGATGCATTTATTTAAAGACATAATATAGCTGTTGTATATATTGTTGAGTTGTGTACTTACATTATACCAAATGTTTCTAACAATGCTCAAACTCAAAGAAATCCATAATTTTATTCAAGGCAATGGTCCGTTTCATTTGGTCGCCTGTCAATGGCGTCATGTGCCCTTTACCCACTCTACTTCCTATAACTTCCAGAGAAACACAGGAAATATCAGATGATACATTAGAGAATAAAGAAGGAACTTGACAAACTAGCTAGCTAGCCACTCTATTGTCTACTTTTGTTTGTATTGCTCACTCATGATGGAGCATTCATTACCATTTGCTGCACGTTCTGTCTCCGAAGCTGTCCCCATAAAGCCACCAAGCCAATGCGTACGGTAACATATGTAAGTAATGCTAAGTTAACATTATGTTGTGGCTATTTCATTAGAATGAAAAGACATAACGTGAATGTAACTGTATTACCTTGTCTGTGAACATGATTTCACCTCTCTTCTTTTCCTCTTCTAAGTCACATCAGATCTATTCTCATCGGCAATCATCTAATACTACTTCACAACATCATCAAACTCCGTCTTTTTTATTGAGAGACCCCTAGTGGCAGAAATTACATATTGTGCAATTAAATTTCATAACAGTTTTTTGGAATTTCTTATATATTTTATCTATTTTCTTGCTTGCTTTCTTTATTTGCATTTTAAAAGAGTATTATTTACTCTGCGTGCAAACCAGTTGATTTTGAAAGGTGAGGGAGACATTTACCTCCCCATGCCAAGCCAAGCAGAAACCACACTCTTGGTATACAGTAAGATACGATTCAATACACCTTTATTTGCAGCTTACTAATTCATTTTGCGTCCTCAGGCAGTTCAGTTTAAGAGGTTGATGTACAGATTAAACATGCAGTTACACATATGACATTTTCCATCTATAACAAATCATATCCTTTGGATTCAGATCTCAACACTGATCTTGGTTAAGCAACAAGATAGACTGATGTCTAAAAGAATTATTCAGCCTGTTGAGTTTAAATTGAGGGACTCTAAATTTACTTTATGGGAAATGTAGGATCCAGGGTTTTGGAGGTTATCCCACACTGACCAAAAGTCAGGATACCAAAGTCCCTTCTGCTTCAGTTTCTATCATTCTTTTTTAATATCTCTTAAATGTAATTGAGAAAACGGAATGGAGTGTTACACATTGGGTTAATTCAGCCTCACAAACCTAGGTTTCACTTCTGTTTTTTTTTGTTGTTTTTTTTAGTTGGACCAGTGAAACACACAAAGGTTACAATTATCACCTACAAGCTGTGAATATTCAACTTCTGACTTTTAAATTGAATGCGGAGTAAAATTAACCTCCACATGACTACTGCACCACACTTATGGCAAGTGTATATTAGGCATTACACAGAACAGTCACTGTTCAAATTACAGCAGAACGCCTTCTATGTTTGAAAGATTCTGAACAAGCAAAATAATTTATAAGCTCAAATGTCCTCTTTTTGATAAGAGCAGCAGTCGTGTTAAACAGTATTTCTCTTTGTAATATGGCCTCTTCACCTCCTAAGCAGCCAGCCAGAGGCAAATCAATATTCACAGTTTGTAACCTCAGGTGAGAATAAGGTGATGTGGTGCTCAGTGCTTCCTGAAATGTATTTGTTATTGTCAAATTAGGGGCCGAGGGCCACTTTTGTCAGAAAAGCAATATTTAACTGCAAAGAAATTATTGTTTTCTATAATAGTCATCAATTTTAAGGGTTAGGTTAAAATTTTAGACACATTTGTCTTTGCAATATTATTAATTTGCAGCTCTGGGCGAAGTCCTGTCTAAGAAATCAATACAGCACACACAGGTTACAATTAGGTGGAAATTAATCAGAACCACTGGCTTGTTCACCCTGTAAATAATCAAGGGACAAGTCCTGTTACCACCTGGAAACCAAACAGGAGTAAAACACCTGAGTCTGGTGCAATTCAAGGATCAATCAAAAGTCTTTTATGGAAATGGTTGGAAA
Organism: Thunnus thynnus; assembly: GCF_963924715.1. NCBI lineage: Eukaryota > Metazoa > Chordata > Actinopteri > Scombriformes > Scombridae > Thunnus > Thunnus thynnus. The sequence continues at coordinate 28,041,853 of NC_089534.1, forward strand.
GGAGAGAGATTCTGAAATCGAGCTGTGATGAATACGCTGGTGGAGGAGAGTGTGCAGAAATCAATAGCAGATGATTCATTTCTGGCGGCGTAATGGTAGCAAGCTGAGTCCCCCAGGAAGTCTGAGCCATTTCCAAGACTGTGTGTGTGTGTGTGGATACGTCTGTGTATGCCTCTCTTTTTCTGTACAATATGCACTTGTGTATTTTACATGTATTTATGTGTTTGGATTTGGGCATTTCTAAATGTGTTTGTGTGTGTGGGTGAGATAATAATAACGAGAAAGAGACACCCACACACTGAATAGATGTGTTTATGAGCACACCTATGACGTTTGAACATTAATTCTTAATACTCAGTATGTGGCCAATAAATATATAGACATAGAGTTCACCTAGACTCAGGTTTGATTTCTTGTTTGAACCACACCATCAATTACGTCAACACATACTAGAGGGTGGAGGATAGGGTTCAGACAAAAATTTAGAAATGATCTTAGGGTTTGGTCGAGTTTGGTCAAATTATACTATATTTGTAACTGCTGATGACAGTGCGTAATGTGTGTGTGTGTGTGTGTGTGTGTTAAAATAATATACCTATAGCCTATATAAAACCGTGCTTTCTGAAGGCCATTTACAAGGTGCCCACACATGTAATAATCATGGTAAACTGGCAGGCTGTAACCATGGTAACAACAATTGTGTGACAGGGTAACACAAATTCAGTGCTTCATCTTATTTTAATGGCATCGGGCTCGGGTCAGGTTCGGACATAAAAAACAGAATGCCTTTTGGGTTTGGGTCAGGCTCGGTTACTACTCTCTCAGATTCGGGTCGGATTTGGATAAAAATATGCAGCCTGAGCCATACTCATCACCATACACATCAAATTATTGATTATATTTATAACATGAAACTCAAGACATCAATCAAAAGGGTGAAATCAAATATTTCAGTCCCTAAAAGCAAAAATTTGTGATGATGATATAGTGAATATACTGTAGTAATGAATATAATAAATCCATCTTACTAAACAGTTTGGAATTATGATATAATAGGAAAACAAACTCTTCACACAAAGAGATGATTAACCATAATCCAACTAACAAGTTGACAATAAAATGGAAAACAATGAACAGACGTCTGTTGGTGTCCAACCTGCTGGTTGGGGCCAGATAAGAGATTGCAAGATACAAGAAAGCAGAAAAAAGATGATTAACAAAATCAAGATGATTTTTTTTTTTTTTCCAATTTTCAAAAACAAATCAAAGAAAACAAGCTGTTCTTTGCCTGAAGTGATGAAAATTGGTAGACAACCAGTGACAAGGGGTCATAAGAAGACATTGCTGCACTTTAAGTGGTCACACATAATCACATTATTCATATTAGATTATATTGCATATAAATCATAGTCTTTTAAATCAACATTCCATACAGCAGCAGAACCTAAAGGTCTATTCAGTTATGTTTTAATATAGACAAGAGACAAAATCAAGTTTGGAATTTACAGGTCATTAATAGAGTACCAATCATCGTTGTACTATTATAACATCATCAGATTCACTTGGAATAGTTTATTCTTTAAAAAGGATTCAAATCAATTCAGCAGAACCAGAGATACTGTATTTTTTATTCCATGCATTCTCCTTCTTCTACTACTTCTTCGTCTCCTTCTTCTTCTTCTTCCTTGTCAAAACCTGGTGCCTGCATTATCCACGATGCACAATGCAACTCGACCACCAACAGTTCAGTCAGAGTTTGGGGTATTTTATGCTAGTAGCGGCTAATGCAGCCTGGAGCTGCTAGCCTCAAGCAGAGATGAGGAAATGAGGGACTTCTCTCTAACTCCACTTCCCCAGATTTTTTTCATTTTCAAACTTGTAGTCTTCAGCCCCAACCGATGCTGACTGTGTTGTGCCTAGTGTACTAGTGCACTCTAGAGGGCACATGTGAGCACCGTGACTGGGATGAAGTGAAAAAAGTTGATTCCTAGGGACGCCGTACGCATTGCTGTATGTACTTGTAGATATATTAAAAGTGTCAATGGGCAAATTGGAAGTAAATTTAAGATCTTGAAAATTTCTGAGGCTGTATTCATAAAAATGTCAGACTGTGAAGTACTACTGATACTGTATATAACCGTTTTGACACCATTAAGTAGATCGTGTTTCCCAAAGGCTGAATCTAAATGCCATTTTATGTCTCATTGATCTATGCTACCAACTTGTTTTGATAGATATTAACTGAATGTGCTGACATGCCAGAAAATAAATTCTGCTCCCAGAGCAGAGTATTTAAGAGTTGTTGGGCCCCCAGACTGTAAACTCTGTGCCTGAGAGATACATATTATTAATTGGACTGCCCCTGTATCAATATAATTTTTATATTTTTGCCTTTTTGCTTAAGCACATGAAATAATATTGGGTTGTGCATACACTTCTTTGTGGCTGTGTAAGCCTTACCCATCCCTTTTCCATCACAGTCACTGCTAGTCCCTGAAAATCCTGTTTCCAGACGGCAACACATCCCCAAAACAGCATTGTTGCCAGAAATCCTCGCCTTTTCAAGATGCTTTTATTGAATCGATAAGTTCAAAAGGTGAAGATCTCGTATTGTAAAGGTTTAGACACCAGCCGTTGCAGGGAAACTGCTGCATCATAGCTGAGGCAAGTGTTGAGAGGTAATCTTTAGGTCAGGCTACAGACTGGAGGGCTTCACGGGGCCAAAGACAAATAGAGAGGGGAATAGTAGATGTGTTCATTCTGCGGAGATTCATTGCCGCTGCCATGCCATAATTATCTCCACTCTGGGGCTTGTCGGCCAACCATTCTGCAAAGCACTCATTATACACTGTATATTGTGGACACTCTTTGTCTTTGTCGCTTTCCCTCTTACCCCTTCCTGCTCAGTTTCACTCCCCTCTCTCCTCCCTCCCAGTCTACCTCGTCTCTGTGAGTGTCGGATGTGGTGTCACTTCTCTCCTCGTGGGCTCGGGGTACGTAATTGAACGGCTCTGCTCCCCGACTTCATTTTATTCAAAGTGAAATGAGGCCGGCCTCCCGGGGTATCTTCAAAAAAAACAAGATAGGGGTGGGATCACGACGGGCCGCTACAGTAGGGGTGTGGAGCACTGGTGAAAATATCAGGTGAGACGTGTCTGTTTCTGAACCACCTCAGGGTGTTTGTGTGAATTTTGTTCTGCTTTTTGAGAATCAGTGTGAAACAAGTAAATAGTGGTCTTTTATTTATCTGCACTCCAGAGAGATAATATTTGACCCATTTAGATAGAGGAGTAAAGGAGGTAATGGGATATGGTCGACACTTGATCAAAATGCTGTTTGCAGAGGGTTTCAATTACATTTCACAAAAATAACAAACATATTTCCATTTGCATGAACTGCATGAAAACTACTAATTGTGAAATACCTCTATCTATGTTCATATAAACCAAAAAAATCATACACACATTGTCGGTAAATATCGTTATATATTGTTTGACCTCCTAAAACTGATTTATTTATATGAAGGCTAAAATATGCTTCTCCAAGCTCAACTTGTATAACCTTAGTAGATTTTCTGCTCCGTTTCAAATCCACATCCCCGCAGGTGTTGGATCAACCAATCAGCCTGCACGGGTCTGCATGAGAGGAGGGTTGTGTGTACTTTGGCTCTGCAATCTGTGGTTACCCATTGACACCCTTCTCTATGTAGCAGAGATGTTCACTAAAGCATATTTCCAGTTTAAGTTTAAGTAAAAACCTGCACAGCTCCTAGAAGAAGAAGATGATGTACCCATTCTTAATCCCACCTTCAAAGCTCTGATTGGTTGATTCTTACTGGGGGAAACAACCATCAAAGAGCACAACACCAACAGAGTTGAATTTCTAAACAAATCAGAGATGTAGGTGGTGATTCAAAGGTCTAGAACAAGGCTAGAAAACCATAAAACTCAGCATTTCCTCCATGTGACCATATCTCTCTATATAAAGCAAGGAATCTCTGTCTGTCTGTCTGTATGTTTGTCCTTCACATATCTAAAAAAAACAGTCATCTGATCTACTCCATACCAGGCAGGTGTACTGCCGGGGACCCAAGGAAGTGCATTGTCAAGTGTGAAGTTGTTTGGACATGCGGTTCTCAAGAAATAAGCAAGTGAACAGCAAGCCACTCAGCCCCGTGTCTGAGTGTAGCGAGAGCTGTTTGATATAAACACTCTCACATCAGCACGGGGCGGGGCTTCTGAGCTCTGACTTGCTGAGTGGGACAAAGGCACATGCTCAGCTCAGTTAAACTGCCTGAGAGAAGAACGACCTTCTACGGTTCAACCTCAGTTTAGTCTCGCTGGTGAAGAAATAATATGCAATTGGCTTGTTCCGAACAGGTACTTTTTGAATGGGCACTGCGCTAGTGTCTTGATAAATTCGCTTTAACAGATAAACTGTTCTTACATTTGGAACTTTGTAGTTATTTTGTTCAGTGTTAAATTGAGCAGCGTTCCTGTAAGTAAAAGCCTTTCAGCACCCTGTAAGGCATGATGCTCTCCTTTTTCTAGTAGGCATTTAATGTGAAACATCTGTGAGGCGTGTTGGGTTCACTGACCATTGGTTAAAGCTGCTTTTTCCACTTCACAACAAGCTACAAATCACACACATTGGACATGCAGTATTATAGCTTTGCAAAGTTGATATGGCTTATGTGTTAGCATATAATTGCATATTTACAAATCCAGCACACAGGACACAAAGCAACATTAGCATTCAGCTGTTTTTCTGTCCGTCTGATGAATGTAAATCCAATATGCACTCTCCTTTTAGCTCTGGTTTTATCTAAATGCTAAATGCTCCACTATGTTCATCAGCTAGTTGCTAACTTGTCTGTCTAATGTTTAGTGTTGGGCTGTAAAAACCTAAACAAATTTGCTAAAAGACGCAGAGTTGGGTAATAATTCCCGTAATACCCTTTGTCACTATAAGACACCTTTCACCCTATGCGTAGTCATCTGATCCAATGTTATTGGATCAGATGACTTTGTTATTGTTATAAGGCTTTTATTATAGACCAGTCTTTGTTTGTGCTGGCCAAGTAGATGCAGATGAGAGGATTTCCTGTTATGTCAAAGATTCAGACACAGAGACGCAGTACAATTCTATATATTGTAATATAGCTGTGCTGAAGTCTCATTCACTGTGCCAGACATGTTCGCCCTTGTTTATGAGCGTTGAAATTGGGGTTTAAAAGGCTTTCTGTGCCCAAGGAGGTCCAATGGAATTCTATATCCTGACAAAACATTTGTCCTTCTCTAGTGCCAAAGCTGATCTGTCAGGCTTTACTGTAGCTCTCTGAACACCTGAGCAGGTCCCTGTGAATACAAATACATCACTGCACCTCGTCTGTTTTATCCCGCTTCAGCCTGCCTGCAAGTCTTGCTATCTGCTTAATCTGTGGAGCCTGAAGTTGTAAATTCAATAAAGTAAGCTGTCCTCAAAATGTGTATGGCTGTCTGCTGTTATTATGACATTTGTGCCTTGAAAATGTGTCAGCGCAGGAAAAAGCACTGCAGGCGTCTCCTGAAACTTTCTCCATGTAAATCTGATCAGTCCAAAGAAAGGAATGATGCTTGTTTCTACAGAGCAAAAGCACAGTTAGAATTCTGTATAAGAACTTTGGATCATTCAATTTGTACTCTATTTTCCTCCTTTGTCAAAAGGCAGCCATGAGGATCCTGTTTTTGCTTTGTAGTCCCTCTCTAGCTGAGTATCATTCCTCTTTATCTGAGTAATAACTGAAGCGGCAGCTTAGCAAAGCATGTGTATATGAATGTTTGAGACAAAGCAAGACCCCCTTAAAACATAAAATGTCCTGTCACTACCTCCCTGCTCCCAGTTTTCCCCTTGTAAAAATAAATGGCAGGATCAATGCTAGCAAACAGAATTCTCATGTTTAGCTTTCATAAACTATATGAACATTTATGTTGTGAGTCTTGCATTGCACAAAGCCAAAACTTACTTGCAGGGCTGGTTGGTAAACTACTATAGCTAGCAAGCTAAATGCTAACATGTCAGTAACAGCTGCTCACCAAGTTTCCCTTTATTTTCTTAGCACTGGATCCTTTACTCCTCCTTGGCATTTTATTTAATTGAACATAATTAATTCATTCAATAAAGAGTTATTGAAGTGGAGGACAAGCTAGAGAGTTAAATAAAAGTTAATGGTACTGATAGCATCCTCCATTTTGGACTCTCCCCAGATAGCATACAGGAGTGGGCAACTTCAGGCAATGATGCGGCACTGCTGGCCTTCTTCTGGCCTGGACATGAGCCTGAAATGGCCCACATGTAAAATAGCAAACATGGCCCCAGTGTTCCAAATCAAATATGGGCCTTTTTTGGTAAAGATGTGGTGCTCTGAGGTATGTGTATTCTGGATGTGGGCCAGTTCTGGTTTATTCGGTTTGTTCTTGGTTGGCATATGGCTTGCTTGTGGCCCAGATCTGGGAAACAGGAGTGGACCACCTAAGTGCCATCATTTCACACGTTATGTGGGCCGGATTATAGTGCCGAAAGTGTTGGGTCTGGACTGGACCTGGGCCACAGCAATGTTGTTATCGTGGTCTGGCTCTCAGTTCCCTCAGAGGTCAGTGCTGTCAAGTCAACTTGCCATTGGTCAAATTCGTAAGTCAAAGTTTATCAAAGTTGGACTTGCCGCAAAAAAATTTGACTTATTTAATTGATTTTTCTAGTGTGACCGGGCCTTAAGAGCTTTCAACAGAATGCTGGGTGCCATTAAACCATTTCAGAAGAAGCAGGCACAACAAGATGACATAAATAAAAGAGCACCAGTCAAACTGGCTTAAACAGTGAAAAACAATCTCGTATGTGATGGAAATATGACATTTCTCTTTGTTTTATGTATTAATTTGAGAAACGTTACAGTCTCTTCATCGCTACACATAAGGAGTTATTACAAACCCAGCTGAAGCAGCTTTAGCACCGGCTGTTTGGCTGGGAGGTCCCCGGGGCAGAGGGAGAGCATTTGCCAGGCAACACTTCACCAAAAAGCATGGCATGAGAGGCTTTTGCTCCAGGAACAACAGTAACAAAGTATTTGTTCCTGTTGGTTTGATTTGTACTTGTAGATTTGATTCATAGCTGTAAACTTGGGATTCACACATACAACTGAGTTCTGTTTGAACTTTTTTCACCCACAAACAGATAGATGTTCAACCGCAAACCGTTGCGCAAATCTTCTTTATGCACTCACACATTGGAAATTATTTGTGCAAATCTTTTTCATTTGTTCAAAAAACATCATGCACAGCTACAGATCTCCTTATGGATTCAAAAATGAAATATATTTGTTCAGATATTTTTTACTCATTCAAACCTTTGAATTCATTTGATTAAAATGTTTTTACACATTCACACATTTGAATATATTCACACAAAATGTTTTCACAAATTCAGATATAGTGATACAGCTACAATACATATGACCCTAATTTTATTCCATACTAAATCTGTTTCTGTTGTACTTTGTCGTATTTTGCATGTATTGATACCCCAGACTTTTCCACCTCAGCCAAGTGTTCTTTTCAGATTTTTGGCATTTCCCCTCAGGTTTTTTTATGTGCAAATTCAAAATGGGAATAAAAACTGGTGGATGGAAACACACCTATTACTACCATGAGTAGAAAACTGCATAGCAGTCACTACTAAATATAATTCCACTTTTGAATGTAATGATGTTATCATAAATTACAATAAAAGGAGTAATTTGGAATATCACAGTATGTAGTTGTTAATACTAATTGTAATAGATACAGATGAATTTTCAATTTCTTGTTGAATTCAAGTTAATATTGATTAAAATATTTGTCAGAGGCATCATTAAGCCATGCAACAAAACCATTTTTCATTTTATTTTATAATCTCCTAAAAATTACTGAGTGTACTAATACCACTTAACTACAACATCCACAAGTCAATTCTGACAGGGGACCTTGGTTTCATGTCATACCCCTCTGTCTCCCCATGTTTCCTGTCTGGCTCTATACTATGCTATCCAATAAAGGCATAAATACCAAAACAATATAATAATCTGTGATGTCTACATGATATATCTAATATCTGTTCTTGTATAATTTAACATCATTTTGTAGCACTCACCAGGTATAGAGTTTTCACTTGAATGGAGCAGTGACCCCCTAGAAACGTACTAATGGGCCCATTTGACCCCCCCCCAGACAATCCTGACTCAAACACTGATATATTTGTGTGGCTTCGTTCTCCTCTCTAGTGTTTGTCACCACTGTCTAGACTCATAATAGCTGATATGTGGGGAGCCTGATGGCCTTTGCTGGAGGTGAAGCCTCTTTGCTCTGTGCCAGCAACACACTGTTACCCCAGATGCTCCTGGCTAGCAGATTGTCCCCCCAAGTCACATTTCAACAGCAGGAAGGAGACTTTCCCTGCTGAGGACGCACGTCCTACCAGCGACGGAGCGAACAGCCATTGCCTATAGAGGTGCAGCGCTGCCAGTTTGTCGAGCTGCTAAATCACAGCCCCTTGATGTTGGGCTTGATTGGCATGGTGCTCTGAATGAACAAAGAGTGAGCAGAGATCATAAAATTTGGAAACAAAGGGCGCCTGCACTTTTGAGGGAGATGTTTACTTCACACACACGAGCCGATGGGGTTCATTTGATGCAGGAGCAGGCTAATTGTGGAGACAACACTTAAATCTGTGATAATTATAAGTGATCTGGGGTGAAATATAATAACTAGGAATTGTGCCCCAGAGGAAAGCGGATGAAGCTGTATTTCATGAGCAAACCCAATGTGCCTGTCGGTCGGCCGCTGCAGCGTCGCATCACAACGGTGATCTTAATAAGGGAGCATTAAGCAAATTACCTGTGAAAATGGACAGTCATTTTCCTGCCCCAGGCAGCCCTTTTTTCATCTGATTAGACCATTGCAGTCATTAATCTGAAAGGAGGCCATTCTTCAGCAGCAATGTGGCTTTTCAGGAATGAGATTGTTTATTCATAATGTCATGTAGTAAAGTGACAGGGTTATGAGCCTGGGTCGGACACAGATATATATCATAATCGACCTCGAGTGGCTCAGCTCTCCCCTCTGTTACTCACACTATCACCCTTTCTGAGCATGACGTCAGGAGGGTTTTCAAGCGTGTGAACACCAAGAAAACAGCAGGACCAGACGGTATCAGTGGGCAGGACCTCAAACTATGTGCTGACCAACTAGCGCCAGTGTTCACAACGATATTCCACCTGTCCCTGGCTCAGTCTGGCCTACCCACGTGCTTCAAGAAGTCCACCATCACCTGTGCCCAAGAAAACAAGACCAGCATGCCTGAATGACTACCACCCAGTAGCACTCACCTCTGTAGTGATGAGGTGCTTTGAAAGGTTGGTCAAGGGTTACATCTGCTCCTCACTACCCAACACACTGGACCCACTACAGTTTGCCTATCATCTCAACTGATCAACGAAAGACGCCATAGCACACATCCTTCACACCACCCTATCTTACCTGGATAAGAAAGGGAGCTATGTGAGATTACTGTTTATTGACTACAGTTGAGCATTTAACAGCATAGTTCCCTCCAGGCTCATCACAAAACTCAAGTACCTGGGATTAAACACCTCACTGTGCATGTGGATCCTTGACTTCCTGACGGGCAAACCCCAGGTGGTGAGGGTAGGCAGATACACATACCCTCATTCTACCCTCATCCTTGACAGGGCTGCGTTGTGATGACAGCTGTGATGGGCCTGATCACAGATAACAAGGAAAAGGCCTACCTAAAGGAAGTAGAGGAGCTGACCCGCTGAGGTCAGGACAACAACCTACTCCTGAACATCAGTAAGACTAAGGAGTTGATAGTGGACTTTTAGAAGAAGCAGGGAGGAAACTACACCCCCTTTTATATTCAAGTACCTTAGAGTCCACATCACTGAGGGCCTGACCTGGGCACTGCATACTGATTCAGTGGTGAGAAAGGCAAGGCAGAGACCTCAGACGCTTTAGGGCATTCCAAGTATCTTCTCAAATACTGAGGAATTTCTACTCTTGCACCATTGAGAGCATCCTGATGGGGAACATCACTGCCTGGTATAGAAACACTCACATATTACATACACTACATCTACATAGCCAAGAGTATGTGGACACCTCAGGATTACAACCCTGTGTGATTGTTGAACACCTCATTCTGAAGCCTAAGTCTAAAATGCTGCTCTGACAGTATCCAATCTCCTGGGAAAATGCCTTTTCTGCCTAGTACTAAACACGTTCTTGCAAACAACTATAACTTCAATTGTGAAAATATTTCAAATTAAACAAGCAGCTTTGACACTACTGTATCTTCATCAGAATCAGGTGTTGAAATGTTGGTCAGTTTCCAATATTGAAGGCTGCAAATATATCAGAGTGATCCAGTCCTTTTTTCCCTCTGAATTTGCTCTCCTTATTCTGACAGGCACTTCAGCTGTACACTACTGGAGGATGCATAGACCCCTTTTCACCATCAAAGCTAACTCTAAACAGAGATACCTATATACTTTTTAATTGTAGCTATGAATCAAACTACCAATTTCAAAAAATTGAAATTGATAGTTAAGACTGAAAGAATTTCGGGGATCAACAAAATAACCTACAGAATTAAAAATCAAGAATCAGAATCTGACTCAATGAAGTAACTAGTTTGAATATAAGGCCTATAAGGCCTACAATAAAATAGTATAGAAAGATATCTCATTAGACTCAGGCAGATAAGAATCACATAATAAAGTTGCGAACTTAGATGTGATAGACTGAATGTTAAAATGATGGACTAAAATATTAACTTCAACAATCAATCAAATTGACTGGTTATGCCATTAACTTAAGTATTTATTTAATTCATTTTCAATGCATTTTTTTTTTTACTTAGCATAAATGGTATGTTATGATGTGTGTGTGTGTGCGTGTGTGTGTGTGTGTGTGTGTGTGTGGGTGGGTGGGTTTGTCATAGGCTACTTTCAGGGACAAAATCCTGACTTCAAACCAGTTAACTGGTGACGGTTAGGGTTAGGTTAAGGTTAGGGTAAAGGTTAGGTTTAACCTAGGACAACGTGTGTATGTGTGTGTGTGTTGGGGTCTGTGATAAAGTTTAATGTCTACATGTTTTTTTCCTTACATTCTTTTCTTTTAAAGCAAAAATATATGTAAAACTGTATTAATGTCTGGAGCATTTCATGCCAAAGGTGTTGGATGGGGTTGCGGTCAGGCCTCAAGTTATTCTACACCAAAGTGGGAAACCATTTCTTTATGGAGCTGCTTTATGCGGGGGAAGTGTCATGTTGAAACAGGAAAAAGAAACACAAACTGTTGACACAAAGTTGGAAGAACACTATTGTCTAAAATATCATTGTATGCTGGTGCATTAAGATTTCCTTTCACTAGAACTGAAAAAAGACCAACACATGAAAAACAGCTCAAAACCTAAACTATGTTTCAACTCTGTCCTCATACTTGTGGGTATATAGTGTATACAAAACACACATACTGCAGAGAGCTCACATATATAGTGTATACCCACAATGAAACACAATGCCATTGCCATCCATTTTACCTCCTGACAAATCATGTAATGGGATGTGGTCCACAGTCCGATACCTGCTATTCACTGTACGTATAAATCAACAGAGAAGTGAGAGTTAGATTTGCACGTACTGTAGTCTTCTTTTATCTTCCAGCTCTGTTGCTTACTGTTTCCTACTCTTGCTTGTTCACAGTGCTCCCCACAGGGAGGTAGCTGTATTGCACCACCATCACTTCAGGAGGATGGAAATTGAAGGTTCTTTTATTTGAAAATGTTATAAAAGCATTTGGGTTTGGAAAATATTTTCAAATTACAGATAATTCTCTCCTCTCAAATGTCACCGTTTTCAAGTACAAGCTCGAGCTTGGTAATTACCTTTCTAACATTTTACACCGAGTGCCACCTCATGCTATCAATTATCCTGAGAGATATCTCAATGTGGAATCATATCAGCCTCATATCCTGGAGAGTCTGGAGATAATGACATGATGATATGTCATTTACTACTGTTGATGAATATTTAAAACAATAATTTCATCAAATTCTACTGACCTTAAAGGTTCACAACAGAAAACAATGCTAATGATATAACTGAGCATATATTGACTATGGTCAAGTTTTCTTCTGCATGTCTCACTGAATGAAAACTAAGTCTCTCTCCAGCCTCACAGTAACTTGAGAACTGCAAAGAATTTCTGCTTACCCTGCAAGGACCTTAGCAGTTGACAATATAATTTCTTTATTCATTGTTTATTTATTTGCTTCTTTTTCACCACGGTGGAAATAACAAGAAATGCCCTGAGAGAAACACCCCAGCTCTCCCTGGTGTAATTGGTGCTGCCTTCATACTGGTGTGTCAGTCACCCACTGCAGCAGATTTACAACTTCATCTGATGTGGGTGAAACCCCATAAGGGCATTTTCCCCTGACAGCTTCTGTTTCACAGCGTTACAGTGGTTACAGTCCATCGCCAGCGAGAGAGTCATTGTTCAGAATTCATATACAGCTGAGTGTGTCAGCACAGCAGGCAGTCTGAACCATTATGCAATAAAACAGATGATAACCATTTAAATTGCAGTATTTTAACACCATGAAACTGAATCCCATAATTTTTCTTAACTTAAAATTACATTTATGTACCCATTATTAATGATGTCATTAAGTTATTTTAAGAGGATAACTAATGGCTTGTAATATATTAAAGTATTTTTAATGGATTATCTACACTGATTAGTGGCTTTTAAAGGGGTTAAAACCCTTAAAGTAGATAAAATAAACATGAAAATGATCCCTTAATTTATACCTTGACAAAACCTTTATTTCTCAATTAATTCCGTCATGACATTTCTTTTACTTTTATATAATATACAGTATCAAAATCTAATGTTAAGATTATTATGAAATTAAATTAAGACTAGGATGCTCACAAGCAGAATTCTGTCCATTTTGCTCTTTATCTGACTTCTTCTGGAGCACCACCCCCAGGTCAAATGATCACATTTGTAGACAAGATAATAAATGGCCATATTGCATTGATATTTTCTCACCACATTCATGCTCCACATTGATTCAGTGCAATAGTGTCATCCTGTCAAATTTGATTTTATCCTCACTACTGATAAAGTTCTCATAACTGCAAAATTATTAAAGGATAAGGCTGGTGATTTTCTATATTTTTCTTATTGTCAGCAATTCTCATGTTTAGATCCAAACCAACAATGAGCTCATCCTCTTTTTGGAACAACAGAGGTCTACGGCACAGAGGAATGAGATATATCAGGCTTTGGATACAGACACAATACTTGTTAGTAGATCAGTTCATTGTGGGTTTGGCACCAACCATGAGATTCGTTGACAATAAAAAAATATAGAAAATCACCAGCCAAGTCCTTAAGTTCTTGATTACAGCAGGGCTTTAGACACAGTTTTTAGCTTTTGGCTAATTCTGCATAATTTTGTGCACCCATGTAAAGGAAAACTATGGTTTCTTACAATGTGGGCTACATTCGTAGCTAGCTAAACTGTTAGCTTGTTTACAACCTGTCTGATCGACTGACTGCTTGTCTTTCTTTCCCTGTTGAATCTATTTTTAGCATTGTGGCTGAATTACAAGATCTTTGGTGAGTACAATTTTCTATATAATGATGTATAGAACCGATGGCCTGAGCTACAAAAATAAAGCTAAGTTGGGGGAAAAAAATATCAAAATCGGTGCAGCAGAACCAGAGACATCGTCTTTTATTCCATGCATTCTTCTACCTTGTCAAGACCTGGTCGTTGAGAGTAACACTGACAGTGGCTCCGCTGGACAGTAGCTAGGATAATCAGCGGTGCTGGGGCATGAACAGACAGCTAGTCCTGTCTGGAATCCACCTTGTTCTTCTGCTGACAGGCTCCGATGCAACACTTGAGGATTATAGGAGGTTTGCTCGGAGGCGTATTCACTTTCTCACCCAGATTTTCCTAAACAGGATTTGACTATGCAACCTTTCAGTCATAAGTCTGCCTGTTTAAACGTTAGGCTGCTGCTGCCTGATGGGCTGCTCACTGAAAATTTTCTCTGTGGTTGTTAGTTCAAGAGATTATTCAAGTTATAAAGTATGCAAAACCAGTTTGAAACTCAGCAGTGTTCACTTTTAAATGTTGGTGAACTCCAGATGACCGGTCACTTTTGGGCCAAACTTCAACAGCACTAATTGTTGTGTCAGGCTATGGACATGAAAAATTAGTGTCCCTGTCACACAGAGTAACATGCAGGATTAGTTTAGTTGTGAAAGGAGAGAGTTGATTGGATTGGATTGAATGATGTGATAAAACTAAAGAAGTTGCCCATATGTAGCTCTCTTCAGTCAGAGATATTTCAAACGTCATGAGTCTGTATGATTAAAATCATTGACAAGCCCCCCTAAAAAATTGAATCTATCATTTTGTCCATTGAAATATACATTAGTCTCACAGAGTGTGTGCTAGCATGCAGCGAGCCCACAGAGTAAAAAATACCCTTAATATGACAGGACCCATGGTTCACCAAGTAATAAGTATGGAGAGTATTGCACAGGGAACATCCCAAATATTATACAATATAATGTCTTTGGGTGCTCCCAAAGAGCTACAGATTAAATTGAGCTCTGCAGCTCAAGGATCCTTGGCTTTGGGCCCTTGTTAAGATAAAATAGGTAATAGACATAAGAGAGTATATACTGCTATATGAGATTCTCCCTCTCTTTTTTTTTTTTTTTTTTTTTTTTTTTTTTTTTTAATAATGCTTTTGTCGATTTCACTTTCTGGGCAGCTAGTGTGCCCCATGCAGTCAAGATTCTCCTTTCAATTATTTCCAGTATGGAGAAACTGTGGTTTGAATAACCTGAACTGTGCAGAAGAGTCGCAGCAGGCATTGCGGTGTTCTGGCTTCCAAATGAGAGCCACTTGTCAAGGTCATGCTGCAATCCGTTATTAATTTGTCCTCTGACAATAACTTCCCGGGGTCCTCCCTGCCATCTTTCGCTGGAGCAGCTCAATCTCTTGCGTTTACAGGAATGTGTTCACAGAAATCAGCAACATCAGTCACCTGCAGACAGCCAATTGAATATTTTGCCCCCTGCATCTTTTCAAATGACCATATAATGCCACCGCTGTTGCTTAGATCTGATCAGAAAGATATTTCTTATAGAGACAGTTAATGGGGACAACGATGCCCGCAGATGAGATTGCCTCATCACATTGTGGCTCCAGTCTGCAGTAGTTTGTATTAAAGAAAGGCCACCGAAGCTTTACTGTCACTGAGTATGTAATGAAACTGCAATGCATAAACTGGGGGTATGAAAATGTTTACTGTTTCCTTCAGCTTTTTATATCACACACCAGATTCAACTAAAACAGTCACACAGCAAGACTAATGGTCTAAGGACCTGCTAACAGCCTCTAGAAGCTGCAGCATTCATTACACCCTGCAGTATTAAAAAGTAAGAGCCACAGTATGCTTTGAATATGGTGCTTTTGTAAGCCCCCTTTTCTACGTCAGACTTTGCTGGCTAGGTCCACCAATTTTTGTAACTTTCTAAAACTGACAACCCAATGAGCATTCCCGCCTCACACAGTAATTGGTCAGGTGTGATGAGGTGTGAAAGTAGGCAGGGTTTGAACTTCTCTCTTAAAGCTCTCTGTTTTCATTCTTCATACAGCTATTTCTGTCACTTTTCATGTGTACAGCTGAGCACGCCATCAACGCCTTTGAAGAGAGACTGTCTGAAAATATGAGCTGCTATCCTTATTTTAAAGGTCACATATTATGCCCCTTTTCCACAAGTTAACACAGTTCCCTGGGGTCTTAATAAAATGTCTCTGACATGCTTTGGTCAAAATACCACAAGGATCAAGCACCACAGCAGCCTTCACACCCTGTCTAAACAACCCTGTTCAGAATGGCCGGTTTGAGTGTCTGTCTGTGATAATGAGCTGCTGCTCACTTCATCCCCCTCTTCCGCAGGTTGTGCAAAGCAAGTACAGCTTCATGCTACCATGGCAACTGCTGAGTGTGAACCCTGGGAGAAACATGGCTGCTGGAGTAAACATAGCGATGTGACCAGTTTGAAGTGGAGTCAGATCCCGACCAAGAAGAGGCTCCCAAACAAGTTCAAGCATCAAGGATACAACAGGACGTTTCTGAATGTTAGTTATTAACTTTATGTCACTTTGACATTTCTTTTTGTATGTGGGTACATTGGCTAAAGTCATGCGGTGTTGCTGGCTGGGGTGGCTGTTTGTGTCACGGACAATCCACTGGTAGTGACTCTGTTTATAAAGGGTGTTAATGTACCAGTACTAGGTATAAAAGCACGGCATGTTTATAGGATTGTGGAAAAATGAAAATGAGGCCCCTGAAAATTAGGTAATGTAAACACCATTTTGCTATTAGTTACACTAAAGCTCAAGCTCAAACATTGTAGGTAAGAGCCAGCAATGTTTTCTTGACAACAGTACCTGCAAATTGGCCATGCAGGGAGTGTAGGATCGTCTGCCAACTCCTCATAACTTGTAGTACTGTATGTTTACCAGTTATTACAGCATTTGAACATTATGCACTACATTAACAAGTTATGAAATTGTTGCATTTGGTGACGTATGTACTTAGTAGTAGTAACAAAACATTCAAATACACAACACCTGCAGTGTTGTCACTTTTTTAATCTCTTTCCTGGCACAAATGTATTTATGGGAATTGTGCAACAATGCTTACAGAGCTGAGAATGTCTGCTGCAGGGAGATACCACAGGTAGTATGAATGCTTGATGAATGAAATTGTAATAATGCAGTCATTATCTTTTCTACATTCCATGTCACGTACCTTTTCAAATTTACAAGGTTACAAGAAGACTACAGCAGCTTCTGAACCAATCATCATGTATGATGGATCATCCTTTGCGACATAGACTTTAAATTGCAGCTCACCAGTTTTGTGAATGCTGTATCCTTCCTCCCCATCTCAAATACAGCCCGTCAATGGCTTCAGAGTGAGTCCCTAAATATTTTTTGAGTTTAGTTTTAGTTATTGTTTATTGGTGTAGTTCTGTGTACCATAAGTTAATCATCTTTCTTTGCTACTTTGCTACATACCCACCATGTGTTCCACTGACAAAAGGAGGAGGCATCCAACCACTTCCTATATTTATAGACTGGGTTAATCATCAGTGAAGAATGAATAACTTCATCAATTACCTTTCTTCAGGATTTACCTGCAGGAATGGTACAGCCCAGATTGATTCTGATGGATTGCTGATGGAAGGGTCTGTTTAAGCAGTTACTTTTTGGCTGTTACAGGGGTTGGATGTCAGTGTGTAGCTGTGTGCATGTGATATTAAGTTAATATAAGTTGCATTTACTGAGTTGAGTTTTGGTCAGTTATGCCAAGTTAACGGTTTAGTTGTTTGTTTTGTACATATTCTTGATTACACGTGTAGCATGGTGTCACCTTTTTGTAAATAAACCACTTTTTGATATACCTGCACAAAGTTTCTTTCTTCTGTCTCCCACCAATTTCTTAGCCTCTCTGGTCAGGCTCCTTGACAGTAGTCATACTAAATGTTTCAGCTGGATCACAAAAAGGGGAAAATTAAGCATAAAATAAAAACCCCTTGAGAAGACCAAAAATCATCTTCCACAAACACGTGCAATTGTTATTGTTCTTGTTGTTCTTTCGTAGATACAATATGTTTGACATACTAATATTTGACATTCTCAGTGACTTGGGAAAGTCTGATACTCAAGACATATTTTTACTTTCAGCAGATGTGCTCACTAGCAGCTCAGACAAAAATAATATTGGAAGTTTTGGATGTAGACCATGAAATCCTGGCTTAATTTTCCTGTAAGCTGTTTCCTCTCCTGTCCCTGTTATGTCTTAATGCACAACTCTATGCCCTAATGTGTGTGAATGAGACAAGTGTAACTTAAGCTGCAGACCGGCTACATACTGGACAGGGGTGGGAGTGAAATGGCCTCCATGATTCACAACAAGTCATAAACTTCTTGTGAATCTCTATAAAATCAGCAGCAAGAAACACTGGAGACCTCACCATCCACTCTCTCAATTTACTCTCCCTTTTTTTAAGAGTGTTGATACTATGAATTTCATCTTACAGATATTCAACTAACAAACTAATAACATTAACATTAGTGTGGATCCTGCAGCAAGTAACGCCAGTAAATTACATCTAATATATTTCCCCAGCTGTTAGCATTAGTGCTAAATGGAAGAAGAAACACAGCAGTTATTTTTTAAATACGTTTATCTCATGTGCAGTTTTGTCACAGACAGTTGATATTGATATCCTATCCTAATTGATATCCTCTTTCAGGAAAAGGTTGTGTGGTCAATCCTGCATTGTAGGTTGGTAAAGCAGTCAAACAAAAAGTGGTTAGCACACATGTACAGGTTATTGCTAACTGTAGCTAAGACATTGCCATCAAAAATAAACTTTATCCACTAAGCTCTTCTGTCCTCTGAGTGAACAATTTGTGCTGGTCTGTGCAGCCAACAACAGCGCAGTTCCTGTGTTTAGCCTTTAGCTTCAACATAATGCTAGCAGGTCTGGCGCTTACGAGGAAAGAATGGCGCATCTCCATAAACGTAGTTCTTTAGCCATAGGTGGAGATACTCAGATGGGGGGAGTGTAATTTTAATGAGTCCCCACTTGACGCAGGAGGGGGAGGCAAATCTGAATGGCTCATTGAATGTCTAATGTCAATTTTAAAAACTTAAGCTCCACTTTTTGCTGAAGAGTTTTTGCTAGCTACTTTGTTTGTCATCTGTTGTCAGACATTATTATTTAATGGAACACATGTCAGTGTCATATATGATGGTCTGATTCATCCCTCTGTTTCATGAAAGCAGCTCCAGTCTGCCTGCTAGCTTCAGCACGGAAGGTTCGTTTGTTTTAAACACCCACGTAGCAGGAGTGAATTGGATTGTTGGTTGCTCCTTGTTAACAGTAATAGCTGTCTCCATGTCACATACGAGAATACAATGTTCAAAAGGACAACAAAATGAGTGCTCCTAGAAGCTACTACACAAAGTGCGGTATGCAGCCAGTCTGAGCTAACAGCTGTAAAGTGATGGACAGTTTGCATAAACACTATTTCAGAATCTGAGAGGTGAGAAACTGCGTTTATGTGCATTTAGTCTCCACTACAGCCTTGTGTATAACCGTAAAAATATTTCACTTGGCTTAACCATTACTCTATACCAGAAAGACTTTGACCATAATACATTCACCTGTTCATCTCTGCTGCTGTCACAGTGTTTTGGCGTGAGAATTATTTGAGCAGCGTGAGCATGTGAGACACACCCCAGAAGCATGAGTGTTGGCAACCCTGCAATCTCGCCAGTAGACGTGACTGGACAACACAAAAACGGAAACGCAGTTTGTTTCAAGAATACCAAACAATTAGGCTCTTTACACATGAGCAGTAGATAGGAGCTGTGCACCAACAAAACAACCCTAGGATGTTTTTCCAGATACCTGTGAGACAACTAAATACGATTCAAGATTTTTAGATATTAGTTTGATCAATAGATCCACGAGTTTGAAGGGTTATAGCAGACACCAAAACATTGCCCAACTGTTTATAATATTACCAGGAAGGATTTTACAACTCTGAAAAATTATCACTGCAGCAATCATTTTATCTTGTATCTGTATCTGTTGTATCTGTAAGGTACATAGAAGAAATACAATGTTCACATTAGAAAGTAATAAACCTTGTCGTCTTGCAAAGGAAACTGAGACTGGGATTTTTGTCCATCACAGGTTATTTTCATGTTATGACTGTGAGATCCCGCCCTGCTCCCTAAATAATTTTTTTCAGTGTTTCATGTCATTCATTCATTGTTTCCTGTTTTATTTTGAAATACTCACTTCCTTATCCTGTTTCAGATACTTCACTTCCTGCCCTTGTGTGGTACCTGCCTGTGTGATTGTCTACCCTGCCCCGATTAGTTTCACATGTCCCTCATTGTCCATCCCTCTCCATGTGTGTATTTAGTCTGTGTGTTCCCTCTCTCAGTGCCAGTTCGTCTGTGTACCCAGTGACAAGCGTTCCAGCCTTTTTCCTTGCGGTGAGTTCTTGTGATGTTTTTGATCTCTGCTGTATTTTCCCTGGACTTCCCCTTTGTCTTCTCCTTGCCGAATTTGTTTGCCTGATCTTCTGACTGACTCTCTATGTATCGAACCTTGATCAAGATTTCTATCTCTGAGAACTGGCCAAATCTTTGGACTTAGCTGACTCTGACTCTGACTGTCATGACAAGCAACTCACCTCAATCTGCCTAGTGGTGAGAGAGCTGACAGAGCTCCACAAAAGCTTCCAGGCTTCCATCAGCAGCCAGGTTTGCCACCTGGCTGGCCAACTTTAGCAACTAGTGGTGCACCTCAAGCCTCTCGTCATATGTCCCCCTGTCTCACCGCCTCTTCCAGCCCACAACCCAGTTTCAGCTTCACCTCCAGTCTCCGCTCCAGCTCCAGCTCCAGCTCCCACATTCACATTGCCAGCCCCCAGTACCTCACCTCTCTAGACCTGAATGTTTTTCCAGGGACTCCAGACTGCTGGTCCAATGTGGTCTGCAATTTGAGCCACAGGCATCCTCATTTCAGACAGAGCGCTCAACGATAGCTTACATCATCTTCCACCTCACTGGCAGAGCTGGAGCATGGGCCAGGGGTTCTCCTGTCTGCTCTTTGTTTGAGCTCTTCACAACACCGTTCACAATATCTCTGACCACACAATGTTGGGCCAAGAGGCAGCTAGAGTGTTAATGGGCCTGCACCAGGGCAAACATTGAGTCTCTGACTAGCTCATCCAGTTCCACACCCTGGCAGCTGACAGCGGTTGGAATTCTCATTCCTTGTTCAACACCTTTGTCCATGGGCTAGCCGACCCCATAAAGGACCAGTTAGCTCCTCTAGAGCTTCCTTCAGGCTTAGACCCTCTCATCTCTTTGGCCATTAAGATTGGCAACTGTCTCCAGCAGAGAGAAAGAGAGAGGTCCAAGGCTGTTGTTATCCTACCCGTCCAGAGGGGGCAGCCCATAGCCATTCGCCCTTTTTCCTGGCATTCTCCTGCTTGTCTCATTCCAGTGGTTGCCTCATCATTATCCCCTACTTCTTCGGAGGAGCCCATGCAGTTGGGGAGAGCCAGGCTCACTCTAGAAGAGTAACAGCGCCACCTGCGGGAGGGCATATGTATCTACTGTTCTCAACTGGGTCACTTCATCTCTTCGTGCCCAGTAAAAGACAAAGTTCATCAGTAAAGAAGAGGGCACTGGTGAGCTGAACCACTTCCTCTACTTATCCCTCTCGACTCCTCAATCAAGCATAGCTTATCATTCCATCCCAGACTCTCTGTCACTCTGTGTTAGTGGACTCCAGGGCAGATGAAAGCTTTATTGATTGGAGATTAGCCAAGAAACTTAGACTCAACTTAGTTCCCCTGCCCAAGCAATTGGAAGCTAACACTTTCCATGTCTTGTCTTATTTATTTATATATTGGGACTATGTACAGTCTTAAACATATATGTTACCATTTGATGTCTTGTACTAGAGTTAGCTTGTAACTAATTTTCTTCTGCAGTACCTTCAGCAGGTCACAAGTAAGACATATAACAGCACAATAACAAAGAGTACAAAGCAAAAAAACACAAAGGACACATAATACGAAATATGAAGCTACACACAATAGCACATCACATACACCCACAATGTCAACTAGAAATGACTAATATATGGTTGTCAAATTAAAAGCAATGGACGTCTACTGTGTAGAGTCACTCAACGCACTCAACCCATTCAACTTGTCATTGCCAATAACCACACTGAATTCCTGAGCTTCCATCTATCCAACTCCCAGTTACATCCTCATCCTGGGTTTTCCCTGGCTCACAAAGCACAATCCTCACTTGGACTGGTCCACAGGGGAAGAAACAGGCTGGGGCAAGGAATGCTAACTTACCTGCCTCCCAATCCTCACTTGGACTGGCCCACAGGGGAAGAAACAGGCTGGGGCAAGGAATGCTAACTTACCTGCCTCCCATCAGTTTCTGCCTCAGACCCACCTCAACCTTCTGATGTTTTGCTTCCTGCCTCGGATCTCCAACTGCAAGACTCGCCTTCTGTGTTTCCAGAGCCTCCAGCAGCCTCTGAGTCTCCCGAGTGTTCCAGATTTCCTGAGTCTCCTGCCTTCTCACTTCCCTCTGCATCGCCAGATTCCGACTTCTTGGACCGCTGCAGAGTCCCTTCCCATTACCTCGACCTCAAAGAGATTTTCAATCAGGCTGTGCAACCTCTCCACCCCCTCACTGACCCTATGACTGTGCTATTGCCTATTGACTTGCTACCAGGTACTTCACCCCCAAGTGACCCTACTTTTCTTTGTCAGGCCCGGAGATGGAGCCTATGAAGAAGTATATTGAGTCTTCACTTGCTGCTGGAATCACTCATCCATCTTCCTCTCCTGCTGGGGCTGGCTTCGTCTTCGTTGACAAGAAAGACAAGACACTTCATCCCTGCATCAACTACCAGGGCCTGAATGACATCACCATCAAAAGTAGGTACCCCCTCCCTCTTATCTCTTAGGCATTTGAGTTATTGCAAGTTGCTAAGATCTTTACTAAGCTCTCTTGAAATGCATATCATTTGGTGTTGATAAAGGAAGGGGACGAGTGCAAAACCGCTTTCAACACTCCCAGTAATGCCCTTTGGCCTCACCAGTGCTTCCACTGTGTTTCAAGTCCTGGTGAATGACGTTCTTCAAGACATGCTGAACCTGTTCATCTTCGTCTACCTGAACAATATCCTCATCTTCTCTCTCTCAACCACTGACATCACCATCCTTACATTCCATTGCAGCGTGGCAAAAAAAAAAAAAAAAAAAAACCTGGAACATTCTGCAGTAATTAGTGACATGATGGTTTTGTCCTCTACTTGTGCACTCCCTTACAATCCCTATACGAATCCCTGCTGACTGTCACAACCAATACAGCCATTTTGCACATTTATCCATCCTGACATCCTGGCCAGCCTCACCATGAAATACTGAGGTCCAGCTTTGGCTGCTGGAGTACAGCCAGAGGCAAGAAGTGAGGGGGTGTGGAGGGAAGAGAGAGAGGAAAGTGAAAGTTCTTTAGTGTGTGTGTGTGTGTGTGTGTGTGTGTGTGTGTGTGTGTGCGTGCATAAAACGAACGTGAGATTCTCCCTACACTTCGGAGGATGCATATAAAGCTCTTTTGGGAAGCGGGTGAAGACACAGAGCAGAGCACTATGTCTTCACCTAGTGAAGAGGCTTCTTGCCTTTGGCTGTACTCCAGCAGCCAAAGCTATGTCTTCACCTGGTGAAGACATAGAGCAGAGCACTATGTCTTCACCAGCACCAAGGTGAATTATGCGGGTAGAATGCAGGCATGAGGCCTGAAATATTCACCCTGGTCTAAAAAAGTCTTCAGAGACCCACAGCAGACAGTCCAGAACAACCGAGAACCTGTTTACACTCATTTCCTACAGAGGCATGATCTGATGGGAGATTTCTGAGCAGCTCCTTTTGAACAACATCTACATCGATATCTGTCAAGGTGTTCTGAACATCTTACTCACTTATGAAGCAGCTCTCACTGACCTGATTGTCCAAACCCAGGAAACTCTTTCTTTCACTCACTGGTCAATCTGGATTGTTTTGTATGGTTAATCTCATACTTCAGCCATATAAATCTTTAAAGAGGAACTTCGTTGATTTTAAATATCAGTGTGTGTTTCCTGCTACTACTGGACTGGATGTGAAAAAAAAACATTACTATCATTTATTATAACCATATTTTTTTTAACTTTTATTTATTCAGGGAAGTTTCACTGAGAGGAAGCCTCTTGCAGGAACGCCCTCACATTTACACAGTTACACACATTCACACCTAGGAGCTGCCCAGTGGCCAACAGGTCAGACTGTGATTGTACTGGGCAGCTCCACTGGCACACACTTGTATCTCTGTAGTGGCGTAAGTCAAGTTGAGTTGCATTGTGGGTAATGTATGCACCAGGTTTTGACAAGGTAACTATGGTAAGTACAGTAGGTCAAAGTTGAAGCAGGAAGTGGGGCTGTAAACTATGATGAATGTTTACAACAGAAAATTCATTCTACACATGGATGGATTATATGAATTGGATTCCTAATACACAGAGTAATAATTGACCTTATTTGCTGTTGCAGTTGTCCCTTTTATAACGGCAGTCCATGGGGAAAATGCTTTTTGGGCCGCAGGGGATATTTTTTGCTTACTACTGATTCCATGAGTTGGCTGACTGAACTACAGTAAGTATAGTCAGTCACACTTGAACCAGAAAGTCAGTCTCCAAAATCTAATGGACATTTACAAAGACATCTTGCCTTTTAACATTTTTTAACATTTCAGTAAAACTGAACTGTGCAGAAAATAGTGAGGGTGTATTGCTGTTCTCCCTTATAGTGTATTCTCCCTGTATTCTCAACACAATAATGCAATAACTGCCTCAAGATTTAAATTCACTTTTTTGTATTGTAGTTGAATGAAGAAGGGAATTAGGACAGCACACCTAGTAAACTCATTTTAATTTGAATTGCCACAATTCAAATTAAAATGAGTTTACTAGGTGTGCTGTCCTAATTCCCTTCTTCATTCAACTACAATTTTTTTTAAAGATTCAGCACCCAGCTCTTTTGACTGTGAGTTGAGCGGGTTGTACTATAAAAATTCTTTTTTGTATTGTACATTTTTAACATTTTACTAACCAAGCACCAAAGCAAATTATAAACACAACAATACTTTATGAAAACTTTGCTAAATACATCACAATGCCTCATCAGCAGGAAAAAGCTATCTGGCCCAGTGCATCATTGCTGCAATACAGTATTTAAAGCGACTACGAGAGCAATATGAAAACCAGAAACAAAAAATATGTTGTGTCTGTTTTTTTTGTCCTCGAAAAAGTGAATGGAAATCAATTTAATTTTGAACTAAATGTACCATTTACCTTCGGGTATTTTTATAGTACTCATTTATTTATTTTTATTATTTTTTTAAGTTCGATATTCATCTGCAAATCTTCACAGCAGCATATCCTTAAACCTAAAAGTAAAATAATTTCTTTGCTAATTTTTAAAAATAAGTTCTAATCATACATATACATAGTTAGTGTTGTTTATAGCTGGAAAGGTTGCACGTAGATGTGCATGGGGAGTGATGGAGAAAAAAAATCACAATGAATGGGCGCCATGGTTTAAAAATGTTTGGAATATGCAATAGTGTACACTTTTTGTTGCACCTTTTGAAGTAGATAATAAAAATTTCCATAAAGTACGCACATAGCACTTTCATGTGCTTATCACACAATCTCATACACTATGATCTGAGGCCTGTACTACGAAGAAAGTTCAACATACCCGGGATATCTTTTCATTATCTGGCTTCACTGAGCCTAACATTGACCATCCAGATAACCAGTACTACTAAGCTGGCTATCAATTAACTCTGTCAGCTAGGGGTTTTCCAGCTACAAGCATGTGCATGTGAAAAAGGCAGGGTTGTTAATTACAAGCAACATCATCAGAACCATGAATGAAGTACTTTATATGATATGAGATGAAACAGTGATACCAAGTACCTGGCCTGCGGAAAAATTCTGTTTTAGGGACAGCAAAAAGTCATATTCAATGAAGTGAAATGTAAACATACAACATAACAAGGTGTAGAAACACTAGAAATAATTCCCAAATATTAAAAGTAGGCTAAGGTTTAAAATACATGTAGGAATTATTAGATGTGACTAGTATCTTTTGCTCTTTAGTTGGATGATGAAGAAACCATTCTGAAATGTCACATAAAAAAACTTAAAAGTAATGCCAGACTGTTTCTGCTACCAAAGCAAAGAGTGGAAAAGTAGTTAATGACTGATGAGGTCTATTTGACCCAAATGTTGCATTTATAATCATGGGAGCCAATTAACAGTGTGTGGATTATTTTTCTAAGAAAAGACAATCTTTCATTTTTATTTCCACTTGTCATCAGTCATCTCATGTTATTCTGAGCTGCAGTGATGGAATCAGAGTGTAAAATCATCCACACTGTCAGCTGTCACTCCAGGGAGAAAATAAACTTTGCACAATTAAAATGCAGCTAAAAGCATCATTATGTGATTAGTGTCATAAACGATCTCTCTGTTTGTTAGAAGCTCTGTTTTAAAACCAGAGTGGAAATAGAAAGTCTGGAACAATAAAATGTTTCCACTGAGTCACTTTATTCTAAACTCAGGACTTTTGTCCATGTCGGGATCACGTAGGAATGATGACTACTTTTTTTCCAGTGATCTGATTGGTCAGTGGTCAGGTTGTGATCCGATCCTCTGAAGTTAACCTGCTCCGGAGCAGGTTAGCTGTTCAGCATGAGTTACCATGGTGATGTACCCCAGTAAGAAGTGAACCACCGCTGTTCCCCTGAAAACCCTAACCCTAACCCTAACCCTAACCCTAAATCCTGCTTCATAGTACAGGCCTCTGGCGTCTGGGATGTGAAGTTTGATAGTGATACCAGTCATAACAGGCAGTTTTCAGTTTTAGCTTTGAGAACTGCTTGGGCAGTTAATTAATCTAAACAAATTGATCAGTGTTCCTTAAGTGCACTATTAAAAGATTTACCCAGACAAGTGGGCAGTGTAAACACTAGTTTGTTTTGTTCATTGATTACCATTTGGACCCTCCAGCAAGAACCAAATCTGATACAGATGTGCCACTCGTTTGTCTCGTCCACTGTGAGCCGCTGCTACATGAGATTATTAAAACTAAATATCTGGATCTGTGCATGGCTTTATGTCCACATGTTCCTATACAATCACACTTTTTTTAATGAGATTTAAATATCAGGATTTTATATTCATGGCAGCAGGAAAAGGCTTTTAGGATGTGACCTAGCTGTTGTATTTAAATGTTCAAATACTATTATTCTAAACAAAATCATGTCAAGTGATAAATGATATCCATTTAGTACGAGTTGTTTTCGGATGATTTTGTTGCCTGTGTGTAGTAATCAGATGAAGTGTGATGCACTAAATACTCTCAGGGGAATATAAACTAATGAGAGCAAGAGAGAAAACATATTTCCTCCTGCTACCTGGGGACCAGCCCGATTTTTAAAATGACAGCTAAGCAAAACGCAACTTCAGGATGACTTTCAATTCATATAATTTCAAAACCAGTTTTTTGACAGTGACACAATGGGGACAGGCTCTCTTCTACTGGAACACACAGTCTGACGAAGGCAGATTAAAAGATAGATAAAGGGAATAGATAACAGCATGATACAGAACAGATGTATATGAATTGTGGGTTTGACAGGACAATAGAGGAAGAGCAACTGTAGCAAAAGGACACCAGAAGATATGAGATATCAATATAACAAGCAAAAAACTGCACCAAGTCAGATTTCTTTCAGCTCTGATATGGATGATACGAACCGGCAGCCACTGGTTCCTATTCATTATTACAATGGTATGAAAATGAATTTGTGGATACCTGAACATGCTTGAGATCAGTAAACATATAATGACAATAATAACAATAACAACAACAGTAATTTATTCTGTAATTTTTTCAGTATCATTGTGTGACAGGGCAGTGCCTACCCAGAAATGTGACCTTACAACTCCAGATGCTAGAGATTACATAATTTTGACACCAACAAAAGGCAGACGCAGCAGAGGTTTGAACCTCTTCAGCCTGACTTCCTTCTATAGTGAAATGATTGGACACCAATTAATAAATAACATACAGAAATATTCTGTACACAATTGGATTAACAAAGTTAAATCATGCAAAAGCACTGGCACTAGCATACATAAAGTAGAGTGCATAATATTCACATCAAGCAGATGGAATAAAATGAATCAAAGCCTTTAGCAGATGCTGGAATGGATGTGATGAAAGAAGTACACTCATTCATATGGATTGGGAGTGCTCTAATATTAGATAAATATAGTGGATGGATGGACTGTGCTTAATGTATATTATGAGCTCTGAAGAGCTGCTTTATTAGGTTGTGAAGCTGTTCACAAAAGAACTATATTTGCATCCCTAACAGCTGTTAAGGTCATGAATAATCATCTATTAAGACTTGGAAAACATGAATTTAGTTGCTTGAAGCTGAAAGTTCTGGACCTTATAAGTCTTTTTCACAACAGGCAGTTTGACTTGTCATCACAGGAAAACACAGGTGCGCTGGCTTAATGATATTGCTCACTGGGACATTTAATTAGACAGAGCCATCATTGATGCCATTAGATACACCTGTGTTTTTCCTGCTTTGAGTCCAAATGTTTGCTGTGAGGAGGGCCTATTAATATTGAAAATGTGTATCTAACGTGCTATCATCTAATTGTGACATAGAGTGAGTATGGACCACAAATAAATCAAATACATAAAAGGATCTTGACTAAAAGCATAATACACATGAATGATATTATATTGAGGTTATTTATAATGAGAGCATGTGGATGTCAATGAGACTTCCTATAATGGCTGCATTTGCTGGGGCAGAAACTTGCTGTTGGGCCCCTATGACCCACTCATTCACAGTGCTTTGTGTGATGATCATGTTGCTTTCAGGTTCCCGTCTAGAGCAGTACACACAGAACTTTCATTACACTGTATGCCCAGAGGCCCAGACACCAACCAGTACTCCTATGCTGGAACAATACCACCTGGTCCCAGGCTTTTCTCTGAGTCAATTAGTTTGTGATGATTAAACAATCATTTGTTTAGGAAAATGCACCATATACACATAATGTAAAGCAAATATGAAACAGAGCCCCTCTACAAGACGAAGCCACAATCTTCATGTCAAATAATAATGTAGGACCTGCCCTAAGGCCTGGTCACACCAGCGTTTAAACCAGCGTAAATATTTTATGTCATATTCAACCTTGGTGAACCTTTAACACACAAATTTGCACCATAGATCAATACCACATAGTCAGTGGCAACTGACAGAATCCAAAACGGAAGAAGCTATTATAGCCCATTAGCTGTTGCAAAAAAGTATTTTATATAACCCTACTCTAAAGACTAAAGAGACATGGTTTGCAGGCAGTTATAGAGTTGTAAGAAGGAGGGGCTGCTGGTTCTATGGTTCTGTATTCCCATTTCAAATATTTCTTTAAACAATCTCCTCAGTGTGAAACTCACAACTCTCCTGGATAATGTAACAATCATATAGGATTATATTATGACCACCAGTTATTATTATTTCAACTTTGAACTTTCAACTTCTGAGAAATTACATTTTGTTCGTACATTACATTTTGTTTGTGATTTTGGCTAGCTAAGAATACTACAATATGCATGCGCCTCAGGTGCTGTTGCTATGGAGAAGATGCCATGGGTGAGATTCAGAGCATAATGAATTCAAAACTGAAGTTGTAAACAGTCATTGTTGCTGAATTCACTCAAAAGTGAACTGATTCACTCTATAGATTGTAAAATCAGTTTTCTGAACACTGTGATCTTTAGCTTCTGCCTGTGTGTGATCGAATTTTAAGATCGGTGATTGGCTGTTTCTTGCTGAAATGCACCTTGGGAGTCATAGTTAATTTCTACCCTGAAATTTTGAGGTACACAGTACCTTCGACTTTTACTAATGCACCAGATATTTTATAATGCAGTTGTTCATCTTTTGCACTGATGATTTAACCGAGAGAGATTCATGCTGATCCAAGCCGTAGAAGTGCTCAAACTGTGAGGCACGAAAAAATGAATAAGATTTTCACTCCTGGGACCAGGGGTGCCTGAAATAGCTCCTCCCACTTTGTTACTCCATAAGGCAGGAGTTGATGGTTCTAAAACCACATATTTCACGAGGTGCACGGTTAAACTTTGCGGTGCACCTTTCTGGTCTAACCAGGAACTGGATTGCTATTTTACTGTCATCATGAAAATTCTCTAACAGATTTGCAGTTGATCAGATAAACAAAAATCTATTGACACAGTGAACCAACCTTGGTAAACACCTTCCATTCCTAACCGCTGATCTGGATGTTTGGCGTTCCAGCAGAAACAACTAATGATCTGCTGGCTGCTTCTGGGTTTACTTCAACACACATTATTGCAACCCTTACATTTCATATATACCTCTTACCTCTAGTCTGTTATGTAGTTCTCGACCTTGGAGTTTGGACTTCATGTGGGATCACTTGATCCATAGAAAGATAGCGTAAAAACCTGCATTTGTTTGATATTTTTCAATTAAAAATGGGTTTAAAATATGTAATCATTAGCATGCAGTCAGTGGCACACCCTTTTCTTTTGATCATAGAATTGAAAATAAAACTGGCTCACAGAGCTGGTTGACAATAGTGCTGAATCCCAAACATTACTGAAACAAATGAAACAAGTGTAAGTGCTTATATGGATGTTATGATTGAAACCTTTTCTCTTCAACCTCAGAGTCAGTTTAAGATACAGCTTACATCTGAAAATGTATGTTAAAAAAAATCTGATACGAGCAGCAGCAGCTGATGCAGGCCTGTGGTGTGAACACAGCCTCATTTTCAGTCTCCTAGTCATCATGTATCCTGTTTGCTGCTTGATAGCTGCAGTAGTTCAACAGGTTCTTTTCAGCATATGGCGTGACTGTGGGATTCTCAGCAGGTGGTAAATCCTGCAGTGTGAATGCATCTCCAGCAGCTGTGGACATAAGAAATGTTTTTACATTTCACTGCAAAGCTAGACACTTGTGACATTTTCTATCTTCTGTTGCAATAGGTGAATGTTGTTAGTCAATCACTTTTCACAAAGAAAACATTCCAATCCACTCCTGTCATTTGAAAACACAGAGACAAGACACACTGACATTGACTTGTCTGTTAAAACTTCCCTGTCATCACTGAAAATCTTACATGCCGGCTCGACTATGCCATCTTGACAAGTAAACAAAATACTCGAGATGACGATGGATTGCTGTTTTGAAAAGTTTGACTGACGCCTCTTTTCAAGCGCTTATCAGCGGTGTGTAACCTGCGCCTGCGGAGGACACCACTCAAAGAATGCCAAATCATGTTGTTATCATCACCCAATACATCGCTATTGTGCAAAAACATTAGCATGAAAGAGCAGTTAGTTTTGTTGTGATCCCAGACATGTCTTCTTTGGTAGCTTGGTATTTTACAGAGCACATTATGGTCCATATATAAAGACCTGACAGTGGTAAAACTGTCCTCCAGAGAGACACTCACTGTGTTGGTTGATGGCTCATTCACTGCATACAGCATTCCTCTTATTGGAGGTGACTCCTGAATGGCAGCCTGCCTTTTTCACAAGAATCTGAAAACTTAGTCTTCCTGTCAGCAGGCGCTGCCTTCCCAGCAAGGTATTAGACCTCCAGTAAATTAATAAGCTCCCTGGCCAGACAAAAGCATGTTCTATATGGATGTAGTTTAGTGATGAAACACAGAAGCCAAATGATAACAAATGAATAAACGATAAAAGCTTAAAAAAAGAGGAGAAACAAATATGTTTGTGCAGGTGTGATAACATATCCCAAGGGACTTTTAAATAACGTATCAGACAGCCCAATCTTTTCAATCTGCGTAAAAATAACACAACTTTACACTTTCAAATTGCATGCAGTGCATACACCAATGTTGTGGACTTTGGCGTATGCACTGCACACAAGATTGTGAGACCGGGTTGTCTCAGAACACGCAAAAAGATGAAGCACTTCATTATCTATTATCTAATACTACTAAGTGAAGGGAGGTGTTGGAAATACAGCACAGTGGAATCTAGGTCACACTTGATTTGAATAGTCCAGTGCTGCTATTCAACTTATTACTAAGTGATATTAAAAAGTTTGAGTTTCAGGTGAGACAGAAGTGGGAAAAGTAGAAGTTGATAATAGGTTGGTTCATCTTCAGGCCAGAGTGAGGGGGTGGGGATGTTTCAGAATATAGATACAATATTCAGCAAAGCAAAAATGACTTCCTATGGACTTAAATGTGTGTTGTGTTAAAGGGAAAATATTACGCTTTTTGTAATTTTCTGTTATTTATATACTGATATGATGTCAGATATCTATACTGAACATGGTCAAAGTTCCAAAACTTGAGATTAACATTGAGGTTAATGTTTAGAAACAAAAGCCTGCTCTTAATGCTTCAGTTTGTGACGTTCTTTTCTACCTTGCAGATGAGCTGACGTCAGCTTGTTGCACATGCCCATAAGCGGCTGCCCATTTTGTAGCCTTGGTTGCTAAGGTTGTTGCTAAGGTTTTTCCGTGTGTTGTCCACTCTCATATTTTGGATTGGATTCCAGCTCGAACATGTACGGATGTACTTGAGAAGGTGACATTTCGAGTTAAGAACGAGAAAAAATTGTGAAATCCTGCTACTATAGTTTGCTTCATGGTTTGTTGACACAGCCTCCAGGTGGAAGTCTGCTAATGGGCAGCTTCCAAGAGCTGGCCAATCAGAACACACTCGGCTCCTCAGGAGGGAGGCCTTAAAGAGACAGGAGCTAAAATGGCCTGTTTCAGACAGAGGCTGAACTGAGGGGCTGCGAAAAGGTCGGTATAAGATAAATAAGGAGTTTTTTTATTGTAAATCATGCAAAGATATTCCAGTAGAGCCCCAGATTTAAAATATAGACCTGGACATGTGCAGAATATGTCCTCTTTAATCTGCGATTTGAAGCCTAAAAGCATAGCATTAGTCAACAGAACTGGACATCAGATTTAGATGTTCAGTCTGAAATCAAACTGTTTGGGTGTTAAATACAGAGCTTAGCATAAAGACTGGAAGTAGGGGAAAACAGCCAGCCTGGTTCAATGGTACATCTACCAACACTTGTAATGCTCACTACAAATCACATCATATCTCAGTGTACATAAACGGATGTAAAAGCAAATATTTTTAATTTTGAGGGAAGTTCTTTTGTTGCAACTTTTTATTGATCAGTTGAAGTAAGAGTGTGCAGCCTCCCAGTGTCTTGTCATCACTGGGTGGTTTTTCCAGGTTTCATACCATCATGTACAAAAAACCTGCACTCACTGTTCTTATCTGGCAACCGGAGATGCTTTAGTCCAAGACGCTGCACAGAAGTAGTGGGCAGTGTGAGAAACGTGTTATTGTTTTTATTTGTCAAAAATAAATTTCCAGGATGTAACTTCCCCAAAAACTACAAATAGTTGTGTTAAGCAGATTAAATAAAGGATATTATGCATGTGCAGTCGCTCTTTTTTTGAAAACACTCAACTTCGAAGATTAATAGTTTATTGGGAAACTGGACCCATGATCCCACTAGACTGAATATAATTTGGACCTGCCTGGACACAGGTCCCAGGACTTTGTTACCCGGCATTAAGTTGAGAATCAACACTGCATTATCCAAAGTGTGCACCCATGTAAAAGCCAATGTAGCATTAATGGGACCTATGTTGCTGTTACTGAGTCTGATTTAATAAGGGAATTGCAATGGTGATTGAGGTCATCTTCCTCATCTGCTTCTTTCAAAAACAGTCCAACATCTGAGCTCATAAGACTATGCACTTTCACTTCCACACACTGCTGCTGACATCTTAATTTGCTTCTGCCAGGCAGGTTTACTCCTCTGCAGTCCTTTCAGAGAGGATTATACACCATGCCTATTTTATTCACCTCCAATTCCAACAGAAATATTTTAGCTATTGGCAAAAAAGAGAAATTTATTTGATTCAGTTTACCTGCCACATAAACGCTGTGTGCTCATCCAGGAAAATAGAGAGCACTCACAGGTGAAACCTGCTTGATAATTGCTATTTTTCCACATTCATTTCCTTCTTCCGTATTTACACACAGGCCAGAGGAAAGAGAAAAGGCTCCACAATTGAAGTTATTACACAGGGGTCACAGCCGCTGACTTCCAACCATGACAAGAACTCTGTCTCATCGTTCTTTTTATACAGCTGCATGTGGTTCAGGCTTTCTGCAAACGCATTCAGGCGGCAAGTGACTGCTGCAGCCGTGCATTCATAAGGTGAAGTACCTGACTGCTTTCACAGGGCCGGGCCATGATTGAGCAACTTTCTGAATTCTCCAGAAACAACAGCACTCGGGAGAGCGTGGACGGGCCAGACTCCTCTCCTGTCTAATCGTGAAGAGATGCTACTCCTAAAGTGATGAACGAGCATTCCTGGCTCATTATTTTTTCAGCTAGACACAGGTTGTCACTTTGGCTCTGCGGAGTCAAAAATAAAATTCCAGACTTTTTCCCTCAGACTCGCATAGTTTGAGCTCTCAGTAGACATCTTTATTATCTTGCCAGTGGATGCTTTGCACACATAGTGTTCCTGTTTCTGACAGTAGAAAGACACTTTGTTTTTTTGTGTAGGACTGGATTAACAGAAAGAGATGCTACCAGTAATCAGACCCAAGCAATTTCAAGATTTAAAATGAAAGATTAATAGTTGATTGTACATTTTGCAGCAGAATCTTGGTTTCAACCATGTCGTGCTTAACAAGGTCATCAATATCAAAGTGCTTTTCATTCTCAACAAATAAATTCAGTAGTAGCTGTACTTCAACTGCAGAAAAACAGGCTACGTTTAGAGATAGCCATTTATTTCTGTTGTTCTGTTAATGCAAACCCAACTCTTCCTCCATGTTCGTCTTGATAAATTCAGTATATTCATTTCCACAGATTCCATCAGTGCAGCCACAGTTATACTGTTCTGAGTTTCTCAATACTGTCTTCAATCGCTTATTTATTCCTGTCACTTCCACTTTTGTTTTTTGGGGGTTTTTTTATTGACGTTAAGCTACTGGTGCTGAAACTGAACACTTCCAGCACAAATATTTCACATTAAAAGTCCTCAAAAGGAATAATCCCCATGTGAAGCCACTTCATATGCAAATGAAGCTGCAAATTTTTTTTAAGATTTATTAAGTTAATTCAAATCAAGTTCCTTTAAATTAGAAATCTGACAAATATGTTCATAAATAAATTCCTTCAATTAATTTGCGTAATCCTTGAATTTAATGGACCTTCACCTTCCCAAATTTGAATGTTGACACAAATCAGTGCAGGTGTATACATGATGTGTGGGAAGCTAACACATTAGCACAAGTTTTGGGTGATTGAACCATTTAAGTGTGATGCAATTTATAAGGACAAGAGGGGATTACAAAGAGGTGAAACCACTCCTTTTAAAATATATAGTTCCCTTTGCAAGCACTTGCTCGTTTGAGGCTGGATTTGTGGTTTGTATTAAACCTGTGGGAGTTAAGGCTAGACGTGACAGATGAGATGAAATGCACACTTGACTTCTAGACTACACCCTGTGACTTTAGGCTGCTGCAGGACATGAAAGCACCACCATCTCATTACACATGGTGAGTTCAAATAAACATGGTGTGCTTCAGGAGTTTTAAGTAGCACAGTAGTGTTTGCATTGCTGTCTTCAGTAGACGGGTGGAGCCGCAGCACCTTCAGCATCCCTACTTTCCGTACCTATGGGTGAATGTACAAAATGTTCTTTCATAACTCTTCATTAAAGGAGACCTGTTATGCTCATTTCCTATTCTAGGTCTATATTTTTATTCTGGGATTCCACTAGAGTAGCTTTGCATGATTCACAGTTCAAAAATCTCCTTATTTATATTATACTGGCCCTTTGTGCCCTTTATATGGGGTGGCTGTGGCTCAGGAGGTAGAGCAGGTGTGAGTGTGTGTGTGTGTGAATGTGAATTAGATTAGATCCTGATGAGCAGGTTGGCGCTTTGCATGGGAGCCTCTGCCATCAGTGTATGAATGTGTGTGTGAAGGGGTGAATGTTGACATGTATTGTAAAGTGCAGAGTGGTCAGAAGACTAGAAAGGCGCTATACAAATGCAGTTTATTTACTACTTATGCAGCCCCTCAGTTCAGCCTCTGTCTCTGACAGGCAGTTTTAGATCCTATCTATTTAAGGCCCCCCCCCCTCCCATTGAGCCCATTCTGTTTTGATCGGCCAGCTTTCAGGAAGCCTGCCAAGGGGGAGCGGTATCAGAGTTGTGTTAAGTTACTGGCGATGAAAACGCAACATTTCCTGCTTTAGTACATCATGGCTTGACGTGACTACCCCCAAAACAATGGAAAAATGCTATAATGTTAGCAGAGAGGAGCAGTGAAATTGTGCACTGTGCATGGAGTAGATAACCATATAAAGAAACCTGTCATGAGCTGAGGTCGGCTTGGGCTAAAAGTAGAAAAAAACATTAGAAACCAAGCGTAACCAGAGCAGTCTGAAGCAGGTGCTTTTTGCTCAAAGGGATTACTTCTACATATGTTTACCTCATTATTTGACACTTGGTCACGTTTAATATGAACATCCGACATTGTCACATTATACATATATGACTGAAAATAAGGACAAGCACAACACAACACAATTAATTTCTGTCATTAACAAAACTATCCATTAACGAAAAAAACAAACAAAAAAAAACCTTCTGTCATAATTGCTGGTAGGCTTTTAATTTGAAATATCTACAGGAGTTTGATTAATGGTAAATTAACAGTGCTCAAAAAACAGCACACAAAAACAAAGAAAATAGTAATTATGTTAAAAAGATAAACTCAGCAGCAGAGTGGTGAGTATGATATGACTTTGTTGTTGTTGTTTTGATGGAATTACAACTGTGGAAATGTATATATTATGCTGAATTTACCCTGTGAACCATGAGTACAGTTAATTTAATTTTCAATGTTTTTTTTACCCGGCCTTTATTAGCAACTGGTCTTTACATGTTCAAGACTCTTTTAAGCCATTATTTAAATACCAGCTTTTATTTGAAAATTTACAGTAATTCCCATTTATGTAAGAACAAAATCCCCTATCATCAGCATAAAGTGTACAAAGCTCCCTTCTGCTAAATAGCTTCTAAATGGGACTCTTTAATGTTTATCTGCTGGAATTAATGCCTTTTGCAGGTGAACAAGCTGAGGGAGGATCTGCAGCAGGTCCCCTGACAGAAGAGAAATTTTAATTAGCATTGCTTGCAGTTTGGGTCACCAACATAGACATCCATCTGAGACTGTTCAATATTTAATTAAATGGCTGTTGCTTTACACCTTTGTTCACCTCAGAACACAATTCCCTGCAACACCTTTTATTCAGCATCCCAATTAATCAGTGTGCAACACTTAATGAGAAACAGTTGTCAAAGTAAATATTCAATAAATCCCTAGGGCATCACTTTGCTGTCTTCTCAAGTGATATCGGTATTTTTTTTTATTAGTTTATTTGTCAGGAACAAAGCAACAAACATTGTAACAGGTTACAATAACATTCTATAGATGTGTTGCATATAAGATTTCTAGCCACGGCTAATTTGTAACCCCTGTCCATGGTTGGGCTTTTTTTCTTCAAAATGGTCATAACATGCCATCTCTACCAAAAGTACATTGTTTAAATTGAGCACATAATAAATAGTGACATTCTCATTAAAATTACAATATTTACATCACATTACAATCATTTTACATGTGTTGTGTAAGTGTAAGTGTGCATGTGTGTATTTAAAGTGTTAATGTAAAGGCTTAAGAGCAACAGATTCTAATTAAACAACAAATGCAGTATTGTTGTCAAATGCTACAATTTCTTTTTGCAGATATCAAAAAGGGGGATCTGGTAAATGCACCCATGAGTTCATTTATTTTTCACTAGCTGACAAAATAGATGCAGGCCAACTCTATTGAACTGTCTTCATCACATATCATGTCCCACATTCATGTTATCAGAAGAAGAGCTTGTCATCTCAACCGTGTTGTCTGAAGTGCTCATGTTTTAAACTGTGATATTTCTTCTTTAAATAATAAATGACAATAAAAATCCAACCAATTTTTGTATGAAATTTTAATACTTGTCACTTTTGAGTTTTGTGTAATGTTGCCACCTGTGTATGTGGTATAACATCCCATGAAAAACACATATTCCATCTAATTTGCCAAAAGGAGGTTGACTTGAAATGTCACTTGCCTTCAAAGTCACCTTTCTGGCTTTGTTTGCTTGTTTGAAGGCAGCACAAACTGGAAAAAGTGCCTTTTTCATAGCAGACATTTTGGCGAGACAGGGAAGGCATAGATATAAATGATAAATGGCTTACTGGAACACTTACAAAAGGAACGGAGCAATCGTTAATCAGTTAAGCCTCTTTTACACATAGTTCCCAGTAAATTACTGGGATAACCTTTCAGTCGCTAGTGAGTCACACATGCAGATACATTCAGGAACATTTCCGTCTTGCACCTTTTTACACATGCAGTGGCAATGCCGGAATAGATGTGTATGTGTGTGTGTGTGTGTGTGTGTGTGTGTGTGTGTGTGTGTGTGTGTGTGTGTGTATGGGTGGGGGGGCCAGGCCAGAGCATAGAGTATGAAGTTTGCAGTATAATATTAGGTGTGAACGTCAGTGCAATGTGTGTGCAGTTTAGGTTATTTGTCAGTGGATAAATGCTCCTGCTGTAGCTACATTCAGAGATGTTTCTGGTGGAGCGGCATGTCCGCCCGCTGAGCCCTGTTAATCAGCAGGAGTGACAAGTGAATTTTAAATCCATAATTACAAACCAGTTTGCCGTCTCTTTCCCATGGATCTGACACCCCACATCTCCGTTCTCCATACGCCTGCTCGTCAAAACGCTGCTCTGCGCTCGTAGGAGTAGTTAACATTATGGATATGATTTGGACTGTGATATTAAAGATAAGATAATAATGTTAAATGGAACCGAACACAGACATACAGACTTTTAAAAAGGGAGCTGTTGCTTGAATCGAGGAGACATTGCTATTTTTTTTTAACGTTTGAATATTTTAAATAAAATGTTCACACTCTTTTGTAAATATTTATTCACGTAACTTTAACAGTATTGCTTTCATGAAGCCATATCAATTACTCAAAGCTCTGTCAGACGCTCAAGCAGATTATTCAAACTCTTCAATCTGATGAAGCTTTGAATAATTGATATAGCTTTATGAAAGCAATACAGTTAGTTATGTGAATAAACATTTATAAAAGAATGTGAACATTTTATTTAAAATATTCAAATGTTAAAAAATAACAACGTCTCCTCTATTCAGCAGAGTCTTGTGATTGGTTCGCGTGCTCCACATGAAAGTGTCTATTGTCAGAAGGACGTAACCCTTTACGTGTTTATCCCTGTAATGTCACTGCTATTATTCACAACGCAGCTGCACCGGCATTTTCCCAGAAATGTTACTAGGTCTTGAGGTGGGAAATAGGCGGTACAGATTTCCCTGAATATCGATCCCTGCTCCTATTCACACATGACCCCATGCAGGAAAAGTTCCTGAATATTTCAGGCATAAACTGCATGTGTGAAAGGGGCTTTACATGTGTGCTCAGGTCAAAATGTCTCTAAAGAAAAAAGCATATTCTTAATTTTCCTATATTTTAAAGCAAGTATGTAACTTTTGAAAGAAGGAATAACGCTGTTTTCCTGTTACTAGTGAAAATTTGAATTCAGAGGCAATTAAACACTATTTCTCCTAATTTTTTTTACTATTTCTCCAGCAGGACACATGGCTGTCCCTACATCAAACTGAATCATTCCTGAGATATTTTTCACTCGCGAGAGCTGACCTCACCAGTATCGAAAACCTCTAAAGACATCTATAGTCATGTGAAATGTTTTGCGTGCGTGCCTCTTTGTTTCGTGTGACTCAAGTGTGTCCTTTCTCCTGTTTGATCACAGGGATTATTTGGAGGTTTAGTCTTTTAAGTCCCATTTCGTTATGCCCATCTAACTTGTTAGCATTTAAATGACTTTTTGTAATTGCCTGGGCGAATCTTGAAATAACACGAGGCGAATAGCTTTTTTTTCGCTCCTCCTCTGCACTTCCTCCTTGTTGTTAACCTCCCCATTTAGTCTCAATAACAAACAAACAGAAAATCCTCCAGATCCCTGTCAGAAATTTGGTTCACCTTAAGTGATTCAGGTTGCTGTCTGCTAGTCTGGCTTTGATGCTTGTCTTTGCAACACAGAACACTTTGAGTTTTACTAGCCCCCATGGAAGAAATATTCAGCAATTATTCTCACAAACCCCTGGGAGTGAGCCATGAGAGACACTAAAGCGTTAGCATGCTGCTCACAAGCCCACAGAGCAGTTTGAAGAGCTTCTTTGAATGTGTGTGAGAGTGTGTGTACATATTTGTGAGGACAGTAAGGATGCCTGAGATGTCCTGCGGTGAAAGTGCTTATCTTGTATTTACACATAAGGACTTTGGGCAGGGCATGACTTCATATTTAATCTTTAAGCCTCCACTCCAATATGATTAAATTCAGAAAAGGAACCTATAGACGGAAGTTTGCCAGAACATCCAGCGGGACTAACCCCTGGCTGTCCACAGCTACTGTCAACACCAGTGAACATATTAAAGCTGCAGGGTTATGTCTTTTTCCTGCAAAGATGATGATGTTGGTCAGTCTTTTCGTCTAACATTTTGCTCCAGAGCTATCACAACAACTTCAGGGCAGATAGCCTTGAAATTCCATGGTCCCTTATCCTTTCATCGAGCACCATCTAGCACCCCCTTCATCTAAATTTCATCTGTCTCAGTTGACTTGACTTGTACTTTTCTAGATTGATTGGAGACTTAACTTGTACCTGTTTCTGCTGACTTGAGACTTAGTTTGTGCTTGTCTTGATTTACTTGAGACTTGACTTAGATTTGTCTTGTATGACTTGAGACTTGACTTAATTTACAGGACCTGAACTTGTCTCAACTATTGTTGGGCAAGTTACCTGAAAATTGTAATTAATTACTGATTACAGATTACAAATTACATTACTTTACTTATCACTCAGCAGCAAAAGTAACACTTAGAGTCCTCCACACTTACGCATTGCATCTTCTGTATTTAACACATGTAGAAACAGAAAATGAAATGTTTGTGGTTTAACAAGCAGGCAGGAAACAGTTTGGAAGGATTTACTGATCATCCAACAGCTAACATTAGCGTAGCATCAGTGTCTGCACACAGCACTCCAGAAGTCCCGACATCAGCTGCACAATTCACACACCCTCCAACTCTGAACTAAACTAGCATCAGGAGACTCCTGAATGTAGGTGTGCCCCTGGCTAATGTTAGCAAGCTAGCTAAGAGGACACAACATAGGAATAGGAGTCATCAGTATTTCATATTAACAATTAAATTACAGTTACAAACTGTGTGTAACATGAATGGTGTCACTTGAAGTTCTCAAAAATATCACCCAGTGATGCAGTTCCCCTCAGCTGTCCGGAGCTTTTAAGCCCCTTTTATCTCTTTTTCTGCCAGCCCACAAACTCTGATAAACCCTCTGGTGGCCAGAGGTGAGACTCCAAATGAATAGTAATGTAGACCTACAGTGTAAACTGGCAACTCTTGCTACCACAAAACAATGTTGTAAGATGTGTTATTTAGATTGTTTTTTCTGCTCCCCAGTGGCCAAAGAAAATCTGTTAGTGCAACTTTAAGAAGTAAATCACACTTCATTGCAAACTAAATCTTGAAATGAGCAGAATAGGGTAGATTTTTACTCCATCACTTGGTCTCTGAAACAGTTGTTCTAAAAAGAAATACACAGTACAGTATTCACATCTTCAGTATTATTGACTAAAATTAGCAGAGTAAATAACTGACTTAAGGCTGTTACACACCTGTGGGCACACTTTACCTTAAGTAGAAGCTTCCTTTCAACATGGAAGATGTTTTTATTACACTTTCCCACAGTCAAGATAAGTCAGTGGATTAATGTAGCATCAAGCACTTTAAAAATTGTGTTTGCGTGACACTGATAAGAAGGCAGCTTGTAATAAAGTTAATATCAGTGAGGCAGCATCCACAATTGGACAGAAACAGAGCTTTGTGACAAAAAATAAACAGTGGAATGAGCAAGGCCATGGCCTAACATTGGATGGCTTAGCTGTGAGACATCTGGGCAATACAATACTAAAACTTGATATATCTGCAGTATGATCAACAGAATTAAATGAAAGGTGGGTACTTAGTGGAATTGTCAAATGTATTTTTAAGTAAATCTACTTGACAATAAGTAGAATTACTTAACCACACATTTGCCATAAGAGGAGCATTACAAAAACGAAATAAAACCTATGAGGGTATTATATTGCAACAGGGAAACGTCAACAGATCAACAACCTATGAAATGAATTAAAAATAATTAAGAAACCAAGAATAAAGCAGGTGATTGATCAAATACAAATATTCTGGTCCTTTGTTTATGTTATTACAATACTTGAGATTTTCTACTACAGATTTCTTATTAATATTGTTTTCCAAATAACGTGTAAATGTAAATGTGGTAGTCTAGTTCCACATAGATTATTTTTACTCATTCAGCTGTATCTATTTAGGTTAACTAATCACTGAAGTTTGGTTAAAGTCACACAAAGCAATCTAATCAGTATAATGAATGATTCTGCATCCAGGTGTTAGAATAATAGGTGTTGGATGAGTCAGTGCTGGCACAGAAGTGTTCAAACACGTACCAGGGAGCTGATTTACATTTCCATATGAAAATGATAGTTAATTAACTATATTTAGCTTGCAAAGGAGGTATTGAGCACAGAGGCAACTGGCTCATGTTTGTGCACAACAGAACTGTATACATTCTTAACACTTTTAAAGGACCAAGACTTGTGACTTGATTTGAAAGTTGCTTTGACAAGACTAAAGACCAGACTTTGACTTGTCTCAATTGACTTTGGTCTTGACTTGAACTTGTCTGAACTGACTTAAGACATGACCTTGATTTGTCTTGATAGATGTAAGACTGGACTTGGACTTTTCTCAAATGATTTTAAACTTAACTTGAACTTGTCTTACTTGATTTTAGACTTGATTAGAACTTGTCTTGAATGACTTGAGATTCAACTTAGACTTGTATTGATTGGTTTGAGACTTGACATGGACACACTGTATCACGAATGACTTGAGTCTTAACTGGAACTTCTCTTGATTGACTTGAAACTTTTATTATTTTATTATTTATTATTATTTATACTTGTCTCACATGCAAGACTTGACCTTGTCTGCACTGACTTGAGACTGAGACTTGACTTATCCTTGTCGCGATTGACTTGATAAGGACTTGTCAGTATTCAGAGTCCTGAAAGAAAGACTTCCAAATGACTTGGAATTGGCTTGTGGAGGTGTGTGACTTGGCTTGGTCCAAAGGAATTCAGAATTGGCTTACTGACTTGCTTTGACAAGATTTGAAACTTTTATAACTTGACACATGACTTGGCATGGCATGTCTTGACTGACTTGAGACTTAAGATTTGACTTGAATTTGTCCTGATTGACTTGTGACTTGATATGAACTTAAAACAGTTCTTGTTCAGTATATTAGAAATTAATGCCATATGAAAAAAGAAGACATTTTAAATGTGTAAAATATGTCATTGTTAAAACACATTTGTTTTATTAAAAGCCATGTGTCTCATGGTCAAATGGTCCAAATGATTTACTGTCCTGAACGAATTTTTGATCATCCTAAAAGGGGGTGCCCCAGCTGGTTTCAGCCCCTATACTGTCACTATGCAGTCATGTTATAATGAATGATTTTGCTCCATGAAATTAAGAAATGTATTATTTGTGCAAGCAGAGAGAGATATGAGGATATTAGTTCATTATCACTATCATCATCTCTACAATGAGACTTAATAAAACTGTAGGCCTCAGTGGATTTCATCAATCTAGTGCCTACATCTTGTACAACACTTACCATCAAATTACTCCAGCCTGTCCTCATTTGTTGATTCCCCCAGTGATTCATTGTGGCTTCACTATGATGTTGGCTGTCTACAGTATTGTCTGTGTCTCAAACGTCTTTCCTTGTTCTCTTGAGCAGTTCACTCACCTCCCAGTGAATTAAATAGTTTCAAATGAAGAGCTGCCAGCAGCTATTCACTGTGAATGTCTCCTCCTCCTCCCTTTTCAACATCTCTCACAAAAGACAAAGGTGACCTCAGAGACTTGTGTATACCTCAAAATCAGAAAAAGAAGAGCTGCAAGAAACAAACAACTGTCAAGGACTTTCACAGATGTTGGAAGTAAAAGAAAGAAAGAAGGAAACAAACTTTATGATTCAGTATCAGTTCAAAGAGTTCAGTCTACAGTGCATTTAAACAAGTGTTTTGAACCATATGGTTTCTTGAAGGCTTCTAATAACACATATTGATACTTTTTGACTAAAGTTGCTTAATATTTTCTGCTGATTTTCAATTGCTTTGAAACTTAACCGTGGAAAAAAATCCATTCATGTGGCAGCTATTATATTATATTCAAACTTACTATCGATCTCTTTGAAGGGTTTTATGTCCTGGCTGGGATTCAAAACTCGAGGATGGTGTTACATTTTTAGGATCTTGTCATTGATTTTTGACATTGTATGTCCAAACAGGCAAGACCAAACACTCAGTTTTTAGAGGTGCTACATTACTGTCATTTTGTAGGTGCAAAACTTTGTTGCAGTCACATGGTAGCCTAAAAATGGGCAATCACTTATGCACTTACAGAAAACAATGAAGGGACCTTGTCCAAAAGGGCACAGGAAGAGAAAGGCTGATGGTACGGAGTGCTGCATGGACTTGTCAGTGTACAACCAGCCCAGTATCACGCCAAAGTGTGCCCTGGCAACCTCCAGGGCTGGAAAATGAAGCCAATGCGGAAGTGCCAAAAACTGCAGTTCCTTGAATGGCCACTTGAGGCTGGCTCCAAATGCGAGCCAATCCCCATAGACCCCCGTGTTAAAATGCCCAACTTTACA
The DNA here is from genome assembly GCF_963924715.1 of Thunnus thynnus. Classification (NCBI taxonomy): domain Eukaryota; kingdom Metazoa; phylum Chordata; class Actinopteri; order Scombriformes; family Scombridae; genus Thunnus; species Thunnus thynnus. Next base: position 28,086,821 of record NC_089534.1, read on the forward strand.
GCAGAAATAAACATGTTTACAGTCTGGTACACAAAACAATTTTGGTCTCTATAGCTAATTTCCCCTTTCATGACAACTGTATGGGGGTGAATTTTTTTATAATTCACCCATTTAAATGTTATTAGCCGTAAAGTTTTGCATAATTAAGGACGTAGCTGCTCTGAGTGACAGCTAGCCACTAGGTGGCTTGTTTCAGCAATCAGGCCTCATTCAGCCAGCTCAGGTCCACCTCTTTGCCCATTTTGGATTAGCCGGGAGTTAGGTGGAGTCAGGCACGCTGGAAAACGTATTTAAATCTGCACCAATCAATATTTTTTATTTTATTTTTTTTTATTTGGTAATTTTATGCGTTAAATAGATAGGATAGTAGAAAGGTGACAAGAAATAAGGGAGAGAGCTGGCAACAAAGATCTGTTGGAAACAATGCAGTTCATGGTCAATGTCAAATAAACAAATAAATTAAAAAAAAAAAATAGAAAATGGTCAGTGACTTAATCCTTAAGCCATGTCGGTGCTCTGGCAATCATTATTATTTATATTACCAATGAATTCAGTGGCCATTGTGGCAGAATGTGTAAATAGTTAGCCATAACAACCTAACAAGATAATAATAAGTCTGATGTTGTGTTAGTTTGTTTTGCTTCTCCCAAGTGATCAAAAAAAAAGCAATTAATGCAGCTTTAAACCCCCTATGTTTATCATTTTTATGTTATTATAGTAAGTTTTTTTGGTAGAAAAATTAGAGAGCCTGAGTGAAAATTGGTGTGGCCAACCTTTATACTATCACTGGGGACGTGCAAGTCAGAAATGTTAAAATTCTACACATGAGGGCTTTAAGAAAAATAACATTACATAGCAGCAATGTGTTTTAGCCTCATATGGGATTCATCTGGAGACAGGGTTTGCAGAGAACTGCAATGAATGAATGTTAACTATACCATTCACTGCTTGTTAGAAAATGCAATGTAAGGTGTTATGTTATGGTAAACTTCTGAACAAGGTGAAACAGTTTCATCATTTCATTATGACTTTCAATCTTTATATCAGTCTAATCCTGAATTTCCATTTTTAGAGAGAAACACTTCATCACTATACTGTAAGTCTACTGTTTAGTCCACTTGTGAGTGATGCAGCTGGCCATATAGCAGGACAGGGTCCTTCAGCTCTCTCCTCTGCAATGATGTCCTTCAGTATTTGCAGTGGAAGCCTCCCAGACTGAGCTGGTGTAAGGCAGGGCAATAATGAATGACAGCGACAAGGAAAGCAATGCTGTCACCTCATACTCAATCACTGTGAATTCATCTGGGGGAGATGGAGGAAGTCTAATCTTACAGAAAGGAAGGAAGGAATCTTGCAGGAAGTCTGGTCTCGCAGGATCACCCGTGGATTCTGTTCTATTCACAACAGCGGCATCTGCTCCAGCTGCATGAAGCATGGCAACTCGCTACAGTGTCACTCCCCCCCTCACGGCGGAGCGACGAACACTATCTGTGCCCTCTTTTCCTCTTGTTCCTGTCAAAACACTATGTAATTATGTTGAAAGTTCCAATTCTAGAGAAGAGGCCTATGTTTGTTTCTGTCTTTCAAGTCCCAGCTGCTCTGCTAATGCCTTGTAAAACTCCTGAATTACTACCATAAATAATCCTTTAAATGATGCTTAAAGTATACAAGACTAAACCTTAGGAAACAGTTGAATGTTGCAGGCTCAAGTCCATTTTTGGTCTCAGCTCTCAGATGCAGTTTGCCAGATTTGCAGGTCTTGCCCTTTGTCTAATATTCAACACAAGGTTAAAAGAAAGGATGTATAAAGAAAGCCACTCCATTTCAATTCTGCATTCAGAATGTGATCTTTTTGGTCAAGTGTATATTAGTATTTTAATGTCATAGCTGGTCAAGGTGAACTGTTGGATAATTTGATTTACTGTTCAATGCATTGTATCTCATAGGACTGCTGATGATTACAGGACTGATGATTTGAATCATCAGTCAAGGAGCCACCAATTCAGTCACTTATGTTGACAGTCCAAACATGTGACTTTGGACGTGTAGGTCCCGAGTCTTCTTTGAAAATGAAGCAGCACCTGGAGGTTCCTCAATACCCTCCGGATCATATTTTTCATATATGTAATCAATTTATCCATAATTTTGTCATTCTGTTTGTCTACACTGTAATTTTGTTATTTTGGTCTATTCTGTATACACACAACATCTTTTGGGATCCTGGAAGAGAGATCCCTCCTTTGTTGTTCTTCCTTAGGTTTCTTGTATTTTTTCTACATTAGAAGTTTTTTGGGGGACTTTTTCCTCATTTGTATCAAGGGTCTAAGGACAGAGGATATTCTATGCTGTACAGACTGTAAAGCTCCCTGAGGAAAATTTGTGATTTGTGCTATACAAATAAAATTGACTTGACTTGACTTGAAAGCCCACACACCGGCAACGTCTTGATACGCCATTATCCTATTCCCCATCATTAACACGCATAAATTCAGCAGCAATTTGATCACATGCACTGCCGAGATCATCACATCATGGCTCCTCTACCCTGACTACAGAATTTCTGTCTGTATGGCTCATTCAGTGTGTGCTACAGGCATCAATTGTTGTCTGTCAAATGATATGACGCAGTATGATGTGGCTGGTGTTGCACTTCACAGGTAAAACATAACAGGAGGTGCACTGGATTGTGGTGTAATTGGGCAGAGGCCATAAGAAATATTTCTCATAATTATTTTACTCATTAAAAATGTATCAGTAATGTTGGGTATTTTTCAAAACAACCATCTATATCAACAGAGGTCTACAACCATTCTAGCAACTCTGTGAAGCTGTACTTACCTGCATTAACAGGTTTTGTGTTTGTGTCCACCTGGTGAATGTTAGTCCAATATTCATTCTCTTTTAGTTCTGTTTTTGCTCTCTACCACTTCCTTTGGGAAATATCTGGCTCTATAGCTGCTTAATGCCCCACTATGTTCACCAGCTAGTCTACAGCTAACTGTGTCTGTTTGCTGTTTGGTGCTGAGCAGGTAGTGTACAGTGGGATTATCAGAGCTTTTTCCTGCTGCAAGAGGACTGAGAGTGAACTAAAACAGTAAAGTAGCAGCTGGACAGCTAAACAATGAGCTGAAACTCACTATAAAGCTCTGTAAAGCTGAGGGGAGCTGCAGAGTCACTGATAATTCTCTATAGGTTCATCACTACAAGCTAACCAGCTGACCAACACATTACACACCATCATTTGATACATTGTTATTATGAAAAATATATAGATGTGCTTTAAACACAGTGATGCTTTGAGCTAAATGCTAACATCAGCATGCTAGCATACTCACAATTACAATGTTAATATACTAATGTTTAGCAGGTGTAATGTTTACCATGTCCACCATTTTAGAGTGTTAGCATGCTAACATTTGCTTATTAGCAATAAACACAAAGTACAGCTGAGGCTAGTGGAGATAATTAGTTTTGTATGTATTTCTCCATAAACCAAAGTATTTAGCAAATCAGAGTTGACTTGGAAAGTTTGAGTACAGCCTTTGTGACTTTTATGTTGATTATAGTTTATTAACATCTCTCTGCAAAGTAACTAGTAATTATAACTGTCAAATAAATGCAGTGAAGAAGAAATATAAAGTAAATCTCGGGTAGATCAAAATTGTACATAGCCTACAATAGTAGTACTGTACTGTATTTAGTTATAGTACTTTCCACGGCTCTGCATAACATTTTATGTCCTGGATTAAACAAAACTTAGTAATGACCTGGACATTTCCCCATGGTTGTGGTCTATGCACACATGATTTATTAGCAACCTTAATAAATCTTGAAATTGAAGAAGTTCTTTCCAGTTGTTTGTTGGAAAATGGATAAAGGGAGAAACTTTGTCAGAGTCTGCCACTACCACCCAAGTTGGTTGAGTAGATTTCCGACAGAAAAAAGTGGGCAATCATCTGGTGTGTGCCCATGTTATTTTTCACAGAGATAGTGTTTTGATTGCCTGGGGGGAGGAAATGGTATTATTTACTCCAAAATTGCATCGCTTGATCCGCATTGGATGAACTAGCAAGCTGAGACTAAACATTTCTTCCCTCCTCTACGTCTCATATCCTCGACACAAGCTCTCTTTTCCGCCACACACTGCAGTACTGAGAAGTGAGACAGCTGTCTTTACAGCTGAAGAAGTGGAAGTCTACCACCTCTCAGTTCGATGGCTGTGTCAAAGGGCTTAGTGGGAATACTTAAACACAGCAGGGCCTGAACAACATGTCTCCTCAAATGAGTTCTTCGTATCAGGATGAGCTGGATTTCAGTGGTTCCAGGCCTCTCACACTGACCACCAACGAGGAGGGGGAAAAAAAAGCTAAATCTGTTGACTCTGAAACTCAAGCTCTACTTTTAGAGCATGCTATCCCTCAGCATAAAAACTAGTGAACTTTCTGTTCTGACTGCTGTTTTCCCTCAAACTTCTGTGGTCATCGCTGGCACAAATAAGCGGCTGCGCTTGTGTGGGCAAAGTGTGAAAATGAAGCAGGTGCGAGATGAATCACGCCGGCTTGTAAAGGCATTGAGGGAAGATAAAATTAACACATTTCACACATTTCCTCTGATACAAACTCGGGCATACGCTGCAGTTTGGATGAGAAACCAAACATGGAAAAGACCTCCAGGCAGCTTCTGGTGTGTGCAACACAGCTCGCCATCACAGCAACCACCACAAATGCTTCCTAAGTTCACTTAAAATGTTATCCGCATTGAGCTTTTTAGAGCCAGAAAACATCACTATAATCAAACAGTGCTCTATAAAAAGGAGTGGAAACAGAGGTTGAGCCATCTCCATCAGCTAAATAACTGTGGTAATCAGTGCCAATAAGCTGGGGGCATCACAGGAACATCCCTCCTTCTTAACACTCTACCTTTACATATCAAATGGCAATTAATTCCTAATATGTGTTAGAAATTGCCTAATTACCACATATGCCCGCTGCTC